>NW_027457669.1:0-1227939 GCF_050624435.1 Tenrec ecaudatus
TAAACACGTCTAACTGTGAAACCATACTCGCATGCGGGTCTTTGAACCTGGTCAGTGGTCTGGGGAAGTGAAGGGGCCTGACATCCTTTGTTGTTGTTAGTGCTGTCCAGTCATTCTGACATCACAGGGACCTTCTTTGCAACACAAGGCAGCACTGCCCGGTCCTTTGCCAGCCTCAGGGGTAGTATGTTGGAGCCCATGGTTTCAGCTACCGTGTCCTCCAGTTCACCAAGGAGTTTCCTCTTTGTGCTGCTTACTAAACCCGTTTCTAAGGAGTCCATTCCAACTCACGGTGACGCCGTGTGGGTCAGCACCACGGGACCCCACATAATGCCTTATACCATATATATATATATATATATATATATATATATATATATATATATATATATATATATATATATATTGTGCATAATGCCTTATACCTGGTCCCTTTGGCACCTTGTGATCGCACAGGCTGGTGTGCTTATTCCATGTGGGCTTTTTTGCTTCTGAGCCAGATGGCCGTTTGCTCACCTTCAAGCCTTTAAGACCCCAGACACTATCTCTTTTGATAGCCTCTGGCCTTTACTTCGGGGTCTTCGGTCCCTGCAGAGTGGACACATGCCTGCTGTGCGGGTATGGGACGTGTCGGAGCGCAGCCTGGTGGCGGAGCTTCAGGAGCATAAGTATGGCATGGGCATGTGTGGCCTTCTCATCCAGTGCCAAGTACATTGTCTCAGTGGGCTACCAGCATGACATGATCGTCAATGTCTGGGCCTGGAAGGTGAGTGGGCTGCTGGCCTCAGGACAGGCGGGGCCGGGAGGGGAGCCAAGAAACTGCTGACCGGTGGCCTTTACTTCCGCCTGCTGGCCTCAGTCCCTTTCTAGAGAACTCTGAGCAGAAAGGAGCAACTGGGTATCTAGGATGCTGAAGAAGGGGCAGAAGGAGAGGTCAAGTTCACAGCTTGTCTAACCTTCAGTGTGTAAGTTTCTTTTCCCTCAGCTCCTAGAAGCAGAGCCTTGATTTCCCTTGACTTTCTCTCCAGAAAAACATTGTAGTGGCTTCCAACAAGGTGTCCAGTCAGGTGACAGCAGTATCCTTCTCTGAGGACTGCAGGCAACCGGCACATCAAGTTCTGGTACCTCGATGACAGCAAGACCTCAAAGGTGAGGCAGCAAGTAGCCACTAGGGTGGGGTCTGCCCAGATATGTTCCACCTGCGCCCCCTTCTGCATGCTCAAAAGCCCCTTGGAAGTCTCAGCTGGGCCAGGTGCTATGTCAATATGCAAGGGAAGCCTTCTCCCTCCCTCCCCAGGGCCTGCTTTCCAGGGGGTAGCCTGCAGGGTGTGTGGGTGGCACCTGTGGTGGGTCTCCACAGGTGAATGCCACTGTACCCCTGCTGGGCCGCTCCGGGCTGCTGGGGGAACCTGCGGAACAACCTGTTCACTGATGTAGCCTGTGGCCGCGGGAAGAAGACTGACAGCACCTTCTGTATCACATCCTCAGGGCAGCTGTGCGAGTTCAGTGACCCGGAGACTGTTGGACAAGTGGGTGGAGCTGAGTGTAAGTGAATGCTTTGTCGGCACCCTCCCGTCTGTCACCTCCGGGCTCCAGGGCACCTGAGTCTGCATGCACGCTGGGGGAGGCCCCAGGCGGAGGAAGGTGTTTGGGAACCTCTCTGCTTGCTCGCCCTCTCTGTCTCTGCCTCTTCCTCTGCTTTCCTCTTCTGCTCAGCACACAGACAGCATCACAGTAAGTGTGCTGGCCCTGTCCGCTGCCTCTGCTGCCTTTCTCTGGGCCGGCCTTTTCTGGGTGTGTCTTTGCCCAAACCTCAGGTGCCTTATAAGGAAGGCTTGCTGACTCCTTCCCCCTAATTGCACGGGGCTGTGGGCCCTCTGGCCAGCTGCTGTTAGAGGGAGGGGCATTGAGGGGCTCTGCCCAGGGCAGCTGGCCTGCCTTGCGCTTGTCCTTGCCTCTTGGCTCATGGCTGTTGAGGTGTCCGGTGAAGGAGTGGACAGACGCCCTTGCTGACTGTGGCTTCTGTGCTCACAGACCACAGTGGCCCACTGCATCTCGGTGAGCCAGGACTACATCTTCTGCGGCTGTGCTGACGGCACCGTGTGCCTTTTCAACCCCTTCAACCTGCACTTCCTCAGCACGCTGCCCCGGCCCCATGCCCTGGGGACAGACATTGCCAGCATCACAGAGGCCAGGTGAGCGGTGTGGGTGGGCCCCTGAGTCCTGTCAGAGCCCCACTCTGTGCCAGGCCGTCCCTGGCATGCTGCAAGGAGAGGAGGGCACACATAGACCTCTGGGAAGACCCTTGCAGTCAAGCACAGGTGGGTCTTTTAGCATTTGTTGCTCACTGTGGGCAACCGTGGTAATCTGAGTCTGCAGTGTGGTAATTAATGCATTGTCCTGTAAACACCACAGCTAGGACAGACGGGCAGTTCCTTAGGGTTTCTGAGAGAGGCTGGAAACCTGACGGAGCAGGCCTTTCTCCCTCAGGGTGGTCCTGGGTAGCAGCTAAGGTAGGAGGGTCTTATTGTAGCCTCGGGCCTTGGGTTGGGTGATTGCAGGAAGTGAAGTTTTGCTCTGGTTTCAGTGCTGTCAGGAAGCGGGGCAGTTCTGCAGTTGGGTATATTAATTTCTCATTCAGGGAAGGAGTGGGCTAAATCTGCAAATGGCAGGAAATGATATATGACCATGACTGGTTTGCACAGTGCCCTTCCTTTTCCTCTGACGTGAGTCTAGAAGGGCCTGACATCTGCTTGGCTGCATCACGGCCACACACTGTCCCCGCCTGATGTTGGGGGCTATGAAATAGCTTGTGTTCTTTTGCAGAGCCCCATGGCAAGGAATGCCAGGCCAGCCGCTGCGTTCTTTCTCCAGTGACTGCTGGCCACCCTGCTGCTCCTCCCTTTAGTGCCCCTTTTCATTAGCGCTAACTCACCAGTTTGCCCTGTCTGCCCTGGACACCCTGACCCCCTCTTTCCTCAGTCGCCTTTTCGCTGGAGTGGCCAATGCGAAGTATCGGGACACCATCACCTTGACCTTTGATCCTGCAAATCCGTGGCTGTCTTGTGTGTACAATGACCATAGTACTTATGTCTGGGGTGTGAAGGGCCCCAAGAAAGTGGGCAAGGTGTATTCAGCTCTGTATCATTCCTCCTGCGTCTGGAGTGTAGAGGTACGTGGGCCAGGTCTGCTGAGACTGACCGTGTTTCCTGGCCTACCATTAGGAGCTGGGGTTCCTCAAGTGTGGAATTTGTTTCCTCCAGCACCCTTGCTCCCCAAGCTGTGCCCCTGGGTCCCTTCGTATCTGTTAATTGGCTCTGAGGATGGGAGGGGATTTTAGTGCTGACTCATCTCAGACGTTTTTCAGTATGCCCCTGTGCAGTCTTAGCTTGGCCTCTTTGGACATGTTCCTGAACTTGACCAAACCTTAGTTTCTGCAATTGTGAAATGACATACCTGATGCATTTGATTTTTACGAACAGGAGACAATGTAAGTGGGAGATTTAGAATGCCTAGTACTTACTAGGTGCTTGGTTAATGTATATTCCTTTACTTGTTAAAGACAAGAGCTAATCATTATGACTTGCTTGCTATGGGACAAGCCGTTGCCTCCAGGGGACAGGATGGGGGAACTTTAGGCCCCCAAGGACAGAGGTTCAGGAGGGTTTAGCTGAAAAGGGTTGGGGACAAAATTTATTATCTCCAAGGGAAAGATACTAACTTGACAATGAAGAAACGGCAAAACCCACCCTTAGCCAAGTCATTAAGGTTAACATCCCGTGGCAGCAGCATGAATCTGGTGAGAGGGTACACTGAGAGGTTTCAAAATGTTCCCAGAAAATGTTATGACTCTTAAGAACTCCCAATAAAATGTTGAACAACAACAACCAACGTTGATGGAAAGTTTCTTTTAGTTCTGTTTTTCCATGCAGCCTCCTCCTAGCATTGTGTCTGGTATTCTTGACCCAAATGTATAAGGAACTTAGGATAGTCATGAGGAAACATCAGGCAACCTTCATTTGAGGTACACCTGCCAGAGTAACTTATCACACTCTCCCAGGTGTCAGGGTAGGAAAGACAAGCAAAGACTGAAAGCCGTTCTAGACTGGGACAGATGACACCCATGTGCCGTGGGGGCTCCTGGGATCCTGGAGCAGAAGAAGTACATTCGTGGGATAAACAAACAAACTCATTGGCATTGGGTTGATTCCAACTCAGAGCAACCCCCGCTGGTGACATTTAAATAAAGTCTAATAATGTTGTACCAGTGTGACCTCCGTGGTCCTTATCACTGTGTACTGTAGTGCATAAAACATTAATACGAAGGGAGACCAGGTGAGAGAGTTGAATGTGACATATCTTGACTCATTTTTCTAAAGGTTCAACCCAAAAGGTAAAGTAAAACAGCTCTTGATGGAGAGGAAAAGGTGGAAGGGGGTGGGTGATGATTCTTTCCCCCCGCTGCCTGGCACTGAACGGCCTCTCCTCTCTTCTCATTTTGCAGGGTCCACGAATTGCAGTTCCTGAGTGAAATGCTGAAGGTGGAGGCCCATGAGTCAGAGATTCTGTGCCTGGAGTACTCGAAGCCAGACACAGGTACCTGGCCCTGGCCTGGAATGGCCTTGAGTGAGCCCCTCCAGTCTGGCCAGAGCCACTGATACTTGTCCTGCCTCTTGACTATGGGGCTGATCGTTCTTTTGGCTACCAAAAGAGTTAGTGATCCTTCTTGATGTCTCTGAAGGCTTCTTGTTGTTTCTGAAGGCTTTGGGGAGGACTGCATCTCAACTCTGCCCGACTCCATGGCTCATGTGGCTTAAGGATGTGGGGCTCAGTTTCTCTGGGTGCTCTTTGCTGGGCACTCATGTTGGGCTGCGATCCACAAGCTCAGCAGTTTGAAACTACCAGCCGCTCTGCAGGAGAAAGGTGGGCCTTTCTACTCCTGTAAACAGTTACAGTCTCAGAAGCCCATAGGGGGTATTCACTATGAGTCAGCATTAACTTGATAGCAGCAGATTTGATTTTTGTAAAGTCTTTTTAAAGCCAACCAAAAGCTGAATCCGTGAAGAAGATCTGCTTTAGACATTGTGCTCTTTTAAAGAATAATCTGTCTGTGATCAGATTGACACAGGAACTTGGAAGGTTAGGTGAAAAGTTTAAGGGGCAGTGAGCTTATGTGTGTGATGGAAATTTGGAATTGGAAAAGGACAGTGAGAATGGCTACATAATTTCAGAAATATAATGAATGTTAGCAAATTGTACATGTAGAAATGATCGAATTGGTATATATTTTTGTGTGCATTGTTTTAGATCAGGGAGAAGACTCGAAGTTCAAATATAATTTACAGAGACCCCCCTTGTTAAATCTTGAATGGGACAAAGTCCAGAAAAAACAAATCATCTGGTTGAGGGAGACCGTAAGCATGAGGCCATAATGGGGACTGAAGGATTCACAACAGCTCGGTCACATGGAAAACAAAGGAAGCCCCTTTAAAAGTCAAGTTCCCAGCAGATCAGACCATCACAGTTGGAAATGTGACTACAGAAATGGGAAAGGGACCATGATTGGAGTAAATACATTATTGCAGATTAGAAAAGTTTACAGGACTGGTTCAGGGCCCTCCAACCATCTTGGTCAGGGCATGAACGTGCAACCTCAGTACCCCAATTCCCATCAAGGGCATACTCAGGCAAGTTCTTGAGGGCTAGACTACTCCTCACCAGGCTGGCCAGAGGAGTGGGTGGAAGCAAACAAACTCTGCCTGAGGGCAAAGCATTTTACGTTGCTAGTTCAGAGTCATGGAGCTCTAGTGCCATAGAAGGTTATGGGTTGGGCGGTTAACCACAAGGTTTCACTCTTCAAAACCACCAGCCAGCTCCAGGGAAGAAAGATGAGGCTTTCTACTCCAATAAAAATATATAGTCTGGAGATTAAAAGCCCCAATGTAAGTTAACTGGGTTGATTCCTACTAGAGGGATAATGTGTGTGGGCCAGATGCTTGCAAGGTCCCTCAAGGCAATGCTGCCAGACTGCAGTCTCTGCTCCCTGCTGGTGGAGACAATGGATTGCTTTTCTCTAAAACTTGGAACCATTAGCTTGGTTCCAGTAGGTGGAGTTCACACCCTACTGATAATGGTTCATATGGAGATCCAGAAAACAGGTCAAAGTTAAGCTGCCATTCTAAATGTAGGATCCGCCCATTTTGTCACCTGTATACCCCCAATCCCTCCTCTTCCTATTGCATGTATGCCCCTAGACCACCCCTTCTCACCGCTGTATAACATAGTCCAAGTCCTTCCTGTGATGTATGTCTTTACCCTCCCGTTTCCAATTCCCCTTGTCCTCCTTCCCTTCCCCCTCTCTCCATGTGGACCACCAAGTGGGGCTGAGGTGAGCAATGCTACCATGATATGTGTGTGACTGCATTATTGTAATATCTCTTCTATCTCTCATGCTCCCAATGACTTTAATATTTATATCTCAACCCTTTATGTTTCCAGGGCTTTCAATGACATTAGGCATCTTTTCAATGTTTATGAATCATGCTTATGAACCTCTCTTCTGTTAGTTGTCTGTGTGTATGCATTGCCTGTATTAAAAACATATAGAACCGAGCAATTTGTCTGGAAAAATAATTTATAGGAACTTTATGTTAGATTGCCATGCGTTTTGCATAGCCAATTGTTCTTTTAAAACACTTTTCTTGTCATTGTGATACCATGCTAAAAGGTAAAAACATCTGTATATAGTCAAATAGCTTTATCTTTCCTTTAAAGACATGAACCTTCGTGTCTTGCTTAAAGTTTCCATCTCACTAAAGCTAAATTGCTACTCTCGAAAATAAATCCCTCTAAGTTTTTAATGCTTTGAATATTTTATCGCTCTAATCCTCCTGGAGTTTATTTTTGAATGTAGTATGCTCCTTCCTTTGATTTCTTGTAAATTCAGCCAATTCAACCACTCATTAACCAAAGTATTCCTTTACCACTGGATTGTTTTGCCACCTTTGCTTTGCATAGCATATAGTTCTAAATTATATCCCAGACTACTGAATTATTTGCCAGAGTGGCTTTACTAATTGTACACTGGCATCACAACACGCGGGAGCTTCGGAAAGATCGTGGGAGAAAGGAATGAAAAGAGAAGATAATTTCCCATGAATTTTTGAAGCTTCCTCGTACAGGTGCTTTACAGTAAGTCGACATTAGGGTTTATAATCAATAAAAAATTCAACTGTGATCCAAGAATGAGGGGCGTGACATTTCCTGGTTGAGACAAAAGCGAACAGGCGAGCAGAATACGAAAAGAATTGGTTAACCGATGAAACTGCAGCCAAGTGTTAGCTGTTATCACAAAAATGAACACACAGAATATTCTTGAACTTGGAAGTGGGAACTTCAGCCTTTCAACGGCCATCGACGGTGCGGGGCAACATCCCCGCACTCCTACGCTCAGGAAGGGGGTTCTGGGGTCTGCGGCGCCGCGGGGCACAAGTGGGGCGAAGGGCTGCGAGGGAACGCCGAGGCAGAGGGGTCCCCGCGAGGCGGCTGCGGGCCGCTCCAGAAGGCAGGGGTCCGGGGGCTCTGCGGTCCCTCAGGACCCTCCAGGAGAGGCTCCAGAAAGGCAGCTGGAGGCCCCGGCCGGCCGTGCAGCTCGCTGGGAGGCGCGGGCGCACGTGCTCCGCCGGTCCGGGCGGCGGGGGCGGCTGAACGGGCCCTGGCCGTGGGCGGCGGGCGGCGGGCGGGCGCAGTGCGGCGCCGGGCAGGCGGGAGGTGACCGCGCGGGGCGGTCGCGGCGGCTGGGGCTACTGACGGCACACGGATCCGGAGCGCACTGCGCGGGGCGGGGCGCCGCGCAGGTGAGAGCGGCAGCGGACCCGGATGCGGCGCGGCTGAGGGCGGCCGAGGGCGGGGGGTCGCGGCGGCTAGCTCTTGGAGATCCCGGCCGGAGGCTCCGGCGCCGGTGCTGCGCTTCCTGCCGGCTCGAAGAACGAGCCCGAGCCTGGCCGCCCTCGGGATGCCTTGCTGAGGCTCCGCCGGACGTCCCCAACAGGGGGGGGGGGCGGGGCGGGGCGCGTTCGGGCGCCTCCTGAGGGCGCCTCAGCGGAGAGCGGCGTTGGCGCCGTGGAGTCTACGCTCCACGCGGGCGGCCCAACCCGCCTGCCACTCAGGTGTCTTTTTGCACGGAAGTGAGTTTTAGGAGCGGGAAACCTGTGGTGGGCGTGACTGACGTGTTTTTAAATCATTTTCTATACATTTAAAGCTGTAAAGGCAAAACTTCATGATCCAATTAATATAGCCAAAAATTCAGGCTTGATAGAAACATTTAGAATCCAGGCACTGGGGGTAAAGTCCCCTTATTCCCATCTGTTATTGGAGGAAGGTATGAGAGAGATTGGATACTGCGGTGGGAAGAAATAGAGCCAAATAGGAATGTCTGCTTCTATAGGGAGAATGTATCAGCCATGCGCTCACTTTAAGGCAGCACAGCTTTAAGGGAGAATCTGTGGAAATGATAGATTACCGCAGGAACATGAACTTGGAGTATATCTCCAACTAACAGAGTGGTGGTCTTCCAGCCATGGAACATTAGTCTCCCAGATTCCCTCTGTACCAGTCAGGGAATAAGTCCCAGTATTATTTCCCTTGGTGCTAGTATCCCACATTTCCCCTCTCTGCATTATGTTTAAGATTCAAAAAGTGTCACGGAGGCAACATGGTCTCTTTTCATATCTATTAGCTTCCTATAGAAGTGACATGAGACTGCAAGCATCACAATTATGATAAAAAACACAGTCAGACTGGAACTTAAGCTATGTGAAGTACTTTGCCCCCAAGCTCGCGGGTCCAACCCTTCCATGCTACTCCTCAATTGCTTAATCACATCAGAGCCAGGAGAAGCCTCAAGCTTGTCTTTGAATGTATAGAAAATATCCTTTTTAAGCTGATCAATATCTAATGAAATGTTTCCCTTAAACCCTTGCAAATGTTGGCCTCTCCATCTCTTCCTTGTCCATCTTTCTCCAAAGGTGGTTGCGTCCTTTTAAAGGGAGTCCATCAGTTTTATTCTGTAAAAAACATACATGCATAGCCTTTTCTCCAGGTGAATGGACCTGGATCCCAAACACAGTTTCCATCATCCTCAGATTTCTTAGGATCAATTTTCTCTGTAGAATTGAAAACGTGTTTATCTTCCCTAATTTTATTACAAGCTTTTAGTAAGGAGAAAAATTTTTTAGTTAAAATGAGTAAATGAACTTTGTCACACATAAGATTCCTCTTCTCCTCCTTCTGTTTTAACAATTTAAATAGTAAAGCATTGCTAGATCTTGAACCAGTAAAAGTACTAGTTAGATAACCTTCATTGTTATGTAAATACTGGCTCCCATCCCTCAGAGAATTAAGAGAGCTAACTAATTGGGAGAACTTCTTATCATACTTTGAAAGACTGAAAAAATTCTTAATAAATTTGTTCAGCTGATCTTGAAGTAACTTACCAAGCAGACATTTTTTCTCCAGGCTTACCAATAAGGTTATAGGCTCAATTGAGCCGTTTTGCCTTTCAGGCTTCTCACACTGTATGATTTTACCTTGCAATATTCTGTCTTGGTTAACTTCACTCATTCCCTCTATGCTGGCTTTAGGGGAAGTTAATGGGAGGGCCTTAGGCCCCCCTGAATGCCCTAAGGAAATGACCCGGCATCCACAGTTAACAAACCTTTTTCCTTCCATTTCTAATTCCATGTGGGGGCGCTGTTTCTCCACAACAGCAGTCCAGAAGACTGCTTGATTTATAGGGTGGTCAAACTTCTCAAGTACTCTTTCCTGATAGGTATAAATTTTTACTCTAGAAATGCAAGGAAGGGAAAATTGGCTTAAGCGATCCTACATTTTTACAAACCATGGTATATCAGAACTCATTACTGCCTTAATTTCTTCTTCACAATCCTGACCAATAACTCCAGCAACACCTTGAGAATTTATGTTGGACTTTCTTTTTTTTTTTTTTTTTTTTTTTTTGGACTTTCTTAATAAACTTCCTATAGTTCTTTTAGGTAGTGGACCCCAATTACTGCTCTTCGTTTCTGATTCAATCACAGTTTTGGGCTTTTTCTTACAACTCTTATCAACTCCAGTATCAATTTTAATTTCTTGAGTACTAAGGTTAAATCTTCCTGATAGAAACTGTATTAATCTTTCAATAAGAGGTCCCTGCTTTTGAGGATCAAGCTCCTGTGAAGGCTTCTGAGCCATCTCTTGGTTATTCAAACCAACTGCAGTGAGAACAGAGACTAGGTTTTTGCCTCTTTGGCTAGGTCTGTTCTCCTGCTGTGAGGCTGCTAGATAAAGGCGATTTCTCTCAAAGATCTTCTTTGCTCCAGTAGGCAGACACCTTGCCTACCACGCTCTGCTATGAGGGCTCTGCATCAAGCTTCTTCCACTATTTTCCCGCCGGGAAGTCTTTGCTAATGGCGACCCTTCACTGTTGATTTTTGAACGACATTGGCTCGCCCAATGAGTTCCCTTCCTACAATGGAGGCAGAGTTCAGGTTCGTTTAAACCCGATCTCCATGGTCCTGGCCCATGCTCTGACATTGGCCGCAGCCTGCTCTGCCTACACTCTTTTGAAGATGACTTGTCTTCCCACAACTAAAGCACTTTCTTCCAGGTCTGATATAGTTTGCCAATGAAGCTGCCATGAGGTCTGCCTTGTATTCCTCTGCCTCTACATTCCTGCATATCCTAAAATAACCCAGCAAAGTGCCCTGTTCGCTGTAGGGATGCAAGGCATTTTTACAGTGCTTATTAGAGAAATCATAAGATAGCTTGTGCACTAGGTCTCTTACTGCCTGAACATTCTTCACACATTTGGAAATAGCATCTTCCAGTCGGGACACAAAGTCAGCGTAACGCTCATCATTCTGTTGTCTTATAGCCCTGTAACGGGGCGTTCTCTCTTCTGATGGAATTATCTTTTCCCAGGCCCTTAAGCAAACCTCATGTATCTGTCCTATTGTCTGTTCAGTAAACTGTAGTTGAGACTCAACTGTAATATAATTTGCATCCCCTAGCAATTGATGAATTCCTATATCTATCCCATCCTCAGCATTCTTCCCAGCTCTTGCAAGGGCTGCTTCCTTCCATAGCATTTGATATCACAAGCATTCTGAAGAGTAAAGACAAATTCTCACTAAAGCTTTCCAATCTGTAGGGGTCCAGCTGTCAGACTCTGCTAGAGCCCTTATCATGCTAATTACAAAATGTGAGTCTGGGCCCTAGTCATTGATTGCCTGCTTGAGATCTTTTAGCAACTTAAAAGGCAAAGGCACTGTGAATTCCTTTTGGTTCTAACAGGATAAGACATCTTGCATTCTAAATCTTCTTCTGCAATCCCTCTTCCTACTCTGGAGAGTAAAGGTGCTTTCCTATACTTTGCTTCTTTACGTCTATTCTCTGAGCTACTCTTTTCAATCTGGATATCTTGGAGTTCCACTTCCTGAACTTCACCTTCTGTGCTAGCTCTCCTAGTTTGCATTTCTTTGGAGCTAATCTCTCTACCTTCAGGGCTGGCTTGCTTGATTGTTTTACAATCTCTGGCCTTTCTTACACTAAATTCCAGCAGGAGAGCAGTTGCTTTTACTATGTCCCCTTCTGACTCAGGCTCATTCTTTTAGCTCTGCCTAAAATCTTCTCATCTGCCTGAAACCCGTTCTCACTGCTTCTCATCTGATTTAAATTTGGGCATCTTAGACGTTGCCTGTTCTGCTTCTTGGCTTTCTCTACCTTTGAAAGCAAGGGAGCTTCCTGGGATTGTTTAATAGCCATGCTTTGGATCTTGCAATCCACTGCCTCTAGTACTGTATCACCTTTAAACCTTCGGAGTCTGCAGTCTCGCGAGAGCATACAGGCTTTGGCAATGAGGTTCTGTTCTAGAATTGGAGGCTTTAGATAACAAACCAATCCCTGCCTTTTCAGTTTTTCCTAAAGTTTCTTAACCTAAATCATGCTTATTCACAGACACTTTAGCTTGCTTTTCTAGATTTGAATAGACACAAGACTTCTCATTAGACTGTTCATCCTTATTCTCTTCCTCCTGCAAAAGTTTTAAAACCATCTTAACTTGTACCCACAGAGACCACTTCTCCATAGGGATACTCTCCCCATCTCTGTGCTTCCTTTAAGTTGACAATGACCTCCTCCCAGGTCTCTAAATCAAAAGTTCCTTCCTCTGAGAACCATGAATTATACCTTTTTACTACTTTTAGAAAACATTGTATCTTTTTCTTCGTTACTTTTACACCTTGTCTTTTCAGTAAGTAGAGAGCATGGTACCATAAGTTTCAGGTTTACTTTTACCTTGCTCCCATTATCCTCTTTAAAATTCTAATTCACTATTTCCACTACTTCTCTGTCAATCCCCACACCGGATCCTCACTTCGCACAATTTTCAAATTCACTCTACGTACCAATGGGGCCATATAATTGTTATATGGGATATAACTCATATTGTCCCACGTTGTGCGCCATTTGTCTGGGGAAGCCCGCCTTGTGCTGGGGCTCCAGCCTCCAGCCCAGTCCTTGAGCCTCCTGCCTGGTCTCCATCCCACCTCCCTTCGTCCACACTGAGCGTGGACCTGGCTGGTAAGATCATGGCCATCCAGGAGGTGAGCATGCTACCATGAATTGTGTCTGACTGCATTATTGTAATGTCTCTTCTATCGCTCATGCTCCCGGTGACTTTAATATAATATTTATATATCTCAACCATACAATTGTGCTTATTGAACCCAAGATTACTGGTGGGGGGCTGGCACCCCAACTCATACCACAGTACATACCATTTGTCTAGTTCTTCAATGCTTCCTCTCCCGCTCACTCCCTCCAACTATCATGACCTCAGCTCTACCTTACAAAGCCGGCTAGACCAGAGCATGTACACTGGTACAGATAAGAACTCTCAACACACAGAATCCAGGACAGATAAACCCTTCAGGAACAGTAATGGAAGTAGTGATAACATGAGGGTAGGGATGAGATAGAGGGAACTGATAGCAATGATTGATGTATTAACGCTCACACCCCAGGGGGACAAGCAACAGAAACATTGGTGAAGTGAGACCTTGGACATTGTAAAATATGAAAGTATAATTTATCAAGGTTTCATGAGGGTGGGAGAGTGGGAGAGAAGGGGGGAAAAGGAGCTGATACCAAGGGGTCAAGTATAAAGAAAATGATGATGGTACCGTAGGTACAAATGTGCTTGATACAATTGATGTATGCATTGTTATAAGTGGTGTAAGAGCCCCCGATAAAATGACTTAATTTTTTAAAAGTGTTTAGGTAGATCTTGATGGAGGATAGATTGAGAAACAATAGTTTCAGAATTTGATAATTTTGCTTAATAATCAAACTGAAAACTCACTGCCATTGCATCTTTTGTGACTCACAGCAACCCTGACTTTCAGCAACCCTATTGGACAGGGTAGAGCAGCCCCTGTGAGTTTCTGAGACTGCAACTCTTTACAGGGGTAGAAAGCCCTAACGTTTCTCTCTCAGAGCGGGTGGTGGTTTTGAACTATGTGGGTAGCAGCCCAAGTGAAAACCACTATGCCACCAGGGCTCCCTGTGCCACATAGCGGGAGCTGTTGTTTTCCCAAACATTCACTTGGCTATTTCTTTTATAAGAAGCCAAGTAATTTGGCAGCTTATTTCTGTTCCAGTTTTCTTATATAGAAAATGTGGTGACAGTGTGAACCTGTTTGTTGTAGTTTATGTGAACATAATTGAGTGATCTAGACCAAGTGAGCTAGACCAAGTGAGCTGACTGGTCAAAAATCAGACCTGTGGATTGCCAAATTGGTTCTGCTGAGATTGGGGCTTTCCTGGATCCACAGGCTTCCTCCAAGCTGTGTCCGAGAAGCTCTGCATTTTAGAGCTACATTTTATAGTTGAAAGAGAGGCCTAAGGAGGGAGGGAGTCCTTAAGCTCTAAGACCTTAATGCTGTCATTGCTGTCCTCTTGTAGTGTACCTGCAGTTTCCACACTGCAGTGGGAACCATTGAAACAGCTGTTCTCATTCTCTGAGATGGTGTGCCACCCCACTCCATACCACCACCACCTCATCCCTTTCTCTTATTGTAGAGATAATGCCCCTTCCATATGTATCTCAGATATTCAATTAATGAAGAAAGACAAAAGTAGGAGAAATGATTTAGATGAAGGAGACCATAAGCATGAGGCCATAATGGGGTCCAAAGGCTGTGTGGCCATGTCGCTAATTATAGAAATGGATGAAATCTGCCACAAAAATGTGATTGGAGGCAGAGCAATTCATCACTCTCTCAGGCAGGACTACATAAGTGAGAATGGGGCCATTATGGAGACATGGAGACGATCACAGATTAGAAAGGCTTACTGGATTTGTTCTGGGGCCTTCCGACCACTATAACTCATGACCATAGGGTCTTAGACTTTCCCAATTTCCATTGAGGACCTTCCCAGGGAAGTCCCAGAGGGCAGATTGCTCCTCTCTGCTCTGGCTAGTTGTTGTTGCGTGCCATTGAGGACACTTGGACTCGTCGTGACCTCACATACAACCGAATGAAACACTGTAGGGTCGTGCACCATCCTCACAATTGTTCCTGTGCCTGAACCACCGATGAAGCCACTGAGTCCATCCACTTCTTCGAGGACCTCCTCTGTTTCATGGCTTCTCCACTGTACCAAATAGGATGTCCTTCTCCAGGGACTGGTCTCTCCTGACAACATGTCCAAAGTATGTAAGATGGCGTCTTGCCATCCTTGCCTCTAAGCAGCACTCTGGCCTTATTTCTTCTGATACAGATTGGTCAGTCCTTCAGCAGTCCATGGTACTGTCAGTAGTCTTCTGGTGGACCACAATTCGATGCATCTGTTCTTCTACAGCCTTCCTTATTCAGTGTCTAACTTTCACATGCATATGATGCAATGGAAAATAGCATGGCTTAGGTCATGTGCACCTTAGTCCTCAGAGTAACATCATTGTTCTTCAACACTATAAAGAGGTTTTCTGCAGCAGATTTACCCATTACAATACATCTTTTGATCTCCTGACTGCTGTTTCTATGAACATTGATAGTGGATCTAAGCAAGACAAAATCCTTGACAACTGAAGCCCTTTTCTCTGTTTATCACCTATTGGTCCAGTTTTGGGGATTTTGGTCTTCCTTATATTGAATTGTAACCCATATTGAAGGCTGCAATCCTTGATCTTCAGCAAGTGGTTCAATTCCTCCTCACTTTCAGCAAACAAATGGTGTCATATATGCACACAAGCAGGCTCCCAAAAGTTAGTGGAACAAGGAATCAAAAGAGAATGGAATTTTTCAGGGACTTTTTGAAATACCAGTGTGTGTGTGTGTGTGTGTGTGTGTGTGTGTGTGAGACAGAGAGAGAGAGAGAGAGAGAGAGAGAGAGAGAGAGAGAGAGAGAGAGAGAGAGAGGAGATGTGGGCATAAAACAAACATCAAGCAACATAAGGGAGAATGCTGTTGGCTGCTGTTGAACTGATTCCGGTGCGCATGCACAGTGACCTGCTGTGTGCACCATAGTGACCCCTCAGAAGCAGATCATCAAGCCTACCTTTCAACTGAAATTCTGAGAATTCACAATTTTCAGAAGTATGTGGATAACAGTGAAAGCCAAAATTCTATTTGCACAGTCCCCACGTGGATTAAGCTTCCAGTGAATTCCTTCAGACCATTGACCAGGGATGTGAACACTCTTGCCACCAGGCAGAGGGCATTGGAAAGTGGATTACCCCTTAGGCAGCCCATGGTGGGGCTTAGAGACTTGCCTAAGTGTATCCTTGAATCGAGGCTGCCATTCTGGGCTGCACGGTCATGAGTCATGCCCCCAAAGCCTTGGTTGTTTGGCCCTGGACCACTCTTGTAAACTGTCCTGTTTCACACAGGTCCCAATCCTTGTCCTATTCTTGCTTCTGTAGTCCCACCTGGAACTGTGATGTTGGGATCTGCCGCCATGTCCTTTCAAGTCTGTGAATCTCAGATAACCCTTACATATCAATAAGACCTCTTGCTAATAGTTTCCCTCCCCTCATCTCGATGGCATGTGTTGGCCCTTGGACTATCTAGGTTACCTAGCGGGCATTTGGATTATGTAGGCTCCCTAGCGGGAATTTGGACTATATAGATTACCTAGTGGGCAATTAGACTTTGTAGGTTATCTAGCGGGCACTTTGACTATCTAGGTTACCTAACTAGCACTTGAACTATCTACGTTACCTAGCGGTTACTTGGAGTATGTTGGCTACCTACCGGGCTGTTGGACTATCTAGGTTACCTAGCCGGCACTTGGGCTATCTAGGTTAACTAACGGGCACTTGGACTATGTAGGTTCCCTAGCGGGCCCTTGGACTATGTGGGTTCCCTAGCGGGCACTTGGACTATGTGGGTTCCCTAGCGGGCATTAGGACTATCTGGGTTACCTAACGGGCACTTGGACTATGTAGGTTAACTAGCGGGCTTTGGACTATGTAGGTTACCTAGCGGACACTTGGACTATGTAGGTTCCCTATCGTTCACTTGGAGAATGTAGGTTAACTAAGGGGCACTAGGACAATGTAGGTTACCTAGCGGGCCTTGGGACTATCTAGGTTACCTAGGGGGAACTTGGACTATGTAGGTTTACTATTGGGCACTTGGACTATCTAGGTTACCTTAGCAGGCACTTGGACTATGTAGGTTAACTAGCGGGCACTTGGACTATCTAGGTTACCTAGCAGGCACTTGGACTATGTACGTTTCCTAGCGGGTACTTGGACTATCTATGTTAACTAGCGGGCACTTGGACTATGTAGATTCCCTATCGGGCACTTGGACTATGTAGGTAACCTAGTGGTCACTTGAACTGTCTAGGTTACCTAGCGGGCATTTGGACTATGTAGGTTAACTAGCGAGCTCTTGGACTATCTAGGTTAACTAGCGGGCACTTGGACTATTAGGGTCCCTAGCGGGCATTTGGACTATGTAGGTTACCTAGCGGGCACTTGGACTATGTAGGTTAACTAGCGGACACTTCGACTATCTAGGTTAGCTAACGGGCAATTGGACTATCTAGGTTCCCTAGCGGGCACTTGGACTATTTAGGTTACCTAGCAGGCACTTTGACTATCTAGGTTAACTAACGGGCACTTGGACTATGGAAAGAAGTGCCTAATGGTCACCAGGACCCATGGTTAATCCAGGCGTGGTCATCTGATTCCAATCGATCAGACCTAGCTATAAATCACTTATGTCTGGGTAATTAAAAGCAAATATAAATTTTCAAAAAAAATAACGTTGCATGGGATAGAAAGAGAATACATAACAACATCAGACATAAATATGCCTCAAGACAAACTCATTGTGCACATCCAGAATACATAATGGCTCTTGCTAAGATGCGTTTCCCACTAGACCCTACCCCAAGCCAGTAAAAGCCAGAAACTCTACAGTAAACTGTGGATTGTACTACTCTGAAATGGGAGCTGTGTCTCTAGACCTAATTTGGGGCTGTTCGTGCTGAGGACTCACCAATACCTGCTGCAGTGACAACAGTCCAGGTGAGAATAAGGAAATCTGGATGACAGCCAGGATATAGGAGCACTGAGACCTCAAATTGCTTCTAGGCGAGCATGGCCTAATGGGCTTCCATTTATGCACCTCTGGCAGGAGGAGTTTGTTCTGGAAAGTAATGGTTTCTAAGGAAGTATTTCTTAAACTTTCACATGCATGCACTTACCCAGGTTCCTGGAAATCGGGCTGGGGGGCAGATTCTGATTTTGTGGGTTCAGGGTGGGGGGTCTAGGATCCAGCAGTTCTAGAGGCCCTGGTACTCTTGGGCTGTTAACCACAAGGACAGTAGTCCTAAACCACCAGCCACTCCTTGGGAGAAATATGAGGCTGTAGACTCCGGGCAAGAGTGACAGTCTGGGAAACCCACAAGGGCAGTTCTACCCTGTCCTGTAGGGTCACTATGAGTCAGCATCAACTCGATGGCATTAGCATGGGAGAAGCTAATGCTGATGTTGCTGGTTCCTTGACCTATCATACTTTGAGTGGCAAAGTCCCAAGGGCCTTCCCGGATGTGATGGCCAAAAGCAGTAGTGTTCACCCTTGGTCATACTTTGGAATCCCTTAGGAGCTTTCAAGCCTCCCATTGGCCTGGCGCCATCCCAGACCAATGAAGCAAGACTTAGTGGAAGCAGGATTCAGGTCACGGTCAGTGAGAAAGCCCCCTTGGCAATGCCAACGTACAGCCAGTGCAGAGTCGAACTGGTCGACGACTCCACATGACTCCATATACTTTGGTGAAGCCAGCTGTTTGGGCAAGGTTTTCAGAGTTACCACCCATGTAGACTTGTTGGTGATAGTGCATTAAATAGAGCACATGCAGTGCATTGCATGAGTGTCCTATGCCATGCAACCACACCAGGGGTATGTTGAGCCAATTTCTCTGGGAGACCAAGGGTGTTGGCTCCATCCTGAACGTTGGCAGGGTAATGGACTGACACAGAGGAAACTCATTCTCTTTGTGGTGGTGCACTAATGGGTTCTTCACAGAAGGCCAAGTCCATGGCTGCAGATGCTCACGGGGCTGAGGGAGCAGGTCAAATCCTAAGTCAGAGGTGGGTGTTTGCATATTTACATGCCCTCACTGCCATCAAGTCCATTCCAACTCACAGGCCCATGGGACTGAGTAAAATGGCCCCCGTGGGTTTCTGAGACTGTGATTCTTTAGAGGAGTAGAAAATCTCCTCTTTCTCCAGAGGAGCGGTTGGTCATTCAAACTGCTGACCTTGAGATTAACAGTCCAACTCCTGACCACTCTTGCCGTCAGAATTCTATTTATTTACACAAGTATATATATATCCTTTCCCAAAAGAACTCCACATTTTCAAATCATTCTTGACACTCATGGCCTTTTTTCCTTTATAGCCATGCCTTTGGTTGAAACACAGATATAAGAGAAATATTTATCTACTTATAGGGGTACAAAAGTAGCTTTGGTGGCATAGTGTTTGCATGTTGGGCTGCTAACACCAAAGTCAGCACTTTGAAACCACCAGCCACTCCGTGGGAAGAAGAGTCTGTCTACTCCTATAAAGAGTTACAGTCTCAGAAACTCACAGGGACAGATCTACTCTGCCTCATAGGGTCACTATGAGTCAGCATCACCTCCCTGGCAGTGAGGTAGATTTTGGTTTCATAGAGATACAAGTCAGTCCTGAGCTGCTAAAGACAAGGTTGGCAGTTTGAACCCACCAGCTGCAGAGAAAGAGGAGGCTTTCTATTCCCATAAGGAGCTACAGTTTCAGAAATACCCACAGGGGAAATTTTAACCTCTCCTGTAGGATCAATATGAGTCAGAATCGACTTATCGGTGGTGAGCAAGTGGAGGGGACCCTAAACAGGTTCCGGTGGACCTTAAGAGTTCTACTAATTGTGCATGCTCTGTAAAATGTAAACCAAGATTTTACTTTTGCAAACATTATTTTTTCTAAACACGTCTAACTGTGAAACCATACTCGCATGCGGGTCTTTGAACCTGGTCAGTGGTCTGGGGAAGTGAAGGGGCCTGACATCCTTTGTTGTTGTTAGTGCTGTCCAGTCATTCTGACATCACAGGGACCTTCTTTGCAACACAAGGCAGCACTGCCCGGTCCTTTGCCAGCCTCAGGGGTAGTATGTTGGAGCCCATGGTTTCAGCTACCGTGTCCTCCAGTTCACCAAGGAGTTTCCTCTTTGTGCTGCTTACTAAACCCGTTTCTAAGGAGTCCATTCCAACTCACGGTGACGCCGTGTGGGTCAGCACCACGGGACCCCACATAATGCCTTATACCATATATATATATATATATATATATATATATATATATATATATATATATATATATATTGTGCATAATGCCTTATACCTGGTCCCTTTGGCACCTTGTGATCGCACAGGCTGGTGTGCTTATTCCATGTGGGCTTTTTTGCTTCTGAGCCAGATGGCCGTTTGCTCACCTTCAAGCCTTTAAGACCCCAGACACTATCTCTTTTGATAGCCTCTGGCCTTTACTTCGGGGTCTTCGGTCCCTGCAGAGTGGACACATGCCTGCTGTGCGGGTATGGGACGTGTCGGAGCGCAGCCTGGTGGCGGAGCTTCAGGAGCATAAGTATGGCATGGCATGTGTGGCCTTCTCATCCAGTGCCAAGTACATTGTCTCAGTGGGCTACCAGCATGACATGATCGTCAATGTCTGGGCCTGGAAGGTGAGTGGGCTGCTGGCCTCAGGACAGGCGGGGCCGGGAGGGGAGCCAAGAAACTGCTGACCGGTGGCCTTTACTTCCGCCTGCTGGCCTCAGTCCCTTTCTAGAGAACTCTGAGCAGAAAGGAGCAACTGGGTATCTAGGATGCTGAAGAAGGGGCAGAAGGAGAGGTCAAGTTCACAGCTTGTCTAACCTTCAGTGTGTAAGTTTCTTTTCCCTCAGCTCCTAGAAGCAGAGCCTTGATTTCCCTTGACTTTCTCTCCAGAAAAACATTGTAGTGGCTTCCAACAAGGTGTCCAGTCAGGTGACAGCAGTATCCTTCTCTGAGGACTGCAGGCAACCGGCACATCAAGTTCTGGTACCTCGATGACAGCAAGACCTCAAAGGTGAGGCAGCAAGTAGCCACTAGGGTGGGGTCTGCCCAGATATGTTCCACCTGCGCCCCCTTCTGCATGCTCAAAAGCCCCTTGGAAGTCTCAGCTGGGCCAGGTGCTATGTCAATATGCAAGGGAAGCCTTCTCCCTCCCTCCCCAGGGCCTGCTTTCCAGGGGGTAGCCTGCAGGGTGTGTGGGTGGCACCTGTGGTGGGTCTCCACAGGTGAATGCCACTGTACCCCTGCTGGGCCGCTCCGGGCTGCTGGGGGAACCTGCGGAACAACCTGTTCACTGATGTAGCCTGTGGCCGCGGGAAGAAGACTGACAGCACCTTCTGTATCACATCCTCAGGGCAGCTGTGCGAGTTCAGTGACCCGGAGACTGTTGGACAAGTGGGTGGAGCTGAGTGTAAGTGAATGCTTTGTCGGCACCCTCCCGTCTGTCACCTCCGGGCTCCAGGGCACCTGAGTCTGCATGCACGCTGGGGGAGGCCCCAGGCGGAGGAAGGTGTTTGGGAACCTCTCTGCTTGCTCGCCCTCTCTGTCTCTGCCTCTTCCTCTGCTTTCCTCTTCTGCTCAGCACACAGACAGCATCACAGTAAGTGTGCTGGCCCTGTCCGCTGCCTCTGCTGCCTTTCTCTGGGCCGGCCTTTTCTGGGTGTGTCTTTGCCCAAACCTCAGGTGCCTTATAAGGAAGGCTTGCTGACTCCTTCCCCCTAATTGCACGGGGCTGTGGGCCCTCTGGCCAGCTGCTGTTAGAGGGAGGGGCATTGAGGGGCTCTGCCCAGGGCAGCTGGCCTGCCTTGCGCTTGTCCTTGCCTCTTGGCTCATGGCTGTTGAGGTGTCCGGTGAAGGAGTGGACAGACGCCCTTGCTGACTGTGGCTTCTGTGCTCACAGACCACAGTGGCCCACTGCATCTCGGTGAGCCAGGACTACATCTTCTGCGGCTGTGCTGACGGCACCGTGTGCCTTTTCAACCCCTTCAACCTGCACTTCCTCAGCACGCTGCCCCGGCCCCATGCCCTGGGGACAGACATTGCCAGCATCACAGAGGCCAGGTGAGCGGTGTGGGTGGGCCCCTGAGTCCTGTCAGAGCCCCACTCTGTGCCAGGCCGTCCCTGGCATGCTGCAAGGAGAGGAGGGCACACATAGACCTCTGGGAAGACCCTTGCAGTCAAGCACAGGTGGGTCTTTTAGCATTTGTTGCTCACTGTGGGCAACCGTGGTAATCTGAGTCTGCAGTGTGGTAATTAATGCATTGTCCTGTAAACACCACAGCTAGGACAGACGGGCAGTTCCTTAGGGTTTCTGAGAGAGGCTGGAAACCTGACGGAGCAGGCCTTTCTCCCTCAGGGTGGTCCTGGGTAGCAGCTAAGGTAGGAGGGTCTTATTGTAGCCTCGGGCCTTGGGTTGGGTGATTGCAGGAAGTGAAGTTTTGCTCTGGTTTCAGTGCTGTCAGGAAGCGGGGCAGTTCTGCAGTTGGGTATATTAATTTCTCATTCAGGGAAGGAGTGGGCTAAATCTGCAAATGGCAGGAAATGATATATGACCATGACTGGTTTGCACAGTGCCCTTCCTTTTCCTCTGACGTGAGTCTAGAAGGGCCTGACATCTGCTTGGCTGCATCACGGCCACACACTGTCCCCGCCTGATGTTGGGGGCTATGAAATAGCTTGTGTTCTTTTGCAGAGCCCCATGGCAAGGAATGCCAGGCCAGCCGCTGCGTTCTTTCTCCAGTGACTGCTGGCCACCCTGCTGCTCCTCCCTTTAGTGCCCCTTTTCATTAGCGCTAACTCACCAGTTTGCCCTGTCTGCCCTGGACACCCTGACCCCCTCTTTCCTCAGTCGCCTTTTCGCTGGAGTGGCCAATGCGAAGTATCGGGACACCATCACCTTGACCTTTGATCCTGCAAATCCGTGGCTGTCTTGTGTGTACAATGACCATAGTACTTATGTCTGGGGTGTGAAGGGCCCCAAGAAAGTGGGCAAGGTGTATTCAGCTCTGTATCATTCCTCCTGCGTCTGGAGTGTAGAGGTACGTGGGCCAGGTCTGCTGAGACTGACCGTGTTTCCTGGCCTACCATTAGGAGCTGGGGTTCCTCAAGTGTGGAATTTGTTTCCTCCAGCACCCTTGCTCCCCAAGCTGTGCCCCTGGGTCCCTTCGTATCTGTTAATTGGCTCTGAGGATGGGAGGGGATTTTAGTGCTGACTCATCTCAGACGTTTTTTCAGTATGCCCCTGTGCAGTCTTAGCTTGGCCTCTTTGGACATGTTCCTGAACTTGACCAAACCTTAGTTTCTGCAATTGTGAAATGACATACCTGATGCATTTGATTTTTACGAACAGGAGACAATGTAAGTGGGAGATTTAGAATGCCTAGTACTTACTAGGTGCTTGGTTAATGTATATTCCTTTACTTGTTAAAGACAAGAGCTAATCATTATGACTTGCTTGCTATGGGACAAGCCGTTGCCTCCAGGGGACAGGATGGGGGAACTTTAGGCCCCCAAGGATAGAGGTTCAGGAGGGTTTAGCTGAAAAGGGTTGGGGACAAAATTTATTATCTCCAAGGGAAAGATACTAACTTGACAATGAAGAAACGGCAAAACCCACCCTTAGCCAAGTCATTAAGGTTAACATCCCGTGGCAGCAGCATGAATCTGGTGAGAGGGTACACTGAGAGGTTTCAAAATGTTCCCAGAAAATGTTATGACTCTTAAGAACTCCCAATAAAATGTTGAACAACAACAACCAACGTTGATGGAAAGTTTCTTTTAGTTCTGTTTTTCCATGCAGCCTCCTCCTAGCATTGTGTCTGGTATTCTTGACCCAAATGTATAAGGAACTTAGGATAGTCATGAGGAAACATCAGGCAACCTTCATTTGAGGTACACCTGCCAGAGTAACTTATCACACTCTCCCAGGTGTCAGGGTAGGAAAGACAAGCAAAGACTGAAAGCCGTTCTAGACTGGGACAGATGACACCCATGTGCCGAGGGGGCTCCTGGGATCCTGGAGCAGAAGAAGTACATTCGTGGGATAAACAAACAAACTCATTGGCATTGGGTTGATTCCAACTCAGAGCAACCCCCGCTGGTGACATTTAAATAAAGTCTAATAATGTTGTACCAGTGTGACCTCCGTGGTCCTTATCACTGTGTACTGTAGTGCATAAAACATTAATACGAAGGGAGACCAGGTGAGAGAGTTGAATGTGACATATCTTGACTCATTTTTCTAAAGGTTCAACCCAAAAGGTAAAGTAAAACAGCTCTTGATGGAGAGGAAAAGGTGGAAGGGGGTGGGTGATGATTCTTTCCCCCCGCTGCCTGGCACTGAACGGCCTCTCCTCTCTTCTCATTTTGCAGGGTCCACGAATTGCAGTTCCTGAGTGAAATGCTGAAGGTGGAGGCCCATGAGTCAGAGATTCTGTGCCTGGAGTACTCGAAGCCAGACACAGGTACCTGGCCCTGGCCTGGAATGGCCTTGAGTGAGCCCCTCCAGTCTGGCCAGAGCCACTGATACTTGTCCTGCCTCTTGACTATGGGGCTGATCGTTCTTTTGGCTACCAAAAGAGTTAGTGATCCTTCTTGATGTCTCTGAAGGCTTCTTGTTGTTTCTGAAGGCTTTGGGGAGGACTGCATCTCAACTCTGCCCGACTCCATGGCTCATGTGGCTTAAGGATGTGGGGCTCAGTTTCTCTGGGTGCTCTTTGCTGGGCACTCATGTTGGGCTGCGATCCACAAGCTCAGCAGTTTGAAACTACCAGCCGCTCTGCAGGAGAAAGGTGGGCCTTTCTACTCCTGTAAACAGTTACAGTCTCAGAAGCCCATAGGGGGTATTCACTATGAGTCAGCATTAACTTGATAGCAGCAGATTTGATTTTTGTAAAGTCTTTTTAAAGCCAACCAAAAGCTGAATCCGTGAAGAAGATCTGCTTTAGACATTGTGCTCTTTTAAAGAATAATCTGTCTGTGATCAGATTGACACAGGAACTTGGAAGGTTAGGTGAAAAGTTTAAGGGGCAGTGAGCTTATGTGTGTGATGGAAATTTGGAATTGGAAAAGGACAGTGAGAATGGCTACATAATTTCAGAAATATAATGAATGTTAGCAAATTGTACATGTAGAAATGATCGAATTGGTATATATTTTTGTGTGCATTGTTTTAGATCAGGGAGAAGACTCGAAGTTCAAATATAATTTACAGAGACCCCCCTTGTTAAATCTTGAATGGGACAAAGTCCAGAAAAAACAAATCATCTGGTTGAGGGAGACCGTAAGCATGAGGCCATAATGGGGACTGAAGGATTCACAACAGCTCGGTCACATGGAAAACAAAGGAAGCCCCTTTAAAAGTCAAGTTCCCAGCAGATCAGACCATCACAGTTGGAAATGTGACTACAGAAATGGGAAAGGGACCATGATTGGAGTAAATACATTATTGCAGATTAGAAAAGTTTACAGGACTGGTTCAGGGCCCTCCAACCATCTTGGTCAGGGCATGAACGTGCAACCTCAGTACCCCAATTCCCATCAAGGGCATACTCAGGCAAGTTCTTGAGGGCTAGACTACTCCTCACCAGGCTGGCCAGAGGAGTGGGTGGAAGCAAACAAACTCTGCCTGAGGGCAAAGCATTTTACGTTGCTAGTTCAGAGTCATGGAGCTCTAGTGCCATAGAAGGTTATGGGTTGGGCGGTTAACCACAAGGTTTCACTCTTCAAAACCACCAGCCAGCTCCAGGGAAGAAAGATGAGGCTTTCTACTCCAATAAAAATATATAGTCTGGAGATTAAAAGCCCCAATGTAAGTTAACTGGGTTGATTCCTACTAGAGGGATAATGTGTGTGGGCCAGATGCTTGCAAGGTCCCTCAAGGCAATGCTGCCAGACTGCAGTCTCTGCTCCCTGCTGGTGGAGACAATGGATTGCTTTTCTCTAAAACTTGGAACCATTAGCTTGGTTCCAGTAGGTGGAGTTCACACCCTACTGATAATGGTTCATATGGAGATCCAGAAAACAGGTCAAAGTTAAGCTGCCATTCTAAATGTAGGATCCGCCCATTTTGTCACCTGTATACCCCCAATCCCTCCTCTTCCTATTGCATGTATGCCCCTAGACCACCCCTTCTCACCGCTGTATAACATAGTCCAAGTCCTTCCTGTGATGTATGTCTTTACCCTCCCGTTTCCAATTCCCCTTGTCCTCCTTCCCTTCCCCCTCTCTCCATGTGGACCACCAAGTGGGGCTGAGGTGAGCAATGCTACCATGATATGTGTGTGACTGCATTATTGTAATATCTCTTCTATCTCTCATGCTCCCAATGACTTTAATATTTATATCTCAACCCTTTATGTTTCCAGGGCTTTCAATGACATTAGGCATCTTTTCAATGTTTATGAATCATGCTTATGAACCTCTCTTCTGTTAGTTGTCTGTGTGTATGCATTGCCTGTATTAAAAACATATAGAACCGAGCAATTTGTCTGGAAAAATAATTTATAGGAACTTTATGTTAGATTGCCATGCGTTTTGCATAGCCAATTGTTCTTTTAAAACACTTTTCTTGTCATTGTGATACCATGCTAAAAGGTAAAAACATCTGTATATAGTCAAATAGCTTTATCTTTCCTTTAAAGACATGAACCTTCGTGTCTTGCTTAAAGTTTCCACCTCACTAAAGCTAAATTGCTACTCTCGAAAATAAATCCCTCTAAGTTTTTAATGCTTTGAATATTTTATCGCTCTAATCCTCCTGGAGTTTATTTTTGAATGTAGTATGCTCCTTCCTTTGATTTCTTGTAAATTCAGCCAATTCAACCACTCATTAACCAAAGTATTCCTTTACCACTGGATTGTTTTGCCACCTTTGCTTTGCATAGCATATAGTTCTAAATTATATCCCAGACTACTGAATTATTTGCCAGAGTGGCTTTACTAATTGTACACTGGCATCACAACACGCGGGAGCTTCGGAAAGATCGTGGGAGAAAGGAATGAAAAGAGAAGATAATTTCCCATGAATTTTTGAAGCTTCCTCGTACAGGTGCTTTACAGTAAGTCGACATTAGGGTTTATAATCAATAAAAAATTCAACTGTGATCCAAGAATGAGGGGCGTGACATTTCCTGGTTGAGACAAAAGCGAACAGGCGAGCAGAATACGAAAAGAATTGGTTAACCGATGAAACTGCAGCCAAGTGTTAGCTGTTATCACAAAAATGAACACACAGAATATTCTTGAACTTGGAAGTGGGAACTTCAGCCTTTCAACGGCCATCGACGGTGCGGGGCAACATCCCCGCACTCCTACGCTCAGGAAGGGGGTTCTGGGGTCTGCGGCGCCGCGGGGCACAAGTGGGGCGAAGGGCTGCGAGGGAACGCCGAGGCAGAGGGGTCCCCGCGAGGCGGCTGCGGGCCGCTCCAGAAGGCAGGGGTCCGGGGGCTCTGCGGTCCCTCAGGACCCTCCAGGAGAGGCTCCAGAAAGGCAGCTGGAGGCCCCGGCCGGCCGTGCAGCTCGCTGGGAGGCGCGGGCGCACGTGCTCCGCCGGTCCGGGCGGCGGGGGCGGCTGAACGGGCCCTGGCCGTGGGCGGCGGGCGGCGGGCGGGCGCAGTGCGGCGCCGGGCAGGCGGGAGGTGACCGCGCGGGGCGGTCGCGGCGGCTGGGGCTACTGACGGCACACGGATCCGGAGCGCACTGCGCGGGGCGGGGCGCCGCGCAGGTGAGAGCGGCAGCGGACCCGGATGCGGCGCGGCTGAGGGCGGCCGAGGGCGGGGGGTCGCGGCGGCTAGCTCTTGGAGATCCCGGCCGGAGGCTCCGGCGCCGGTGCTGCGCTTCCTGCCGGCTCGAAGAACGAGCCCGAGCCTGGCCGCCCTCGGGATGCCTTGCTGAGGCTCCGCCGGACGTCCCCAACAGGGGGGGGGGGCGGGGCGGGGCGCGTTCGGGCGCCTCCTGAGGGCGCCTCAGCGGAGAGCGGCGTTGGCGCCGTGGAGTCTACGCTCCACGCGGGCGGCCCAACCCGCCTGCCACTCAGGTGTCTTTTTGCACGGAAGTGAGTTTTAGGAGCGGGAAACCTGTGGTGGGCGTGACTGACGTGTTTTTAAATCATTTTCTATACATTTAAAGCTGTAAAGGCAAAACTTCATGATCCAATTAATATAGCCAAAAATTCAGGCTTGATAGAAACATTTAGAATCCAGGCACTGGGGGTAAAGTCCCCTTATTCCCATCTGTTATTGGAGGAAGGTATGAGAGAGATTGGATACTGCGGTGGGAAGAAATAGAGCCAAATAGGAATGTCTGCTTCTATAGGGAGAATGTATCAGCCATGCGCTCACTTTAAGGCAGCACAGCTTTAAGGGAGAATCTGTGGAAATGATAGATTACCGCAGGAACATGAACTTGGAGTATATCTCCAACTAACAGAGTGGTGGTCTTCCAGCCATGGAACATTAGTCTCCCAGATTCCCTCTGTACCAGTCAGGGAATAAGTCCCAGTATTATTTCCCTTGGTGCTAGTATCCCACATTTCCCCTCTCTGCATTATGTTTAAGATTCAAAAAGTGTCACGGAGGCAACATGGTCTCTTTTCATATCTATTAGCTTCCTATAGAAGTGACATGAGACTGCAAGCATCACAATTATGATAAAAAACACAGTCAGACTGGAACTTAAGCTATGTGAAGTACTTTGCCCCCAAGCTCGCGGGTCCAACCCTTCCATGCTACTCCTCAATTGCTTAATCACATCAGAGCCAGGAGAAGCCTCAAGCTTGTCTTTGAATGTATAGAAAATATCCTTTTTAAGCTGATCAATATCTAATGAAATGTTTCCCTTAAACCCTTGCAAATGTTGGCCTCTCCATCTCTTCCTTGTCCATCTTTCTCCAAAGGTGGTTGCGTCCTTTTAAAGGGAGTCCATCAGTTTTATTCTGTAAAAAACATACATGCATAGCCTTTTCTCCAGGTGAATGGACCTGGATCCCAAACACAGTTTCCATCATCCTCAGATTTCTTAGGATCAATTTTCTCTGTAGAATTGAAAACGTGTTTATCTTCCCTAATTTTATTACAAGCTTTTAGTAAGGAGAAAAATTTTTTAGTTAAAATGAGTAAATGAACTTTGTCACACATAAGATTCCTCTTCTCCTCCTTCTGTTTTAACAATTTAAATAGTAAAGCATTGCTAGATCTTGAACCAGTAAAAGTACTAGTTAGATAACCTTCATTGTTATGTAAATACTGGCTCCCATCCCTCAGAGAATTAAGAGAGCTAACTAATTGGGAGAACTTCTTATCATACTTTGAAAGACTGAAAAAATTCTTAATAAATTTGTTCAGCTGATCTTGAAGTAACTTACCAAGCAGACATTTTTTCTCCAGGCTTACCAATAAGGTTATAGGCTCAATTGAGCCGTTTTGCCTTTCAGGCTTCTCACACTGTATGATTTTACCTTGCAATATTCTGTCTTGGTTAACTTCACTCATTCCCTCTATGCTGGCTTTAGGGGAAGTTAATGGGAGGGCCTTAGGCCCCCCTGAATGCCCTAAGGAAATGACCCGGCATCCACAGTTAACAAACCTTTTTCCTTCCATTTCTAATTCCATGTGGGGGCGCTGTTTCTCCACAACAGCAGTCCAGAAGACTGCTTGATTTATAGGGTGGTCAAACTTCTCAAGTACTCTTTCCTGATAGGTATAAATTTTTACTCTAGAAATGCAAGGAAGGGAAAATTGGCTTAAGCGATCCTACATTTTTACAAACCATGGTATATCAGAACTCATTACTGCCTTAATTTCTTCTTCACAATCCTGACCAATAACTCCAGCAACACCTTGAGAATTTATGTTGGACTTTCTTAATAAACTTCCTATAGTTCTTTTAGGTAGTGGACCCCAATTACTGCTCTTCGTTTCTGATTCAATCACAGTTTTGGGCTTTTTCTTACAACTCTTATCAACTCCAGTATCAATTTTAATTTCTTGAGTACTAAGGTTAAATCTTCCTGATAGAAACTGTATTAATCTTTCAATAAGAGGTCCCTGCTTTTGAGGATCAAGCTCCTGTGAAGGCTTCTGAGCCATCTCTTGGTTATTCAAACCAACTGCAGTGAGAACAGAGACTAGGTTTTTGCCTCTTTGGCTAGGTCTGTTCTCCTGCTGTGAGGCTGCTAGATAAAGGCGATTTCTCTCAAAGATCTTCTTTGCTCCAGTAGGCAGACACCTTGCCTACCACGCTCTGCTATGAGGGCTCTGCATCAAGCTTCTTCCACTATTTTCCCGCCGGGAAGTCTTTGCTAATGGCGACCCTTCACTGTTGATTTTTGAACGACATTGGCTCGCCCAATGAGTTCCCTTCCTACAATGGAGGCAGAGTGCAGGTTCGTTTAAACCCGATCTCCATGGTCCTGGCCCATGCTCTGACATTGGCCGCAGCCTGCTCTGCCTACACTCTTTTGAAGATGACTTGTCTTCCCACAACTAAAGCACTTTCTTCCAGGTCTGATATAGTTTGCCAATGAAGCTGCCATGAGGTCTGCCTTGTATTCCTCTGCCTCTACATTCCTGCATATCCTAAAATAACCCAGCAAAGTGCCCTGTTCGCTGTAGGGATGCAAGGCATTTTTACAGTGCTTATTAGAGAAATCATAAGATAGCTTGTGCACTAGGTCTCTTACTGCCTGAACATTCTTCACACATTTGGAAATAGCATCTTCCAGTCGGGACACAAAGTCAGCGTAACGCTCATCATTCTGTTGTCTTATAGCCCTGTAACGGGGCGTTCTCTCTTCTGATGGAATTATCTTTTCCCAGGCCCTTAAGCAAACCTCATGTATCTGTCCTATTGTCTGTTCAGTAAACTGTAGTTGAGACTCAACTGTAATATAATTTGCATCCCCTAGCAATTGATGAATTCCTATATCTATCCCATCCTCAGCATTCTTCCCAGCTCTTGCAAGGGCTGCTTCCTTCCATAGCATTTGATATCACAAGCATTCTGAAGAGTAAAGACAAATTCTCACTAAAGCTTTCCAATCTGTAGGGGTCCAGCTGTCAGACTCTGCTAGAGCCCTTATCATGCTAATTACAAAATGTGAGTCTGGGCCCTAGTCATTGATTGCCTGCTTGAGATCTTTTAGCAACTTAAAAGGCAAAGGCACTGTGAATTCCTTTTGGTTCTAACAGGATAAGACATCTTGCATTCTAAATCTTCTTCTGCAATCCCTCTTCCTACTCTGGAGAGTAAAGGTGCTTTCCTATACTTTGCTTCTTTACGTCTATTCTCTGAGCTACTCTTTTCAATCTGGATATCTTGGAGTTCCACTTCCTGAACTTCACCTTCTGTGCTAGCTCTCCTAGTTTGCATTTCTTTGGAGCTAATCTCTCTACCTTCAGGGCTGGCTTGCTTGATTGTTTTACAATCTCTGGCCTTTCTTACACTAAATTCCAGCAGGAGAGCAGTTGCTTTTACTATGTCCCCTTCTGACTCAGGCTCATTCTTTTAGCTCTGCCTAAAATCTTCTCATCTGCCTGAAACCCGTTCTCACTGCTTCTCATCTGATTTAAATTTGGGCATCTTAGACGTTGCCTGTTCTGCTTCTTGGCTTTCTCTACCTTTGAAAGCAAGGGAGCTTCCTGGGATTGTTTAATAGCCATGCTTTGGATCTTGCAATCCACTGCCTCTAGTACTGTATCACCTTTAAACCTTCGGAGTCTGCAGTCTCCCGAGAGCATACAGGCTTTGGCAATGAGGTTCTGTTCTAGAATTGGAGGCTTTAGATAACAAACCAATCCCTGCCTTTTCAGTTTTTCCTAAAGTTTCTTAACCTAAATCATGCTTATTCACAGACACTTTAGCTTGCTTTTCTAGATTTGAATAGACACAAGACTTCTCACTAGACTGTTCATCCTTATTCTCTTCCTCCTGCAAAAGTTTTAAAACCATCTTAACTTGTACCCACAGAGACCACTTCTCCATAGGGATACTCTCCCCATCTCTGTGCTTCCTTTAAGTTGACAATGACCTCCTCCCAGGTCTCTAAATCAAAAGTTCCTTCCTCTGAGAACCATGAATTATACCTTTTTACTACTTTTAGAAAACATTGTATCTTTTTCTTCGTTACTTTTACACCTTGTCTTTTCAGTAAGTAGAGAGCATGGTACCATAAGTTTCAGGTTTACTTTTACCTTGCTCCCATTATCCTCTTTAAAATTCTAATTCACTATTTCCACTACTTCTCTGTCAATCCCCACACCGGATCCTCACTTCGCACAATTTTCAAATTCACTCTACGTACCAATGGGGCCATATAATTGTTATATGGGATATAACTCATATTGTCCCACGTTGTGCGCCATTTGTCTGGGGAAGCCCGCCTTGTGCTGGGGCTCCAGCCTCCAGCCCAGTCCTTGAGCCTCCTGCCTGGTCTCCATCCCACCTCCCTTCGTCCACACTGAGCGTGGACCTGGCTGGTAAGATCATGGCCATCCAGGAGGTGAGCATGCTACCATGAATTGTGTCTGACTGCATTATTGTAATGTCTCTTCTATCGCTCATGCTCCCGGTGACTTTAATATAATATTTATATATCTCAACCATACAATTGTGCTTATTGAACCCAAGATTACTGGTGGGGGGCTGGCACCCCAACTCATACCACAGTACATACCATTTGTCTAGTTCTTCAATGCTTCCTCTCCCGCTCACTCCCTCCAACTATCATGACCTCAGCTCTACCTTACAAAGCCGGCTAGACCAGAGCATGTACACTGGTACAGATAAGAACTCTCAACACACAGAATCCAGGACAGATAAACCCTTCAGGAACAGTAATGGAAGTAGTGATAACATGAGGGTAGGGATGAGATAGAGGGAACTGATAGCAATGATTGATGTATTAACGCTCACACCCCAGGGGGACAAGCAACAGAAACATTGGTGAAGTGAGACCTTGGACATTGTAAAATATGAAAGTATAATTTATCAAGGTTTCATGAGGGTGGGAGAGTGGGAGAGAAGGGGGGAAAAGGAGCTGATACCAAGGGGTCAAGTATAAAGAAAATGATGATGGTACCGTAGGTACAAATGTGCTTGATACAATTGATGTATGCATTGTTATAAGTGGTGTAAGAGCCCCCGATAAAATGACTTAATTTTTTAAAAGTGTTTAGGTAGATCTTGATGGAGGATAGATTGAGAAACAATAGTTTCAGAATTTGATAATTTTGCTTAATAATCAAACTGAAAACTCACTGCCATTGCATCTTTTGTGACTCACAGCAACCCTGACTTTCAGCAACCCTATTGGACAGGGTAGAGCAGCCCCTGTGAGTTTCTGAGACTGCAACTCTTTACAGGGGTAGAAAGCCCTAACGTTTCTCTCTCAGAGCGGGTGGTGGTTTTGAACTATGTGGGTAGCAGCCCAAGTGAAAACCACTATGCCACCAGGGCTCCCTGTGCCACATAGCGGGAGCTGTTGTTTTCCCAAACATTCACTTGGCTATTTCTTTTATAAGAAGCCAAGTAATTTGGCAGCTTATTTCTGTTCCAGTTTTCTTATATAGAAAATGTGGTGACAGTGTGAACCTGTTTGTTGTAGTTTATGTGAACATAATTGAGTGATCTAGACCAAGTGAGCTAGACCAAGTGAGCTGACTGGTCAAAAATCAGACCTGTGGATTGCCAAATTGGTTCTGCTGAGATTGGGGCTTTCCTGGATCCACAGGCTTCCTCCAAGCTGTGTCCGAGAAGCTCTGCATTTTAGAGCTACATTTTATAGTTGAAAGAGAGGCCTAAGGAGGGAGGGAGTCCTTAAGCTCTAAGACCTTAATGCTGTCATTGCTGTCCTCTTGTAGTGTACCTGCAGTTTCCACACTGCAGTGGGAACCATTGAAACAGCTGTTCTCATTCTCTGAGATGGTGTGCCACCCCACTCCATACCACCACCACCTCATCCCTTTCTCTTATTGTAGAGATAATGCCCCTTCCATATGTATCTCAGATATTCAATTAATGAAGAAAGACAAAAGTAGGAGAAATGATTTAGATGAAGGAGACCATAAGCATGAGGCCATAATGGGGTCCAAAGGCTGTGTGGCCATGTCGCTAATTATAGAAATGGATGAAATCTGCCACAAAAATGTGATTGGAGGCAGAGCAATTCATCACTCTCTCAGGCAGGACTACATAAGTGAGAATGGGGCCATTATGGAGACATGGAGACGATCACAGATTAGAAAGGCTTACTGGATTTGTTCTGGGGCCTTCCGACCACTATAACTCATGACCATAGGGTCTTAGACTTTCCCAATTTCCATTGAGGACCTTCCCAGGGAAGTCCCAGAGGGCAGATTGCTCCTCTCTGCTCTGGCTAGTTGTTGTTGCGTGCCATTGAGGACACTTGGACTCGTCGTGACCTCACATACAACCGAATGAAACACTGTAGGGTCGTGCACCATCCTCACAATTGTTCCTGTGCCTGAACCACCGATGAAGCCACTGAGTCCATCCACTTCTTCGAGGACCTCCTCTGTTTCATGGCTTCTCCACTGTTGTACCAAATAGGATGTCCTTCTCCAGGGACTGGTCTCTCCTGACAACATGTCCAAAGTATGTAAGATGGCGTCTTGCCATCCTTGCCTCTAAGCAGCACTCTGGCCTTATTTCTTCTGATACAGATTGGTCAGTCCTTCAGCAGTCCATGGTACTGTCAGTAGTCTTCTGGTGGACCACAATTCGATGCATCTGTTCTTCTACAGCCTTCCTTATTCAGTGTCTAACTTTCACATGCATATGATGCAATGGAAAATAGCATGGCTTAGGTCATGTGCACCTTAGTCCTCAGAGTAACATCATTGTTCTTCAACACTATAAAGAGGTTTTCTGCAGCAGATTTACCCATTACAATACATCTTTTGATCTCCTGACTGCTGTTTCTATGAACATTGATAGTGGATCTAAGCAAGACAAAATCCTTGACAACTGAAGCCCTTTTCTCTGTTTATCACCTATTGGTCCAGTTTTGGGGATTTTGGTCTTCCTTATATTGAATTGTAACCCATATTGAAGGCTGCAATCCTTGATCTTCAGCAAGTGGTTCAATTCCTCCTCACTTTCAGCAAACAAATGGTGTCATATATGCACACAAGCAGGCTCCCAAAAGTTAGTGGAACAAGGAATCAAAAGAGAATGGAATTTTTCAGGGACTTTTTGAAATACCAGTGTGTGTGTGTGTGTGTGTGTGTGTGTGTGTGTGTGTGTGAGAGACAGAGAGAGAGAGAGAGAGAGAGAGAGAGAGAGGAGATGTGGGCATAAAACAAACATCAAGCAACATAAGGGAGAATGCTGTTGGCTGCTGTTGAACTGATTCCGGTGCGCATGCACAGTGACCTGCTGTGTGCACCATAGTGACCCCTCAGAAGCAGATCATCAAGCCTACCTTTCAACTGAAATTCTGAGAATTCACAATTTTCAGAAGTATGTGGATAACAGTGAAAGCCAAAATTCTATTTGCACAGTCCCCACGTGGATTAAGCTTCCAGTGAATTCCTTCAGACCATTGACCAGGGATGTGAACACTCTTGCCACCAGGCAGAGGGCATTGGAAAGTGGATTACCCCTTAGGCAGCCCATGGTGGGGCTTAGAGACTTGCCTAAGTGTATCCTTGAATCGAGGCTGCCATTCTGGGCTGCACGGTCATGAGTCATGCCCCCAAAGCCTTGGTTGTTTGGCCCTGGACCACTCTTGTAAACTGTCCTGTTTCACACAGGTCCCAATCCTTGTCCTATTCTTGCTTCTGTAGTCCCACCTGGAACTGTGATGTTGGGATCTGCCGCCATGTCCTTTCAAGTCTGTGAATCTCAGATAACCCTTACATATCAATAAGACCTCTTGCTAATAGTTTCCCTCCCCTCATCTCGATGGCATGTGTTGGCCCTTGGACTATCTAGGTTACCTAGCGGGCATTTGGATTATGTAGGCTCCCTAGCGGGAATTTGGACTATATAGATTACCTAGTGGGCAATTAGACTTTGTAGGTTATCTAGCGGGCACTTTGACTATCTAGGTTACCTAGCTAGCACTTGAACTATCTACGTTACCTAGCGGTTACTTGGAGTATGTTGGCTACCTACCGGGCTGTTGGACTATCTAGGTTACCTAGCCGGCACTTGGGCTATCTAGGTTAACTAACGGGCACTTGGACTATGTAGGTTCCCTAGCGGGCCCTTGGACTATGTAAGTTCCCTAGCGGGCACTTGGACTATGTGGGTTCCCTAGCGGGCATTAGGACTATCTGGGTTACCTAACGGGCACTTGGACTATGTAGGTTAACTAGCGGGCTTTGGACTATGTAGGTTACCTAGCGGACACTTGGACTATGTAGGTTCCCTATCGTTCACTTGGAGAATGTAGGTTAACTAAGGGGCACTAGGACAATGTAGGTTACCTAGCGGGCCTTGGGACTATCTAGGTTACCTAGGGGGAACTTGGACTATGTAGGTTTACTATTGGGCACTTGGACTATCTAGGTTACCTTAGCAGGCACTTGGACTATGTAGGTTAACTAGCGGGCACTTGGACTATCTAGGTTACCTAGCAGGCACTTGGACTATGTACGTTTCCTAGCGGGTACTTGGACTATCTATGTTAACTAGCGGGCACTTGGACTATGTAGATTCCCTATCGGGCACTTGGACTATGTAGGTAACCTAGTGGTCACTTGAACTGTCTAGGTTACCTAGCGGGCATTTGGACTATGTAGGTTAACTAGCGAGCTCTTGGACTATCTAGGTTAACTAGCGGGCACTTGGACTATTAGGGTCCCTAGCGGGCATTTGGACTATATCGGTTACCTAGCGGGCACTTGGACTATGTAGGTTCCCTAGCGGGCACTTGGACTATTTAGGTTACCTAGCAGGCACTTTGACTATCTAGGTTAACTAACGGGCACTTGGACTATGGAAAGAAGTGCCTAATGGTCACCAGGACCCATGGTTAATCCAGGCGTGGTCATCTGATTCCAATCGATCAGACCTAGCTATAAATCACTTATATGTCTGGGTAATTAAAAGCAAATATAAATTTTCAAAAAAAATAACGTTGCATGGGATAGAAAGAGAATACATAACAACATCAGACATAAATATGCCTCAAGACAAACTCATTGTGCACATCCAGAATACATAATGGCTCTTGCTAAGATGCGTTTCCCACTAGACCCTACCCCAAGCCAGTAAAAGCCAGAAACTCTACAGTAAACTGTGGATTGTACTACTCTGAAATGGGAGCTGTGTCTCTAGACCTAATTTGGGGCTGTTCGTGCTGAGGACTCACCAATACCTGCTGCAGTGACAACAGTCCAGGTGAGAATAAGGCAATCTGGATGACAGCCAGGATATAGGAGCACTGAGACCTCAAATTGCTTCTAGGCGAGCATGGCCTAATGGGCTTCCATTTATGCACCTCTGGCAGGAGGAGTTTGTTCTGGAAAGTAATGGTTTCTAAGGAAGTATTTCTTAAACTTTCACATGCATGCACTTACCCAGGTTCCTGGAAATCGGGCTGGGGGGCAGATTCTGATTTTGTGGGTTCAGGGTGGGGGGTCTAGGATCCAGCAGTTCTAGAGGCCCTGGTACTCTTGGGCTGTTAACCACAAGGACAGTAGTCCTAAACCACCAGCCACTCCTTGGGAGAAATATGAGGCTGTAGACTCCGGGCAAGAGTGACAGTCTGGGAAACCCACAAGGGCAGTTCTACCCTGTCCTGTAGGGTCACTATGAGTCAGCATCAACTCGATGGCATTAGCATGGGAGAAGCTAATGCTGATGTTGCTGGTTCCTTGACCTATCATACTTTGAGTGGCAAAGTCCCAAGGGCCTTCCCGGATGTGATGGCCAAAAGCAGTAGTGTTCACCCTTGGTCATACTTTGGAATCCCTTAGGAGCTTTCAAGCCTCCCATTGGCCTGGCGCCATCCCAGACCAATGAAGCAAGACTTAGTGGAAGCAGGATTCAGGTCACGGTCAGTGAGAAAGCCCCCTTGGCAATGCCAACGTACAGCCAGTGCAGAGTCGAACTGGTCGACGACTCCACATGACTCCATATACTTTGGTGAAGCCAGCTGTTTGGGCAAGGTTTTCAGAGTTACCACCCATGTAGACTTGTTGGTGATAGTGCATTAAATAGAGCACATGCAGTGCATTGCATGAGTGTCCTATGTCATGCAACCACACCAGGGGTATGTTGAGCCAATTTCTCTGGGAGACCAAGGGTGTTGGCTCCATCCTGAACGTTGGCAGGGTAATGGACTGACACAGAGGAAACTCATTCTCTTTGTGGTGGTGCACTAATGGGTTCTTCACAGAAGGCCAAGTCCATGGCTGCAGATGCTCACGGGGCTGAGGGAGCAGGTCAAATCCTAAGTCAGAGGTGGGTGTTTGCATATTTACATGCCCTCACTGCCATCAAGTCCATTCCAACTCACAGGCCCATGGGACTGAGTAAAATGGCCCCCGTGGGTTTCTGAGACTGTGATTCTTTAGAGGAGTAGAAAATCTCCTCTTTCTCCAGAGGAGCGGTTGGTCATTCAAACTGCTGACCTTGAGATTAACAGTCCAACTCCTGACCACTCTTGCCGTCAGAATTCTATTTATTTACACAAGTATATATATATCCTTTCCCAAAAGAACTCCACATTTTCAAATCATTCTTGACACTCATGGCCTTTTTTCCTTTATAGCCATGCCTTTGGTTGAAACACAGATATAAGAGAAATATTTATCTACTTATAGGGGTACAAAAGTAGCTTTGGTGGCATAGTGTTTGCATGTTGGGCTGCTAACACCAAAGTCAGCACTTTGAAACCACCAGCCACTCCGTGGGAAGAAGAGTCTGTCTACTCCTATAAAGAGTTACAGTCTCAGAAACTCACAGGGACAGATCTACTCTGCCTCATAGGGTCACTATGAGTCAGCATCACCTCCCTGGCAGTGAGGTAGATTTTGGTTTCATAGAGATACAAGTCAGTCCTGAGCTGCTAAAGACAAGGTTGGCAGTTTGAACCCACCAGCTGCAGAGAAAGAGGAGGCTTTCTATTCCCATAAGGAGCTACAGTTTCAGAAATACCCACAGGGGAAATTTTAACCTCTCCTGTAGGATCAATATGAGTCAGAATCGACTTATCGGTGGTGAGCAAGTGGAGGGGACCCTAAACAGGTTCCGGTGGACCTTAAGAGTTCTACTAATTGTGCATGCTCTGTAAAATGTAAACCAAGATTTTACTTTTGCAAACATTATTTTTTCTAAACACGTCTAACTGTGAAACCATACTCGCATGCGGGTCTTTGAACCTGGTCAGTGGTCTGGGGAAGTGAAGGGGCCTGACATCCTTTGTTGTTGTTAGTGCTGTCCAGTCATTCTGACATCACAGGGACCTTCTTTGCAACACAAGGCAGCACTGCCCGGTCCTTTGCCAGCCTCAGGGGTAGTATGTTGGAGCCCATGGTTTCAGCTACCGTGTCCTCCAGTTCACCAAGGAGTTTCCTCTTTGTGCTGCTTACTAAACCCGTTTCTAAGGAGTCCATTCCAACTCACGGTGACGCCGTGTGGGTCAGCACCACGGGACCCCACATAATGCCTTATACCATATATATATATATATATATATATATATATATATATATATATATATATATATATATATATTGTGCATAATGCCTTATACCTGGTCCCTTTGGCACCTTGTGATCGCACAGGCTGGTGTGCTTATTCCATGTGGGCTTTTTTGCTTCTGAGCCAGATGGCCGTTTGCTCACCTTCAAGCCTTTAAGACCCCAGACACTATCTCTTTTGATAGCCTCTGGCCTTTACTTCGGGGTCTTCGGTCCCTGCAGAGTGGACACATGCCTGCTGTGCGGGTATGGGACGTGTCGGAGCGCAGCCTGGTGGCGGAGCTTCAGGAGCATAAGTATGGCATGGGCATGTGTGGCCTTCTCATCCAGTGCCAAGTACATTGTCTCAGTGGGCTACCAGCATGACATGATCGTCAATGTCTGGGCCTGGAAGGTGAGTGGGCTGCTGGCCTCAGGACAGGCGGGGCCGGGAGGGGAGCCAAGAAACTGCTGACCGGTGGCCTTTACTTCCGCCTGCTGGCCTCAGTCCCTTTCTAGAGAACTCTGAGCAGAAAGGAGCAACTGGGTATCTAGGATGCTGAAGAAGGGGCAGAAGGAGAGGTCAAGTTCACAGCTTGTCTAACCTTCAGTGTGTAAGTTTCTTTTCCCTCAGCTCCTAGAAGCAGATCCTTGATTTCCCTTGACTTTCTCTCCAGAAAAACATTGTAGTGGCTTCCAACAAGGTGTCCAGTCAGGTGACAGCAGTATCCTTCTCTGAGGACTGCAGGCAACCGGCACATCAAGTTCTGGTACCTCGATGACAGCAAGACCTCAAAGGTGAGGCAGCAAGTAGCCACTAGGGTGGGGTCTGCCCAGATATGTTCCACCTGCGCCCCCTTCTGCATGCTCAAAAGCCCCTTGGAAGTCTCAGCTGGGCCAGGTGCTATGTCAATATGCAAGGGAAGCCTTCTCCCTCCCTCCCCAGGGCCTGCTTTCCAGGGGGTAGCCTGCAGGGTGTGTGGGTGGCACCTGTGGTGGGTCTCCACAGGTGAATGCCACTGTACCCCTGCTGGGCCGCTCCGGGCTGCTGGGGGAACCTGCGGAACAACCTGTTCACTGATGTAGCCTGTGGCCGCGGGAAGAAGACTGACAGCACCTTCTGTATCACATCCTCAGGGCAGCTGTGCGAGTTCAGTGACCCGGAGACTGTTGGACAAGTGGGTGGAGCTGAGTGTAAGTGAATGCTTTGTCGGCACCCTCCCGTCTGTCACCTCCGGGCTCCAGGGCACCTGAGTCTGCATGCACGCTGGGGGAGGCCCCAGGCGGAGGAAGGTGTTTGGGAACCTCTCTGCTTGCTCGCCCTCTCTGTCTCTGCCTCTTCCTCTGCTTTCCTCTTCTGCTCAGCACACAGACAGCATCACAGTAAGTGTGCTGGCCCTGTCCGCTGCCTCTGCTGCCTTTCTCTGGGCCGGCCTTTTCTGGGTGTGTCTTTGCCCAAACCTCAGGTGCCTTATAAGGAAGGCTTGCTGACTCCTTCCCCCTAATTGCACGGGGCTGTGGGCCCTCTGGCCAGCTGCTGTTAGAGGGAGGGGCATTGAGGGGCTCTGCCCAGGGCAGCTGGCCTGCCTTGCGCTTGTCCTTGCCTCTTGGCTCATGGCTGTTGAGGTGTCCGGTGAAGGAGTGGACAGACGCCCTTGCTGACTGTGGCTTCTGTGCTCACAGACCACAGTGGCCCACTGCATCTCGGTGAGCCAGGACTACATCTTCTGCGGCTGTGCTGACGGCACCGTGTGCCTTTTCAACCCCTTCAACCTGCACTTCCTCAGCACGCTGCCCCGGCCCCATGCCCTGGGGACAGACATTGCCAGCATCACAGAGGCCAGGTGAGCGGTGTGGGTGGGCCCCTGAGTCCTGTCAGAGCCCCACTCTGTGCCAGGCCGTCCCTGGCATGCTGCAAGGAGAGGAGGGCACACATAGACCTCTGGGAAGACCCTTGCAGTCAAGCACAGGTGGGTCTTTTAGCATTTGTTGCTCACTGTGGGCAACCGTGGTAATCTGAGTCTGCAGTGTGGTAATTAATGCATTGTCCTGTAAACACCACAGCTAGGACAGACGGGCAGTTCCTTAGGGTTTCTGAGAGAGGCTGGAAACCTGACGGAGCAGGCCTTTCTCCCTCAGGGTGGTCCTGGGTAGCAGCTAAGGTAGGAGGGTCTTATTGTAGCCTCGGGCCTTGGGTTGGGTGATTGCAGGAAGTGAAGTTTTGCTCTGGTTTCAGTGCTGTCAGGAAGCGGGGCAGTTCTGCAGTTGGGTATATTAATTTCTCATTCAGGGAAGGAGTGGGCTAAATCTGCAAATGGCAGGAAATGATATATGACCATGACTGGTTTGCACAGTGCCCTTCCTTTTCCTCTGACGTGAGTCTAGAAGGGCCTGACATCTGCTTGGCTGCATCACGGCCACACACTGTCCCCGCCTGATGTTGGGGGCTATGAAATAGCTTGTGTTCTTTTGCAGAGCCCCATGGCAAGGAATGCCAGGCCAGCCGCTGCGTTCTTTCTCCAGTGACTGCTGGCCACCCTGCTGCTCCTCCCTTTAGTGCCCCTTTTCATTAGCGCTAACTCACCAGTTTGCCCTGTCTGCCCTGGACACCCTGACCCCCTCTTTCCTCAGTCGCCTTTTCGCTGGAGTGGCCAATGCGAAGTATCGGGACACCATCACCTTGACCTTTGATCCTGCAAATCCGTGGCTGTCTTGTGTGTACAATGACCATAGTACTTATGTCTGGGGTGTGAAGGGCCCCAAGAAAGTGGGCAAGGTGTATTCAGCTCTGTATCATTCCTCCTGCGTCTGGAGTGTAGAGGTACGTGGGCCAGGTCTGCTGAGACTGACCGTGTTTCCTGGCCTACCATTAGGAGCTGGGGTTCCTCAAGTGTGGAATTTGTTTCCTCCAGCACCCTTGCTCCCCAAGCTGTGCCCCTGGGTCCCTTCGTATCTGTTAATTGGCTCTGAGGATGGGAGGGGATTTTAGTGCTGACTCATCTCAGACGTTTTTCAGTATGCCCCTGTGCAGTCTTAGCTTGGCCTCTTTGGACATGTTCCTGAACTTGACCAAACCTTAGTTTCTGCAATTGTGAAATGACATACCTGATGCATTTGATTTTTACGAACAGGAGACAATGTAAGTGGGAGATTTAGAATGCCTAGTACTTACTAGGTGCTTGGTTAATGTATATTCCTTTACTTGTTAAAGACAAGAGCTAATCATTATGACTTGCTTGCTATGGGACAAGCCGTTGCCTCCAGGGGACAGGATGGGGGAACTTTAGGCCCCCAAGGATAGAGGTTCAGGAGGGTTTAGCTGAAAAGGGTTGGGGACAAAATTTATTATCTCCAAGGGAAAGATACTAACTTGACAATGAAGAAACGGCAAAACCCACCCTTAGCCAAGTCATTAAGGTTAACATCCCGTGGCAGCAGCATGAATCTGGTGAGAGGGTACACTGAGAGGTTTCAAAATGTTCCCAGAAAATGTTATGACTCTTAAGAACTCCCAATAAAATGTTGAACAACAACAACCAACGTTGATGGAAAGTTTCTTTTAGTTCTGTTTTTCCATGCAGCCTCCTCCTAGCATTGTGTCTGGTATTCTTGACCCAAATGTATAAGGAACTTAGGATAGTCATGAGGAAACATCAGGCAACCTTCATTTGAGGTACACCTGCCAGAGTAACTTATCACACTCTCCCAGGTGTCAGGGTAGGAAAGACAAGCAAAGACTGAAAGCCGTTCTAGACTGGGACAGATGACACCCATGTGCCGTGGGGGCTCCTGGGATCCTGGAGCAGAAGAAGTACATTCGTGGGATAAACAAACAAACTCATTGGCATTGGGTTGATTCCAACTCAGAGCAACCCCCGCTGGTGACATTTAAATAAAGTCTAATAATGTTGTACCAGTGTGACCTCCGTGGTCCTTATCACTGTGTACTGTAGTGCATAAAACATTAATACGAAGGGAGACCAGGTGAGAGAGTTGAATGTGACATATCTTGACTCATTTTTCTAAAGGTTCAACCCAAAAGGTAAAGTAAAACAGCTCTTGATAGAGAGGAAAAGGTGGAAGGGGGTGGGTGATGATTCTTTCCCCCCGCTGCCTGGCACTGAACGGCCTCTCCTCTCTTCTCATTTTGCAGGGTCCACGAATTGCAGTTCCTGAGTGAAATGCTGAAGGTGGAGGCCCATGAGTCAGAGATTCTGTGCCTGGAGTACTCGAAGCCAGACACAGGTACCTGGCCCTGGCCTGGAATGGCCTTGAGTGAGCCCCTCCAGTCTGGCCAGAGCCACTGATACTTGTCCTGCCTCTTGACTATGGGGCTGATCGTTCTTTTGGCTACCAAAAGAGTTAGTGATCCTTCTTGATGTCTCTGAAGGCTTCTTGTTGTTTCTGAAGGCTTTGGGGAGGACTGCATCTCAACTCTGCCCGACTCCATGGCTCATGTGGCTTAAGGATGTGGGGCTCAGTTTCTCTGGGTGCTCTTTGCTGGGCACTCATGTTGGGCTGCGATCCACAAGCTCAGCAGTTTGAAACTACCAGCCGCTCTGCAGGAGAAAGGTGGGCCTTTCTACTCCTGTAAACAGTTACAGTCTCAGAAGCCCATAGGGGGTATTCACTATGAGTCAGCATTAACTTGATAGCAGCAGATTTGATTTTTGTAAAGTCTTTTTAAAGCCAACCAAAAGCTGAATCCGTGAAGAAGATCTGCTTTAGACATTGTGCTCTTTTAAAGAATAATCTGTCTGTGATCAGATTGACACAGGAACTTGGAAGGTTAGGTGAAAAGTTTAAGGGGCAGTGAGCTTATGTGTGTGATGGAAATTTGGAATTGGAAAAGGACAGTGAGAATGGCTACATAATTTCAGAAATATAATGAATGTTAGCAAATTGTACATGTAGAAATGATCGAATTGGTATATATTTTTGTGTGCATTGTTTTAGATCAGGGAGAAGACTCGAAGTTCAAATATAATTTACAGAGACCCCCCTTGTTAAATCTTGAATGGGACAAAGTCCAGAAAAAACAAATCATCTGGTTGAGGGAGACCGTAAGCATGAGGCCATAATGGGGACTGAAGGATTCACAACAGCTCGGTCACATGGAAAACAAAGGAAGCCCCTTTAAAAGTCAAGTTCCCAGCAGATCAGACCATCACAGTTGGAAATGTGACTACAGAAATGGGAAAGGGACCATGATTGGAGTAAATACATTATTGCAGATTAGAAAAGTTTACAGGACTGGTTCAGGGCCCTCCAACCATCTTGGTCAGGGCATGAACGTGCAACCTCAGTACCCCAATTCCCATCAAGGGCATACTCAGGCAAGTTCTTGAGGGCTAGACTACTCCTCACCAGGCTGGCCAGAGGAGTGGGTGGAAGCAAACAAACTCTGCCTGAGGGCAAAGCATTTTACGTTGCTAGTTCAGAGTCATGGAGCTCTAGTGCCATAGAAGGTTATGGGTTGGGCGGTTAACCACAAGGTTTCACTCTTCAAAACCACCAGCCAGCTCCAGGGAAGAAAGATGAGGCTTTCTACTCCAATAAAAATATATAGTCTGGAGATTAAAAGCCCCAATGTAAGTTAACTGGGTTGATTCCTACTAGAGGGATAATGTGTGTGGGCCAGATGCTTGCAAGGTCCCTCAAGGCAATGCTGCCAGACTGCAGTCTCTGCTCCCTGCTGGTGGAGACAATGGATTGCTTTTCTCTAAAACTTGGAACCATTAGCTTGGTTCCAGTAGGTGGAGTTCACACCCTACTGATAATGGTTCATATGGAGATCCAGAAAACAGGTCAAAGTTAAGCTGCCATTCTAAATGTAGGATCCGCCCATTTTGTCACCTGTATACCCCCAATCCCTCCTCTTCCTATTGCATGTATGCCCCTAGACCACCCCTTCTCACCGCTGTATAACATAGTCCAAGTCCTTCCTGTGATGTATGTCTTTACCCTCCCGTTTCCAATTCCCCTTGTCCTCCTTCCCTTCCCCCTCTCTCCATGTGGACCACCAAGTGGGGCTGAGGTGAGCAATGCTACCATGATATGTGTGTGACTGCATTATTGTAATATCTCTTCTATCTCTCATGCTCCCAATGACTTTAATATTTATATCTCAACCCTTTATGTTTCCAGGGCTTTCAATGACATTAGGCATCTTTTCAATGTTTATGAATCATGCTTATGAACCTCTCTTCTGTTAGTTGTCTGTGTGTATGCATTGCCTGTATTAAAAACATATAGAACCGAGCAATTTGTCTGGAAAAATAATTTATAGGAACTTTATGTTAGATTGCCATGCGTTTTGCATAGCCAATTGTTCTTTTAAAACACTTTTCTTGTCATTGTGATACCATGCTAAAAGGTAAAAACATCTGTATATAGTCAAATAGCTTTATCTTTCCTTTAAAGACATGAACCTTCGTGTCTTGCTTAAAGTTTCCACCTCACTAAAGCTAAATTGCTACTCTCGAAAATAAATCCCTCTAAGTTTTTAATGCTTTGAATATTTTATCGCTCTAATCCTCCTGGAGTTTATTTTTGAATGTAGTATGCTCCTTCCTTTGATTTCTTGTAAATTCAGCCAATTCAACCACTCATTAACCAAAGTATTCCTTTACCACTGGATTGTTTTGCCACCTTTGCTTTGCATAGCATATAGTTCTAAATTATATCCCAGACTACTGAATTATTTGCCAGAGTGGCTTTACTAATTGTACACTGGCATCACAACACGCGGGAGCTTCGGAAAGATCGTGGGAGAAAGGAATGAAAAGAGAAGATAATTTCCCATGAATTTTTGAAGCTTCCTCGTACAGGTGCTTTACAGTAAGTCGACATTAGGGTTTATAATCAATAAAAAATTCAACTGTGATCCAAGAATGAGGGGCGTGACATTTCCTGGTTGAGACAAAAGCGAACAGGCGAGCAGAATACGAAAAGAATTGGTTAACCGATGAAACTGCAGCCAAGTGTTAGCTGTTATCACAAAAATGAACACACAGAATATTCTTGAACTTGGAAGTGGGAACTTCAGCCTTTCAACGGCCATCGACGGTGCGGGGCAACATCCCCGCACTCCTACGCTCAGGAAGGGGGTTCTGGGGTCTGCGGCGCCGCGGGGCACAAGTGGGGCGAAGGGCTGCGAGGGAACGCCGAGGCAGAGGGGTCCCCGCGAGGCGGCTGCGGGCCGCTCCAGAAGGCAGGGGTCCGGGGGCTCTGCGGTCCCTCAGGACCCTCCAGGAGAGGCTCCAGAAAGGCAGCTGGAGGCCCCGGCCGGCCGTGCAGCTCGCTGGGAGGCGCGGGCGCACGTGCTCCGCCGGTCCGGGCGGCGGGGGCGGCTGAACGGGCCCTGGCCATGGGCGGCGGGCGGCGGGCGGGCGCAGTGCGGCGCCGGGCAGGCGGGAGGTGACCGCGCGGGGCGGTCGCGGCGGCTGGGGCTACTGACGGCACACGGATCCGGAGCGCACTGCGCGGGGCGGGGCGCCGCGCAGGTGAGAGCGGCAGCGGACCCGGATGCGGCGCGGCTGAGGGCGGCCGAGGGCGGGGGGTCGCGGCGGCTGGGGCTACTGACGGCACACGGATCCGGAGCGCACTGCGCGGGGCGGGGCGCCGCCCAGGTGAGAGCGGCAGCGGACCCGGATGCGGCGCGGCTGAGGGCGGCCGAGGGCGGGGGGTCGCGGCGGCTAGCTCTTGGAGATCCCGGCCGGAGGCTCCGGCGCCGGTGCTGTGCTTCCTGCCGGCTCGAAGAACGAGCCCGAGCCTGGCTGCCCTCGGGATGCCTTGCTGAGGCTCCGCCGGACGTCCCCAACAGGGGGGGGGGGCGGGGCGGGGCGCGTTCGGGCGCCTCCTGAGGGCGCCTCAGCGGAGAGCGGCGTTGGCGCCGTGGAGTCTACGCTCCACGCGGGCGGCCCAACCCGCCTGCCACTCAGGTGTCTTTTTGCACGGAAGTGAGTTTTAGGAGCGGGAAACCTGTGGTGGGCGTGACTGACGTGTTTTTAAATCATTTTCTATACATTTAAAGCTGTAAAGGCAAAACTTCATGATCCAATTAATATAGCCAAAAATTCAGGCTTGATAGAAACATTTAGAATCCAGGCACTGGGGGTAAAGTCCCCTTATTCCCATCTGTTATTGGAGGAAGGTATGAGAGAGATTGGATACTGCGGTGGGAAGAAATAGAGCCAAATAGGAATGTCTGCTTCTATAGGGAGAATGTATCAGCCATGCGCTCACTTTAAGGCAGCACAGCTTTAAGGGAGAATCTGTGGAAATGATAGATTACCGCAGGAACATGAACTTGGAGTATATCTCCAACTAACAGAGTGGTGGTCTTCCAGCCATGGAACATTAGTCTCCCAGATTCCCTCTGTACCAGTCAGGGAATAAGTCCCAGTATTATTTCCCTTGGTGCTAGTATCCCACATTTCCCCTCTCTGCATTATGTTTAAGATTCAAAAAGTGTCACGGAGGCAACATGGTCTCTTTTCATATCTATTAGCTTCCTATAGAAGTGACATGAGACTGCAAGCATCACAATTATGATAAAAAACACAGTCAGACTGGAACTTAAGCTATGTGAAGTACTTTGCCCCCAAGCTCGCGGGTCCAACCCTTCCATGCTACTCCTCAATTGCTTAATCACATCAGAGCCAGGAGAAGCCTCAAGCTTGTCTTTGAATGTATAGAAAATATCCTTTTTAAGCTGATCAATATCTAATGAAATGTTTCCCTTAAACCCTTGCAAATGTTGGCCTCTCCATCTCTTCCTTGTCCATCTTTCTCCAAAGGTGGTTGCGTCCTTTTAAAGGGAGTCCATCAGTTTTATTCTGTAAAAAACATACATGCATAGCCTTTTCTCCAGGTGAATGGACCTGGATCCCAAACACAGTTTCCATCATCCTCAGATTTCTTAGGATCAATTTTCTCTGTAGAATTGAAAACGTGTTTATCTTCCCTAATTTTATTACAAGCTTTTAGTAAGGAGAAAAATTTTTTAGTTAAAATGAGTAAATGAACTTTGTCACACATAAGATTCCTCTTCTCCTCCTTCTGTTTTAACAATTTAAATAGTAAAGCATTGCTAGATCTTGAACCAGTAAAAGTACTAGTTAGATAACCTTCATTGTTATGTAAATACTGGCTCCCATCCCTCAGAGAATTAAGAGAGCTAACTAATTGGGAGAACTTCTTATCATACTTTGAAAGACTGAAAAAATTCTTAATAAATTTGTTCAGCTGATCTTGAAGTAACTTACCAAGCAGACATTTTTTCTCCAGGCTTACCAATAAGGTTATAGGCTCAATTGAGCCGTTTTGCCTTTCAGGCTTCTCACACTGTATGATTTTACCTTGCAATATTCTGTCTTGGTTAACTTCACTCATTCCCTCTATGCTGGCTTTAGGGGAAGTTAATGGGAGGGCCTTAGGCCCCCCTGAATGCCCTAAGGAAATGACCCGGCATCCACAGTTAACAAACCTTTTTCCTTCCATTTCTAATTCCATGTGGGGGCGCTGTTTCTCCACAACAGCAGTCCAGAAGACTGCTTGATTTATAGGGTGGTCAAACTTCTCAAGTACTCTTTCCTGATAGGTATAAATTTTTACTCTAGAAATGCAAGGAAGGGAAAATTGGCTTAAGCGATCCTACATTTTTACAAACCATGGTATATCAGAACTCATTACTGCCTTAATTTCTTCTTCACAATCCTGACCAATAACTCCAGCAACACCTTGAGAATTTATGTTGGACTTTCTTTTTTTTTTTTTGGACTTTCTTAATAAACTTCCTATAGTTCTTTTAGGTAGTGGACCCCAATTACTGCTCTTCGTTTCTGATTCAATCACAGTTTTGGGCTTTTTCTTACAACTCTTATCAACTCCAGTATCAATTTTAATTTCTTGAGTACTAAGGTTAAATCTTCCTGATAGAAACTGTATTAATCTTTCAATAAGAGGTCCCTGCTTTTGAGGATCAAGCTCCTGTGAAGGCTTCTGAGCCATCTCTTGGTTATTCAAACCAACTGCAGTGAGAACAGAGACTAGGTTTTTGCCTCTTTGGCTAGGTCTGTTCTCCTGCTGTGAGGCTGCTAGATAAAGGCGATTTCTCTCAAAGATCTTCTTTGCTCCAGTAGGCAGACACCTTGCCTACCACGCTCTGCTATGAGGGCTCTGCATCAAGCTTCTTCCACTATTTTCCCGCCGGGAAGTCTTTGCTAATGGCGACCCTTCACTGTTGATTTTTGAACGACATTGGCTCGCCCAATGAGTTCCCTTCCTACAATGGAGGCAGAGTTCAGGTTCGTTTAAACCCGATCTCCATGGTCCTGGCCCATGCTCTGACATTGGCCGCAGCCTGCTCTGCCTACACTCTTTTGAAGATGACTTGTCTTCCCACAACTAAAGCACTTTCTTCCAGGTCTGATATAGTTTGCCAATGAAGCTGCCATGAGGTCTGCCTTGTATTCCTCTGCCTCTACATTCCTGCATATCCTAAAATAACCCAGCAAAGTGCCCTGTTCGCTGTAGGGATGCAAGGCATTTTTACAGTGCTTATTAGAGAAATCATAAGATAGCTTGTGCACTAGGTCTCTTACTGCCTGAACATTCTTCACACATTTGGAAATAGCATCTTCCAGTCGGGACACAAAGTCAGCGTAACGCTCATCATTCTGTTGTCTTATAGCCCTGTAACGCGGCGTTCTCTCTTCTGATGGAATTATCTTTTCCCAGGCCCTTAAGCAAACCTCATGTATCTGTCCTATTGTCTGTTCAGTAAACTGTAGTTGAGACTCAACTGTAATATAATTTGCATCCCCTAGCAATTGATGAATTCCTATATCTATCCCATCCTCAGCATTCTTCCCAGCTCTTGCAAGGGCTGCTTCCTTCCATAGCATTTGATATCACAAGCATTCTGAAGAGTAAAGACAAATTCTCACTAAAGCTTTCCAATCTGTAGGGGTCCAGCTGTCAGACTCTGCTAGAGCCCTTATCATGCTAATTACAAAATGTGAGTCTGGGCCCTAGTCATTGATTGCCTGCTTGAGATCTTTTAGCAACTTAAAAGGCAAAGGCACTGTGAATTCCTTTTGGTTCTAACAGGATAAGACATCTTGCATTCTAAATCTTCTTCTGCAATCCCTCTTCCTACTCTGGAGAGTAAAGGTGCTTTCCTATACTTTGCTTCTTTACGTCTATTCTCTGAGCTACTCTTTTCAATCTGGATATCTTGGAGTTCCACTTCCTGAACTTCACCTTCTGTGCTAGCTCTCCTAGTTTGCATTTCTTTGGAGCTAATCTCTCTACCTTCAGGGCTGGCTTGCTTGATTGTTTTACAATCTCTGGCCTTTCTTACACTAAATTCCAGCAGGAGAGCAGTTGCTTTTACTATGTCCCCTTCTGACTCAGGCTCATTCTTTTAGCTCTGCCTAAAATCTTCTCATCTGCCTGAAACCCGTTCTCACTGCTTCTCATCTGATTTAAATTTGGGCATCTTAGACGTTGCCTGTTCTGCTTCTTGGCTTTCTCTACCTTTGAAAGCAAGGGAGCTTCCTGGGATTGTTTAATAGCCATGCTTTGGATCTTGCAATCCACTGCCTCTAGTACTGTATCACCTTTAAACCTTCGGAGTCTGCAGTCTCGCGAGAGCATACAGGCTTTGGCAATGAGGTTCTGTTCTAGAATTGGAGGCTTTAGATAACAAACCAATCCCTGCCTTTTCAGTTTTTCCTAAAGTTTCTTAACCTAAATCATGCTTATTCACAGACACTTTAGCTTGCTTTTCTAGATTTGAATAGACACAAGACTTCTCACTAGACTGTTCATCCTTATTCTCTTCCTCCTGCAAAAGTTTTAAAACCATCTTAACTTGTACCCACAGAGACCACTTCTCCATAGGGATACTCTCCCCATCTCTGTGCTTCCTTTAAGTTGACAATGACCTCCTCCCAGGTCTCTAAATCAAAAGTTCCTTCCTCTGAGAACCATGAATTATACCTTTTTACTACTTTTAGAAAACATTGTATCTTTTTCTTCGTTACTTTTACACCTTGTCTTTTCAGTAAGTAGAGAGCATGGTACCATAAGTTTCAGGTTTACTTTTACCTTGCTCCCATTATCCTCTTTAAAATTCTAATTCACTATTTCCACTACTTCTCTGTCAATCCCCACACCGGATCCTCACTTCGCACAATTTTCAAATTCACTCTACGTACCAATGGGGCCATATAATTGTTATATGGGATATAACTCATATTGTCCCACGTTGTGCGCCATTTGTCTGGGGAAGCCCGCCTTGTGCTGGGGCTCCAGCCTCCAGCCCAGTCCTTGAGCCTCCTGCCTGGTCTCCATCCCACCTCCCTTCGTCCACACTGAGCGTGGACCTGGCTGGTAAGATCATGGCCATCCAGGAGGTGAGCATGCTACCATGAATTGTGTCTGACTGCATTATTGTAATGTCTCTTCTATCGCTCATGCTCCCGGTGACTTTAATATAATATTTATATATCTCAACCATACAATTGTGCTTATTGAACCCAAGATTACTGGTGGGGGGCTGGCACCCCAACTCATACCACAGTACATACCATTTGTCTAGTTCTTCAATGCTTCCTCTCCCGCTCACTCCCTCCAACTATCATGACCTCAGCTCTACCTTACAAAGCCGGCTAGACCAGAGCATGTACACTGGTACAGATAAGAACTCTCAACACACAGAATCCAGGACAGATAAACCCTTCAGGAACAGTAATGGAAGTAGTGATAACATGAGGGTAGGGATGAGATAGAGGGAACTGATAGCAATGATTGATGTATTAACGCTCACACCCCAGGGGGACAAGCAACAGAAACATTGGTGAAGTGAGACCTTGGACATTGTAAAATATGAAAGTATAATTTATCAAGGTTTCATGAGGGTGGGAGAGTGGGAGAGAAGGGGGGAAAAGGAGCTGATACCAAGGGGTCAAGTATAAAGAAAATGATGATGGTACCGTAGGTACAAATGTGCTTGATACAATTGATGTATGCATTGTTATAAGTGGTGTAAGAGCCCCCGATAAAATGACTTAATTTTTTAAAAGTGTTTAGGTAGATCTTGATGGAGGATAGATTGAGAAACAATAGTTTCAGAATTTGATAATTTTGCTTAATAATCAAACTGAAAACTCACTGCCATTGCATCTTTTGTGACTCACAGCAACCCTGACTTTCAGCAACCCTATTGGACAGGGTAGAGCAGCCCCTGTGAGTTTCTGAGACTGCAACTCTTTACAGGGGTAGAAAGCCCTAACGTTTCTCTCTCAGAGCGGGTGGTGGTTTTGAACTATGTGGGTAGCAGCCCAAGTGAAAACCACTATGCCACCAGGGCTCCCTGTGCCACATAGCGGGAGCTGTTGTTTTCCCAAACATTCACTTGGCTATTTCTTTTATAAGAAGCCAAGTAATTTGGCAGCTTATTTCTGTTCCAGTTTTCTTATATAGAAAATGTGGTGACAGTGTGAACCTGTTTGTTGTAGTTTATGTGAACATAATTGAGTGATCTAGACCAAGTGAGCTAGACCAAGTGAGCTGACTGGTCAAAAATCAGACCTGTGGATTGCCAAATTGGTTCTGCTGAGATTGGGGCTTTCCTGGATCCACAGGCTTCCTCCAAGCTGTGTCCGAGAAGCTCTGCATTTTAGAGCTACATTTTATAGTTGAAAGAGAGGCCTAAGGAGGGAGGGAGTCCTTAAGCTCTAAGACCTTAATGCTGTCATTGCTGTCCTCTTGTAGTGTACCTGCAGTTTCCACACTGCAGTGGGAACCATTGAAACAGCTGTTCTCATTCTCTGAGATGGTGTGCCACCCCACTCCATACCACCACCACCTCATCCCTTTCTCTTATTGTAGAGATAATGCCCCTTCCATATGTATCTCAGATATTCAATTAATGAAGAAAGACAAAAGTAGGAGAAATGATTTAGATGAAGGAGACCATAAGCATGAGGCCATAATGGGGTCCAAAGGCTGTGTGGCCATGTCGCTAATTATAGAAATGGATGAAATCTGCCACAAAAATGTGATTGGAGGCAGAGCAATTCATCACTCTCTCAGGCAGGACTACATAAGTGAGAATGGGGCCATTATGGAGACATGGAGACGATCACAGATTAGAAAGGCTTACTGGATTTGTTCTGGGGCCTTCCGACCACTATAACTCATGACCATAGGGTCTTAGACTTTCCCAATTTCCATTGAGGACCTTCCCAGGGAAGTCCCAGAGGGCAGATTGCTCCTCTCTGCTCTGGCTAGTTGTTGTTGCGTGCCATTGAGGACACTTGGACTCGTCGTGACCTCACATACAACCGAATGAAACACTGTAGGGTCGTGCACCATCCTCACAATTGTTCCTGTGCCTGAACCACCGATGAAGCCACTGAGTCCATCCACTTCTTCGAGGACCTCCTCTGTTTCATGGCTTCTCCACTGTACCAAATAGGATGTCCTTCTCCAGGGACTGGTCTCTCCTGACAACATGTCCAAAGTATGTAAGATGGCGTCTTGCCATCCTTGCCTCTAAGCAGCACTCTGGCCTTATTTCTTCTGATACAGATTGGTCAGTCCTTCAGCAGTCCATGGTACTGTCAGTAGTCTTCTGGTGGACCACAATTCGATGCATCTGTTCTTCTACAGCCTTCCTTATTCAGTGTCTAACTTTCACATGCATATGATGCAATGGAAAATAGCATGGCTTAGGTCATGTGCACCTTAGTCCTCAGAGTAACATCATTGTTCTTCAACACTATAAAGAGGTTTTCTGCAGCAGATTTACCCATTACAATACATCTTTTGATCTCCTGACTGCTGTTTCTATGAACATTGATAGTGGATCTAAGCAAGACAAAATCCTTGACAACTGAAGCCCTTTTCTCTGTTTATCACCTATTGGTCCAGTTTTGGGGATTTTGGTCTTCCTTATATTGAATTGTAACCCATATTGAAGGCTGCAATCCTTGATCTTCAGCAAGTGGTTCAATTCCTCCTCACTTTCAGCAAACAAATGGTGTCATATATGCACACAAGCAGGCTCCCAAAAGTTAGTGGAACAAGGAATCAAAAGAGAATGGAATTTTTCAGGGACTTTTTGAAATACCAGTGTGTATGTGTGTGTGTGTGTGTGTGTGTGAGAGAGAGAGAGAGAGAGAGAGAGAGAGAGAGAGAGAGAGAGAGAGAGAGAGAGAGAGAGAGGAGATGTGGGCATAAAACAAACATCAAGCAACATAAGGGAGAATGCTGTTGGCTGCTGTTGAACTGATTCCGGTGCGCATGCACAGTGACCTGCTGTGTGCACCATAGTGACCCCTCAGAAGCAGATCATCAAGCCTACCTTTCAACTGAAATTCTGAGAATTCACAATTTTCAGAAGTATGTGGATAACAGTGAAAGCCAAAATTCTATTTGCACAGTCCCCACGTGGATTAAGCTTCCAGTGAATTCCTTCAGACCATTGACCAGGGATGTGAACACTCTTGCCACCAGGCAGAGGGCATTGGAAAGTGGATTACCCCTTAGGCAGCCCATGGTGGGGCTTAGAGACTTGCCTAAGTGTATCCTTGAATCGAGGCTGCCATTCTGGGCTGCACGGTCATGAGTCATGCCCCCAAAGCCTTGGTTGTTTGGCCCTGGACCACTCTTGTAAACTGTCCTGTTTCACACAGGTCCCAATCCTTGTCCTATTCTTGCTTCTGTAGTCCCACCTGGAACTGTGATGTTGGGATCTGCCGCCATGTCCTTTCAAGTCTGTGAATCTCAGATAACCCTTACATATCAATAAGACCTCTTGCTAATAGTTTCCCTCCCCTCATCTCGATGGCATGTGTTGGCCCTTGGACTATCTAGGTTACCTAGCGGGCATTTGGATTATGTAGGCTCCCTAGCGGGAATTTGGACTATATAGATTACCTAGTGGGCAATTAGACTTTGTAGGTTATCTAGCGGGCACTTTGACTATCTAGGTTACCTAGCTAGCACTTGAACTATCTACGTTACCTAGCGGTTACTTGGAGTATGTTGGCTACCTACCGGGCTGTTGGACTATCTAGGTTACCTAGCCGGCACTTGGGCTATCTAGGTTAACTAATGGGCACTTGGACTATGTAGGTTCCCTAGCGGGCCCTTGGACTATGTAAGTTCCCTAGCGGGCACTTGGACTATGTGGGTTCCCTAGCGGGCATTAGGACTATCTGGGTTACCTAACGGGCACTTGGACTATGTAGGTTAACTAGCGGGCTTTGGACTATGTAGGTTACCTAGCGGACACTTGGACTATGTAGGTTCCCTATCGTTCACTTGGAGAATGTAGGTTAACTAAGGGGCACTAGGACAATGTAGGTTACCTAGCGGGCCTTGGGACTATCTAGGTTACCTAGGGGGAACTTGGACTATGTAGGTTTACTATTGGGCACTTGGACTATCTAGGTTACCTTAGCAGGCACTTGGACTATGTAGGTTAACTAGCGGGCACTTGGACTATCTAGGTTACCTAGCAGGCACTTGGACTATGTACGTTTCCTAGCGGGTACTTGGACTATCTATGTTAACTAGCGGGCACTTGGACTATGTAGATTCCCTATCGGGCACTTGGACTATGTAGGTAACCTAGTGGTCACTTGAACTGTCTAGGTTACCTAGCGGGCATTTGGACTATGTAGGTTAACTAGCGAGCTCTTGGACTATCTAGGTTAACTAGCGGGCACTTGGACTATTAGGGTCCCTAGCGGGCATTTGGACTATATCGGTTACCTAGCGGGCACTTGGACTATGTAGGTTCCCTAGCGGGCACTTGGACTATTTAGGTTACCTAGCAGGCACTTTGACTATCTAGGTTAACTAACGGGCACTTGGACTATGGAAAGAAGTGCCTAATGGTCACCAGGACCCATGGTTAATCCAGGCGTGGTCATCTGATTCCAATCGATCAGACCTAGCTATAAATCACTTATATGTCTGGGTAATTAAAAGCAAATATAAATTTTCAAAAAAAATAACGTTGCATGGGATAGAAAGAGAATACATAACAACATCAGACATAAATATGCCTCAAGACAAACTCATTGTGCACATCCAGAATACATAATGGCTCTTGCTAAGATGCGTTTCCCACTAGACCCTACCCCAAGCCAGTAAAAGCCAGAAACTCTACAGTAAACTGTGGATTGTACTACTCTGAAATGGGAGCTGTGTCTCTAGACCTAATTTGGGGCTGTTCGTGCTGAGGACTCACCAATACCTGCTGCAGTGACAACAGTCCAGGTGAGAATAAGGCAATCTGGATGACAGCCAGGATATAGGAGCACTGAGACCTCAAATTGCTTCTAGGCGAGCATGGCCTAATGGGCTTCCATTTATGCACCTCTGGCAGGAGGAGTTTGTTCTGGAAAGTAATGGTTTCTAAGGAAGTATTTCTTAAACTTTCACATGCATGCACTTACCCAGGTTCCTGGAAATCGGGCTGGGGGGCAGATTCTGATTTTGTGGGTTCAGGGTGGGGGGTCTAGGATCCAGCAGTTCTAGAGGCCCTGGTACTCTTGGGCTGTTAACCACAAGGACAGTAGTCCTAAACCACCAGCCACTCCTTGGGAGAAATATGAGGCTGTAGACTCCGGGCAAGAGTGACAGTCTGGGAAACCCACAAGGGCAGTTCTACCCTGTCCTGTAGGGTCACTATGAGTCAGCATCAACTCGATGGCATTAGCATGGGAGAAGCTAATGCTGATGTTGCTGGTTCCTTGACCTATCATACTTTGAGTGGCAAAGTCCCAAGGGCCTTCCCGGATGTGATGGCCAAAAGCAGTAGTGTTCACCCTTGGTCATACTTTGGAATCCCTTAGGAGCTTTCAAGCCTCCCATTGGCCTGGCGCCATCCCAGACCAATGAAGCAAGACTTAGTGGAAGCAGGATTCAGGTCACGGTCAGTGAGAAAGCCCCCTTGGCAATGCCAACGTACAGCCAGTGCAGAGTCGAACTGGTCGACGACTCCACATGACTCCATATACTTTGGTGAAGCCAGCTGTTTGGGCAAGGTTTTCAGAGTTACCACCCATGTAGACTTGTTGGTGATAGTGCATTAAATAGAGCACATGCAGTGCATTGCATGAGTGTCCTATGTCATGCAACCACACCAGGGGTATGTTGAGCCAATTTCTCTGGGAGACCAAGGGTGTTGGCTCCATCCTGAACGTTGGCAGGGTAATGGACTGACACAGAGGAAACTCATTCTCTTTGTGGTGGTGCACTAATGGGTTCTTCACAGAAGGCCAAGTCCATGGCTGCAGATGCTCACGGGGCTGAGGGAGCAGGTCAAATCCTAAGTCAGAGGTGGGTGTTTGCATATTTACATGCCCTCACTGCCATCAAGTCCATTCCAACTCACAGGCCCATGGGACTGAGTAAAATGGCCCCCGTGGGTTTCTGAGACTGTGATTCTTTAGAGGAGTAGAAAATCTCCTCTTTCTCCAGAGGAGCGGTTGGTCATTCAAACTGCTGACCTTGAGATTAACAGTCCAACTCCTGACCACTCTTGCCGTCAGAATTCTATTTATTTACACAAGTATATATATATCCTTTCCCAAAAGAACTCCACATTTTCAAATCATTCTTGACACTCATGGCCTTTTTTCCTTTATAGCCATGCCTTTGGTTGAAACACAGATATAAGAGAAATATTTATCTACTTATAGGGGTACAAAAGTAGCTTTGGTGGCATAGTGTTTGCATGTTGGGCTGCTAACACCAAAGTCAGCACTTTGAAACCACCAGCCACTCCGTGGGAAGAAGAGTCTGTCTACTCCTATAAAGAGTTACAGTCTCAGAAACTCACAGGGACAGATCTACTCTGCCTCATAGGGTCACTATGAGTCAGCATCACCTCCCTGGCAGTGAGGTAGATTTTGGTTTCATAGAGATACAAGTCAGTCCTGAGCTGCTAAAGACAAGGTTGGCAGTTTGAACCCACCAGCTGCAGAGAAAGAGGAGGCTTTCTATTCCCATAAGGAGCTACAGTTTCAGAAATACCCACAGGGGAAATTTTAACCTCTCCTGTAGGATCAATATGAGTCAGAATCGACTTATCGGTGGTGAGCAAGTGGAGGGGACCCTAAACAGGTTCCGGTGGACCTTAAGAGTTCTACTAATTGTGCATGCTCTGTAAAATGTAAACCAAGATTTTACTTTTGCAAACATTATTTTTTCTCAACACGTCTAACTGTGAAACCATACTCGCATGCGGGTCTTTGAACCTGGTCAGTGGTCTGGGGAAGTGAAGGGGCCTGACATCCTTTGTTGTTGTTAGTGCTGTCCAGTCATTCTGACATCACAGGGACCTTCTTTGCAACACAAGGCAGCACTGCCCGGTCCTTTGCCAGCCTCAGGGGTAGTATGTTGGAGCCCATGGTTTCAGCTACCGTGTCTTCCAGTTCACCAAGGAGTTTCCTCTTTGTGCTGCTTACTAAACCCGTTTCTAAGGAGTCCATTCCAACTCATGGTGACGCCGTGTGGGTCAGCACCACGGGACCCCACATAATGCCTTATACCATATATATATATATATATATATATATATATATATATATATATATATATATATATATATATTGTGCATAATGCCTTATACCTGGTCCCTTTGGCACCTTGTGATCGCACAGGCTGGTGTGCTTATTCCATGTGGGCTTTTTTGCTTCTGAGCCAGATGGCCGTTTGCTCACCTTCAAGCCTTTAAGACCCCAGACACTATCTCTTTTGATAGCCTCTGGCCTTTACTTCGGGGTCTTCGGTCCCTGCAGAGTGGACACATGCCTGCTGTGCGGGTATGGGACGTGTCGGAGCGCAGCCTGGTGGCGGAGCTTCAGGAGCATAAGTATGGCATGGGCATGTGTGGCCTTCTCATCCAGTGCCAAGTACATTGTCTCAGTGGGCTACCAGCATGACATGATCGTCAATGTCTGGGCCTGGAAGGTGAGTGGGCTGCTGGCCTCAGGACAGGCGGGGCCGGGAGGGGAGCCAAGAAACTGCTGACCGGTGGCCTTTACTTCCGCCTGCTGGCCTCAGTCCCTTTCTAGAGAACTCTGAGCAGAAAGGAGCAACTGGGTATCTAGGATGCTGAAGAAGGGGCAGAAGGAGAGGTCAAGTTCACAGCTTGTCTAACCTTCAGTGTGTAAGTTTCTTTTCCCTCAGCTCCTAGAAGCAGATCCTTGATTTCCCTTGACTTTCTCTCCAGAAAAACATTGTAGTGGCTTCCAACAAGGTGTCCAGTCAGGTGACAGCAGTATCCTTCTCTGAGGACTGCAGGCAACCGGCACATCAAGTTCTGGTACCTCGATGACAGCAAGACCTCAAAGGTGAGGCAGCAAGTAGCCACTAGGGTGGGGTCTGCCCAGATATGTTCCACCTGCGCCCCCTTCTGCATGCTCAAAAGCCCCTTGGAAGTCTCAGCTGGGCCAGGTGCTATGTCAATATGCAAGGGAAGCCTTCTCCCTCCCTCCCCAGGGCCTGCTTTCCAGGGGGTAGCCTGCAGGGTGTGTGGGTGGCACCTGTGGTGGGTCTCCACAGGTGAATGCCACTGTACCCCTGCTGGGCCGCTCCGGGCTGCTGGGGGAACCTGCGGAACAACCTGTTCACTGATGTAGCCTGTGGCCGCGGGAAGAAGACTGACAGCACCTTCTGTATCACATCCTCAGGGCAGCTGTGCGAGTTCAGTGACCCGGAGACTGTTGGACAAGTGGGTGGAGCTGAGTGTAAGTGAATGCTTTGTCGGCACCCTCCCGTCTGTCACCTCCGGGCTCCAGGGCACCTGAGTCTGCATGCACGCTGGGGGAGGCCCCAGGCGGAGGAAGGTGTTTGGGAACCTCTCTGCTTGCTCGCCCTCTCTGTCTCTGCCTCTTCCTCTGCTTTCCTCTTCTGCTCAGCACACAGACAGCATCACAGTAAGTGTGCTGGCCCTGTCCGCTGCCTCTGCTGCCTTTCTCTGGGCCGGCCTTTTCTGGGTGTGTCTTTGCCCAAACCTCAGGTGCCTTATAAGGAAGGCTTGCTGACTCCTTCCCCCTAATTGCACGGGGCTGTGGGCCCTCTGGCCAGCTGCTGTTAGAGGGAGGGGCATTGAGGGGCTCTGCCCAGGGCAGCTGGCCTGCCTTGCGCTTGTCCTTGCCTCTTGGCTCATGGCTGTTGAGGTGTCCGGTGAAGGAGTGGACAGACGCCCTTGCTGACTGTGGCTTCTGTGCTCACAGACCACAGTGGCCCACTGCATCTCGGTGAGCCAGGACTACATCTTCTGCGGCTGTGCTGACGGCACCGTGTGCCTTTTCAACCCCTTCAACCTGCACTTCCTCAGCACGCTGCCCCGGCCCCATGCCCTGGGGACAGACATTGCCAGCATCACAGAGGCCAGGTGAGCGGTGTGGGTGGGCCCCTGAGTCCTGTCAGAGCCCCACTCTGTGCCAGGCCGTCCCTGGCATGCTGCAAGGAGAGGAGGGCACACATAGACCTCTGGGAAGACCCTTGCAGTCAAGCACAGGTGGGTCTTTTAGCATTTGTTGCTCACTGTGGGCAACCGTGGTAATCTGAGTCTGCAGTGTGGTAATTAATGCATTGTCCTGTAAACACCACAGCTAGGACAGACGGGCAGTTCCTTAGGGTTTCTGAGAGAGGCTGGAAACCTGACGGAGCAGGCCTTTCTCCCTCAGGGTGGTCCTGGGTAGCAGCTAAGGTAGGAGGGTCTTATTGTAGCCTCGGGCCTTGGGTTGGGTGATTGCAGGAAGTGAAGTTTTGCTCTGGTTTCAGTGCTGTCAGGAAGCGGGGCAGTTCTGCAGTTGGGTATATTAATTTCTCATTCAGGGAAGGAGTGGGCTAAATCTGCAAATGGCAGGAAATGATATATGACCATGACTGGTTTGCACAGTGCCCTTCCTTTTCCTCTGACGTGAGTCTAGAAGGGCCTGACATCTGCTTGGCTGCATCACGGCCACACACTGTCCCCGCCTGATGTTGGGGGCTATGAAATAGCTTGTGTTCTTTTGCAGAGCCCCATGGCAAGGAATGCCAGGCCAGCCGCTGCGTTCTTTCTCCAGTGACTGCTGGCCACCCTGCTGCTCCTCCCTTTAGTGCCCCTTTTCATTAGCGCTAACTCACCAGTTTGCCCTGTCTGCCCTGGACACCCTGACCCCCTCTTTCCTCAGTCGCCTTTTCGCTGGAGTGGCCAATGCGAAGTATCGGGACACCATCACCTTGACCTTTGATCCTGCAAATCCGTGGCTGTCTTGTGTGTACAATGACCATAGTACTTATGTCTGGGGTGTGAAGGGCCCCAAGAAAGTGGGCAAGGTGTATTCAGCTCTGTATCATTCCTCCTGCGTCTGGAGTGTAGAGGTACGTGGGCCAGGTCTGCTGAGACTGACCGTGTTTCCTGGCCTACCATTAGGAGCTGGGGTTCCTCAAGTGTGGAATTTGTTTCCTCCAGCACCCTTGCTCCCCAAGCTGTGCCCCTGGGTCCCTTCGTATCTGTTAATTGGCTCTGAGGATGGGAGGGGATTTTAGTGCTGACTCATCTCAGACGTTTTTCAGTATGCCCCTGTGCAGTCTTAGCTTGGCCTCTTTGGACATGTTCCTGAACTTGACCAAACCTTAGTTTCTGCAATTGTGAAATGACATACCTGATGCATTTGATTTTTACGAACAGGAGACAAAGTAAGTGGGAGATTTAGAATGCCTAGTACTTACTAGGTGCTTGGTTAATGTATATTCCTTTACTTGTTAAAGACAAGAGCTAATCATTATGACTTGCTTGCTATGGGACAAGCCGTTGCCTCCAGGGGACAGGATGGGGGAACTTTAGGCCCCCAAGGACAGAGGTTCAGGAGGGTTTAGCTGAAAAGGGTTGGGGACAAAATTTATTATCTCCAAGGGAAAGATACTAACTTGACAATGAAGAAACGGCAAAACCCACCCTTAGCCAAGTCATTAAGGTTAACATCCCGTGGCAGCAGCATGAATCTGGTGAGAGGGTACACTGAGAGGTTTCAAAATGTTCCCAGAAAATGTTATGACTCTTAAGAACTCCCAATAAAATGTTGAACAACAACAACCAACGTTGATGGAAAGTTTCTTTTAGTTCTGTTTTTCCATGCAGCCTCCTCCTAGCATTGTGTCTGGTATTCTTGACCCAAATGTATAAGGAACTTAGGATAGTCATGAGGAAACATCAGGCAACCTTCATTTGAGGTACACCTGCCAGAGTAACTTATCACACTCTCCCAGGTGTCAGGGTAGGAAAGACAAGCAAAGACTGAAAGCCGTTCTAGACTGGGACAGATGACACCCATGTGCCGTGGGGGCTCCTGGGATCCTGGAGCAGAAGAAGTACATTCGTGGGATAAACAAACAAACTCATTGGCATTGGGTTGATTCCAACTCAGAGCAACCCCCGCTGGTGACATTTAAATAAAGTCTAATAATGTTGTACCAGTGTGACCTCCGTGGTCCTTATCACTGTGTACTGTAGTGCATAAAACATTAATACGAAGGGAGACCAGGTGAGAGAGTTGAATGTGACATATCTTGACTCATTTTTCTAAAGGTTCAACCCAAAAGGTAAAGTAAAACAGCTCTTGATGGAGAGGAAAAGGTGGAAGGGGGTGGGTGATGATTCTTTCCCCCCGCTGCCTGGCACTGAACGGCCTCTCCTCTCTTCTCATTTTGCAGGGTCCACGAATTGCAGTTCCTGAGTGAAATGCTGAAGGTGGAGGCCCATGAGTCAGAGATTCTGTGCCTGGAGTACTCGAAGCCAGACACAGGTACCTGGCCCTGGCCTGGAATGGCCTTGAGTGAGCCCCTCCAGTCTGGCCAGAGCCACTGATACTTGTCCTGCCTCTTGACTATGGGGCTGATCGTTCTTTTGGCTACCAAAAGAGTTAGTGATCCTTCTTGATGTCTCTGAAGGCTTCTTGTTGTTTCTGAAGGCTTTGGGGAGGACTGCATCTCAACTCTGCCCGACTCCATGGCTCATGTGGCTTAAGGATGTGGGGCTCAGTTTCTCTGGGTGCTCTTTGCTGGGCACTCATGTTGGGCTGCGATCCACAAGCTCAGCAGTTTGAAACTACCAGCCGCTCTGCAGGAGAAAGGTGGGCCTTTCTACTCCTGTAAACAGTTACAGTCTCAGAAGCCCATAGGGGGTATTCACTATGAGTCAGCATTAACTTGATAGCAGCAGATTTGATTTTTGTAAAGTCTTTTTAAAGCCAACCAAAAGCTGAATCCGTGAAGAAGATCTGCTTTAGACATTGTGCTCTTTTAAAGAATAATCTGTCTGTGATCAGATTGACACAGGAACTTGGAAGGTTAGGTGAAAAGTTTAAGGGGCAGTGAGCTTATGTGTGTGATGGAAATTTGGAATTGGAAAAGGACAGTGAGAATGGCTACATAATTTCAGAAATATAATGAATGTTAGCAAATTGTACATGTAGAAATGATCGAATTGGTATATATTTTTGTGTGCATTGTTTTAGATCAGGGAGAAGACTCGAAGTTCAAATATAATTTACAGAGACCCCCCTTGTTAAATCTTGAATGGGACAAAGTCCAGAAAAAACAAATCATCTGGTTGAGGGAGACCGTAAGCATGAGGCCATAATGGGGACTGAAGGATTCACAACAGCTCGGTCACATGGAAAACAAAGGAAGCCCCTTTAAAAGTCAAGTTCCCAGCAGATCAGACCATCACAGTTGGAAATGTGACTACAGAAATGGGAAAGGGACCATGATTGGAGTAAATACATTATTGCAGATTAGAAAAGTTTACAGGACTGGTTCAGGGCCCTCCAACCATCTTGGTCAGGGCATGAACGTGCAACCTCAGTACCCCAATTCCCATCAAGGGCATACTCAGGCAAGTTCTTGAGGGCTAGACTACTCCTCACCAGGCTGGCCAGAGGAGTGGGTGGAAGCAAACAAACTCTGCCTGAGGGCAAAGCATTTTACGTTGCTAGTTCAGAGTCATGGAGCTCTAGTGCCATAGAAGGTTATGGGTTGGGCGGTTAACCACAAGGTTTCACTCTTCAAAACCACCAGCCAGCTCCAGGGAAGAAAGATGAGGCTTTCTACTCCAATAAAAATATATAGTCTGGAGATTAAAAGCCCCAATGTAAGTTAACTGGGTTGATTCCTACTAGAGGGATAATGTGTGTGGGCCAGATGCTTGCAAGGTCCCTCAAGGCAATGCTGCCAGACTGCAGTCTCTGCTCCCTGCTGGTGGAGACAATGGATTGCTTTTCTCTAAAACTTGGAACCATTAGCTTGGTTCCAGTAGGTGGAGTTCACACCCTACTGATAATGGTTCATATGGAGATCCAGAAAACAGGTCAAAGTTAAGCTGCCATTCTAAATGTAGGATCCGCCCATTTTGTCACCTGTATACCCCCAATCCCTCCTCTTCCTATTGCATGTATGCCCCTAGACCACCCCTTCTCACCGCTGTATAACATAGTCCAAGTCCTTCCTGTGATGTATGTCTTTACCCTCCCGTTTCCAATTCCCCTTGTCCTCCTTCCCTTCCCCCTCTCTCCATGTGGACCACCAAGTGGGGCTGAGGTGAGCAATGCTACCATGATATGTGTGTGACTGCATTATTGTAATATCTCTTCTATCTCTCATGCTCCCAATGACTTTAATATTTATATCTCAACCCTTTATGTTTCCAGGGCTTTCAATGACATTAGGCATCTTTTCAATGTTTATGAATCATGCTTATGAACCTCTCTTCTGTTAGTTGTCTGTGTGTATGCATTGCCTGTATTAAAAACATATAGAACCGAGCAATTTGTCTGGAAAAATAATTTATAGGAACTTTATGTTAGATTGCCATGCGTTTTGCATAGCCAATTGTTCTTTTAAAACACTTTTCTTGTCATTGTGATACCATGCTAAAAGGTAAAAACATCTGTATATAGTCAAATAGCTTTATCTTTCCTTTAAAGACATGAACCTTCGTGTCTTGCTTAAAGTTTCCACCTCACTAAAGCTAAATTGCTACTCTCGAAAATAAATCCCTCTAAGTTTTTAATGCTTTGAATATTTTATCGCTCTAATCCTCCTGGAGTTTATTTTTGAACGTAGTATGCTCCTTCCTTTGATTTCTTGTAAATTCAGCCAATTCAACCACTCATTAACCAAAGTATTCCTTTACCACTGGATTGTTTTGCCACCTTTGCTTTGCATAGCATATAGTTCTAAATTATATCCCAGACTACTGAATTATTTGCCAGAGTGGCTTTACTAATTGTACACTGGCATCACAACACGCGGGAGCTTCGGAAAGATCGTGGGAGAAAGGAATGAAAAGAGAAGATAATTTCCCATGAATTTTTGAAGCTTCCTCGTACAGGTGCTTTACAGTAAGTCGACATTAGGGTTTATAATCAATAAAAAATTCAACTGTGATCCAAGAATGAGGGGCGTGACATTTCCTGGTTGAGACAAAAGCGAACAGGCGAGCAGAATACGAAAAGAATTGGTTAACCGATGAAACTGCAGCCAAGTGTTAGCTGTTATCACAAAAATGAACACACAGAATATTCTTGAACTTGGAAGTGGGAACTTCAGCCTTTCAACGGCCATCGACGGTGCGGGGCAACATCCCCGCACTCCTACGCTCAGGAAGGGGGTTCTGGGGTCTGCGGCGCCGCGGGGCACAAGTGGGGCGAAGGGCTGCGAGGGAACGCCGAGGCAGAGGGGTCCCCGCGAGGCGGCTGCGGGCCGCTCCAGAAGGCAGGGGTCCGGGGGCTCTGCGGTCCCTCAGGACCCTCCAGGAGAGGCTCCAGAAAGGCAGCTGGAGGCCCCGGCCGGCCGTGCAGCTCGCTGGGAGGCGCGGGCGCACGTGCTCCGCCGGTCCGGGCGGCGGGGGCGGCTGAACGGGCCCTGGCCGTGGGCGGCGGGCGGCGGGCGGGCGCAGTGCGGCGCCGGGCAGGCGGGAGGTGACCGCGCGGGGCGGTCGCGGCGGCTGGGGCTACTGACGGCACACGGATCCGGAGCGCACTGCGCGGGGCGGGGCGCCGCGCAGGTGAGAGCGGCAGCGGACCCGGATGCGGCGCGGCTGAGGGCGGCCGAGGGCGGGGGGTCGCGGCGGCTAGCTCTTGGAGATCCCGGCCGGAGGCTCCGGCGCCGGTGCTGCGCTTCCTGCCGGCTCGAAGAACGAGCCCGAGCCTGGCCGCCCTCGGGATGCCTTGCTGAGGCTCCGCCGGACGTCCCCAACAGGGGGGGGGGGGGCGGGGCGGGGCGCGTTCGGGCGCCTCCTGAGGGCGCCTCAGCGGAGAGCGGCGTTGGCGCCGTGGAGTCTACGCTCCACGCGGGCGGCCCAACCCGCCTGCCACTCAGGTGTCTTTTTGCACGGAAGTGAGTTTTAGGAGCGGGAAACCTGTGGTGGGCGTGACTGACGTGTTTTTAAATCATTTTCTATACATTTAAAGCTGTAAAGGCAAAACTTCATGATCCAATTAATATAGCCAAAAATTCAGGCTTGATAGAAACATTTAGAATCCAGGCACTGGGGGTAAAGTCCCCTTATTCCCATCTGTTATTGGAGGAAGGTATGAGAGAGATTGGATACTGCGGTGGGAAGAAATAGAGCCAAATAGGAATGTCTGCTTCTATAGGGAGAATGTATCAGCCATGCGCTCACTTTAAGGCAGCACAGCTTTAAGGGAGAATCTGTGGAAATGATAGATTACCGCAGGAACATGAACTTGGAGTATATCTCCAACTAACAGAGTGGTGGTCTTCCAGCCATGGAACATTAGTCTCCCAGATTCCCTCTGTACCAGTCAGGGAATAAGTCCCAGTATTATTTCCCTTGGTGCTAGTATCCCACATTTCCCCTCTCTGCATTATGTTTAAGATTCAAAAAGTGTCACGGAGGCAACATGGTCTCTTTTCATATCTATTAGCTTCCTATAGAAGTGACATGAGACTGCAAGCATCACAATTATGATAAAAAACACAGTCAGACTGGAACTTAAGCTATGTGAAGTACTTTGCCCCCAAGCTCGCGGGTCCAACCCTTCCATGCTACTCCTCAATTGCTTAATCACATCAGAGCCAGGAGAAGCCTCAAGCTTGTCTTTGAATGTATAGAAAATATCCTTTTTAAGCTGATCAATATCTAATGAAATGTTTCCCTTAAACCCTTGCAAATGTTGGCCTCTCCATCTCTTCCTTGTCCATCTTTCTCCAAAGGTGGTTGCGTCCTTTTAAAGGGAGTCCATCAGTTTTATTCTGTAAAAAACATACATGCATAGCCTTTTCTCCAGGTGAATGGACCTGGATCCCAAACACAGTTTCCATCATCCTCAGATTTCTTAGGATCAATTTTCTCTGTAGAATTGAAAACGTGTTTATCTTCCCTAATTTTATTACAAGCTTTTAGTAAGGAGAAAAATTTTTTAGTTAAAATGAGTAAATGAACTTTGTCACACATAAGATTCCTCTTCTCCTCCTTCTGTTTTAACAATTTAAATAGTAAAGCATTGCTAGATCTTGAACCAGTAAAAGTACTAGTTAGATAACCTTCATTGTTATGTAAATACTGGCTCCCATCCCTCAGAGAATTAAGAGAGCTAACTAATTGGGAGAACTTCTTATCATACTTTGAAAGACTGAAAAAATTCTTAATAAATTTGTTCAGCTGATCTTGAAGTAACTTACCAAGCAGACATTTTTTCTCCAGGCTTACCAATAAGGTTATAGGCTCAATTGAGCCGTTTTGCCTTTCAGGCTTCTCACACTATATGATTTTACCTTGCAATATTCTGTCTTGGTTAACTTCACTCATTCCCTCTATGCTGGCTTTAGGGGAAGTTAATGGGAGGGCCTTAGGCCCCCCTGAATGCCCTAAGGAAATGACCCGGCATCCACAGTTAACAAACCTTTTTCCTTCCATTTCTAATTCCATGTGGGGGCGCTGTTTCTCCACAACAGCAGTCCAGAAGACTGCTTGATTTATAGGGTGGTCAAACTTCTCAAGTACTCTTTCCTGATAGGTATAAATTTTTACTCTAGAAATGCAAGGAAGGGAAAATTGGCTTAAGCGATCCTACATTTTTACAAACCATGGTATATCAGAACTCATTACTGCCTTAATTTCTTCTTCACAATCCTGACCAATAACTCCAGCAACACCTTGAGAATTTATGTTGGACTTTCTTTTTTTTTTTTTTTTTTTTGGACTTTCTTAATAAACTTCCTATAGTTCTTTTAGGTAGTGGACCCCAATTACTGCTCTTCGTTTCTGATTCAATCACAGTTTTGGGCTTTTTCTTACAACTCTTATCAACTCCAGTATCAATTTTAATTTCTTGAGTACTAAGGTTAAATCTTCCTGATAGAAACTATATTAATCTTTCAATAAGAGGTCCCTGCTTTTGAGGATCAAGCTCCTGTGAAGGCTTCTGAGCCATCTCTTGGTTATTCAAACCAACTGCAGTGAGAACAGAGACTAGGTTTTTGCCTCTTTGGCTAGGTCTGTTCTCCTGCTGTGAGGCTGCTAGATAAAGGCGATTTCTCTCAAAGATCTTCTTTGCTCCAGTAGGCAGACACCTTGCCTACCACGCTCTGCTATGAGGGCTCTGCATCAAGCTTCTTCCACTATTTTCCCGCCGGGAAGTCTTTGCTAATGGCGACCCTTCACTGTTGATTTTTGAACGACATTGGCTCGCCCAATGAGTTCCCTTCCTACAATGGAGGCAGAGTGCAGGTTCGTTTAAACCCGATCTCCATGGTCCTGGCCCATGCTCTGACATTGGCCGCAGCCTGCTCTGCCTACACTCTTTTGAAGATGACTTGTCTTCCCACAACTAAAGCACTCTCTTCCAGGTCTGATATAGTTTGCCAATGAAGCTGCCATGAGGTCTGCCTTGTATTCCTCTGCCTCTACATTCCTGCATATCCTAAAATAACCCAGCAAAGTGCCCTGTTCGCTGTAGGGATGCAAGGCATTTTTACAGTGCTTATTAGAGAAATCATAAGATCAAGTGTCCGTAGGGAACATACATAGTCCAAGTGCCCGCTAGGGAACATACATAGTCCAAGTGCCCGCTAGGGAAGCTACGTATTCCAAGTGCCCGCTAGGGAATCTACATAGTCCAAGGGCCCGCTAGTTAACCTAGATAGTCCACGTGCTGCTTGTTAATCTACATAGTCCAAAGGCCCGCTAGTTAACCTACATAATCCAAGTACCCGCTAGTTAACCTAGATCGTCCAAGTGTCTGCTAGTTAACCTACATAGTCCAAGTACCCGCAAGGGAACCTACATAGTCCAAGTGCCCGCTCTGGAACCTACATAGTCCAAGTGCCTGCTAGGGAACCTACATAGTCGAAGTGCCCGCTCTGGAACATACATAGTCCAAGTGCCATAGGGAATCTGCATAGTCCAAGGGCCCGCAAGTTAACTTACATAGCCCAAGTACCCGCTAGTTAACCTAGATCGTCCAAGTGCAGGCTAGTTAACCTACATAGTACAAGGGCCGGCTAGTTAAACTACATAGTCCAAGGGCCCGCTAGTTAACCTACATTGTCCAAAGGCCCGCTAGTTAATCTACATAGTCCAACAGCCCGCTAGGTAACCTAGATAGTTCAAGTGACTAGTAGGTTCCTTACATAGTCCAAGTGCCTGTTCGTTAACCTACATAGTCCAAGTGCCCTCTAGGTAACCAATATAGTCCAAATGCCCGCTAGGGACCCTAATAGTCCAAGTGCCCGCTAGTTATCCTAGATAGTCCAAGTGCTCGCTAGTTAACCAGATACTCCAAGTGCCCGCTAGTTAACCTAGATAGACCAAGTGCCCGCTAGGGAACCTACCTAGTCCAAGTGCCCGAAAGGGAACTTACATAGTCCAAGGGCCCGCTAGGGAACCTACATAGTCCAAGTGCCCGTTAGTTAACCTAGATAGTCCAAGTGCCCGCTAGGTAACCTAGATAGTCCAACAGCCCGCTAGGTAACCTACATACTCCAAGAACCCGCTAGGCAACTTAGATAGTTGAAGTGCCAGATATGTAACCTGGATAGTCCATGTGCCGCTAGGTAACCTACAAAGTCAAAGTCCCCGCTAGGTTATCTATATAGTCCAAATGCCCGCTAGGGTATCTACATAGTCCAAGGGCCCGCTAGTTAACGTAGATAGTCCAAGAGCCGCTAGTTATTCTACATAGTTCAAGGGCCCACTAGTTAACCTACATAGTCCAAGTACCCGCTAAGAAACCTAGATAGTCTAAGTGCCCGTTACCTAACCTAGTTAGTCCAATGCCCTCTAGTTAACCTAGATCGTCCAAGTGCCCGCTAAGAAACCTAGATAGTCCAAGTGCCCGTTACCTAACCTAGATAGTCCAATTGCCCGCTATGAAACATACATAGTCCAAGTGCCCGTTCGTTAACCTAGAAGTCCAAGTGCCCGCTAGGTAACCTAGACTCTCCAAGTGCCCGCTAGGTTACCTACATAGCCAAATGCCCGTTTGGTAACCTAGATAGTGCAAGTGCCCGGTAGTTAACCTACATAGTCCAAGTGCCCGCTAGGTAACCTAGATAGTACAAGGGCCCGCTAGTTAACCTACATAGTCCAAGTGCCCGGTAGTTAACTTACATAGTTCAAGTGTCCGTAGGGAACATACAGAGTCCAAGTGCCCGCTAGGGAACCTACATACTCCAAGTGCCCGCTGGTTAATCTACATAGTTCAAGGGCCCGCTACTTAACCTACATAATCCAAGTACCCGCTAGTTAACCTAGATCGTCCAAGTGTCCGCTAATTAACCTACATAGTACAAGTGCCCGCTAGGGAACCTAGATAGCCTAAGTGCCGGCTCTGGAACCTACATAGTCCAAGTGACTGCTAGGGACCCTACATAGTCCACGGGCCCGCTCTGGAACATACATAGTCCAAGTGCCCGCTACGGAATCTGCATAGTCCATGGGCCCGCTAGTTAACGTAGATAGTCCAAGTGCCGCTAGTTAATCTACATAGTCCAAGTACCCGCTAGTTAACCGAGATCGTCCAAGTGCCCACTAGTTAACCTACATAATCCAAGGGCCCGCTAATTAACCTGCATTGTCCAAGGGCCCGCAAGTTAACCTAGATAGTCCAAGTGACCACTAGGTTACCTACATAGTCCAAGTGCCCGTTCGTTAACCTACATAGTCCAAGTGCCCGCTAGGTAACAAATATAGTCCAAATGCCCGCTAGGGGCCCTAATAGTCCATATGCCCGCTAGTTAACCTAGATAGTCCAAGTGCTCGCTAGTTAACCTAGATAGACCAAGTGCCCGCTAGGGAACCTATCTAGTCCAAGTACCCGCTCAGAAACATACATAGTCCAAGTGCTCGCTAGGTAAAGTACATAGTCCAAGTGCCCGATAGTGAACCTTCATAATCCAAGTGCCCGCTAAGGAACGTACATAGTCCAAGTGCCTGCTAGGTAACCTAGATAGTCCAAGTGCCCACTAGTTAACCTACATAGTCCAGGTTCCCCCTAGGTAACCTAGATAGTCCAAGGGCCCGCTAGGTAACCTACATAGTCCTAGTGCCCCTTAGTTAACCTACATTCTCCAAGTGCCCGATTGGGAACCTACATAGTCAAAGTGCCCGCTAGGTAACCTACATAGTCCAAATGCCCGCTAGTTAACCTACATAGTCCAAGTGCCCGATAGGGAACCTACATAATCCAAGTGCCCGCTAGGGAACCTACATAGTCCAAGTGCCCGTTAGGTAACCTAGATAGTCCAAATGCCCGCTAGGGAACCCACATAGTCCAACTGCACACTAGGGAACTTACATAGTCCAGGCCCGCTTGGGAACCTACATAGTCCAAGTGCCCGTTAGTTAACCTAGATAGTCCCAATGCCCGCTAGGTAACCTAGATAGTCCAACAGCCCGGTAGGTAACCTACATACTCCAAGTACCCGCTAGGTATCGTAGATAGTCCAAGTGCCCGTTCGGTAACCTACATAGTCCAAATGCCCGCTAGTTAACCTACATAGTCCAAGTGCACGATAGGGAACCTACATAATCCAATTGCGCGCTAGGGAACTTACCTAGTCCATGTGCCCGTTAGGTAATCTAGATAGTCCAAATGCCCGCTAGGGAACCCACATAGTCCAAGTGCCCGCTAGGGAACTTACATAGTCCAAGGGCCCGCTAGGGAACCTACATAGTACAAGTGCCCGCTAGTTAACCTAGATAGTCCCAGTGCCCGCTAGGTAACCTAGATAGTCCAACAGCCCGGTAGGTAACCTACATACTCCAAGTACCTGCTAGGTAACGTAGATAGTTCACGTGCCAGCTAGGTAACCTAGATAGTCCAAGTGCCCGCTAGGTAACCTACAAAGTCTAAGTGCCCGCTAGGTAATCTATATAGTCCAAATGCCCGCTAGGTAACCTAGATAGTCTAAGGGCCCGCTAGGTAACCTACATAGTCCTAGTGCCCCCTAGTTAACCTACATTTTCCAAGTGCCCGATAGGGAACCTACATAGTCCAAGTGCCCGCTAGGTAACCTACATAGTCCAAATGCCCTCTAGTTATTCTACATAGTCCAAGTGCCCGATAGGGAACGTACATAATCCAAGTGCCCGCTAGGGAACGTACATAGTCCAAGTGCCCGTTAGGTCACCTAGAAAGTCCAAATGCCCGCCAGGAAACCCACATAGTCCAAGTGCCCGCTAGGGAACTTACATAGTCCAAGAGCCCGCTAGGGAACCTACACAGTCCAAGTGCCCGTTAGTTAACCTAGATAGTCTAAGTGCCCGCTTGGTAACCTAGATAGTCCAACCGCCCGGTAGGTAACCTACATACTCCAAGTACCCACTAGGTAACGTAGATAGTTCACGTGCCAGCTAGGTAACCTAGATAGTCCAAGTGCCCGCTAGGTAACCTACAAAGTCTAAGTGCCTGCTAGGTAATCTATATAGTCCAAATGACCGCTAGGTAACCTAGATAGTCCAAGTGCACGCTAGGGAACTTACATAGTCCAGGCCCGCTTGGGAACCTACATAGTCCAAGTGCCCGTTAGTTAACCTAGATAGTCCAACAGCCCGGTAGGTAACCTACATACTCCAAGTACCCGCTAGGTAACGTAGATAGTTCAAGTGCCAGCTAGGTAACCTAGATAGTCCAAATGACCACTAGGGAGCCTACATAGTCCAAATGCCTGCTAGGTAACCTAGATAGTCTAAGGGCCCCCTAGGTAACCTACATAGTCCTAGTGCCCCCTAGTTAACCTACATTTTCCATGTGCCCGATAGGGAACCTACATAGTCCAAGTGCCCGCTAGGTAACCTACATAGTCCAAATGCCCTCTAGTTATTCTACATAGTCCAAGTGCCCGATAGGGAACCTACATAATCCAAGTGCCTGCTAGGGAACGTACATAGTCCAAGTGCCTGCTAGGTAACCTAGGTTGTCCAAGTGCCCACTAGTTAACCTACATAGTCCAGGTTCCCCCTAGGTAACCTAGATAGTCCAAGGGCCCTCTAGGTTACCTACATAGTCCTAGTACCCCCTAGTTAACCTACATTCTCAAAGTGCCCGATAGGGAACCTACATAGTCCAAGTGCCCGCTAGGTAACCTACATAGTCCAAATGCCCGCTAGTTAACCTACATAGTCCAAGTGCCCGATAGGGAACCTACATAATCCATGTGCCCGCTAGGGAACCTACCTAGTCCAAGTGCCCGTTAGGTAACCTAGATAGTCCAAATGCCCGCTAGGGAACATACATAGTCCAAGTGCCTGCTAGGTAACCTAGATAATCTAAGTGCCCACTAGTTAACCTACATAGTCCAGGTTCCCCTTAGGTCACCTAGATAGTCCAAGGGCCCGCTAGGTAACCTACATAGTCCAGGTTCCCCATAGGTAACCTAGATAGTCCAAGGGCCCTCTAGGTAACCTACATAGTCCTAGTGCCCCCTAGTTAACCTACATTCTCAAAGTGCCCGATAGGGAACCTACATAGTCCAAGTGCCCGCTCGGTAACCTACATAGTCCAAATGCCCGCTAGTTAACCTACATAGTCCAAGTGCACGATAGGGAACCTACATAATCCAATTGCCCGCTAGGGAACCTACCTAGTCCAAGTGCCCGTTAGGTAATCTAGATAGTCCAAATGCCCGCTAGGGAACCCGCATAGTCCAAGTGCCCGCTAGGGAACTTACATAGTCCAAGGGCCCGCTAGGGAACCTACATAGTACAAGTGCCCGCTAGTTAACCTAGATAGTCCCAGTGCCCGCTAGGTAACCTAGATAGTCCAACAGCCCGGTAGGTAACCTACATACTCCAAGTACCTGCTAGGTAACGTAGATAGTTCACGTGCCAGCTAGGTAACCTAGATAGTCCAAGTGCCCGCTAGGTAACCTACAAAGTCTAAGTGCCCGCTAGGTAATCTATATAGTCCAAATGCCCGCTAGGTAACCTAGATAGTCTAAGGGCCCGCTAGGTAACCTACATAGTCCTAGTGCCCCCTTACCTAACCTACATTTTCCAAGTGCCCGATAGGGAACCTACATAGTCCAAGTGCCCGCTAGGTAACCTACATAGTCCAAATGCCCTCTAGTTATTCTACATAGTCCAAGTGCCCGATAGGAACGTACATAATCCAAGTGCCCGCTAGGGAACGTACATAGTCCAAGTGCCCGTTAGGTAACCTAGAAAGTCCAAATGCCCGCCAGGAAACCCACAAAGTCCAAGTGCCCGCTAGGTAACGTAGATAGTTCAAGTGCCAGCTAGGTAACCTAGATAGTCCAAGTGCCCGCTAGGTAACCTACAAAGTCTAAGTGCCTGCTAGGTAATCTATATAGTCCAAATGACCGCTAGGGAGCCTACATAGTCCAAATGCCCGCTAGGTAACCTAGATAGTCTAAGGGCCCGCTAGGTAACCTACATAGTCCTAGTGCCCCCTAGTCAACCTACATTTTCCACGTGCCCGATAGGGAACCTACATAGTCCAAGTGCCCGCTAGGTAACCTACATAGTCCAAATGCTCTCTAGTTAACCCACATAGTCCAAGTGCCCGATAGGGAACCTACATAATCCAAGTGCCCGCTAGTTGACCTACATAGTCCAAGTGCCCGCTAGGTAACCTAGATAATCCTAGTGCCCGCTAGGGAACCTTCATACTCCTAGTGCCAGCTAGGTAACCTAGATAGTCCAAGTGCCCGCTTGGTAACCTAGATAGTCCAACAGCCCGCTAGTTAACCTACATGCTCCAAGATCCCGCTATAACGTAGATAGTTCAAGTGCCAGCCAGGTAACCTAGATAGTCCATGTGCCGCTAGGTGACCTACAAAGTCAAAGTGCCCGCTAGGTTATCTATATAGTCCAAATGCCCGCTAGGGTATCTACATAGTCCAAGGGCCCGCTAATTAACGTAGATAGTCCAAGTGCCGCTAGTTATTCTACATAGATCAATGGCCCACTATTTAACCTACATAGTCCAAGTACCCGCTAAGAAACCTAGATAGTCCAAGTGCACGCTAGTTAACCTAGATAGTCCAAGTGCCCTCTAGTTAACCTAGATCGTCCAAGTGCCCGCTAAGAAACCTAGATAGTCCAAGTGCCCGTTACCTAACCTAGATAGTCCAATTGCCCGCTATGCAACATACATTGTCCAAGTGCCCGTTCGTTAACCTAGAAGTCCAAGTGCCTGCTAGATAACCTAGACTCTCCAAGTGCCCGCTAGGTTACCTACATAGTCCAAATGCCCGTTCGGTAACCTAGATAATGCAAGTGCCCGGTAGTTAACCTACAAAGTCCAAGTGCCCGATAGGTAACCTAGAAAGTACAAGGGCCCGCTAGTTAACCTACATAGTCCAAGTGCCCGGTAGTTAACTTACATAGTTCAAGTGCCCGCTAGGGAATCTACATAGTCCAAGGGCCCGCTAGTTAACGTAGATATTCCAAGTGCTGCTAGTTTATCTACATAGTCCAAGGGCCCGCTAGTTAACCTACATAGTCCATGTATCCGCTAGTTAACCTAGATCGTTCAAGTGCCCACTAGGCAACCTACATAGTCCAAGGGCCCGCTAGTTAACCTACATAGTCCAAGGGCCCACTAGTTAACCTACATCGTCCAAGGGCCTGCTAGTTAACCTAGATAGTCCAAGTGCCCACTAGTTAACCTACATAGTCCACGTGCCCGCTAGGTAACCTAGACAGTTCAAGTGACCACTAGGTTACCTACGTAGTCCAAGTGCCCGTTTGTTAACCTACATAGTCCAAGTGCCTGCTAGGTAACAAGTATAGTCCAAATGCCCGCTAGGGGCACTAATAGTCCATATGCCCGCTAGTTAACCTAGATAGTCCAAGTGCTCGCTAGTTAACCTAGATAGACCAAGTGCCCGCTAGGGAACCTATCTAGTCCAAGTACTCGCCAGGAAACGTACATAGTCCAAGTGCTTGCTAGGTAACGTACATAGTCCAATTGCCCGCTAGGTAACGTAGATAGTCCAAGTGCCCTCTAGGGAACGTACATAGTCCAAGTGCCTGCGAGGTAACCTAGATAGTCCAAGTGCCCACTAGTAAACCTACATACTCCAGGTTCCCCCTAGGTAACCTAGAAAGTCCTAGGGCCCGCTAGGTAACCTACATAGTCCTAGTGCCCCCTAGTTAACCTACATTCTCCAAGTGCCCGATTGGGAACCTACATAGTGCCCCCTAGTTAACCTACATTCTCCAAGTGCCCGATAGGGAACCTACATAGTCTAAGTGCCCGTTAGGTAACCTACATACTCCAAATGCCCTCTAGTTAATCTACATAGTCCAAGTGCCCGATAGGGAACGTACATAATCCAAGTGCCCGCTAGGGAACCTACATAGTCCAAGTGCCCGTTTGGTAACCTAGATAGTCAAAATGCCCACCAGGAAACCCACATAGTCCAAGTGCCCGCTAGGTAAACTACATACTCCAAATGCCCTCTAGTTAATCTACATAGTCCAAGTGCCCGATAGGGAACGTACATAGTCCAAGTGCCCGTTTGGTAATCTAGATAGTCAAAATGCCCGCCAGGAAACCCACATAGTCCAAGTGCCCGCTAGGGAACTTACATAGTCCAAGGGCCCACTAGGGAATCTACACAGTCCAAGTGCCCTTTAGTTAACCTAGATGGTCCAAGTGCCCGCTTGGTAACCTAGATAGTCCAACAGCCCGCTAGGTAACCTACATACTCTAAGAACCCGCTATAACGTAGATAGTCCAAGTGCCAGCTAGGTAACCTAGATAGTCCAAGTGCTCGCTAGTTAACCTATCTAGTCCAAGTACCCGCTAGGAAACGTACATAGTCCATGTGCCCGGTAGGTAACGTACATAGTCCAAGTGCCCGCTAGGTAACGAAGATAGTCCAAGTGCCCGCTAGGGAACGTACATAGTCCTAGTGCCTGCTAGGTAACCTACATAGTCCTAGTGCCCTCTAGTTAACCTACATTCTCCAAGTGCCCGATTGGGAACCTACATAGTGCCCCCTAGTTAACCTACATTCTCCAAGTGCCCGATAGGGAACCTACATAATCCAAGTGCCCGCTAGGTAACCTACATAGTACAAATGCCCTCTAGTTAATCTACATAGTCCAAGTGCCCGATAGGGAACGTACATAATCCAAGTGCCCGCTAGGGAACCTACATAGTCCAAGTGCCCGTTTGGTAACCTAGATAGTCAAAATGCCCGCCAGGAAATCCATATAGTCCAAGTGCCCGCTAGGGAACTTACATAGTCCAAGGGCCCGCTAGGGAATCTACACAGTCCAAGGGCCCTTTAGTTAACCTAGATAGACCAAGTGCCCGCTTGGTAACCTAGATAGTCCAACAGCCCGCTACGTAACCTACATATATTAAGAACCCGCTATAACGTAGATAGTTCAAGTGCCAGCTAGGTAACCTAGATAGTCCTTGTGCCGCTAGGTAACCTACAAAGTCAAGGTGCCTGCTACGTTATCTATATAGTCCAAATGCCAGCTAGGGAATCTACATAGTCCAAGGGCCCGCTAGTTAACGTAGATAGCCCAAGTGCCGCTAATTAATCTACATAGTCCAAGCGCCCGCTAGTTAACCTACCTAGTCCAAGTACCCGCTAAGAAACCTAGATAGTCCAAGTTCACGCTAGTTAACCTAGATAGACCAAGTGCCCGCTAGTTAACCTAGATAGTCCAAGTGACTGCTAGGTAACCTACATAGTGCAAGTGTCCGCTAGTTAACCTACATATTCCAAGTGCCCGCTAGTTAACATAGATAGTCTAAGTGCCCGCTGGGGAACGTACATAGTCCAAGTGCCTGCTAGGTAACCTAGATACTGCAAGTGTCCGCTAGTTAACCTAGATAGTTCAAGTAGCCGCTAGGTAACCTAGATCGTCAAAGGGCCCCCTAGTTAGCCTACATAGTCCAAGTGCCCGCTAGGTAACCTAGATAGTCCAAGTGCCCTTTAGGGAACCTAGATAGTCCAAGGGCCGGCTAGTAAACCTACATAGTCCATGGGCCCGCTAGTTAACCTTCATAGTGCAAGTGTCCGCTACTTAACCTACATATTCCAAGTTCCCGGTAGTTAACCTACATAATCTAAGTGCCCGTAGGCTAACTTAGATAGTCCAAGGGCCCGCTAGTTGACCTACATAGTCCAAGTGCCAGCTAGGTAACCTAGATAGTACAAGTGCCCGCTAGGGAACCTAGATAGTCAAAGTGCCTGTTAGCTAACCTAGATAGTCCAAGTGGCGGCTAGGTAACCTACATAGTCCAAGTGCCCGTTCGTTAACCTAGATAAGCCAAGTGGCCACTAGGTAACCTAGATAGTCCAAGTGCTCCCTAGTTAACATACATAGTCCAAGTGCCCGATAGGGAACTACATAATCCAAGTGCCCGCTAGGCAACCTACATAGTCCAAGAACCCGTTAGTTAACCTAGATAGTCAAATTGCCTGCTAGGTAAACAAGAGTCCAAGTGCCCGCTAGGTAACCTAGATAGTCCAAGTGCCCGCTAGTTAACTTAGATAGACCAAGTGCCCGCTAGGGAACCTAAATACTCCAAATGCCCGCTAGGGAAACTACATAGTCCAAGTGCCCGCTAGTTAACCTAGATAGTCCAAGTGCCTGCTAGTAAACCTACATAATCCATGGGCCCGCTAGTTAACCTACATAGTGCAAGGGTCCGCTAGTAAACCTACATCGTCTAAGGGCCCGCTAGTTAACCTAGATAGTCCAAGTGCCCGCTAGTTAACCTACATAGTCTAAGTGACCGCTAGGTAACCTACACAATTCAAGTGACCACTAGGTTACCTACATAGTCCAAGTGCCCTTTCGTTAACGTGCATAGTCCAAGTTCCCACTAGGTAACCAAAATAGTCCAAGTGCCCGCTAGGGGCCCTAATAGTCAAAATGCCCGCTAGTTAACCTAGATAGTACAAGTGCCCGCTAGTTAACCTAGATAGATAAACTGCCCGCTAGGGAACCTATCTAGTCCAAGTACCCTCTAGGAAACGTATATAGTCCAAGTGCCCGCTAGGTAACCAAAATAGTCTAAGTGCCCGCTAGGGGCCCTAATAGTCCAAATGCCCGCTAGTTAACCTAGATAGTCCAAGTGCCCGCTAGTTAACCTAGATAGATAAAGTGCCCGCTAGGGAACCTATCTAGTCCAAGTACCCGCTCGGAAACGTACATAGTCCAAGTGCCCGCTAGGTAACGTACATAGTCCAAGTGCCCGCTAGGTAACATAGATAGTCCTAGTGCCCGCTAGTTAACCTACATAGTCCAAGTGCCTGCTAGGTTACCTAGATAGTCCAAGTGCCCACTAGTTAACCTGCATAGTCCAGGTTCCCCCTAGGTAACGTACATAGTCCAAGTGCCCGCTAGGGAACCTACAGAGTCCAAATGCCCGCTAGTTAACCTACATAGTCCAAGTGCCAGTTAGTTTACCTAGATAGTCCCAGTGCCCGCTAGGTAACCTAGATAGTCCAACAGCCCGGTAGGTAACCTACATACTCCAAGTACCCGGTAGGTAACGTAGATAGTCCAAGTGCCCGCTAGGTAACCTACAAAATCTAAGTGCCCGCTTGGTAATCTATATAGTCCAAATGACCGCTAGGAAGCCTACATAGTACAAATGCCTGCTAGGTAACCTAGATAGTCTAAGGGCCCGCTAGGTAACCTACATAGTCCTATTGCCCCCTAGTTAACCTACATTTTCCAAGAGCCCGATAGGGAACCTACATAGTCAAAGTGCCCGCTAGGTAACCTACATAGTCCAAATGCCCTCTAGTTATTCTACATAGTCCAAGTGCCCGATAGGGAACCTACATAATCCAAGTGCCCGCTAGGGAACGTACATAGTCCACATGCCCGTTAGTTAACCTAGAAAGTCCAAATGCCCGCCAGGAAACCCACATAGTCCAAGGGCCCGCTAGGGAACCTACACAATCCAAGTGCCCATTAGTTGACCTAGATAGTCCAAATGCCCGCTTGGTAACCTAGATAGTCCAACAGCCCAGTAGGTAACCTACATACTCCAAGATCCCGCTATAACGTAGATAGTTCAAGCGGCAGCTTGGTAACCTAGATAGTCCATGTGCCGCTAGGTAACCTACAAAGTCAGAGTGCCCGCTAGGTTATCTATATAGTCCAAATGCCTGCTAGGGTAGCTACATAGTCCAATTGCCCGCTAGTTAACGTAGATAGTCCAAGTGCCGCTAGTTATTCTACATAGTTCAAGGGCCCACTAGTTAACCTACATAGTCCAAGTACCCGCTAAGAAACCTAGATAGTCCAAGTACACGCTAGTTAACCTAGATAGTCCAAGTGCCCTCTAGTTAACCTAGATCGTCCAAGTGCCCGCTAAGAAACCTAAATAGTCCAAGTGCCCGTTCGTTAACCTAGAAGTCCAAGTGCCCGCTAGGTAACCTAGACTCTCCAAGTACCCGCTAGGTTACATACATAGTCCAAATGCCCGTTCGGTAACCTAGATAGTGCAAGTGCCCGGTAGTTAACCTACATAGTCCAAGTGCCGGCTAGGTAACCTAGAGTGTCCAAGAGCCCGCTAGTTAACCTACATAGTCCAAGTGCCCGGTAGTTAACTTACATAGTTCAAGTGTCCGTAGGGAACATACAGAGTCCAAGTGCCCGCTAGGGAACCTACATAGTCCAAGTGCCCGCTAGTGAATCTACATAGTTCAAGGGCCCGCTAGTTAACCTACATAATCCAAGTACCCGCTAGTTAACCTAGATCGTCCAAGTGTCCGCTAATTAACCTACATAGTACAAGTGCCCGCTAGGGAACCTAGATAGTCTAAGTGCTCGCTCTGGAACCTACATAGTCCAAGTGACTCCTAGGGAACGTACATAGTCCAAGTGCCCGCTCTGGAACATACATAGTCCAAGTGCCCGCTAGGGAATCTACATAGTCCAAGGGCCCACTAGTTAACGTAGATAGTCCAAGTGCCGCTAGTTAATCTACATAGTCCAAGGGCCCGCTAGTTGACCTACATAGTCCAAGTGCCAGCTAGGTAACCTAGATAGTACAAGTGCCCGCTAGGGAACCTAGATAGTCCAAGTGCCTGTTAGCTAACCTAGATAGTCCCAGTGGCGGCTAGGTAACCTACATAGTCCTAGTGCCCGTTCGTTAACCTAGATAATCCAAGTGCCTGCTAGTTAACCTACATAGTCCAAGTGCCCGATAGGGAACCTACATAATCCAAGTGCCCGCTAGGCAACCTACATAGTCGAAGTGCCCGTTAGTTAACCTAGATAGTCAAATTGCCTGCTAGGAAACCTAGATAATCCAAGTGCCCGCTAGGTAACCTAAATAGTCCAAATGCCCGCTAGGGAAACTACATAGTCCAAGTGCCCGCTAGTTAACCTAGATAGTCTAAGTGCCTGCTAGTAAACCTACATAATCCATGGGCCCGCTAGTTAACCTACATTGTTCAAGGGCCCGCTAGTTAACCTACATGGTCCAAGGGCCCGCGAGTTAACCTAGATAGTCCAAGTGCCCGCTAGTTAACCTACATAGTCTAAGTGCCTTCTAGGTAACCTAGACAGTTCAAATGACCACTAGGTTACCTACATAGTCCAAGTGCCCGTTCGTTAACCTACATAGTCCAAGTGCCCGCTAGGTAACCAATATAGTCCAAATGCCCGCTAGGGGCCCTAATATTCCAAATGCCCGCTAGTTAACCTAGATAGTCCAAGTGCTCGCTAGTTAACCTAGATAGACCAAGTGCCCGCTAGGGAACCTATCTAGTCCAAGTACCCGCTAGGAAACGTACATAGTGCAAGTGCCCGTTAGGTAACGTAGATAGTCCAAGTGCCCGCTAGGGAACGTACATAGTCCAAGTGCCCGCTAGGTAACCTAGATAGTCCAAGTGCCCGCTAGTTAACCTACATATTCCAAGTGCCTGCTAGGTAACCTAGATTGTCCAAGTGCCCACTAGTTAACCTACATTGTCCAGGTTCCCCCTAGGTAACCTAGATAGTCCATGGGCCCCCTAGGTAACCTACATTGCCCTAGTGCCCCCTAGTTAACCTACATTCTCCAAGTGCCCGATGGGGCACCTACATAGAACAAGTGCCCGCTAGGTAACCTACATAGTCCAAATGCCCGTTAGTTAACCTAGATGGTCCAAGTGCCCGCTAGGTAACGAATATAGTCCAAATGCCCGCTAGGGGCCCTAATATTCCAAATGCCCGCTAGTTAACCTAGATAGTCCAAGTGGTCGCTAGTTAACCTAGATAGACCAATTGCCCTCTAGGTAACGTAGATAGTCCAAGTGCCCACTAGTTACCCTACATAGTCCAGGTTCCCCTTAGGTAACCTAGATAGTCCAAGGGCCCGCTAGTTCACCTACATAGTCCTAGTGCCCCCTAGTTAACATACATTCTCCAAGTGCCCGATAGGGAACCTACATAGTCCAAGTGCCCGCTAGGTAACCTACATTGGCCAAATGCCCTCTAGTTAATCTACATAGTCCAAGTGCCCGATAGGGAACCTACATAATCCAAGTGCCCGCAAGGGAACTTACATAGTCCACGTGCCCGTTAGGTAACCTAGATAGTCCAAATGCCCGCCAGGAAACCCACATAGTCCAAGTGCCCGCTAGGGAACTTACATAGTCCAAGGGCCCGCTAGGGAATCTACACAGTCCAAGTGCCCGTTAGTTAACCTAGATAGTCCAAGTTCCCGCTAGGTAACCTAGATAGTCCAACAGCCCGGTACGTAACCTACATACTCCAAGTACCCGCTAGGTAACGTAGATAGTTCAAGTGCCAGCTAGGTAACCTAGATAGTCCAAGTGCCCGCTAGGTAACGTACAGAGTCTAAGTTCCCGCTAGGTAACCTAAATATTCCAAATGCCCGCTAGTTAACCTAGATTGTCCAAGTGCCCGCTAGATAACCTAGATAGTCCAAGTGCGTGCTAGTAAGCCTACATAATCCATGGGCCCGCTAGTTAACCTACATAGTGCAAGGGCCCGCTAGTTAACGTAGATAATCCAAGTGCCGCTAGTTAATCTACATAGTCCAAGGGCCCGCTAGTTAACCTACATAGTCCAAGTACCCGCTAGTTAACCTAGATCGTCCAAGTGCCCACTAGGTAACCTACATAGTCCAAGGGACCGCTAGTTAACCTACATCGTCCAAAAGCTCCCTAGGTAACCTAGATAGTCCAAGTGCCCGCTAGTTAACCTACATAGTCCAAGTGCCCGCTAGGTAATCTAGACATTTCAAGTGACCACTAGTTTACCTACATAATCCAAGTGCCCGATCGTTAACCTACATAGTCCAAGTGCCCGCTAGGTAACCAATATAGTCCAAATGCCCGGTAGGGGCCCTAATAGTACATATGCCCGCTAGTTAACCTAGATAGTCCAAGTGCTCGCTAGTTAACCTAGATAGACCAAGTGCCCGCTAGGGAACCAATCTAGTCCAAGTACCCTCTTGGAAACGTACATAGTCCAAGTGCCCGCTAGGTAACGTAGATAGTCCAAGTGCCCACTAGTTACCCTACATAGTCCAGGTTCCCCTTAGGTAACCTAGATAGTCCAAGGGCCCGCTAGGTCACCTACATAGTCCTAGTGCCCCCTAGTTAACCTACATTCTCCAAGTGCCCGATAGGGAGCCTACATAGTCCAAGTGCCCGCTAGGTAACCTACATAGGCCAAATGCCCTCTAGTTAATCTACATAGTCCAAGTGCCCAATAGGGAACCTACATAATCCAAGTGCCCGCTAGGGAACTTACATAGTCCACGTGCCCGTTAGGTAACCTAGATAGTCCAAATGCCCGCCAGGAAACCCACATAGTCCAAGTGCCCGCTAGGGAACTTACATAGTCCAAAGGCCCACTAGGGAATCTTCACAGTCCAAGTGCCCGTTAGTTAACCTAGATAGTCCAAGTTCCCGCTAGGTAACCTAGATAGTCCAACAGCCCGGTACGTAACCTACATACTGCAAGTACCCGCTAGGTAACGTAGATAGTCCAAGTGCCCTCTAGTTAACCTAGTTCGTCCAAGTGCCCGCTAAGAAACCTAGATAGTCCAAGTGCCCGTTACCTAACCTAGATAGTCCAATTGCCTGCTATGCAACATACATAGTCCAAGTGCCCGTTCGTTAACCTAGAAGTCCAAGTGCCCGCTAGGTAACCTAGATAGTCCAAGTGCCCGTTCGGTAACCTAGATAGTCCAAGTGCCCTTTAGGGAACCTAGATAGTCCAAGGGCCCGCTAGTAAACCTACATAGTCCATGGGCCCGCTAGTTTACCTTCATAGTGCAAGTGTCCGCTACTTAACCTACATATTCCAAGTGCCCTCTAGTTAACCTACATAATCTAAGTGCCCGTTGACAAACCTAGATAGTCCAAGGGCCCGCTAGTAAACCTACATACTCCATGGGCCCGCTAGTTAACCTTCATAGTGCAAGTGTCCGCTACTTAACCTACATATTCCAATTTCCCGCTAGTTAACCTACATAATCTAAGTGCCCGTTGGCTAACATAGATAGTCCAACGGCCCGCTAGTTGACCTACATAGTCCATGCCAGCTAGGTAACCTAGATAGTACAAGTGCCCGCTAGGGAACCTAGATAGTCCAAGTGCCTGTTAGCTAACCTAGATAGTCCCAGTGGCGGCTAGGTAACCTACATAGTCCTAGTGCCCGTTCGTTAACCTAGATAATCCAAGTGCCCGCTAGTTAACCTACATAGTCCAAGTGCCCGATAGGGAACCTACATAATCCAAGTGCCCGCTAGGCAACCTACATAGTCCAAGTGCCCGTTAGTTAACCTAGATAGTCAAATTGCCTGCTAGGTAACCTAGATAGTCCAAGTACCCGCTAGTTAACCCACATAGTCCAAGTGCCCGCTAGGTAACCTAAATAGTCCAAATGCCCGCTAGGGAAACTACATAGTCCAAGTGCACACTAGTTAACCTAGATAGTCCAAGTGCCTGCTAGTAAACCTACATAATCCATGGGCCCGCTAGTTAACCTACATAGTGCAAGGGCCCGCTAGTTAACATACATCGTCCAAGGGCCCGCGAGTTAACCTAGATAGTCCAAGTGCCCGCTAGTTAACCTACATAGTCTAAGTGCCCGCTAGGCAACCTAGACATTTCAAGTGACCACTAGGTTACCGACATAGTCCAAGTGCCCGTTAGTTAACCTACATAGTCCAAGTGCCAGCTAGGTAACCAATATAGTCCAAATGCCCGATAGGGGCCCTAATATTCCAAATGCCCGCTAGTTAACCTAGATAGTCCAAGTGCCCGCTAGTTAACCTAGATAGACCAAGTGCCCGCTAGGGAACCTATCTAGTCCAAGTACCCGCTGGGAAACGTACATAGTCCAAGTGCCCGCTAGGTAACGTACATAGTCCAAGTGCCCGCTAGGTAACCTAGATAGTCCAAGTGCCCGCTAGTTAACCTACATATTCCAAGTGCCTGCTAGGTAACCTAGATTGTCCAAGTGCCCACTAGTTAACCTACATTGTCCAGGTTCCCCCTAGGTAACCTAGATAGTCCATGGGCCCGCTAGGTAACCTACATTGCCCTAGTGCCCCCTAGTTAACCTACATTCTGCAAGTGCCCGATGGGGAACCTACATAGAACAAGTGCCCGCTAGGTAACCTACATAGTCCAAATGCCCGTTAGTTAACCTAGATAGTCCAAGTGCCCGCTAGGTAACGAATATAGTTCAAATGCCCGCTAGGGGCCCTAATATTCCAAATGCCCGCTAGTTAACCTAGATAGTCCAAGTGGTCGCAAGTTAACCTAGATAGACCAATTGCCCTCTAGGTAACGTAGATAGTCCAAGTGCCCACTAGTTACCCTACATCGTCCAGGTTCACCTTAGGTAACCTAGATAGTCCAAGGGCCCGCTAGTTCACCTACATAGTCCTAGTGCCCCCTAGTTAACCTACATTCTCCAAGTGCCCGCTAGGTAACCTACATAGGCCAAATGCCCTCTAGTTAATCTACATAGTCCAAGTGCCCGATAGGGAACCTACATAATCCAAGTGCCCGCTAGGGAACTTACATAGTCCACGTGCCCGTTAGGTAACCTAGATAGTCCAAATGCCCGCCAGGAAACCCACATAGTCCAAGTGCCCGCTAGGGAACTTACATAGTCCAAGGGCCCGCTAGGGAATCTACACAGTCCAAGTGCCCGTTAGTTAACCTAGATAGTCCAAGTGCCCGCTAGGTAACCTAGATAGTCCAACAGCCCGGTACGTAAACTACATACTCCAAGTACCCGCTAGGTAAAGTAGATAGTTCAAGTGCCAGCTAGGTAACCTAGATAGTCCAAGTGCCCGCTAGGTAACGTACAGAGTCTAAGTTCCCGCTAGGTAACCTAAATATTCCAAATGCCCGCTAGTTAACCTAGATTGTCCAAGTGCCCGCTAGATAACCTAGATAGTCCAAGAGCGTGCTAGTAAGCCTACATAATCCATGGGCCCGCTAGTTAATCTACATAGTCCAAGGGCCCGCTAGTTAACCTACATAGTCCAAGTACCCGCTAGTTAACCTAGATCGTCCAAGTGCCCACTAGGTAACCTACATAGTCCAAGCGCCCGCTAGTTAACCTACATAGTCCAAGGGACCGCTAGTTAACCTACATCGTCCAAAAGCTCCCTAGGTAACCTAGATAGTCCAAGTGCCCGCTAGTTAACCTACATAGTCCAAGTGCCCGCTAGGTAATCTAGACATTTCAAGTGACCACTAGTTTACCTACATAATCCAAGTGCCCGATCGTTAACCTATATAGTCCAAGTGCCCGCTAGGTAACCAATATAGTCCAAATGCCCGCTAGGGGGCCTAATAGTACATATGCCCGCTAGTTAACCTAGATAGTCCAAGTGCTCGCTAGTTAACCTAGATAGACCAAGTGCCCGCTAGGGAACCAATCTAGTCCAAGTACCCTCTTGGAAACGTACATAGTCCAAGTGCCCGCTAGGTAACGTAGATAGTCCAAGTGCCCACTAGTTACCCTACATAGTCCAGGTTCCCCTTAGGTAACCTAGATAGTCCAAGGGCCCGCTAGGTCACCTACATAGTCCTAGTGCCCCCTAGTTAACCTACATTCTCCAAGTGCCCGATAGGGAACCTACATAGTCCAAGTGCCCGCTAGGTAACCTACATAGGCCAAATGCCCTCTAGTTAATCTACATAGTCGAAGTGCCCAATAGGGAACCTACATAATCCAAGTGCCCGCTAGGGAACTTACATAGTCCACGTGCCCGTTAGGTAACCTAGATAGTCCAAATGCCCGCCAGGAAACCCACATAGTCCAAGTGCCCGCTAGGGAACTTACATAGTCCAAAGGCCCGCTAGGGAATCTACACAGTCCAAGTGCCCGTTAGTTAACCTAGATAGTCCAAGTTCCCGCTAGGTAACCTAGATAGTCCAACAGCCCGGTACGTAACCTACATACTCCAAGTACCCGCTAGGTAACGTAAATAGTCCAAGTGCCCTCTAGTTAACCTAGTTCGTCCAAGTGCCCGCTAAGAAACCTAGATAGTCCAAGTGCCCGTTACCTAACCTAGATAGTCCAATTGCCCGCTATGCAACATACATAGTCCAAGTGCCCGTTCGTTAACCTAGAAGTCCAAGTGCCCGCTAGGTAACCTAGATAGTCCAAGTGCCCGTTCGGTAACCTAGATAGTCCAAGTGCCCTTTAGGGAACCTAGATAGTCCAAGGGACCGCTAGTAAACCTACATAGTCCATGGGCCCGCTAGTTTACCTTCATAGTGCAAGTGTCCGCTACTTAACCTACATATTCCAAGTGCCCTCTAGTTAACCTACATAATCTAAGTGCCCGTTGGCTAACATAGATAGTCCAAGGGCCCGCTAGTTGACCTACATAGTCCATGCCAGCTAGGAAACCTAGATAGTACAAGTGCCCGCTAGGGAACCTAGATAGTCCAAGTGCCTGTTAGCTAACCTAGATAGTCCCAGTGGCGGCTAGGTAACCTACATAGTCCTAGTGCCCGTTCGTTAACCTAGATAATCCAAGTCCCCGCTAGTTAACCTACATAGTCCAAGTGCCCGATAGGGAACCTACATAATCCAAGTGCCCGCTAGGCAACCTACATAGTCCAAGTGCCCGTTAGTTAACCTAGATAGTCAAATTGCCTGCTAGGTAACCTAGATAGTCCAAGTACCCGCTAGTTAACCCACATAGTCCAAGTGCCCGCTAGGTAACCTAAATAGTCCAAATGCCCGCTAGGGAAACTACATAGTCCAAGTGCCCACTAGTTAACCTAGATAGTCCAAGTGCCTGCTAGTAAACCTACATAATCCATGGGCCCGCTAGTTAACCTACATAGTGCAAGGGCCCGCTAGTTAACATACATCGTCCAAGGGCCCGCGAGTTAACCTAGATAGTCCAAGTGCACGCTAGTTAACCTACATAGTCTAAGTGCCCGCTAGGTAACCTAGACATTTCAAGTGACCACTAGGTTACCGACATAGTCCAAGTGCCCGTTAGTTAACCTACATAGTCCAAGTGCCAGCTAGGTAACCAATATAGTCCAAATGCCCGATAGGGGCCCTAATATTCCAAATGCCCGCTAGTTAACCTAGATAGTCCAAGTGCTCGCTAGTTAACCTAGATAGACCAAGTGCCCGCTAGGGAACCTATCTAGTCCAAGTACCCGCTGGGAAACTTACATAGTCCAAGTGCCCGCTAGGTAACGTACATAGTCCAAGTGCCCGCTAGGTAACCTAGATAGTCCAAGTGCCCGCTAGTTAACCTACATATTCCAAGTGCCTGCTAGGTAACCTAGATTGTCCAAGTGCCCACTAGTTAACCTACATTGTCCAGGTTCCCCCTAGGTAACCTAGATAGTCCATGGGCCCGCTAGGTACCCTACATTGCCCTAGTGCCCCCTAGTTTACCTACATTCTCCAAGTGCCCGATGGGGAACCTACATAGAACAAGTGCCCGCTAGGTAACCTACATAGTCCAAATGCCCGTTAGTTAACCTAGATAGTCCAAGTGCCCGCTAGGTAACGAATATAGTCCAAAAGCCCGCTAGGGGCCCTAGTATTCCAAATGCCCGCTAGTTAACCTAGATAGTCCAAGTGGTCGCTAGTTAACCTAGATAGACCAATTGCCCTCTAGGTAACGTAGATAGTCCAAGTGCCCACTAGTTACCCTACATAGTCCAGGTTCACCTTAGGTAACCTAGATAGTCCAAGGGCCCGCTAGTTCACCTACATAGTCCTAGTGCCCCCTAGTTAACCTACATTCTCCAAGTGCCCGATAGGGAACCTACATAGTCCAAGTGCCCGCTAGGTAACCTACATAGGCCAAATGCCCTCTAGTTAATCTACATAGTCCAAGTGCCCGATAGGGAACCTACATAATCCAAGTGCCCGCTAGGGAACTTACATAGTCCACGTGCCCGTTAGGTAACCTAGATAGTCCAAATGCCCGCCAGGAAACCCACATAGTCCAAGTGCCCGCTAGGGAACTTACATAGTCCAAGGGCCCGCTAGGGAATCTACACAGTCCAAGTGCCCGTTAGTTAACCTAGATAGTCCAAGTGCCCGCTAGGTAACCTAGATAGTCCAACAGCCCGGTACGTAACCTACATACTCCAAGTACCCGCTAGGTAAAGTAGATAGTTCAAGTGCCAGCTAGGTAACCTGGATAGTCCAAGTGCCCGCTAGGGAACGTACAGAGTCTAAGTTCCCGCTAGGTAACCTAAATATTCCAAATGCCCGCTAGTTAACCTAGATTGTCCAAGTGCCCGCTAGATAACCTAGATAGTCCAAGTGCGTGCTAGTAAACCTACATAATCCATGGGCCCGCTAGTTAACGTAGATAGTCCAAGTGCCGCTAGTTAATCTACATAGTCCAAGGGCCCGCTAGTTAACCTACATAGTCCAAGTACCCGCTAGTTAACCTAGATCGTCCAAGTGCCCACGTGGTAACCTACATAGTCCAAGCGCCCGCTAGTTAACCTACATAGTCCAAGGGCCCGCTAGTTAACCTACATCGTCCAAAAGCTCCCTAGGTAACCTAGATAGTCCAAGTGCCCGCTAGTTAACCTACATAGTCCAAGTGCCCGCTAGGTAATCTAGACATTTCAAGTGACCACTAGTTTACCTACATAATCCAAGTGCCCGATCGTTAACCTACATAGTCCAAGTGCCCGCTAGGTAACCAATATAGTCCAAATGCCCGCTAGGGGCCCTAATAGTACATATGCCCGCTAGTTAACCTAGATAGTCCAAGTGCTCGCTAGTTAACCTAGATAGACCAAGTGCCCGCTAGGGAACCAATCTAGTCCAAGTACCCTCTTGGAAACGTACATAGTCCAAGTGCCCGCTAGGTAACGTAGATAGTCCACGTGCCCACTAGTTACCCTACATATTCCAGGTTCCCCTTAGGTAACCTAGATAGTCCAAGGGCCCGCTAGGTCACCTACATAGTCCTAGTGCCCCCTAGTTAACCTACATTCTCCAAGTGCCCGATAGGGAACCTACATAGTCCAAGTGCCCGCTAGGTAACCTACATAGGCCAAATGCCCTCTAGTTAATCTACATAGTCCACGTGCCCAATAGGGAACCTACATAATCCAAGTGCCCGCTAGGGAACTGACATAGTCCACGTGCCCGTTAGGTAACTTAGATAGTCCAAATGCCCGCCAGGAAACCCACATAGTCCAAGTGCCCGCTAGGGAACTTACATAGTCCAAAGGCCCGCTAGGGAATCTACACAGTCCAAGTGCCCGTTAGTTAACCTAGATAGTCCAAGTTCCCGCTAGGTAACCTAGATAGTCCAACAGCCCGGTACGTAACCTACATACTCCAAGTACCCGCTAGGTAACGTAGATAGTCCAAGTGCCCTCTAGTTAACCTAGTTCGTCCAAGTGCCCGCTAAGAAACCTAGATAGTCCAAGTGCCCGTTACCTAACCTAGATAGTCCAATTGCCCGCTATGCAACATACATAGTCCAAGTGCCCGTTCGTTAACCTAGAAGTCCAAGTGCCCGCTAGGTAACCTAGATAGTCCAAGTGCCCGTTCGGTAACCTAGATAGTCCAAGTGCCCTTTAGGGAACCTAGATAGTCCAAGGGACCGCTAGTAAACCTACATAGTCCATGGGCCCGCTAGTTTACCTTCATAGTGCAAGTGTCCGCTACTTAACCTACATATTCCAAGTGCCCTCTAGTTAACCTACATAATCTAAGTGCCCGTTGACAAACCTAGATATTCCAAGGGCCCGCTAGTAAACCTACATACTCCATGGGCCCGCTAGTTAACCTTCATAGTGCAAGTGTCCGCTACTTAACCTACATATTCCAATTTCCCGCTAGTTAACCTACATAATCTAAGTGCCCGTTGGCTAACATAGATAGTCCAAGGGCCCGCTAGTTGACCTACATAGTCCATGCCAGCTAGGTAACCTAGATAGTACAAGTGCCCGCTAGGGAACCTAGATAGTCCAAGTGCCTGTTAGCTAACCTAGATAGTCCCAGTGGCGGCTAGGTAACCTACATAGTCCTAGTGCCCGTTCGTTAACCTAGATAATCCAAGTGCCCGCTAGTTAACCTACATAGTCCAAGTGCCCGATAGGGAACCTACATAATCCAAGTGCCCGCTAGGCAACCTACATAGTCCAAGTGCCCGTTAGTTAACCTAGATAGTCAAATTGCCTGCTAGGTAACCCGGATAGTCCAAGTACCCGCTAGTTAACCCACATAGTCCAAGTGCCCGCTAGGTAACCTAAATAGTCCAAATGCCCGCTAGGGAAACTACATAGTCCAAGTGCCCACTAGTTAACCTAGATAGTCCAAGTGCCTGCTAGTAAACCTACATAATCCATGGGCCCGCTAGTTAACCTACATAGTGCAAGGGCCCGCTAGTTAACATACATCGTCCAAGGGCCCGCGAGTTAACCTAGATAGTCCAAGTGCCTGCTAGTTAACCTGCATATTCCAAGTGCCTGCTAGGTAACCTAGATTGTCCAAGTGCCCACTAGTTAACCTACATAGTCCAGGTTCCCCCTAGGTAACCTAGATAGTCCATGGGCCCGCTAGGTAACCTACATTGTCCTAGTGCCCCCTAGTTAACCTACATTCTCCAAGTGCCCGATGGGGAACCTACATAGAACAAGTGCCCGCTAGGTAACCTACATAGTCCAAATGCCCGGTAGTTAACCTACATAGTCCAAGTGCCCGATAGGGAACCTACATAATCCAATTGCCCGCTAGGGAACCTACATAGACCAAGTGCCCGTTAGGTAACCTAGATAGTCCAAATGCCCGCTATGGAACCCACATATTCCAAGTGCCCGCTAGGGAACTTACATAGTCCAAGGGCCCGCTAGGGAACCTACATAGTACAAGTGTCCGTTAGTTAACCTAGATAGTCCAAGTGCCCGCTAGGTAACCTAGATAGTCCAACAGCCCGGTAGGTAACCTACATACTCCAAGTACCCGCTAGGTAACGTAGATAGTTCAAGTGCCAGCTAGGTAACCTAGATAGTCCAAGTGCCCGCTAGGTAACCTACAAAGTCTAAGTTCCCGCTAGGTAATCTATATAGTCCAAATGCGCGCTAGCGGCCCTAATAGTCCATATGCCAGCTAGTTAACCTAGATAGTCCAAGTGCTCCCTAGTTAACCTAGATAGACCAAGTGCCCACTAGGGAACCTATCTAGTCCAAGTACCCTCTAGGAAACGTACATAGTCCAAGTGCCCGCTAGGTAACGTAGATAGTCCAAGTGCCCGCTAGGGAACGTACATAGTCCAAGTGCCTGCTAGGTAACATAGATAGCCCAAGTGCCCACTAGTTAACCAAATAGTACAGGTTCCCCCTAGGTAACCTAGATAGTCCAAGGGCCCGCTAGGTAACCTACATAGTCCTAGTGCCCCCTAGTTAACCTACATTCTCCAAGTGCCCGATAGGGAACCTACATAGTCCAAGTGCCCGCTAGGTAACCTATATAGTTCAAATGCCCTCTAGTTAATATACATAGTCCAAGTGCCCGATAGGGAACCTACATAATCCAAGTGCCCGCTAGGGAACGTACATAGTCCAAGTGCCCGTTAGGTAACCTAGATAGTCCAAATGCCCGCCAGGAAACCCACATAGTCCAAGTGCCCGCTAGGGAACTTACATAGTCCAAGGGCCCGCTAGGGAATCTACACAGTCCAAGTGCCCGTTAGTTAACCTAGATAGTCCAAGTCCCCGCTTGGTAACCTAGATAGTCCAACAGCCTGCAAGGTAACCTACATACTCTAAAAACCCGCTATAACGTAGATAGTTCAAGTGACAGCTAGGTAACCTAGATAGTCCAAGTGCTCGCTAGTTAACCTATCTAGTCCAAGTACCCGCTAGGAAACGTACATAGTCCATGTGCCCGGTAGGGAACCTACATAATCCAAGTGCCCGCTAGGGAACCTACATAGTCCAAATGCCCGTTATTTAACCTAGATAGTCCAAGTGCCCGCTAGGTAACCTAGATAGTCCAACAGCCCGGCACGTAACCTACATACTCCAAGTACCCCCTAGGTAACGTAGATAGTTCTAGTGCCAGCTAGGTAACCTAGATAGTCCAAGTGCCCGCTAGGTAACGTACAGAGTCTAAGTTCCCGCTAGGTAACCTAAATATTCCAAATGCCCGCTAGTTAACCTAGATATTCCACGTGCCCGTTAGATAACCTAGATAGTCCAAGTGCCTGCTAGTAAACCTACATAATCCATGGGCCCGCTAGTTAACCTACATAGTGCAAGGGCCCGCTAGTTAACGTAGATAGTCCAAGTGCCGCTAGTTAATCTACATAGTCCAAGGGCCCGCTAGTTAACCTACATAGTCCAAGTACCCGCTAGTTAACCTAGATCGTCCAAGTGCCCACTAGGTAACCTACATAGTCCAAGCGCCCGCTAGTTAACCTACATAGTCCAAGGGCCCGCTAGTTAACCTACATCGTCCAAAAGCTCCCTAGGTAACCTAGATAGTCCAAGTGCCCGCTAGTTAACCTACATAGTCCAAGTGCCCGCTAGGTAATCTAGACATTTCAAGTGACCACTAGTTTACCTACATAGTCCAAGTGCCCGTTCGTTAACCTACATAGTCCAAGTGCCCGCTAGGTAACCTAGATAGTCCAACAGCGCGGTACGTAACCTACATACTCCAAGTACCCGCTAGGTAACTTAGATAGTTCAAGTGCCAGCTAGGTAACCTAGATAGTCCAAGTGCCCGCTAGGTAACGTACAGAGTCTAAGTTCCCGCTAGGTAACCTAAATATTCCAAATGCCCGATAGTTAACCTAGATAGTCCAAGTGCCCGCTAGATAACCTAGATAGTCCAAGTGCCTGCTAGTAAACCTACATAATCCATGGGCCCGCTAGTTAACCTACATAGTGCTAGGGCCCGCTAGTTAACGTAGATAGTCCAAGTGCCGCTAGTTAATCTACATAGTCCAAGGGCCCGCTAGTTAACCTACATAGTCCAAGTACCCGCTAGTTAACCTAGATCGTCCAAGTGCCCACTAGGTAACCTACATAGTCCAAGCGCCCGCTAGTTAACCTACATAGTCCAAGGGCCCGCTAGTTAACCTACATCGTCCAAAAGCTCCCTAGGTAACCTAGATAGTCCAAGTGCCCGCTAGTTAACCTACATAGTCCAAGTGCCCGCTAGGTAATCTAGACATTTCAAGTGACCACTAGTTTACCTACATAGTCCAAGTGCCCGTTCGTTAACCTACATAGTCCAAGTGCCCGCTGGGTAACCAATATAGTCCAAATGCCCGCTAGGGCCCCTAATAGTACATATGCCCGCTAGTTAACCTAGATAGTCCAAGTGCTCGCTAGTTAACCTAGATAGACCAAGTGCCCGCTAGGGAACCTATCTAGTCCAAGTACCCTCTTGGAAACGTACATAGTCCAAGTGCGCGCTAGGTAACGTAGATAGTCCAAGTGCCCACTAGTTACCCTACATAGTCCAGGTTCCCCTTAGGTAACCTAGATAGTCCAAGGGCCCGCTAGGTCACCTACATAGTCCTAGTGCCCCCTAGTTAACCTACATTCTCCAAGTGCCCGATAGGGAACCTACATAGTCCAAGTGCCCGCTAGGTAACTTACATAGGCCAAATGCCCTATAGTTAATCTACATAGTCCAAGTCCCGATAGGGAACCTATATAATCCAAGTGCCCGCTAGGGAACTTACATAGTCCACGTGCCCGTTAGGTAACCTAGATAGTCCAAATGCCCGCCAGGAAACCCACATAGTCCAAGTGCCCGCTAGGGAACTTACATAGTCCACGTGCCCGTTAGGTAACCTAGATAGTCCAAATGCCCGCCAGGAAACCCACATAGTCCAAGTGCCCGCTAGGGAACTTACATAGTCCAAGGGCTCGCTAGGGAATCTACACAGTCCAAGTGCCCGTTAGTTAACCTAGATAGTCCAAGTTCCCGCTAGGTAACCTAGATAGTCCAACAGCCCGGTACGTAACCTACATACTGCAAGTACCCGCTAGGTAACGTAGATAGTCCAAGTGCCCTCTAGTTAACCTAGTTCGTCCAAGTGCCCGCTAAGAAACCTAGATAGTCCAAGTGCCCGTTACCTAACCTAGATAGTCCAATTGCCCGCTATGCAACATACATAGTCCAAGTGCCCGTTCGTTAACCTAGAAGTCCAAGTGCCTGCTAGGTAACCCAGATAGTCCGAGTGCCCGTTCGGTAACCTAGATAGTCCAAGTGCCCTTTAGGGAACCTAGATAGTCCAAGGGCCCGCTAGTAAACCTACATAGTCCATGGGCCCGCTAGTTTACCTTCATAGTGCAAGTGTCCGCTACTTAACCTACATATTCCAAGTGCCCTCTAGTTAACCTACATAATCTAAGTGCCCGTTGACAAACCTAGATAGTCCAAGGGCCCGCTAGTAAACCTACATACTCCATGGGCCCGCTAGTTAACCTTCATAGTGCAAGTGTCCGCTACTTAACCTACATATTCCAAGTTCCCGCTAGTTAACCTACATAATCTAAGTGCCCGTTGGCTAACATAGATAATCCAAGGGCCCGCTAGTTGACCTACATAGTCCATGCCAGCTAGGTAACCTAGATAGTACAAGTGCCCGCTAGGGAACCTAGATAATCCAAGTGCCTGTTAGCTAACCTAGATAGTCCCAGTGGCGGCTAGGTAACCTACATAGTCCTAGTGCCCGTTCGTTAACCTAGATAATCCATGTGCCCGCTAGTTAACCTACATAGTCCAAGTGCCCGATAGGGAACCTACATAATCCAAGTGCCCGCTAGGCAACCTACATAGTCCAAGTGCCCGTTAGTTAACCTAGATAGTCAAATTGCCTGCTAGGTAACCTAGATAGTCCAAGTGCCCGCTAGTTAACCCACATAGTCCAAGTGCCCGCTAGGTAACCTAAATAGTCCAAATGCCCGCTAGGGAAACTACATAGTCCAAGTGCCCACTAGTTAACCTAGATAGTCCAAGTGCCTGCTAGTAAACCTACATAATCCATGGGCCCGCTAGTTAACCTACATAGTGCAAGGGCCCGCTAGTTAACATACATCGTCCAAGGGCCCGCGAGTTAACCTAGATAGTCCAAGTGCCTGCTAGTTAACCTGCATATTCCAAGTGCCTGCTAGGTAACCTAGATTGTCCAAGTGCCCACTAGTTAACCTACATAGTCCAGGTTCCCCCTAGGTAACCTAGATAGTCCATGGGCCCGCTAGGTAACCTACATTGTCCTAGTGCCCCCTAGTTAACCTACATTCTCCAAGTGCCCGATGGGGAACCTACATAGAACAAGTGCCCGCTAGGTAACCTACATAGTCCAAATGCCCGCTAGTTAACCTACATAGTCCAAGTGCCCGATAGGGAACCTACATAATCCAATTGCCCGCTAGGGAACCTACATAGACCAAGTGCCCGTTAGGTAACCTAGATAGTCCAAATGCCCGCTATGGAACCCACATATTCCAAGTGCCCGCTAGGGAACTTACATAGTCCAAGGGCCCGCTAGGGAACCTACATAGTACAAGTGTCCGTTAGTTAACCTAGATAGTCCAAGTGCCCGCTAGGTAACCTAGATAGTCCAACAGCCCGGTAGGTAACCTAAATACTCCAAGTACCCGCTAGGTAACGTAGATAGTTCAAGTGCCAGCTAGGTAACCTAGATAGTCCAAGTGCCCGCTAGGTAACCTACAAAGTCTAAGTTCCCGCTAGGTAATCTATATAGTCCAAATGCGCGCTAGCGGCCCTAATAGTCCATATGCCAGCTAGTTAACCTAGATAGTCCAAGTGCTCCCTAGTTAACCTAGATAGACCAAGTGCCCACTAGGGAACCTATCTAGTCCAAGTACCCTCTAGGAAACGTACATAGTCCAAGTGCCCGCTAGGTAATGTAGATAGTCCAAGTGCCCGCTAGGGAACGTACATAGTCCAAGTGCCTGCTAGGTAACATAGATAGCCCAAGTGCCCACTAGTTAACCAAATAGTACAGGTTCCCCCTAGGTAACCTAGATAGTCCAAGGGCCCGCTAGGTAACCTACATAGTCCTAGTGCCCCCTAGTTAACCTACATTCTCCAAGTGCCCGCTAGGGAACCTACATAGTCCAAGTGCCCGCTAGGTAACCTACATAGTTCAAATGCCCTCTAGTTAATATACATAGTCCAAGTGCCCGATAGGGAACCTACATAATCCAAGTGCCCGCTAGGGAACGTACATAGTCCAAGTGCCCGTTAGGTAACCTAGATAGTCCAAAATGCCCGCCAGGAAACCCACATAGTCCAAGTGCCCGCTAGGGAACTTACATAGTCCAAGGGCCCGCTAGGGAATCTACACAGTCCAAGTGCCCGTTAGTTAACCTAGATAGTCCAAGTCCCCGCTTGGTAACCTAGATAGTCCAACAGCCTGCAAGGTAACCTACATACTCTAAAAACCCGCTATAACGTAGATAGTTCAAGTGACAGCTAGGTAACCTAGATAGTCCAAGTGCTCGCTAGTTAACCTATCTAGTCCAAGTACCCGCTAGGAAACGTACATAGTCCATGTGCCCGGTAGGGAACCTACATAATCCAAGTGCCCGCTAGGGAACCTACATAGTCCAAATGCCCGTTATTTAACCTAGATAGTCCAAGTGCCCGCTAGGTAACCTAGATAGTCCAACAGCCCGGCACGTAACCTACATACTCCAAGTACCCCCTAGGTAACGTAGATAGTTCAAGTGCCAGCTAGGTAACCTAGAGAGTCCAAGTGCCCGCTAGGTAACGTACAGAGTCTAAGTTCCCGCTAGGTAACCTAAATATTCCAAATGCCCGCTAGTTAACCAAGATATTCCAAGTGCCCGCTAGATAACCTAGATAGTCCAAGTGCCTGCTAGTAAACCTACATAATCCATGGGCCCGCTAGTTAACCTAAATAGTGCAAGGGCCCGCTAGTTAACGTAGATAGTCCAAGTGCCGCTGGTTAATCTACATAGTCCAAGGGCCCGCTAGTTAACCTACATAGTCCAAGTACCCGCTAGTTAACCTAGATCGTCCAAGTGCCCACTAGGTAAGCTACATAGTCCAAGCGCCCGCTAGTTAACCTACATAGTCCAAGGGCCCGCTAGTTAACCTACATCGTCCAAAAGCTCCCTAGGTAACCTAGATAGTCCAAGTGCCCGCTAGTTAACCTACATAGTCCAAGTGCCCGCTAGGTAATCTAGACATTTCAAGTGACCACTAGTTTACCTACATAGTCCAAGTGCCCGTTCGTTAACCTACATAGTCGAAGTGCCCGCTAGGTAACCTAGATAGTCCAACAGCGCGGTACGTAACCTACATACTCCAAGTACCCGCTAGGTAACTTAGATAGTTCAAGTGCCAGCTAGGTAACCTAGATAGTCCAAGTGCCCGCTAGGTAACGTACAGAGTCTAAGTTCCCGCTAGGTAACCTAAATATTCCAAATGCCCGCTAGTTAACCTAGATAGTCCACGTGCCCGCTAGATAACCTAGATAGTCCAAGTGCCTGCTAGTAAACCTACATAATCCATGGGCCCGCTAGTTAACCTACATAGTGCTAGGGCCCGCTAGTTAACGTAGATAGTCCAAGTGCCGCTAGTTAATCTACATAGTCCAAGGTCCCGCTAGTTAACCTACATAGTCCAAGTACCCGCTAGTTAACCTAGATCGTCCAAGTGCCCACTAGGTAACCTACATAGTCCAAGCGCCCGCTAGTTAACCTACATAGTCCAAGGGCCCGCTAGTTAACCTACATCGTCCAAAAGCTCCCTAGGTAACCTAGATAGTCCAAGTGCCCGCTAGTTAACCTACATAGTCCAAGTGCCCGCTAGGTAATCTAGACATTTCAAGTGACCACTAGTTTACCTACATAGTCCAAGTGCCCGTTCGTTAACCTACATAGTCCAAGTGCCCGCTGGGTAACCAATATAGTCCAAATGCCCGCTAGGGCCCCTAATAGTACATATGCCCGCTAGTTAACCTAGATAGTCCAAGTGCTCGCTAGTTAACCTAGATAGACCAAGTGCCCGCTAGGGAACCTATCTAGTCCAAGTACCCTCTTGGAAACGTACATAGTCCAAGTGCGCGCTAGGTAACGTAGATAGTCCAAGTGCCCACTAGTTACCCTACATAGTCCAGGTTCCCCTTAGGTAACCTAGATAGTCCAAGGGCCCACTAGGTCACCTACATAGTCCTAGTGCCCCCTAGTTAACCTACATTCTCCAAGTGCCCGATAGGGAACCTACATAGTCCAAGTGCCCGCTAGGTAACTTACATAGGCCAAATGCCCTATAGTTAATCTACATAGTCCAAGTGCCCGATAGGGAACCTATATAATCCAAGTGCCCGCTAGGGAACTTACATAGTCCACGTGCCCGTTAGGTAACCTAGATAGTCCAAATGCCCGCCAGGAAACCCACATAGTCCAAGTGCCCGTTAGGGAACTTACATAGTCCAAGGGCCCGCTAGGGAATCTACACAGTCCAAGTGCCCGTTAGTTAACCTAGATAGTCCAAGTTCCCGCTAGGTAACCTAGATAGTCCAACAGCCCGGTACGTAACCTACATACTGCAAGTACCCGCTAGGTAACGTAGATAGTCCAAGTGCCCTCTAGTTAACCTAGTTCGTCCAAGTGCCCGCTAAGAAACCTAGATAGTCCAAGTGCCCGTTACCTAACTTAGATAGTCCAATTGCCCGCTATGCAACATACATAGTCCAAGTGCCCGTTCGTTAACCTAGAAGTCCAAGTGCCCGCTAGGTAACCCAGATAGTCCAAGTGCCCGTTCGGTAACCTAGATAGTCCAAGTGCCCTTTAGGGAACCTAGATAGTCCAAGGGCCCGCTAGTAAACCTACATAGTCCATGGGCCCGCTAGTTTACCTTCATAGTGCAAGTGTCCGCTACTTAACCTACATATTCCAAGTGCCCTCTAGTTAACCTACATAATCTAAGTGCCCGTTGGCAAACCTAGATAGTCCAAGGGCCCGCTAGTAAACCTACATACTCCATGGGCCCGCTAGTTAACCTTCATAGTGCAAGTGTCCGCTACTTAACCTACATATTCCAAGTTCCCGCTAGTTAACCTACATAATCTAAGTGCCCGTTGGCTAACATAGATAATCCAAGGGCCCGCTAGTTGACCTACATAGTCCATGCCAGCTAGGTAACCTAGATAGTACAAGTGCCCGCTAGGGAACCTAGATAGTCCAAGTGCCTGTTAGCTAACCTAGATAGTCCCAGTGGCGGCTAGGTAACCTACATAGTCCTAGTGCCCGTTCGTTAACCTAGATAATCCATGTGCCCGCTAGTTAACCTACATAGTCTAAGTGCCCGATAGGGAACCTACATAATCCAAGTGCCCGCTAGGCAACCTACATAGTCCAAGTGCCCGTTAGTTAACCTAGATAGTCAAATTGCCTGCTAGGTAACCTAGATAGTCCAAGTGCCCGCTAGTTAACCCACATAGTCCAAGTGCCCGCTAGGTAACCTAAATAGTCCAAATGCCCGCTAGGGAAACTACATAGTCCAAGTGCCCACTAGTTAACCTAGATAGTCCAAGTGCCTGCTAGTAAACCTACATAATCCATGGGCCCGCTAGTTAACCTACATAGTGCAAGGGCCCGCTAGTTAACATACATCGTCCAAGGGCCCGAGAGTTAACCTAGATAGTCCAAGTGCCCGCTAGTTAACCTACATAGTCTATGTGCCCGCTAGGTAACCTAGACATTTCAATTGACCACTAGGTTACCTACATAGTCCAAGTGCCCGTTAGTTAACCTACATAGTCCAAGTGCCCGCTAGGTAACCAATATAGTCCAAATGCCCGATAGGGGCCCTAATATTCCAAATGCCCGCTAGTTAACCTAGATAGTCCAAGTGCCCGCTAGTTAACCTAGATAGACCAAGTGCCCGCTAGGGAACCTATCTAGTCCAAGTACCCGCTAGGAAACGTACATAGTCCAAGTGCCCGCTAGGTAACGTAGATAGTCCAAGTGCCCGCTAGGGAACGTACATACTCCAAGTGCCCGCTAGGTAACCTAGATAGTCCAAGTGCCCGCTAGTTAACCTACATATTCCAAGTGCCTGCTAGGTAACCTAGATTGTCCAAGTGCCCACTAGTTACCCTACATAGTCCAGGTTCCCCTTAGGTAACCTAGATAGTCCAAGGGCCCTCTAGGTAACCTACATAGTCCTAGTGCCCCCTAGTTAACCTACATTCTCAAAGTGCCCGATAGGGAACCTACATAGTCCAAGTGCCCGCTCGGTAACCTACATAGTCCAAATGCCTGCTAGTTAACCTACATAGTCCAAGTGCCCGATAGGGAACCTACATAATCCAATTGCCCGCTAGGGAACCTACATAGACCATGTGCCCGTTAGGTAACCTAGATAGTCCAAATGCCCGCTATGGAACCCACATATTCCAAGTGCCCGCTAGGGAACTTACATAGTCCAAGGGCCCGCTAGGGAACCTACATAGTCCAAGTGCCCGTTAGTTAACCTAGATAGTTCAAGTGCCCGCTAGGTAACCTAGATAGTCCAACAGCCCGGTAGGTAACCTACATACTCCAAGTACCCGCTAGGTAACGTCGATAGTTCAAGTGCCAGCTAGGTAACCTAGATAGTCCAAGTGCCCGCTAGGTAACCTACAAAGTCTAAGTTCCCGCTAGGTAATCTATATAGTCCAAATGCTCGCTAGGGGCCCTAATAGTCCATATGCCCGCTAGTTAACCTAGATAGACCAAGTGCCCACTAGGGAACCTATCTAGTCCAAGTACCCTCTAGGAAACGTACATAGTCCAAGTGCCCGCTAGGTAACGTAGATAGTCCAAGTGCCCGCTAGGGAACGTACATAGTTCAAGTTCCTGCTAGGTAACATAGATAGTCCAAGTGCCCACTAGTTAACCAAATAGTACAGGTTCCCCCTAGGTAACCTAGATAGTCCAAGGGCCCGCTAGGTAACCTACATAGTCCTAGTGCCCCCTAGTTAACCTACATTCTCCAAGTGCCCGATAGGGAACCTACATAGTCCAAGTGGCCGCTAGGTAACCTACATAGTTCAAATGCCCTCTAGTTAATATACATAGTCCAAGTGCCCGATAGGGAACCTACATAATCCAAGTGCCCGCTAGGGAACGTACATAGTCCAAGTGCCCGTTAGGTAACCTAGATAGTCCAAATGCCCGCCAGGAAACCCACATAGTCCAAGTGCCCGCTAGGGAACTTATATAGTCCAAGGGCCCGCTAGGGAATCTACACAGTCCAAGTGCCCGTTAGTTAACCTAGATAGTCCAAGTTCCCGCTAGGTAACCTAGATAGTCCAACAGCCCGGTACGTAACCTACATACTCCAAGTACCCGCTAGGTAACGTAGATAGTCCAAGTGCCCTCTAGTTAACCTAGTTCGTCCAAGTGCCCGCTAAGAAACCTAGATAGTCCAAGTGCCCGTTACCTAACTTAGATAGTCCAATTGCCCGCTATGCAACATACATAGTCCAAGTGCCCGTTCGTTAACCTAGAAGTCCAAGTGCCCGCTAGGTAACCCAGATAGTCCAAGTGCCCGTTCGGTAACCTAGATAGTCCAAGTGCCCTTTAGGGAACCTAGATAGTCCAAGGGCCCGCTAGTAAACCTACATAGTCCATGGGCCCGCTAGTTTACCTTCATAGTGCAAGTGTCCGCTACTTAACCTACATATTCCAAGTGCCCTCTAGTTAACCTACATAATCTAAGTGCCCGTTGGCAAACCTAGATAGTCCAAGGGCCCGCTAGTAAACCTACATACTCCATGGGCCCGCTAGTTAACCTTCATAGTGCAAGTGTCCGCTACTTAACCTACATATTCCAAGTTCCCGCTAGTTAACCTACATAATCTAAGTGCCCGTTGGCTAACATAGATAATCCAAGGGCCCGCTAGTTGACCTACATAGTCCATGCCAGCTAGGTAACCTAGATAGTACAAGTGCCCGCTAGGGAACCTAGATAGTCCAAGTGCCTGTTAGCTAACCTAGATAGTCCCAGTGGCGGCTAGGTAACCTACATAGTCCTAGTGCCCGTTCGTTAACCTAGATAATCCATGTGCCCGCTAGTTAACCTACATAGTCTAAGTGCCCGATAGGGAACCTACATAATCCAAGTGCCTGCTAGGCAACCTACATAGTCCAAGTGCCCGTTAGTTAACCTAGATAGTCAAATTGCCTGCTAGGTAACCTAGATAGTCCAAGTGCCCGCTAGTTAACCCACATAGTCCAAGTGCCCGCTAGGTAACCTAAATAGTCCAAATGCCCGCTAGGGAAACTACATAGTCCAAGTGCCCACTAGTTAACCTAGATAGTCCAAGTGCCTGCTAGTAAACCTACATAATCCATGGGCCCGCTAGTTAACCTACATAGTGCAAGGGCCCGCTAGTTAACATACATCGTCCAAGGGCCCGCGAGTTAACCTAGATAGTCCAAGTGCCCGCTAGTTAACCTACATAGTCTATGTGCCCGCTAGGTAACCTAGACATTTCAATTGACCACTAGGTTACCTACATAGTCCAAGTGCCCGTTAGTTAACCTACATAGTCCAAGTGCCCGCTAGGTAACCAATATAGTCCAAATGCCCGATAGGGGCCCTAATATTCCAAATGCCCGCTAGTTAACCTAGATAGTCCAAGTGCCCGCTAGTTAACCTAGATAGACCAAGTGCCCGCTAGGGAACCTATCTAGTCCAAGTACCCGCTAGGAAACGTACATAGTCCAAGTGCCCGCTAGGTAACGTAGATAGTCCAAGTGCCCGCTAGGGAACGTACATACTCCAAGTGCCCGCTAGGTAACCTAGATAGTCCAAGTGCCCGCTAGTTAACCTACATATTCCAAGTGCCTGCTAGGTAACCTAGATTGTCCAAGTGCCCACTAGTTACCCTACATAGTCCAGGTTCCCCTTAGGTAACCTAGATAGTCCAAGGGCCCTCTAGGTAACCTACATAGTCCTAGTGCCCCCTAGTTAACCTACATTCTCAAAGTGCCCGATAGGGAACCTACATAGTCCAAGTGCCCGCTCGGTAACCTACATAGTCCAAATGCCTGCTAGTTAACCTACATAGTCCAAGTGCCCGATAGGGAACCTACATAATCCAATTGCCCGCTAGGGAACCTACATAGACCATGTGCCCGTTAGGTAACCTAGATAGTCCAAATGCCCGCTATGGAACCCACATATTCCAAGTGCCCGCTAGGGAACTTACATAGTCCAAGGGCCCGCTAGGGAACCTACATAGTCCAAGTGCCCGTTAGTTAACCTAGATAGTTCAAGTGCCCGCTAGGTAACCTAGATAGTCCAACAGCCCGGTAGGTAACCTACATACTCCAAGTACCCGCTAGGTAACGTCGATAGTTCAAGTGCCAGCTAGGTAACCTAGATAGTCCAAGTGCCCGCTAGGTAACCTACAAAGTCTAAGTTCCCGCTAGGTAATCTATATAGTCCAAATGCTCGCTAGGGGCCCTAATAGTCCATATGCCCGCTAGTTAACCTAGATAGACCAATGCCCACTAGGGAACCTATCTAGTCCAAGTACCCTCTAGGAAACGTACATAGTCCAAGTGCCCGCTAGGTAACGTAGATAGTCCAAGTGCCCGCTAGGGAACGTACATAGTTCAAGTTCCTGCTAGGTAACATAGATAGTCCAAGTGCCCACTAGTTAACCAAATAGTACAGGTTCCCCCTAGGTAACCTAGATAGTCCAAGGGCCCGCTAGGTAACCTACATAGTCCTAGTGCCCCCTAGTTAACCTACATTCTCCAAGTGCCCGATAGGGAACCTACATAGTCCAAGTGGCCGCTAGGTAACCTACATAGTTCAAATGCCCTCTAGTTAATATACATAGTCCAAGTGCCCGATAGGGAACCTACATAATCCAAGTGCCCGCTAGGGAACGTACATAGTCCAAGTGCCCGTTAGGTAACCTAGATAGTCCAAATGCCCGCCAGGAAACCCACATAGTCCAAGTGCCCGCTAGGGAACTTATATAGTCCAAGGGCCCGCTAGGGAATCTACACAGTCCAAGTGCCCGTTAGTTAACCTAGATAGTCCAAGTTCCCGCTAGGTAACCTAGATAGTCCAACAGCCCGGTACGTAACCTACATACTCCAAGTACCCGCTAGGTAACGTAGATAGTCCAAGTGCCCTCTAGTTAACCTAGTTCGTCCAAGTGCCCGCTAAGAAACCTAGATAGTCCAAGTGCCCGTTACCTAACCTAGATAGTCCAATTGCCCGCTATGCAACATACATAGTCCAAGTGCCCATTCGTTAACCTAGAAGTCCAAGTGCCCGCTAGGTAACCTAGATAGTCCAAGTGCCCGTTCGGTAACCTAGATAGTCCAAGTGCCCTTTAGGGAACCTAGATAGTCCAAGGGACCGCTAGTAAACCGACATAGTCCATGGGCCCGCTAGTTAACCTTCATAGTGCAAGTGTCCGCTACTTAACCTACATATTCCAAGTGCCCTCTAGTTAACCTACATAATCTAAGTTCCCGTTGGCAAACCTAGATAGTCCAAAGGCCCGCTAGTAAACCTACATACTCCATGGGCCCGCTAGTTAACCTTCATAGTGCAAGTGTCTGCTACTTAACCTACATATTCCAAGTTCCCGCTAGTTAACCTACATAATCTAAGTGCCGGTTGGCTAACATAGATAATCCAAGGGCCCGCTAGTTGACCTACATAGTCCATGCCAGCTAGGTAACCTAGATAGTACAAGTGCCCGCTAGGGAACCTAGATAGTCCAAGTGCCTGTTAGCTAACCTAGATAGTCCCAGTGGCGGCTAGGTAACCTACATAGTCCTAGTGCCCGTTCGTTAACCTAGATAATCCAAGTGCCCGCTAGTTAACCTACATAATCCAAGTGCCCGATAGGGACCTACATAATCCAAGTGCCCGCTAGGCAACCTACATAGTCCAAGTGCCCGTTAGTTAACCTAGATAGTCAAATTGCCTGCTAGGTAACCTAGATAGTCCAAGTACCCGCTAGTTCACCCACATAGTCCAAGTGCCCGCTAGGTAACCTAAATAGTCCAAATGCCCGCTAGGGAAACTACATAGTCCAAGTGCACACTAGTTAACCTAGATAGTCCAAGTGCCTGCTAGTAAACCTACATAATCCATGGGCCCGCTAGTTAACCTACATAGTGCAAGGGCCCGCTAGTTAACATTCATCGTCCAAGGGCCCTCGAGTTAACCTAGATAGTCTAAATGCCCGCTAGTTAACCTACATAGTCTAAGTGCCCGCTAGTTAACCTAGACATTTCAAGTGACCACTAGGTTACCTACATAGTCCAAGTGCCCGTTAGTTAACCTACATAGTCCAAGTGCCCGCTAGGTAACCAATATAGTCCAAATGCCCGATAGGGGCCCTAATATTCCAAATGCCCGCTAGTTAACCTAGATAGTCCAAGTGCCCGCTAGTTAACCTAGATAGACCAAGTGCCCGCTAGGGAACCTATCTAGTCCAAGTACCCGCTAGGAAACGTACATAGTCCAAGTGCCCACTAGGTAACCTAGATAGTCCAAGTGCCCGCTAGGGAACGTACATAGTCCAAGTGCCCGCTAGGTAACCTAGATAGTCCAAGTGCCCGCTAGTTAACCTACATATTCCAAGTGCCTGCTAGGTAACCTAGATTGTCCAAGTGCCCACTAGTTAAACTACATAGTCCAGGTTCCCCCTAGGTAACCTAGATAGTCCATGGGCCCGCTAGTTAACCTACATAGTCCAAGTGCCCGATAGGGAACCTACATAATCCAATTGCCCGCTAGGGAACCTACATAGACCAAGTGCCCGTTAGGTAACCTAGATAGTCCAAATGCCCGCTATGGAACCCACATATTCCAAGTGCCCGCTAGGGAACTTACATAGTCCAAGGGCCCGCTAGGGAACCTACATAGTACAAGTGCCCGTTAGTTAACCTAGATAGTCCAAGTGCCCGCTAGGTAACCTAGATAGTCCAACAGCCCGGTAGGTAACCTACATACTCCAAGTACCCGCTAGGTAACGTCGATAGTTCAAGTGCCAGCTAGGTAACCTAGATAGTCCAAGTGCCCGCTAGGTAACCTACAAAGTCTAAGTTCCCGCTAGGTAATCTATATAGTCCAAATGCGCGCTAGGGGCCCTAATAGTCCATATGCCCGCTAGTTAACCTAGATAGTCCAAGTGCTCGCTAGTTAACCTAGATAGACCAAGTGCCCACTAGGGACCCTATCTAGTCCAAGTACCCTCTAGGAAACGTACATAGTCCAAGTGCCCGCTAGGTAACGTAGATAGTCCAAGTGCCCGCTAGGGAACGTACATAGTCCAAGTGCCTGCTAGGTAACATAGATAGTCCAAGTGCCCACTAGTTAACCAAATAGTACAGGTTCCCCCTAGGTAACCTAGATAGTCCAAGGGCCCGCTAGGTAACTTACATAGTCCTAGTGCCCCCTAGTTAACCTACATTCTCCAAGTGCCCGCTAGGGAACCTACATAGTCCAAGTGCCCGCTAGGTAACCTACATAGTTCAAATGCCCTCTAGTTAATATACATAGTCCAAGTGCCCGATAGGGAACCTACATAATCCAAGTGCCCGCTAGGGAACGTACATAGTCCAAGTGCCCGTTAGGTAACCTAGATACTCCAAATGCCCGCCAGGAAACCCACATAGTCCAAGTGCCCGCTAGGGAACTTACATAGTCCAAGGGCCCGCTAGGGAATCTACACAGTCCAAGTGCCCGTTAGTTAACCTAGATAGTCCAAGTCCCCGCTTGGTAACCTAGATAGTCCAACAGCCCGCTAGGTAACCTACATACTCTAAAAACCCGCTATAACGTAGATAGTTCTAGTGACAGCTAGGTAACCTAGATAGTCCATGTGCCGCCAGGTAACCTACAAAGTCAAAGTGCCCGCCAGGTTATCTATATAGTCCAAATGCCAGCTAGGGAATCTACATAGTCCAAGGGCCCGCTAGTTAACGTAGATAGTCCAAGTGCCTCTAGTTAATCTACATAGCCCAATGGCCCACTAGTTAACCTACATAGTCCAATTATCCGCTAAGAAACCTAGATAGTCCAAGTGCACGCTAGTTTACCTAGATAGTCCAAGTGCCCTCTAGTTAACCTAGTTCGTCCAAGTGCCTGCTAAGAAACCTAGATAGTCCAAGTGCCCGTTACCTAACCTAGATAGTCCAATTTCCCGCTATGCAACATACATAGTCCAAGTGCCCGTTCGTTAACCTAGAAGTCCAAGTGCCCGCTAGGTAACCTAGATAGTCCAAGTGCCCGTTCGGTAACCTAGATAGTCCAAGTGCCCTTTAGGGAACCTAGAAAATCCAAGGGCCCGCTAGTAAACCTACATAGTCGATGGGCCCGCTAGTTAACCTTCATAGTGAAAGTGTCCGCTACTTAACCTACATATTCCAAGTGCCCTCTAGTTAACCTACATAATCTAAGTGCCTGTTGGCTAACCTAGTGAGTCCAAGGGCCCGCTAGTTGACCTACATAGTCCAAGTGCCCGCTAGTTAAGCTAGATAGTCCAAGTGACTGCTAGGTAACCTACATAGTGCAAGTGTCCACTAGTTAACCTACATATTCCAAGTTCCCTCTAGTTAACATAGAAAGTCCAAGTGCCCGCTAGGGAACGTACATAGTCCAAGTGCCCGCCAGGTAACCTAGATAGTACAAGTGCCCGCTAGTTAACCTAGATAGTTCAAGTACCCGCTAGGTAACCTAGATCGTCCAAGGGCCCCCTAGTTAGCCTACATAGTCCAAGTGCCCGCTAGGTAACCTAGATAGTCCAAGGGCCCGCTAGTAAACCTACATACTCCATGTGCCCGCTAGTTAACCTTCATAGTGCAAGTGTCCGCTACTTAACCTACATATTCCAAGTTCCCGCTAGTTAATCTACATAATCTAAGTGCCCGTTGGCTAACATAGATAGTCCAAGGGCCCGCTAGTTGACCTACATTGTCCAAGTGCCAGCTAGGTAACCTAGATAGTACAAGTGCCCGCTAGGGAACCTAGATAGTCCAAGTGCCTGTTAGCTAACCTAGATAGTCCCAGTGGCGGCTAGGTAACGTACATAGTCCTAGTGCCCGTTCGTTAACCAAGATAATCCAAGTGCCCGCTAGTTAACCTACATAGTCCAAGTGCCCGATAGGGAACCTACATAATCCAAGTGCCCGCTAGGCAACCTACATAGTCCAAGTGCCCGTTAGTTAACATAGATAGTCAAATTGCCTTCTAGGAAACCTAGATAGTCCAAGTGCCAGCTAGGGAACCCACATAGTCCAAGTGCCCGCTAGGTAACCTAAATAGTCCAAATGCCCGCTAGGGAAACTACATAGTCCAAGTGCCCGCTAGTTAACCTAGATAGTCTAAGTGCCTGCTAGTAAACCTACATAATCCATGGGCCCGCTAGTTAACCTACATAGTGCAAGGGCCCACTAGTTAACCTACATCGTCCAAGGGCCCGCGAGTTAACCTAGATTTGTCCAAGTGCCCGCTAGTTAACCTACATAGTCTAAGTGCCCGCTAGGTAACCTAGACAGTTCAAATGACCACTAGGTTACCTACATACTCCAAGTGCCTGCTAGGTAACATAGATAGTTCAAGTGCCAGCTAGGTAACCTAGATAGTCCAAGTGCCCGCTAGGTAACCTACAAAATCTAAGTTCCCGCTAGGTAATCTATATAGTCCAAATGACCGCTAGGGAGCCTACATAGTCCAAATGCTCTCTAGGTAACCTAGATAGTCTAAGGGCCCGCTAGGTATCCTACATAGTCCTAGTGCCCCCTAGTTAACCTACATTTTCCAAGTGCCCGATAGGGAACCTACATAGTCCAAATGCCCGTTAGTTAACCTAGATAGTCCAAGTGCCCGCTAGGTAACCTAGATAGTCCAACAACCCGGTACGTAACCTACATACTCCAAGTACCCGCTAGGTAACGTAGATAGTTCAAGTGCCAGCTAGGTAACCTGGATAGTCCAAGTGCCCGCTAGGTAACGTACAGAGTCTAAGTTCCCGCTAGGTAACCTAAATATTCCAAATGCCCGCTAGTTAACCTAGATAGTCCAAGTGCCCGCTAGATAACCTAGATAGTCCAAGTGCCTGCTAGTAAACCTACATAATCCATGGGCCCGCTAGTTAACCTACATAGTGCAAGGGCCCGCTAGTTAACGTAGATAGTCCAAGTGTCGCTAGTTAATCTACATAGTCCAAGGGCCCGCTAGTTAACCTACATAGTCCAAGTACCCGCTAGTTAACCTAGATCGTCCAAGTGCCCACTAGGTAACCTACATAGTCCAAGCGCCCGCTAGTTAACCTACATAGTCCAAGTACCCGCTAGTTAACCTAGATCGTCCAAGTGCCCACTAGGTAACCTACATAGTCCAAGCGCCCGCTAGTTAACCTACATAGTCCAAGTGCCCGCTAGGTAATCTAGACATTTCAAGTGACCACTAGTTTACCTACATAGTCCAAGTGCCCGTTCGTTAACCTACATAGTACAAATGCCCGCTAGGGAACCAATATAGTCCAAATGCCCGCTAGGGGCCCTAATAGTCCATATGCCCGCTAGTTAACCTAGATAGTCCAAGTGCTCGCTAGTTAACCTAGATAGACCAAGTGCCCGCTAGGGAACCTATCTAGTCCAAGTGCCCTCTTGGAAACGTACATAGTCCAAGTGCCCTCTAGGTAACGTAGATAGTCCAAGTGGCCCCTAGTTACCCTACATAGTCCAGGTTCCCCTTAGGTAACCTAGATAGTCCAAGGGCCCGCTAGGTCACCTACATAGTCCTAGTGCCCCCTAGTTAACCTACATTCTCCAAGTGCCCCATAGGGAACCTACATAATCCAAGTGCCCGCTAGGTAACCTACATAGGCAAAATGCCCTCTAGTTAATCTACATAGTCCAAGTGCCCGATAGGGAACCTACATAATCCAAGTGCCCGCTAGGGAACTAACATAGTCCACGTGCCCGTTAGGTAACCTAGATAGTCCAAATGCCCGCCAGGAAACCCACATAGTCCAAGTGCCCGCTAGGGAACTTACATAGTCCAAGGGCCCGCTAGGGAATCTACACAGTCCAAGTGCCCGTTAGTTAACCTAGATAGTCCAAGTCCCCGCTTGGTAACCTAGATAGTCCAACAGCCCGCTAGGTAACCTACATACTCCAAGTACCTGCTAGGTAACATAGATAGTTCAAGTGCCAGCTAGGTAACCTAGATAGTCCAAGTGCCCGCTAGGTAACGTACAGAGTCCATATTCCCGCTAGGTAACCTAAATATTCCAAATGCCCGCTAGTTAACCTAGATAGTCCAAGTGCCCGCTAGATAACCTAGATAGTCCAAGTGCCTGCTAGTAAACCTACATAATCCATGGGCCCGCTAGTTAACCTACATAGTGTAAGGGCCCGCTAGTTAACCTAAATCGTCCAAGGGCCCGCTAGTTAACCTACATAGTCTAATTGCCCGATAGGGAACCTACATAATCCAATTGCCCGCTAGGGAACCTACATAGACCAAGTGCCCGTTAGGTAACCTAGATAGTCCAAATGCCCGCTATGGAACCCACATAGTCCAAGTGCCCGCTAGGGAACTTACATAGTCCAAGGGCCCTCTAGGGAACCTACATAGTCTAAGTGCCCGTTAGTTAACGTAGATAGTCCAAGTGCCCGCTAGGTAACCTAGATAGTCCAACAGCCTATGTAGGTAACCTATATACTCCAAGTACCCGCTAGGTAACATAGATAGTTCAAGTGCCAGCTAGGTAACCTAGATAGTCCAAGTGCCCGCTAGGTAACCTACAAAGTCTAAGTTCCCGCTAGGTAATCTATATAGTCCAAATGACCGCTAGGGAGCCTACATAGTCCAAATGCTCGCTAGGTAACCTAGATAGTCTAAGGGCCCGCTAGGTATTCTACATAGTCCTAGTGCCCCTTAGTTAACCTACATTTTCCAAGTGCCTGATAGGGAACCTACATAGTCCAAGTGCCTGCTAGTTAACCTACATAGTCCAAATGCCCTCTAGTTAACCTACATAGTCCATGTGCCCGATAGGGAACCTACATAATCCAAGTGCCCGCTAGGGAACCTACATAGTCCAGGTGCCCTTTAGGTAACTTAGATAGTCCAAATGCCCGCCAGGAAACCCACATAGTCCACGTGCCCTCTAGGGGACTTACATAGTCCAAGGGCCCGCTGGGGAATCTGCACAGTCCAAGTGCCCGTTAGTTAACCTACATAGTCCAAGTCCCCGCTTGGTAACCTAGATAGTCCAACAGCCCGCTAGGTAACCTACATACTGTAAGAACCCGCTATAACGTATATAGTTCAAGTGCCAGGTAGGTAACCTAGATAGTCCATGTGCCGCTAGGTAACCTACAAAGTCAATGTGCCCGCTAGGTTATCTATATAGTCCAAATGCCAGCTAGGGAATCTATATAGTCCAAGGGCCCGCTAGTTAACGTAGATAGTCCAAGTGCCGCTAGTTAATCTATATAGTCCAAGGGCCCGCTAGTTAACCTATATCGTCCAAGTGCCTGCTAAGAAACCTAGATAGTCCAAGTGCCCGTTACCTAATCTGGATAGTCCAATTGCCCGCTATGTAACATACATAGTCCAAGTGCCCGTTCTTTAACCTAGAAGTCCAAGTGCCCGCTAGGTAAGCTAGACTCTCCAAGTGCCCTCTAGGTTACCTACATTGTCCAAATGCCCGTTCGGTAACGTAGATAGTGCAAGTGCCCGGTAGTTAACCTCCATAGTCCAAGTGCCCGCTAGGTAACATAGATAGACCAAGGGCCCGCTAGTTAACCTACATAGTCCAAGTGCCCGGTAGTTAACTTTCATAGTTCAAGTGTCCGTAGGGAACATACAGAGTCCAAGTGCCCGCTAGTGAACCTACATAATCCAAGTGCCCGCTAGTTAATCTACATAGTTCAAGGGCCCGCTAGTTAACCTACATAATGCAAGTACCCGCTAGTTAACCTAGGTCGTCCAAGTGTCCGCTAATTAACCTACATAGTACAAGTGCCCGCTAGGGAACCTAGATAGTTTAAGTGCCCGCTCTGGAACCTACATAGTCCAAGTGCCCGCTCTGGAACATACATAGTCCAAGTGCCCGCTAGGGAATCTACATAGTCCAAGGCCCGCTAGTTAACGTAGATAGTCCAAGTGCCGCTTGTTAATCTACATATTCCAAGGGCCCGCTAGTTAAACTACATAGTCCAAATACCCGCTAGTTAACCTACATCGTCCAAGGGCCCGCGAGTTAACCTAGATAGTCCAAGTGCCCGCTATTTAACCTACATAGTCTAAGTGCCCGCTAGGTAACCTAGACAATCCAAGTGACCACTAGGTTACCTACATAGTCCAAGTGCCCGTTCATTAACCTACATAGTCCAAGTGTCCGCTAGGTAACCAACATACTCCAAATGTCCGCTAGGGGCCCTAATATTCCAAATGCCTGCTAGTTAACCTAGATAGTCCAAGTGCTCGCTAGTTAACCTAGATAGTCCAAGTGCCCGCTAGTTAACCTAGATAGACCAAGTGCCCGCCAGGGATCCTATCTAGTCCAAGTACCCGCTAGGAAACGTACATAGTCCAAGTGCCCGCTAGGTAACATAGATAGTCCAAGTGCCCGCTACGGAACGTACATAGTCCAAGTGCCCGCTAGGTAACCTAGATAGTCCAAGTGCCCGCTAGTTAACCTACATGTTCCAAGTGCCTGCTAGGTAACCTAAATAGTCAAAGTGCCCACTAGTTAACCTACATAGTCCAGGTTTCCCCTAGGTAACCTAGATAGTCCAAGGGCCCGCTAGGTAACCTACATAGTCCAAGTGCCCGCTAGTTAACCTAGATAGTCCAAGTGCCTGCTAGTAAACCTACATAATCCATGGGCCCTCTAGTTAACCTACATAGTGCAAGGGCCCGCTAGTTAACCTACATCGTCCAAGGGCCCGCGAGTTAAACTAGATAGTCCAAGGGGCCGCTAGTTAACCTACATAGTCTAAGTGCCCGCTAGGTAACCTAGACAGTTCAAGTGACCACTAGGTTACCTACATAGTCCAAGTGGCCGTTCGTTAACCTACATAGTCCAAGTGCCCGCTAGGTAACCAATATAGTCCAAATGCCCGCTAGGGGCCCTAATATTCCAAATGCCCGCTAGTTAACCTAGATAGTCCAAGTGCTCGCTAGTTAACCTAGATAGTCCAAGTGCCCGCTAGTTAACCTATATAGAACAAGTGCCCGCTGGGGAACCTATCTAGTCCAAGTACCCGCTAGGAAACGTACATAGTCCAAGTGCCCGCTAGGTAACGTAGATAGTCCAAGTGCCCGCTAGGGAACGTACATAGTCCACGTGCCCGCTAGGTAACGTAGATAGTCCAAGTGCCCGCTAGGGAACGTACATATTCCAAGTGCCTGCTAGGTAACCTAGATAGTCCAAGTGCCCACTAGTTAACCTACATAGTCCAGGTTCCCCCCAGGTAACCTAGATAGTGCAAGGGCCCGCTAGGTAACCTACATTGTCCTAGTGCCCCCTAGTTAAACTACATTCTCCAAGTGCCCGATAGGGAACCTACATAGAACAAGTGCCCGCTAGGTAACCTACATAGTCCAAATGCCCGCTAGTTAACCTACATAGTGCAAGAGCCCCCTAGTTAACCTAGATCATCCAAGTGTCCGCTAGTTAACCTACATAATCCAAGTGCCACTTAGCTAACCTAGGTAGTCCAAATGCCCGCTAGGTAACCTAGATAGTCCAACAGCCCGGTAGGTAACCTACATACACTAAGAACCCGCTATAACGTAGATAGTTCAAGTGCCAGCTAGGTAACCTAGATATTCCATGTGCCGCTAGGTAACCTACAAAGTCAAAGTGCCCGCCAGGTTATCTATATAGTCCAAATGCCAGCTAGGGAATCTACATAGTCCAAGGGCCCGCTACTTAACGTAGATAGTCCAAGTGCCGCTAGTTAGTCTACATAGTCCAAGGGCCCGCTAGTTAACCTACACAGTCCAGTACCCGCTAGGTAACGTAGATAGTTCAAGTGCCAACTAGGTAACCTAGATAGTCCAAGTGCCCGCTAGGTAACCTACAAAGTCTAAGTTCCCGCTAGGTAATCTATATAGTCCAAATGCTCGCTAGGTAACCTAGATAGTCTAAGGGCCCGCTAGGTAACCTACATAGTCCTAGTGCCCCCTAGTTAACCTACATTTTCCAAGTGCCCGATAGGGAACCTACATAGTCCAAGTGCCTGCTAGGTAACCTACATAGTCCAAATGCCCTCTAGTTTACCTACATAGTCCAAGTGCCCGATAGGGAACCTACATAATCCAAGTGCCCACTAGGGAACCTACATAGTCCAAGTGCCCGTTAGGTAACCTAGATAGTCCAAATGCCCGCCAGGAAACCCACATAGTCCAAGTGCCCGCTAAGGAACTTACATAGTCCAAGGGCCCGCTAGGGAATCTACACAGTCCAAGTGCCCGTTAGTTAACCTACATAGTCCAAGTCCCCGCTTGGTAACCTAGATAGTCCAACAGCCCGCTTGGTAACCTACATACTCTAAGAACCCGCTATAACGTAGATAGTTCAAGTGGAAGCTAGGTAACCTAGATAGTCCATGTGCCGTTAGGTAACCTACAAAGTCAATGTGCCCGCCAGGTTATCTATAGTCCAAATGCCAGCTAGGGAATCTACATAGTTCAAGGGCCCGCTAGTTAACGTAGATAGTCCAAGTGCCGCTAGTTAATCTACATAGTCCAAGGGCCCGCTAGTTTACCTACATAGTCCAAGTACCCGCTAAGAAACCTAGATAGTCCAAGTGCACGCTAGTTAACCTAGATAGTCCAAGTGACCTCTAGTTAACCTAGATCGTCCAAGTGCCTGCTAAGAAACCTAGATAGTCCAAGTGCCCGTTACCTAATCTAGATAGTCCAATTGCCCGCTATGCAACATACATAGTCCAAGTGCCCGTTCGTTAACCAAGAAGTCCAAGTGCCTGCTAGGTAACCTAGACTCTCCAAGTGCCCGCTAGGTTACCTTCATAGTCCAAATGCCCGTTCGGTAACATAGATAGTGCAAGTGCCCGGTAGTTAACCTACATAGTCCAAGTGCCCGCTAAGTAACCTAGATAGTCCAAGGGCCCGCTAGTTAACCTAGATAGACAAAGTGCCCGCCAGGGATCCTATCTAGTCCAAATACCCGCTAGAAAACCTACATAGTCCAAGTGCCCACTAGGTAACGTAGATAGTCCAAGTGCCCGCTACGGAACGTACATAGTCCAAGTGCCCGCTAGGTAACCTAGATAGTCCAAGTGCCCGCTAGTTAACTTACATAGTTCAAGTGTCCGTAGGGAACATACAGAGTCCAAGTGCCCGCTAGGGAACCTACATAGTCCAAGTGCCCGCTAGTTAATCTACATAGTTCAAGGGCCCGCTAGTTAACCTACATAAATCAAGTACCCGCTAGTTAACGTAGATCGTCCAAGTGTCCGCTAATTAACCTACATAGTACAAGTGCCCGCTAGGGAACCTAGATAGTCTAAGTGCCCGCTCTGGAACCTACATAGTCCAAGTGACTGCTTGGGAACCTACGTAGTCCAAGTGCCCGCTCTGGAACATACATAGTCCAAGTGCCCGCTAGGGAATCTACATAGTCCAAGGCCCGCTAGTTAACGTAGATAGTACAAGTGCCGCTTGTTAATCTACATAGTCCAAGGGCCCGCTAGTTAAACTACATAGTCCAAGTACCTGCTAGTTAACCTACATCGTCCAAGGGCCCGCGAGTTAACCTAGATAGTCCAAGTGCCCGTTAGTTAACCTACATAGTCTAAGTGCCCGCTAGGTAACCTAGACAGTTCAAGTGACCACTAGGTTACCTATATAGTCCAAGTGCCCGTTCGTTGACCTACATAGTCCAAGTGCCCGCTAGGTAAACAATATAGTCCAAATGCCCGCTAGGGGCCCTAATATTCCAAATGCCCGCTAGTTAACCTAGATAGTCCAAGTGCTCGCTAGTTAACCTAGATAGTCCAAGGGCCCGCTAGTTAACCTAGATAGACCAAGTGCCCGCCAGGGATCCTATCTAGTCCAAATACCCGCTAGAAAACGTACATAGTCCAAGTGCCCACTAGGTAACGTAGATAGTCCAAGTGCCCGCTACGGAACGTACATAGTCCAAGTGCCCGCTAGGTAACCTAGATAGTCCAAGTGCCCGCTAGTTAACCTACATAGTGCAGGTTCCCCCTAGGTAACCTAGATATTCCAAGGGCCCGCTAGGTAACCTACATTGTCCTAGTGCCCCCTAGTTAACCTACATTCTCCAACTGCCCGATTGGAACCTACATAGTCCAAGTGCCTGTTAGTTAACCTAGATAGTACAAGTGCCCGCTAGGTAACCTAGATAGTCCAACAGCCCGGTAGGTAACCTACATACTCCAAGTACCCTCTAGGTAACGTAGATAGTTCAAGTGCCTGCTAGGTAACCTAGATAGTCCAAGTGCCTGCTAGGTAACCTACAGAGTCTAAGTTCCCGCTAGGTAATCTATATAGTCCAAATGACCGCTAGGGAGCCTACATAGTCCAAGTGCTCGCTAGGTAACCTAGATAGTCTAAGGGCCCCCTAGGTAACCTACATAGTCCTAGTGCCCCCTAGTTAACCTACATTTTCCAAGTGCCCGAGAGGGAACCTACATAGTCCAAGTGCCTGCTAGGTAACCTACATAGTCCAAATGCCCTCTAGTTAACCTACATAGTCCAAGTGCCCGATAGGGAACCTACATAATCCAAGTGCCCGCTAGGGAACCTACATAATCCAAGTGCCCGTTAGGTAACCTAGATAGTCCAAATGCCCGCCAGGAAACCCACATAGTCCAAGTGCCCGCTAGGTAACGTAGATAGTCCAAGTGCCCGCTAGGTAACGTACATTGTCCAAGTGCCTGCTAGGTAACCTAGAGAGTCCAAGTGCCCACTAGTTAACCTACATAGTGCAGGTTCCCCCTAGGTAACCTAGATAGTCCAAGGGCCCGCTAGGTAACCTACATTGTCCTAGTGCCCCCTAGTTAACCTACATTCTCCAAGTGCCCGATAGGGAACATACATAGTCCAAGTGCCCGCTAGGTAACCTACATTCTCCAAATGCCCGCCAGTTAACCTACATAGTCCAAGTGCCCGATAGGGAAATTACATAATCCAAGTGCCCGCTAGGGAACCTACATAGTCCAAGTGCCCGTTAGGTAACCTAGATAGTCCAAATGCCCGCTAGGGAACCCACATAGTCCAAGTGCCCGCTAGGTAACCTAGATAGTTCAACAGCCCGATAGGTAACCTACATACTCCAAGTACCCGCTAGGTAACATAGATAGTTCAAGTGCCTGCTAGGTAACCTAGATAGTCCTAGTGCCCGCTAGGTAACCTACAAAGTCTAAGTGCCCGCTAGGTAATCTATATAGTCCAAATGACCGCTAGGGAGCCTACATAGTCCAAATGCCCGCTAGGTAACCTAGATAGTCTAAGGGCCCTCTAGTTAACCTACATAGTCCTAGTGCCCCCTAGTTAACCTACCTTTTCCAAGTGCCCGATAAGGAACCTACATAGTCCAAGTGCCCGCTAGGTACCCTACATAATCCCAATGCCCTCTAGTTAACCTACATAGTCCAAGTGCCCGATAGGGAACCTACATAATCCAAGTGCCCGCTAGGGAACCTACATAGTCCAAGTGCCCGTTAAGTAACCTAGATAGTCTTAATGCCCGCCAGGAAAACCACATAGTCCAAGTGCCCGCTAGGGAACTTACATAGTCCAAGGGCCTGAGAGGGAACCTACATAGTCCAAGTGCCCGTTAGTTAACCTAGATAGTCCAAGTGCCTGCTTGGTAACCTAGATAGTCCAACAGCCCGCTAGGTAACCTACATACTCCAAGAACCCGCTAGGTAACATATATAGTTCAAGTGCCAGCTAGGTAACCTAGACAGTCCAAGTGCCCGCTAGGTAACCTACAGAGTCTAAGTGCCCGCTGGGTTATCTATATAGTCCAAATACCCGCTGGGGAACCTACATAGTCCAAGTGCTCGCTAGGGAACCTAGATAATCCAAGTGCCCGCTAGTTAACCTAGATCGTCCAAGTGCCCACTAGTTTACCTACATAGTCAATGGGCCCGCTAGTTAACCTACATAATCCAAGTACCCGCTAGTTAACCTAGATCGTCCAAGTGCCCACTAGGTAACCTACATTGTCCAAGGGCCCGCTATTTAACCTAGATAGTCCAAGTGCCCGCTAGTTAACCTACATAGTCCAAGTGCCCGCTAGGTAACCTAGACATTTCAAGTGACCACTATGTTACCTACATAGTCCAAGTGCCCGTTCGTTAACCTACATAGTCCAAGTGCCCGCTAGGTAACCAATATAGTCCAAATGCCCGCTGGGGGCCCTAATAGTCCATATTCCCGCTAGTTAACCTAGATAGTCCAAGTTCTCGCTAGTTAACCTAGATAGACCAAGTGCCCGCTAGGGAACCTATCTAGTCCAAGTACCCGCTAGGAAACGTACATAGTCCAAGTGCCCGCTAGGTAACGTACATAGTCCAAGTGCCCGCTAGGTAACGTAGATAGTCCAAGTGCCCGCTAGGGAACGTACATAGTCCAAGTGCCTGCTAGGTAACCTAGATAGTCCAAGTGCCCACTAGTTAACTAAATAGTACAGGTTCCCCCTAGGTAACCTAGATAGTCCAAGGGACCGCTAGGTAACCTACATAGTCCTAGTGCCCCCTAGTTAACCTACATTCTCCAAGTGCCCGATAGGGAACCTACATAGTCCAAGTGCCCGTTAGGTAACCTAGATAGTCCAAATGCCCGCTAGGGAACCCACATAGTCCAAGTGCCCCCTAGGGAACTTATATAGTCCAAGGGCCCGCTAGGAAACCTACTTAGTCCAAGTGCCCGTTAGTTAACCTGGATAGTCCATGTGCCCGCTAGGTAACCTAGATAGTTCAACAGTCCGGTAGGTAACCTACATACTCCAAGTACCCGCTAGGTAACGTAGATAGTTCAAGTGAATGCTAGGTAACCTAGATAGTCCTAGTGCCCACTAGGTAACCTACAAAGTCTAAGTGCCCGCTAGGTAATCTATATAATCCAAATGACCGCTAGGGAGCCTACATAGTCCAAATGCCCGCTAGGTAACCTAGATAGTCTAAGGGCCCTCTAGGTAACCTACATAGTCCTAGTGCCCCCTAGTTAACCTACATTTTTCCAAGTGCCCGATAAGGAACCTACATAGTCCATGTGCCCGCTAGGTACCCTACATAGTCCAAATGCCCTCTAGTTAACCTACATAGTCCAAGTGCCCGATAGGGAACCTAAATAATCCAAGTGCCCGCTAGGGAACCTACATAGTCCAAGTGCCCGTTAAGTAACCTAGATAGTCCAAATGCCCGCCAGGAAACCCACATAGTCCAAGTGCCCGCTAGGGAACTTACATAGTCCAAGTGCCCGTTAGTTAACCTCGATAGTCCAAATGCCCGCTTGGTAACCTAGATAGTCCAACAGCCCGCTAGGTAACCTACATACTCCAAGAACCCGCTAGGTAACATAGATAGTTCGAGTGCCAGCTTGGCAATCTAGATAGTCCAAGTGCCCGCTAGGTAACCTACCGAGTCTAAGTGCCCGCTAGGGAACCTACATAGTCAAAGTGCCCGCTAGGGAACCTGCATTGTACAAGTGCCCGCTAATTAACCTGGATAGTCCAATTGCCCGCTACTTAACCTAGATAGTCCAAGTGCCCGCTAGTTAACCTTGATCATCCAAGTGCCCGCTAGTTAACCTACATAGTCCAAGTGCCTGATAGGGAACCTACATTGTCCAAGTGCCCGCAGAGGAACCTACATAGTCCAAGTGCCTGTTAGGGAACCTAGATAGTCCAAGTTCCCTTAGGGAACCTATATAGTCCAAGTGCCCGCTAGGGAACCTACATAGTCAAATTGCCCGCTAGGGAACCTGCATTGTGCAAGTGCCCGCTTGTTAACCTAGATAGTCCAAGTGCCCGCTAGTTACCCTAGATAGTCTAATTTCTCGATAGTTAACCTGCATAGTCCAAGGTCAGCTAGTTAACCTAGATAGTCCCAGTGCCCGCTAGTTAACCTACATAGTCCCAGAACCTGCTAGTTAAGCTAGATAGTCCAAGTGCCCGCTAGTTAACCTACATAGTCCAAGGGCCCGCTAGTTAACCTAGATATTCCAAGTGCCCGCTAGTTAACCTAGATCGTCCAGGTGTACGCTAGTTAACCTACATAGTCCTTGTTCCCGTTAGGTAACCTAGAGAGTACAAGTGCCCGCAAGGTAACCTACATAGTCCAAGTGCCCGCTAGGTAACCTAGATATTCCAAGTTCCTGTTAGCTAACCTAGACAATCCAAGTGCCCTCTAGGTAACCTACATAGTCCAAGTGCCCTTTCGTTAACCTAGATAGTCCAAGTGCCCGCTAGGTAACCTACATAGTCCAAGTTCCCGCTAGGTAACATAGATAGTCCAAGTGCCCATTACCTAACCTAGATAATCCAATTGCCCGCTATGCAACATATATAGTCCAAGTGCCCATTCGTTAACCTAGAAGTCGAAGTGCCCGCTAGGTAACCTACATAGTCCAAATGCCCGTTCGGTAACCTAGATAGTCCAAGTGCCCTCTAATTAACCTACATAGTCCTAGTGCCCGCTAGGTAACCTAGATAGTGCAAGTGCCCGCTAGGTAACCTACATAGTCCAAGTGCCCGCTAGTTAACCTAGATAGTCCAAGTGCCCGTTTGTTAACCTAGATAGTCCAAGTGCCCGCTAGATAACCTAGAGAGTCCAATTGCCTGCTAGGTAAGTTACATAGTCCAAATGCCCGTTCGTTAACCTACATAGTCCAAGGGCCCACTATTTAACCTAGATCGTCCAAGTGTCTTTGGTTAACCTACATAGTCCAAGTGCCCGCAAGGTAACGTATAAAGTCCAAGTTCCAGCTATGTAACCTAGATAGTCCAATGGCCCGCTAGTTAACCTACATAGTCCAAGTGCCCGCTAGGTAAACTAGATAATCCTAGTGCCCGCTAAGGAACCTACATAGTCCAAGTGCACGCTAGTTAACCCAGATAGTCCAAGTGCCCGCTCGTTAACCTAGATAGTCCAAGTGCCGCTGGGAAACCTACATAGTGCAAGTGTCCCCTAGTTAACCTACATATTCCAAGTGCCCGCTAGTTAACATAGATAGTCCAAGTGCCCGCTAGGGAACATACATGGTCCAAGTGCCCGCTAGGTAACCTAGATAGTGCAAGTGCACGGTAGTTAACCTACATAGTCCAAGTGCCCGCTAGTTAACCTTGATAGTCCAAGTGCCTTCTAGTTAACTTAAATAGTCCAAGTGCCCGCTAGGTAACCTACATAGTCCAAGTGCCCACTAGGTAACCTAAATTATCCAAATGCCCGCTAGGGAAACTACATAGTCCAAGTGCCCGCTAGTTAACCTAGATAGTTCAAGTGCCCGCTAGTAAACCTAGATAGTCCAAGGGCCCGCTAGTTAATCTAGAGAGTCCAAGTGCCCGCTAGTTAACCTACATAGTCCCAGAACCTGCTAGTTAACCTAGATAGTCCAAGTTCCCGCTAGTTAACCTACATAGTCCAAGGGCCCGCTAGTTAACCTAGATATTCCAAGTGCCCGCTAGTTAACCTAGATCGTCCAAGTGTACGCTAGTTAACCTACATAGTCCATGTTCCCGTTAGGTAACCTAGATAGTACAAGTGCCCGCAAGGTAACCTACATAGTCCAAGTGCCCGCTAGGGAACCTAGATATTCCAAGTTCCTGTTAGCTAACCTAGACAATCCAAGTGCCCTCTAGGGTACCTACATAGTCCAAGTGCCCTTTCGTTAACCTAGATAGTCCAAGTGCCCGCTAGGTAACCTACATAGTCCAAGTTCCCGCTAGGTAACATAGATAGTCCAAGTGCCCATTACCTAACCTAGATAATCCAATTGCCCGCTATGCAACATATATAGTCCAAGTGCCCATTCGTTAACCTAGAAGTCGAAGTGCCCGCTAGGTAACCTACATAGTCCAAATGCCCGTTCGGTAACCTAGATAGTCCAAGTGCCCGCTAATTAACCTACATAGTCCTAGTGCCCGCTAGGTAACCTAGATAGTGCAAGTGCCCGCTAGGTAACCTACATAGTCCAAGTGCCCGCTAGTTAACCTAGATAGTCCAAGTGCCCGTTTGTTAACCTAGATAGTCCAAGTGCCCGCTAGGTAACCTAGAGAGTCCAATTGCCTGCTAGGTAAGTTACATAGTCCAAATGCCCGTTCGTTAACCTACATAGTCCAAGGGCCCACTATTTAACCTAGATCGTCCAAGTGTCTTTGGTTAACCTACATAGTCCAAGTGCCCGCAAGGTAACGTATAAAGTCCAAGTTCCAGCTATGTAACCTAGATAGTCCAATGGCCCGCTAGTTAACCTACATAGTCCAAGTGCCCGCTAGGTAAACTAGATAATCCTAGTGCCCGCTAAGGAACCTACATAGTCCAAGTGCACGCTAGTTAACCCAGATAGTCCAAGTGCCCGCTCGTTAACCTAGATAGTCCAAGTGCCGCTGGGAAACCTACATAGTGCAAGTGTCCCCTAGTTAACCTACATATTCCAAGTGCCCGCTAGTTAACATAGATAGTCCAAGTGCCCGCTAGGGAACATACATGGTCCAAGTGCCCGCTAGGTAACCTAGATAGTGCAAGTGCACGGTAGTTAACCTACATAGTCCAAGTGCCCGCAAGTTAACCTAGATAGTAACAAGTGCCCGCTAGGGGACGTACATAGTCCAAGTGCCCGCTAGGTAACCTAGATAGTCCAAGTGCCCGCTAGGTAACCTACATAGTCCAAGTGCCCACTAGGTAACCTAAATAATCCAAATGCCCGCTAGGGAAACTACATAGTCCAAGTACCCGCTAGTTAACCTAGATAGTCCAAGTGCCCGCTAGGGAATCTGCATAGTTCAAGGGCCCGCTAGTTAACGTAGATAGTCCAAGTGCCGCTAGTTAATCTACATAGTTCAAGGGCCCGCTAGTTAACCTACATAGTCCAACTACCCGCTAGTTAACCTAGATTGTCCAAGTCCGCTAGTTAACCTACATAGTACAAGTGCCCGCTAGGGAACCAATATAGTCCAAATGCCCGCTAGGGGCCCTAATAGTCCATATGCCCGCTAGTTAACCTAGATAGTCCAAGTGCTCGCTAGTTAACCTAGATAGACCAAGTGCCCTCTAGGGAACCTATCTAGTCCAAGTACCCGCTAGGAAACGTACATAGTCCAAGTGCCCGTTAGGTAACGTACATAGTCCAAGTGCCCGCTAGGTAACGTAGATAGTCCAAGTGCCCGCTAGGGAACGTACATAGTCCTAGTGCCTGCTAGGTAAACTAGATAGTCCAAGTGACCACTAGTTAACCTACATAGTACAGGTTCCCCCTAGGTAACCTAGATAGTCCAAGGGCCCGCTAGGTAACCTACATTGTCCTAGTGCCCCCTTGTTAACCTACATTCTCCAAGTGCCCGATAGGGAACCTACATAGTCCAAGTGCCCGTTAGGTAACCTAGATAGTCCAAATGCCCGCTAGGGAACCCACATAGTCCAAGTGCCCGCTAGGGAACTTATATATTCCAAGGGCCCGCTAGGGAACCTACATAGTCCAAGTGCCCGTTAGTTAACCTGGATAGTCCAAGTGCCCGCTAGGTAACCTAGATAGTTCAATAGTTCGGTAGGTAACCTACATACTCCAAGTACCCGCTAGGTAACGTAGATAGTTCAAGTGAATGCTAGGTAACCTAGATAGTCCTAGTGCCCGCTAGGTAACCTACAAAGTCTAAGTGCCCGCTAGGTAATCTATATAATCCAAATGACCGCTAGGGAGCCTACATAGTCCAAATGACCGCTAGGTAACCTAGATAGTCTAAGGGCCCTCTAGGTAACCTACATAGTCCTAGTGCCCCCTAGTTAACCTACATTTTTCCAAGTGCCCTCTAGGTAACCTACATAGTCCAAGTGCCCTTTCGTTAACCTAGATAGTCCAAGTGCCCGCTAGGTAACCTACATAGTCCAAGTTCCCGCTAGGTAACATAGATAGTCCAAGTGCCCATTACCTAACCTAGATAATCCAATTGCCCACTATGCAACATATATAGTCCAAGTGCCCATTCGTTAACCTAGAAGTCGAAGTGCCCGCTAGGTAACCTACATAGTCCAAATGCCCGTTCGGTAACCTAGGTAGTCCAAGTGCCCGCTAATTAACCTACATAGTCCAAGTGCCCGCTAGGTAACCTAGATAGTGCAAGTGCCCGCTAGGTAACCTACATAGTCCAAGTGCCCGCTAGTTAACCTAGATAGTCCAAGTGCCCGTTTGTTAACCTAGATAGTCCAAGTGCCCGCTAGGTAACCTAGAGAGTCCAATTGCCTGCTAGGTAAGTTACATAGTCCAAATGCCCGTTCGTTAACCTACATAGTCCAAGGGCCCACTATTTAACCTAGATCGTCCAAGTGTCTTTGGTTAACCTACATAGTCCAAGTGCCCGCAAGGTAACCTATAAAGTCCAAGTTCCAGCTATGTAACCTAGATAGTCCAATGGCCCGCTAGTTAACCTACATAGTCCAAGAGCCCGCTAGGTAAACTAGATAATCCTAGTGCCCGCTAAGGAACCTACATAGTCCAAGTGCACGCTAGTTAACCCAGATAGTTCAAGTGCCCGCTAGTTAACCTAGATAGTCCAAGTGCCGCTAGGTAACCTACATAGTGCAAGTGTCCCCTAGTTAACCTACATATTCCAAGTGCCCGCTAGTTAACATAGATAGTCCAAGTGCCCGCTAGGGAACATACATGGTACAAGTGCCCGCTAGGTAACCTAGATAGTCCAAGTGCCCGCTAGTTAACCTAGATAGTCCAAGTGCCCGCTAGTAAACCTAGATAGTCCAAGGGCCCGCTAGTTAATCTAGAGAGTCCAAGTGCCCGCTAGTTAACCTACATAGTTCAAGGGCCCTCTAGTTAACCTAGATAGTCCAAGTGCCCGCTAGGGGACGTACATAGTCCAAGTGCCCGCTAGGTAACCTAGATAGTCCAAGTGCCCGCTAGGTAACCTACATAGTCCAAGTGCCCACTAGGTAACCTAAATAATCCAAATGCCCGCTAGGGAAACTACATAGTCCAAGTGCCTGCTAGTAAACCTAGATAGTCCAAGTGCCCGCTAGGGAATCTACATAGTCCAAGGGCCCGCTAGTTAACGTAGATAGTCCAAGTGCCGCTAGTTAATCTACATAGTTCAAGGGCCCGCTAGTTAACCTACATAGTCCAACTACCCACTAGTTAACCTAGATTGTCCAAGTCCGCTAGTTAACCTACATAGTACAAGTGCCCGCTAGGGAACCAATATAGTCCAAATGCCCGCTAGGGGCCCTAATAGTCCATTTGCCCGCTAGTTAACCTAGATAGTCCAAGTGCTCGCTAGTTAACCTAGATAGACCAAGTGCCCGCTAGGGAACCTATCTAGTCCAAGTACCCGCTAGGAAACGTACATAGTCCAAGTGCCCGCTAGGTAATGTACATAGTTCAAGTGCCCGCTAGGTAACGTAGATAGTCCAAGTGCCCGCTAGGGAACGTACATAGTCCAAGTGCCTGCTAGGTAACCTAGATAGTCCAAGTGCCCACTAGTTAACCTACATAGTACAGGTTTCCCCTAGGTAACCTAGATAGTCCAAGTGCCCGCTAGTTAACCTAGATTGTCCAAGTGCCCGCTAGTTAACCTGCATAGTCCAAGGGCCCACTAGTTAACCAAGATAGTCCAAGTGTCCTCTAGTTAACCTACATAGTCCAAGTAACCACTAGGTAACCTAGATAGTCCAAGTGCCCGCTAGGTAACTTACATAGTCCAAATGCCCTCTAGGCAACCAAGATAGTCCAAGTGCCCGTTTGTTAACCTAGATAGCCAAGTGCCCGCTAGGTAACCTAGAGAGTCCAAGTGTCTGCTAGGTAACCTACATACTCCAAATGCCCGTTCGTTAACCTACATAGTCCAAGGGCCCACTAGTAACCTAGATCGTCCAAGTGTCCTCTAGTTATCCTACATAGTCCAAATGCACGCTAGTTAACCTACATAGTCCAAGTGCCGCTAGGTAACCTACATAGTGCAAGTGTCCCCTAGTTAACCTACATAGTCCAAGTGCCCGGTAGTTAACATAGATAGTCCATTTGCCCACTAGTTAACATTTATAGCCAAGTGCCCGCTAGGGAACGTACATAGTCCAAGTGCCCGCTAGGTAACCTAGATAGTGCATGTGCCCGGTAGTTAACCTACATAATCCAAGTGCCCGCTAGGTAACCAAGATAGTCCAAGGGCCCGCTGGTTAACCTACATAGTCCAAGTGCCCGGTAGTTAACTTACATAGTCCATGTGCCCGCTCTGGAACCTACATAGTCCAAGTGCCTGCTAGGGAACCTACGTAGTTCAAGTGTCCGTAGGGAACATACAGAATCCAAGTGCCCGCTAGGGAATCTACATAGTCCAAGGGCCCGCTAGTTAACGTAGATAGTCCAAGTTCCGCTAGATAATCTATATAGAGCAAGGGCCCTCTAGTTAACCGAAATAGTCCAAGTGCACGCTAGGGAACCTACATAGTCCAAGTCCCGCTAGTTAACCTAGATAGTCCAAGTGCCCGCTAGTTAACTTACATAGTCCAAGGTCAGCTAGTTAACCTAGATAGTCCAAGTGCCCGCTAGTTAAACTACATAGTCCAAAAACCCGCTAGTTAACCTAGATAGTCCAAGTGCCCTCTAGTTAACCTACATAGTCCTAGGGCCCGCTAGTTAACCTAGATATTCCATGTGCCCGCTAGTTAACCAAGATTGTCCAAGTGTCCTCTAGTTAACCTACATAGTCCAAGTGCCCGCTAGGTAACCTTGATAGTCCAAGTGCCCGCTAGGTAACTTACATAGTCCAAATGCCCGCTAGGCAACGTAGATAGTCCAAGTGCCCGTTCGTTAACCTAGATAGCCAAGTGCCCGATAGGTTACCTAGACAGTCCAAGTGTCTGCTAGGTAACCTACATAGTCCAAATGCCCGTTCATTAACCTACATAGTCCAAGGGCCCACTAGTTAACCTAGATCGTCCAAGTGTCCTCTAGTTAACCTACATAGTCCAAATGCACGCTAGTTAACCTACATAGTCCAAGTGCCCGCTAGTTAACCAGGATCATCAAAGTGCCCTCTAGTTAACTTACATAGTCCAAAGGCCTGCTAGTTAACCTACATAGAGCAAGGGCCCTCTAGTTAACCTTGATAGTCCAAGTGCCCGCCAGTTAACCTACGTAGTCCAAGTTCCCGCTAGGTAACCTAGACAGTCCAAGTGACCATTAGGTTACCTACATAGTCCAAGTGCCCGTTAGTTAACCTACATAGTCCAAGTGCCCGCTAGGGAACGTACATAGTCCAGGTGCCTACTAGGTATCCTAGATAGTCCAAGTGCCCGCTAGTTAACCTACATAGTCCAAGTGCATCCTAGGTAAACTACATAGTCCAAGTGCCCACTAGGTAACCTAGACTGTCCAATTACCCCCCAGTTAACCTACACAGTCCAAGTACCCGATAGGGAAGCTGCGTAGTCCAAATGCTCGCTAGGGAACCTACATAGTCCAAGTGCCCGCTAGGTAACCTAGATAGTCCAATTGCCCATTAGCTAACCTAGATAGTCGAAGTGTCCGCTAGTTAACCTATATAGTCCAAGTGCCCGCTAGGGAACCAATATAGTCCAAATGCCCGCTAGGGGCCCTAATAGTCCATATGCCCACTAGTTATCCTAGATAGTCCAAGTGCTCGCTAGTTAACCTAGATAGACCAAGTGCCCGCTAGGGAACCTATCTAGTCCAAGTACCCGCTAGGAAACGTACATAGTCCAAGTGCCCGCTAGGTAACGTACATAGTCCAAGTGTCCGCTAGGTAACGTAGATAGTCCAAGTGCCCGCTAGGGAACGTACATAGTCCAAGTGCCTGCTAGGTAACCTAGATAGTCCAAGTGCCCACTAGTTAACCTACATAGTACAGGTTCCCCCTAGGTAACCTAGATAGTCCAAGGGCCTGCAAGGTAACCTACATTGTCCTAGTGCCCCCTAGTTAATCTACATTCTCCAAGTGCCCGATAGGGAACCTACATAGTCCAAGTGCCCGTTAGGTAACCTAGATAGTCCAAATGCCCGCTAGGGAACCCACATAGTCCAAGTACCCGCTAGGGAACTTATATAGTAAAAAGGGCCCGCTAGGGAACCTATATAGTTCAAGTGCCCGTTAGTTAACCTGGATAGTCCAAGTGCCCGCTAGGTAACCTAGATAGTTCAACAGCCCGGTAGGTAACCTACATACTCCAAGCACCCGCTAGGTAACATAGATAGTTCAAGTGCCTGCTAGGTAACCTAGATAGTCCAAGTGCCCGCTAGGTAACCTACAAAGTCTAAGTTCCCGCTAGGTAATCTATATAGTCCAAATGCTCGCTAGGGGCCCTAATAGTCCATATGCCCGCTAGTTAACCTAGATAGACCAATGCCCACTAGGGAACCTATCTAGTCCAAGTACCCTCTAGGAAACGTACATAGTCCAAGTGCCCGCTAGTTAACGTAGATAGTCCAAGTTCCGCTAGATAATCTATATAGAGCAAGGGCCCTCTAGTTAACCGAAATAGTCCAAGTGCACGCTAGGGAACCTACATAGTCCAAGTCCCGCTAGTTAACCTAGATAGTCCAAGTGCCCGCTAGTTAACTTACATAGTCCAAGGTCAGCTAGTTAACCTAGATAGTCCAAGTGCCCGCTAGTTAAACTACATAGTCCAAAAACCCGCTAGTTAACCTAGATAGTCCAAGTGCCCTCTAGTTAACCTACATAGTCCTAGGGCCCGCTAGTTAACCTAGATATTCCATGTGCCCGCTAGTTAACCAAGATTGTCCAAGTGTCCTCTAGTTAACCTACATAGTCCAAGTGCCCGCTAGGTAACCTTGATAGTCCAAGTGCCCGCTAGGTAACTTACATAGTCCAAATGCCCGCTAGGCAACGTAGATAGTCCAAGTGCCCGTTCGTTAACCTAGATAGCCAAGTGCCCGATAGGTTACCTAGACAGTCCAAGTGTCTGCTAGGTAACCTACATAGTCCAAATGCCCGTTCATTAACCTACATAGTCCAAGGGCCCACTAGTTAACCTAGATCGTCCAAGTGTCCTCTAGTTAACCTACATAGTCCAAATGCACGCTAGTTAACCTACATAGTCCAAGTGCCCGCTAGTTAACCAGGATCATCAAAGTGCCCTCTAGTTAACTTACATAGTCCAAAGGCCTGCTAGTTAACCTACATAGAGCAAGGGCCCTCTAGTTAACCTTGATAGTCCAAGTGCCCGCCAGTTAACCTACGTAGTCCAAGTTCCCGCTAGGTAACCTAGACAGTCCAAGTGACCATTAGGTTACCTACATAGTCCAAGTGCCCGTTAGTTAACCTACATAGTCCAAGTGCCCGCTAGGGAACGTACATAGTCCAGGTGCCTACTAGGTATCCTAGATAGTCCAAGTGCCCGCTAGTTAACCTACATAGTCCAAGTGCATCCTAGGTAAACTACATAGTCCAAGTGCCCACTAGGTAACCTAGACTGTCCAATTACCCCCCAGTTAACCTACACAGTCCAAGTACCCGATAGGGAAGCTGCGTAGTCCAAATGCTCGCTAGGGAACCTACATAGTCCAAGTGCCCGCTAGGTAACCTAGATAGTCCAATTGCCCATTAGCTAACCTAGATAGTCGAAGTGTCCGCTAGTTAACCTATATAGTCCAAGTGCCCGCTAGGGAACCAATATAGTCCAAATGCCCGCTAGGGGCCCTAATAGTCCATATGCCCACTAGTTATCCTAGATAGTCCAAGTGCTCGCTAGTTAACCTAGATAGACCAAGTGCCCGCTAGGGAACCTATCTAGTCCAAGTACCCGCTAGGAAACGTACATAGTCCAAGTGCCCGCTAGGTAACGTACATAGTCCAAGTGTCCGCTAGGTAACGTAGATAGTCCAAGTGCCCGCTAGGGAACGTACATAGTCCAAGTGCCTGCTAGGTAACCTAGATAGTCCAAGTGCCCACTAGTTAACCTACATAGTACAGGTTCCCCCTAGGTAACCTAGATAGTCCAAGGGCCTGCAAGGTAACCTACATTGTCCTAGTGCCCCCTAGTTAATCTACATTCTCCAAGTGCCCGATAGGGAACCTACATAGTCCAAGTGCCCGTTAGGTAACCTAGATAGTCCAAATGCCCGCTAGGGAACCCACATAGTCCAAGTACCCGCTAGGGAACTTATATAGTAAAAAGGGCCCGCTAGGGAACCTATATAGTTCAAGTGCCCGTTAGTTAACCTGGATAGTCCAAGTGCCCGCTAGGTAACCTAGATAGTTCAACAGCCCGGTAGGTAACCTACATACTCCAAGCACCCGCTAGGTAACATAGATAGTTCAAGTGCCTGCTAGGTAACCTAGATAGTCCTAGTGCCCGCTAGGTAACCTACAAAGTCTAAGTGCCCGCTAGGTAATCTATATAGTCCAAATGACCGCTAGGGAGCCTACATAGTCCAAATGCCCGCTAGGTAACCTAGATAGTCTAAGGGCCCTCTAGGTAACCTACATAGTCCTAGTGCCCCCTAGTTAGCCTACCTTTTCCAAGTGCCCGATAAGGAACCTCCATAGTCCAAGTGCCCGCTAGGTACCCTACATAATCCAAATGCCCGCTAGGTAACCTAGTTAGTCCATGTGCCCGATAGGGAACCTACATAATCCAAGTGCCCGCTAGGGAACCTACATAGTCTAAGTGCCCATTAAGTAACCTAGATAGTCCAAATGCCCGCCAGGAAAACCACATAGTCCAAGTGCCCGCTAGGGAACTTACATAATCCAAGGGCCTGAGAGGGAACCTACATAGTCCAAGTGCCCGTTAGTTAACCTAGATAGTCCAAGTGCCCGCTTGGTAACCTAGATAGTCCAACAGCACGTTAGGTAACCTACATACTCCAAGAACCCGCTAGGTAACATATATAGTTCAAGTTCCAGCTAGGTAACCTAGACAGTCCAAGTGCCCGCTAGGTAACCTACAGAGTCTAAGTGCCCGCTGGGTTATCTATATAGTCCAAATGCCCGCTGGGGAACCTACATAGTCCAAGTGCCCGCTAGGTAACCTAGATAATCCAAGTGCCCGCTAGTTAACCTAGATCGTCCCAGTGCCCACTAGTTTACCTACATAGTCAATGGGCCCGCTAGTTAACCTACATAGTGCAAGAGCCCGCTAGTTAACCTAGATCGTGCAAGTGTCCGCTAGTTATCCTACATAGTCCAAGTGCCAGTTAGCTAACCTAGATAGTCCAAGGGCCTTCTAGTTACCCTACATAGTCCAAGTGCCCGCTACGTAACCTACATAGTGCAAGTGTCCGCTAGTTAACCTACATAGTCCAAGTGCCCGCTGGTTAATCTAGATAGTCCAAGTGCCCGCTAGGTAACCTAGATAGACCAAGGGCCCGCTAGTTAACCTACATAGCCCAAGTGCCCGGTAGTTAACTTACATAGTTCAAGTGTCCGTAGGGAACATTCATAGTCCAAGTGCCCGCTAGGGATCCTACGTAGTCCAAGTGCCCGCTAGGGAATCTACATAGTCCAAGGGCCCACTAGTTATCGTAGATAGTCCAAGTGCTGCTAGTTAATCTACATAGTCCAAGGGCCCGCTAGTTAACCTACATAGTCCAAGTGCCCGATAGGGAACCTACATAGTCCAAGTGCCTGCTAGCGAACCTACATAGTTCAAGTGCCCGCTCTGGAACATACATAGTCCAAGTGCCCGCTAGGGAATCTACATAGTCCAAGGGCCCGCTAGTTAACGTAGATAGTCCAAGTGCCGCTAGTTAATCTACATAATCCAAGGGCCCGCTAGTTAACCTACATAGTCCAAGTACCCGCTAGTTAACCTAGATCGTTCAAGGGCCCGCGAGTTAACCTACATCGTCCAAGGGCCCGCTAGTTAACCTAGATAGTCCAAGTGCCCGCTAGTTAACCTACATAGTCCAAGTGTCCGCTAGGTAACCTAGACATTTCAAGTGACCACTACGTTACCTACATAGTCCAAGTGCCCGTTCATTAACCTACATAGTCCAAGTGCCCGCTAGGTAACCAATATAGTCCAAATGCCCGCTAGGGGCCCTAATAGTCCATATGCCCGCTAGTTAACCTAGATAGTCCAAGTGCTCGCTAGTTAACCTAGATAGACCAAGTGCCCGCGAGGGAACCTATCTAGTCCAAGTACCCGCTAGGAAACGTACATAGTCCAAGTGCCCGCTAGGTAACGTACATAGTCCAAGTGCCCGCTAGGTAACGTAGATAGTCCAAGTGCCCGCTAGGGAACGTACATAGTCCAAGTGCCTGCTAGGTAACCTAGATAGTCCAAGTGCCCACTAGTTAACCTACATAGTACAGGTTCCCCCTAGGTAACCTAGATAGTCCAAGGGCCCGCTAGGTAACCTACATTGTCCTAGTGCCCCCTAGTTAACCTACATTCTCCAAGTGCCCGATAGGGAACCTACATAGTCCAAGTGCCCGTTAGGTAACCTAGATAGTCCAAATGCCCGCTAGGGAACCCACATAGTCCAAGTGCCCGCTAGGGAACCCACATAGTCCAAGTGCCCGCTAGGGAACTTATATATTCCAAGGGCCCGCTAGGGAACCTACATAGTCCAAGTGCCCGTTAGTTAACCTGGATAGTCCAAGTGCCCGCTAGGTAACCTAGATAGTTCAACAGTTCGGTAGGTAACCTACATACTCCAAGTACCCGCTAGGTAACGTAGATAGTTCAAGTGAATGCTAGGTAACCTAGATAGTCCTAGTGCCCGCTAGGTAACCTACAAAGTCTAAGTGCCTGCTAGGTAATCTATATAATCCAAATGACCGCTAGGGAGCCTACATAGTCCAAATGACCGCTAGGTAACCTAGATAGTCTAAGGGCCCTCTAGGTAACCTACATAGTCCTAGTGCCCCCTAGTTAACCTACATTTTTCCAAGTGCCCGATAAGGAACCTACATAGTGCAAGTGCCCGCTAGGTACCCTACATAGTCCAAATGCCCTCTAGTTAACCTACATAGTCCAAGTCCCTGCTAGGGAACCTACATAGTTCAAGTGTCCGTAGGGAACATACAGAATCCAAGTGACCACCAGGGAATCTACATAGTCCAAGGGCCCGCTAGTTAACCTACATAGTCCAAGTACCCGCTAGTTAACCTAGATCGTCCAAGTGCACGCTAGTTAACCTACTTAGTCGAAGGGCCAGCTAGTTAACCTATATAGTCCAAGTGCCCGCTAGGGAACCTACATAGTCGAAGTGCCCGCTAGGGAACCTACATAGTCCAAGTCCCCGCTAGTTAACCTAGATAGTCCATGTGCCCGCTAGTTAACCAGGATCATCAAAGTGCCCTCTAGTTAACTTACATAGTCCAAAGGCCTGCTAGTTAACCTACATAGAGCAAGGGTCCGCTAGTTAACCTTGATAGTCCAAGTGCCCGCTAGTTAACCTACATAGTCCAAGTTCCCGCTAGGTAACCTAGACAGTCCAAGTGACCATTAGGTTACCTACATAGTCCAAGTGCCCGTTAGTTAACCTACATAGTCCAAGTGCCCGCTAGGGAACGTACATAGTCCAGGTGCCTGCTAGGTATCCTAGATAGTCCAAGTGCCCGCTAGTTAACCTACATAGTCCAAGTGCATCCTAGGTAAACTTCATAGTCCAAGTGCCCACTAGGTAACCTAGACTGTCCAATTACCCCCCAGTTAACCTAGACAGTCCAAGTACCCGATAGGGAAGCTACATAGTCCAAATGCTCGCTAGGGAACCTACACAGAGCAAGTGCCCGCTAGGTAACCTAGATAGTCCAATTGCCCATTAGCTAACCTAGATAGTCGAAGTGTCCGCTAGTTAACCTACATAGTCCAAGTGCCCGTTCGTTAACGTAGATAGGTCAAGTGCCTGCTAGGTAACCTAGACAGTCCAAGTGCCCGCTAGGTTACATACATAGTACAAGTGCAAGTTCATTAACCTAGATAGTCCAAGTGCCCGCTGGTAACCTACATAGTCCAAGGGCCCGCTAGGTAACCTTGATAGTCCAAGTGCCTTTTAGTTAACCTACGTAGTCCAAGTGCCCGCTAGGTAACCTACATAGTCCAAGTGCCCACTAGGTAACCTAAATAATCCAAATGCCCGCTAGGGAAACTACATAGTCCAAGTGCCCGTTAGTTAACCTAGATAGTCCAAATGCCCACTAGGGGACGTACATAGTCCAAGTGCCCGCTAGGTAACCTAGATAGTCCAAGTGCCCGTTCGTTAACCTAGATACTCCAAGTGCCTGCTAGTAAACCTACATAATCCATGGGCCAGCTAGTTAACCTATATAGTGCAAGTGTCTGCTAGTTAACCTAGGTCGTCCAAGTGCCCGCTAGTTAACCTAGATAGTCCAAGTGCCCGCTACGCAACCTACATAATCCAAGTGCCCGTTCGTTAACCTTGAAGTCCAAGTGCCCGCTAGGTAACCTAGACAGTCCAAGTGCCCGCTAGGTTACCTGCATATTCCAAGTGCCCGTTCGTTAGCCTATATAGTCGAAGTGCCTGCTAGGTAACCTAGATAGTCCAAGGGCCCGCTAGTTAACCTACGTAGTCCAAGGGCTCACTTGTTAACTTTGATAGTCCAAGTGCCCGCTAGTTAACCTAGATTGTCCAAGTGCCCGCTAGTTAACCTAGATTGTCCAAGTGCCCGCTAGGGATCCTTCATAATCCAAGTGCCTGCTAGGTAACCTAGAGAGTCCAAGTGCTCGCTAGTTAACCTAGATAGTCCTAGTGCCCGTTTGTTAACCTAGATAGTCCAATTGCCCACTAGGGGACGTACATAGTCCAAGTGCCCGCTAGGTAACCTAGATAGTCCAAGAGCGCGCTAGGGTATGTACATAGTCCAAGTGCCTGCTAGGAAACCTAGATAGTCCAAGTGCCCGCTATTTAACCTACATAGTCAAATTGCCCGCTAGTAAACTTAAGTAGTACAAATGTCTGATAGGGATCCTACATAGTCCAAGTGCCCGCTAGGTAACCTACATAGTCCAAGTGCCCATTCGTTAACCTAGATAGTGAAAGTGCCCGCTAGGTAACCTAGACTGTCCAAGTGCCCGCTAGGTTACCTACATAGTTCAAGTGCCCGTTCGTTAACCTACATAGTCCAAGTGCCCGCTAGGGAACCTACATAATCCAAGTGCCCGATAGGGAACCTACATAATCCAAGTGCCCGCTAGGGAACCTACACAGTCCATGTGCCCGCTAGGCAACCTACAGAGTCCAAGTGCCCGTTAGTTAACCTAGATAGTCAAAGTGCCTGCTAGTTAACCAAGATAGTCCAAGTGCCCGCTAGGTAACCTACATAGTACCAGGGCCCGCTAGTTGACCTAGATAGTCCAAGTTCCCGCTAGTTAACCTAGATAGTCAAAGTGCCCGCTAGTTAACCTAAGTAGTACAAATGTCTGATAGGCATCCTACATAGTCCAAGTACCCGCTAGTTAACCTAGATTGTCCAAGTGCACGCTAGTTAACCTACATAGTCCAAGGGCCCGCTAGTTAACCTATATAGTCCAAGTGCCCGCTAGGGAACCTACATAGTAAAAGTGCCCGCTAGGGAACCTAAATAGTCCAAGTCCCCGCTAGTTAACCTAGATAGTCCAAGTGCCCGCTAGTTAACCTAGATATTCCAAGTGCCCGCTAGTTAATCAGGATCATCAAAGTGCCCTCTAGTTAACTTACATAGTCCAAAGGCCTGCTAGTTAACCTACATAGAGCAAAGACCCCCTAGTTAACCTTGATAGTCCAAGTGCCCGCTAGTTAACCTACATAGTCCAAGTTCATGCTAGGAAACCTAGACAGTCCAAGTGACCATTAGGTTACCTACATAGTCCAAGTGCCCGTTCGTTAACCTACATAGTCCAAGTGCCCGCTAGGTAACGTAGATAGCCCAAGTGCCCGCTAGGGAACGTACATAGTCCAGGTGCCCGCTAGGTAACCTAGATAATCCAAGTGCCCGCTAGTTAACCTACATAGTCCAAGTGCATCCTAGGTAAACTACATAGTCCAAGTGCCCACTAGGTAACCTAGACTGTCCAATTACCCACTTGTTAACCTAGACAGTCCAAGTACCCGATAGGGAAGCTAAATATCCAAGTGCTCGCTAGGGAACCTACATAATTCAAGTGCTCGCTAGGCAACCTACATAGTCGAAGTGCCCGCTAGGTAACCTAGATAGTCCAATTGCCCATTAGCTAACCTAGATAGTCGAAGAGTCCGCTAGTTAACCTACATAGTCCTAGTGCCCGTTCGTTAACGTAGATAGGCCAAGTGCCTGCTAGGTAACCTAGACAGTCCAAGTGCCCGCTAGGTTACCTACATATTCCAGGTGCACGTTCATTAACCTAGATAGTCCAAGTGCCCGCTGGTAACCTACATAGTCCAAGGGCCCGCTAGGTAACCTTGATAGTCCAAGTGCCTTCTAGTTAACCTACATAGTCCAAGTGCCCACTAGGTAACCTACATAGTCCAAGTGCCCACTAGGTAACCTAAATAATCCAAATGGCCGCTAGGGAAACTATATAGTCCATGTGCCCACTAGTTAACCTAGATAGTCCAAGTGCCCGCTAAGCAACCTACATAGTCCAAGTGCCCGTTCGTTAACCTAGAAGTCCAGGTGCCCGCTAGGTAACCTAGACAGTCCAAATGCCCGCTAGGTTACCTGTATATTCCAAGTGCCCATTCGTTAACTTAGATAGTCCAAGTGCCCACTAGGTAACCTGTATAGTCCAAGTGCCTGCTAGGTAACCTAGATAGTCCAAGGGCCCTCGAGTTAACCTAAATAGTCTATGGGCTCACTTGTTAACTTTGATAGTCCAAGTGCCCGCTAGTTAACCTAGATTTTCCAAGTGCCCGCTAGTTAACCTAGATTGTCCAAGTGCCCGCTAGGGATCCTTCATAATCCAAGTGCCTTCTAGGTAACCTAGATAGTCCAAGTGCTCGCTAGTTAACCTAGATAGTCCTAGTGCCCGTTAGTTAACCTATATAGTCCAATTGCCCACTAGGGGACGTACATAGTCCATGTGCCTGGTAGGAAACTTAGATAGTCCAAGTGCCCGCTATTTAACCTACATAGTCAAATTTCCCGCTAGTTAACCTAAGTAGTACCAATGTCTGATAGGGATCCTACAGTCCTAGTGCCCGCTAGTTAACCTACATAGTCCAAGTGCCCGATAGGGAACCTACATAATCCAAGTGCCCGATAGGGAACTTACATAATCCAAGTGCCCGCTAGGGAACCTACACAGTCCATGTGCCCGCTAGGCAACCTACATAGTCCAAGTGCCCGTTAGTTAACCTAGATAGTCAAAGTGCCTGCTAGTTAACCTAGATAGTCCAAGTGCCCGCTAGGTAACCTAAATAGTCCAAGTTCCCGCTTGGTAAACTTAATAGTCCAAATGCCCGCTAGGGAAACTACATAGTCCAAGTGCCCGCTAGTTAACCTAGATACTCCAAGTGCCTGCTAGTAAACCTACATAATCCATGGGCCAGCTAGTTAACCTACATAGTGCAAGGGCCCGCTAGTTAACCTAGATCGTGCAACTGTCCGCTAGTTAACCTACATAGTCCACGTGTCCGCTAGGTAACCTAGATAGTCCAAGTGCCCGCTAGGGATCCTTCATAATCCAAGTGTCTGCTAGGTAACCTAGATAGTCCAAGTGCCCGATAGTTAACCTAGATAGTCCTAGTTCCCTTTAGTAAACCTAGATAGTCCAAGTGCCCACTAGGGGACGTACAAAGTCCAAGTGGCCGCTAGTTAACCTACATAGTCCAAGGTCCACTAGTTAGCCTAGATAGTCCAAGTGCCCGCTAGTTAACCTACATAGTACAAGGGCCCGCTAGTTGACCTAGATAGTCCAAGTTCCCGCTAGTTAACCTAGATAGTCAAAGTGCCCGCTAGTTAACCTAAGTAGTACAAATGCCTGATAGGCATCCTACATAGTCCAAGTGCCCGCTAGTTAACCTACATAATCCAAGTCCCCGCTAGGTAACCTAGACAGTCCAAGTGACCATTATGTTACCTACATAGTCCAAGTGCCCGCTGGGTAACCTAGATAGTCCAAGTGCCCGCTAGTTAACCTACATAGTCCACGTGCCTGCTAGGAAAACTACATAGTCCAAGTGCCCACTAGGTAACCTAGACAGCCCAATTGCCCGCTAATTAACCTAGACAGTCCAAGTACCCGATAGGGAACCTACATAGTCCAAGTGCCCGCTGGGAACCTACATAGTCCAATTGCTCGCTAGGGAACCTACATAGTCCAAGTGCCCGTTAGTAAACCTAGATAGTCCAAATGCCCGTTAGCTAACCTAGATAGTCGACGTGTCCGCTAGTTAACCTACATAGTCCAAGTGCCCGTTAATTAATATAGATAGGCAAAGTGCCCGCTAGGGAAGGTACATAGTCCATGTGCCCGCTAGGTAACCTAGAGAGTGCAAGTGCCCGCTAGTTAACCTACATAGTCCAAGTGCCTGCTAGGTAACCTAGATAGTCCAAATGCCCGTTAGCTAACCTAGATAGTCGAAGTGTCCGCTAGTTAACCTACATAGTCCACGTGCCCGTTAATTAATATAGATAGGCCAAGTGCCCGCTAGGTAACCTAGACAGTCCAAGTGTCTGCTAGGTTACCTACATAGTCCAAGTGAACGTTCGTTAACCTAGAAAGTCCAAGTGCCCGCTGGTAACCTACATTGTCCAAGGGCCCGCTAGGTAACCTTGATAATCCAAGTGCTTTCTAGTTAACCTACATAGTCCAAGTGCCCGCTAGGTAACCTACATAGTCCAAGTGCCCACTAGGTAACCTAAATAATCCAAATGCCCGCTAGGGAAACTACATAGTCCAAGTGCCCGTTAGTTAACCTAGATAGTCCAAATGCCCACTAGGGGACGTACATAGTCCAAGTGCCCGCTAGGTAACCTAGATAGTCCAAGTGCCCGTTCGTTAACCTAGATACTCCAAGTGCCTGCTAGTAAACCTACATAATCCATGGGCCAGCTAGTTAACCTATATAGTGCAAGTGTCTGCTAGTTAACCTAGATCGTCCAAGTGCCCGCTAGTTAACCTAAGTAGTCCAAATGTCCGATAGGGATCCTATATAGTCCAGATGCCCGCTAGGTACCCTGCATAGTCCAAGTGCCCGTTCGTAAACCTAGATAGTCAAAGTGCCCGCTAGGTAACCTAGACAGTCCAAATGCCCGCTAGGTTACCTACATAGTCCAAGTGCCCATTCATTAACCTAGATAGTCCAAGTGCCTGCTAGGTTACCTAGACAGTCCAAGTGCCCGCTAGTTAACCTACATAGTCCAAGTGCCCGATAGGGAACCTACATAGTCCAAGTGCCCGCTAGGCAACCTACATAGTCCAAGTGCCAGTTAGTTAACCTAGATAGTCCAAGTGCCCACTAGGGGAGGTACATAGTCCAAGTGCCCGCTAGGTAACCTACATAGTCCAAGTTCCCGATGGTAACCTAAATAGTCCAAATGCCCGCTAGGGAAACTACAAAGTCCAAGTGCCTGCTAGTTAACCTAGATAGTCCAAGTGCCTGTTAGTAAACCTACATAATCCATGGGCCCGCTAGTTAACCTACATAGTCCAAGTGCCCGCTAGGGAAGGTACATAGTCCATGTGCCCGCTAGGTAACCTAGAGAGTGCAAGTGCCCGCTAGTTAACCTACATAGTCCAAGTGCCTGCTAGGTAACCTAGATAGTCCAAGGGTCTGCTAGTTAACCTACATAGTCCAAGTGCCCGCTAGGTAATCTACATAGTGCAAGTGTCCGCTAGTTAACCTACATAGTCAAAGTGCCCGCTAGTTAACCTAGATAGTGCAAGTGCCCGCTAGGTAACCTACATAGTACAAGTGTCCGCTAGTTAACCTAGATCGTCCAATTGTCCACTAGTTAACCTACATAGTCCAATTGCCCTCTAGGTAACCTAGACAGTCCAATTGCCCGCTAGTTAACCTACATAGTCCAAGTGCCCGATAGGGAACCTACATAATCCAAGGGCTCGCTAGGCAACCTACATAGTCCAATTGCCCGTTAGTTAACCTCGATAGTCCAAGTGCCCGCTAGGTAACCTAGATAGTCCAAGTGCGCGCTAGTTAACCTACATAGTCCAAGTGCCCGTTCATTAACCTAGATAGTCCAAGTGCCTGCTAGGTTACCTAGAGAGTTCCAAGTGCCCGCTAGTTAACCTACATAGTCCAAGTGCCCGTTAGTTAACCTAGATAGTCAAAGTGCCTGCTAGGTAACCTAGATAGTCCAAGTGCACGCTAGTTAACCTAGATATTCCAAGTGTCCGCTAGTTAACCTAGATCGTCCAATTGTCCGCTAGTTAACCTACATAGTCAAATTGCCCGCTAGGTAACCTAGACAGTCCAAGTGCCCGCTAGTTAACCTACATAGTCCAAGTGCCCGATAGGGAACCTACATAATCCAAGGGCCCGCTAGGCAACCTACATAGTCCAAGTGCCCGTTAGTTAACCTAGATAGTCAAAGTGCCTGCTAGGTAACCTAGATAGTCCAAGTGCACGCTAGTTAACCTAGATATTCCAAGTGCCCGCTAGTTAACCTAGATAGTACAAGTGCCCGCTAGGTAACCTACATATTACAAGTGTCCGCTAGTTAACCTAGATCGTCCAATTGTCCGCTAGCTAACCTACATAGTCCAATGGCCCCTAGGTAACCTAGACAGTCCAAGTGCCCGCTAGTTAACCTACATAGTCCAAGTGCCTGATAGGGAACCTACATAATCCAAGGGCCCGCTAGGCAACCTACATAATCCAAGTGCCCGTTAGTTAACCTAGATAGTCAAAGTGCCTGCTAGGTAACCTAGATCGTCCAAGGGCCCCCTAGTTAGCCTACATAGTCCAAGTGCCCGCTAGGTAACCTAGATAGTCCAAGTGCCCGTTCGGTAACCTGATAGTCCAAGTGCCCTTTAGGGAACCTAGATAGTCCAAGGGCCCGCTAGAAAACCTACATAGTCCATGGGCCCGCTAGTTAACCTACATAGTGCAAGTGTCCGCTAGTTAACCTACATATTCCAAGTGTCCCCTAGTTAACCTACATAATCTAAGTTCACGTTAGCTAACCTAGGTAGTCCAAGGGCCCGCTAGTTGACCTACATAGTCCAGGTGCCAGCTAGGTAACCTACATAGTACAAGTGCCCCCGACTAACCTAGATAGTCCAAGTGGCGGCTAGGTAACCTACATAGTCCAATTGCCCATTCGTTAACCTAGATAATCCAAGTGCCCGCTAGGTAACCTAGACAGTCCAAGTGCCCGCTAGTTAACCTACATATTCCAAGTGCCCGCTAGGGAACCTACATAGTCCAAGTGCCCACTAGGCAACCTACATAGTCCTAGTGCCCGATAGGGAAACTAGATAGTCCAAGTGTCCTCTAGTTACCCTACATAGTCCAAGTGCCCGTTAGTTAACCTAGATAGTCAAAGTGCCTGCTAGGTAACCTAGATAGTCCAAGTGCCCGCTAGGTAACCTACATAGTCCAAGTTCCCGCTTGGTAACTTAAATAGTCCAAATGCCCGCTAGGGAAACAAAATAGTCCAAGTACCCGCTAGTTAACCTAGATAGTCCAAGTGCCTGCTAGTAAACCTACATAATCCATGGGCCCGCAAGTTAACCTACATAGTGCAAGGGCCCGCTAGTTAACCTAGATAGTACAAGTACCCGGTAGTGATCCTTCATAATCCAAGTGCCTGCTAGGTAACCTAGATAGTCCAAGTGCCCGCTAGGGATCCTTCATAATCCAAGTGCCTGCTAGGTAACCTAGATAGTCCAAGTGCCCGCTAGTTAACCTAGATAGTCCTCGTGCCCGTTAGTTAACCTAGATAGTCCAAGTGCCCACTAGGGGACGTACATAGTCCAAGTGCCCGCTAGGTAACCTAGATAATCCAAGTGCGTTCTAGGGTATGTACATAGTCCAAGTGCCTGCTAGGTAACCTAGATAGTCCAAGTTCCCGCTAGTTAACCTACATAGTCCACCGGACCGCTAGTTAACCTACATAGTCGAAGGTCTGCTAGTTAACCTTGATAGTGAAAGTGCCCGCTATATAACCTAGACAGCCCAAGTGCCCGCTAGGTTACCTACATTTTCCAAGTGCCCGTTCGTTAACCTAGATAGTCCAAGTGCCCGCTAGGTAACCTAGATAGTGAAAGTGCCCGTTAGGTAACCTAGATAGTTCAAGTGCCTGCTAGGTAACCTACATTGTCCAAGTTCCCCCTAGGTATCCTAGATAGTCCAAGTGCCCGTTACCTAACCTAGATAGTCCAAGTGCCCGCTAGGCAACATACATAGTCCAAGTGCCCGTTAGTTAAACTAGAAGTCCAAGTGCCCGCTAGGGAACCTATATAATCCAAGTGCTATCTAGGTAACCTAGATAGTCCAAGGGCCCGCTAGTTAACCTACATAGTCCAAGGGCTCGCTTGTTAACTTTGATAGTCCAAGTGCCAGTTAGTTAACCTAGATCGTCCAAGTGCCCGCTAGTTAACATAGATCGTCCAAGTGTCCTCTAGTTAACCTACATTGTCCAAGTGCCCGCTAGGTAACCTATATACTGCAAGTGTCCCCTAGGTAACCTACATAGTCCAAGTGCCCGCTAGTTAACATAGATAGTCCAAGTGCCCGCTAGGGAAGGTACATAGTCCAAGTGCCCGCTAGGTAACCTAGAGAGTGCAAGTGCCTGCTAGTTAACCTACATAGTCCAAATGCCTGCTAGGTAACCTAGATAGTCCAAGGGCCTGCTAGGTAACCTAGATAGTCCAAGGGCCTGCTAGTTAACCTATATAGTCCAAGTGCCCGCTAGGTAGCCCACATAGTGCAAGTGTCCGCTAGTTAACCTAGATCGTCCAATTGTCCGCTAGTTAACCTAGATAGTCCAAGTGCCCGCTAGGTAACCTAGATAGTGAAAGTGCCCGTTAGGTAACCTAGATAGTTCAAGTGCCTGCTAGGTAACCTACATTGTCCAAGTTCCCCCTAGGTATCCTAGATAGTCCAAGTGCCCGTTACCTAACCTAGATAGTCCAAGTGCCCGCTAGGCAACATACATAGTCCAAGTGCCCGTTAGTTAAACTAGAAGTCCAAGTGCCCGCTAGGGAACCTATATAATCCAAGTGCTATCTAGGTAACCTAGATAGTCCAAGGGCCCGCTAGTTAACCTACATAGTCCAAGGGCTCGCTTGTTAACTTTGATAGTCCAAGTGCCAGTTAGTTAACCTAGATCGTCCAAGTGCCCGCTAGTTAACATAGATCGTCCAAGTGTCCTCTAGTTAACCTACATTGTCCAAGTGCCCGCTAGGTAACCTATATACTGCAAGTGTCCCCTAGGTAACCTACATAGTCCAAGTGCCCGCTAGTTAACATAGATAGTCCAAGTGCCCGCTAGGGAAGGTACATAGTCCAAGTGCCCGCTAGGTAACCTAGAGAGTGCAAGTGCCTGCTAGTTAACCTACATAGTCCAAATGCCTGCTAGGTAACCTAGATAATCCAAGGGCCTGCTAGTTAACCTATATAGTCCAAGTGCCCGCTACGTAACCTACATAGTGCAAGTGTCCGCTAGTTAACCTACATTGTCAAAGTGCCCGCTAGGTAGCCCACATAGTGCAAGTGTCCGCTAGTTAACCTAGATCGTCCAATTGTCCGCTAGTTAACCTACATAGTCCAAGTGCCCGCTAGGTAACCTAGATAGTGCAAGTGCCAGTTCGATAACCTAGATAGTCCAAGTGCCCTTTACGGAACCTAGATAGTCCAAGTGCCCGCTAGGGAACCTACATAGTCCAATTGCTCGCTCTGGAACATACATAGTCCATGTTCCCGTTAGTAAACCTAGATAATCCAAGTGCCCGCTAGTTAACCTTGATAGTCCAAGTGCCCGCTAGGTAACCTACATAGTCCAAGTGCCCGCTAGGTAACCTATATAGTCCAAATGCCCGCTAGGGAACCTACATAGTCCAAGCGCGCGCTAGTTAACCTAGATAGTCCAAGTGCCCGCTAGTTAACCTAGATAGTCCAAGTGCCCGGTAGTTAAACAGAATCATCAAAGTGCCCTCTAGTTAAATTACATAGTCCAAAGGCCTGCTAGTTAACCTACATAGACCAAGGGCCCGCTAGTTAACCTAGATAGTCCAAGTGCCCGCTAGTTAACCTACATAGTCCAAGTTCCCGCTAGGTAACCTAGACTGTCAAAGTGACCACTAGGTTACCTACATAGTCCAAGTGCCCGCTAGGTAACGTAGATAGCCCAAGTGCCCGCTAGGGAACGTACATAGTCCAAGTGCCTGCTAGGTAAACTACATAGTCCAAGTGCCCGTTCATTAACCTACATAGTCCAAGTGCCCGTTCGTTAACCTACATAGCCCAAGTGCCCGCTAGGGAACATGCATAGTCCAAGTGCCCACTATGTAACCTAGACAGTCTAATTGCCCGCTAGTTAACCTAGACAGTCCAAGTACCCGATAGGGAACCTACATAGTCTAAGTGCCCGCTAGGGAACCTACGTAGTCCAAGTGCTCGCTAGGCAACATACATAGTCCAAGTGCCCGTTAGTTAACCTAGATAGTCAAAGTGCCTGATAGGTAACCTAAATAGTCCAAGTGCCCGCTAGGGAACACCATAGTCCAAGTCCCGGCTAGGTAACCTAGATAGTCCAATTGCCCGTTAGATAACCTAATTAGTCGAAGTGTCCGCTAGTTAACCTACATAGTCCAAGTGCCCACTAGGTAACCTAGATAGTCCAAATGTCCGCTAGGTAACCTAGACAGTCCAAGTGCCCGCTAGGTTACCTACATAGTCCAAGTGCACATTCGTTAACCTCGATAGTCCAAGTGCCCGCTGGTAACCTACATAGTCCAAGAGCCCGCTAGGTAACCTTGATAGTCCAAGTGCCCGCTAGTTAACCTAAATCGTCCAAGTGTCCGCTAGGTAACCTAGGTAGTCCAAGTGCCTGATAACTAACCTACATAGTCCAAGTGTCCATTCGTTAACCTAGATAGTCCAAGTGCCCATTGGGTAACCTACATAGTCCAAGTGCCCGCTTGGTAACCTGGATAGTACAAGTGCCCGCTAGTTAACCTACATAGTCCAATTGTCTTCTAGGGAGCCTACATAGTCCACGTGACCGCTAGGGAACCTACATAGTCCAAGTGCCCGTTAGGGAACCTACATAGTCCAAGTGCCCACTAGGTAACCTACAGAGTCCAAATGCCCGCAAGGAAACCTACATAGTCTAAATGCCCGCTAGGCAACCTACATAATCCAAGTGCCCGCTCTGGAACATACAAAGTCCAAGTGCCCGTTAGCTAACCTAGATAGTCCAAGGGCCCGATAGTTGACCTACATAGTCCAAATGCCAGCTAGGTAACTTAGATAGTACAAGTGCCCGCTAGGGAACCTAGATAATCCAAGTGCCTGTTAGCTAACCTAGATAGTCCAAGTGGCGGCTAGGTAACCTACATAGTCCAAGTGCCCGTTCGTTAACCTAGATAATCCAAGTGCCCGCTAGGTAACCTAGACTGTCCATGTGACCGCTAGGTTACCTACATAGTCCAAGTGCCCGCTAGTTAACCTACATAGTCCAAGTGCCCGCTAGGTAACGTAGATAGCCCAAGTGCCCGCTAGGGAACGTACATAGTTCAAGTGCCCTTAGGTAACCTAGATAGTCCAAGTGCCCACTAGTTAACCTACATAGTCCAAGTGCCTGCTAGGTAAACTACATAGTTCAAGTGCCCGTTCATTAACCTACATAGTCCAAGTGCCCGTTCGTTAACCTACATAGCCCAATGCCCGCTAGGGAACATACATAGTCCAAGTGCCCACTAGGTAACCTAGACAGTCCAATTGCCCGCTAGTTAACCTAGACAGTCCAAGTACCCGATAGAGAACCTACATAGTCTAAGTGCCCGCTAGGGAACCTACGTAGTCCAAGTGCTCGCTAGGCAACCTACGTAGTCCAAGTGCCCGTTAGTTACCCTAGATAGTCAAAATGCCTGCTAGGTAACCTAAATAGTCCAAGTGCCCGCTAGGGAACCTCCATAGTCCAAGTGCCCGCTAGGTAACCTAGATAGTCCAATTGCCCGTTAGATAACCTAGATAGTCGAAGTGTCCGCTAGTTAACCTACATTGTCAAAGTGTCCGCTAGTTAACCTAGATAGTCCAAGTGCCCGCTAGGTAACCCACATAGTGCAAGTGTCCGCTAGTTAACCTAGATCGTCCAATTGTCCACTAGTTAACCTACATAGTCCAAGTGCCCCCTAGGTAACCTAGATAGTGCAAGTGCCAGTTCGATAACCTAGATAGTCCAAGTGCCCTTTACGGAACCTAGATAGTCCAAGTGCCCGCTAGGGAACCTACATAGTCCAATTGCTCGCTCTGGAACATACATAGTCCAAGTTCCCGTTAGTAAACCTAGATAATCCAAGTGCCCGCTAGTTAACCTTGATAGTCCAAGTGCCCGCTAGGTAACCTACATAGTCCAAGTGCCCGCTAGGTAACCTATATAGTCCAAATGCCCGCTAGGGAACCTACATAGTCCAAGCGCGCGGTAGTTAACCTAGATAGTCCAAGTGCCCGCTAGTTAACCTAGATAGCCCAAGTGCCCGGTAGTTAACCAGAATCATCAAAGTTCCCCCTAGTTAACTTACAAATTCCAAAGGCCTACTAGTTAACCTACATAGACCAAGGGCCCGCTAGTTAACCTAGATAGTCCAAGTGCCCGCTAGTTAACCTACATAGTCCAAGTTCCCGCTAGGTAACCTAGACTGTCCAAGTGACCACTAGGTTACCTACATAGTCCAAGTGCCCGTTCGTTAGCCTACATAGTCTAAGTGCCCGCTAGGAAACGTAGATAGCCCAAGTGCCCGCTAGGGAACGTACATAGTCCTGGTGCCTGCTAGGTAAACTACATAGTCCAAGTGCCCGTTCGTTAACCTACATAGCCCAAGTGCCCGCTAGGGAACATGCATAGTCCAAGTGCCCACTATGTAACCTAGACAGTCTAATTGCCCGCTAGTTAACCTAGACAGTCCAAGTACCCGATAGGGAACCTACATAGTCTAAGTGCCCGCTAGGGAACCTACGTAGTCCAAGTGCTCGCTAGGCAACCTACATAGTCCAAGTGCCCGTTAGTTAACCTAGATAGTCAAAGTGCCTGCTAGGTAACCTAAATAGTCCAAGTGCCCGCTAGGGAACCTCCATAGTCCAAGTCCCCGCTAGGTAACCTAGATAGTCCAATTGCCCGTTAGATAACCTAATTAGTCGAAGTGTCCGCTAGTTAACCTACATAGTCCAAGTGCCCACTAGGTAACCTAGATAGTCCAAATGTCCGCTAGGTAACCTAGACAGTCCAAGTGCCCGCTAGGTTACCTACATAGTCCAAGTGCACGTTCGTTAACCTCGATAGTCCAAGTGCCCGCTGGTAACCTACATAGTCCAAGAGCCCGCTAGGTAACCTTGATAGTCCAAGGGCCCGCTAGTTAACCTAAATCGTCCAAGTGTCCGCTAGGTAACCTAGGTAGTCCAAGTGCCTGATAACTAACCTACATAGTCCAAGTGTCCGTTCGTTAACCTAGATAGTCCAAATGCCCAATGGGTAACCTACATAGTCCAAGTGCCCGATTGGTAACCTGGATAGTCCAAGTGCCCACTAGTTAACCTACATAGTCCAATTGTCTTCTAGGGAGCCTACATAGTCCACGTGACCGCTAGGGAACCTACAAAGTCCAAGTGCCCGTTAGGGAAACTACATAGTCCAAGTGCCCGCTAGGTAACCTACAGAGTCCAAATGCCCGCAAGGAAACCTACATAGTCCAAATGCCCGCTAGGCAACCTACATAATCCAAGTGCCCGCTCTGGAACATACAAAATGCAAGTGCCCGTTAGCTAACCTAGATAGTCCAAGGGCCCGATAGTTGACCTACATAATCAAAGTGCCAGCTAGGTAACCTAGATAGTACAAGTGCCCGCTAGTTAACCTACATAGTCCAAGTTCCCGCTAGGTAACCTAGACTGTCCAAGTGACCACTAGGTTACCTACATAGTCCAAGTGCCCGCTAGTTAACCTACATAGTCCAAGTTCCCGCTAGGTAACCTAGACTGTCCAAGTGACCACTAGGTTACCTACATAGTCCAAGTGTCCGTTCGTTAACCTACATAGTCCAAGTGCCCGCTAGGTAACGTAGATAGCCCAAGTGCCCGCTAGGGAACGTACATAGTCCTGGTGCCTGCTAGGTAAACTACATAGTCCAAGTGCCCGTTCATTAACCTACATAGTCCAAGTACCCGTTCGTTAACCTACATAGCCCAAGTGCCCGCTGGGGAACATACATAGTCCAATGCCCACTATGTAACCTAGACAGTCTAATTGCCCGCTAGTTAACCTAGACAGTCCAAGTACCCGATAGGGAACCTACATAGTCTCAGTGCCCGCTAGGGAACCTACGTAGTCCAAGTGCTCGCTAGGCAACCTACATAGTCCAAGTGCCCGTGAGTTAACCTAGAGAGTCAAAGTGCCTGCTAGGTAACCTAAATAGTCCAAGTGCCCGCTAGTGAACCTCGATAGTCCAAGTCATCGCTAGGTAACCTAGATAGTCCAATTGCCCGTTAGATAACCTAATTAGTCGAAGTGTCCGCTAGTTAACCTACATAGTCCAAGTGCCCACTAGGTAACCTAGATAATCCAAATGTCCGCTAGGTAACCTAGACAGTCCAAGTGCCCGCTAGGTTACCTACATAGTCCAAGTGCACGTTCGTTAACCTAGATAGTCCAAGTGCCCGCTGGTAACCTACATAGTCCAAGAGCCCGCTAGGTAACCTTGATAGTCCAAGTGCCTTCTAGTTAACCTACGTAGTCCAAGTGCCCGCTAGATAACCTACATAGTCCAATTGCCCACTAGGTAACCTAAATAATTCAAATGCCCGCTAGGGATACTACATAGTCCAAGTGCCCGTTAGTTAACCTAGATAGTCCAAGTGCCCGCTAGTAAACCTAGATAGTCCAAGGGCCTGCTACTTAACCTAGGTAGTCCAAGTGCCCGCTAGTTAACCTAAATCGTCCAAGTGTCCGCTAGGTAACCTAGATAGTCCAAGTGCCTGATAACTAACCTACATAGTCCAAGTGTCCATTCGTTAACCTAGATAGTCCAAGTGCCCATTGGGTAACCTACATAGTCCAAGTGCCCGCGTGGTAACCTGGATAGTCCAAGTGCCCGCTAGTTAACCTACATAGTCCAAGTGTCTTCTAGGGAGCCTACATAGTCCACGTGACCGCTAGGGAACCTACATAGTCCAAGTGCCCGTTAGGGAAACTACATCGTCCAAGTGCCCGCTACGTAACCTACAGAGTCCAAATGCCCGCAAGGAAACCTACATAGTCTAAATGCCCGCTAGGCAACCTACATAATTCAAGTGCCCGCTCTGGAACATACAAAGTCCAAGTGCCCGTTAGCTAACCTAGATAGTCCAAGGGCCCGATAGTTGACCTACATAGTCCAAGTGCCAGCTAGCTAACCTAGATAGTACAAGTGCCCGCTAGGGAACCTAGATAATCCAAGTGCCTGTTAGCTAACCTAGATAGTCCAAGTGGCGGCTAGGTAACCTACATAGTCCAAGTGCCCGTTCGTTAACCTAGATAATCCAAGTGTCCGCTAGGTAACCTAGACAGGCCAAGTGACCACTAGGTTTCCTACATAGTCCAAGTGCCCGTTCGTTAACCTACATAGTCCAAGTGCCCGCTAGGGAACGTAGATAGCCTAAGTGCCCGCTAGGGAACGTAAATACTCCAAGTGCCCACTAGGTAACCTAGACAGTCCAATTGCCCGCTAGTTAACGTAGACAGTCCAAGTACACGATAGGGAACCTACATAGTCCAATTGCCCGCTAGGGAACCTATATAGTCCAAGTGCTCGCTAGGCAACCTACATCGTCCAAGTGCCCGTTAGTTAACCTAGATATTTAAAGTGCCTGCTAGGTAACCTAAATAGTCCAAGTGCCCGCTAGGGAACCTCCATAGTCCAAGTGCCCGTTAGGTAACCTAGATAGTCCAATTGCCCGATAGATAACATAGATAGTCGAAGTGTCCTATAGTTAACCTACATAGTCCAAGTGCCCGTTCGTTAACCTAGATAGTACAAGTGCCCGGTAGGTAACCTAGACAGTCCAAGTGCCTGCTAGGTTACCTACATATTCCAAGTGCACGTTCGTTAACCTAGATAGTCCAAGTGCCCGCTGGTAACCTACATAGTCCAAGGGCCCGCTAGGTAACCTTGATAGTCCAAGTGCCTTCTAGTTAACCTACGTAGTCCAAGTGCCCGCTAGGTAACCTACATAGTCCAAGTGCCCACTAGGTAACCTAAATAATCCAAATGCCCGCTAGGAAAACTACATAGTCCTAGTGCCCATTTGGTCACCTACATAGTCCAAGTGCCTGCCTGGTAACCTGGATAGTCCAAGTGCCCGCTAGTTAACCTACATAGTCAAAGTGACTTCTACGGAACCTACATAGTCCACGTGACCGCTAGGGAACCTACATAGTCCAAGTACCCGTTAGGGAAACTACATAGTCCAAGTGCCCACTAGGTAACCTACAGAGTCCAAATCCCCGCAAGGAAACCTACATAGTCTAAATGCCCGCTAGGCAACCTACATAATCAAAGAGCCCGCTCTGGAACATACAAAGTCTAAGTGCCCGTTAGCTAACCTAGATAGTCCAAGGGCCCAATAGTTGACCTACATAGTCCAAGTGCCAGCTAGGTAACCTAGATAGTACAAGTGCCCGCTAGGGAACCTAGATAATCCAAGTGCCTGTTAGCTAACCTAGATAGTCCAAGTGGCGTCTAGGTAACATACATAGTCCAAGTGCCCGTTCTTTAACCTAGATAATCCACGTGCCCTCAAGGTAACCTAGACAGTCCAACTGCCCGCTAGGTAACCTACATAGTCCAAATGCCCGCTAGTTAACCTACATGGTCCAAGTGTCCTGTAGGTAACCTAAATAGTCCAAGTGCCCGCTATTTAACCTACATAGTCCAAGTGCCCGCTAGGTAACCTAGATAGTGAAAGTGCCCGTTAAGTAACCTAGATAATCCAATTGCCTGCGAGGTAACCTACATTGTCCACGTTCCCGCTAGGTGACCTAGATAGTCCAAGTGCCCGTTACCTAACCTAGGTAGTCCAAGTGCCCGCTATGCTACACACATAGTCCAAGTGCCCGTTCGTCAACCTAGATGTCCAAGTGCCCGCAATGTATCCTAGACAGTCCAAGTGTCCATTCGTTAACCTAGATAGTCCAAGTGCCCGCTAGGGAACCTATATATTCCAAGTGCTATCTAGGTAACCTAGATAGTCCAAGGGCCCACTAGTTAACCTACATAGTCCAAGGGCTCGATTGTTAACTTTGGTAATCCAAGTGCCCGTTAGTAAAACTAGATCGTCCAAGTACCCCCTAGTTAACCTAGATCGTCCAAGTGTCCTCTAGTTAACCTACATAGTCCAAGTGCCCGCTAGGTAACCTACATAGTGCAAGTGTCTGCTAGGTAACCTACATAGTCCAAGTGCCGCTAGTTAACGTAGATAGTCCAAGTGCCCGCCAGGGAAGGTACATAGTCCAAGTGCCCCCTAGGTAACCTAGAGAGTGCAAGTGCCCCCTAGTTAACCTACATAGTCCAAGTGCCTGCTAGGTAAACTAGATAGTCAAAGTGCCCGCTAGGTAACCTAGATAGTCCAAGTGCCTGCTAGGTAACCTACACAGTGCAAGTGTCCGCTAGTTAACCTAGATCGTCCAATTGTCCGCTAGTTAACCTACATAGTCCAAGTGCCCGCTAGGTAACCTAAATAGTCCAAGTGCCCGTTCGGTAACCTAGATAGTCCAAGTGCCCTTTAGGGAACCTAGATAGTCCAAGTGCCCGCTAGGGAACCTAGGTAGTCCAAGTGCCCGCTAGGGAACCTACGTAGTCCAATTGCCCGCTCTGGAACATACATTGTCCAAGTGCCCGTTAGTTAAACTAGATAGTCCAAGTGCCCGCTAGGTCACCTACATAGTCCAAGTGCCCTCTAGGTAACCTATATAGTCCAAATTTCCGCTAGGGAACCTACATAGTCCAAGCGCGCGCTAGTTAACCTAGATAGTCCAAGTGCCCGCTAGTTAACCAGGATCATCAAAGTGCCCTCTAGTTAACTTACATAGTCCAAAGGCCTGCTAGTTAACCTAGATAGTCCAAGTGCCCGCTAGTTAACCTACATAGTCAAAGTTCCCGCTAGGTAACCTAGACAGTCCAAGTGACCACTAGGTTACCTACATAGTCCAAGTGCCCGTTCGTTAACCTACATAGTCCAAGTGCCCGCTAGGTAACGTAGATAGCCCAAGTGCCCGCTAGGGAAGGTACATAGTCCAAGTGCCCGTAGGTAACCTAGATAGTCCAAGTGCCCGCTAATTAACCTACATAGTCCAAGTACCTGCTAGGTAAACTACATAATCCAAGTGCCCGTTCATTAACCTACATAGTCCAAGTGCCCGTTCGTTAACCTACATAGTCCAAGTGCCCGCTAGGTAACGTAGATAGCCCAAGTGCCCGCTAGGGAACGTACATACTCCAAGTGCCCACTAGGTAACCTAGACAGTCCAATTGCCTGCTAGTTAACCTAGACAGTCCAAGTACCCGATAGGGAACCTACATAGTCCAATTGCCCGCTAGGGAACCTACATAGTCCAAGTGCTCGCTAGGCAACCTACATAGTCCAAGTGCCCGTTAGTTAACCTAGATAGTCAAAGTGCCTGCTAGGTAACCTAAATAGTCCAAGTGCCCGCTAGGGAACCTCCATATTCCAAGTGCCCGCTAGGTAAGCTTGATAGTCCAATTGCCCGTTAGATAACCTAGATAGTCGAAGTGTCCTCTAGTTAAGCTACATAGTCCAAGTGCCCGTTCGTTAACCTAGATAGTCCAAGTGCCCGGTAGGTAACCTAGACAGTCCAAGTGCCCGCTAGGTTACCTACATAGTCCAAGTGCACGTTCGTTAACCTTGATAGTCCACGTGCCCGCTGGTAACCTACATAGTCCAAGGGCCCGCTAGGTAACCTTGATAGTCCAAGTGCCTTCTAGTTAACCTACGTAGTCCAAGTGCCCGCTAGCTAACCTACATAGTCCAAGTGCCCACTAGGTAACCTAAATAATCCAAATGCCCGCTAGGGAAACTACATAGTCCAAGTGCCCATTGGGTAACCTACATAGTCCAAGTGCCCTCCTGGTAACCTGGATAGTCCAAGCGCCCGCTAGTTAACCTACATAGTCCAAGTGCCTTCTAGGGAGCCTACATAGTCCACGTGACCGCTAGGGAACCTACATAGTCCAAGTGCCCGTTAGGGAACCTACATAGTTCAAGTGCCCGCTAGGTAACCTACAGAGTCCAAATGCCCGCAAGTAAACCTACATAGTCTAAATGCCCGCTAGGCAACCTAAATAATCCAAGTGTCCGCTCTGGTAGATACATAGTCCAAGAGCCCGTTAGCTAACCTAGATAGTCCAAGGGCTCGCTAGTTGACCTACATATTCCAAGTGCCAGCCAGGTAACCTAGATAGTACAAATGCCCGCTAGGGAACCTAGATAGTCCAAGTGCCTTTTAGCTAACCTAGAAAGTCTAAGTGGAGGCTAGGTAACCTACATAGTCCAAGTGCCCGTTCGTTAACCTAGATAATCCAAGTGCCCGCTAGGTAACCTAGACAGTCCAAGTGCCCGCTAGGTAACCTACATAGTACAAATGCCCGCTAGTTAACCTACATAGTCCAAGTGCCCGTTAAGTAACCTAGATAGTCCAAATGCCCGCTAGGGAACCCACATAGTCCAAGTGCCCGCTAGGGAACTTACATAGTCCTAGGGCCGCTAGGGAACCTACATAGTCCGAGTGCTCGTTAGTTAACCTAGATAGTCCAAGTGCCCGCTAGGTAACCTAGATAGTCCAACAGCCCGGTAGGTAACCTACATACTCCAAGTACCCGCTAGGTAACGTAGATAGTTCAAGTGCCAACTAGGTAACCTACAAAGTCTAAGTGCCCGCTAAGGAATCTATATAGTCCAAATGCCCGCTAGGTTGCCTACATAATCTAAATGCCCGCTAGGTAACCTAGATAGTCCAAGGGCTTGCTAGGTAACCTACATAGTCCTAGTGCCCCCTAGTTAACCTACATTCTCCAAGTGCCCCATAGGGAACCTACATAGTCCAAGTGCCCGCTAGGTAACCTACATAGTCCAAATGCCCTCTAGTTAACCCACATAGTCCAAGTGCCCGCTAGGGAACTTACATAGTCCAAGGGCCCGCTAGCGATCCTACATAGTCCAAGTGCCCGTTAGTTAACCTAGATAGTCCAAGTGCCCGCTCTGTAACCTAGATAGTCCAACAGCCCGCTAGGTAACCAACATACTCCAAGAACCCGATAGGCAACGTAGATAGTTCAAGTGCCAGCTTGGTAACCTAGATAGTCCAAGTGCCCGCTAGGTAACCTACAAAGTCTAAGTGCCCGCTAGGTTAGCTATATAGTCCAAATGCCCGCTAGGGAACCTACGTAGTCCAAGTGCCCGCTAGGTAACCTAGATAGTCCAAGTGGCCTCTAGTTAACCTAGATCGTCCAAGTGCCCGCTAGTTAACCTACAGAATCCAAGGGCCCGTTTTTTAACCTACATAGTCCAAGGTCCGCTAGTTAACCTAGATTGTCCAACTGCTCGCTAGTTAGCCTACATAGTACAAGGGCCCGCTAGTTGACCTAGATAGTCCAAGTGCCCGCTAGGTAACCTAAGTAGTCCAAATGTCAGATAGGGATCCTACATACTCCAAGTGCCCGCTAGGTAACCTAGATAGTCCAAGTGCCCGCTAGGTAACCTAGACTGTACAAGTGCCCACTAGGTTACCTACATAGTCCACGTGACCGTTCGTTAACCTAGATAGTCCAAGTGCCCCCTAGGAAACCTACATAGTCCAAGGGCCCGCTAGGTAACCTAGATAGTCCAAGTGCTCGCTAGTTAACCTACAAAGTCCAAGTGCCCGCTATGTAACCTAGATAGTCAAAGTGCCCGTTAGGTAACCTAGATAGTCCAAGTGCCCGTTAGGCAACCTACATGGTCCAAGAGCCCATTCGTTGACCTAGAAGTCCAAGTGCCCGCTAGGTAACCTAGACAGTCCAAATGCCCGCTAGTTAACGTACATAGTCCAAGTGCCCGTTAGGTGACGTAGATAGTCCAAATGCCCGCTAGGGAACTCACATAGTCTAAGTGCCCGCTAGGGAACTTACATAGTCCAAGGGCCGCTAGGGAACCTACATAGTCCAAGTGGCCGTTAGTTAACCAAGATAGTCCAAGTGCCCGCTAGGTAACCTAGATAGTCCAACAGCCCGGTAGGTAACCTACATACTCCAAGTACCCGCTAGGTAACGTAGATAGTTCAATTGCCAGCTAGGTAACCTAGATAGTCCAAGTGCCCGCTAGGTAACCTACAAAGTCTAAGTGCCCGCTAAGGAATCTATATAGTCCAAATGCCCGCTAGGGAGCCTACATAATCCAAATGCCCGCTAGGTAACCTAGATAGTCCAAGGGCCCGCTAGGTAACCTACATAGTCTTAGTGCCCCCTAGTTAACCTACATTCTCCAAGTGCCCGATAGGGAACCTACATAGTCCAAGTGCCCGCTAGGTAACCTACATAGTCCAAATGCCCTCTAGTTAACCCACATAGTCCAAGTGACCGCTAGGGAACTTACTTAGTCCAAGGGCCCGCTAGGGAACCTACATAGTCCAAGTGCCCATTAGTTAACCTAGATAGTCCATGTACCCGCTAGGTAACCTAGATAGTCCAACAGCCCGCTAGGTAACCAACATACTCCAAGAACATGCTAGGCAACGTAGATAGTTCAAGTGCCAGCTAGGTAACCTATATAGTCCAAGTGCCCGCTAAGTAAGCTACAAAGTCTAAGTGCCCGCTAGGTTATCTATATAGTCCAAATGCCCGCTGGGAACCTACATAGTCGAAGTGCCCACTAGGTAACCAAGATAGTCCAAGTGCCCGCTAGTTAACCTTCATAGTCCAAGGGTCCGCTAGTTAACCTACATAGTCCAAGGTCCGCTAGTTAACCTAGATAGTCCAAATGCCTGCTAGGGAACCCACATAGTCCAAGTACCCCCTAGGGAACTTACATAGTCCAAGGGCCGCTAGGGAACCTACATAGTCCAAGTGCCCGTTAGTTAACCTAGATAGTCCAAGTGCCCGCTAGGAAACCTACATAGCCAAGGGCCCACTAGGTAACCTAGATAGGCCAAGTGCCCGCTATGTAACCTAGAGTCCAAGTGCTCGCTAGTTAACCTACATAGTCCAAGTGCCCGCTATGTAACCTAGATAATCAAAGTGCCCGTTAGGTAACCTAGATAGTCCAAGTGCCCGTTAGGCAACCTACATGGTCCAAGAGCCCGTTCGTTAACCTAGAAGTCCAAGTGCCCGCTAGGTAACCTAGACAGTCCAAGTGCCCGCTAGGTTGCCTGCATATTCCAAGTGCCCGTTCGTTAACCTAGATAGTCCAAGTGCCCACTAGGTAACCTATATAGTCCAAGTGCCCGCTAGGTTACCTAGATAGTCCAAGGGCCCGCTAGTTAACCTACATAATCCATGGGCCCGTTAGTTAACCTACGTAGTACAAGGGCCCGTTAGTTAACCTACGTAGTACAAGGGCCCCCTAGTTAACCTAGATCGTGCAAGTGTCCGCTAGTTAACCTACATAGCCCAAGTGCCCGCTAGTTAACCTATATACCAAGTGCCCGCTACGTAACCTAGATAGTCCAAGGGCACGCTAGTTAACCTACATTGTACAAGTGCCCGCTAGGCAACCTAGATAGTCCAAGTGCCCTCTAAGGAACCTAGATAGTCCAAGTGCACGCTAGTTAACCTAGATAGTCCAAGTGTCCGCTTGTTAACCTAGATAGTCCAAGTGCCGGCTAGGTAACCTACATAGTGCAAGTGTCCGCTAGTTAACCTACATATTCCAAGTGCCCGATAGTTAACATAGATAGTACAAGTGCTCGCTAGGGAACGTACATAGTCCAAGTGCCCGCTAGGGAACGTACATAGTCCAAGTGCCCGCTAGGTAACTTAGATAGTGTAAGTACCCGCTAGTTAACCTAGATAGTCCAAGTGCCCCCTAGTAAACCTACATAATCCATGGGCCCGCTAGTTAACCTACATAGTGCAAGGGCCCGCTAGTTAACCTAGATCGTGCAAGTGTCCGCTAGTTAACCTACATAGTCCAAGTGCCAGCTAGGTAACCTACATAGTCCAATTGCCCGCTAGGGATCCTTCATAATCCTAGTGCCTGCTAGGTAACCTAGATAGTCCAAGTGCCCGCTAGTTAACCTAGATTGTCCAAGTGCCCTTAGTTAACCTACATAGTCCAATTGCCCGCTAGGTAACCTACATAGTGCAAGTGTCCGCTAGGTAACCTACATAGTCCGAGTGCCCGCTAGGTAACATAGATAGTCCAAGTGCCCGCTAGGGAAGGTACATAGTCCAAGTGCGCGCTAGGTAACCTAGAGAGTACAAGTGCCCGCTAGTTAACCTACATAGTCCACGTGCCTGCTAGGTAACCTAGATAGTCCAAGGGCCTGCTAGTTAACCTAGATAGTCCAAGTGCCCGCTAGGTAACCTACATAGTGCAAGTGTCCGCTAGTTAACCTACGTAGTCCAAGGAACCCCTAGTTAACCTAGATAGCCCATGTATCCGCTAGTTAACCTAGATCATCCAATTGTCCGCTAGTTAACCTACATAGTCCAAGTGCCCTTTAGGGAACCTAGATAGTCCAAGTGCCCTCTAGGGAACCTACATAGTCCAATTGTCCGCACTGGAACATACATAGTCCAAGTGCCTGTTAGTTAACCTAGATAATCCAAGTGCCCGCTACTTAACCTACATAGTCCAAGTGCCCGCTAGGTAACCTACATAATCCAAGTGCCCTCTAGTTAACCTATATAGTACAAATGCCCGCTATTTAACCTACATAGTCCAAGTGCCCGCTAGTTAACCTACATAGTCCACGTGCCCGCTAGGTAACCTACATAATCCAAGTGCCCGCTACGTAACCTATATAGTCCAAAAGCCCGCTAGGGAACCTACATAGTCCAAGTGCCCGCTAGTTAACCTAGATAGGCCAAGTGCCCGCTAGTTAACCTAGATAGTCCAAGTGCCCGCTAGTTAACCTACATAGTCCAAGTGCCCGCTAGGTAACCTAGACAGTCCAAGTGACCACTAGGTTACCTACATAGTCCAAGTGCCCATTCGTTAACCTACATAGTCCAAGTGCCCGCTAGGTAACGTAGATAGCCCAAGTGCCTCCTAGGGAACGTACATAGTCCAAGTGCCCGCTAGGCAACCTAGATAGTCCAAGTGCCCGCTAGTTAACCTACATAGTCCAAGTGCCTGCTAGGTAAACTACATAGTCCAAGTGCCCACTAGGTAACCTAGACAGTCCAATAGCGCACTAGTTAACCTAGAAAGTCCAAGTACACGCTAGGGAACCTATATAGTCCAAGCGCCCGCTATGGAACCTACATAGTCCAAGTGCTCGATAGGCAACCTACATAGTCCAATTGCCCGTTAGTTAACCTAGAGAGACAAAGTGCCTGCTAGGTAACCTAGATAGTCCAAGTGCCCGCTAGGTAACCTACATAGTCCAAGTACCTGTTAGGTAACCTTGATAGTCCAATTGCCCGTTACCTAACCTAGATAGTCCAAGTGTCCGCTAGTTAACCTACATAATCCAAGTGCCCGTTCGTTAACTTACATTGTCCAAGTGCCCGCTAGGTAACGTAGATAGCCCAAGTGCCCGCTAGGGAACGTACATAGTCCAAGTGCGCACTAGGTAACCTAGACAGTCCAATTGCCCCCTAGTTAACCTAGACAGTCCAAGTACCCGATAGGGAACCTACATAGTCCAAGTGCCCGCTAGAGAACCTACATAGTCCAAGTGCTCGCTAGGCAACCTACATAGTCCAAGTAGCCGTTAGTTAACTTAGATAGTCCAATTGCCCGTTAGCTAACCTAGATAGTCAAAGTGTCAGCTAGTTAACCTACATAGTCCAAGTGCCCGTTCGTTAACCTAGATAGTCCAAGTGCCCGCTAGGTAACCTAGACAGTCCAAGTGCCCGCTAGGTTACCTACATAGTCCAAGTGCACGTTCGTTAACCTCGATAGTCCAAGTGCCCGCTGGTAACCTACATAGTCCAAGAGCCCGCTAGGTAACCTTGATAGTCCAAGTGCCTTCTAGTTAACCTACGTAGTCCAAGTGCCCTCTAGATAACCTACATAGTCCAAGTGCCCACTAGGTAACCTAAATAATCCAAATGTCCGCTAGGGAAACTACATAGTCCAAGTGCCCGTTAGTTAACCTAGATAGTCCAAGTGCCCGCTAGTAAACCTAGATAGTCCAAGGGCCTGCTAGTTAACCTAGATAGTCCAAGTGCCCGCTAGTTAACCTAGATAGTCCAAGTGCCTGATAGCTAACCTACATAGTCCAAGTGTCCGTTCGTTAACCTAGATAGTCCAAGTGCCCATTGGGTAACCTACATAGTCCAAGTGCCCGCTTGGTAACCTGGATAGTCCAAGTGCTCGCTAGTTAACCTACATAGTCCAAGTGCCTTCTAGGGAGCCTACATAGTCCTCGTGACCGCTAGGGAACCTACATAGTCCAGTGCCCGTTAGGGAACCTACATAGTCCAAGTGCCTGCTAGGTAACCTACATAGTCAAAATGCCCGCAGGGAAACCTACATAGTCCAAATGTCCGCTAGGCAACCTACATAAACCAAGTGCCCGCTCTGTAACATACATAGTCCAAGTGCCCGTTAGCTAACCTAGATAGTCCAAGGGCCCTCTTGTTCACCTACATAGTCCAAGTGCCAGCTAGGTAACCTAGATAGTACAAGTGCCCGCTAGGGAACCTAGATAGTCCAAGTGCTTTTTAGCTAACCTAGATAGTCCAAGTGGCGGCTCGGTTACCTACATAGTCCAAGTGCCCGTTCGTTAACCTAGATAATCCAAGTGCCCGTTAGGTAACCTAGACAGTCCAAGTGCCCGCTAGTTACCCTACAGATTCCAAGTGCCCGTTAGTTAACCTAGAGGGTCAAAGTGCCTGCTAGGTAACCTAGGTAGTCCAAGTGCCCGCTAGGTAACCTACATAGTCCAAGTGCCCGCTAGGCAACATAGATAGTCCAAATGCCCGCTAGGGAAACTACATAGTCCAAGTGCCCGCTAGTTAACCTAGATAGTCCAAGTGCCCGCTAGTAAACCTAGATAGTACAAGGGCCTGCTAGTTAACCTAGATAGTCCAAGTGCCCGCTAGTTAACCTAAATCGTCCAAGTGTCCGTTAGGTAACCTAGATAGTCTAAGTGCCTGATAGCTAACCTACATAGTCCAAGTGTCCGTTCGTTAACCTAGATAGTCCAAGTGCCCATTGGGTAACCTACATAGTCCAAGTGCCCGCTTGGTAACCTGGATAGTCCAAGTGCCCGCTAGTTAACCTACATAGTCCAAGTGCCTTCTAGGGAGCCTACATAGTCCACGTGACCGCTAGGGAACCTACATAGTCCAGTGCCTGTTAGGGAACCTACATAGTCCAAGTGCCCGCTAGGTAACCTACATAGCCAAATGCCCGCAGGGAAACCTACATAGTCCAAATGTCCGCTAGGCAACTTACATAATCCAAGTGCCCGCTCTGTAACATACATAGTCCAAGTGCCCGTTAGCTAACCTAGATAGTCCAAGGGCCCTCTTGTTGACCTACATAGTCCAAATGCCAGCTAGGTAACCTAGATAGTACAAGTGCCCGCTAGGGAACCTAGATAGTCCAAGTGCTTTTTAGCTAACCTACATAGTCCAAGTTCCCGTTCGTTAACCTAGATAATCCAAGTGCCCGTTAGGTAACCTAGACAGTCCAAGTGCCCGAAGTTACCCTACAGATTCCAAGTGCCCGTTAGTTAACCTAGAGGGTCAAAGTGCCTGCTAGGTAACCTAGGTAGTCCAAGTGCCCGCTAGGTAACCTACATAGTCCAAGTGCCCGCTAGGCAACCTAAATAGTCCAAATGCCCGCTAGGGAAACTACATAGTCCAAGTGCCTGCTAGTTAACCTAGATAGTCCAAGTGCCCCCTAGTAAACCTACATAATCCATGGGCCCGCTAGTTAACCTACATAGTGCAAGTGCCCGCTAGTTAACCAAGATCGTGCAAGTGGCCGCTAGTTAACCTACATAGTCCAAATGCCAGCTAGGTAACCTAGATAGTCCAATTGCCCGCTAGGGATCCTTCATAATCCAAGTGTCCGCTAGGTAACCTAGAGAGTGCAAGTGCCCGCTAGTTAACCTACATAGTCCAAGTGCCCGCTAGTTAACCTAGATAGTCCAAGTGCCCGCTTGTAAATCCAGATAGTCCAAGGGTCTGCTAGTTAACCTAGATAGTCCAAGTGCCCGATAGTTAACCTAAATCGTCCAAGTGTCCGCTAGGTAACCTACGTAGTCCAAGTGCCTGCTAGGTAACCTAGATAGTCCAAGTGCCTGATAGCTAACCTACATAGTCCAAGTGTCCGTTCGTTAACCTAGATAGTCCAAGTGCCCATTGGGTAACCTACATAGTCCAAGTGCCCGCTTGGTAACCTGGTTAGTCCAAGTGCCCGTTAGTTAACCTATATAGTCCAAGTGCCTTCTAGGGAGCCTACATAGTCCACGTGACTGCTAGGGAACCTACATAGTCCAAGTGCCCGTTAGGGAACCTACATAGTCCAAGTGCCCGCTAGGTAACCTACATAGTCCAAATGCCCGCAAGGAAACCTACATAGACTAAACGTCCGCTAGGCAACCTACATAATCCAAGTGCCCACTCTGGAACATACATAGTCCAAGTGCCCGTTAGCTAACCTAGATAGTCCAAGGGCCCGCTAATTGACCTACATAGTCCAAGTGCCAGCTAGGTACCCTAGATAGTACAAGTGCCTATTAGCTAACCTAGATAGTCCAAGTGGTGGCTAGGTAACCTACATAGTCCAAGTGCCCGTTCATTAACCTAGATAATCCAAGTGCCCATTAGTTAACCTAGACAGTCCAAGTGCCCGCTTGTTACCCTACATAGTCCAAGTGCCCGTTAGTTAACCTAGATAGTCAAAGTGCCCGCTAGATAACCTACATAGTCCAAGTGCCCGCTAGGTAACCTAAATAGTCCAAATGCCCGCTAGGGAAACTACATAGTCCAAGTGCCCGCTAGTTAACCTAGATAATCCAAGTGCCCGCTAGTTAACCTAGATAGTCCAAGTGCCCCCTAGTAAACCTACATAATCCATGGGCCCGCTAGTTAACCTACATAGTGCAAGTGACCGCTAGGTAACGTAGATAGCCCAAGTGCCCGCTAGGTAACCTAGACAGTCCAATAGCCCGCTAGTTAACCTGGACAGTCCAAGTACCCGCTAGGGAACCTACATAGCCCAAGCGCCCACTAGGGAACCTACATAGTCCAAGTGCTCGCTAGGCAACCTACATAATCCAAGTGCCCGTTAGTTAACCTATATAGTCAAAGTGCCTGCTAGGTAACCTAGATAGTCCAAGTGCCCGCTAGGTAACCTACATAGTCCAAGTGTCTGTAAGGTAACCTTGATAGTCCAATTGCCCGTTAGCTAACCTAGATAGTCCAAGTGTCCGCTAGTTAACCTACATAGTCCAAGTGCCCGTTTGTTAACTTACATTGTCCAAGTGCCCGCTAGGTAACGTAGATAGCCCAAGTGCCCGCTAGGGAACGTACATAGTCCAAGTGCCCACTAGGTAACCTAGACAGTCCAATTGCCCCCTAGTTAACCTAGACAGTCCAAGTACCCGATAAGGAACCTACATAGTCCAAGTGCCCGCTAGGGAACCTACATAGTCCAAGTGCTCGCTAGGCAACCTACATAGTCCAAGTGCCCGTTAGTTAACCTAGATAGTCCAATTGCCCGTTAGCTAACCTAGATAGTAGAAGTGTCCGCTAGTTAACCTACAAAATCCAAGTGCCTGTTCGTTTACCTAGATAGTCCAAGTGCCCGCTAGGTAACCTAGACAGTCCAAGTGCCCGCTAGGTTACCTACATAGTCCAAGTGCACGTTCGTTAACCTAGATAGTCCAAGTGCCCGCTGGTAACCTACATAGTCCAAGAGCCTGCTAGGTAACCTTGATAGTCCAAGTGCCTTCTAGTTAACCTACGTAGTCCAAGTGCCCGCTAGATAACCTACATAGTCCAATGCCCACTAGGTAACCTAAATAATCCAAATGCCCGCTAGGGAAACTACATAGTCCAAGTGCCCGGTAGTTAACCTAGATAGTCCAAGTGCCCGCTAGTAAACCTAGATAGTCCAAGGGCCTGCTAGTTAACCTAGATAGTCCAAGTGCCCGCTAGTTAACCTAAATCGTCCAAGGGTCCGCTAGGTAACCTAGATAGTCCAAGTGCCTGATAACTAACCTACATAGTCCAAGTGTCCTTTCGTTAACCTAGATAGTCCAAGTGCCCATTGGGTAACCTACATAGTCCAAGTGCCAGCTTGGTAACCTGGATAGTCCAAGTGCCCGCTAGTTAACCTACATAGTCCAAGTGCCTTCTAGGGAGCCTACATAGTCCACGTGACCGCTACTTAACCTACATAGTCCAAGTGCCCGTTAGGGAAACTCCATAGTCCATTTGCCCGCTAGGGATCCTTCATAATCCAAGTGCCTGCTAGGTAACCTATAGAGTGCAAGTGCCCGCTAGTTAACCTACATAGTCCAAGTACCCGCTAGTTAACCTAGATAGTCCAAGTGCCCGCTAGTAAACCTAGATAATCCAAGGGCCTGCTAGTTAACCTAGATAGTCCAAGTGCCCGCTAGTTAACCTAAATCGTCCAAGTGTCCGCTAGGTAACCTACATAGTCCAAGTGCCTGCTAGGTAACCTAGATAGTCCAAGTGCCTGATAGCTAACCTACATAGTCCAAGTGTCCGTTCGTTAACCTAGATAGTCCAAGTGCCCATTGGGTAACCTACATAGTCCAAGTGCCCGCTTGGTAACCTCGTTAGTCCAAGTGCCCGCTAGTTAACCTACATAGTACAAGTGCCTTCTAGGGAGCCTACATAGTCCACGTGACCGCTAGGGAACCTACATAGTCCAAGTGCCCGTTAGGGAACCTACATAGTCCAAGTGCCCGCTAGGTAACCTACATAGTCCAAATGCCCGCAAGGAAACCTACATAGTCTAAATGTCCGCTAGGTAACCTACATAATCCAAGTGCCCACTCTGGAACATACATAGTCCAAGTGCCTTTTAGCTAACCTAGACAGTCCAAGGGCCCGCTAGTTGACCTACTTAGTCCAAGTGCCAGCTAGGTAACCTAGATAGTACAAGTGCCCGCTAGGGAACCTAGATAGTACAAGTGCCTATTAGCTAACCTAGATAGTCCAAGTGGTGGCTAGTTACCCTACATAGTCCAAATGCCCGTTCGTTAACCTAGATAATCCAAGTGCCCGTTAGGTAACCTAGACAGTCCAAGTGCCCGCTAGTTACCCTACATAGTCCAAGTGCCCGCTAGTTAACCTAGATAGTCCAAGTACCCTAGTAAACCTACATAATCCATGGGCCCGATAGTTAACGTACATAGGGCAAGGGCCCGCTAGTTAACCTAGATTGTCCAAGTGCCCTTAGTTAACCTACATAGTCCAAGTGCCGCTAGGTAACCTACATATTGCAAGTGTCCTCTAGGTAACCTACATAGTCCAAGTGCCCGCTAGTTAACATAGATAGTCCATGTGCCCGCTAGGGAAGGTACATAGTCCAAGTGCCCGCTAGGTAACCTAGAGAGTGCAAATGCCCGCTAGTTAACCTACATAGTCCAAGTGCCTGCTAGGTAACCTAGATAGTACAAGGGACTCCTAGTTAACCTAGATAGTCCAAGTGCCCGCTAGGTAACCTACATAGTGCAAGTGTCCGCTAGTTAACCTACGTAGTCCAAGGAACCCCTAGTTAACCTAGATAGTCCAAGTACCCGCTAGTTAACCTAGATCATCCAATTGTCCGCTAGTTAATCTACATAGTCCAAGTGTCCTTTAGGGAACCTAGATTGTCCAAGTGCCCCCTAGGGAACCTACATAGTCCAATTATCCGCTCTGGAGCATGCATAGTCCAAGTGCCTGTTAGTTAACCTAGATAATCCAAGTGCCCGCTAGTTAACCTACATAGTCCAAGTGCCCGCTAGGCAACCTACATAATCCAAGTGCCCGTTAGGTAACCTACATTGTCCAAATGCCCGCTAGGGAACCTACATAGTCCAAGTGCCCGCTAGTTAACCTAGATAGTCCAAGTGCCCGCTAGTTAACCTAGATAGTCCAAGTGCCCGCTAGTTAACCTACATAGTCCAAGTGTCCGCTAGGTAACCTAGACAGTCCAAGTGACCACTAGGTAACCTACATAGTCCAAGTGCCCATTCGTTAACCTACATAGTCCAAGTGCACACTAGGTAATGTAGATAGCCCAATTGCCCGCTAGGGAACGTACATAGTCAAGTGCCCGCTAGGTAACCTCGATAGTCCAAGTGCCCGCTAGGTAACCTACATAGTCCAAGTGCCTGCTAGTTAAACTACATACTCCAAGTGCCCACTAGGTAACCTAGACAGTCCAATTGCCCGCTAGTTAACCTAGACAGTCCAAGTACCCGCTAGGGAACCTACATAGTCCAAGCGCCCGCTAGGGAACCTACATAGTCCAAGTGCTCGCTTGGCAACCTACATAGTTCAAGTGCCCCTTAGTTAACCAAGATACTCAAAGTGCCTGCTAGGTAACCTATATAGTCCAATTGCCCGCTGGGTAACCTACATAGTCCAAGTGCCCGTTAGGTAACCTTGATAGTACAATTGCCCGTTAGCTAATCTAGATAGTCCAAGTGTCCGCTAGTTAACCTACATAGTCCAAGTGCCCGTTCGTTAACCTAGATAGTCCAAGTGCCCGCTAGGTAACCTAGACAGTCCAAGTGCCCGTTAGGTTACCTACATAGCCCAAGTGAACTTTCGTTTACCTAGATAGTCCAAGTGCCCGCTGGTAACCTACATAGTCCAAGAGCCCGCTAGGAAACCTTGATAGTCCAAGTGCCTTCTAGTTAACCTACATAGTCCAAGTGCCCGCTAGGTAACCAAATAGTCCATGTGCCCGCTAGTTAACCTACATAGTCCAAGTGCCCGATAGAAACCTATATAGTCCAAGTGCCCTTTAGGGAACCTACATAGTCCAAGTGCCCGTTAGGGAACCAATAGTCTTAGTGCTGGCTAGGGAACCTGTATCATCCAAGTGCCCGCTAGGTAACCTAGATAGTCCAAGTGCCCGCTAGGTTATCTATATAGTCCAAATGCCCGCTAGGGAACCTACATAGTCCACGTACCCGCTAATTAACCTACATAGTCCAAGTGACCGTTAGCTAACCTAGATAGTCCAAGTACCCAATAGTTAACCTACATAGTTCAAGTGCCCGCTAGGTAACTTAGATTATCCAAGTGCCCGCTAGTTAACCTACATAGTCCCAAGGCCCGCTAGTTAACCTACATAGTCCAAGGGCCCACTAGTTGACCTACATAGTCCAAGTGCCCGCTAGGTAACCTAGATAGTCCTATTGCCCGTTAGTTAACATAGATAGTCCAAGTGCCCACTTCGGGACGTACATATTCCAAGTGCCCGCTAGGTAACCCGGATAGTCCAAGTGCCCGCTAGGGTATGTACATAGACCAAGTGCCCGCTAGGTAACCTAGATAGTCAAAGTGCCCGCTAGTTAACCTACATAGTCGAAAGGCCCCTTAGTTAACCTAGATAGTCCACGTGCCCGCTAGTTAACCTAGATTGTCCAAGTGTCCGCTAGTTAACTTACATAGTCCAAGTGCCCTTAGGTAACCTACATAGTCGAAGTTCCCGCTAGGTAACCTAGATAGTCAAGGGCCCGTTACCTATCCTAGATCGTCCAATTGCCCGCTGGGCAACCTACATAGTCCGAGTGCCCGTTCGTTAACATAGAAGTCCATGTGCCCGCTAGGTAACATAGACAGTCCAAGTGCCCGCTAGGTTACCTGCTTAGTCTAAGTGCCCGTTAGGTAACCTACATAGTCCAAGTGCCTGCTAGGTAACCTAGATAGTCCAAGTACCCGTTAGCTAACCTAGATAGTCCAAGTGCCTGCTAGGTAACCTACATAGTCAAAGTGCCCGCTAGGTAACCTAGATAGTCCAAGTTCTTGTTAGCTAACCTAGATAGTCCTAGTGCCCGCTAGGTAACCTACATAGTCCAAGGGCCCGCTGGTTAACCTAGTTCGTCCAAGTGACCGCTAGGTAACCAAGATAGTCAAAGTGTCCGCTACGTAACATACATAGTCCAAGTTCCCACTAGGTCACCTAGATAGTCCAAGTGCCCGTTACCTAACCTAGATAGTCCAAGTGCCCGCTAGGTAACCTACAACTTCCTAGTGCCCGCTAGTTAACCAACATTGTCCAAGTGCCCGATACGGAACCTACATAGTCCAAGTGCCTGTTAGGTAACCTACATAGTCCAAATGCCCGCTAGTAACCTACATAGTCCAAGTGCCTGATAGGGAACTCACATAATCCAAGTGCCCGCTAGGGAACCTACATCGTCCAAGTACCCATTAGGTAACCTAGATGGTCCAAATGCCCGCTAGGGAACCCACATAGTCCAAGTGCCTGCCAGGGTACTTAAATAGTACAAGTGCCCGTTAGTTAACCTAGATAGTCCAAGTGCCCGCTATTTAACCTAGACAGTCCAAGTGCCCGTTCCTTAACCTAGACAGTCCAAGTGTCCGCTAGGGAAACCACATAGTCCAGTGCCCGCTAGGGAACTTACATAGTCCAAGTGCCCGCTAGTTAACCTAGATAGTCCAAGTGCCCGTTCGTTAACCTAGACAGTCCAAGTGCCCGCTAGGGAAACCATATACTCCAGTGCCTGCTAGGGAACTTACATAGTCCAAGTGCCCGCTAGTTAACCTAAATAGTCCAAGTGCCCGTTCGTTAACCTAGACAGTCCAAGGGCCCGCTAGGGAAACCACATAGTCCAGTGCCCGCTAGGCAACTTACATAGTCCAAGTGCCCGCTAGTTAACCTAGATAGTCCAAGTGCCCGTTCGTTAACCTAGACAGTCCAAGTGCCCGCTAGGAAAAACACATAGTCCAGTGCCCGCTATGGAACTTACATAGTCCAAGTGCCCGCTAGTTAACCTAGATAGTCCAAGGGCCCGTTCGTTAATCTAGACAGTCCAAGTGCCCGCTAGGGAACTTACATAGTCCAAGTGCCCGCTAGTAACCTATATAGTCCAAGTACCCGCTAGGTAACGTAGATAGTCCAAGTGCCCACTAGGGGACGTACATACTCCAAGTGCCCGCTAGGTAACCTAGATAGTCCAAGTGCCCGCCAAGGTATGTACATAGACCAAGTGCCTGCTAGGTAACCTACATAGTCCAAGTGCCCGTTAGGGAGCCTAGATAGTCCAAGTGCCCGCTAGGGAACCTGTATCGTGCAAGTGCCTGCTAAGTAACCAAGATAATCCAAGTGCCCGCTAGTTAACCTAGATAGTCCAAGTGCCCGCTAGTTAACCTAGAACCTCCAAGTGTCCGCTAGTTAACCTACATAGTCCAAGGGCCCGTTAGTTAACCTACATAATCCAAGAACCCGCTAGTTAACCTAGATAGTCCAAGTGCCCGCTAGGTTACCTACATAGTCCTAGTGCCCGCTAGGTAACCTAGATAGTCCAAGTTCCTGTTAGCTGACCTAGATAGTCCAAGTGACCGCTAGGTAAACTAGATAGTCAAAGTGCCCGTTAGGTAACCTAGATAGTCCAAGTGCCCGCTATGTAACCTACATAGTCCAAGTTCCCGCTAGGTAACCTAGATAGTCCAAGTGCCCGTTACCTAACCTAGATTGTCCAAGTGCCCGCTAGGCAACCTACATAGTCCAAGTGCCCATTCGTTAACGTAGAAGTCCAAGTGCCCGCTATGTAACCTAGACAGTCCAAGTGCCGGCTAGGTTACCTGCATAGTCAAAGTGCCCGTTCGTTAACCTAGATAGTCCAAGTGCTCGCTAGGGAACCTATATAGTCCAAGTGCTATCGAGGTAACCTAGATAGTCCAAGGGCCTGCTAGTTAACCTACATAGTCCAAGGGTTTGCTTGTTAACTTTGATAGTTCAGGTGCCCGCTGGTTAACCTAGTTCGTCCAAGTGCCCGCTAGTTAACCTAGATCATCCAAGTGCCGGCTAGTTAATCTACATAGTCCAAGGGCCCACTTGTTAACCTAGATCGTCCAAGTGTCCTCTAGTTAACATACATAGTCCAAGTGCCCGCTAGTTAACATAGATAGTCCAAGTGCCCGCTAGGTAAGGTACTTAGTCCAAGTGCCCGATAGGTAACCTACATATTGCAAGTGTCCGCTAGTTAACCTACATAGTCCAAGTGCCCGCTAGTTAACCTAGATAGTCCAAGTGCCCGCTAGGTAACCTACATAGTGCAAGTGTCCGCTAGTTAACCTACATAGTCCAAGTGCCCGATAGTTAACCTAGATAGTCTAAGTACCCGCTAGTTAACCTAGATTGTCCAATTGTCTGCTAGTTAACCTACATAATCCAAGTGCCCTTTAGGAAACCTAGATAGTCCAAGTGCCCGCTAGGGAACCTACATAGTCCAATTGCCCGCTCTGGAACATACATAGTCCAAATGCCTGTTAGTTAACCTAGATAATCTAAGTGCCCGCTAGTTAACCTACATAGTCCAAGTGCCCGCTAGGTAACCTACATGGTCCAAGTGCCAGCTAGGTAACCTATATAGTCCAAATGCCCGCTAGAGAACCTAGATAGTCCAATTGCCCGTTAGCTAACCTAGATAGTCGAAGTGTCCGCTAGTTAACCTACATAGTCCAAGTGCCCGTTTGTTAACCTAGATAGTCCAAGTGCCCGCTAGGTAACCTAGACAGTCCAAGTGCCTGCTAGGTTACCTACATAGTCCAAGTGCACGTTCGTTAACCTAGATAGTCCAAGTGCCCGCTGGTAACCTACATAGTCCAAGAGCCCGCTAGGTATCCTCTATAGTCCAAGTGCCTTCTAGTTAACCTACATAGTCCAAGTGCCTGCTAGGTAACCTAGATAGCCCAAGTGCCCGCTAGGGAACCTACATAGTCCAATTGCCTGCTCTGGAACATACATAGTCCAAATGCCTGTTATTTAACCTAGTTAATCCAAGTGCCCGCTAGGTAATCTACATGGTCCAAGTGCCAGCTAGGTAACCTACATAGTCCAAATGGCCACAAGGAAACCGACATAGTCTAATTGCCCGCTAGGGAACCTACATAATCCAAGTGCCCGTTAGGTAACCTAGATAGTCCCAGTGCCCGTTAGCTAACCTAGATAGTCCAAGGGCCCGCTAGTTGACCTACATAGTCCAAGTGCCCGCTAGGTAACCTACATAGTCCAAGGGCCGGCTCGTTAACCTAGTTCGTCCAAGTGTCCGCTAATTAACCTACATAGTCCACGTGCCCGCTAGGTAACCAAGATAGTCAAAGTGGCCGCTAGGTAACCTACATAGTCCAAGTTCCCACTAGGTAACCTAGATAGGCCAAGTGCCCGTTACCTAACCTAGATAGTCCAAGTGCCCGCTAGGTAACCTACATAGTCCTAGTGCCCGCTAGTTAACCAACATTGTCCAAGTGCCCGATACGGAACCTACATTGTCCAAGTGCCCGTTAGGTAACCTACATAGTCCAAATGCCCGCTAGTAACCTACATAGTCCAAGTGCCCGATAGGGAACTCACATAATCCAAGTGCCCGCTAGGGAACCTACATAGTCCAAGTACCCATTAGGTAACCTAGATAGTCCAAATGCCCGCTAGGGAACCCACATAGTCCAAGTGCCCGCTAGGGAACTTACATAGTCCAAGTGCCCGTTAGTTAACCTAGATAGTCCAAGTGCTAGCTAGTTAACCTAGATAATCCAAGTACCCGCTAGGTAACGTAGATAGTCCAAGTGCCCACTAGGGGACGTACATAGTCCAAGTGCCCGCTAAGTAACCTAGATAGTCCAAGTGCCCGCTAGGGTATGTACATAGACCAAGTGCCCGCTGGTAACCTACATAGTCCAAGTGCCCGATAGGGAACCTACATAGTTCAAGTGCCCGTTAGGGAGCCTAGATATTCCAAATGCCCGCTAGGGAACCTGCATCGTGCAAGTGCCTGCTAGGTAACCTAGATAATCCAAGTGCCCGCTAGTTAAGCTAGATAGTCCAAGTGCCCGCTACTTAACATTCATAGTCCAAGAACCCGCTAGTTAACCTAGATTGTCCAAGTGCCCGCTAGGTAACCTACAGGGTCCTAGTGCCCGCTAGGTAATCTAGATAGTCCAAGTTTCTGTTAGCTAACCTAGATAGTCCAAGTGCCCGTTAGGTAACCTAGATAGTCCTAGTGCCCGCTATGTAACCTACATAATCCAAGTTCCTGCTAGGTAACCTAGATAGTCCAAGTGCCCGTTACCTAACCTAGATCGTCCAAGTGCCCGCTAGGAAACCTACATAGTCCAAGTGCCCATTCGTTAACCTAGAAGTCTACGTGCCCGCTAGGCAACCTACATAGTCCAAGTGCCCGTTCGTTAACCTAGAAGTCCAAGTGCCCGCTAGATAACCTGCATAGTCCAAGTGGCCGTTAGGTAACCTAGATAGTCAAAGTGCCCGTTAGGTAACCTAGATAGTCAAAGTGCCCGTTACCTAACCTAGATAGTCTAAGTGCTCGCTAAGCAACCTACATAGTCCAAGTGCCCATTCGTTAACCTAGAAGTCTAAGTGCCCGCTATGTAACCTAGACAGTCCAAGTGCCGGCTAGGTTACCTGCATAGTCAAAGTGCCCGTTCGTTAACCTAGATAGTCCAAGTGCCCGCTAGGGAACCTATATAGTCCAAGTGCTATCTAGGTAACCTAGATAGTCCAAGGGCCCGCTAGTTAACCTACATAGTCCAAGGGCTCGCTTGTTAACTTTGATAGTCCAAGTGCCCGCTGGTTAACCTAGATCGTCCAAGTGCCCGCTATTTAACCTAGATCGTCCAAGTGCCGGCTAGTTAACCTACATAGTCCAAGGGCCTACTTGTTAACCTAGATCGTCCAAGTGTCCTCTAGTTAACGTACATAGTCCAAGTGCCCGCTAGGGGAGGTACATAGTCCAAGTGCCCGCTAGGTAAGCTAGAGAGTGCAAGTGCCAGCTAGTTAACCTACATAGTCCAAGTGCCTGCTAGGTAACCTAGATAGTCCAAGGGCCTGCTAGTTATCCTACATAGTCCAAGTTCCCGCTAGGTAACCTACATAGTGCAAGTGTCCGCTAGTTAAACTACATAGTCCAAGTGCCCGCTAGTTAACCTAGATAGTCCAAGTACCCTAGTAAACCTACATAATCCATGGGCCCGCTAGTTAACGTACATAGGGCAAGGGCCCGCTAGTTAACCTAGATTGTCCAAGTGCCCTTAGTTAACCTACATAGTCCAAGTGCCGCTAGGTAACCTACATATTGCAAGTGTCCTCTAGGTAACCTACATAGTCCAAGTGCCCGCTAGTTAACATAGATAGTCCATGTGCCCGCTAGGGAAGGTACATAGTCCAAGTGCCCGCTAGGTAACCTAGAGAGTGCAAATGCCCGCTAGTTAACCTACATAGTCCAAGTGCCTGCTAGGTAACCTAGATAGTACAAGGGACTCCTAGTTAACCTAGATAGTCCAAGTGCCCGCTAGGTAACCTACATAGTGCAAGTGTCCGCTAGTTAACCTACGTAGTCCAAGGAACCCCTAGTTAACCTAGATAGTCCAAGTACCCGCTAGTTAACCTAGATCATCCAATTGTCCGCTAGTTAATCTACATAGTCCAAGTGTCCTTTAGGGAACCTAGATTGTCCAAGTGCCCCCTAGGGAACCTACATAGTCCAATTATCCGCTCTGGAGCATGCATAGTCCAAGTGCCTGTTAGTTAACCTAGATAATCCAAGTGCCCGCTAGTTAACCTACATAGTCCAAGTGCCCGCTAGGCAACCTACATAATCCAAGTGCCCGTTAGGTAACCTACATTGTCCAAATGCCCGCTAGGGAACCTACATAGTCCAAGTGCCCGCTAGTTAACCTAGATAGTCCAAGTGCCCGCTAGTTAACCTAGATAGTCCAAGTGCCCGCTAGTTAACCTACATAGTCCAAGTGTCCGCTAGGTAACCTAGACAGTCCAAGTGACCACTAGGTAACCTACATAGTCCAAGTGCCCATTCGTTAACCTACATAGTCCAAGTGCACACTAGGTAATGTAGATAGCCCAATTGCCCGCTAGGGAACGTACATAGTCAAGTGCCCGCTAGGTAACCTCGATAGTCCAAGTGCCCGCTAGGTAACCTACATAGTCCAAGTGCCTGCTAGTTAAACTACATACTCCAAGTGCCCACTAGGTAACCTAGACAGTCCAATTGCCCGCTAGTTAACCTAGACAGTCCAAGTACCCGCTAGGGAACCTACATAGTCCAAGCGCCCGCTAGGGAACCTACATAGTCCAAGTGCTCGCTTGGCAACCTACATAGTTCAAGTGCCCCTTAGTTAACCAAGATACTCAAAGTGCCTGCTAGGTAACCTATATAGTCCAATTGCCCGCTGGGTAACCTACATAGTCCAAGTGCCCGTTAGGTAACCTTGATAGTACAATTGCCCGTTAGCTAATCTAGATAGTCCAAGTGTCCGCTAGTTAACCTACATAGTCCAAGTGCCCGTTCGTTAACCTAGATAGTCCAAGTGCCCGCTAGGTAACCTAGACAGTCCAAGTGCCCGTTAGGTTACCTACATAGCCCAAGTGAACTTTCGTTTACCTAGATAGTCCAAGTGCCCGCTGGTAACCTACATAGTCCAAGAGCCCGCTAGGAAACCTTGATAGTCCAAGTGCCTTCTAGTTAACCTACATAGTCCAAGTGCCCGCTAGGTAACCAAATAGTCCATGTGCCCGCTAGTTAACCTACATAGTCCAAGTGCCCGATAGAAACCTATATAGTCCAAGTGCCCTTTAGGGAACCTACATAGTCCAAGTGCCCGTTAGGGAACCAATAGTCTTAGTGCTGGCTAGGGAACCTGTATCATCCAAGTGCCCGCTAGGTAACCTAGATAGTCCAAGTGCCCGCTAGGTTATCTATATAGTCCAAATGCCCGCTAGGGAACCTACATAGTCCACGTACCCGCTAATTAACCTACATAGTCCAAGTGACCGTTAGCTAACCTAGATAGTCCAAGTACCCAATAGTTAACCTACATAGTTCAAGTGCCCGCTAGGTAACTTAGATTATCCAAGTGCCCGCTAGTTAACCTACATAGTCCCAAGGCCCGCTAGTTAACCTACATAGTCCAAGGGCCCACTAGTTGACCTACATAGTCCAAGTGCCCGCTAGGTAACCTAGATAGTCCTATTGCCCGTTAGTTAACATAGATAGTCCAAGTGCCCACTTCGGGACGTACATATTCCAAGTGCCCGCTAGGTAACCCGGATAGTCCAAGTGCCCGCTAGGGTATGTACATAGACCAAGTGCCCGCTAGGTAACCTAGATAGTCAAAGTGCCCGCTAGTTAACCTACATAGTCGAAAGGCCCCTTAGTTAACCTAGATAGTCCACGTGCCCGCTAGTTAACCTAGATTGTCCAAGTGTCCGCTAGTTAACTTACATAGTCCAAGTGCCCTTAGGTAACCTACATAGTCGAAGTTCCCGCTAGGTAACCTAGATAGTCAAGGGCCCGTTACCTATCCTAGATCGTCCAATTGCCCGCTGGGCAACCTACATAGTCCGAGTGCCCGTTCGTTAACATAGAAGTCCATGTGCCCGCTAGGTAACATAGACAGTCCAAGTGCCCGCTAGGTTACCTGCTTAGTCTAAGTGCCCGTTAGGTAACCTACATAGTCCAAGTGCCTGCTAGGTAACCTAGATAGTCCAAGTACCCGTTAGCTAACCTAGATAGTCCAAGTGCCTGCTAGGTAACCTACATAGTCAAAGTGCCCGCTAGGTAACCTAGATAGTCCAAGTTCTTGTTAGCTAACCTAGATAGTCCTAGTGCCCGCTAGGTAACCTACATAGTCCAAGGGCCCGCTGGTTAACCTAGTTCGTCCAAGTGACCGCTAGGTAACCAAGATAGTCAAAGTGTCCGCTACGTAACATACATAGTCCAAGTTCCCACTAGGTCACCTAGATAGTCCAAGTGCCCGTTACCTAACCTAGATAGTCCAAGTGCCCGCTAGGTAACCTACAACTTCCTAGTGCCCGCTAGTTAACCAACATTGTCCAAGTGCCCGATACGGAACCTACATAGTCCAAGTGCCTGTTAGGTAACCTACATAGTCCAAATGCCCGCTAGTAACCTACATAGTCCAAGTGCCTGATAGGGAACTCACATAATCCAAGTGCCCGCTAGGGAACCTACATCGTCCAAGTACCCATTAGGTAACCTAGATGGTCCAAATGCCCGCTAGGGAACCCACATAGTCCAAGTGCCTGCCAGGGTACTTAAATAGTACAAGTGCCCGTTAGTTAACCTAGATAGTCCAAGTGCCCGCTATTTAACCTAGACAGTCCAAGTGCCCGTTCCTTAACCTAGACAGTCCAAGTGTCCGCTAGGGAAACCACATAGTCCAGTGCCCGCTAGGGAACTTACATAGTCCAAGTGCCCGCTAGTTAACCTAGATAGTCCAAGTGCCCGTTCGTTAACCTAGACAGTCCAAGTGCCCGCTAGGGAAACCATATACTCCAGTGCCTGCTAGGGAACTTACATAGTCCAAGTGCCCGCTAGTTAACCTAAATAGTCCAAGTGCCCGTTCGTTAACCTAGACAGTCCAAGGGCCCGCTAGGGAAACCACATAGTCCAGTGCCCGCTAGGCAACTTACATAGTCCAAGTGCCCGCTAGTTAACCTAGATAGTCCAAGTGCCCGTTCGTTAACCTAGACAGTCCAAGTGCCCGCTAGGAAAAACACATAGTCCAGTGCCCGCTATGGAACTTACATAGTCCAAGTGCCCGCTAGTTAACCTAGATAGTCCAAGGGCCCGTTCGTTAATCTAGACAGTCCAAGTGCCCGCTAGGGAACTTACATAGTCCAAGTGCCCGCTAGTAACCTATATAGTCCAAGTACCCGCTAGGTAACGTAGATAGTCCAAGTGCCCACTAGGGGACGTACATACTCCAAGTGCCCGCTAGGTAACCTAGATAGTCCAAGTGCCCGCCAAGGTATGTACATAGACCAAGTGCCTGCTAGGTAACCTACATAGTCCAAGTGCCCGTTAGGGAGCCTAGATAGTCCAAGTGCCCGCTAGGGAACCTGTATCGTGCAAGTGCCTGCTAAGTAACCAAGATAATCCAAGTGCCCGCTAGTTAACCTAGATAGTCCAAGTGCCCGCTAGTTAACCTAGAACCTCCAAGTGTCCGCTAGTTAACCTACATAGTCCAAGGGCCCGTTAGTTAACCTACATAATCCAAGAACCCGCTAGTTAACCTAGATAGTCCAAGTGCCCGCTAGGTTACCTACATAGTCCTAGTGCCCGCTAGGTAACCTAGATAGTCCAAGTTCCTGTTAGCTGACCTAGATAGTCCAAGTGACCGCTAGGTAAACTAGATAGTCAAAGTGCCCGTTAGGTAACCTAGATAGTCCAAGTGCCCGCTATGTAACCTACATAGTCCAAGTTCCCGCTAGGTAACCTAGATAGTCCAAGTGCCCGTTACCTAACCTAGATTGTCCAAGTGCCCGCTAGGCAACCTACATAGTCCAAGTGCCCATTCGTTAACGTAGAAGTCCAAGTGCCCGCTATGTAACCTAGACAGTCCAAGTGCCGGCTAGGTTACCTGCATAGTCAAAGTGCCCGTTCGTTAACCTAGATAGTCCAAGTGCTCGCTAGGGAACCTATATAGTCCAAGTGCTATCGAGGTAACCTAGATAGTCCAAGGGCCTGCTAGTTAACCTACATAGTCCAAGGGTTTGCTTGTTAACTTTGATAGTTCAGGTGCCCGCTGGTTAACCTAGTTCGTCCAAGTGCCCGCTAGTTAACCTAGATCATCCAAGTGCCGGCTAGTTAATCTACATAGTCCAAGGGCCCACTTGTTAACCTAGATCGTCCAAGTGTCCTCTAGTTAACATACATAGTCCAAGTGCCCGCTAGTTAACATAGATAGTCCAAGTGCCCGCTAGGTAAGGTACTTAGTCCAAGTGCCCGATAGGTAACCTACATATTGCAAGTGTCCGCTAGTTAACCTACATAGTCCAAGTGCCCGCTAGTTAACCTAGATAGTCCAAGTGCCCGCTAGGTAACCTACATAGTGCAAGTGTCCGCTAGTTAACCTACATAGTCCAAGTGCCCGATAGTTAACCTAGATAGTCTAAGTACCCGCTAGTTAACCTAGATTGTCCAATTGTCTGCTAGTTAACCTACATAATCCAAGTGCCCTTTAGGAAACCTAGATAGTCCAAGTGCCCGCTAGGGAACCTACATAGTCCAATTGCCCGCTCTGGAACATACATAGTCCAAATGCCTGTTAGTTAACCTAGATAATCTAAGTGCCCGCTAGTTAACCTACATAGTCCAAGTGCCCGCTAGGTAACCTACATGGTCCAAGTGCCAGCTAGGTAACCTATATAGTCCAAATGCCCGCTAGAGAACCTAGATAGTCCAATTGCCCGTTAGCTAACCTAGATAGTCGAAGTGTCCGCTAGTTAACCTACATAGTCCAAGTGCCCGTTTGTTAACCTAGATAGTCCAAGTGCCCGCTAGGTAACCTAGACAGTCCAAGTGCCTGCTAGGTTACCTACATAGTCCAAGTGCACGTTCGTTAACCTAGATAGTCCAAGTGCCCGCTGGTAACCTACATAGTCCAAGAGCCCGCTAGGTATCCTCTATAGTCCAAGTGCCTTCTAGTTAACCTACATAGTCCAAGTGCCTGCTAGGTAACCTAGATAGCCCAAGTGCCCGCTAGGGAACCTACATAGTCCAATTGCCTGCTCTGGAACATACATAGTCCAAATGCCTGTTATTTAACCTAGTTAATCCAAGTGCCCGCTAGGTAATCTACATGGTCCAAGTGCCAGCTAGGTAACCTACATAGTCCAAATGGCCACAAGGAAACCGACATAGTCTAATTGCCCGCTAGGGAACCTACATAATCCAAGTGCCCGTTAGGTAACCTAGATAGTCCCAGTGCCCGTTAGCTAACCTAGATAGTCCAAGGGCTCGCTAGTTGACCTACATAGTCCAAGTGCCCGCTAGGTAACCTACATAGTCCAAGGGCCGGCTCGTTAACCTAGTTCGTCCAAGTGTCCGCTAATTAACCTACATAGTCCACGTGCCCGCTAGGTAACCAAGATAGTCAAAGTGGCCGCTAGGTAACCTACATAGTCCAAGTTCCCACTAGGTAACCTAGATAGGCCAAGTGCCCGTTACCTAACCTAGATAGTCCAAGTGCCCGCTAGGTAACCTACATAGTCCTAGTGCCCGCTAGTTAACCAACATTGTCCAAGTGCCCGATACGGAACCTACATTGTCCAAGTGCCCGTTAGGTAACCTACATAGTCCAAATGCCCGCTAGTAACCTACATAGTCCAAGTGCCCGATAGGGAACTCACATAATCCAAGTGCCCGCTAGGGAACCTACATAGTCCAAGTACCCATTAGGTAACCTAGATAGTCCAAATGCCCGCTAGGGAACCCACATAGTCCAAGTGCCCGCTAGGGAACTTACATAGTCCAAGTGCCCGTTAGTTAACCTAGATAGTCCAAGTGCTAGCTAGTTAACCTAGATAATCCAAGTACCCGCTAGGTAACGTAGATAGTCCAAGTGCCCACTAGGGGACGTACATAGTCCAAGTGCCCGCTAAGTAACCTAGATAGTCCAAGTGCCCGCTAGGGTATGTACATAGACCAAGTGCCCGCTGGTAACCTACATAGTCCAAGTGCCCGATAGGGAACCTACATAGTTCAAGTGCCCGTTAGGGAGCCTAGATATTCCAAATGCCCGCTAGGGAACCTGCATCGTGCAAGTGCCTGCTAGGTAACCTAGATAATCCAAGTGCCCGCTAGTTAAGCTAGATAGTCCAAGTGCCCGCTACTTAACATTCATAGTCCAAGAACCCGCTAGTTAACCTAGATTGTCCAAGTGCCCGCTAGGTAACCTACAGGGTCCTAGTGCCCGCTAGGTAATCTAGATAGTCCAAGTTTCTGTTAGCTAACCTAGATAGTCCAAGTGCCCGTTAGGTAACCTAGATAGTCCTAGTGCCCGCTATGTAACCTACATAATCCAAGTTCCTGCTAGGTAACCTAGATAGTCCAAGTGCCCGTTACCTAACCTAGATCGTCCAAGTGCCCGCTAGGAAACCTACATAGTCCAAGTGCCCATTCGTTAACCTAGAAGTCTACGTGCCCGCTAGGCAACCTACATAGTCCAAGTGCCCGTTCGTTAACCTAGAAGTCCAAGTGCCCGCTAGATAACCTGCATAGTCCAAGTGGCCGTTAGGTAACCTAGATAGTCAAAGTGCCCGTTAGGTAACCTAGATAGTCAAAGTGCCCGTTACCTAACCTAGATAGTCTAAGTGCTCGCTAAGAAACCTACATAGTCCAAGTGCCCATTCGTTAACCTAGAAGTCTAAGTGCCCGCTATGTAACCTAGACAGTACAAGTGCCGGCTAGGTTACCTGCATAGTCAAAGTGCCCGTTCGTTAACCTAGATAGTCCAAGTGCCCGCTAGGGAACCTATATAGTCCAAGTGCTATCTAGGTAACCTAGATAGTCCAAGGGCCCGCTAGTTAACCTACATAGTCCAAGGGCTCGCTTGTTAACTTTGATAGTCCAAGTGCCCGCTGGTTAACCTAGATCGTCCAAGTGCCCGCTATTTAACCTAGATCGTCCAAGTGCCGGCTAGTTAACCTACATAGTCCAAGGGCCTACTTGTTAACCTAGATCGTCCAAGTGTCCTCTAGTTAACGTACATAGTCCAAGTGCCCGCTAGGGGAGGTACATAGTCCAAGTGCCCGCTAGGTAAGCTAGAGAGTGCAAGTGCCAGCTAGTTAACCTACATAGTCCAAGTGCCTGCTAGGTAACCTAGATAGTCCAAGGGCCTGCTAGTTATCCTACATAGTCCAAGTTCCCGCTAGGTAACCTACATAGTGCAAGTGTCCGCTAGTTAAACTACATAGTCCAAGTGCCCGCTAGTTAACCTTCATAGTCCAAGTGCCCGCTAGGTAACCAAGATAGTCAAAGTGGCCGCTAGGTAATCTACATAGTCCAAGTTCCCACTAGGTAACCTAGATATCCAAGTGCCCGTTACCTAACCTAGATAGTCCAAGTGCCCGCTAGGTAACCTACATAGTCCTAGTGCCTGCTAGTTAACCAACATTGTCCAAGTGCCCGATACGGAATCTACATAGTCCAAGTGCCCGTTAGGTAACCTACATAGTCCAAATGCCCGCTAGTAACCTACATAGTCCAAGTGCCCGATAGGGAACTCACATCATCCAAGTGCCCGCTAGGGAACCTACATAGTCCAAGTACCCGTTAGGTAACCTAGATAGTCCAAATGCCCGCTAGGGAACCCACATAGTCCAAGTGCCCGCTAGGGAACTTACATAGTCCAAGTGCCCGTTAGTTAACCTAGATAGTCCAAGTGCTAGCTAGTTAACCTAGATAATCCAAGTACCCGCTAGGTAACGTAGATAGTCCAAGTGCCCACTAGGGGACGTACATAGTCCAAGTGCCCCCTAGGTAACCTAGATAGTCCAAGTGCCCGCTACGGTATATACATAGACCAAGTGCCCGCTGGTAACCTACATAGTCCAAGTGCCCGATCGGGAACCTACATAGTTCAAGTGCCCGTTAGGGAGCCTACATAGTCCAAGTGCCCGCTAGGGAACCTGCATCGTGCAAGTGCCTGCTAGGTAACCTAGATAATCCAAGTGCCCGCTAGTTAACCTAGATAGTCCAAGTGCCCGCTACTTAACCTTCATAGTCCAAGAACCCGCTAGTTAACCTAGATTGTCCAAGTGCCCGCTAGGTAACCTACAGGGTCCTAGGGCCCGCTAGGTATCCTAGATAGTCCAAGTTGCTGTTAGCTAACCTAGATAGTCCAAGTGCCCGTTAGGTAACCTAGATAGTCCTAGTACCCGCTATGTAACCTACATAATCCAAGTTCCTGCTAGGTAACCTAGATAGTCCAAGTGCCCGTTACCTAACCTAGATCGTCCAAGTGCCCGCTAGGCAACCTACATAGTCCAAGTCCCCGTTCGTTAACCTAGAAGTCCAAGTGCCCGCTAGGTAACCTGCATAGTCCAAGTGGCCGTTAGGTAACCTAGATAGTCAAAGTGCCCGTTACCTAACCTAGATAGTCCAAGTGCTCGCTAAGCAACCTACATAGTCCAAGTGCCCATTCGTTAACCTAGAAGTCTAAGTGCCCGCTTTGTAACCTAGACAGTCCAAGTGCCGGCTAGGTTACCTGCATAGTCAAAGTGCCCGTTCGTTAACCTAGATAGTCCAAGTGCCCGCTAGGGAACCTATATAGTCCAAGTGCTATCTAGGTAACCTAGATAGTCCAAGGGCACGCTAGTTAACCTACAAAGTCCAAGGGCTCGCTTGTTAACTTTGATAGTCCAAGTGCCCGCTGGTTAACCTAGATCGTCCATGTGCCCGCTATTTAACCTAGATCGTCCAAGTGCCGGCTAGTTAACCTACATAGTCCAAGGGCCTACTTGTTAACCTAGATCGTCCAAGTGTCCTCTAGTTAACCTACATAGTCCAAGTGCCCGCTAGGGGAGGTACATAGTCCAAGTGCCCGCTAGGTAACCTAGAGAGTGCAAGTGCCCGCTAGTTAACCTACATAGTCCAAGTGCCTGCTAGGTAACCTAGATAGTCCAAGGGCCTGCTAGTTATCCTACATAGTCCAAGTGACCGCTAGGTAACCTACATAGTGCAAGTGTCCGCTAGTTAAACTACATAGTCCAAGTGCCCGCTAGTTAACCTAGATAGTCCAAGTGCCCGCTAGGTAACCTACATAGTGCAAGTGTCCGCTAGTTAACCTACGTAGTGCAAGGGACCGCTAGTTAACCTAGATCGTCCAATCGTCCGCTAGTTAACCTACATAGTCCAAGTGCCCTATAGGGAACCTAGATAGTCCAAGTGCCCGCTAGGGAACCTACATAGTCCAATTGCCCGCTCTGGAACATACATAGTCCAAGTGCCTGTTACTTAACCTAGATAATCCAAGTGCCCGCTAGTCAACCTACATAGTCCAAGTGCCCGGTAGGTAACCTATATAGTCCAAATGTCCGCTAGGGAACGTACATAGTCCAAGTGCCTGCTAGGTAAACTACATAGTCCAAGTGCCCACTAGGTAACCTAGACAGTCCAATTACACGCTAGTTAACCTAGACAGTCCAAGTAACCTCTAGGGAACCTACATAGTCCAAGTGCCCGCTAGGGAACCTACATAGTCCAAGTGCTCGCTAGGCAACCTACATAGTCCAAGTGCCCGCTAGTTAACATAGATAGTCCAAGTGCCCGCCTGTTAACCAGGATTGTCCAAGTGCCCTCTAGTTAACTTACATAGTCCAAGGGCCTGCTAGTTAACCTACATAGACCAAGGGCCCGCTAGGTAACCTAGACAGGCCAAGTGACCACTAGGTTACATACATAGTCCAAGTGCACGTTCGTTAACCTAGATAGTCCAAGTGCCCGCTGGTAACCTACATAGTCCAAGAGCGCGCTAGGTAACCTTGATAGTCGAAGTTCCTTCTAGTTAACCTACATAGTCCAAGTGCCCGCTTGGTAACCTAGATAGTCCAAGTGCCCGCTAGGTAACCTACATAGTCCAAGTGCCCGCTAGGTAACCTAGATAGTCCAAGTACCCGTAAGCTAACCTAGATAGTCCAAGTGCCCGCTAGGTAACCTACATAGTCAAAGTGCCCGTTAGGTAACCTAGATAGTCCAAGTGCCTGTTAGCTAACCTAGATAGTCAAAGTGCCCGCTAGGTAACCTACATAGTCCAAGGGCCCGCTCGTTAACCTAGTTCGTCCAAGTGTCCGCTAATTAACCTACATAGTCCAAGTGCCCGCTAGGTAAACAAGATAGTCAAAGAGTCCGCTAGGTAACCTACATAGTCCAAGTTCCCACTAGGAAATCTAGATAATCCAAGTGCCCGTTACCTAACCTAGATAGTCCAAGTGCCCGCTAGGTAACCTACATAGTCCTAGTGCCCGCTAGTTAACCAACATTGTCCAAGTGACCGATACGGAACCTACATAGTCCAAGTGCCCGTTCGGTAACCTACATAGTCCAAATGCCCGCTAGTAACCTACATAGTCCAAGGGCCTGCTCGGTAACCTATATAGTCCAAGTGCCCGCTAGTTAAACTATAGTCCAAGTGCCCGCTAGGTAACCTACATATTCCAAGTTCCCGCTAGGTAACCTAGATAGTTCAAGTACTCGTTACCTAACCAAGATAGTCCAAGTGCCCGTTAGGTTACCTACGTAGTCCACGTGCCCGTTCGTTAGCCTAGATAGTCCAATTGCCCGCTACGTAACCTACATAGTCCAAGGGCTGGCAAGGTAACCTTTAGAATCCAAGTGCCCGCTAGGTAACCTAGATAGTCCAAGTGCGCGTTAGGTAACCTAGATAGTCCAAGTGCCCGCTAGTTAACCTACATAGTCCATGTGCCCGCTAGGTAACCTAGACAGTCCAAGTGCCCTTTAGGGAACCTAGATAGTCCAAGTGCCCTCTGGGAACCTATATAGTCCAAGTGCCCACTAGGGAACCTACATAGTCAATGTGCCCGCTAGGGAACCTGCATTGTACAAGTGCCCGCTAGTTAACCTAGATAGTCCATGTGCCCGCTAGTTAACCAAGATAGTCCAAGTGCCCGCTAGTTAACCTTGATCGTCCAAGTGCCCGCTTGTTAACCTACATAGTCCAAGTGCCCGATAGGAACCTACATAGTCCAAGTGCCCGCTGAGGATCCTACATAGTCCAAGTGCCCGATAGAGAACCTACATAATCCAAGTGCCCGTTAGGGAACCTAGATAGTCCAAGTGCCCATAGGGAACTTATATAGTCCAAGTGCCCGCTAGGGAACCTACATAGTCAAAGTGCCCGCTAGGGAACCTGCATTGTCCAAGTGCCGGCTAGTTAACCTAGATAGTCCAAGTGTCCGCTAGTTAACCTACATAGTCCAAGTTCCCGTTAGGTAACCTAGATAGTCCAAGTGCCCGTAAGGTAACCAACATAGTCCAAGTGCCCGTTAGGTAACCTAGATATTCCAAGTTCCTGTTAACTAACCTAGATAGTCCAAGTGCCCGCTAGGTAACCTACATAGTCCAAGTGCCCATTCGTTAACGTAGATAGTCCAAGTGACCTCTAAGTAACCTAGACTGTTCAAGTGCCCGCTAGGCTACCTAAATAGTCCAAGTGCACGTTCGTTAACCTAGATAGTCCAAGTGCCCGATAGGTAACCTACATAGTCCAAGGGCCCGTTTGCTGACCTAGATAGTCCAAGTTCCTGTTAGCTAACCTACATAGTCCAAGGGCCCGCTAGTAAACCTAGCCAGTCCAACTGCCCGATTGGGATCCTACATAGTCAAAGGGCCCGCTAATTAACCTATATAGTCTAAGTGCCCGCTAAGGAACCTGCATCGTCCAAGTTCCCGCTAGTTAATCTAGATAGTCCAAGTGCCCGCTAGTTAACCTAGATCGTCCAAGTGCCCGCTAGTTAACCTACATAGTCCAAGGTCCGCTAGTTAACCTAGATATTCCAATTGCCCGCTAGTTAAGCTACATAGTCCAAGGGCCCTCTAGTTAACCTAGATAGTCCAAGTGCCCGCTAGGGGACGTACATATTCCAAGTGCCCGCTAGGTAACCTAGATAGTCTAAGGGCCCGCTAGTTAGCCTACATAGTCCAAGTGCCCGCTAAGGGACCTACATAGTCCAAGTGCCCGCTAGGGAACCTACATAGTCAAAGTCCCCGTTAGGGAACCTAGATAGTCCAAGTGTCCTCTAGGGAACCTGCATAGTCCAAGTGCCCGCTAGTTAACATAGATAGACCAAGTGCCCGTTAGGTAACCTAGATAGTCCAAGTGCCCGCTAGTTAACATAGATAGACCAAGTGCCCGTTAGGTAACCTAGATAGTTCAAGTGCCCAATGAGGAACCGACATAGTCCAAGTGCCCGATAGGGAATAGCGGGCACTTGGACTATCTATGTTAACTAGCGGGCACTTGGAATATGTAGGTTAACTAGCGGACACTTGCACTATGTAGGTTACCTAGCAGGCACTTGGACTATCTAGGTTAACTAGCGGGCACTTGGACTATCTAGGTTAACTAGCGTGCACTTGGACTATGTTGGTTCCTTAGAGGGCACTTGGACGATGTAGGTGAACTAGCGTTCCCTGGACTATCTAGGTTACGTAGCGGGAACTTGGTATGTAGGTTAACTAGCGGGCACCTGGACTATGTAGGTTAACTAGAGGACACTTGGACTATCTAGGTTAAGTAGCGGGCCCTTGGACTACCTAGGTTAACTAGCGGGCACTTGGACTGTCTACGTTAACTAGCAGGCACTTGGATTTTGAAGGAACCCTAGCGGGCACTTGGACGATCTAGGTTAACTAGCGGGCCCTTGCACTATGTAGGTTAACTAACGGGCCCATGGATTATGTAGGTTTACTAGCAGGCACTTGGACTATCTAGGGTAACTAGCGGGCACTTGGACTATGTAGTTTCCCTAGCGGGCATTTGGACTATTTAGGTTACCAAGCGGGCACTTGGACTATGTAGGTTACCTAGCGAGCACTTGGACTATCTAGGTTACCTAGCAGGCACTTTGACTATCTAGGTTAACTAACGGCCACTTGGACTGTATAGGTTGCCTAGCGGGCTCTTGGACTATGTAGGTTCCCTAGCGGGAACTTGGATTATGTAGGTTCCCTATCGGGCACTTGGACTATGTAGGTTAACTAGCGGACACTTGGACTGTCTATGTTACCTAGCGGGCATTTGGATTATCTAGGTTAACGAACGGGTACTTGGACTATGTAGGTTACCTAGCCGCCACTTGGACGATCTATGTTAGCTAACAGGCACTTGGACTATCTAGGTTCCCTAGCGGGCACTTGTACTATCTAGGATACCTAGCTGGCACTTGGACTATATAGGTCAAATCGCGGGCCCTTGGACTATCTAGGTTAGCTAATGGGCACTTAGATTAGGTAGGTTAACTAGCGGGCACTTGGAATATGTAGGTTAACTAGCGGACACTTGCACTATGTTGGTTAACTAGTGGGCCCATGGACTATGTAGGTTTACTAGCGGGCCCTTGGACTATCTAGGTTCCCTAAAGGGCACTTGGACTATCTAGGTGACCGAACGGGCACTTGGACTATCTAGGTTACCTAGCGGGTACTTGAATTATCTAGGTTAACTAGCGGACACTTGCACTATCTAGGGTACCTAGCGGGCACTTGGACTATGTACGTTCCCTAGCGGGCACTTGGACTATCTATGTTAACTAGCGGGCACTTGGAATATGTAGGTTAACTAGCGGACACTTGCACTATGTAGGTTACCTAGCAGGCACTTGGACTATCTAGGTTAACTAGAGGGCACTTGGACTATCTAGGTTAACTAGCGTGCACTTGGACTATGTAGGTTCCTTAGCGGGCACTTGGACGATGTAGGTTAACTAGCGTTCCCTGGACTATCTAGGTTACGTAGCGGGAACTTGGTATGTAGGTTAACTAGCGGGCACTTGGACTATGTAGGTTAACTAGAGGACACTTGGACTATCTAGGTTAAGTAGCGGGCCCTTGGACTATGTAGATTAACTAGCGGCACTTGGACTATCTACGTTAACTAGCGGGCCCTTGGACTATGTAGATACCCTAGCGGGCACATGGACTAAGTAGGTTCCCTAGCGGGCATTTGGACTATGTATGTTCCTTAGCGGGCACTTGGACTATGTATGTACCCTACGGACACTTGAACTATGTAAGTTAACTACCGGGCACTTGGACTACGTAGGTTAACTAGCGGACACATGGACTATCTAGGTTAACTAGCGGGCACTTGGACTATGTAGGTTGACTAGCGGACAATTGGACTATGAAGGTTAACTAGCAGGCCCTTGGACTATGTACATACCCCAGCGCGCACTTGGACTATCTAGGTTACCTAGTGGGCACTTGGACTATCTAGGTTAACTAACGGGCACCAGGACTATCTAGGTTAACTAGCGGGCACTTGCACTATCTAGGTTACCTAGCAGGCACTTGGATTATGAAGGATCCCTAGCGGGCACTTGGACTATCTAGGTTTCATAGCAGGCACTTCGACTATGTACATACCCTAGCGTGCACTGGGACTATCTAGGTTATCTAGCGGGCACTTGGACTATGTACGTTCCCTAGTGGGCACTTGGACTATCTAGGTTAACTAACGGGCACTAGGACTATCTAGGTTAACTAGCGGACCTTGGGCTATGTAGGTTAACTAGCGGGCACTTGGACTATCTAGGTTTCCTAGCAGGCACTTGGACTATGTACATACCCTAGCGCGCACTTGGACTATCTAGGTTACCTAGTGGGCACTTGGACTATCTAGGTTAACTAACGGGCACTAGGACTATCTAGGTTAACTAGCAGGCACTTGGATTATGAAGGATCCCTAGCGGGCACTTGGACTATCTAGGTTAACTAGAGGGCACTTGGACTATGTAGGTTAACTAGCGGTCACTTGGACTATATAGGTTACCTAGCGGGCATTGTACTATGTAGGTAACCTTGCGGGCACTTGGACTGTCTAGGTTACCTAGCGGGCTTTTTGACTATCTAGGTTAACGAACGGGCACTTGGACTATGTAGGTTACCTAGCGGGCACTTGGAGTATGTAGGATCACTATAGGACATTTGTACTACGTAGGTTAACTAGCGGGCACTTTTACTATCTAGGCCAACTAGCGGGCCCTTGTATTATGTAGGTTAACTAGCGGGCACTTGGACTATCTAGGTTAACTAGCGGACCTTGGGCTATGTAGGTTAACTAGCGGGCACTTGGACTATCTAGGTTTCCTAGCAGGCACTTGGACTATGTACATACCCTAGCGCGCACTTGGACTATCTAGGTTACCTAGTGGGCACTTGGACTATCTAGGTTAACTAACGGGCACTAGGACTATCTAGGTTAACTAGTGGGAACTTGGACTATCTAGGTTACCTAGCTGTCACTTGGATTATGAAGGATCCCTAGCGGTCACTTGGACTATCTAGGTTTCCTAGCAGACACTTGGACTATGTACATACCCTAGCGCACACTGGGACTATCTAGGTTATCTAGCGGGCACTTGGACTATGTACGTCCCCTAGTGGGCACATGGACTATCAAGGTTAACTAACGGGCACTAGGACTATCTAGGTTAACTAGTGGGCACTTGGACTATCTAGGTTACCTAGCAGGCACTTGGATTTTGAAGGATCCCTAGCGGGCACTTGGACTATCTAGGTTAACTAGCGGGCCCTTGCACTATGTAGGTTAACTAACGGGCCCATGGATTATGTAGGTTTACTAGCAGGCACTTGGACTATCTAGGTTAACTAGCGGGCACTTGGACTATGTAGGTTCCCTAGCGGGCATTTGGACTATTTAGGTTACGAAGCGGGCACTTGGACTATGTAGATTACCTAGCGAGCACTTGGACTATCTAGGTTACCTAGCAGGCACTTTGACTATCTAGGTTAACTAACGGCTACTTGGACTGTATAGGTTGCCTAGCGGGCTCTTGGACTATGTAGGTTCCCTAGCGGGAACTTGGATTATGTAGGTTCCCTATCGGGCACTTGGACTATGTAGGTTAACTAGCGGGCACTTGGACTGTCTAGTTTACCTAGCGGGCATTTGGATTATCTAGGTTAACGAACGGGTACTTGGACTATGTAGGTTACCTAGCCGCCACTTGGACTATCTATGTTAGCTAACAGGCACTTGGACTATCTAGGTTCCCTAGCGGGCACTTGTACTATCTAGGATACCTAGCTGGCACTTGGACTATGTAGGTCAACTCGCGGGCCCTTGGACTATCTAGTTTAGCTAACGGGCACTTAGATTAGGTAGGTTAACTATCGGGCACTTGGAATATGTAGGTTAACTAGCGGACACTTGCACTAAGTAGGTTAACTAGTGGGCCCATGGACTATGTAGGTTTACTAGCGGGCCCTTGGACTATTTAGGTTCCCTAAAGGGCACTTGGACTATCTAGGTTACCTAGCGGGCACATGGACTATGTAGGCTAACTAGGGGGCCCTTGGACGATCTAGGTTACCTAGCGGTACTTGAACTATCTAGGTTAACTAGCGGACACTTGCATTATCTAGGGTACCTAGCGGGCACTTGGACTATGTACGTTCCCTAGCGGGCACTTGGACTATCTATGTTAACTAGCGGGCACTTGGAATATGTAGGTTAACTAGCGGACACTTGCACTATGTAGGTTACCTAGCAGGCACTTGGACTATCTAGGTTAACTAGCGGGCACTTGGACTATCTAGGTTAACTAGCGTGCACTTGGACTATGTAGGTTCCTTAGCGGGCACTTGGACGATGTAGGTTAACTAGCGTTCCCTGGACTATCTAGGTTACGTAGCGGGAACTTGGTATGTAGGTTAACTAGCGGGCACTTGTACTATGTAGGTTAACGAGAGGACACTTGGACTATCTAGGTTAACTAGCGGGCCCTTGGACTATCTAGGTTACCTAGAGGGCACTTGGACTATATAGGTTACCTAGCGGGCACTTGGACTATCTAGGTTAACGAACGGGCACTTGGAATATGCAGGTAACCTAGCGGGCACTTGGACTGTCTAGGTTACCTAGCGGGCACTTGGACTTCTAGGTTAACGAACGGGCACTTGGACTATGTAGGTTGCTTACCGGGCACTTGAACTATCTAGGTTAGGTAACGGGCACTTGGACTATCTAGGTTACCTAGCGGTAACTTGGACAATGTAAGTTACCTAGCGGGCACTTGGACTACCTAGGTTACCTAACGGGCACTTTGTCTATCTGGGTTACATAGCGGGCACTTGGACTATGTAGGTTAACTAGCAAGCACTTGGACTCTAGGTTACCTAGCGGGCACTTGGACAGTCTAGGTTACCTAGCGGGCACTTGGACTATCTAGGTTAACGAACGGGCACTAGGACTATGTAGGTTACCTAGCGGGCACTTGGACTATGTAGGATCCCTATCAGACATTTGTACTACTTAGGTTACCTAGCGGGCACTTGGACTATCTAGGTTAACTAGCAGGCACATGGACTATGTAGGTCAACTCGCGGGTCCTTGGACTATCTAGGTTAGCTAACTGACACTTGGACTATGTAGGTTAACTAGAAGACACTTGGATAATCTAGGTTAACTAGCGGGCACTTGGACTATCAAAGTTAACAAGTGAGCCCTTGGACTATGTAGGTTACCTAGCGGGCACTTGGACTATATAGGTTACCTAGCGGTCACTTGGACTATGTAGGTTACCTAGTGGACACTTGGAATATCTAGGTTAAGGAACGGGCACTTGGAATATGCAGGTAACCTAGCGGGCACTTGGACTATCTAGGTTAATTAGCAGGCACTTGGACTATCTAGGTCAACTAGCGGACCTTGGACTACGTAGGTCAACTAGCGAACCCTTGGTCTATGTAGGTTAACTAGCGGGCACTTGGACGATCAAGGTTAACTAGAGGACACTTGGACTATCTAGGTTAACTAGCATGCACTTGGACTATCTAGGTTAACTAGCGGGCACTTGGATGATCAATGTTAACTAGCGGGCACTTGGACTATCTAGGTTAGCTAACGGGCACTTGGACTAAGTACGTCCCGTAGTGGGCACATGGACTATCTAGATTAACTAATGGGCACTAGGACTATCTAGGTTAACTAGCGGGCACTTGGACTATCTAGGTTACCTAGCTGGCACTTGGACTATCTAGGTTACCTAGCGGGCCCTTGGATTATGTAGGTTTCCTAGCGGGCACTTGGACTATCTAGGTTAACGAACGGGCACTTGGACTATGAATGTTCCCTAGCGGGCAATTGGATTATCTAGGTAACCTAGCGGGCACGTGGACTATGTAGGTCAACTAGCGGGCCTTTGGACTATCTAGGTTAGCTATCTGACACTTGGACTATGTAGGTTAACTAGAACACACTTGGATAATCTAGGTTAACTAGCGGGCACTTGGACTATCAAAGTTAACAAGTGAGCCCTTGGACTATGTAGGTTACCTAGCGGGCACTTGGACTATATAGGTTACCTAGCGGTCACTTGGACGATGTAGGTTACCTAGTGGACACTTGGAATATCTAGGTTAACGAACAGGCACTTGGAATATGCAGGGAACCTAGCGGGCACTTGGACTCTCTAGGTTACCTAGCGGGCACTTGGACTTCTAGGTTAACGAACGGGCTCTTGGACTATGTAGGTTGCCTAGCGGACACTTGGTCTATCTAGGTTAGGTAACGGGCACTTGGACTATCTAGGTTACCTAGTGGGAACTTGCACAATGTAAGTTACCTAGCGGGCACTTGGACTATCTAGGTTACCTAACGGGCACTTTGAGTATCTAGGTTACATAGCGGGCACTTGGACTATGTAGGTTAACTAGCGAGCACTGGGACTCTAAGTTACCTAGCGGGCACTTGGACTATCTAGGTTACCTAGCGGGCACTTGGACTATCTAGGTTACCTAGCGGGCCCTTGGATTATGTAGGTTTCCTAGCGGGCACTTGGACTATCTAGGTTAACGAACGGGCACTTGGACTATGTAGGTAACCTAGCGGGCACTTGGACAGTCTAGGTTACCTAGAGGGCACTTGGACTATCTAGGTTAACGAACGGGCACTTGGACTAAGTAGGTTACCTAGCGGGCACTTGGACTATGTGGATCCCTATCGGACATTTGGACTACTTAGGTTAACTAGCGGGCACTTGGACTATCTAGGTTAACTAGCAGGCACTTGGACTATCTAGGTCAACTAACGGGCCCTTGTACTATGTAGGTTAACTAGCGAGCACTTGGACTATCTAGGTTAACTAGCGGACCTTGGACTATGTAGGTTAACTAGCGGGCACTAGGACGATCTAGGTTAACTAGAGGGCACATGGACTATCTAGGTTACCTAGCTGGCACTTGAACAATCTACGTTGCCTAGCGGGTTCTTGGAGTATGTAGGTTACCTATCGGGCTGTTGGATTATCTAGGTTACCTAGCGGGCTCTTGGACAATCTAGGTTTACTAACGGGCATTGGACAATGTAGGCTCCCTAGCGGGCCCTTGGACTATGTAAGTTCCCTAGCGGGCACATGGACTATGTGGGTTTCCTGGCAGGCATTTGGACTATCTAGGTTACCTAACTGGCACTTGGACTATGTAGGTTCCCTAGCGGGCACTTGGATTATGTTGGTTCCCTATCGGGCACTTGGACTACTTAGGTTAACTAGCGGGCACTTGGACTATCTAGGTTACCTAGCTGGCACTTGAACTATCTACGTTGCCTAGCGGGTTCTTGGAGTATATAGGTTACCTTGCGGGCTGTTGGATTATCTAGGTTACCTAGCGGGCACGTGGACTATGTAGGCTCCCTAGCGGGCCCTTGGACTATGTAAGTTCCCTAGTGGGCACATGGACTATGTGGGTTTCCTGGCGGGCATTTGGACTATCTAGGTTACCTAACTGGCACTTGGACTATGTAGGTTCCCTAGCGGGCACTTGGATTATGTTGATTCCCTATCGGGCACTTGGACTATGTAGGTTAACTAGAGGGTATTTGGACTATGTAGGTTACTTAGCGGGCACTTGGAGAATGTAGGTTAACTAGGGGCACTAGGACTATGTAGGTTACCTATCGGGCACTTGGAGAATGTAGGTTAACTAGGGGCACTAGGACTATGTAGGTTACCTAGCGGGCCCTTGGACTATCTAGGTTACCTAGCGGGCATTTGGATTATGTAGGCTCCCTAGCGGGCATTTGGACTATATTGATTACCTAGCGGGCAATTAGACTTTGTAGGTTATCTAGCGGGCACTTTGACTATCTAGGTTACCTAGCTGGCACTTGAACTATCTACGTTACCTAGCGGTTACTTGGAGTATGTAGGTTACCTACCGGGCTGTTGGACTATCTACGTTACCTAGCGCGCATTTGGACTATCTAGGTTAACTAACGGGCACTTGGACTATGTAGGTTCCGTAGCGGGCCCTTGGACTATGTAAGTTCCCTAGAGGGCACTTGGACTATGTGGGTTCCCTAGCGTGCATTAGGACTATCTGGGTTACCTAACGGGCACTTGGACTATGTAGGTTAACTAGCGGGCTTTGGACTATGTAGGTTACCTAGTAGACACTTGGACTATGTAGGTTCCCTATCGTTCACTTGGAGAATGTAGGTTAACTAAGGGGCACTAGGACAATGTAGGTTACCTAGCGGGCCTTTGGACTATCTAGGTTACCTAGGGGGAAGTTGGACTATGTAGGTTTACTAGTGGGCACTTGGACTATCTAGGTTGCCTAGCAGGCACTTGGACTATGTAGGTTAACTAGAGGGCACTTGGACTATCTAGATTACCTAGCAGGCACTTGGACTATGTACGTTTCCTAGCGGGTACTTGGACTATTTATGTTAACTAGCGGGCACTTGGACTATGTAGATTCCCTATCGGGCACTTGGACTATGTAGGTAACCTAGTGGTCACTTGAAGTGTCTAGGTTACCTAGCGCGCACTTGGACTATGTAGGTTCACTAGCGGGCAATTGGACTATTAGGGTCCCTAGCGGGCATTTGGACTATATAGGTTACCTAGCGGGCACTTGGACTATGTAGGTTAACGAACAGGCACTTGGACTAAGTAGGTAACCTAGTGTTCACTTGAACGGTCTAGGTTACCTAGCGGGCACTTGGACTATGTAGGTTAACAAGCGGCACTTGGACTATCTACGTTAACTAGCGGGCCCTTGGACTATGTAGATTCCCTAGCGGGCACTTGGACTATTTATGTTCCAGAGCGGGCACTTGGACTATCTAGGTTCCCTAACTAGCACTTGGACTATGTAGGTTAACTAGCGGACACTTGGACGATCTAGGTCAACTAGCGGGTACTTGGACTATGTAGGTTAACTAGCGGGCCCTTGGACTATGTAGATTAACTAGCGGCACTTGGACTATCTACGTTAACTAGCGGGCCCTTGCACTATGTAGATTCCCTAGCGGGCACTTGGACTACGTAGGTTCCCTAGCGGGCATTTGGACTATGTATGTTCCCTAGCGGGCACTTGGACTATGTATGTACCCTACGGACACTTGAACTATGTAAGTTAACTACCGGGCACTTGGACTATGTAGGTTAACTAGCGGACACTTGGACTATCTAGGTTAACTAGCGGGCACTTGGACTATGTAGGTTAACTAGCGGACACTTGCATTATGTAGGTTACCTAGCGGGCACTTGGACTATGAAGTTTAAGTAGCAGGCCCTTGGACTATGTACATACCCCAGCGCGTACTTGGACTATCTAGGTTACCTAGTGGGCCCTTGGACTATTTAGGTTAACTAACGGGCACCAGGACTATCTAGGTTAACTAGCGGGCACTTGGACTATATAGGTTAACTTGCGGGCCGTTGGACTATGTAGATTAACTAGCGGCACTTGGACTGTCTACTTTAACTAGCGGGCCCTTGGACTATGTAGATTCCCTAGCGGGCACATGGACTACGTAGGTTCCCTAGCGGGCATTTGGACTATGTTTGTTCCTTAGCGGGCACTTGGACTTTGTATGTACCCTACGGACACTTGAACTATGTAAGTTAACTACCGGGCACTTGGACTACGTAGGTTAACTAGCAGACACTTGGACTATCTAGGTTAACTAGCGGGCATTTGGACTATGTAGGTTAACTAGCGGACACTTGGACTATGAAGGTTAACTAGCAGGCCCTTGGACTATGTACATACCCCAACGCGCACTTGGACTATCTAGGTTACCTAGTGGGCACTTGGACTATCTAGGTTAACTAACGGGCACCAGGACTATCTAGGCTAACTAGCGGGCACTTGCACTATCTAGGTTACCTAGCGGGCCCTTGGATTATGTAGGTTTCCTAGCGGGCACTTGGACTATCTAGGTTAACGAACGCGCACTTGGACTATGTAGGTAACCTAGCGGGCACTTGGACAGTCTAGGTTACCTAGAGTGCACTTGGACTATCTAGGTTAACGAACGGGCACTTGGACTATGTAGGTTACCTAGCGGGCACTTGGACTATGTGGATCCCTATCGGACATTTGGACTACTTAGGTTAACTAGCGGGCACTTGGACTATCTAAGTTAACTAGCGGGCACTTGGACTATCTAGGTCAACTAACGGGCCCTTGTACTATGTAGGTTAACTAGCGAGCACTTGTACTATCTAGGTTAACTAGCGGACCTTGGACTATGTAGGTTAACTAGCGGGCCCTTGGACTATATAGGTTAACTAGCGGGCACTTGGACGATCTAGGTTAACTAGAGGGCACATGGACTATCTAGGTTACCTAGCTGGCACTTGAACAATCTACGTTGCCTAGCGGGTTCTTGGAGTATGTAGGTTACCTATCGGGCTTTTGGATTATCTAGGTTACCTAGCGTGCACTTGGACAATCTAGGTTTACTAACGGGCATTGGACTATGTAGGCTCCCTAGCGGGCCCTTGGACTATGTAAGTTCCCTAGCGGGCACATGGACTATGTGGGTTTCCTGGCAGGCATTTGGACTATCTAGGTTACCTAACTGGCACTTGGACTATGTAGGTTCCCTAGCGGGCACTTGGATTATGTTGGTTCCCTATCGGGCACATGGACTACTTAGGTTAACTAGCGGGCACTTGGACTATCTCGGTTACCTAGCTGGCACTTGAACTATTTACGTTGCCTAGCGGGTTCTTGGAGTATGTAGGTTACCTTGCGGGCTGTTGGATTATCTAGGTTACCTAGCGGGCACGTGGACTATGTAGGCTCCCTAGCGGGCCCTTGGACTATGTAAGTTCCCTAGCGGGCACATGGACTATGTGGGTTTCCTGGCGGGCATTTGGACTATCTAGGTTACCTAACTGGCACTTGGACTATGTAGGTTCCCTAGCGGGCACTTGGATTATGTTGATTCCCTATCGGGCACTTGGACTATGTAGGTTAACTAGAGGGTATTTGGACTATGTAGATTACCTAGCGGGCACTTGGAGAATGTAGGTTAACTAGGGGCACTAGGACTATGTAGGTTACCTATCGGGCACTTGGAGAATGTAGGTTAACTAGGGGCACTAGGACTATGTAGGTTACCTAGCGGGCCCTTGGACTATCTAGGTTACCTAGCGGGCATTTGGATTATGTAGGCTCCCTAGCGGGCATTTGGACTATATTGATTACCTAGCGGGCAATTAGACTTTGTAGGTTATCTAGCGGGCACTTTGACTATCTAGGTTACCTAGCTGGCACTTGAACTATCTACGTTACCTAGCGGTTACTTGGAGTATGTAGGTTACCTACCGGGCTGTTGGACTATCTACGTTACCTAGCGGGCATTTGGACTATCTAGGTTAACTAACGGGCACTTGGACTATGTAGGTTCCGTAGCGGGCCCTTGGACTATGTAAGTTCCCTAGAGGGCACTTGGACTATTTGGGTTCCCTAGCGTGCATTAGGACTATCTGGGTTACCTAACGGGCACTTGGACTATGTAGGTTAACTAGCGGGCTTTGGACTATGTAGGTTACCTAGTAGACACTTGGACTATGTAGGTTCCCTATCGTTCACTTGGAGAATGTAGGTTAACTAAGGGGCACTAGGACAATGTAGGTTACCTAGCGGGCCTTTGGACTATCTAGGTTACCTAGGGGGAAGTTGGACTATGTAGGTTTACTAGTGGGCACTTGGACTATCTAGGTTGCCTAGCAGGCACTTGGACTATGTAGGTTAACTAGCGGGCACTTGGACTATCTAGATTACCTAGCAGGCACTTGGACTATGTACGTTTCCTAGCGGGTACTTGGACTATTTATGTTAACTAGCGGGCACATGGACTATGTAGATTCCCTATCGGGCACTTGGACTATGTAGGTAACCTAGTGGTCACTTGAACTGTCTAGGTTACCTAGCGCGCACTTGGACTATGTAGGTTAACTAGCGAGCTCTTGGACTATCTAGGTTCACTAGCGGGCAATTGGACTATTAGGGTCCCTAGCGGGCATTTGGACTATATAGGTTACCTAGCGGGCACTTGGACTATGTAGGTTAACGAACAGGCACTTGGACTAAGTAGGTAACCTAGTGTTCACTTGAACGGTCTAGGTTACCTAGCGGGCACTTGGACTATGTAGGTTAACAAGCGGCACTTGGACTATCTACGTTAACTAGCGGGCCCTTGGACTATGTAGATTCCCTAGCGGGCACTTGGTCTATTTATGTTCCAGAGCGGGCACTTGGACTATCTAGGTTCCCTAACTAGCACTTGGACTATGTAGGTTAACTAGCGGACACTTGGACGATCTAGGTCAACTAGCGGGTACTTGGACTATATAGGTTAACTAGCGGGCCCTTGGACTATGTAGATTAACTAGCGGCACTTGGACTATCTACGTTAACTAGCGGGCCCTTGCACTATGTAGATTCCCTAGCGGGCACTTGGACTACGTAGGTTCCCTAGCGGGCATTTGGACTATGTATGTTCCCTAGCGGGCACTTGGACTATGTATGTACCCTACGGACACTTGAACTATGTAAGTTAACTACCGGGCACTTGGACTATGTAGGTTAACTAGCGGACACTTGGACTATCTAGGTTAACTAGCGGGCACTTGGACTATGTAGGTTAACTAGCGGACACTTGCATTATGTAGGTTACCTAGCGGGCACTTGGACTATGAAGGTTAAGTAGCAGGCCCTTGGACTATGTACATACCCCAGCGCGTACTTGGACTATCTAGGTTACCTAGTGGGCCCTTGGACTATCTAGGTTAACTAACGGGCACCAGGACTATCTAGGTTAACTAGCGGGCAGTTGGACTATATAGGTTAACTAGCGGAGCGTTGGACTATGTAGATTAACTAGCGACACTTGGACTATCTACGTTAACTAGCGGGCCCTTGGACTATGTAGATTCCCTAGCGGGCACTTGGACTACGTAGGTTCCCTAGCGCGCATTTGGACTATGTATGTTCCTTAGCAGGCACTTGGACTATGTAGGTTACCTAGCGGGCACTTGGACTATGAAGGTTAACTAGCAGGCCCTTGGACTATGTACATACCCCAGCGTGCACTTGGACTATCTAGGTTACCTAGTGGGCACTTGGACTATCTAGGTTAACTAACGGGCACCAGAACTATCTAGGTTAACTAGCGGGCACTTGGACTATCTAGGTTACCTAGCAGGCACTTGGATTATGAAGGATCCCTAGTGGGCACTTGGACTATCTAGGTTTCCTAGCAGGCACTTGGACTATGTACATACCCTAGCGTGCACTGGGACTATCTAGGTTATCTAGCAGGCACTTGGACTATGGACGTTCCATACTGGGCACTTGGACTATCTAGGTTAACTAACGGGCACTAGGACTATCTAGGTTAACTAGCGGGCACTTGGACGATCTAGGTTAACTAGCAGGCACTTGGATTATGAAGGATCCCTAGCGGGCACTTGGACTATCTGGGTTTACTAGAGGGCACTTGGACTATGTAGGTTAACTAGCGGACACTTGGACTATGTAGGTTAACTAGCGGTCACTTGGACTATCTAGGTTACCTAGCGGGCACTTGGACTATCTAGGTTACCTAGGGGGCCCTTGGACTATGTAGGTAAACTTACGGGCACTTGGACTGTGTAGGTTACCTAGCGGGCTTTTTGACTATCTAGGTTAACGAATGGGCACTTGGACTATGTAGGTTACCTAGCAGGCACTTGGACTATGTAGGATCACTATTGGACATTTGTACTACTTAGGTTAACTAGCGGGCACTTTGACTATATAGGTTAACTAGCAGGCACTTGGGCTCTCTAGTTCAACTAGCGGGCCCTTGTACTATGTAGGTTAACTAGCGGACACTTGGACTATCTAGGTTAACTAGCGGGCCCTTGGCCTATCTAGGTTACCTAGCGGGCACGTGGACTATGTAGGCTCCCTAGCGGGCCCTTGGACTATGTAAGTTCCCTAGCGGGCACATGGACTATGTGGGTTTCCTGGCGGGCATTTGGACTATCTAGGTTACCTAACTGGCACTTGGACTATGTAGGTTCCCTAGCGGGCACTTGGATTATGTTGATTCCCTATCGGGCACTTGGACTATGTAGGTTAACTAGAGGGTATTTGGACTATGTAGGTTACCTAGCGGGCACTTGGAGAATGTAGGTTAACTAGGGGCACTAGGACTATGTAGGTTACCTATCGGGTACTTGGAGAATGTAGGTTAACTAGGGGCACTAGGACTATGTAGGTTACCTAGCGGGCCCTTGGACTATCTAGGTTACCTAGCGGGCATTTGGATTATGTAGGCTCCCTAGCGGGCATTTGGACTATATTGATTACCTAGCGGGCAATTAGACTTTGTAGGTTATCTAGCGGGCACTTTGACTATCTAGGTTACCTAGCTGGCACTTGAACTATCTACGTTACCTAGTGGTTACTTGGAGTATGTAGGTTACCTACCTGGCTGTTGGACTATCTACGTTACCTAGCGGGCATTTGGACTATCTAGGTTAACTAACGGGCACTTGGACTATGTAGGTTCCGTAGCGGGCCCTTGGACTATGTAAGTTCCCTAGAGGGCACTTGGACTATGTGGGTTCCCTAGCGTGCATTAGGACTATCTGGGTTACCTAACGGGCACTTGGACTATGTAGGTTAACTAGCAGGCTTTGGACTATGTAGGTTACCTAGTAGACACTTGGACTATGTAGGTTCCCTATCGTTCACTTGGAGAATATAGGTTAACTAAGGGGCACTAGGACAATGTAGGTTACCTAGCGGGCCTTTGGACTATCTAGGTTACCTAGGGGGAAGTTGGACTATGTAGGTTTACTAGTGGGCACTTGGACTATCTAGGTTGCCTAGCAGGCACTTGGACTATGTAGGTTAACTAGCGGGCACTTAGACTATCTAGGTTACCTAGCAGGCACTTGGACTATGTACGTTTCCTAGCGGGTACTTGGACTATTTATGTTAACTAGCGGGCACTTGGACTATGTAGATTCCCTATCGGGCACTTGGACTATGTAGGTAACCTAGTGGTCACTTGAACTGTCTAGGTTACCTAGCGCGCACTTGGACTATGTAGGTTAACTAGCGAGCTCTTGGACTATCTAGGTTCACTAGCGGGCAATTGGACTATTAGGGTCCCTAGCGGACATTTGGACTATATAGGTTACCTAGCGGGCACTTGGACTATGTAGGTTAACGAACAGGCACTTGGACTAAGTAGGTAACCTAGTGTTCACTTGAACGGTCTAGGTTACCTAGCGGGCACTTGGACTATGTAGGTTAACAAGCGGGTACTTGGACTATCTAGGTTAACTAGCGGGCCCTTGGACGATGTAGGTTAACTAGCAGGCCCTTGGACTATGTACATACCCCAGCGTGCACTTGGACTATCTAGGTTACCTAGTGGGCACTTGGACTATCTAGGTTAACTAACGGGCACCAGAACTATCTAGGTTAACTAGCGGGCACTTGGACTATCTAGGTTACCTAGCAGGCACTTGGATTATGAAGGATCCCTAGTGGGCACTTGGACTATCTAGGTTTCCTAGCAGGCACTTGGACTATGTGCATACCCTAGCGTGCACTGGGACTATCTAGGTTATCTAGCAGGCACTTGGACTATGGACGTTCCATACTGGGCACTTGGACTATCTAGGTTAACTAACGGGCACTAGGACTATCTAGGTTAACTAGCGGGCACTTGGACGATCTAGGTTAACTAGCAGGCACTTGGATTATGAAGGATCCCTAGCGGGCACTTGGACTATCTGGGTTTACTAGAGGGCACTTGGACTATGTAGGTTAACTAGCGGACACTTGGACTATGTAGGTTAACTAGCGGTCACTTGGACTATCTAGGTTACCTAGCGGGCACTTGGACTATCTAGGTTACCTAGGGGGCCCTTGGACTATGTAGGTAAACTTACGGGCACTTGGACTGTGTAGGTTACCTAGCGGGCTTTTTGACTATCTAGGTTAACGAATGGGCACTTGGACTATGTAGGTTACCTAGCGGGCACTTGGACTATGTAGGATCACTATTGGACATTTGTACTACTTAGGTTAACTAGCGGGCACTTTGACTATATAGGTTAACTAGCAGGCACTTGGGCTCTCTAGTTCAACTAGCGGGCCCTTGTACTATGTAGGTTAACTAGCGGACACTTGGACTATCTAGGTTAACTAGCGGGCCCTTGGCCTATCTAGGTTACCTAGCGGGCACGTGGACTATGTAGGCTCCCTAGCGGGCCCTTGGACTATGTAAGTTCCCTAGCGGGCACATGGACTATGTGGGTTTCCTGGCGGGCATTTGGACTATCTAGGTTACCTAACTGGCACTTGGACTATGTGGGTTCCCTAGCGGGCATTAGGACTATCTGGGTTACCTAACGGGCACTTGGACTATGTAGGTTAACTAGCGGGCTTTGGACTATGTAGGTTACCTAGTAGACACTTGGACTATGTAGGTTCCCTATCGTTCACTTGGAGAATGTAGGTTAACTAAGGGGCACTAGGACAATGTAGGTTACCTAGCGGGCCTTTGGACTATCTAGGTTACCTAGGGGGAAGTTGGACTATGTAGGTTTACTAGTGGGCACTTGGACTATCTAGGTTGCCTAGCAGGCACTTGGACTATGTAGGTTAACTAGCGGGCACTTAGACTATCTAGGTTACCTAGCAGGCACTTGGACTATGTACGTTTCCTAGCGGGTACTTGGACTATTTATGTTAACTAGCGGGCACTTGGACTATGTAGATTCCCTATCGGGCACTTGGACTATGTAGGTAACCTAGTGGTCACTTGAACTGTCTAGGTTACCTAGCGCGCACTTGGACTATGTAGGTTAACTAGCGAGCTCTTGGACTATCTAGGTTCACTAGCGGGCAATTGGACTATTAGGGTCCCTAGCGGGCATTTGGACTATATAGGTTACCTAGCGGGCACTTGGACTATGTAGGTTAACGAACAGGCACTTGGACTAAGTAGGTAACCTAGTGTTCACTTGAACGGTCTAGGTTACCTAGCGGGCACTTGGACTATGTAGGTTAACAAGCGGGTACTTGGACTATCTAGGTTAACTAGCGGGCCCTTGGATCATGTAGGTTAACTAGCGGGCCCTTGGACTATATAGGTTAACTAGCGGGCCCTTGGACTATGTAGGTTCACTAGCGGGCACTTGGACGATCTAGCTTAACTAGCGGGTACTTGGACTATGTAGGCTAACTAGCGGGCCCTTGGACTATGTAGATTAACTAGCGGCACTTGGACTATCTACGTTAACTAGCGGGCCCTTGGACTATGTAGATTCCCTAGCGGGCACTTGGACTATTTATGTTCCAGAGCGGGCACTTGGACTATCTAGGTTCCCTAACTAGCACTTGGACTATGTAGGTTAACTAGCGGACACTTGGACGATCTAGGTCAACTAGCGGGTACTTGGACTATGTAGGTTAACTAGCGGGCACTTGGACTATGAAGGTTAAGTAGCAGGCCCTTGGACTATGTACATACCCCAGCGCTTACTTGGACAATCTAGGTTACCTAGTGGGCCCTTGGACTATCTAGGTTAACTAACGGGCACCAGGACTATCTAGGTTAACTAGCGGGCACTTGGACTATATAGGTTAACTAGCGGGCCGTTGGACTATGTAGATTAACTAGCGGCACTTGGACTATCTACGTTAACTAGCGGGCCCTTGGACTATGTAGATTCCCTAGCGGGCACTTGGACTACGTAGGTTCCCTAGCGGACATTTGGACTATGTATGTTCCTTAGCGGGCACTTGGACTATGTAGGTTACCTAGCGGGCACTTGGACTATGAAGGTTAACTAGCAGGCCCTTGGACTATGTACATACCCCAGAGTGCACTTGGACTATCTAGGTTACCTAGTGGGCACTTGGACTATCTAGGTTAACCAACGGGCACCAGAACTATTTAGGTTAACTAGCGGGCACTTGGACTATCTAGGTTACCTAGCAGGCACTTGGATTATGAAGGATCCCTAGTGGGCACTTGGACTATCTAGGTTTCCTAGCAGGCACTTGGACTATGTACATACCCTAGCGTGCACTGGGACTATCTAGGTTACCTAGCGGGCCCTTGGACTATGTAGGTAACCTTACGGGCACTTGGACTGTGTAGGTTACCTAGCGGGCTTTTTGACTATCTAGGTTAACGAATGGGCATTTGGACTATGTAGGTTACCTAGCGGGCACTTGGACTATGTAGGATCACTATTGGACATTTGTACTACTTAGGTTAACTAGCGGGCACTTTGACTATATAGGTTAACTAGCAGGCACTTGGGCTCTCTAGTTCAACTAGCGGGCCCTTGTACTATGTAGGTTAACTAGCGGGCACTTGGACTATCTAGGTTAACTAGCGGGCCCTTGGCCTATCTAGGTTACCTAGCGGGCACTTGGAATATTTAGGTTACCCAGCGGGCACTTGGACTATGAAGGTTACCTAGTGGGCACTTGGACTATCTAGGTTAACGAACGGGCACTTGGAATATGCAGGGAACCTAGCGGGCATATGGACTGTCTAGGTTACCTAGCGGGCACTTGGACTTCTAGGTTAACGAACGGGCACTTGGACTATGTAGGTTGCTTACCGGGCACTTGGACTATCTAGGTTAGGTAACGGGCACTTGGACTATCTAGGTTACCTAGCGGGAACTTGGACAATGTAAGTTACCTAGCGGGCACTTGGACTACCTAGGTTACCTAACGGGCACTTTGACTATCTGGGTTACATAGCGGGCACTTGGACTATGTAGGTTAACTAGCAAGCACTTGGACTCTAGGTTACCTAGCGAGCACTTGGACTATCTAGGTTACCTAGCGGGCACTTGGACAGTCTAGGTTACCTAGCGGGCACTTGGACTATCTAGGTTAACAAATGGGCACTAGGACTATGTAGGTTACCTAGCGGGCACTTGGACTATGTAGGATCCCTATCGGACATTTGGACTACTTAGGTTACATAGCGGGCACTTGGACTATCTAGGTTAGCTAACTGACACTTGGACTATGTAGGTTAACTAGAAGACACTTGGAAAATCTAGGTTAACTAGCGGGCACTTGGACTATCAAAGTTAACAAGTGAGCCCTTGCACTATGTAGGTTACCTTGCGGGCACATGGACTATATAGGTTACCTAGCGGTCACTTGGACTATGTAGGTTACCTAGTGGGCACTTGGAATATCTAGGTTAACGAACGGGCACTTGGAATATGCAGGTAACCTAGCGGGCACTTGGACTCTCTAGGTTACCTTGCGGGCACTTGGACTTCTAGGTTAACGAATGGGCTCTTGGACTATGTAGGTTGCCTAGCGGGCACTTGGACTATCTAGGTTAGGTAACGGGCACTTGGACTATCTAGGTTACCTCGTGGGAACGTGGACAATGTAAGTTACCTAGCGGGCACTTGGACTATCTAGGTTAACTAACGGGCACGTGGACTATCTAGGTTACCTAGCGGGCCCTTGGACTATGTAGGTTTCCTAGCGGGCACTTGGACTATCTAGGTTAACGAACGGGCACTTGGACTATGTAGGTAACTTAGCGGGCACTTGGACAGTCTAGGTTACCTAGAGGGCACTTGGACTATCTAGGTTAACGAACGGGCACTTGGACTATGTAGGTTACCTAGCGGGCACTTGGACTATGTAGGATCCCTATCGGACATTTGGACTACTTAGGTTAACTAGCGGGCCCTTGTACTATGTAGGTTAACTAGCGAGCACTTGGACTATCTAGGTTAACTAGCAGACCTTGGACTATGTAGGTTAACTAGCGGGCACTTGGACGATCTAGGTTAACTAGAGGGCACATGGACTATCTAGGTTACCTAGCTGGCTCTTGAACTATCTACGTTGCCTAGCGGGTTCTTGGAGTATGTAGGTTACCTAGCGGGCATTTGGATTATGTAGGCTCCCTAGCGGGCATTTGGACTATATTGATTACCTAGCGGGCAATTAGACTTTGTAGGTTATCTAGCGGGCACTTTGACTATCTAGGTTACCTAGCTGGCACTTGAACTATCTACGTTACCTAGCGGTTACTTGGAGTATGTAGGTTACCTACCGGGCTGTTGGACTATCTACGTTACCTAGCGGGCATTTGGACTATCTAGGTTAACTAACGGGCACTTGGACTATGTAGGTTCCCTAGCGGGCCCTTGGACTATGTAAGTTCCCTAGAGGGCACTTGGACTATGTGGGTTCCCTAGCGTGCATTAGGACTATCTGGGTTACCTAACGGGCACTTGGAGTATGTAGGTTAACTAGCGGGCTTTGGACTATGTAGGTTACCTAGTAGACACTTGGACTATGTAGGTTCCCTATCGTTCACTTGGAGAATGTAGGTAAACTAAGGGGCACTAGGACAATGTAGGTTACCTAGCGGGCCTTTGGACTATCTAGGTTACCTAGGGGGAAGTTGGACTATGTAGGTTTACTAGTGGGCACTTGGACTATCTAGGTTGCCTAGCAGGCACTTGGACTATGTAGGTTAACTAGCGGGCACTTGGACTATCTAGGTTACCTAGCAGGCACTTGGACTATATACGTTTCCTAGCGGGTACTTGGACTATTTATGTTAACTAGCGGGCACTTGGACTATGTAGATTCCCTATCGGGCACTTATACTATGTAGGTAACCTAGTGGTCACTTGAACTGTCTAGGTTACCTAGCGCGCACTTGGACTATGTAGGTTAACTAGCGAGCTCTTGGACTATCTAGGTTCACTAGCGGGCAATTGGACTATTAGGGTCCCTAGCGGGCATTTGGACTATATAGGTTACCTAGCGGGCACTTGGACTATGTAGGTTAACGAACAGGCACTTGGACTAAGTAGGTAACCTAGTGTTCACTTGAACGGTCTAGGTTACCTAGAGGGCACTTGGACTATGTAGGTTAACAAGCGGGTACTTGGACTATCTAGGTTAACTAGCGGGCCCTTGGACGATGTAGGTTAACTAGCGGGCCCTTGGACTATATAGGTTAACTAGCGGGCCCTTGGACTATGTAGGTTAACTAGCGGGAACTTGGACGATCTAGGTTAACTAGCGGGTACTTGGACTATGTAGGCTAACTAGCGGGCCCTTGGACTATGTAGGCTAACAAGCGGGCCCTTGGACTATGTAGATTAACTAGCAGCTCTTGGACTATCTACGTTAACTAGCGGGCCCTTGGACTATGTAGATTCCCTAGCGGGCACTTGGACTATTTATGTTCCAGAGCGGGCACTTGGACTATCTAGGTTCCCTAACTAGCACTTGGACTATGTAGGTTAACTAGCGGACACTTGGACGATCTAGGTCAACTAGCGGGTACTTGGACTATGTAGGTTAACTAGCGGGCCCTTGGACTATGTAGATTAACTAGCGGCACTTGGACTATCTACGTTAACTAGCGGGCCCTTGCACTATGTAGATTCCCTAGCGGGCACTTGGACTACGTAGGTTCCCTAGCGGGCATTTGGACTATGTATGTTCCCTAGCGGGCACTTGGACTATGTATGTACCCTACGTTCACTTGAACTATGTAATTTAACTACCGGGCACTTGGACTATGTAGGTTAACTAGCGGACACTTGGAGTATCTAGGTTAACTAGCGGGCACTTGGACTATGTAGGTTAACTAGCGGGCACTTGGACTATGAAGGTTAAGTAGCAGGCCCTTGGACTATGTACATACCCCAGCGCGTACTTGGAATATCTAGGTTACCTAGTGGGCCCTTGGACTATCTAGGTTAACTAACGGGCACCAGGACTATCTAGGTTAAGTAGCGGGCACTTGGACTATATAGGTTAACTAGCAGGCCGTTGGACTATGTAGATTAACTAGCGGCACTTGGACTATCTACGTTAACAAGCGGGCCCTTGGACTATGTAGATTCCCTACCGGGCACTTGGACTACGTAGGTTCCCTAGCGGGCATTTGGACTATGTATGTTCCTTAGCGGGCCCTTGTACTATGTAGGTTAACTAGCGAGCACTTGGACTATCTAGGTTAACTAGCAGACCTTGGACTATGTAGGTTAACTAGCGGGCCCTTGGACGATCAAGGTTAACTAGAGGGCACATGGACTATCTAGGTTACCTAGCTGGCACTTGAACTATCTACGTTTCCTAGCGGGTTCTTGGAGTATGTAGGTTACCTAGCCGGCTGTTGGATTATCTAGGTTACCTAGCGGGCATTTGGACAATCTAGGTTAATTAATGGGCACTTGGACTATGTAGGCTCCCTAACGGGACCTTGTACTATGTAAGTTCCCTAGCGGGCACATGGACTATGTGGGTTTCCTGGCGGGCATATGGACTATCTAGGTTACCTAACTGGCACTTGGACTATGTAGGTTCCTTAGCGGGCACTTGGATTATGTTGGTTCCCTATCGGGCACTTGGACTACTTAGGTTAATTAGCGGGCACTTGGACTATCTAGGTTACCTAGCGGGCACTTGGACTATGTAGGTTAACTAGGGGACACTTGCACAATCTAGGTTAACTAGCGGGCCATTGCACTATGTAGGTTAACTAACGGGCCCATGGATTATGTAGGTTTACTAGCAGGCACATGGACTATCTAGGTTAATTAGCGGGCACTTGGACTATGTAGTTTCCCTAGCGGGCATTTGGACTATTTAGCTTACCAAGCGGGCACTTGGACTATGTAGGTTACCTAGCGAGCACTTGGACTATCTGGGTTACCTAGCAGGCACTTTGACTATCTAGGTTAACTAACGGGCACTTGGACTGCGTAGGTTGCCTAGCGGGCACTTGTACTATCTAGGATACCTAGCTGGCACTTGGACTATGTAGGTCAACTCGCGGGCCCTTGGACTACCTAGGTTAGCTAACAGGCACTTAGATTATATAGGTTAACTAGCGGGCCCTTGGAATATGTAGGTTAACTAGCGGACACTTGCACGATGTAGGTTAACTAGTGGGCCCATGGACTATGTACGTTTACTAGCGGGCCCTTGGACTATCTAGGTTCCCTAAAGGGCACTTGGACTATCTACGTGACCAGACGGGCACTTGGACTATCTAGGTTACCTAGCAGACACGTGGACTATGTAGGCTAACTAGGGGGCCCTTGGACGATCTAGGTTACCTAGTGGGTACTTAGAACTATCTAGGTTAACTAGCGGACACTTGCACTATCTAGGTTACCTAGCGGGCACTTGGACTATGTACGTTCCCTAGCGGGCACTTGGACTAGCTATGTTAACTAGCGGGCACTAGGAATATGTAGGTTAACTAAAGGACACTTGCGCTATGTAGGTTACCTAGCAGGCACTTGGACTATCTAGGTTAACTAGCGGGCACTTGGACTATCTAGGTTAACTAGCGTGCACTTGGACTATGTAGGTTCCTTAGCGGGCACTTGGACGATGTAAGTTAACTAGCGTGCCCTGGACTATCTAGGTTACGTAGCGGGAACTTGGTATGTAGGTTAACTAGCGGGCACTTGGACTATGTAGGTTAACTAGAGGACACTTGGACTATCTAGGTTAACTAGCGGGCCCTTGGAATATGTAGGTTAACTAGCGGACACTTGCACTATGTAGGTTACCTAGCAGGCACTTGGACTATCTAGGTTAACAAGCGGTCACTTGGACTATCTAGGTTAACTAGCGTGCACTTGGATTATGTAGGTTCCTTAGCGGGCACTTGGACGATGTAGGTTAACTAGCGTGCCCTGGACTATCTAGGTTACGTAGCAGGAACTTGGTATGTAGGTTACCTAGCGGGCACGTGGACTATATAGGTTATCTAGCGGGCACTTGGACTATTAGGGTCCCTAGCGGGCATTTGGACTATATAGGTTACCTAGCGGGCACGTGGACTATGTAGGTTAACGAACAGGCACTTGGACTATGTAGGTAACCTAGTGTTCACTTGAACTGTCTAGGTTACCTAGCGGGCACTTGGACTATGTAGGTTAACAAGCGGGCACTTGGACTATCTAGGTTAACTAGCGGGCCCTTGGACGATTTAGGTTAACTACCGGGCCCTTGGACTATATAGGTTAACTAGCGGGCCCTTGGACTATGTAGGTTAACGAGCGGGCACTTGGATGATCTAGGTTAACTAGCGGGTACTTGGACTATGTAGGCTAACTAGCAGGCCCTTGGACTATGTAGATTATCTAGCGGCACTTGGACTATCTACGTTAACTAGCGGGCCCTTGGACTATGTAGATTCCCTAGCGGGCACTTGGACTATGTATGTTCCAGAGCGGGCACTTGGACTATCTAGGTTCCCTAACTAGCACTTGGACTATGTAGGTTAACTAGCGGACACTTGGACGATCTAGGTCAACTAGCGGGTACTTGGACTATGTAGGTTAACTAGCGGGCCCTTGGACTATGTAGATTAATAGCGGCACTTGGACTATCTACGTTAACTAGCGGGCCCTTGGACTATGTAGATTCCCTAGCGGGCACTTGGACTACGTAGGTTCCCTAGCGGGCATTTGGACTATGTATGTTCCCTAGCGGGAACTTCGACTATGTATGTACCCTACGGACACTTGAACTATGTAAGTTAACTAGCGGGCACTTGGACTATGTAGGTTAACTAGCGGACACTTGTACTATGTAGGTTACCTTGCGGGCACTTGGACTATGAAGATTAACTAACAGGCCCTTGGACTATGTACATACCCCAGCGCGCAAATGGACTATCTAGGTTACCTAGTGGGCCCTTGGACTATCTAGGTTAACTAACGGGCACCAGGACTATCTAGGTCAACTAGCGGGCACTTGGACTATGTAGGTTAACTAGCGGGCCCTTGGACTATGTAGATTAACTAGCGGCACTTGGACTATATACGTTAACTAGCGGGCCCTTGGACTATGTAGATTCCCTAGCGGGCACATGGACTACGTAGGTCCCTAGCGGGCATTTGGACTATGTATGTTCTTTAGCGGGCACTTGGACTATGTAGGTTACCTAGCGGGCACTGGGACTATCTAGGTTATCTAGCGGACACTTGGACTATGTACGTTCCCTAGTGGGCACTTGGACTATCTAGGGTAACTAACGGCCACTAGGACTATCTAGGTTAACTAGCGGTCACTTGGAATATCTAGGTTACCTAGCAGGCACTTGGATTATGAAGGATCCCTAGCAGGCACTTGGAATATCTAGGTTAACTAGAGGGCACTTTGTCTATGTAGGTTAACTAGCGGACACTTGGACTATGAAGGTTAACTAGCCGTCTCTTGGACTATCTAGGTTACCTAGAGGGCACTTGGACTATCTAGGTTACCTAGCGGGCCCTTGGACTATGTAGGTAACCTTGCGGGCACTTGGACTGTCTAGGTTACCTAGCGGGCTTTTTTACTATCTAGGTTAACGATTGGGAACTTGGACTATGTAGGTTCCCTAGCGGGCACTTGGACTATGTAGGATCACTATCGGACATTTGTACTACTTAGGTTAACTAACGGGCACTTTGACTATCTAGGTTAACTAGCAGGCACTTGGATTATCTAGGTCAACTAGCGGGCCCTTGTACTACGTAGGTTAACTAGCGGGCACTTGGACTATCTAGGTTAACTAGCGGACCTTGAACTATATAGGTTAACTAGTGGGCACTTGGACAATCTAGGTTTCCTAGCAGGCACTTGGGCTATGTACATACCCTAGCGCACACTTGGACTATCTAGGTTACCTAGTGGGCACTTTGACTATCTAGGTTAACTAACGGGCACTAGGACTATCTAGGTTAACTAGCGGGCACTTTGACTATCTAGGTTACCTAGCAGGCACTTGGATTATGAAGGATCCCTAGCGGACACTTGGACTATGTACGTCCCCGAGTGGGCACTTGGACTATCTAGGTTAACTAACGGGCACTAGGACTATCTAGGTTAACTAGCGGGCACTTGGACTATCTAGGTTACCTAGCAGGTACATGGATTATGAAGGATCCCTAGCGGGCACTTGGACTATCTAGGTTAACTAGCGGGCCCTTGCACTATATAGGTTAACTAACGGGCCCATGGATTATGTAGGTTTACTAGCAGGCACTTGGACTATCTAGGTTAACTAGCGGGCACTTGGACTATGTAGTTTCCCTAGCGGGCATTTGGACTATTTCGGTTACCAAGCGGGCACTTGGACTCTGTAGGTTACCTAGCGAGCACTTGGACTATCTAGGTTACCTAGCAGGCACTTTGACTATCTAGGTTAACTCACAGGCACTTGGACTGTGTAGGTTGCCTAGCGGCCACTTGGACTATGTAGGTTCCCTAGCAGGAACTTGGATTATGTAGGTTCCCTATCGGGCACTTGGACTATGTAGGTTAACTAGCGGGCACTTGGACTGTCTAGGTTACCTAGCGGGCATTTGGATTATCTAGGTTAACGAACGGGCACTTGGACTATGTAGGTTACCTAGCCGCCACTTGGACTATCTATGTTAGCTAACAGGCATTTGGACTATCTAGGTTCCCTAGCGGGCACTTGTACTATCTAGGATACCGAGCTGGCACTTGGACTATGTAGGTCAACTCGCGGGCCCTTGGACTACCTAGGTTAGCTAACGAGCACTTAGATTATGTAGGTTAACTAGCGGGCACTTGGAATATGTAGGTTAACTAGCGGACACTTGCACTATGTAGGTTAACTAGTGGGCCCATGGACTATGTAGGTTTACTAGCGGGCCCTTGGACTATCTAGGTTCCCTAAAGGGCACTTGGACTATCTAGGTGAACGAACGGGCACTTGGATTATCTAGGTTACCTAGCGGGCACTTGGACTATGTAGGCTAACTAGGGGGTCCTTGGACGATCTAGGTTACCTAGCGGGTACTTGAACTATCTAGGTTAACTAGCGGACACTTGCACTATCTAGGTTACCTAGCGGGCACTTGGACTATGTACGTTCCCTAGCGGGCACTTGGAATATCTATGTTAACTAGCGGGCACTTGGAATATGTAGGTTAACTAGCGGACACTTGCACTATGTAGGTAACCTAGCAGGCACTTGGACTGTCTAGGTTAATTAGCGGGCACTTGGACTATCTAGGTTAACTAGCGTGCACTTGGACTATGTAAGTTCCTTAGCCGGCACTTGGACGATGTAGCTTAACTAGCGTGCCCTGGACTATCTAGGTTACGTAGCGGGAACTTGGTATGTAGGTTAACTAACGGGCACTTGGACTATATAGGTTAACTAGAGGACACTTGGTTTATCTAGGTTAACTAGCGGGCCCTTGGACTATCTAGGTTACCTAGCGGGCACTTGGACTATGTAGGTTACCTAGTGGGCACTTGGACTATCTAGGTTAACGAACGGGCACTTGGAATATGCAGGTAACCCAGCGGGCACTTGGACTGTCTATGTTACCTAGCGGGCACTTGGACTTCTAGGTTAACGAACGGGCACTTGGACTATGTAGGTTGCTTACCGGGCACTTGGACTATCTAGGTTAGGTAACGGGCACTTGGACTATCTAGGTTAGTTACCGGGAACTTGGACAATGTAAGTTACCTAGCGGGCACTTGGACTACCTAGGTTACCTAACGGGCACTTTGACTATCTAGGTTACATAGCGGGCACTTGGATTATGTAGGTTAACTAGCGAGCACTTGGACTCTAGGTTACCAAGCGGGCACTTGGACTATCTAGGTTACATAGCGAGCACTTGGACAGTCTAGGTTTTCTAGAGGGCACTTGGACTATCTAGGTTAACGAACGGGCACTAGGACTATGTAGGTTACCTAGCGGGCACTTGGACTATGTAGGATCCCTATCGGACATTTGGACTACTTAGGTTACCTAGCGGGCACTTGGACAATCTAGGATAACTAGCAGGCACGTGGACTATCTAGGTCAACTAGCGGACCTTGGACTACGTAGGACAACTAGCGAACCCTTGGACTATGTAGTATAACTAGCGGGCACTTGGACTATCTAGGTTAGCTAAAGGGCACTTGGACTAAGTACGTCCCCTAGTGGGCACATGGACTATCTAGATTAACTAACGGGCACTAGGACTATCTAGGTTAACTAGCGGCCACTTGGACTATCTAGGTTACCTAGCTGGCACTTGGACTATGAATGTTCCCTAGCGGGCAATTGGATTATCTAGGTTACCTATCGGGCACTTGGACTATGTAGGTCAACTAGCGGGCCCTTGGACTATCTAGGTTAGCTAACGGACACTTGGACTATGTAGGTTAACTAGCGGACACTTGCACGATCTAGGTTAACTAGCGGGCTCTTGCACTATGTAGGTTAACTAGCGGGCCAATTGACTATGTAGGTTAACTAGCGGGCACTTGGACTATGTACGTTCCCTAGGGGGAACTTGGACTATCTATATTAACTAGCGGGCACTTGAACTATCTAGGTTACCTAGCAGGTACTTGGATTATGAAGGATCCCTAGCGGGCACTTGGACTATCTAGGTTAACCAGCGGGCACTTGGACTATGTAGGTTAACTAGTAGACACTTGCATGATCTAGGTTAACTAGCGGGCCCTTGCACTATGTAGGTTAACTAACGGGCCCATGGATTATGTAGGTTTACTAGCAGGCACTTGGACTATCTAGGTTAACTAGCGGGCACTTGGACTATGTAGTTTCCCTAGCGGGCATTTGGACTATTTAGGTTACCAAGCGGGCACTTGGAATATCTAGGTTACCTAGCGAGCACTTGGAATATCTAGGTTACCTAGCAGGCACTTTGACTATCTAGGTTAACTCACGGGCACTTGGACTGTGTAGGTTGCCTAGCGGGCACTTGGACTATGTAGGTTCCCTAGCGGGAACTTGGATTATGTAGGTTCCCTATCGGGCACTTGGACTATGTAGGTTAATTAGCGGGCACTTGGACTGTCTAGGTTACCTAGCGGGCATTTGGATTATCTAGGTTAACGAACGGGCACTTGGAGTATGTAGGTTACCTAGCCGCCAATTGGACTATCTATGTTAGCTAACAGGCACTTGGACTATCTAGGTTCCCTAGCGGGCACTTGTACTATCTAGGATACCGAGCTGGCACTTGGACTATGTAGGTCAACTCGCGGGCCCTTGGACTACCTAGGTTAGCTAACGGGCACTTAGATTATATAGGTTAACTAGCGGTCACTTGGAATATGTAGGTTAACTAGCGGACACTTGCACTATGTAGGTTAACTAGTGGGCCCATGGACTATGTAGGTTTACTAGCGGGCCCTTGGACTATCTAGGTTCCCTAAAGGGCACTTGGACTATCTAGGTGAACGAACGGGCACTTGGATTATCTAGGTTACCTAGCGGGCACTTGGACTATGTAGGCTAACTAGGGGATCCTTGGACGATCTAGGTTACCTAGCGGGTACTTGAACTATCTAGGTTAACTAGCGGACACTTGCACTATCTAGGTTACCTAGCGGGCACTTGGACTATGTACGTTCCCTAGCGGGCACTTGGACTATCTATGTTAACTAGCGGGCACTTGGAATATGTAGGTTAACTAGCGGACACTTGCACTATGTAGGTTACCTAGCAGGCACTTGGACTATCTAGGTTAATTAGCGGGCACTCGGACTATCTAGGTTAACTAGCATGCACTTGGACTATGTAGGTTCCTTAGCGGGCACTTGGACGATGTAGCTTAACTAGCGTGCCCTGGACTATCTAGGTCACGTAGCGGGAACTTGGTATGTAGGTTACCTAGCGGGCACTTGGACTATATATGTTACCTAGCGGGCACTTGGATTATTAGGGTCCCTAGCGGGCATTTGGACTATATAGGTTACCTAGCGGGCACATGGTTTATGTAGGTTAACGAATAGGCACTTGGACTATGTAGGTAACCTAGTGTTCACTTGAACTGTCTAGGTTACCTAGCGGGCACTTGGACTATGTAGGTTAACAAGCGGGCACTTGGACTATCTAGGTTAACTAGCGGGCCCTTGGACGATTTAGGTTAACGAGCGGGCACTTGGATGATCTAGGTTAACTAGCGGGTACTTGGACTATGTAGGCTAACTAGCAGGCCCTTGGACTATGTAGATTAACTAGCGGCACTTGGACTATCTACGTTAACTAGCGGGCCCTTGGATTATGTAGATTCCCTAGCGGGCACTTGGACTATGTATGTTCCAGAGCGGGCACTTGGACTATCTAGGTTCCCTAACTAGCACTTGGACTATGTAGGTTAACTAGCGGACACTTGGACGATCTAGGTCAACTAGCGGGTACTTGGACTATGTAGGTTAACTAGCGGGCCCTTGGACTATGTAGATTAATAGCGGCACTTGGACTATCTACGTTAACTAGCGGGCCCTTGGACTATGTAGATTCCCTAGCGGGCACTTGGACTACGTAGGTTCCCTAGCGGGCATTTGGACTATGTATGTTCCCTAGCGGGCACTTCGACTATGTATGTACCCTACGGACACTTGAACTATGTAAGTTAACTAGCGGGCACTTGGACTATGTAGGTTAACTAGCGGACACTTGCACTATGTAGGTTACCTAGCAGGCACTTGGACTATCTAGGTTAATTAGCGGGCACTCGGACTATCTAGGTTAACTAGCATGCACTTGGACTATGTAGGTTCCTTAGCGGGCACTTGGACGATGTAGCTTAACTAGCGTGCCCTGGACTATCTAGGTCACGTAGCGGGAACTTGGTATGTAGGTTACCTAGCGGGCACTTGGACTATATATGTTACCTAGCGGGCACTTGGATTATTAGGGTCCCTAGCGGGCATTTGGACTATATAGGTTACCTAGCGGGCACATGGTTTATGTAGGTTAACAATAGGCACTTGGACTATGTAGGTAACCTAGTGTTCACTTGAACTGTCTAGGTTACCTAGCGGGCACTTGGACTATGTAGGTTAACAAGCGGGCACTTGGACTATCTAGGTTAACTAGCGGGCCCTTGGACGATTTAGGTTAACGAGCGGGCACTTGGATGATCTAGGTTAACTAGCGGGTACTTGGACTATGTAGGCTAACTAGCAGGCCCTTGGACTATGTAGATTAACTAGCGGCACTTGGACTATCTACGTTAACTAGCGGGCCCTTGGATTATGTAGATTCCCTAGCGGGCACTTGGACTATGTATGTTCCAGAGCGGGCACTTGGACTATCTAGGTTCCCTAACTAGCACTTGGACTATGTAGGTTAACTAGCGGACACTTGGACGATCTAGGTCAACTAGCGGGTACTTGGACTATGTAGGTTAACTAGCGGGCCCTTGGACTATGTAGATTAATAGCGGCACTTGGACTATCTACGTTAACTAGCGGGCCCTTGGACTATGTAGATTCCCTAGCGGGCACTTGGACTACGTAGGTTCCCTAGCGGGCATTTGGACTATGTATGTTCCCTAGCGGGCACTTCGACTATGTATGTACCCTACGGACACTTGAACTATGTAAGTTAACTAGCGGGCACTTGGACTATGTAGGTTAACTAGCGGACACTTGTACTATGTAGGTTACCTAGCGGGCACTTAGACTATGAAGGTTAACTAGCAGGCCCTTGGACTATGTACATACCCCAGCGCGCAAATGGACTATCTAGGTTACCTAGTGGGCACTTGGACTATCTAGGTTAACTAACGGGCACCAGGACTATCTAGGTTAACTAGCGGGCACTTGGACTATGTAGGTTAACTAGCGGGCCGTTGGACTATGTAGATTAACTAGCGGCACTTGGACTATATACGTTAACTAGCGGGCCCTTGGACTATGTAGATTCCCTAGCGGGCACTTGGACTACGTAGGTTCCCTAGCGGGCATTTGGACTATGTATGTTCTTTAGCGGGCACTTGGACAGTGTAGGTTACCTAGAGGGCACTTGGACTATGAAGGTTAACTAGCAGGCCCTTGGACTATGTACATACGCCAGCGCGCACTTGGACTATCTAGGTTACCTAGTGGGCACTTGGACTATCTAGGTTAACTAAAGGGCACCAGGACTATCTAGGTTAACTAGCGGGCACTTGGAATATCTAGGTTACATAGCAGGCACTTGGATTATGAAGGATCCCTAGCGGGCACTTGGATTATCTAGGTTTCCTAGCAGGCACTTGGACTATGTAGGTTAACTAGCGGACACTTGGACTATGTACGTTCCCTAGTGGGGACTTGGACTATCTAGGGTAACTAACGGCCACTAGGACTATCTACGTTAACTAGCAGGCACTTGGAATATCTAGGTTACCTAGCAGGCACTTGGATTATGAAGGATCCCTAGCGGGCACTTGGACTATCTAGGTTAACTAGAGGGCACTTGGACTATGTAGGTTAACTAGCGGACACTTGGACTATGTAGGTTAAGTAGCCGTCACTTGGACAATCTAGGTTACCTAGAGGGCACTTGTACTATCCAGGTTACCTAGCGGGCCCTTGGACTATGTAGGTAACCTTGCGGGCACTTGGACTGTCTAGGTTACCTAGCGGGCTTTTTTACTATCTAGGTTAACGAATGGGCACTTGGACTATGTAGGTTACCTAGCAGGCACTTGGACTATGTAGGATCACTATAGGACATTTGTACTACTTAGGTTAACTAACGGGCACTTTGACTATCTAGGTTAACTAGCAGGCACTTGGACTATCTAGGTCACTAGCGGGCCCTTGTACTATGTAGGTTAACTAGCGGGCACTTGGACTATCTAGTTTAACTGGCGGACCTTGGATTATGTAGGTTAACTAGTGGGCACTTGGACAATCTAGGTTTCCTAGCAGGCACTTGGGCTATGTACATACCCTAGCGCACACTTGGACTATCTAGGTTACCTAGTGGGCACTTTGACTATCTAGGTTAACTAACGGGCACTAGGATTATCTAGGTTAACTAGCGGGCACTTTGACTATCTAGGTTACCTAGCCGGCACTTGGATTATGAAGGATCCCTAGCGGGCACTTGGACTATGTACGTCCCCTAGTGGGCACTTGGACTATCTAGGTTAACTAACGGGCACTAGGACTATCTAGGTTAACTAGCGGGCACCTGGACTATCTAGGTTACCTAGCAGGTACTTGGATTATGAAGGATCCCTAGCGGGCACTTGGACTGTCTAGGTTAACTAGCGGGCCCTTGCACTATATAGGTTAACTAACGGGCCCATGGATTATGTAGGTTTACTAGCAGGCACTTGGACTATCTAGGTTAACTAGCGGGCACTTGGACTATGTAGTTTCCCTAGCGGGCATTTGGACTATTTAGGTTACCAAGCGGGCACTTGGACTATGTAGGTTACCTAGCGAGCACTTGGAATATCTAGGTTACCTAGCAGGCACTTTGACTATCTAGGTTAACTCACAGGAACTTGGACTGTGTAGGTTGCCTAGCGGGCACTTGGACTATGTAGGTTCCCTAGCGGGAACTTGTATTATGTAGGTTCCCTATCAGGCACTTGGACTATGTAGGTTAATTAGCGGGCACTTGGACTGTCTAGGTTACCTAGCGGGCATTTGGATTATCTAGGTTAACGAACGGGCACTTGGACTATGTAGGTTACCTAGCCGCCAATTGGACTATCTATGTTAGCTAACAGGCATTTGGACTATCTAGGTTCCCTAGCGGGCACTTGTACTATCTAGGATACCGAGCTGGCACTTGGACTATGTAGGTCAACTCGCGGGCCCTTGGACTACCTAGGTTAGCTAACGAGCACTTAGATTATGTAGGTTAACTAGCGGGCACTTGGAATATGTAGGTTAACTAGCGGACACTTGGACTATCTAGGTTAACTAGCGGGCCCTTGGACTATCTAGGTTACCTAGCGGGTACTTGAACTATCTAGGTTAACTAGCGGACACTTGCACTATCTAGGTTACCTAGCGGGCACTTGGACTATGTACGTTCCCTAGCGGGCACTTGGACTATCTATGTTAACTAGCGGGCACTTGGAATATGTAGGTTAACTAGCGGACACTTGCACTATGTAGGTTACCTAGCAGGCACTTGGACTATCTAGGTTAATTAGCGGGCACTCGGACTATCTAGGTTAACTAGCATGCACTTGGACTATGTAGGTTCCTTAGCGGGCACTTGGACGATGTAGCTTAACTAGCGTGCCCTGGACTATCTAGGTCACGTAGCGGGAACTTGGTATGTAGGTTACCTAGCGGGCACTTGGACTATATATGTTACCTAGCGGGCACTTGGATTATTAGGGTCCCTAGCGGGCATTTGGACTATATAGGTTACCTAGCGGGCACATGGTTTATGTAGGTTAACGAATAGGCACTTGGACTATGTAGGTAACCTAGTGTTCACTTGAACTGTCTAGGTTACCTAGCGGGCACTTGGACTATGTAGGTTAACAAGCGGGCACTTGGACTATCTAGGTTAACTAGCGGGCCCTTGGACGATTTAGGTTAACGAGCGGGCACTTGGATGATCTAGGTTAACTAGCGGGTACTTGGACTATGTAGGCTAACTAGCAGGCCCTTGGACTATGTAGATTAACTAGCGGCACTTGGACTATCTACGTTAACTAGCGGGCCCTTGGATTATGTAGATTCCCTAGCGGGCACTTGGACTATGTATGTTCCAGAGCGGGCACTTGGACTATCTAGGTTCCCTAACTAGCACTTGGACTATGTAGGTTAACTAGCGGACACTTGGACGATCTAGGTCAACTAGCGGGTACTTGGACTATGTAGGTTAACTAGCGGGCCCTTGGACTATGTAGATTAATAGCGGCACTTGGACTATCTACGTTAACTAGCGGGCCCTTGGACTATGTAGATTCCCTAGCGGGCACTTGGACTACGTAGGTTCCCTAGCGGGCATTTGGACTATGTATGTTCCCTAGCGGGCACTTCGACTATGTATGTACCCTACGGACACTTGAACTATGTAAGTTAACTAGCGGGCACTTGGACTATGTAGGTTAACTAGCGGACACTTGCACTATGTAGGTTACCTAGCAGGCACTTGGACTATCTAGGTTAATTAGCGGGCACTCGGACTATCTAGGTTAACTAGCATGCACTTGGACTATGTAGGTTCCTTAGCGGGCACTTGGACGATGTAGCTTAACTAGCGTGCCCTGGACTATCTAGGTCACGTAGCGGGAACTTGGTATGTAGGTTACCTAGCGGGCACTTGGACTATATATGTTACCTAGCGGGCACTTGGATTATTAGGGTCCCTAGCGGGCATTTGGACTATATAGGTTACCTAGCGGGCACATGGTTTATGTAGGTTAACGAATAGGCACTTGGACTATGTAGGTAACCTAGTGTTCACTTGAACTGTCTAGGTTACCTAGCGGGCACTTGGACTATGTAGGTTAACAAGCGGGCACTTGGACTATCTAGGTTAACTAGCGGGCCCTTGGACGATTTAGGTTAACGAGCGGGCACTTGGATGATCTAGGTTAACTAGCGGGTACTTGGACTATGTAGGCTAACTAGCAGGCCCTTGGACTATGTAGATTAACTAGCGGCACTTGGACTATCTACGTTAACTAGCGGGCCCTTGGATTATGTAGATTCCCTAGCGGGCACTTGGACTATGTATGTTCCAGAGCGGGCACTTGGACTATCTAGGTTCCCTAACTAGCACTTGGACTATGTAGGTTAACTAGCGGACACTTGGACGATCTAGGTCAACTAGCGGGTACTTGGACTATGTAGGTTAACTAGCGGGCCCTTGGACTATGTAGATTAATAGCGGCACTTGGACTATCTACGTTAACTAGCGGGCCCTTGGACTATGTAGATTCCCTAGCGGGCACTTGGACTACGTAGGTTCCCTAGCGGGCATTTGGACTATGTATGTTCCCTAGCGGGCACTTCGACTATGTATGTACCCTACGGACACTTGAACTATGTAAGTTAACTAGCGGGCACTTGGACTATGTAGGTTAACTAGCGGACACTTGTACTATGTAGGTTACCTAGCGGGCACTTAGACTATGAAGGTTAACTAGCAGGCCCTTGGACTATGTACATACCCCAGCGCGCAAATGGACTATCTAGGTTACCTAGTGGGCACTTGGACTATCTAGGTTAACTAACGGGCACCAGGACTATCTAGGTTAACTAGCGGGCACTTGGACTATGTAGGTTAACTAGCGGGCCGTTGGACTATGTAGATTAACTAGCGGCACTTGGACTATATACGTTAACTAGCGGGCCCTTGGACTATGTAGATTCCCTAGCGGGCACTTGGACTACGTAGGTTCCCTAGCGGGCATTTGGACTATGTATGTTCTTTAGCGGGCACTTGGACAGTGTAGGTTACCTAGAGGGCACTTGGACTATGAAGGTTAACTAGCAGGCCCTTGGACTATGTACATACGCCAGCGCGCACTTGGACTATCTAGGTTACCTAGTGGGCACTTGGACTATCTAGGTTAACTAAAGGGCACCAGGACTATCTAGGTTAACTAGCGGGCACTTGGAATATCTAGGTTACATAGCAGGCACTTGGATTATGAAGGATCCCTAGCGGGCACTTGGATTATCTAGGTTTCCTAGCAGGCACTTGGACTATGTAGGTTAACTAGCGGACACTTGGACTATGTACGTTCCCTAGTGGGGACTTGGACTATCTAGGGTAACTAACGGCCACTAGGACTATCTACGTTAACTAGCAGGCACTTGGAATATCTAGGTTACCTAGCAGGCACTTGGATTATGAAGGATCCCTAGCGGGCACTTGGACTATCTAGGTTAACTAGAGGGCACTTGGACTATGTAGGTTAACTAGCGGACACTTGGACTATGTAGGTTAAGTAGCCGTCACTTGGACAATCTAGGTTACCTAGAGGGCACTTGTACTATCCAGGTTACCTAGCGGGCCCTTGGACTATGTAGGTAACCTTGCGGGCACTTGGACTGTCTAGGTTACCTAGCGGGCTTTTTTACTATCTAGGTTAACGAATGGGCACTTGGACTATGTAGGTTACCTAGCAGGCACTTGGACTATGTAGGATCACTATAGGACATTTGTACTACTTAGGTTAACTAACGGGCACTTTGACTATCTAGGTTAACTAGCAGGCACTTGGACTATCTAGGTCACTAGCGGGCCCTTGTACTATGTAGGTTAACTAGCGGGCACTTGGACTATCTAGTTTAACTGGCGGACCTTGGATTATGTAGGTTAACTAGTGGGCACTTGGACAATCTAGGTTTCCTAGCAGGCACTTGGGCTATGTACATACCCTAGCGCACACTTGGACTATCTAGGTTACCTAGTGGGCACTTTGACTATCTAGGTTAACTAACGGGCACTAGGATTATCTAGGTTAACTAGCGGGCACTTTGACTATCTAGGTTACCTAGCCGGCACTTGGATTATGAAGGATCCCTAGCGGGCACTTGGACTATGTACGTCCCCTAGTGGGCACTTGGACTATCTAGGTTAACTAACGGGCACTAGGACTATCTAGGTTAACTAGCGGGCACCTGGACTATCTAGGTTACCTAGCAGGTACTTGGATTATGAAGGATCCCTAGCGGGCACTTGGACTGTCTAGGTTAACTAGCGGGCCCTTGCACTATATAGGTTAACTAACGGGCCCATGGATTATGTAGGTTTACTAGCAGGCACTTGGACTATCTAGGTTAACTAGCGGGCACTTGGACTATGTAGTTTCCCTAGCGGGCATTTGGACTATTTAGGTTACCAAGCGGGCACTTGGACTATGTAGGTTACCTAGCGAGCACTTGGAATATCTAGGTTACCTAGCAGGCACTTTGACTATCTAGGTTAACTCACAGGAACTTGGACTGTGTAGGTTGCCTAGCGGGCACTTGGACTATGTAGGTTCCCTAGCGGGAACTTGTATTATGTAGGTTCCCTATCAGGCACTTGGACTATGTAGGTTAATTAGCGGGCACTTGGACTGTCTAGGTTACCTAGCGGGCATTTGGATTATCTAGGTTAACGAACGGGCACTTGGACTATGTAGGTTACCTAGCCGCCAATTGGACTATCTATGTTAGCTAACAGGCATTTGGACTATCTAGGTTCCCTAGCGGGCACTTGTACTATCTAGGATACCGAGCTGGCACTTGGACTATGTAGGTCAACTCGCGGGCCCTTGGACTACCTAGGTTAGCTAACGAGCACTTAGATTATGTAGGTTAACTAGCGGGCACTTGGAATATGTAGGTTAACTAGCGGACACTTGCACTATGTAGGTTAACTAGTGGGCCCATGGACTATGTAGGTTTAATAGCGGGCCCTTGGACTACATAGGTTCCCTAAAGGGCACTTGGACTATCTAGGTGAACGAACGGGCATTTGGATTATCTAGGTTACCTAGCGGGCACTTGGACTATGTAGGCTAACTAGGGGGCCCTTGGACGATCTAGGTTACCTAGCGGGTACTTGAACTATCTAGGTTAACTAGCGGACACTTGCACTATCTAGGTTACCTAGCGGGCACTTGGACTATGTACGTTCCCTAGCGGGCACTTGGACTATCTATGTTAACTAGCGGGCACTTGGAATATGTAGGTTAACTAGCGGACACTTGCACTATGTAGATAACCTAGCAGGCACTTGGACTGTCTAGGTTAATTAGCGGGCACTTGGACTATCTAGGTTAACTAGCGTGCACTTGGAGTATGTAGGTTCCTTAGCGGGCACTTGGACGATGTAGCTTAACTAGCGTGCCCTGGACTATCTAGGTTACGTAGCGGGAACTTGGTATGTAGGTTAACTAGCGGGCACTTGTACTATGTAGGTTAACTAGAGGACACTTGGACTATCTAGGTTAACTAGCGGGCCCTTGGACTATCTAGGTTACCTAGCGGGCACTTGGACTATATAGGTTACCTAGCGGGCACTTGGACTATGTAGGTTACCTAGTGGGCACTTGGACTATCTCGGTTAACGAACGGGCACTTGGAATATGCAGGTAACCTAGCGGGCACTTGGACTGTCTAGGTTACCTAGCGGGCACTTGGACTTCTAGGTTAACGAACGGGCACTTGGACTATGTAGGTTGCTTACCGGGCACTTGGACTATCTAGGTTAGGTAACGGGCACTTGGACTATCTAGGTTACCTACCGGGAACTTGGACAATGTAAGTTACCTAGCGGGCACTTGGACTACCTAGGTTACCTAATGGGCACTTTGACTATCTAGGTTACATAGCGGGCACTTGGACTATGTAGGTTAACTAGCGAGCACTTGGACTCTAGGTTACCAAGCGGGCACTTGGACTATCTAGGTTACATAGCGGGCACTTGGACAGTCTAGGTTTCCTAGAGGGCACTTGGACTATCTAGGTTAACGAACGGGCACTAGGACTATGTAGGTTACCTAGCGGGCACTTGGACTATGTAGGATCCCTATCGGACATTTGGACTACTTAGGTTACCTAGCGGGCACTTGGACAATCTAGGATAACTAGCAGGCACTTGGACTATCTAGGTCAACTAGCGGACCTTGGACTACGTAGGACAACTAGCGAACCCTTGGACTATGTAGGTTAACTAGCGGGCACTTGGATGATCAATGTTAACTAGCGGGCACTTGGACTATCTAGGTTAGCTAAAGGGCACTTGGACTATCTAGGTTAGCTAAAGGTCACTTGGACTAAGTACGTCCCCTAGTGGGCACATGGACTATCTAGATTAACTAACGGGCACTAGGACTATCTAGGTTAACTAGCGGCCACTTGGACTATCTAGGTTACCTAGCTGGCACTTGGACTATGAATGTTCCCTAGCGGGAAATTGGATTATCTAGGTTACCTATCGGGCACTTGGACTATGTAGGTTAACTAGCGGGCACTTGGACTGTCTAGGTTACCTAGCGGGCATTTGGATTATCTAGGTTAACGAACGGGCACTTGGACTATGTAGGTTACCTAGCCGCCACTTGGACTATCTATGTTAGCTAACAGGCACTTGTACTATCTAGGTTCCCTAGCGGGCACTTGTACTATCTAGGATACCGAGCTGGCACTTGGACTATGTAGGTCAACTCGCGGGCCCTTGGACTACCTAGGTTAGCTAATGGGCACTTAGATTATGTAGGTTAACTAGCGGACACTTGCACTATGTAGGTTAACTAGTGGGCCCATGGACTATGTAGGTTTACTAGCGGGCCCTTGGACTATCTTGGTTCCCTAAAGGGCACTTGGACTATCTAGGTGAACGAACGGGCACTTGGATTATCTAGGTTACCTAGCGGGCCTTGGACTATGTAGGCTAACTAGGGGATCCTTGGACGATCTAGGTTACCTAGCGGGTACTTGAACTATCTAGGTTAACTAGCGGACACTTGCACTATCTAGGTTACCTAGCGGGCACTTGGACTATGTACGTTCCCTAGCGGGCACTTGGACTATCTATGTTAACTAGCGGGCACTTGGAATATGTAGGTTAACTAGCGGACACTTGCACTATGTAGGTTACCTAGCAGGCACTTGGACTATCTAGGTTAATTAGCGGGCACTTGGACTATCTAGGTTAACTAGCATGCACTTGGACTATGTAGGTTCCTTAGCGGGCACTTGGACGATGTAGCTTAACTAGCGTGCCCTGGACTATCTAGGTTACGTAGCGGGAACTTGGTATGTAGGTTAACTAGCGGGCACTTGTACTATGTAGGTTAACTAGAGGACACTTGGCCTATCTAGGTTAACTAGCAGGCCCTTGGACTATGTAGGTTACCTAGCGGGCACTTGGACTATATAGGTTACCTAGCGGGCACTTGGACTATGTAGGTTACCTAGTGGGCACTTGGACTATCTAGGTTAACGAACGGGCACTTGGAATATGCAGGTAACCTAGCGGGCACTTGGATTGTCTAGGTTACCTAGCGGGCACTTGGACTTCTAGGTTAACGAACGGGCACGTGGACTATGTAGGTTGCTTACCGGGCACTTGGACTATCTAGGTTAGGTAACGGGCACTTGGACTATCTAGGTTACCTACCGGGAACTTGGACAATGTAAGTTACCTAGCGGGCACTTGGACTACCTAGGTTACCTAACGGGCACTTAGACTATCTAGGTTACATAGCGGGCACTTGGACTGTGTAGGTTAACTAGCGAGCACATGGACTTTAGGTTACCAAGCGGGCACTTGGACTATCTAGGTTACCTAGCGGTCACTTCGACAGTCTAGGTTTCCTAGAGGGCACTTGGACTATTTAGGTTAACGAACGGGCACTAGGACTATGTAGGTTACTTAGCGGGCACTTGGACTATGTAGGATCCCTATCGGACATTTGGACTACTTAGGTTACCTATCGGGCACTTGGACAATCTAGGTTAATTAGCAGGCACTTGGACTATCTAGGTCAACTAGCGGACCTTGGACTACGTAGGACAACTAGCGAACCCTTGGACTATGTAGGTTAACTAGCGGGCACTTGGACGATCTAGGTTAACTAGAGGACACTTGGACTATCTAGGTTAACTAGCATGAACTTGGACGATCTAGGTTAACTAGAGGGCACTTGGATGATCAATGTTAACTAGCGGGCACTTGGACTATCTATGTTAGCTAAAGGGCACTTGGACTAAGTACGTCCCCTAGTGGGCACATGGACTATCTAGATTAACTAACGGGCACTAGGACTATCTAGGTTAACTAGCGGCCACTTGGACTATCTAGGTTGCCTAGCTGGCACTTGGACTATGAATTTTCCCTAGCGGGCAATTGGATTATCTAGGTTACCTATCGGGCACTTGGACTATGTAGGTCAACTAGCGGGCCCTTGGACTATCTAGGTTAGGTAACTGACAATTGGACTATGTAGGTAAACTAGCGGACACTTGCACGATCTAGGTTAACTAGCGGGCTCTTGCACTATGTAGGTTAACTAGCGGGCACTTGGATTATGTATGTTCCCTAGCGGGCACTTGGACTATCTATGTTAACTAGCGGGCACTTGGAATATGTAGGTTAACTAGCGGACACTTGCACTATGTAGGTTACCTAGCAGGCACTTGGACTATCTAGGTTAACTAGCGGGCACTTGGACTATCTAGGTTAACTAGCGTGCACTTGGACTATGTAGGTTCCTTAGCGGGCACTTGGACTATGTAGGTTAACTAGCGTGCCCTTGGACTATCTAGGTTACGTAGCGGGCACTTGGTATGTAGTTTAACTAGCGGGCATTGGACTATCTAGGTTAACTAGCGGGCCCTTGGACTATCTAGATTACCTAGCGGGCACTTGGACTATATAGGTTACCTAGCGGGCACTTGGACTATGTAAGTTACCTAGAGGGCCCTTGGACTATCTAGGTTACCTAGCGGGCACTTGGACTATATAGGTTACCTAGCGGGACCTTGGACAATGTAAGTTACCTAGAGGGCACTTGGACTATCTAGGTTACCTAACGGGCACTTTGACTATCTAGGTTACTATGCGTTCACTTGGACTATGTAGGTTACCTAGCGGGCACTTGGACTATCTACGTAACCTAGCGGTCACTTCAACAGTCTAGGTTACCTAGCGGGCACTTGGACTATCTAGGTTAACGAACGGGCTCTTGGACTATGTAGGTTACCTAGCGGGCACTTGGACTATGTAGGATCCCTATGGGACATTTGGACTACTTAGGTTACCTAGCGGCCACTTGGACTATCTAGGTTAACTAGAGGGCACTTGGACTATCTAGGTCAACTAGCGGGCCCAGGTACTATGTAGGTTAACTAGCGAGCACTTGGACTATCTAGGTTAACTAGCGGACCTTGGACTACGTAGGTCAACGAGCGGGCCCTTGGACTATGTAGGTTAACGAGCGGGCACTTGGACGATCTAGGTTAACTAGAGGGCACATGGATGATCAATGTTAACTAGCGGGCACTTGGACTATCTAGGTTAGCTAACGGGCACTTGGACTAAGTACGACCCGTAGTGGGCACATGGACTATCTGGATTAACTAACGGGCACTAAGACTATCTAGGTTAACTAGAGGGCATTGGGACTAACTAGGTTTCCTAGCTGGCACTTGGACTATGAATGTTCCTTAGCGGGCAAATGGATTATCTAGGTTACCTAGCGGGCACTTGTACTATGTAGGTCAACTAGCGGGCCTTTGGACTATCTAGGTTAGCTAACTGGCACTTGGACTATGTAGGTTAACTAGCGGACACTTGCCCGATCTAGGTTAACTAGCGAGCTCTTGCACTATGTAGGTAAAATAGCGGGCCCATTGACTATGTAGGTTAACTAGCGGGCATTTGGACGATGTAGGTTAACTAGCGGGCACTTGGACGATATAGGTTACCTAGCGGGCACTTGGATTAAGTAGGTTACCTAGCGGGCACTTGGACTATATAGGTTACCTAGCGGGCACTTGGACTATCTAGGTTACCTAGCTGGCACTTGAACTATCTATGTTACCTAGCGGGTTCTTGGAGTATGTAGGTTACTAATCGGGCTGTTGGACTATCTAGGTTACCAAGCGGGCAATTGGACTATCTAGGTTAACTAACGGGCACTTGGACTATGTAGGTTCACTATCGGGCACTTGGAGAATGTAGGTTAACTAGGGGGCACTAGGACTATGTAGGTTACCTAGCGGGCCCTTGGACTATCTAGGTTACCTAGCGGGCATTTGGACTATGTAGGCTCCCTAGCGGGCACTTGGACTATCTAGGTTAACTAACCGGCACTTGGACTATGTAGGTTCCCTAGCGGGCCCTTGGACTATGTAAGTTCCCTAGCGGGCACTTGGACTATGTGGGTTCCCTAGCGGGCATTTGGACTATCTCGGTTACCTAACGGGCACTTGGACTATATAGGTTCCCTAGCGGGCACTTTGACTATGTATGTTACCTACGGACACTTGAACTATGTAAGTTAACTACCAGGCACTTGGACTATGTACGTTAACTAGCGGGTCCTTGGACTATCTAGGTTACCTAGCGGGCTGTTTGATTATCTAGGTTACCTAGCGGGCACTTGGACTATCTAGGTTAACTAACGGGCACTTGAACTATGTAGGTTCCCAAGCGGACACCTGGACTATGTATGTTCCCTATGGACACTTGAACTGTGTAAGTTAACCACCAGGCACTTGGACTATGTAGGTTAACTAGCGGCACATGGACTATCTAGGTTAACTAGCGGGCACTTGGACTATCTTGTTTAACCTGCGTGCACTTGGACTATGTAGCTTCCTTAGCGGGCACTTGGACTATCTAGTTTACCTAGCAGGCACATGGACTATGTAGGTTAACTAGCGAGTACTTGGACTCTAGGTTACCTAGCGGGCACTTGGACTATCTAGGTTACCTAGAGGGCCCTTGGACTATGTAGGTTTCCTAGCGGGCACTTGGACTATCTAGGTTAACGAACAGGCACTTGGACTATATAGGTAACCTAGCGGGCACTTGGACAGTCTAGGTTACCTAGCGGGCACTTGGACTATCTAGGTTAACGAACGGGCATTTGGACTATGCAGGTTACCTAGCAGCACTTAGACTATGTAGGATCCCTCTGGGACATTTGGACTACTTAGGTTACCTAGCGGGCACTTGGACTATCTAGGTCAACTAGCGGGCCCTTCTACTATGTAGGTTAACTAGCGAGCACTTGGACTATCTAGGATAACTAGCGGACCTTGGACTACGTAGGTTAACTAGTGGGCCCTTGGTCTATGTAGGTTAACTAGCGGGCACTTGAACGATCTAGGTTAACTAGAGGGCACTTGGACTATCTAGGTTAACCAGCGTGCACTTGGACTATCTAGGATAAATAGCGGGCACTTGGATGATCAATGTTAACCAGCGGGCACTTGGACTATCTAGGTTAGCTAACGGGCACTTGGACTAAGTACGTCCCCTACTGAGCACTTGGACTATCTAGGTTAACTAACGGGCTCTAGGACTATCTAGGTTAACTAGCGGGCACTTGGACTATGAATGTTCCCTATCGGACACTTGGATTATCTAGGTTACCTAGCGGGCACTTGGACTATGTAGGTCAACTAGCGGGTCCTTGGACTATCTAGGTTACTTAAGTGGCACTTGGACTATGTAGGTTAACTAGCGGACACTTCCACGATCTAGGTTAACTAGCGGGCTCTTGCATTATGTAGGTTAACTAGCGGGCCCATTGACTATGTAGGTTAACTAGCGGGCACTTCGACGATCTAGGTTAACGAGTGGGCACTTGGACGATATAGGTTAACTAGCGGGCACTTGGATTATCTGGGTTACCTAGCGGGCACTTGGATTATGTAGGTTCCCTTGCAGCATTTGGACTATATAGATAAGCTAGCGGGCACTTAGACTCTGTAGGTTACCTAGCGGGCACTTGGACTATCTAGGTTACCTAGATGGTACTTGAACTATCTACGTTACCTAGCGGGTTCTTGGAGTATGTAGGTCACCTAGCGGGATGTTGGACTATCTAGGTTACCAAGCGGGCACTTGGACTTTCTAGGTAAACGAACGGGCACTTGGACTATGTAGGTTCCCTATCGGGCACTTGGAGAATGTAGGTTAACTAGGGGGCACTAGGACGATGTAGGTTACCTAGCGGGCCCTTGGACTATCTAGGTTACCTAACGGGCATGTGGATTATGTAGGCTCCCTAGCGGGCATTTGGACTATATAGATTACCTAGGGGCACTTAGACTTTGTAGGTTACCTAGCAGCACTTGGACTATCTAGGTTACCTAGTTGGCACTTGAACTATCTACGTTACCTTGCGGGTTCTAAGAATATGTAGGTTCCCTAGCGGGGTCCTTGGACTATGTAAGTTCCCTAGTGGGCACTTGGACTATGTGGGTTCCCTAGCGGGCACTTGGACTATATAGGTTCCCTAGCGGGCAATTGGATTATGTAGGTTCCCTATCGGGCACTTGGACTATGTAGGTTAACTAGCGGGCATTTGGACTATATAAGTTAACTGGCGGGCAATTGGACTATGTAGGTTCCCTATCGGGCACTTGGAGGATGTAGTTTAACTAGGGGGCACTAGGACAATGTAGGTTACCTACTGGGCCCTTGGACTATCTAGGTTACCTAGGGGGAACCTGGACTATGTAGGTTAACTAGTGGGCACTTGGACTATCTAGGTTACCTAGCAGGCACTTGGACTTTGTAGGTTAACTAGTGGGTACTTGGACTATCTAGGTTACCTAGCGGGCACTTGGACTATGTACGTTCCCTAGCGGGCACTTGGACTATCTACGTTACCTAGCGGGCAGTGGACTATGTAGGTTCCCTATCGGGCACGTGGACTAGATTGGTTCCCTAGCGGGCACTTGGTCTATCTAGGTTAACTAGCGGGCACTTGGACTATCTAGGTTAACTAGCGAGCACTTGATCTATCTAGGTAAACTAGCGGGCATTTGGACAATTAGGGTCCCTAACGGGCATTTGGACTATATTGGTTACCTAGCGGGCACTTGGACTATGTAGGTTAACGAACGGGCACTTGGATTATGTAGGTAACCTAGTGGTCACTTGAACTGTCTAGGTTAACTAGCGGGCACTTGGACTATGTAGGTTAACTAGCGGGCACTTGGACTATCTAGGTTAACTAGGGGGCCCTTGGACGATGTAGGTTAGCTAGCGGGCCCTTGGACTATGTAGGTGAACTAGCGTGCACTTGGACGATCTAGGTTAACTAGCGGGTACTTGGACTATGTAGGTTAACTAGCGGGCCCTTGGACTATGTAGGTTAACTAGCGGGCATTTAGACTATGTAGGTTCCCTATCGGGCACTTGGAGAATGTAGGTTAACTAGGGGGCACTACGACTATGTAGGTTACCTAGCGGGCCCTTGGACTATCTAGGTTACCTAACGGGAATTTGGACTATGTAGGCTCCCTAGCGGGCATTTGGACTATATAGATTACCTAGGGGCACTTAGACTTTGTAGGTTACTTAGCGGGCACTTGGACTATCTAGGTTACCTAGCTGACACTTGAACTATCTACGTTACCTAGCGGGTTCTTGGAATATGGAGGTTACCTACCGGGCTGTTGGACTATCTAGGTTACCTAACGGGCACTTGGACTATGTAGGTTCCCTAGCGGGCACTTGGATTATGTAGGTTCCCAAGCGGGCACTTGGACTATGTAGGTTAACTAGCGGGCATTTGGACTATGTAGGTTACCTAGCGGGCACTTGGAGGATGTAGGTTAACTCGGGGGCACTAGGACAATGTAGGTTACCTACTGGGCCCTTGGACTATCTAGGGTACCTAGGGGGAACCTGGACTATGTAGGTTAACTAGTGGGCACTAGGACTATCTAGGTTACCTAGCAGGCACTTGGATTATGTAGGTTAACTAGTGGGCAATTGGACTATCTAGGTTACCTAGCGGGCACTTGGACTATGTACGTTACCTAGCGGGCACTTGGACTATGTACGTTACCTAGCGGGCACTTGGACTATCTATGTTAACTAGCGGGCACTTGGACTATGTAGGTTCCCTATCGGGCACGTGGACTAGATTGGTTCCCTAGCGGGCACTTGGTCTACCTAGGTTAACTAGCGGGCACTTGGACTATCTAGGTTAACTAGCGAGCACTTGATCTATCTAGGTTAACTAGCGGGCATTTGGACTATTAGGGTCCCTAACGGGCATTTGGACTATATTGGTTACCTAGCGGGCACTTGGACTATGTAGGTTAACGAACGGGCACTTGGACTATGTAGGTAACCTAGTGGTCACTTGAACTGTCTAGGTTACCTAGCGGGCACTTGGACTATTGTGGTTAACTAGCGGGCTCTTGGACTATCTAGGTTAACTAGCGGGCCCTTGGACGATGTAGGTTAACTAGCGGGCCCTTGGACGATATAGGTTAACTAGAGGGCCCTTGGACTATGTAGGTTAACTAGCGGGCCCTTGGACGATATAGGTTAACTAGCGGGTACTTGGACTATGTAGGTTACTAGCGGGCCCTTGGACAATGTAGATTCCCTAGCGGGCTCTTGGACTATGTATGTTCCAGAGCTGGCACTTGGACTATGTAGGTTCCAGAGCGGGCACTTGGACTATATCGGTTCCCTAGCGGGCACTTGTACTATGTAGGTTAACTAGTGGGCCCTTGAACAGTGTAGATTAACTAGCGGCACTTGGACTATCTACGTTAACTAGCAGGCCCTAGGACTATGTAGATTCCAGGCGGGCACTTGAACTACATAGGTTCCCTAGGGGGCACTTGGACTCTGTATGTTCCCTACAGACACTTGAACTATGTAAGATAACTACAGGGCACTTGGACTATGTAGGTTAACTAGCGGGCCCTTGGACTATCTAGGTTACCTAGCGGGTACTTGGACTATGTAGGTTAACTACCGGGCACGTGCACTATCTAGGTTACCTAGCGGGCACTTGGATTATGTACGTTCCCTAGCGGGCACTTGGACTATCTATGTTAACTAGCGGGCACTTGGACTATGTAGGTTAACTAGGGGACACTTGCACTATGTAGGTTACCTAGCGGCACTTGGACTATGTAGGATCCCTATCAGACATTTGTACTACTTAAGTTAACTAGCGGGCAATTTGACTATGTAGGTTAAATAGCGGGCACTTGGACTATCTAGGTTTCCTAGCAGGCACTTGGACTATGTACATACCCTAGCGCACTCTTGGACTATCTAGGTTACCTAGCGGGCACTTGGACTATGTACGTCCCCTAGTGGGCAATTGGACTATCTAGGTTAACTAACGGGCACTAGGACTATCTAGGTTACGTAACGGGCACTTGCACTATCTAGATTACCTAGCGGACACTTGGACTATGTAGGTTAACTAGGGGACACTTGCACTATGTAGGTTACCTAGCGGCACTTGGACTATCTAGGTTAACTAGCGGGCACTTGGACTATGTAGGTTAACTAGCGGACAGTTGCACGATCTAGGTTACATAGCTGGAACTTGGACTATATAGGTTACCTTGCGGGCACTTGGACTGTGTAGGTTACCTAGCGGGCACTTGGACTATCTAGGTTAACGAACGTGCCCTTTGACTATGTAGGTAACCTAGCGGACACTTGGACAATCTAGGTTACCTAGCGGGCAATTGGACTATCTAGGTTAACGAACGGGCACTTGGACTATCTAGGTTACCTAGCGGGCACTTGGACTATGTAGTTTACCTAGCGGGCCCTGGGACTATCTAGGTTACCTAGCGGGCATTTGGACTATGTAGGTAACCTAGCGGGAACATGGACAGTCTAGGTTACCTAGCGGGTTCGTGGACTTCTAGGTTAACGAACGGGCACTTGAACTATGTATGTTGCATAGCGGGCAATTGGACTATCTAGGTTACGTAACGGGCACTTGCACTATCTAGGTTACCTAGCTGGAACTTGGACTATGTAGTTTACCTAGCGGGCACTTGGACTATCTAGGTTACCTAACGGACACATGGACCATCTAGGTTTCTTAGCGGGCACTTGGACTATGTAGGTTAACTAACGGGCACTTGGACTATATAGGTTACCTAGCGGACCCTTGGAATATCTAGGTTAACGAACGTGCACGTGGACTATGTAGGTAACCTAGCGGACACTTGGACAATCTAGGTTACCTAGCAGGCACTTGGACTATGTAAGTTACCTAGCGGGCCCTTGGACTATCTAGGTTACCTAGCGGGCACTTGGACTATGTAGGTTAACTAGCGGGCACTTGGACTATCTAGGTTACCGAACAGGCATTTGGACTATGTAGGTAACCTAGCGGGTTCATGGACTTCTAGGTTAACGAACGGGCACTTGGACTATGTATGTTGCATAGAGGGCAATTGGACTATCAAGGTTAGGTAACGGGCACTTGGACTATCTAGGTTACCTAGCAGGAACTTGGATTATGTAGTTTACCTAGCGGGCACGTGGACTATCTAGGTTACCTAACGGACACTTGGACCATCTAGGTTTCTTAGCGGGCACTTGAACTATGTAGGTTAACTAACGATCACTTGGACTATATAGGTTACCTAGCGGACCCTTGGACTATGTAGGTTACCTAGCGGGCACTTGGACTATCTAGGTTAACGAATGTGCACTTGGACTATGTAGGTAACCCAGCGGACAATTGGACAGTCTAGGTTACCATAAGGCACTTGGATTATCTAGGTTAACGAAAGGGCACTTGGACTATGTAGGTTACCTAGCGGGCACTTGGATTATCTAGGTTAGCTAACAGGAACTTGGAATATCTAGGTTACCTAGCGGGCACGTAAACTTTGTAGGTTACCTTGGGGGCACTTGTACTATCTAGGTTACCTAACAGGAACTTGGACTATGTAGGTTACCTAGCGGACACTTGGATGATCTAGGTTAACTAGCGGGCACTTGGAATATCTAGGTTAACTAGATGGCCCTTGGACTATGTAGGTTAACTAGGGGGAACTTGGACTATCTAGGTTAACTAGCGGGTTCTTGGACTATGTAGGTTAACTAGCGGGCACTTGGACTATCTAGGTTAACTAGCTGACCTTGGACTATGTAGGTTAACTAGCGGGCACTTGCACAATGCAGGTTCCCTAGCGGGCATTTTGACTATGTAGGTTCCCTAGCGGGCACTTGGACTATATAGGTTCCCTACGGGCACTTGGACTATCTAGGTTCCCTAAGGGGCACTTGGAATATGTAGGTTCCCCATCGGGCACTTGGACTATGTAGGTTAACTAGCGGACACTTGCACGATCTAGGTTGACTAGCGGGCCCTTGCACTATGTAGGTTAACAAGCGGGCCCATGGATTATGTAGGTTTACTAGCAGGCACTTGGACTATCTAGGTTAACTAGCGGGCACTTGGACTATGTAATTTCCCTAGCGGGCATTTAGACTATTTAGGTTACCAAGCGGGAACTTGGACTATGTAAGTTACCTAGCAGGCACTTGGACTATCTAGGTTAACTAGCGGGCACTTGGACTATGTAATTTCCCTAGCGGGCATTTAGACTATTTAGGTTACCAAGCGGGAACTTGGATTATGTAGGTTCCCTATCGGGCACTTGGATTATGTAGGTTCCCTATTGGGCACTTGGACTATGTAGGTTAACTAGCGGGCACTTGGACTGTCTAGGTAACCTAGCGGGCACTTGGACTATCTAGGTTAACGAACGGGCACTTGGACTATCTAGGTTAACGAACGGGCACTTGGACTATGTAGGTAACCTAGCGGGCACTTGGACTATCTAGGTTAACGAATGGGCACTTGGACTATGTAGGTTACCTAGCGGGCACTTGGACTATGTAGGATCCCTAACGGACATTTGTACTACTTAGGATAACTAGCGGGCACTTTGACTATCTAGGTTAACTAGCGGGCACTTGGACTATCTAGGTCAACTAGCGGGCCCTTGTACTATGTAGGTTAACTAGCGGGCACTTGGACTATCTAGGTTAACTAGCAGACCTTGGACTTTGTAGGTTACCTAGCGTGCCCTTGGACTATGTAGGTTAACTAGCGGGCACTTGGACTATCTAGGTTTCCTAGCAGGCACTTGGAGTATGTACATACCCTAGCGCGCACTTGGACTATCTAGGTTAACTAACGGGCACAAGCACTATCTAGGTTAACTAGCGGGTACTTGGACTATCTAGCTTACCTAGCAGGCACTTGGATTATGAAGGATCCCTAGCGGGCACTTGTACAATCTAGGTTAAGTAGCAGGCACTTGGACTATCTAGGTTATCTCGACGGGACTTGGACTATGTACGTTCCCTAGCGGGCACTTGGGCTATGTACGTTACCTAGCAGGCACTTGGACTATGTAGGTTAATGAACGGGCACTTGGACTATGTAGGATCCCTATCGGACATTTGTACTACTTAGGTTACCCAGCGGGCACTTGGACTATATACGTCCCCTAGTGGGCACTTGGACTATCTAGGTTAACTAACGGGCACTAGGACTATCTAGGTTAACTAACGGGCACTTGGACTATCTAGGTTATCTAGCAGGCACTTGGATAATGAAGGATACCTATCGGGAACTTGGACTATCTAGGTTACCTAGCGGGCATTTGGACTATGTAGGTTAACTAGCGGACACTTGCAAGATCTAGGTTAACTAGCGGTCCCTTGCACTATGTTGGTTAACTAGCGGGCCCAAGGATTATGTAGGTTTACTAGCAGGCACTTGGACTATCTAGGTTAACTAGCGGGCACTTGGAATATGTAGTTTCCCTAGCGGGCATTTGGACTATTTAGGTTACCAAGCGGGAAATTGGACTATGTAGGTTACCTAGCAGGCACTTTGACTATCTAGGTTAACTAACGGGCACTTGGACTATGTAGGTTGCCTAGCGGGCATTTGGACTATGTAAGTTCCCTAGCGGGCACTTGGATTATGTAGATTCCCTATCGGGCACTTGGATTATGTAGGTTCCCTATCGGGCACTTGGACTATGTAGGTTAACTAGCAGGCACTTGGACTGTCTAAGTAACCTAGCGGGCACTTGGACTATCTAGGTTAACGAACGGGCATTTGGACTATGTAGGTAACCTAGCGGGCACTTGGACTGTCTAGGTTACCTAGCGGGCACTTTGACTATCTAGGTTAACGAATGGGCACTTGGACTATGTAGGTTACCTAGCGGGCACTTGGACTATGTAGGATCCCTATCGGACAATTGTAGTACTTAGGTTAACTAGCGGACACTTTGACTCTAGGTTAACTAGCGGGCACTTGGACTATCTAGGTCAACTAGCGGGCCCTTGTACTATGTAGGTTAACTAGCGGGCACTTGGACTATCTATGTTTCCTAGCAGGCACTTGGACTATGTACATACCCTAGCGCGCACTTGGACTATCTAGGTTAACTAACGGGCACTAGGACTATCTAGGTTAACTAGCGGGCACTTGGACTATCTAGGTTATCTAGCAGTCACTTGGATTATGAAGGATCCCTAGCGGGCACTTGGACAATCTAGGTTAATTACCTGGCACTTGGACGATCTAGGTTAACTAGCGGGCACTTGGACTATGTAGGTTAACTAGCGGACAGTTACACGATCTAGGTTACATAGCTGGAACTTGGACTATATAGGTTACCTTGCGGGCACTTGGACTATGTAGGTTACCTAGCGGGCACTTGGACTATCTAGGTTAACGAACGTGCCCTTTGACTATGTAGGTAACCTAGCGGACACTTGGACAATCTAGGTTACCTAGCAGGCAATTGGACTATCTAGGTTAACGAACGGGCACTTGGACTATCTAGGTTACCTAGCGGGCACTTGGACTATGTAAGTTACCTAGCGGGCCCTGGGACTATCTAGGTTACCTAGCGGGCACTTGGACTATGTAAGTTACCTAGCGGGCCCTGGGACTATCTAGGTTACCTAGCGGGCACTTGGACTATGTAGGTTAACTAGCGGGCACTTGGACTATCTAGGTTACCGAACGGGCATTTGGACTACGTAGGTAACCTAGCGGGAACATGGACAGTCTAGGTTACCTAGCGGGTTCGTGGACTTCTAGGTTAACTAACGGGCACTTAAACTATGTATGTTGCATAGCGGGCAATTGGACAATCTAGGTTACGTAACGGGCATTTGCACTATCTAGGTTACCTAGCGGGCACTTGGACTATGTAGGTTAACTAGGGGACACTTGCACTATGTAGGTTACCTAGCGGCACTTGGACTATCTAGGTTAACTAGCGGGCACTTGGACTATGTAGGTTAACTAGCGGACAGTTGCACGATCTAGGTTACATAGCTGGAACTTGGACTATATAGGTTACCTTACGGGCATTTGGACTATGTAGGTTACCTAGCGGGCACTTGGACTATCTAGGTTAACGAACGTGTCCTTTGACTATGTAGGTAACCTAGCGGACACTTGGACAATCTAGGTTACCTAGCGGGCAATTGGACTATCTAGGTTAACGAACGGGCACTTGGACTATCTAGGTTACCTAGCGGGCACTTGGACTATGTAAGTTACCTAGCGGGCATTTGGACTATGTAGGTAACCTAGCGGGAACATGGACAGTCTAGGTTACCTAGCGGGTTCGTGGACTTCTAGGTTAACGAACGGTCACTTGAACTATGTATGTTGCATAGCGGGCAATTGAACTATCTAGGTTACGTAACGGGCACTTGCACTATCTAGGTTACCTAGCGGGAACTTGGACTATGTAGTTTACCTAGCGGGCACTTGGACTATCTAGGTTACCTAACGGACACATGGACCATCTAGGTTTCTTAGCGGGCACTTGGACTATGTAGGTTAACTAACGGGCACTTGGACTATATAGGTTACCTAGCGGACACTTGGAATATCTAGGTTAACGAACGTGCACATGGACTATGTAGGTAACCTAGCGGACACTTGGACAATCTAGGTTACCTAGCAGGCACTTGGACTATCTAGGTTACCTAGCGGGCACTTGGACTATGTAAGTTACCTAGCGGGCCCTTGGACTATCTAGGTTACCTAGCGGGCACTTGGACTATGTAGGTTAAATAGCGGGCACTTGGACTATCTAGGTTACCGAACGGGCATTTGGACTATGTAGGTAACCTAGCGGGTTCTTGGACTTTTAGGTTAACGAACGGGCACTTGGACTATGTATGTTGCATAGAGGGCAATTGGACTATCTAGGTTAGGTAATGGGCACTTGAACTATGTAGTTTACCTAGCAGGCACTTGGACTATGTAGGTTACCTACCGGGCACTTGGACTATGAAGGTTAACGAAGGGGCACTTGGACTATGTATGTAACCTAATGGTCACTTGGACCGTCTAGGTTACCTAGCGGGGACTTGGACTATGTAGGTTAACTAGCGGGCACTTGGACTATGTAGGATCCCTATCGGACATTTGGACTACTTAGGTTAACTAGCGGGCACTTTGACTATCTAGGTCAACTAGCGGGCCCTTGTATTATGTAGGTTAACTAGCTGGCACTTGGAATATCTAGGTTAACTAACGGACCTTGGAGTATGTAGGTTAACTGCGGGCACTTGGACTATGTACGTCCCCTAGTGGGCATTTGGACTATTTATGTTACCATCGGGAACTTGGACTATCTAGGTTACCAAGTGGGCACTTGGACTATGTAGGTTTCTAGCGGGCACTTGGATTATGTAGGTTCCCTATCGGGCACTTGGACTATGTAGGTTAACTAGCGGGCACTTGGACTGTCTAGGTAACCTAGCGGGCACTTGGACTATCTAGGTTAACGAACGGGCACTTGGACTATGTAGGTAACCTAGCGTGCACTTGATCTATGTACATACCCTAGCGGGCACTTGGACTATCTAGGGTACCTAGCGGGCACTTGGACTATGTACGTACCCTAGCGGGCACTTGGACTATCTACGTTAACTAGAGGGCCGTTGGACTATGTAGGTTAACTAGCGGGCACTTGGATTAGCTAGGTTAACTAGCGGGCACTTGGACTATCTAGATTAAATAGCGGGCCCTTGGTTATCTAGGTTAACTAGCGGACACTTGGACTATCTAGGTTAACTAGCGGGCACTTGGACCATCTAGATTAACTAGTGGGCCCTTGGACTATCTAGGTTTACTAGCGGGCACTTGGATTATCTAGGTTAACTAGCGGGCACTGGGACTATGTAGTTTCCCTAGGGGCTTTTGGATTACTTAGGTTACCTAGTCGGCACTTGGACTATGTAGGTTATCTAGAGGCCACTTGGACTATGTAGGTTAACTAGAAGGCACTTTGACTATCAAGGTTACCTAGCGGGCCCTTGGACTATGTAGGTTACCAGCGGGCACTTGGACTATCTAGGTTAACGAACGTTCACTTGGACTATGTAGGTAACCTAGCGGGCACTTGGACGGTCTAGGTTACCTAGCGGGCACTTGGCCTATCTAGGTTAACCAACGGGCACTTGGACTATGTAGGTTAACTAGCGGACACTTCGACTATCTAGGTTAGCTAACGGGCAATTGGACTATCTAGGTTACCTAGCGCGCACTTGGACTATATAGATTCCCTAGCGGGCACTTGGACAATTTAGGTTACCTAGCAGGCACTTTGACTATCTAGGTTAACTAACGGACCTTGGACTATATAGGTAAACAAGCGGGCACTTGGACTATGTACGTCCCCTAGTGGGCACTTGGATTAGCTAGGTTAACTAACGGGCATTGGACTATCTAGGTTAACTAGCGGGCACTTGGACTATCTAGGTTACTTAGCAGGCACGTGGACTATGTAGGTTAACTAGTGGACATTTGCACGATGTAGGTTAACTAGCGGGCCCTTGCACTATGTAGGTTAAATAGCGGGCCCATGGATTATGTAGGTTTACTAGCAGGCACTTAGACTATCTAGGTTAACCAGCAGGCACTTGGACTATGTAGTTTCCCTAGCTGGAATTTAGACTATTTATGTTACCATCGGGAACTTGGACTATGTAGGTTACCTAGCGGGCACTTGGACTATGTACACACCATAGTGGGCACTTGGACTATCTAGGTTAACTAACGGGCACTTGGACTATGTAGGTTGCCTAGCGGGCACTGGGACTATGTAGGTTCCCTAGCGGGCACTTGGATTATGTAGGTTCCCTATCGGGCACTTGGATTATGTAGGTTCCCTATCGGGCACTTGGACTATGTAGGTTAACTAGTGGGCACTTGGACTGTCTAGGTTAACGAACGGGCACTTGGACTATGTAGGTAACCTAGCGGGCACTTGGACTGTCAGGTTACCTAGCGGGCACTTTGACTATCTAGGTTAACGACAGGGCACTTGGACTATGTAGGTTACCTAGCGGGCACTTGGATTATCTAGGTTAGCTAATAGGAACTTGGAATATCTAGGTTACCTAGCGGGCACTTGGACAATGTAGGTTACCTTGCGGGCACTTGTACTATCTAGGTTACCAAACGGGAACTTGGACTATGTAGGTTAACTAGCGGACACTTGGACGATCTAGGTTAACTAGCGGGCACTTGGAATATCTAGGTTAACTAGCGGGCCCTTGGACTATGTAGGTTAACTAGCGGGCACTTGGACTATCTCGGTTAACTAGCTGACCTTGGACAATGTAGGTTAACTAGCTGGCACTAGGACTATATAGGTTAACTAGCTGACCTTGGACTATGTAGGTTAATTAGCGGGCACTTGGACTATCTAGGTTAACTAACGGGCACTTGCACAATGCAGGTTCCCTAGCGGGCACTTTGAATATGTACGATCCCTAGCGGGCACTTGGACTATATGGGTTCCCTATGGGCACTTGGACTATCTAGGTTCCCTAACGGGCACTTGGAATATATAGGTTCCCTATCGGGCACTTGGACTATGTAGGTTCCTCAGCGGGCACTTGGACTATGTAGGTTCCCTAACGGGCATTGGACTATGTAGGTTAACTAGCAGGACCTTGGACTATCTAGGTTACCTAGCGGGCACTTTGACTATCTAGGTTAACTAGAGGGCCCTTGGACTATGTAGGTTAACTAGCGGGCACTTGGATTAGCTAGGTTAACTAGCGGGCACTTGGACTATGTAGGTTAACTAGCGGGCACTTGGACTACGTAGGTTAACTTGCGGACACTTGGACTATCTAGGTTAGCTAACGGGTAATTGGACTATCTAGGTTACCTAGCAGGCACTTGGACTATGTAGGTTCCCTAGCGGGCACTTGGACAATTTAGGTCACCTAGCAGGCACTTTGACCATCTAGGTTAACTAAAGGGCACTTGGACTATGTAGGTTGCCTAGCGAGCACTTGGACTATGTAGGTTCCCTAGCGGGCACTTGGACTATGTAGGTTCCCTATCGGGTACTTGGACTGTCTAGGTTAACTAGCGGGCAATTGGACTGTCTAGGTTACCTAGTGGGCACTTGGACTATGTAGGTTAACTAGCGGGCACTTGGACTATCTAGGTTACCTAGAGGGCACTTGGAATATGTACGTTCCCTAGCGGGCAGTTGGGCTATCTACGTTACCTAGCGGGCACTTGGACTATGTAGGTTAACGAACGGGCACGTGAACTATGTAGGTAACCTAATGGTCACTTGGACTGTCTAGGTTACCTAGCGGGGACTTGGACTATGTAGGTTAACTAGCGGGCACTTGGACTATGTAGGATCGCTATCGGACATTTGTACTACCTAGGTTAACTAGCGGGCACTTTGACTATCTAGGTTAACTAGCGGGCCCTTGCACTATGTAGGTTAAATAGCGGGCCCATGGATTATGTAGGTTTACTAGCAGGCACTTGGACTATCTAGGTTAACTAGCGGGCACTTGGACTATGTAGGTTAACTAGCGGGCACTTGGACTACGTAGGTTAACTTGCGGACACTTGGACTATCTAGGTTAGCTAACGGGTAATTGGACTATCTAGGTTACCTAGCAAGCACTTGGACTATGTAGGTTCCCTAGCGGGCACTTGGACAATTTAGGTCACCTAGCAGGCACTTTGACCATCTAGGTTAACTAAAGGGCACTTGGACTATGTAGGTTGCCTAGCGAGCACTTGGACTATGTAGGTTCCCTAGCGGGCACTTGGACTATGTAGGTTCCCTATCGGGTACTTGGACTGTCTAGGTTAACTAGCGGGCAATTGGACTATCTAGGTTACCTAGAGGGCACTTGGAATATGTACGTTCCCTAGCGGGCAGTTGGGCTATCTACGTTACCTAGCGGGCACTTGGACTATGTAGGTTAACGAACGGGCACTTGAACTATGTAGGTAACCTAATGGTCACTTGGACTGTCTAGGTTACCTAGCGGGGACTTGGACTATGTAGGTTAACTAGCGGGCACTTGGACTATGTAGGATCCCTATCGGACATTTGTACTACCTAGGTTAACTAGCGGGCACTTTGACTATCAAGATTAACTAGCGGGCCCTTGCACTATGTAGGTTAAATAGCGGGCCCATGGATTATGTAGGTTTACTAGCAGGCACTTGGACTATGTAGTTTCCCTAGCGGGTATTTGGACTATTTAGGTTACCAAGCGGGAACTTGGACTATGTAGGTTACCTAGCGGGCACTTGGACTATCTAGGTTACCTAGCAGGCACTTTGACTATCTAGGTTAACTAATGGGCACTTGGACTATGTAGGTTCCCTAGCGGGCACTTGGATTATGTAGGTTCCCTATTGGGCACTTGGATTATGTAGGTTCCATATCGGGCACTTGGACTATGTAGGTTAACTAGCGGGCACTTGGACTGTCTAGGTAACCTAGCGGGCACTTGGACTATCTAGGTTAACGAACGGGCACTTGGACTATGTAGGTAACCTAGCGGGCACTTGGACTGTCTAGGTTACCTTGCGTGCACTTTGACTATCTAGGTTAACGAATGGGCACTTGGATTATGTAGGTTACCTAGCGGGCACTTGGACTATGTAGGATCCCTATCGGACATTTGTACTACTTAGGTTAACTAGCGGGCACTTTGACTATCCAAGTCAACTAACGGGCCCTTGTACTATGTAGGTTAAGTAGTGGGCACTTGGACTATCTAGCTTAACTAAGGGACCTTGGACTATGTAGGTTAACTAGCGGGCCCTTGGACTATGTAGGTTAACTAGCGTGCACTTGGACTATCTAGGTTTCCTAGCAGGGACTTGGACTATGTACATACCCTAGCGCGCACTTGGACTATTTAGGTTACCTAGCGGGCACTTGGACTATGTACGTCCCTTAGTGGGCAATTGGACTATCTAGGTTAACTAACGGGCACTAGGACTATCTAGGTTAACTAGCTGCCACTTGGACTATCTAGGTTACCTAGCAGGCACATGGATTATGAAGGATCCCTAGCGGGCACTTGGACAATCTAGTTTAACTAGCGGGCACTTGGACGATCTAGGTTAACTAACGGGCACTTGGACTATCAAACTTAACAAGTGAGCCCTTGGACTATGTAGGTTAACTAGCGGGCCCTTGGACTAGATAGGTTACCTAGCGGGCACTTGGACTATGTAGGTTACCTGGTGGGCACTTGGACTATCTTAGTTAACGAACGGGCACTTGGAATATGCAGGTAACCTAGCGGGCACTTGGACTGTCTAGGTTACCTAGCGGGCACATGGACTTCTAGGTTAACTAACGGGCACTTGGAATATGTAGGTTGTTTAGCGGGCACTTGGACTATATAGTTTAGGTAACGGGAACTTGGACTATCTAGGTTACCTAGCTGTAACATGGACAATGTAAGTTACCTAGCGGGCACTTGGACTTTCTAGGTTAGCTAACGGGCACTTTGACTATCTAGGTTAACGAACGGGCACTTGGACTATGTAGGTAACCTAGCAGGCACTTGGACAGTCTAGGTTACCTAGCGGGCACTTGGATTATCTAGGTTACCTAGCGGGCCCTAGGACTATGTAGGTTTCCTAGCGGGCACTTGGACTATCTAGGTTACCGAACGGACATTTGGACTATGGAGGTAACCTAGCATGAACTTGGACAGTCTTGGTTACCTAGCGGGCACTTGGAATTCTAGGTTAACGAACGGGCACTTGGACTATGTATGTTGCATAGCGGGCAATTGGACTATCTAGGTTAGGTAACGGGCATTGGACTATCTGGGTTACCTAGCGGGAACTTGGACTATGTAGGTTACCTAGCGGGCACTTGGACTATCTAGGTTAACGAACGTGCACTTGGACTATGTAGGTAACCTAGCGGACAATTGGACAGTCTAGGTTACCTAGCGGGCACTTGGACTATCTAGGTTAACGAAAGGGCACTTGGACTATGTAGGTTACCTAGCGGGCACTTGGATTATCTAGGTTAGCTAACAGGAACTTGGAATATCTAGGTTACCTAACGGGCACTTGGACTATGTAGGTTACCTTGCGGGCACTTGTACTATCTAGGTTACCTAACAGGCACATGGACTATGTAGGATACCTTGCGGGCACTTGCACTATCTAGGTTACCTAACGGGAACTTGGACTATGTAGGTTAACTAGCGGACACTTGGAAGATCTAGGTTAACTAGCGGGCCCTTGGACTATGTAGGTTAAATAGCGGGCAATTGGACTATCTAGGTTAATTAGCTGACCTTGGACTATGTAGGTTAACTAGCGGGCACTTGGACTATCTAGGTTAACTAGCTGACCTTGGACTATGTAGGTTAACTAGCGGGCACTTGGACTATCTAGGTTAACTAGCGGGCACTTGCACAATGCAGGTTCCCTACGGGCACTTTGACTATGTAGGTTCCCTAGCGGGCACTTGGACTATATAGGTTCCCTGTGGGCACTTGGATTATCTAGGTTCCCTAACGGGCACTTGGAATATATAGGTTCCCTATCGGGCACTTGGACTATGTAGGTTCCTCAGCGGGCACTTGGACTATGTAGGTTCCCTATTGGGCATTGGACTATGTAGGTTAACTAGCAGGCCCTTGGACTATCTAGGTTACGTAGCGGGCCCTTGGACTATGTAGGTTAACTAGCGGACACTTGGACAATCTAGGTTACCTAGCGGGCACTTGAACTATGTACATACCCTCACGGGCACTTGGACTATCTAGGTTACCTAGCGGGCACTTGGACTATGTACGTACCCTAGCGGGCACTTGGAGTATCTAGGTTAACTAGAGGGCCCTTGGACTATGTAGGTTAACTAGCGGGCACTTGGATTAGCTAGGTTAACTAGCGGGCACTTGGACTATCTAGGTTAACTAGCGGGCACTTGGACGATGTAGGTTAACTAGCGGACACTTTGACTATCTATGTTAGCTAACGGGCAATTGGACTATCTAGGTTACCTAGAGGGCACTTGGACTATGTAGGTTCCCTAGCGGGCACTTGGACTATATAGGTTCCCTGTGGGCACTTGGATTATCTAGGTTCCCTAACGGGCACTTGGAATATATAGGTTCCCTATCGGGCACTTGGACTATGTAGGTTCCTCAGCGGGCACTTGGACTATGTAGGTTCCCTATTGGGCATTGGACTATGTAGGTTAACTAGCAGGCCCTTGGACTATCTAGGTTACGTAGCGGGCCCTTGGACTATGTAGGTTAACTAGCGGACACTTGGACAATCTAGGTTACCTAGCGGGCACTTGAACTATGTACATACCCTCACGGGCACTTGGACTATCTAGGTTACCTAGCGGGCACTTGGACTATGTACGTACCCTAGCGGGCACTTGGAGTATCTAGGTTAACTAGAGGGCCCTTGGACTATGTAGGTTAACTAGCGGGCACTTGGATTAGCTAGGTTAACTAGCGGGCACTTGGACTATCTAGGTTAACTAGCGGGCACTTGGACGATGTAGGTTAACTAGCGGACACTTTGACTATCTATGTTAGCTAACGGGCAATTGGACTATCTAGGTTACCTAGAGGGCACTTGGACTATGTAGGTTCCCTAGCGAGCACTTGGACAATTTAGGTTACCTAGCAGGCACTTTGACTATCTAGGTTAACTAACGGGCACTTGGACTCTGTAGGTTGCCTAGCGAGCACTTGGACTATGTAGGTTCCCTAGCGGGCACTTGGACTATGTAGGTTCCCTATCGGGTACTTGGACTGTCTAGGTTAACTAGCGGGCACTTGGACTATGTACGTTCCCTAGCGGGCACTTGGGCTATCTACGTTACCTAGCGGGCACTTGGACTATGTAGGTTAACGAACGGGCACTTGGACTATGTAGGTAACCTAATGGTCACTTGGACTGTCTAGGTTTCCTAGCGGGGACTTGGACTATGTAGGTTGCTTAGCGGGCACTTGGACTATATAGGTTATGTAAGGGGCACTTGGACTATCTAGGTTACCTAGCTGTAACATGGACAATGTAAGTTACCTAGCGGGCTCTTGGACTATCTAGGTTACCTAACGGGCACTTTGACTATCTAGGTTAACGAACGGGCACTTGGACTATGTAGGTAACCTAGCGGGCACTTGGACAGTCTAGGTTACCTAGCGGGCACTTGGATTATCTAGGTTACCTAGCGGGCCCTTGGACTATGTAGGTTTCTTAGCGGGCACTTGGACTATCTAGGTTAACGAACGGGCACTTGGAATATGTAGGTAACCTAGCGGACACTTGGTCTATGTAATTTGCCTAGCGGGCACTTGGACTATCTAGGTTACCTAGCGGGCACTTGGACTATGTAGGTTAACTAGCGGGCACTTGGACTATCTAGGTTACCTAGCGGGCACTTGGACTATGTAGGTTAACTAGCGGGCACTTGGACTATCTAGGTTAACGAACGGGCATTTGGACTATGTAGGTAACCTAGCGTGAACTTGGACAGTCTAGGTTACCTAGCGGGCCCTTGGACTTCTAGGTTAACGAACAGGCACTTGGACTATGTATGTTGCATAGCGGGCAATTGGACTATCTAGGTTAGGTAACGGGCATTGGACTATCTAGGTTACCTAGCGGGAACTTGGACTATGTAGGTTACCTAGCGGGCACTTGGAATATCAAGGTTAATGAATGTGCCCTTGGACTATGTAGGTAACCTAGCGGACAATTGGACAGTCTAGGTTACCTAGTGGGCACTTGGACTATCTAGGTTAACGAAAGGGCACTTGGATTATGTAGGTTACCTAGCGGGCAATTGGATTATCTAGGTTAGCTAACAGGAACTTGGAATATCTAGGTTACCTAGCGGTCACTTGGACTATGTAGGTTACCTTGCGGGCACTTGTACTATCTAGGTTACCTAACGGAAACTTGGACTATGTAGGTTAACTAGCGGACACTTGGAATATCTAGGTTAACTAGCGGGCCCTTGGACTATGTAGGTTAACTAGCGGGCACTTGGACTATCTAGGTTAACTAGCGGGCACTTGCACAATGCAGGTTCCCTAGCGGACACTTTGAATATGTAGGTTCCCTAGCGGGCACTTGGACTATATAGGTTCCCTACGGGCACTTGGACTATCTAGGTTCCCTAACGGGCACTTGGAATATATAGGTTCCCTATCGGGCACTTGGACTATGTAGGTTCCTCTGCGGGCACTTGGACTATGTAGTTTCCCTAACGGGCATTGGACTATGTAGGTTAACTAGCAGGCCCTTGGACTATCTAGGTTACCTAGCGGGCACTTGGACTATGTAGGTTAACTAGCTGACACTTGGACAATCTAGGTTACCTAGCGGGCACTTGAACTATGTACATACCCTAGTGGGCACTTGGCCTATGTACGTCCCCTAGCGGGCACTTGGACTATGTACGTCCCCTAGCGGGCACTTGGACTATCTAGGTTAACTAGAGGGACTTGGACTATGTAGGTTAACTAGAGGGCACTTGGATTATCTAGGTTAACTAGCGGGCACTTGGACGATCAAGGTTACCTAGCGGGCACTTGGACTATCTAGATTAACTAGCGGGCCCTTGGACTATCTAGGTTTACTAGCGGGCACTTGGACTATCTACGTTAACTAGCGGGCACTTGGACTATGTAGTTTCCCTAGCGGGCATTTGGATTACTTAGGTTACCTAGTGGGCACTTGGACTATGTAGGTTACCTAGCAGGCACTTGGACTATGTAGGTTAGCTAGAAGGCACTTGGACTATCAAGGTTACCTAGCGGGCCCTTGGACTATGTAGGTTACCAGCGGGCACTTGGACTATCTAGGTTAACGAACGTGCACTTGGACTATGTAGGTAACCTAGCGGGAACTTGGACTGTCTAGATTACCTAGAGGGCACTTGGCCTATCTAGGTTAACGAACGGGCACTTTGACTATCTAGGTTACATAGCGGGCACTTGGACGATGTAGGTTAACTAGCGAGCACTTGGACTCTAGGTTACCTAGCGGGCACTTGGACTATCTAGGTTACCTAGCAGGCCCTTGGACTATGTAGGTTTCCTAGCGGGCACTTGGACTATCTAGGTTAACGAACGGGCACTTGGACTATGTAGGTAACCTTGCGGGCACATGGACAGTCTAGGTTACCTAGCAGGCACATGGACTATCTAGATTAACGACCGGGCACTTGGACTATGGAGGTAACCTGGTGGACACTTGGACATCTAGGTTACCTAGCGGGCAATTGGACTATCTAGGTTAACGAACGGGCACTTGGACTATCTAGGTTACCTAGCGGGCACTTGGACTATGTAAGTTACCTAGCGGGCACTTGGACTATCTAGGTTACCTAGCGGGCACTTGGACTATGTAGGTTAACTAGCGGGCACTTGGACTATCTAGGTTACCGAACGGGCATTTGGACTATGTAGGTAACCGAGCGTGAACTTGGGCAGTCTAGGTTACCTAGCGGGCACTTGGACTTCAAGGTTAACGAACGGGCACTTGGACTATGTATGTTGCATAGCGGGCAATTGGACTATCTAGGTTAGGTAACGGGCATTGGACTATCTGGGTTACCTAGCAGGCACTTGGACTATGTAGGTTACCTTGCGGGCACTTGGACAGTCTAGGTTACCAAACGGAAACTTGGACTATGTAGGTTAACTAGCTGACACTTGGAATATCTAGGTTAACTAGCTGACCTTGGCCTATGTAGGTTAACTAGCGGGCACTTGGACTATCTAGGTTAACTAGCTGACCTTGGAGTATGTAGGTTAACTAGCGGGCACTTGGACTATCTAGGTTAACTAGCAGCCACTTGCACAATACAGGTTCCCTAGCGGGCACTTTCACTATGTAGGTTCCCTAGCGGGCACTTGGACTATATACGTTCCCTATGGGCACTTGGACTATCTAGGTTCCCTAACGGGCACTTGGAATATATAGGTTCCCTATCGGGCACTTGGACTATGTAGGGTCCCTATCGGGCATTGGACTATGTAGGTTAACTAGCAGGCCCTTGGACTATCTAGGTTACCTAGCGGGCACTTGAACTATGTAGGTTAACTAGCGGACACTTGGACAATCTAGGTTACCTAGCGGGCACTTGAACTATGTACATACCCTATCGGGCACTTGGACTATCTAGGTTACCTAGCAGGCACTTGGACTATGTACGTCCCCTAGTGGGCACTTGGACTATCTAGGTTAACTAGAGGGACTTGGACTATGTAGGTTAACTAGCGGGCACTTGGATTATCTAAGTTAACTAGCGGGCCCTTGGACTATCTAGGTTAACTAGAGGGCACTTGGACTATCTAGATTAAGTAGCGGGCCCTTGGACTATCTAGGTTTACTAGCGGGCACTTGGACTATCTAGGTTAACTAGAGGGCACTTGGACTATGTAGTTTTCCTAGCGGGCATTTGGATTACTTAGGTTACCTAGTGGGCACTTGGACAATGTAGGTTACCTAACGGGCACTTGGACTTTGTAGGTGAACTAGAAGGCACTTGGACTATCAAGGTTGCCTAGCGGGCCCTTGGATTATGTAGGTTACCAGCGAGCACTTGGACTATCTAGGTTAACGAACGTGCACTTGGACTATGTACGTAACATAGCAGGCACTTGGACTGTCTAGGTTACCTAGCGGGCACTTGGACTATGTAGGATCCCTATCAGACATTGGGACTACTTAGGTTACCTAGCGGGCACTTGAACTATGTACGTAACCTAGCGGGCACTTGGACTATCTAGGTTACCTAGCGGGCACTTGGACTATGTACGTACCCTAGCGGACACTTGGACTATCTAGATTAACTAGAGGGCCCTTGGACTATGTAGGTTAACTAGCGGGCACTTGGATTAGTTAGGTTAACTAGCGGGCACTTGGACTATCTAGATTAACTAGCGGGCCAGTGGACTATCTAGGTTAACTAGCAGGCACTTGGACCATCTAGATTAACTACCGGGTCCTTGGTCTATCTAGGTTTACTAGCGGGCACTTGGACTATCTAGGTTGACTAGCGGGCACTTGGACTATGTAGGTTAACTAGCGGGCACTTGGACTATCTAGGTTACCTAGAGGGCACTTGAACTATGCACGTTCCCTAGCGGGCACTTGGGCTATCTACGTTACCTAGCGGGCACTTGGACTATGTAGGTTAACGAACGGGCATGTGGACTATGTAGGTAACCTAATGGTCACTTGGACTGTCTAGGTTACCTAGCGGGGACTTGGACTATGTAGGTTAACTAGCGGGCACTTGGACTATGGAGGATCCCTATCGGACATTTGTACTACTTCGGTTAACTAGCGGGCACTTTGACTATCTAGGTCAACTAGCGGGCCCTTGTACTGTGTAGGTTAACTAGCGGGCACTTGGACTATCTAGGTTAACTAACGGACCTTGGACTATGTAGGTTAACTAGCGGGCACTTGGACAATGTACATCCCCTAGTGGGCACTTGGACTATCTAGGTTAAGTAGCGGGCACTTGGACTATCTAGGTTACCTAGCAGGCACTTGGACTATGTAGGTTAACTAGTGGACACTTGCACGATCTAGGTTAACTTGCGGGCCCTTGCACTATGTAGGTTAACTAGCGGGCCTTTGGTCTATGTACGTCCCCTATTGGGCACTTGGACTATCTAGGTTAACTAACGGGCACTAGGACTATCTAGGTTAACCAGCGGGCACTTGGACTATATAGGTTAACTAGCGGGCACTTGGACTATCTAGGTCAACTAGCGGGCCCTTGTACTATGTAGGTTAACTAGCGGGCACTTGGACTATCTAGGTTGACTAACGGACCTTGGACTATGTAGGTTAACTAGCGGGCACTTGGTCTATATACGTCCCCTAGTGGGCACTTGGACTATCTAGGTTACCTAGCAGGCACTTGGATTATGAAGAATGCCTAGCGGGCACTTGGACTATCTAGGTTACCTAGCAGGCACGTGGACTATGTATGTTAACTAGCGGACACTTGCACGATCTAGGTTAACTAGCGGGCCCTTGGACTATGTAGGTTAACTAGCGGGCCCATGGATTATGTAGGTTTACTTGCAGGCACTTGGACTATCTAGGATAACTAGCAGGCACTTGGACTATGTAGTTTCCCTAGCGGGCATTTGGACTATTTAGGTTACCATCGGGAACTTGGACTATGTAGGTTACCTAGCGGGCACTTGGACTATGTACGTCCCCTAGTGGGCACTTGGACTATCTAGGTTAACGAACGGGCACTAGGACTACCTAGGTTAACTAGCGGGCACTTGGACTATATAGGTTAACTAGCGGGCACTTGGACTATCTAGGTCAACTAGCGGGCCCTTGTACTATGTAGGTTAACTAGCGGGCACTTGGACTATCTAGGATAATTAACGGACCTTGGACTATGTAGGTTAACTAGCGGGCACTTGGTCTATATACGTCCCCTAGTGGGCACTTGGACTATCTAGGTTGACTAACGGGCACTAGGACTATCTAGGTTAACTAGCGGGCACTTGGACTATCTAGGTTACCTAGCAGGCACTTGGATTATGAAGGATGCCTAGCGGGCACTTGGACTATCTAGGTTACCTAGCAGGCACGTGGACTATGTATGTTAACTAGCGGACACTTGCACGATCTAGGTCAACTACCGGGCCCTTGGACTATGTAGGTTAACTAGCGGGCCCATGGATTATGTAGGTTTACTTGCAGGCACTTGGACTATCTAGGTTAACTAGCAGGCACTTGGACTATGTAGTTTCCTTAGCGGGCATTTGGACTATTTAGGTTACCATCGGGAACTTGGACTATGTAGGTTTCCTAGCGGGCACTTGGACTATGTACGTCCCCTAGAGGGCACTTGGACTTTCTAGGTTAACTAACGGGCACTTGGACTATGTAGGTTGCCTAGCGGGCACTTGGACTATGTAGGTTCCCTAGCGGGCACTTGGATTATGTAGGTTCCCTATTGGGCACTTGGATTATGTAGGTTCCCTATCGGGCACTTGGACTATGTAGGTTAATTGGCGGGCACTTGGACTGTCTAGGTAACCTAGCAGGCACTTGGACTATCTAGGTTAACGAACGGGCACTTGGACTATGTAGGTAACCTAGCGGGCACTTGACTGTCTAGGTTACCTAGCGGGCACTTGGACTATCTAGGTTAACGAACGGGCACTTGGACTATGTAGGTTACCTAGCAGGCACTTGGACAGTCTAGGTTACCTAGTGGGCACTTGGACTATCTAGGTTAACGAAAGGGCACTTGGATTATGTAGGTTACCTAGCGGGCAATTGGATTATCTAGGTTAGCTAACAGGAACTTGGAATATCTAGGTTACCTAGCGGTCACTTGGACTATGTAGGTTACCTTGCGGGCACTTGTACTATCTAGGTTACCTAACGGAAACTTGGACTATGTAGGTTAACTAGCGGACACTTGGAATATCTAGGTTAACTAGCGGGCCCTTGGACTATGTAGGTTAACTAGCGGGCACTTGGACTATCTAGGTTAACTAGCGGGCACTTGCACAATGCAGGTTCCCTAGCGGACACTTTGAATATGTAGGTTCCCTAGCGGGCACTTGGACTATATAGGTTCCCTACGGGCACTTGGACTATCTAGGTTCCCTAACGGGCACTTGGAATATATAGGTTCCCTATCGGGCACTTGGACTATGTAGGTTCCTCTGCGGGCACTTGGACTATGTAGTTTCCCTAACGGGCATTGGACTATGTAGGTTAACTAGCAGGCCCTTGGACTATCTAGGTTACCTAGCGGGCACTTGGACTATGTAGGTTAACTAGCTGACACTTGGACAATCTAGGTTACCTAGCGGGCACTTGAACTATGTACATACCCTAGTGGGCACTTGGCCTATGTACGTCCCCTAGCGGGCACTTGGACTATGTACGTCCCCTAGCGGGCACTTGGACTATCTAGGTTAACTAGAGGGACTTGGACTATGTAGGTTAACTAGAGGGCACTTGGATTATCTAGGTTAACTAGCGGGCACTTGGACGATCAAGGTTACCTAGCGGGCACTTGGACTATCTAGATTAACTAGCGGGCCCTTGGACTATCTAGGTTTACTAGCGGGCACTTGGACTATCTACGTTAACTAGCGGGCACTTGGACTATGTAGTTTCCCTAGCGGGCATTTGGATTACTTAGGTTACCTAGTGGGCACTTGGACTATGTAGGTTACCTAGCAGGCACTTGGACTATGTAGGTTAGCTAGAAGGCACTTGGACTATCAAGGTTATCTAGCGGGCCCTTGGACTATGTAGGTTACCAGCGGGCACTTGGACTATCTAGGTTAACGAACGTGCACTTGGACTATGTAGGTAACCTAGCGGGAACTTGGACTGTCTAGATTACCTAGAGGGCACTTGGCCTATCTAGGTTAACGAACGGGCACTTTGACTATCTAGGTTACATAGCGGGCACTTGGACGATGTAGGTTAACTAGCGAGCACTTGGACTCTAGGTTACCTAGCGGGCACTTGGACTATCTAGGTTACCTAGCAGGCCCTTGGACTATGTAGGTTTCCTAGCGGGCACTTGGACTATCTAGGTTAACGAACGGGCACTTGGACTATGTAGGTAACTTTGCGGGCACATGGACAGTCTAGGTTACCTAGCAGGCACATGGACTATCTAGATTAACGACCGGGCACTTGGACTATGGAGGTAACCTGGTGGACACTTGGACATCTAGGTTACCTAGCGGGCAATTGGACTATCTAGGTTAACGAACGGGCACTTGGACTATCTAGGTTACCTAGCGGGCACTTGGACTATGTAAGTTACCTAGCGGGCACTTGGACTATCTAGGTTACCTAGCGGGCACTTGGACTATGTAGGTTAACTAGCGGGCACTTGGACTATCTAGGTTACCGAACGGGCATTTGGACTATGTAGGTAACCGAGCGTGAACTTGGGCAGTCTAGGTTACCTAGCGGGCACTTGGACTTCAAGGTTAACGAACGGGCACTTGGACTATGTATGTTGCATAGCGGGCAATTGGACTATCTAGGTTAGGTAACGGGCATTGGACTATCTGGGTTACCTAGCAGGCACTTGGACTATGTAGGTTACCTTGCGGGCACTTGGACAGTCTAGGTTACCAAACGGAAACTTGGACTATGTAGGTTAACTAGCTGACACTTGGAATATCTAGGTTAACTAGCTGACCTTGGCCTATGTAGGTTAACTAGCGGGCACTTGGACTATCTAGGTTAACTAGCTGACCTTGGAGTATGTAGGTTAACTAGCGGGCACTTGGACTATCTAGGTTAACTAGCAGCCACTTGCACAATACAGGTTCCCTAGCGGGCACTTTGACTATGTAGGTTCCCTAGCGGGCACTTGGACTATATACGTTCCCTATGGGCACTTGGACTATCTAGGTTCCCTAACGGGCACTTGGAATATATAGGTTCCCTATCGGGCACTTGGACTATGTAGGGTCCCTATCGGGCATTGGACTATGTAGGTTAACTAGCAGGCCCTTGGACTATCTAGGTTACCTAGCGGGCACTTGAACTATGTAGGTTAACTAGCGGACACTTGGACAATCTAGGTTACCTAGCGGGCACTTGAACTATGTACATACCCTATCGGGCACTTGGACTATCTAGGTTACCTAGCAGGCACTTGGACTATGTACGTCCCCTAGTGGGCACTTGGACTATCTAGGTTAACTAGAGGGACTTGGACTATGTAGGTTAACTAGCGGGCACTTGGATTATCTAAGTTAACTAGCGGGCCCTTGGACTATCTAGGTTAACTAGAGGGCACTTGGACTATCTAGATTAAGTAGCGGGCCCTTGGACTATCTAGGTTTACTAGCGGGCACTTGGACTATCTAGGTTAACTAGAGGGCACTTGGACTATGTAGTTTTCCTAGCGGGCATTTGGATTACTTAGGTTACCTAGTGGGCACTTGGACAATGTAGGTTACCTAACGGGCACTTGGACTTTGTAGGTGAACTAGAAGGCACTTGGACTATCAAGGTTGCCTAGCGGGCCCTTGGATTATGTAGGTTACCAGCGAGCACTTGGACTATCTAGGTTAACGAACGTGCACTTGGACTATGCACGTAACATAGCAGGCACTTGGACTGTCTAGGTTACCTAGCGGGCACTTGGACTATGTAGGATCCCTATCAGACATTGGGACTACTTAGGTTACCTAGCGGGCACTTGAACTATGTACGTAACCTAGCGGGCACTTGGACTATCTAGGTTACCTAGCGGGCACTTGGACTATGTACGTACCCTAGCGGACACTTGGACTATCTAGATTAACTAGAGGGCCCTTGGACTATGTAGGTTAACTAGCGGGCACTTGGATTAGTTAGGTTAACTAGCGGGCACTTGGACTATCTAGATTAACTAGCGGGCCAGTGGACTATCTAGGTTAACTAGCAGGCACTTGGACCATCTAGATTAACTACCGGGTCCTTGGTCTATCTAGGTTTACTAGCGGGCACTTGGACTATCTAGGTTGACTAGCGGGCACTTGGACTATGTAGGTTAACTAGCGGGCACTTGGACTATCTAGGTTACCTAGAGGGCACTTGAACTATGCACGTTCCCTAGCGGGCACTTGGGCTATCTACGTTACCTAGCGGGCACTTGGACTATGTAGGTTAACGAACGGGCATGTGGACTATGTAGGTAACCTAATGGTCACTTGGACTGTCTAGGTTACCTAGCGGGGACTTGGACTATGTAGGTTAACTAGCGGGCACTTGGACTATGGAGGATCCCTATCGGACATTTGTACTACTTCGGTTAACTAGCGGGCACTTTGACTATCTAGGTCAACTAGCGGGCCCTTGTACTGTGTAGGTTAACTAGCGGGCACTTGGACTATCTAGGTTAACTAACGGACCTTGGACTATGTAGGTTAACTAGCGGGCACTTGGACAATGTACATCCCCTAGTGGGCACTTGGACTATCTAGGTTAAGTAGCGGGCACTTGGACTATCTAGGTTACCTAGCAGGCACTTGGACTATGTAGGTTAACTAGTGGACACTTGCACGATCTAGGTTAACTTGCGGGCCCTTGCAGTATGTAGGTTAACTAGCGGGCCTTTGGTCTATGTACGTCCCCTAGTGGGCACTTGGACTATCTAGGTTAACTAACGGGCACTAGGACTATCTAGGTTAACCAGCGGGCACTTGGACTATATAGGTTAACTAGCGGGCACTTGGACTATCTAGGTCAACTAGCGGGCCCTTGTACTATGTAGGTTAACTAGCGGGCACTTGGACTATCTAGGTTGACTAACGGACCTTGGACTATGTAGGTTAACTAGCGGGCACTTGGTCTATATACGTCCCCTAGTGGGCACTTGGACTATCTAGGTTACCTAGCAGGCACTTGGATTATGAAGAATGCCTAGCGGGCACTTGGACTATCTAGGTTACCTAGCAGGCACGTGGACTATGTATGTTAACTAGCGGACACTTGCACGATCTAGGTTAACTAGCGGGCCCTTGGACTATGTAGGTTAACTAGCGGGCCCATGGATTATGTAGGTTTACTTGCAGGCACTTGGACTATCTAGGATAACTAGCAGGCACTTGGACTATGTAGTTTCCCTAGCGGGCATTTGGACTATTTAGGTTACCATCGGGAACTTGGACTATGTAGGTTACCTAGCGGGCACTTGGACTATGTACGTCCCCTAGTGGGCACTTGGACTATCTAGGTTAACGAACGGGCACTAGGACTACCTAGGTTAACTAGCGGGCACTTGGACTATATAGGTTAACTAGCGGGCACTTGGACTATCTAGGTCAACTAGCGGGCCCTTGTACTATGTAGGTTAACTAGCGGGCACTTGGACTATCTAGGATAATTAACGGACCTTGGACTATGTAGGTTAACTAGCGGGCACTTGGTCTATATACGTCCCCTAGTGGGCACTTGGACTATCTAGGTTGACTAACGGGCACTAGGACTATCTAGGTTAACTAGCGGGCACTTGGACTATCTAGGTTACCTAGCAGGCACTTGGATTATGAAGGATGCCTAGCGGGCACTTGGACTATCTAGGTTACCTAGCAGGCACGTGGACTATGTATGTTAACTAGCGGACACTTGCACGATCTAGGTCAACTACCGGGCCCTTGGACTATGTAGGTTAACTAGCGGGCCCATGGATTATGTAGGTTTACTTGCAGGCACTTGGACTATCTAGGTTAACTAGCAGGCACTTGGACTATGTAGTTTCCTTAGCGGGCATTTGGACTATTTAGGTTACCATCGGGAACTTGGACTATGTAGGTTTCCTAGCGGGCACTTGGACTATGTACGTCCCCTAGAGGGCACTTGGACTTTCTAGGTTAACTAACGGGCACTTGGACTATGTAGGTTGCCTAGCGGGCACTTGGACTATGTAGGTTCCCTAGCGGGCACTTGGATTATGTAGGTTCCCTATTGGGCACTTGGATTATGTAGGTTCCCTATCGGGCACTTGGACTATGTAGGTTAATTGGCGGGCACTTGGACTGTCTAGGTAACCTAGCAGGCACTTGGACTATCTAGGTTAACGAACGGGCACTTGGACTATGTAGGTAACCTAGCGGGCACTTGACTGTCTAGGTTACCTAGCGGGCACTTGGACTATCTAGGTTAACGAACGGGCACTTGGACTATGTAGGTTACCTAGCGGGCACTTGGACTATGTAGGATCCCTATCGGACATTTAGACTACTTAGGTTAACTAGCAGGCATTTGGACTATCTAGGTTAACTAGTGGGCACTTGGACTATCTAGGTCAACTAGCGGGCCCTTGTACTATGTAGGTTAACTAGCGGGCACTTGGACTATATAGGTTAACTAGCGGACCTTGGACTATGTAGGTTAACTAGCGGGCCTTTGGACTATGTAAGTTAACCAGCAGGCACTTGGACTATCTAGGTTTCCTAGCCGGCACTCGGACTATGTACATACCCTAGCGCGCACTTGGACTATCTAGGTTATCTAGCGGGCACTTGGACTATGTACGTCCCCTAGTGGGCACTTGGACAATCTAGGTTAACTAACGGGCACTTGGACTATGTAGTTTCCCTAGCGGGCATTTGGATTATTTAGGTTACCTAGTGGGCACTTGCACTATGTAGGTTACCTAGCGGGCACTTGGACTATGTAGGTTAACTAGAAGGCACTTGGACTATGTAGGTTACCTAGCGGGCCCTTGGACTATGTAGGTTACCAGCGGGAACTTGGATTATCTAGGTTAACGAACGTGCACTTGGACTATGTAGGTAACATAGCAGGCACTTGGACGGTCTAGGTTACCTAGCGGGCACATGGCCTATCTAGGTTAACGAACGGGCACTTGGACTATGTAGGTTACCTAGCGGGCACTTGGACTATGTAGGATTCCTATCGGACATTTGGACTACTTAGGTTACATAGCGGGCACTTGAACTATGTACATACCCTAGCGGGCACTTGGACTACCTAGGTTGCCTAGCGGGCACTTGGACTATGTACGTACCCTAGTGGGCACTTGGACTATCTAGATTAACTAGAGGGCCCTTGGACTATGTAGGTTAACTAGCGGGCACTAGGATTAGTTAGGTTAACTAGCGGGCACTTGGACTATCTAGATTAACTAGCGGGCCCTTGGACTATCTAGGTTAACTAGCAGGCACTTGGACCATCTAGATTAACTACCGGGTCCTTGGTCTATCTAGGTTAACTCGCGGGCACTTGGACTATCTAGGTTAACTAGCGGGCACTTGGACTATCTAGGTCAACTAGCGGGCCCTTGTACTATGTAGGTTAACTAGCGGGCACTTGGACTATATAGGTTAACTAGCGGACCTTGGACTATGTAGGTTAACTAGCGGGCCCTTGGACTATGTACGTTAACTAGCAGGAACTTGGACTATCTAGGCTTCATAGCCGGCACTCGGACTATGTACATACCCTAGCGCGCACTTGGACTATCTAGGTTACCTGGCGGGCACTTGGACTATGTACGTCCCCTAGTGGGCACTTGGACAATCTAGGTTAACTAACGGGCACTTGGACTATGTAGTTTCCCTAGCGGGCATTTAGATTATTTAGGTTACCTAGTGGGCACTTGCACTATGTAGGTTGCCTAGCGGGAACTTGGACTATGTAGGTTAACTAGAAGGCACTTGGACTATGTAGGTTACCTAGCAGGCCCTTGGACTATGTAGGTTACCAGCGGACAGTTGGATTATCTAGGTTAACGAACGTGCACTTGGACTATGTAGGTAACATAGCAGGCACTTGGACTGTCTAGGTTACCTAGCGGGCACTTGGCCTATCTAGGTTAACGAACGGGCACTTGGACTATGTAGGTTACCTAGCGGGCACTTGGACTATGTAGGATCCCTATCGGACATTTGGACTACTTAGGTTACCTAGCGGGCACTTGAACTATGTACATAACCTAGCGGGCACTTGGACTATGTACGTACCCTAGCGGGCACTTGGAATATCTAGATTAACTAGAGGGCCCTTGGACTATGTAGGTTAACTAGCGGGCACTTGGATTAGTTAGGTTAACTAGCGGACCCTTGCACTATCTAGATTAACTAGCGGGCCCTTGGACTATCTAGGTTAACTAGCAGGCACTTGGACCATCTAGATTAACTACCGGGTCCTTGGTCTATCTAGATTTACTAGCGGGCACTTGGACTATCTAGGTTAATTAGCGGGCACTTGGACTATGTAGGTTAACTAGCGGGCACTTGGACTATCTAGGTTACCTAGAGGGCACTTGAACTATGTACGTTCCCTAGCGGGCACTTGGGCTATCTACGTTACCTAGCGGGCACTTGGACTATCTAGATTAACTAGAGGGCCCTTGGACTATGTAGGTTAACTAGCGGGCACTTGGATTAGTTAGGTTAACTAGCGGGCACTTGGACTATCTAGATTAACTAGCGGGCCATTGGACTATCTAGGTTAACTAGCAGGCACTTGGACCATCTAGATTAACTACCGGGTCCTTGGTCTATCTAGGTTTACTAGCGGGCACTTGGACTATCTAGGTTAACTAGCGGGCACTTGAACTATGCACGTTCCCTAGGGAGCACTAGGGCTATCTACGTTACCTAGCGGGCACTTGGACTATGTAGGTTAACGAACAGGCATGTGGACTATGTAGGTAACCTAATGGTCACTTGGACTGTCTAGGTTACCTAGCGGGGACTTGGACTATGTAGGTTAACTAGCGGGCATTTGGACTATGGAGGATCCCTATCGGACATTTGTACTACTTAGGTTAACTAGCGGGCACTTTGACTATCTAGGTCAACTAGCGGGCCCTTGTACTATGTAGGTTAACTAGCGGGCACTTGGACTATCTAGGTTAACTAACGGACCTTGGACTATGTAGGTTAACTAGCGGGCACTTGGACAATGTACATCCCCTAGTGGGCACTTGGACTATCTAGGTTAAGTAGCGGGCACTTGGACTATCTAGGTTACCTAGCAGGCACTTGGACTATGTAGGTTAACTAGTGGACACTTGCACGATCTAGGTTAACTTGCGGGCCCTTGCACTATGTAGGTTAACTAGCGGGCCCTTGGTCTATGTACGTCCCCTAGTGGGCACTTGGACTATCTAGGTTAACTAACGGGCACTAGGACTATCTAGGTTAACCAGCGGGCACTTGGACTATATAGGTTAACTAGCGGGCACTTGGACTATCTAGGTCAACTAGCGGGCCCTTGTACTATGTAGGTTAACTAGCGGGCACTTGGACTATCTAGGTTGACTAACGGACCTTGGACTATGTAGGTTAACTAGCGGGCACTTGGTCTATATACGTCCCCTAGTGGGCACTTGGACTATCTAGGTTACCTAGCAGGCACTTGGATTATGAAGAATGCCTAGCGGGCACTTGGACTATCTAGGTTACCTAGCAGGCACGTGGACTATGTATGTTAACTAGCGGACACTTGCACGATCTAGGTTAACTAGCGGGCCCTTGGACTATGTAGGTTAACTAGCGGGCCCATGGATTATGTAGGTTTACTTGCAGGCACTTGGACTATCTAGGTTAACTAGCAGGCACTTGGACTATGTAGTTTCCCTAGCGGGCATTTGGACTATTTAGGTTACCATCGGGAACTTGGCATTGTAGGTTACCTAGCGGGCACTTGGACTATGTACGTCCCCTAGTGGGCACTTGGACTATCTAGGTTAACTAACGGGCACTTGGACTATGTAGGTTGCCTAGCGGGCACTTGGATTATGTAGGTACCCTATTGGGCACTTGGATTATGGAGGTTAACTAGCGGGCACTTGGACTGTCTAGGTAACCTAGCGGGCACTTGGACTATCTAGGTTAACGAACGGGCACTTGGACTATGTAGGTAACCTAGCGGGCACTTGACTGTCTAGGTTACCTAGCGGGCACTTTGACTATCTAGGTTAACGAACGGGCACTTGGACTATGTAGGTTACCTAGCGGGCACTTGGACTATGTAGGATCCCTATCGGACATTTGGACTACTTAGGTTAACTAGCGGGCACTTGGACAATCTAAGTTAACTAGCGGGCACTTGGACTATCTAGGTCAACTAGCGGGCCCTTGTACTATGTAGGTTAACTAGCGGGCACTTGGACTATATAGGTTAACTAGCGGACCTTGGAGTATGTAGGTTAACTAGCGGGCCCTTGGACTATGTAAGTTAACTAGCAGGCACTTGGACTATCTAGGTTTCCTAGCCGGCACTCGGACTATGTACATACCCTAGCGCGCACTTGGACTATCTAGGTTACCTAGCGGGCACTTGGACTATGTACGTCCCCTAGTGGGCACTTGGACAATCTAGGTTAACTAACGGGCACTTGGACAATGTAGTTTCCCTAGCGGGCATTTGGATTATTTAGGTTACCTAGTGGGCACTTGTCCTATGTAGGTTACCTAGCGGGCACTTGGACTATGTAGGTTACCAGCGGGCACTTGGACTATCTAGGTTAACGAATGTGCACTTGGACTATGTAGGTAACATAGCAGGCACTTGGACTGTCTAGGTTACCTAGCGGGCACTTGGCCTATCTAGGTTAACGAACGGGCCCTAGGACTATGTAGGTTAACTATCGGACACTTCGACTATCTAGGTTAGCTAACGGGCAATTGGACTATCTAGGTTACCTAGCGGGCACTTGGACTATGTAGGTTCCCTAGGGGGCACTTGGACTATTTACGTTACCTAGCAGGCACTTTGACTATCTAGATTAACTAACGGGCACTTGGACTATGTAGGTTGCCTAGCGAGCACTTGGACTATGTACGTCCCCTAGCGGGCACTTGGACTATCTAGGTTAACTAGAGGGTCCTTGGACTATGTAGGTTAACTATCGGGCACTTGGATTATCTAGGTTAATTAGCGGGCAGTTGGACGATCTAGGTTAATAGCGGGCACTTGGACTATCTAGGTTAACTAGCGGGCACTTGGACTATCTAGATTAACTCAGGGGCCCTTGGACTATCTAGGTTAACTAGCGGGCATTTGGACTATCTAGGTTAACTAGCGGGCACTTGGACTATCTAAGTTAACTAGCGGGCACATGGACTATGTAGTTTCCCAAGCGGGCATTTGGATTATTTAGGTTACCTTGTGGCACTTGGACTATGTAGGTTACCTAGCGGGCACTTGGACTTTGTAGGTTAACTAGTAGGCACTTGGACTATCAAGGTTACCTAGCGGGCCCTTGGACTATGTAGGTTACCAGCGGGCACTTGGACAATCTAGGTTAACGAACGGGCACTTGGACTATGTAGGTTAACTAGCAGACACTTCGACTATCTAGGTTAGCTAACGGGCAATTGGACTATCTAGGTTACCTAGCGGGCACTTTGACTATGTATTTTCCCTAGAGGGCACTTGGACTATTTAGGTTACCCAACAGGCACTTTGACAATCTAGGTTAACTAACGGGCACTTGGATTATGTTGGTTGCCTAGTGAGCACTTCGACTATGTAGGTTCCCTAGCGGGCACTTGGACTATGTAGGTCCCCTATCGGGTACTTGGACTGTCTAGGTTAACTAGCGGGCAATTGGACTGTCTAGGTTACCTAGTGGGCACTTGGACTATGTAGTTTACCTAGCAGGCACTTGGACTATGTAGGTTAACTAGCGGGCACTTGGACTATCTAGGTTACCTAGCGGGCACTTGGACTATGTAGGTTACATAATGGTCACTTGGACTGTCTAGGTTACCTACCAGGGACTTGGACTATGTAGGTTAACTAGCGGGCACTTGGACTATGTAGGATCCCTATCGGACATTTGTACTACTTAGGTTAACTAGCGGGCACTTTGACTATCTAGGTTAACTAGCGGGCACTTGGACTATCTAGGTCAACTAGCGGGCCCTTTTACTATATAGGTTAACTAGCGAGCACTTGGACTATCTAGGTTAACTAACGGACCTTGGACTATGTAGGTTAACTAGCGGGCCCTTGGACTATGTAGGTTAACTAGCGGACACTTGGACTATCTAGGTTTCCTAGCAGGCACTGGGACTATGTACATACCCTAGCGCGCACTTGGACTATCTAGGTTACCTAGCGGGCACTTGGACTATGTATGTCCCCTAGTGGGCACTTGGACTATCTAGGTTAACTAACGGGCACTAGGACTATCTAGGTTAACTAGCGGGCACTTGGACTATGTAAGTCAACTAGGGGGGCTTTGACTATCTAGGTTAGCTAACTGGCACTTGGACTATGTAGGTTAACTAGCGGACACTTCGACTATCTAGGTTAGCTAACGGGCAATTGGACTATCTAGGTTACCTAGCAGGCACTTGGACTATGTAGGTTCCCTAGCGAGCACTTGGACTATGTAGGTTCCCTATCGGGTACTTGGACTGTCTAGGTTAACTAGCGGGTAATTGGACAGTCTAGATTACCTAGTGGGCACTTGGACTATGTAGTTTACCTAGGAGGCACTTGGACTATGTTGGTTAACTAGCGGGCACTTGCACTATCTAGGTTACCTACCGGGCACTTGGACTATGTACGTTCCCGAGCGGGCACTTGGGCTATCTACGTTACCTAGCGGGCACTTGGACTATGTAGGTTAATGAACGGGCACTTGGACTATGTAGGTAACCTAATGGTCACTTGGACTGTCTAGGTTACCTAGCCAGAACTTGGACTATGTAGGTTAACTAGCGGGCACTTGGACTATCAAGGTTAACTAGCGGGCCCTTGCTCTATGTAGGTTAACTAGCAGGCCTTTGGACTATGTAAGTTAACTAGAGGACACTTTGATGATCCTGGTTAACTAGCAGGCACTTGGACTATCTAGGTTAACTAGCGGGCACTTGGACTATGTAGGTACCCTAGCGGGCACTTTGACTATGTAGGTTCCCTTGCGGGCACTTGGACTATATAGGTTAACTAGCGGGCCCTTGGACTATGTAGGTTAACTAGCGTGCACTTGGACGATCTAGGCTAACTAGCGGGTACTTGGACTATGTAGGTTAACTAGCGGGCCCTTGGACTATGTAGATTATCTAGCGGCACTTGGACTATCTACGTTTACTAGCGGGCCCTTGGACTATGTAGATTCCCTAGCGGGCCCTTGGATTCTGTATGTTCCCTACGGACACTTGAACTATGTAGGTTCCCTAGCAGGCACTTGGATATGTAGGTTCTAGAACGGGCACTTGGACTATGTAAGTAAACTACTGGGCACTTGGACTATGTAGGTTAACTAGCGGGTCCTTGGACTATCTAGGTTACCTAGCGGGCATTTGGACTATGTAGGTTAACTACCGGGCACATGCACTATCTAGGTTACCTAGCGGGCACTTGGACTATGTACGTTCCCTAGTGGGCACTTGGACTATCTAGGTTAACGAACGGGCACTTTGACTATGCAGGTAACCTAGCCGGCACTTGGACTGTCTAGGTTACATAGCGGGCACTTAGACTTCTAGGTTAACGAATGAGCACTTGGACTATGTAGGTTGCTTAGCGAGCACTTAGACTATCTAGGTTAGGTAACGGGCACTTTGACTATCTAGGGTACCTAACGGGCACTTTGACTATCTAGGTTACCTAACGGCCACTTGGACTATGCAGGTTACCTAGCGGGCACTTGGACTTCTAGGTTAACGAACGGGCACTTGGACTATGTAGGTTTCCTAGCGGGCACTTGGACGATCTAGGTTAGGTAACGGGCACTTGGACTATCTAGGTTACCTAGCAGGAACTTGGATTATGTAGGTTACATAGCGGGCACTAGGACTATCTAGGTTACCTAGCGGGCACTTGGACTATCTAGGTTAGGTAACGGGCACTTGGACTATCTAGGTTACCTAGTGGGAACTTGGACTATGTAGATTACCTAGCGGCCACTTTGACTATCTTGGTTACCTAGCGGGCACTTGGACTATGTAGGTTAACTAGCGGGCACTTGGACTATGTAGTTTAACTAGCGGACACTTGCACTATGTAGGTTACCTAGCGGGAACTTGGACTATGTAGGATAACTAGCAGGCCCTTGGACTATCTAGGTTACCTAGCAGGCACTTGGACTATGTAGGTTAACTAGCGGGCACTTGCACTCTCTAGCTTACCTAGCGGGCACTTGGACTATGTACCTCCCCTAGCGGGCACTTGGACTATGTAGGTTAACTAGAGGACACTTGGACGATCTAGGTTAACAAGTAGGCCCTTGGACTATGTAGGTTAACTGGCCGGCACTTGGACGATCTAGGTTAAATAGCGGGCACTTGGATGATCTAGGTTAACCAGCGGGCACTTGGACTATCAAAGTTAACAAGCGAGCCCTTGGACTATGTAGGTTAACTAGCGGGCCCTTGGACTATCTAGGTTACCTAGATAGCACTTGGACTATATAGGTTCCCTAGCGGTCACTTGGACTATCTAGGTTAACGAACGGGCACTTTGACTATGCAGGTAACCTAGCCGGCACATGGACTCTCTAGGTTACATAGCGGGCACTTAGACTTCTAGGTTAACGAATGGGCACTTGGACTATGTAGGTTGCTTAGCGAGCACTTAGACTATCTAGGTTAGGTAACGGGCACTTTGACTATCTAGGTTACCTAACGGGCACTTTGACTATCTAGGTTACCTAACGGCCACTTGGACTATGCAGGTTATCTAGCGGGCACTTGGACTTCTAGGTTAACGAACGGGCACTTGGACTATGTAGGTTGCCTAGCGGGCACTTGGACTATCTAGGTTACCTAGCGGGCAATTGGACTATGTAGGTTAACTAGAAGGCACTTGGACTATCAAGGTTACCTAGCGGGCTCTTGGACTATGTAGGTTACCAGCGGGCACTTGGACTATCTGGGTTAACGAACGTGCACTTAGACTATGTATGTAACCTAGTGGTCACTTGGCCTGTCTAGGTTACCTAGTGGGCCCTTGGTCTATGTAGGTTAACTAGCAGGCCCTTGGACTATGTAAGTTAACTAGAGGGCACTTGGACAATCCTGGTTAACTAGCCGGCACTTGGACTATCTAGGTTAACAAGCGGGCACTTGGACTATGTAGGTTGCCTAGCGAGCACTTGGACTATGTAGGTTCCCTAGCGGGCACTTGGACTATGTAGGTTCCCTAGAGGTTACTTGGACTGTCTAGGTTAACTAGTGTGCAATTGGACTGTCTAGGTTACCTAGTGGGCACTTGGACTATGTAGTTTACCTAGCAGGCTCTTGGAGTATGTACGTTCCCTAGCGGACATTTGGACTATATAGGTTACCTAGCGGGCACTTGGACCATGTAGGTTGACTAGCGGGCACTTGGATTATCTAGGTTAAGTAACAGGCACTTGGACTATGTATGTTCCAGAGCGGGCAATTGGACTATGTAGGTTCCCTAGCGGGCACTTAGACTATCTAGGTTCCCTATAGGGCACTTCGACTATGTAGGTTAACTAGCGGACGATTGGACGATCTAGGTTAACTAGCGGTCCCTTGGACTACGTAGGTTAACTAGCGGACACTTGCACTATGTAGCTTACCTAGCGGGCACTTGGACTATCTAGGTTAACTAGCGGGCACTTGGACTATGTAGTTAAACTAGCGGACACTTGCACTATGTAGGTTACCTAGCGGTCACTTGCACTATGTATGATAACTAGCAGGCCCTTGGACTATCTAGGTTACCTAGCAGGCACTTGGACTATGTAGGTTATCTAGCGGGAACTTGCACTCTCTAGGTTACCTAGCGGGCACTTGGACTATGTACCTCCCCTAGCGGGCACTTGGACTATGTAGGTTAACTAGAGGACACTTGGACGATCTAGGTTAACAAGTAGGCCCTTGGACTATGTAGGTTAACTAGCCGGCACTTGGACGATCTAGGTTAAATAGCGGGCACTTGGACGATCTAGGTTAACCAGCGGGCACTTGGACTATCAAAGTTAACAAGCGAGCCCTTGGACTATGTAGGTTAACTAGCGGGCCCTTGGACTATCTAGGTTACCTAGATAGCACTTGGACTATATAGGTTCCCTAGCGGGCACTTGGACTATCTAGGTTAACGAACGGGCACTTTGACTATGCAGGTAACCTAGCCGGCACTTGGACTGTCTAGGTTACATAGCGGGCACTTAGACTTCTAGGTTAACGAATGAGCACTTGGACTATGTAGGTTGCTTAGCGAGCACTTAGACTATCTAGGTTAGGTAACGGGCACTTTGACTATCTAGGGTACCTAACGGGCACTTTGACTATCTAGGTTACCTAACGGCCACTTGGACTATGTAGGTTACCTAGCGGGCACTTGGACTTCTAGGTTAACGAACGGGCACTTGGACTATGTAGGTTTCCTAGCGGGCACTTGGACGATCTAGGTTAGGTAACGGGCACTTGGACTATCTAGGTTACCTAGCAGGAACTTGGATTATGTAGGTTACATAGCGGGCACTAGGACTATCTAGGTTACCTAACGGGCACTTGGACTATCTAGGTTAGCTAACAGAAATTTGGACTATCTAGGATACCTAGCGGGCACTAGGACCCTGTAGGTTACCTAGCGGGCACTTGGACAATCTAGGTTAACTAGCGGGTTCTTGGACTATGAAGGTTAAGTAGCGGGCACTTGGACTATCTAGCTTAACTAGCGGGCACTTGGATTATCTAGGTTACCTAGCAGGCACTTGCACGATGCAGGTTCCCTAGCGGGCATTTGGAATATCTAGGCTCCCTAACGGGCACTTGAACTATGTAGGTTCCCTATCGGGCACTTGGACTATGTAGGTTACCAGCGGGCACTTGGTCTATGTACATACCCTAGCGGGCACTTGGGCTATCTAGGTTACTTAGCGGGCACTTGGACTATGTACGTCCCCTAGTGGGCACTTGGACTATCTACGTTACCTAGCGGGTCCTTGGATTATCTAGGTTAACTAGCTAGCACTTGGACTATCTAGGTTAACTAACGGGCACTTGGACTATGTAAGTTCCCTAGCGGGCACTTGGACTATGTGGGTTCCCTAGCGGGCATTTGGACTATCTAGGTTACCTAATGGGTACTTGGACTATGTAGGTTCCCTAGCGGGCACTTGGATTATGTGAGTTCCCTATCGGGCACTTGGACTATGTAGGTTACTAGCGGGCATTTGGACTATGTAGGTTACCTAACGGGCACTTGGACTATGTAGGTTCCGTATCGGGCACTTGGACAATGTTGGTTAACTAGCGGGCACTAGGACTATGTAGGTTACCTAGCGGGCACTTGGACTATCTAGGTTAGGTAACGGGCACTTGGCCTATCTAGGTTACCTAGTAGGAACTTGGACTATGTAGGTTACCTAGCGGCCACTTTGACTATCTTGGTTACCTAGCGGGCACGTGGACTATGTAGGTTAATTAGCGGACACTTGGACGAACTAGGTTAACGAGCCGGCCCTTGGACTATGTAGGTTACCTAGCGGGCACTTGGACTATGTAGGTCAACTAGCGGACACTTGGACTATCTAGGTTTCCTAGCAGGCACTGGGACTATGTACATACCCTAGCGCGCACTTGGACTATCTAGGTTACCTAGCGGGCACTTGGACTATGTATGTCCCCTAGTGGGCACTTGGACTATCTAGGTTAACTAACGGGCACTAGGACTATCTAGGTTAACTAGCGGGCACTTGGACTATGTAAGTCAACTAGGGGGGCTTTGACTATCTAGGTTAGCTAACTGGCACTTGGACTATGTAGGTTAACTAGCGGACACTTCGACTATCTAGGTTAGCTAACGGGCAATTGGACTATCTAGGTTACCTAGCAGGCACTTGGACTATGTAGGTTCCCTAGCGAGCACTTGGACTATGTAGGTTCCCTATCGGGTACTTGGACTGTCTAGGTTAACTAGCGGGTAATTGGACAGTCTAGATTACCTAGTGGGCACTTGGACTATGTAGTTTACCTAGGAGGCACTTGGACTATGTTGGTTAACTAGCGGGCACTTGCACTATCTAGGTTACCTACCGGGCACTTGGACTATGTACGTTCCCGAGCGGGCACTTGGGCTATCTACGTTACCTAGCGGGCACTTGGACTATGTAGGTTAATGAACGGGCACTTGGACTATGTAGGTAACCTAATGGTCACTTGGACTGTCTAGGTTACCTAGCCAGAACTTGGACTATGTAGGTTAACTAGCGGGCACTTGGACTATCAAGGTTAACTAGCGGGCCCTTGCTCTATGTAGGTTAACTAGCAGGCCTTTGGACTATGTAAGTTAACTAGAGGACACTTTGATGATCCTGGTTAACTAGCAGGCACTTGGACTATCTAGGTTAACTAGCGGGCACTTGGACTATGTAGGTACCCTAGCGGGCACTTTGACTATGTAGGTTCCCTTGCGGGCACTTGGACTATATAGGTTAACTAGCGGGCCCTTGGACTATGTAGGTTAACTAGCGTGCACTTGGACGATCTAGGCTAACTAGCGGGTACTTGGACTATGTAGGTTAACTAGCGGGCCCTTGGACTATGTAGATTATCTAGCGGCACTTGGACTATCTACGTTTACTAGCGGGCCCTTGGACTATGTAGATTCCCTAGCGGGCCCTTGGATTCTGTATGTTCCCTACGGACACTTGAACTATGTAGGTTCCCTAGCAGGCACTTGGATATGTAGGTTCTAGAACGGGCACTTGGACTATGTAAGTAAACTACTGGGCACTTGGACTATGTAGGTTAACTAGCGGGTCCTTGGACTATCTAGGTTACCTAGCGGGCATTTGGACTATGTAGGTTAACTACCGGGCACATGCACTATCTAGGTTACCTAGCGGGCACTTGGACTATGTACGTTCCCTAGTGGGCACTTGGACTATCTAGGTTAACGAACGGGCACTTTGACTATGCAGGTAACCTAGCCGGCACTTGGACTGTCTAGGTTACATAGCGGGCACTTAGACTTCTAGGTTAACGAATGAGCACTTGGACTATGTAGGTTGCTTAGCGAGCACTTAGACTATCTAGGTTAGGTAACGGGCACTTTGACTATCTAGGGTACCTAACGGGCACTTTGACTATCTAGGTTACCTAACGGCCACTTGGACTATGCAGGTTACCTAGCGGGCACTTGGACTTCTAGGTTAACGAACGGGCACTTGGACTATGTAGGTTTCCTAGCGGGCACTTGGACGATCTAGGTTAGGTAACGGGCACTTGGACTATCTAGGTTACCTAGCAGGAACTTGGATTATGTAGGTTACATAGCGGGCACTAGGACTATCTAGGTTACCTAGCGGGCACTTGGACTATCTAGGTTAGGTAACGGGCACTTGGACTATCTAGGTTACCTAGTGGGAACTTGGACTATGTAGATTACCTAGCGGCCACTTTGACTATCTTGGTTACCTAGCGGGCACTTGGACTATGTAGGTTAACTAGCGGGCACTTGGACTATGTAGTTTAACTAGCGGACACTTGCACTATGTAGGTTACCTAGCGGGAACTTGGACTATGTAGGATAACTAGCAGGCCCTTGGACTATCTAGGTTACCTAGCAGGCACTTGGACTATGTAGGTTAACTAGCGGGCACTTGCACTCTCTAGCTTACCTAGCGGGCACTTGGACTATGTACCTCCCCTAGCGGGCACTTGGACTATGTAGGTTAACTAGAGGACACTTGGACGATCTAGGTTAACAAGTAGGCCCTTGGACTATGTAGGTTAACTGGCCGGCACTTGGACGATCTAGGTTAAATAGCGGGCACTTGGATGATCTAGGTTAACCAGCGGGCACTTGGACTATCAAAGTTAACAAGCGAGCCCTTGGACTATGTAGGTTAACTAGCGGGCCCTTGGACTATCTAGGTTACCTAGATAGCACTTGGACTATATAGGTTCCCTAGCGGTCACTTGGACTATCTAGGTTAACGAACGGGCACTTTGACTATGCAGGTAACCTAGCCGGCACATGGACTGTCTAGGTTACATAGCGGGCACTTAGACTTCTAGGTTAACGAATGGGCACTTGGACTATGTAGGTTGCTTAGCGAGCACTTAGACTATCTAGGTTAGGTAACGGGCACTTTGACTATCTAGGTTACCTAACGGGCACTTTGACTATCTAGGTTACCTAACGGCCACTTGGACTATGCAGGTTATCTAGCGGGCACTTGGACTTCTAGGTTAACGAACGGGCACTTGGACTATGTAGGTTGCCTAGCGGGCACTTGGACTATCTAGGTTACCTAGCGGGCAATTGGACTATGTAGGTTAACTAGAAGGCACTTGGACTATCAAGGTTACCTAGCGGGCTCTTGGACTATGTAGGTTACCAGCGGGCACTTGGACTATCTGGGTTAACGAACGTGCACTTAGACTATGTATGTAACCTAGTGGTCACTTGGCCTGTCTAGGTTACCTAGTGGGCCCTTGGTCTATGTAGGTTAACTAGCAGGCCCTTGGACTATGTAAGTTAACTAGAGGGCACTTGGACAATCCTGGTTAACTAGCCGGCACTTGGACTATCTAGGTTAACAAGCGGGCACTTGGACTATGTAGGTTGCCTAGCGAGCACTTGGACTATGTAGGTTCCCTAGCGGGCACTTGGACTATGTAGGTTCCCTAGAGGTTACTTGGACTGTCTAGGTTAACTAGTGTGCAATTGGACTGTCTAGGTTACCTAGTGGGCACTTGGACTATGTAGTTTACCTAGCAGGCTCTTGGAGTATGTACGTTCCCTAGCGGACATTTGGACTATATAGGTTACCTAGCGGGCACTTGGACCATGTAGGTTGACTAGCGGGCACTTGGATTATCTAGGTTAAGTAACAGGCACTTGGACTATGTATGTTCCAGAGCGGGCAATTGGACTATGTAGGTTCCCTAGCGGGCACTTAGACTATCTAGGTTCCCTATAGGGCACTTCGACTATGTAGGTTAACTAGCGGACGATTGGACGATCTAGGTTAACTAGCGGTCCCTTGGACTACGTAGGTTAACTAGCGGACACTTGCACTATGTAGCTTACCTAGCGGGCACTTGGACTATCTAGGTTAACTAGCGGGCACTTGGACTATGTAGTTAAACTAGCGGACACTTGCACTATGTAGGTTACCTAGCGGTCACTTGCACTATGTATGATAACTAGCAGGCCCTTGGACTATCTAGGTTACCTAGCAGGCACTTGGACTATGTAGGTTATCTAGCGGGAACTTGCACTCTCTAGGTTACCTAGCGGGCACTTGGACTATGTACCTCCCCTAGCGGGCACTTGGACTATGTAGGTTAACTAGAGGACACTTGGACGATCTAGGTTAACAAGTAGGCCCTTGGACTATGTAGGTTAACTAGCCGGCACTTGGACGATCTAGGTTAAATAGCGGGCACTTGGACGATCTAGGTTAACCAGCGGGCACTTGGACTATCAAAGTTAACAAGCGAGCCCTTGGACTATGTAGGTTAACTAGCGGGCCCTTGGACTATCTAGGTTACCTAGATAGCACTTGGACTATATAGGTTCCCTAGCGGGCACTTGGACTATCTAGGTTAACGAACGGGCACTTTGACTATGCAGGTAACCTAGCCGGCACTTGGACTGTCTAGGTTACATAGCGGGCACTTAGACTTCTAGGTTAACGAATGAGCACTTGGACTATGTAGGTTGCTTAGCGAGCACTTAGACTATCTAGGTTAGGTAACGGGCACTTTGACTATCTAGGGTACCTAACGGGCACTTTGACTATCTAGGTTACCTAACGGCCACTTGGACTATGTAGGTTACCTAGCGGGCACTTGGACTTCTAGGTTAACGAACGGGCACTTGGACTATGTAGGTTTCCTAGCGGGCACTTGGACGATCTAGGTTAGGTAACGGGCACTTGGACTATCTAGGTTACCTAGCAGGAACTTGGATTATGTAGGTTACATAGCGGGCACTAGGACTATCTAGGTTACCTAACGGGCACTTGGACTATCTAGGTTAGCTAACAGAAACTTGGACTATCTAGGATACCTAGCGGGCACTAGGACCCTGTAGGTTACCTAGCGGGCACTTGGACAATCTAGGTTAACTAGCGGGTTCTTGGACTATGAAGGTTAAGTAGCGGGCACTTGGACTATCTAGCTTAACTAGCGGGCACTTGGATTATCTAGGTTACCTAGCAGGCACTTGCACGATGCAGGTTCCCTAGCGGGCATTTGGAATATCTAGGCTCCCTAACGGGCACTTGAACTATGTAGGTTCCCTATCGGGCACTTGGACTATGTAGGTTACCAGCGGGCACTTGGTCTATGTACATACCCTAGCGGGCACTTGGGCTATCTAGGTTACTTAGCGGGCACTTGGACTATGTACGTCCCCTAGTGGGCACTTGGACTATCTACGTTACCTAGCGGGTCCTTGGATTATCTAGGTTAACTAGCTAGCACTTGGACTATCTAGGTTAACTAACGGGCACTTGGACTATGTAAGTTCCCTAGCGGGCACTTGGACTATGTGGGTTCCCTAGCGGGCATTTGGACTATCTAGGTTACCTAATGGGTACTTGGACTATGTAGGTTCCCTAGCGGGCACTTGGATTATGTGAGTTCCCTATCGGGCACTTGGACTATGTAGGTTACTAGCGGGCATTTGGACTATGTAGGTTACCTAACGGGCACTTGGACTATGTAGGTTCCGTATCGGGCACTTGGACAATGTTGGTTAACTAGCGGGCACTAGGACTATGTAGGTTACCTAGCGGGCACTTGGACTATCTAGGTTAGGTAACGGGCACTTGGCCTATCTAGGTTACCTAGTAGGAACTTGGACTATGTAGGTTACCTAGCGGCCACTTTGACTATCTTGGTTACCTAGCGGGCACGTGGACTATGTAGGTTAATTAGCGGACACTTGGACGAACTAGGTTAACGAGCCGGCCCTTGGACTATGTAGGTTACCTAGCGGGCACTTGGACTATGTAGGTCAACTAGCGGGCCCTTGGACTATCTAGGTTAGCTAACGGGCACTGGGACTATCTAGGTTACCTAACGGGCACTTGGATTATGTAGGTTCCCTAGCGGGCAATTAGACTATGTAGGTTTCCTTGTGGCCATTTGGACTATGTAGGTTACCTAGCTGGCACTTGGACCATGTAGATTACCTAGCGGGCACTTGGAGTATCTAGGTTAAATAACAGGCATTTGGACTATGTATGTTCCAGAGCGGGCAATTGGACTATGTAGGTTCCCTAGCGGGCACTTGGGCTATCTAGGTTACCTAGCAGGCACTTGGACTATGTAGGTTAACTAGAAGGCACTTGGACTATCAAGGATACCTAGCGGGCTCTTGGACTATGTAGGTTACCAGAGGGCACTTGGACTATCTAGGTTAACGAACGTGCACTTGGACTATGTAGGTAACCTAGCAGGCACTTGGACTGTCTAGGTTACCTAGCGGGCACTTGGACTATCTAGGTTAACAAACGGGTACTTGGACTATGTAGGTTAACTAGCGGACACTTCGACTATCTAGGTTAGCTAACGGGCAATTGGACTATCTAGGTTCTCTAGCGGGCATTTGGACTATATAGGTTACCTAGCTGGCACTTGGACCATGTAGGTTACCTAGCGGGCACTTGGACTATGTAGGTTAACTAGCGGGCACTTAGATTATCTAGGTTAACTAACAGGCATTTGGACTATGTATGTTCCAGAGCGGGCAATTGGACTATGTAGGTTCCCTAGCGGGCACTTGGACTATCTAGGTTTCCTAAAGGGCACTTGGATTATGTAGGTTAACTAGCAGACAATTGGACAATCTAGGTTAACTAGCGGGTACTTGGACTATCTAGGTTAACTATCGGGCACTTGGACTATGTAGGTTAACTAGCGGACACTTGCACTATGTAGGTTACCTAGCGGGAACTTGGACTATCTAGGTTAACTAGCGGGCACTTGGACTATGTAGGTTAACTAGCGGACACTTGCAATATGTAGGTTACCTATCGGGCACTTGGACTAAATACCTTACCTAGCGGGCACTTGGACTATCTATGTTAACTAGCGGGCACTTGGACTATGTATGTTAACTAGAGGACACTTGGACGATCTAGGTTAACAAGTGGGCCCTTGGACTATGTAGATTAACTAGCCGGCACTTGGATGATCTAGGTTAACTAGCGGGCACTTGGATGATCTAGGTTAACCAGCGGGCACCTGAACTATCAAAGTTAACAAGCAAGCCCTTGGACTATGTAGGTTAACTAGCAGGCCCTTGGACTATCTAGGTTACCTCGATAGCACTTGGACTATATAGGTTCCCTAGCGAGCACTTGGACTATCTAGGTTAACGAACGGGCACTTTGACTATGCAGGTAACCTAGCCGGCACTTGGACTGTCTAGGTTACATAGCGGGCACTTGGACTTCTACGTTAACGAATGGGCACTTGGACTATGTAGGTTGCCTAGCGGGCCCTTGGACAATCTAGGTTAGGTAACGGGCACTTGGACTATCTAGGTTACCTAGCGGGAACTTGGACTATGTAGGTTACATAGCGGGCACTTGGACTATCTAGGTTACCTAACGGGCACTTTGACTATCTAGGTTACCTAGCGGTCACTTGGACTATCTAGGTCAGCTAACAGGAACTTGGACTATCTAGGTTACCTAGCGGGCACTAGGACTATGTAGGTAACCTAGCGGTCACTTGGACTATCTAGGTTAACTAGCGGGTTCTTGGATTATGTAGGTTAACTAACGGGCCCTTGGACTATGTAGGTTAACTAGCGGACACTTGGAGGTTCTAGGTTAACTAGCGGGCACTTGGACTATCTAGGTTAACTAGCGGGCACTTGGATTATCTTGGTTACCTAGCAGGCACTTGCACGATACAGGTTCCCTAGCGGGCACTTGGACTATCTAGGCTCCCTAACGGGCACTTGGACTATGTAGGTTACCTAGCAGGCACTTGGTCTATGTACATACCTTGGCGGGCACTTGGACTATCTAGGTTACCTAGCGGGCACTTGGAGTATGTACGTCCCCTAGTGGGCACTTGGACTATCTACGTTACCTAGCGGGTACTTGGACTATATAGGTTACTAGCGGGCACTTGGACTATGTAAGTTCCCTAGCGGGCACTTGGACTGTCTAGATTAACGAACGGGCCCTTGGACTATCTAGGTTAACTAGCGGGCACTTGGACTATGTAAGTTCCATAGCGGGCACTGGACTATGTGTTTTTCCTAGCGGGCACTTGGACTGTCTAGGTTAACGAACGGGCACTTGGACTATCTAGGTTAACTAGCGGGCACTTGGACTATGTAAGTTGCCTAGCGGGCACTGGACTATGTGGTTTCCCTAGCGGGCCCTTGGACTGTCTAGGTTAACGAACGGGCACTTGGACTATTTAGGTTAACTAGCGGGCACTTGGACTATGTAAGTTCCCTAGCAGGCACTGGAGTATATGGTTTCCCTAGCGGGCACTTGGACTGTCTAGGTTAACGAACGGGCACTTGGACTATCTAGGTTAACTAGCGGGCACTTGGACTATGTAAGTTCCCTAGCGGGCACTGGACTATGTGGTTTCCCTAGCGGACACTTGGACTGTCTAGGTTAAGGAACGGGCACTTGGACTGTCTAGGATAAATAGCGGGCACTTGGACTATCTACGTTAACTAACAGGCACTTGTACTATTTAAGTACCCTGGCGGGCACTTGGAGTATGTGGGTTCCCTAGCGGGCATTTGGACCATCTAGGTTACCTAATGGGTACTTTGACGATGTAGGTTCCCTAGCGGGCACTTGGATTATGTGAGTTCCCTATCAGGCACTTGGACTATGTAGGTTACTAGCGGGCATTTGGACTATGTAGGTTACCTAACAGGCACTTGGACTATGTAGGTTCCGTATCGGGCACTTGGACAATGTTGGTTAACTAGCGGGCACTAGGAAGTTGTAGGTTACCTAGCGGGCACTTGGACTATCTAGGTTAGGTAACGGGCACTTGGACTATCTAGGTGACCTAGTGGGAACTTGGACTATGTATGTTACGTAGCGGACACTTTGACTATCTTGGTTACCTAGCGGTCACTTGGACGAACTAGGTTAACCAGCGGGCCCTTGGACTATGTAGGTTACCTAGCGGGCACTAGGACTATCTAGGTTAGCTAACAAGAACTTGGACTATCTAGGTTACCTCGCGGGCACTTTGACTATGTAGGTTACCTAGCAGGCACTTGGACTATCTGGGTTAGCTAACGGGTACTTGGACTATCTAGGTTACCTAGCAGGCACTTGGACTATGTAGGTTACCTAACGGGCACTTAGACTAAGCAGGTAACCTAGCGGGCACTTGGACTGTCTAGGTTACCTAGCGGGCACATGGACTTCTATGTTAATGAACGGGCACTCGGACTATGTAGGTTGCCCAGCGGGCAATTGGATGATCTAGGATTGGTAACGGGCCCTTGACTATCTAGGTTACCTAGCGGGAACTTGGACTATGTAGGTTACCTAAGGGCACTTGGATTATGTAAGTTAACTAGCGGACACTTGGACAATCTAGGTTAACTAGCGGGCACGTGGACTATCTAGGCTAACTAAGGGGCCTTTCGACTATGTAGGTTAACTAGCGGGCACTTTGACTATCTAGGTTACCTAGCGGGCACTTGGTCTATGTACATACCCTAGCGGGCACTTGGACTATCCGGGTTACCTAGCGGGCACTTGGAATATGTACGTCCCGAAGTGGGCACTTGGACTATCTATGTTAACTAACGGGCAATAGGACTATCTAGGTTACCTAGCGGGCACTTGGACTATGTAGGTCAACTAGTGGGCCCTTGGACTATGTAGGTTAACTAGCGGGCCTTGGGACTATGTAGGTTAACTAGCGGGCACTTGGATAATCTAAGTTACCTAGCGGGCACTTGAACTATGTAGGTTAACTATTGGGTACTTGGACTATCTAGGTTAGCTAACGGTCACTTGGACTATGTAGGTTAATTAGCGGGTACATGGACTATGTAGGTTCCCTAGCGGGCATTTGGACTATATAGATAACCTAGCGGGCACTTGGACTTTGTAGGTTACCTAGCGGGCACTTGGACTATCTAGGTTACCTAGCGGGCACTTGGATGATACAGTTTCCCTAGCCAGCACTAAGACTATTGGTTCCCTAACGGGCACTTGGACTATGTAGGTTCCCTAAAGGGCACTTGGACTATATAGGTTTCTATCGGGCACTTGGACTATGTAGGTTAACTAGCGGGCACATGGACTATCTAGGTTACCTAGCGGGCACTTGGACTATGTAGGTTAACTAGAAGGCACTTGGACTATCAAGGTTTCCTAGCGGGCTCTTGGACTATGTAGGTTACCAGCGGGCACTTGGACTATCTAGGTAAATGAAAGTTCACTTGGGCTATGTAGGTAACCTAACGGGCACTTGGACTGTCTAGGTTACCTAGCGGGCACTTGGACTATCTAGGTTAACGAATGGGCACTTGGACTATGTAGGTTAACTAGCGGAAACTTGGACTATCTAGATTAGCTAACGGGCAATTGGACTATCAAGGTTACCTAACGGGCACTTGGACTATGTAGGTTACCCAGCGGGCAATTGGACTATATAGGTTACCTAGCAGGCACTTTGAGTATCTTGGTTAACTAAGGGGCACTTGAACTATGTAGGTTGCCAAGCGAGCACTTGGACTATGTAGGTTCCCTAGCGGGCGCTTGACTATGTAGGTTCCCTAGCGGGTACTTGGACTGTCTAGGTTAACTAGCGGACAATTGGACTGTCTAGGTTACCTAGTGGGCACTTGGAGTATGTAGTTTACCTAGCAGGCACTTGGACTATGTAGGTTACCTAGCGGGCACTTGGACTATCGAGGTTACCTAGCGGGCACTTGGACTATGTACGTTCCCTAGCGGGCACTTGGGCTATCTACATTACCTAGTGTGCACTTGGACTATGTAGGTTAACGAATGGGCACTTGGACTATGTAGGTTACCTAGTGGTCACTTGGACTGTCTAGGTTACCTAGCGGACACTTGGACTATGTAGGTTAACTAGCGGGCACTTGGATTATCTAGGTTAACTAACAGGCACTTGGACTATGCATGCTCCAGAGCGGATAATTGGACTATGTAGGTTCCCTAGGGGGCACTTGGACAATCTAGGTTCCCTAAAGGACACTTGGACTATGTAGATTAACTAGCGGACAATTGGATGATCTAGGTTAACTAGCGGGTACTTGGACTATCTAGGTTAACTAGGGGTTCCTTGGACTACGTAGGTTAACTAGCGGACACTTGCACTATGTAGGTTACCTAGCGGGCACTTGGACTATCTAGGTTAACTAGGAGTCCCTTGTACTATCTAGGTTACCTAGCAGGCACTTGGACTATGTAGGTTAACTAGCGGGCATTTGCACTCTCTAGGTTACCTAGCGGGCACTTGGACTATGTACCTTCCCTAGCGGGCACATGGACTATCTATGTTAACTAGCGGGCACTTGGACTATGTAGGTTACCTAGAGTTCACTTGCAATATGTAGGTTACCTAGCGGCACTTGGACTATGTAGGTTAACTAAGGGCACTTGGACAATCTAGGTTAACTAGCGGGCACTTAGAATATCTAGGTTACCTAGCAGGCACTTGGATTATGAAGGATCCCTAGCGGGCAATTGGTCTATCTAGGTTACCTAGCTGGCACTTGGACTATGTAGGTTAACTAGCGGACACTTGCACGATCTAGGTTAATTAGCGGGCCCTTGCACTATGTAGGTTAACTAGCGGGCCCATGGATTATGTAGGTTTACTAGGGGGCACTTGGACTATCTAGGTTAACTAGCGGGCACTTGGACTATGTAGGGTAACTAGCGGGCACTTGGACTGTCTAGGTTACCTAACGGGCACTTGGATTATCTAGGTTAACGAACGGGCATTTGGACTATGTAGGGTAACTAGCCACCACTTGGACTATCTAGGTTAGCTAATAGGCACTTGTACTATCTAGGTTCCCTAGCGGGCACTTGTACTATCTAAGTTACCTAGCTGGCACTTGGACTAAGTAGGTCAACTAGCGGGCCCTTGGACTATCTAGGTTAGCTAAAGGGCACTTGGACTATGTATGTTCCAGAGTGGGCACTTGGATTATGTAGGTTGCCTAGCGGACATTTAGACTATGTAGGTTTCCTTGCGGGCATTTGGACTGTAGGTTACCTAGCGGGCACTTGGACTATGTAGGTTCCCTAACGGGCACTTGGACTATGTAGGTTCCCTAGCGGTCACGTGGACTATGTAGGCTCCCTAGAAGGCACTTGTACTATGTAGGTTAACTAGCGGGCACTTGGACTAACGAGGTTACCAAGCGGGCACTTGGACTATGTAGGTTACCCAATGGGCACTTGGACTATCTAGGTTAACGAACGAACACTTGGACTATGTAGGTTAGCTATCAGGCACTTGGACTATCTAGGTTACCTAGCAGGTACTTGGACTATGTAGGTTACCTAGCGGACACTTGGACGATTTAGGTTAACTAGCGGGCACTTGAACTATCTAGGTTAACTAGCAGGCCCTTGGATTATCTAGGTTTACTAGCGGGCACTTGGACTATCTAGGTTAACTAGCGGGTACTTGGACTATGTAGGTTAACTAGCGGGCACTTGCACTCTCTAGGTTACCTAGCAGGCACTTGGATTATGAAGGATCCCTAGCGGGCAAATGGACTATGTAGTTTCCCTAACGGGCACTTGGACTATGTAGGTTAACTAGCGGTCACGTGGACTATGTAGGCTCCCTAGAAGGCACTTGGACTATGTAGGTTAACTAGCGGGCACTTGGACTATCCAGGTTACCAAGCTGGCACTTGGACTATGTAGGTTACCCAATGGGCACTTGGACTATCTAGGTTAACGAACGGACACTTGGACTATGTAGGTTAGTTATCAGGCACTTGGACTATCTAGGTTACCTAGCGGACCCTTGGACGATTTAGGTTAACTAGCGGGCACTTGGACTATCTAGGTTAACTAGCAGGCCCTTGGACTATCTAGGTTTACTAGCGGGCACTTGGACTATCTAGGTTAACTACTGGGCACTTGGACTATGTAGTTTCCCTAGCGGGCATTTGGATTATTTAGTTTACCTAGTGGGCATTGGACTATGTAGGTTACCTAGCGGGCACTTGGACTACGTAGGTTAACTAGAAGGCACTTGGACTATCAAGGTTACCTAGCAGGCTCTTGGACTATGTAGGTTACCAGCGGGCACTTGGACTATCTAGGTTAACGAACGTGCACTTGGACTATGTAGGTAACCTAGCGGGCACTTGGACTGTCTAGGTTACCTAGCGGGCACTTGGACTATCTAGGTAAACGAACAGGCACTTGGATTTTTTAGGTTAACTAGCGGACACTTCTACTATCTAGGTTAGCTAACGGGCAATTGGACTATCTAGGTTAACTAACGGGCACTTGGACTATGTAGGTTGCCTAGCGAGCACTTGGACTATGTAGGTTCCCTAGCGGGCACTTGGACTATGTAGGTTCCTTATCGGGTACTGGGACTGTCTAGGTTAACTAGGGGGCAATTGGACTGTCTAGGTTACCTAGTGGGTACTTGGACTATGTACGTTCCCTAGCGGGCACTTGGGCTATCTACGTTACCTAGCGGGCACTTGGACAATGTAAGTTAACAAACGGGCACTTGGACTATGTAGGTTAACTAGCGGACACTTGGACTATCTAGGTTAGCTAACGGGCAATTGGACTATCAAGGTTACCTTACAGACACTTGGACTATGTAGGTTACCTAGCGGGCACTTGGACTATCTAGGTTACCTAGCAGGCACTTTGACTATATAGGTTAACTAACGGGCACTTGGATTATGTAGGTTGCCTAGCGAGCACTTGGACTATGTAGGTTCCCTAGCGGGCGCTTGGGCTATGTAGGTTCCCTAGCGGGTACTTGGACTGTCTAGGTTAACTAGCGGGCTATTGGACTGTCTAGGTTACCTAGCGGGCACTTGGGCTATCTACGTTACCTAGCGGTCACTTGCACTATGTAGGTTAACTAGCGGGCCCATGGATTATGTAGGTTTACTAGGGGGCACTTGGACTATCTAGGTTAACTAGCGGGCACTTGGATTATCTAGGTTAACTAGCGGGCACTTGGACTATGTAGTTTCCCTAGCGGGCATTTGGACTATTTAGGTTACCTAGCGGGCACTTGGACTATGTATGTTATCTAGCGGGCACTTTGACTATCTAGGTTAACTAACGGGCACTTGGACTATGTAGGGTAACTAGCGGGCACTTGGACTGTCTAGGTTAACTAATGGGCACTTGGATCATCTAGGTTAACGAACGGGCACTTGGACTATGTAGGTTACCTAGCCACCACTTGGACTATCTAGGTTAGCTAATAGGCACTTGTACTATCTAGGGTACCTAGCTGGCACTTGGACAATGTAGGTCAATTAGCGGGCCATTGGACTATCTAGGTTAGCTAACGGGCACTTGGACTATGTATGTTCCAGAGTGGGCACTTGGATTATGTAGGTTGCCTAGCGGACGTTTAGTCTATGTAGGTTTCCTTGCGGGCATTTGGACTATGTAGGTTACCTAGCGGGCACTTGGACTATGTAGGTTCCCTAACGGGCACTTGGACTATGTAGGTTCCCTAGCAGTCACGTGGACTATGTAGGCTCCCAAGAAGGCACTTGGACTATATAGGTTAACTAACGGGCACTTGGACTAACCAGGTTACCAAGCGGGCACTTGGACTATGTAGGTTACCCAATGGGCACTTGGACTATCTAGGTTAACGAACGGACACTTGGACTATGTAGGTTAGCTATCAGGCACTTGGACTATCTAGGTTACCTAGCAGGCACTTGGACTACGTAGGTTACCTAGCGGACACTTGGACGATTTAGGTTAACTATCGGGCACTTGGACTATCTAGGTTAACTAGCAGACCCTTGGACTATCTGGGTTTACAAGCGGGCACTTGGACTATCTAGGTTAACTAGCGGGCACTTGGACTATGTAGGTTAACTAGCGGGCACTTGCACTCTCTAGGTTACCTAGCGGACACTTGGATTATGAAGGATCCCTAGCGGGCAATTGGACTATCTTGGTTACCTTGCTGGCATTTGGACTATGTAGGTTAATTAGCGGCCACTTGCACGATCTTGGTTAACTAGCGGGCACTTGCACTATGTAGGTTAACTAGCGGGCCCATGGATTATGTAGGTTTACTAGGGGGCACTTGGACTATCTAGGTTAACTAGCGGGCACTTGGACTATGTAGTTTCCCTAGCGGGCATTTGGACTATTTAGGTTGCCTAGCGGGCACTTGGACTATGTAGGTTACCTAGCGGGCACTTGGACTACCTAGGTTACCTAGCAGGCACTTTGACCCTCTAGGTTAACTAACGGGCACTTGGAATCTGTAGGGTAACTTCGGGCACTTGGACTGTCTAGGTTACCTAACGGGCACTTGGATTATCTAGGTTAACGAACGGGAACTTGGACTATGTAAGTAACCGAGCCGCCACTTGGACTATCTAGGTTAGCTAAAAAGCACTTGGACTATCTAGGTTCCCTAGCGGGCACTTGTACTATCTAGGTTACCTAGCTGGCATTTGGACTATGTAGGTCAACAAGAGGGCCCTTGGACTATCTAGGTTAGCTAACGGGCACTTGGACTATGTATGTTACAGAGCGGGCACTTTGATTATGTAGGTTGCCTAGCGGACATTTGGACTATGTAGGTTTCCCTGCGGGCATTTTGACTATGTAGGTTACCTAGCGGGCACTTGGACTATGTAGGTTCCCTAACAGGCACTGGACTATGTAGGTTCCCTAGCGGTCACGTGGACTATGTAGGCTCCCTAGAAGGCACTTGGACTATGTAGGTTAACTAGCGGGCACTTGGACTATCCAGGTTACCAAGCGGGCACTTGGACTATGTAGGTTACCCAATGGGCACTTGGACTATCTAGGTTAACGAACGGACACTTGGACTATGTAGGTTAGCTATCAGGCACTTGGACTATCTAGGTTACCTAGCGGACACTTGGACGATTTAGGTTAACTAGCGGGCACTTGGACTATCTAGGTTAACTAGCAGGCCCTTGTACTATCTAGGTTTACTAGCGGGCACTTGGACTATCTAGGTTAACTAGCGGGCACTTGGACTATGTAGTTTCCCTAGCGGGCATTTGGACTATCTAGGTTGCCTAGCGGGCACTTGGACTATGTAGGTTACCTAGCGGGCACTTGGACTACCTAGGTTACCTAGCAGGCACTTTGACCCTCTAGGTTAACTAACGGGCACTTGGAATCTGTAGGGTAACTAGCGGGCACTTGGACTGTCTAGGTTACCTAACGGGCACTTGGATTATCTAGGTTAACGAACGGGCACTTGGACTATGTAGGTAACCGAGCCGCCACTTGGACTATCTAGGTTAGCTAAAAAGCACTTGGACTATCTAGGTTCCCTAGCGGGCACTTGTACTATCTAGGTTACCTAGCTGGCACTTGGACTATGTAGGTCAACAAGAGGGCCCTTGGACTATCTAGGTTAGCTAACAGGCACTTGGACTATGTATGTTACAGAGCGGGCACTTGGATTATGTAGGTTGCCTAGCGGACATTTGGACTATGTAGGTTTCCCTGCGGGCACTTGGACTATGTAGGTTCCCTAACGGGCACTGGACTATGTAGGTTCCCTAGCGGTCACGTGGACTATGTAGGCTCCCTAGAAGGCACTTGGACTATGTAGGTTAACTAGCGGGCACTTGGACTATCCAGGTTACCAAGCGGGCACTTGGACTATGTAGGTTACCCAATGGGCACTTGGACTATCTAGGTTAACGAACGGACACTTGGACTATGTAGGTTAGCTATCAGGCAGTTGGACTATCTAGGTTACCTAGCGGACACTTGGACGATTTAGGTTAACTAGCGGGCACTTGGACTATCTAGGTTAACTAGCAGGCCCTTGGACTATCTAGGTTTACTAGCGGGCACTTGGACTATCTAGGTTAACTAACGGGCACTTGGACTATGTAGTTTCCCTAGCGGGCATTTGGATTATTTAGGTTACCTAGTGGGCACTTGGACTATGTAGGTTATCTAGCGGGCACTTGGACTACGTAGGTTAACTAGAAGGCACTTGGACTATCAAGGTTACCTAGCGGGCTCTTGGACTATGTAGGTTACCAGCGGGCACTTGGACTATCGAGGTTAACGAACGTGCACTTGGACTATGTAGGTAACCTAGCGGGCACTTGGACTGTCTAGGTTACCTAGCGGGCACTTTGACTATCTAGGTTAACGAACAGGCACTTGGACTATGTAGGTTAACTAGCAGACACTTTGACTATCTAGGTTAGCTAACGGGCAATTGGACTATCTAAGTTAACTAACGGGCACTTGGACTATGTAGGTTGCCTAGCGAGCACTTGGACTATGTATGTTCTCTAGCGGGCACTTGGACTATGTAGGTTCCCTATCGGGTACTTGGACTGTCTAGGTTACCTAGTGCGCACTTGGACTATGTACGTTCCCTAGCGGGCACTTGGGATATCTACGTTACCTAGCGGGCACTTGGACAATGTAAGTTAACGAACGGGCACTTGGATTATGTAGGTTAACTAGCGGACACTTGGACTATCTAGGTTAGGTAACGGGCAATTGGACTATCAAGGTTACCTAACGGGCACTTGGACTATGTAGGTTACCTAGCGGGCACTTGGACAATCTAGGTTACCTAGCAGGCACTTTGACTCTCTAGGTTAACTAACGGGCAATTGGATTATGTAGGTTGCCTAGCGAACACTTGGACTATGTAGGTTCCATAGCGGGCGCATGGACTATATAGGTTCCCTAGCGTGTACTTGGACTGTCTAGGTTAACTAGTGGGCTATTGGACTGTCTAGGTTACCTAGTGGGCACTTGGACTATGTAGTTTACCTAGCAGGCACTTGGACTATGTAGGTTAACTAGCGGACACTTGGACTATCTAGGTTGCCTAGCGGGCACTTGGACTATGTACGTTCCCTAGGAGGCACTTGGGCTATCTACGTTACCTAGCGGGCACTTGGACTATGTAGGTTAACGAACGGGCACTTGGACTATGTAGGTAACCTAGTGGTCACTTGGACTGTCTAGGTTACCTAGCGGGCACTTGGACTATGTAGGTTAACTAGCGGGCACTTGGACTATCTAGGTTAACTAGCGGGCACTTGGCCTATCTAGGTTAACTAGCGGGCACTTGGATTATGTAGGTTCCCTAGCGGGCTTTTGGACTATATAGGTTACCTAGCGGGCACTTGGATTATGTAGGTTACCTAGCGGGCACGTGGACTATGTAGGTTAACTAGCGGGCACTTGGACTATGTAGGTTAAATAGCGGGCATTTGTACTATATAGGTTAACTAGAGGGCACTTGGATTATGTAGGTTACCTAGCGGGCACTTGGACTATGTAGGTTAAGTAGCGGGCACTTGGATTATCTAGGTTAACTAACAGGCACTTGGACTATGTATGTTCCAGTGCGGACAATTGGACTATGTAGATTCCCTAGAGGGCACTTGGACTATCTAGGTTCCCTAAAGGGCACTTGGACTATGTAGGTTAACTAGCGGACAATTGGATGATCTAGGTTAACTAGCGGGTACATGGGCTATCTAGGTTAACTAGGGGTTCCTTGGACTACGTAGGTTAACTAGTGGACACTTGCACTATGTAGGTTACCTAGCGGGCACTTGGACTATCTAGGTTAACTAGCAGGCCCTTGGACTATCTAGGTTACCTAGCAGGCACGTGGACTATGTAGGTTAACTAGCGGGCACTTGTACTCTCTAGGTTACCTAGCGGGCACTTGGACTATGTACCTTCCCTAGCGGGCACTTGGACTATCTATGTTACCTAGCGGGCACTCGGACTATGTAGGTTACCTAGCGGACACTTGCACTATGTAGGTTACCTAGCGGGCACTTGGACTATGTAGGTTAACTAAGGGCACTTGGACAATCTAGGTTAACTAGCGGGCACTTGGACTATCTAGGTTACCTAGCAGGCACTTGGATTATGAAGGATCCCTAGCGGGCAATTGGACTATCTAGGTTACCTAGCTGGCACTTGGACTATGTAGGTTAACTAGCGGACACTTGCACGATCTAGGTTAACTAGCGGGCCCTTGCACTATGTAGGTTAACTAGCGGGCCCATGGATTATGTAGGTTTACTAGGGGGCACTTGGACTATCTAGGTTAACTAAGGGGCCTTTCGACTATGTAGGTTAACTAGCGGGCACTTTGACTATCTAGGTTACCTAGCGGGCACTTGGTCTATGTACATACCCTAGCGGGCACTTGGACTATCCGGGTTACCTAGCGGGCACTTGGAATATGTACGTCCCGAAGTGGGCCCTTGGACTATCTATGTTAACTAACGGGCAATAGGACTATCTAGGTTACCTAGCGGGCACTTGGACTATGTAGGTCAACTAGTGGGCCCTTGGACTATGTAGGTTAACTAGCGGGCCTTGGGACTATGTAGGTTAACTAGCGGGCACTTGGATAATCTAAGTTACCTAGCGGGCACTTGAACTATGTAGGTTAACTATTGGGTACTTGGACTATCTAGGTTAGCTAACGGTCACTTGGACTATGTAGGTTAATTAGCGGGTACATGGACTATGTAGGTTCCCTAGCGGGCATTTGGACTATATAGATAACCTAGAGGGCACTTGGACTTTGTAGGTTACCTAGCGGGCACTTGGACTATCTAGGTTACCTAGCGGGCACTTGGATGATACAGGTTCCCTAGCCAGCACTAAGACTATTGGTTCCCTAACGGGCACTTGGACTATGTAGGTTCCCTAAAGGGCACTTGGACTATATAGGTTTCTATCGGGCACTTGGACTATGTAGGTTAACTAGCGGGCACATGGACTATCTAGGTTACCTAGCGGGCACTTGGACTATGTAGGTTCCCTAAAGGGCACTTGGATTATATAGGTTTCTATCGGGCACTTGGACTATGTAGGTTAACTAGCGGACACTTGGACTATCTAGATTAGCTAACGGGCAATTGTACTATCAAGGTTACCTAACGGGCACTTGGACTATGTAGGTTACCCAGCGGGCAATTGGACTATATAGGTTACCTAGCAGGCACTTTGAGTATCTTGGTTAACTAAGGGGCACTTGAACTATGTAGGTTGCCAAGCGAGCACTTGGACTATGTAGGTTCCCTAGCGGGCGCTTGGACTATGTAGGTTCCCTAGCGGGTACTTGGACTGTCTAGGTTAACTAGCGGGCAATTGGACTGTCTAGGTTACCTAGTGGGCACTTGGAGTATGTAGTTTACCTAGCAGGCACTTGGACTATGCAGGTTACCTAGCGGGCACATGGACTATCGAGGTTACCTAGCGGGCACTTGGACTATGTACGTTCCCTAGCGGGCACTTGGGCTATCTACATTACCTAGTGTGCACTTGGACTATGTAGGTTAACGAATGGGCACTTGGACTATGTAGGTTACCTAGTGGTCACTTGGACTGTCTAGGTTACCTAGCGGACACTTGGACTATGTAGGTTAACTAGCGGGCACTTGGACTATCTAGGTTAACTAGCGGGCACTTGGACTATCTAGGTTAACTAGCGGGCACTTGGACTATGTAGGTTCCCTAGCGGGCATTTGGACAATATAGGTTACCTAACGGGCACTTGGATTATGTAGGTTGCCTAGCGGGCACTTGGACTATGTAGGTTAACTAGCGGGCACTTGGATTATCTAGGTTAACTAACAGGCACTTGGACTATGCATGCTCCAGAGCGGATAATTGGACTATGTAGGTTCCCTAGGGGGCACTTGGACACTCTAGGTTCCCTAAAGTACACTTGGACTATGTAGATTAACTAGCGGACAATTGGATGATCTAGGTTAACTAGCGGGTACTTGGACTATCTAGGTTAACTAGGGGTTCCTTGGACTACGTAGGTTAACTAGCGGTCACTTGCACTATGTAGGTTACCTAGCGGGCACTTGGACTATCTAGGTTAACTAGGAGTCCCTTGTACTATCTAGGTTACCTAGCAGGCACTTGGACTATGTAGGTTAACTAGCGGGCATTTGCACTCTCTAGGTTACCTAGCGGGCACTTGGACTATGTACCTTCCCTAGCGGGCACATGGACTATCTATGTTAACTAGCGGGCACTGGGACTATGTAGGTTACCTAGAGTTCACTTGCAATATGTAGGTTACCTAGCGGCACTTGGACTATGTAGGTTAACTAAGGGCACTTGGACAATCTAGGTTAACTAGCGGGCACTTAGAATATCTAAGTTACCTAGCAGGCACTTGGATTATGAAGGATCCCTAGCGGGCAATTGGTCTATCTAGGTTACCTAGCTGGCACTTGGACTATGTAGGTTAACTAGCGGACACTTGCACGATCTAGGTTAACTAGCGGGCCCTTGCACTATGTAGGTTAACTAGCGGGCCCATGGATTATGTAGGTTTACTAGGGGGCACTTGGACTATCTAGGTTAACTAGCGGGCACTTGGACTATGTAGGGTAACTAGCGGGCACTTGGACTGTCTAGGTTACCTAACGGGCACTTGGATTATCTAGGTTAACGAACGGGCATTTGGACTATGTAGGGTAACTAGCCACCACTTGGACTATCTAGGTTAGCTAATAGGCACTTGTACTATCTAGGTTCCCTAGCGGGCACTTGTACTATCTAGGTTACCTAGCTGGCACTTGGACTAATAGGTCAACTAGCGGGCCCTTGGACTATCTAGGTTAGCTGAAGGGCACTTGGACTATGTATGTTCCAGAGTGGGCACTTGGATTATGTAGGTTGCCTAGCGGACATTTAGACTATGTAGGTTTCCTTGCGGGCATTTGGACTATGTAGGTTACCTAGCGGGCACTTGGACTATGTAGGTTCCCTAACGGGCACTTGGACTATGTAGGTTCCCTAGCGGTCACGTGGACTATGTAGGCTCCCTAGAAGGCACTTGTACTATGTAGGTTAACTAGCGGGCACTTGGACTAACGAGGTTACCAAGCGGGCACTTGGACTATGTAGGTTACCCAATGGGCACTTGGACTATCTAGGTTAACGAACGGACACTTGGACTATGTAGGTTAGCTATCAGGCACTTGGACTATCTAGGTTACCTAGCAGGTACTTGGACTATGTAGGTTACCTAGCGGACACTTGGACGATTTAGGTTAACTAGCGGGCACTTGGACTATCTAGGTTAACTAGCAGGCCCTTGGATTATCTAGGTTTACTAGCGGGCACTTGGACTATCTAGGTTAACTAGCGGGTACTTGGTCTATGTAGGTTAACTAGCGGGCACTTGCACTCTCTAGGTTACCTAGCAGGCACTTGGATTATGAAGGATCCCTAGCGGGCAAATGGACTATGTAGTTTCCCTAACGGGCACTTGGACTATGTAGGTTAACTAGCGGTCACGTGGACTATGTAGGCTCCCTAGAAGGCACTTGGACTATGTAGGTTAACTAGCGGGCACTTAGACTATCCAGGTTACCAAGCTGGCACTTGGACTATGTAGGTTACCCAATGGGCACTTGGACTATCTAGGTTAACGAACGGACACTTGGACTATGTAGGTTAGTTATCAGGCACTTGGACTATCTAGGTTACCTAGCGGACCCTTGGACGATTTAGGTTAACTAGCGGGCACTTGGACTATCTAGGTTAACTAGCAGGCCCTTGGACTATCTAGGTTTACTAGCGGGCACTTGGACTATCTAGGTTAACTACCGGGCACTTGGACTATGTAGTTTCCCTAGCGGGCATTTAGATTATTTAGGTTACCTAGTGGGCATTGGACTATGTAGGTTATCTAGCGGGCACTTGGACTACGTAGGTTAACTAGAAGGCACTTGGACTATCAAGGTTACCTAGCAGGCTCTTGGACTATGTAGGTTACCAGCGGGCACTTGGACTATCTAGGTTAACGAACGTGCACTTGGACTATGTAGGTAAACTAGCGGGCACTTGGACTGTCTAGGTTACCTAGCGGGCACTTGGACTATCTAGGTAAACGAACAGGCACTTGGATTTTGTAGGTTAACTAGCGGACACTTCTACTATCTAGGTTAGCTAACGGGCAATTGGACTATCTAGGTTAACCAACGGGCACTTGGACTATGTAGGTTGCCTAGCGAGCACTTGGACTATGTAGGTTCCCTAGCGGGCACTTGGACTATGTAGGTTCCTTATCGGGTACTTGGACTGTCTAGGTTAACTAGCGGGCTATTGGACTGTCTAGGTTACCTAGCGGGCACTTGGGCTATCTACGTTACCTAGCGGTCACTTGCACTATGTAGGTTAACTAGCGGGCCCATGGATTATGTAGGTTTACTAGGGGGCACTTGGACTATCTAGGTTAACTAGCGGGCACTTGGATTATCTAGGTTAACTAGCGGGCACTTGGACTATGTAGTTTCCCTAGCGGGCATTTGGACTATTTAGGTTACCTAGCGGGCATTTGGACTATTTAGGTTACCTAGCGGGCACTTGGACTATGTAGGTTATCTAGCGGGCACTTTGACTATCTAGGTTAACTAACGGGCACTTGGACTATGTAGGGTAACTAGCGGGCACTTGGACTGTCTAGGTTAACTAATGGGCACTTGGATTATCTAGGTTAACGAACGGGCACTTGGACTATGTAGGTTACCTAGCCACCACTTGGACTATCTAGGTTAGCTAATAGGCACTTGTACTATCTAGGGTACCTAGCTGGCACTTGGACTATGTAGGTCAATTAGCGGGCCCTTGGACTATCTAGGTTAGCTAACGGGCACTTGGACTATGTATGTTCCAGAGTGGGCACTTGGATTATGTAGGTTGCCTAGCGGACGTTTAGTCTATGTAGGTTTCCTTGCGGGCATTTGGACTATGTAGGTTACCTAGCGGGCAATTGGACTATGTAGGTTCCCTAACGGGCACTTGGACTATGTAGGTTCCCTAGCAGTCACGTGGACTATGTAGGCTCCCTAGAAGGCACTTGGACTATATAGGTTAACTAACGGACACTTGGACTAACCAGGTTACCAAGCGGGCACTTGGACTATGTAGGTTAACTAGCGGGCACTTGGACTATGTAGTTTCCCTAGCGGGCATTTGGACTATCTAGGTTGCCTAGCGGGCACTTGGACTATGTAGGTTACCTAGCGGGCACTTGGACTACCTAGGTTACCTAGCAGGCACTTTGACCCTCTAGGTTAACTAACAGGCACTTGGAATCTGTAGGGTAACTAGCGGGCACTTGGACTGTCTAGGTTACCTAACGGGCACTTGGATTATCTAGGTTAACGAACGGGCACTTGGACTATGTAGGTAACCGAGCCGCCACTTGGACTATCTAGGTTAGCTAAAAAGCACTTGGACTATCTAGGTTCCCTAGCGGGCACTTGTACTATCTAGGTTACCTAGCTGGCACTTGGACTATGTAGGTCAACAAGAGGGCCCTTGGACTATCTAGGTTATCTAACGGGCACTTGGACTATGTATGTTACAGAGCGGGCACTTGGATTATGTAGGTTGCCTAGCGGACATTTGGACTATGTAGGTTTCCCTGCGGGCATTTTGACTATGTGGGTTACCTAGCAGGCACTTGGACTATGTAGGTTCCCTAACGGGCACTGGACTATGTAGGTTCCCTAGCGGTCACGTGGACTATGTAGGCTCCCTAGAAGGCACTTGGACTATGTAGGTTAACTAGCGGGCACTTGGACTATCCAGGTTACCAAGCGGGCACTTGGACTATGTAGGTTACCCAATGGGCACTTGGACTATCTAGGTTAACGAACGGACACTTGGACTATGTAGGTTAGCTATCAGGCAGTTGGACTATCTAGGTTACCTAGCGGACACTTGGACGATTTAGGTTAACTAGCGGGCACTTGGACTATCTAGGTTAACTAGCAGGCCCTTGGACTATCTAGGTTTACTAGCGGGCACTTGGACTATCTAGGTTAACTAACGGGCACTTGGACTATGTAGTTTCCCTAGCGGGCATTTGGATTATTTAGGTTACCTAGTGGGCACTTGGACTATGTAGGTTATCTAGGGGGCACTTGGACTACGTAGGTTAACTAGAAGGCACTTGGACTATCAAGGTTACCTAGCGGGCTCTTGGACTATGTAGGTTACCAGCGGGCACTTGGACTATCGAGGTTAACGAACGTGCACTTGGACTATGTAGGTAACCTAGCGGGCACTTGGACTGTCTAGGTTACCTAGCGGGCACTTGGACTATCTAGGTTAACGAACGGGCACTTGGACTATGTAGGTTAACTAGCAGACACTTTGACTATCTAGGTTAGCTAACGGGCAATTGGACTATCTAAGTTAACTAACGGGCACTTGGACTATGTAGGTTGCCTAGCAAGCACTTGGACTATGTAGGTTCTCTAGCGGGCACTTGGACTATGTAGGTTCCCTATCGGGTACTTGGACTGTCTAGGTTAACTAGGGGGCAATTGGACTGTCTAGGTTACCTAGTGCGCACTTGGACTATATACGTTCCCTAGCGGGCACTTGGGCTATCTACGTTACCTAGCGGGCACTTGGACAATGTAAGTTAACGAACGGGCACTTGGATTATGTAGGTTAACTAGCGGACACTTGGACTATCTAGGTTAGGTAACGGGCAATTGGACTATCAAGGTTACCTAACGGGCACTTGGACTATGTAGGTTACCTAGCGGGCACATGGACTATCTAGGTTACCTAGCAGGCACTTTGACTCTCTAGGTTAACTAACGGGCAATTGGACTATGTAGGTTGCCTAGCGAGCACTTGGACTATGTAGGTTCCATAGCGGGCGCTTGGATTATATAGGTTCCCTAGCGTGTACTTGGACTGTCTAGGTTAACTAGTGGGCTATTGGACTGTCTAGGTTACCTAGTGGGCACTTGGACTATGTAGTTTACCTAGCAGGCACTTGGACTATGTAGGTTAACTAGCGGGCACTTGGACTATCTAGGTTGCCTAGCGGGCACTTGGACTATGTACGTTCCCTAGGAGGCACTTGGGCTATCTACGTTATCTAGCGGGCACTTGGACTATGTAGGTTAACGAACGGGCACTTGGACTATGTAGGTAACCTAGTGGTCACTTGGACTGTCTAGGTTACCTAGCGGGCACTTGGACTATGTAGGTTAACTATTGGGCACTTGGACTATCTAGGTTAACTAGCGGGCACTTGGCCTATCTGGGTTAACTAGCGGGCACTTGGACTATGTAGGTTCCCTAGCGGGCTTTTGGACTATATAGGTTACCTAGCGGGCACTTGGATTATGTAGGTTACCTAGCGGGCACGTGGACTATGTAGGTTAACTAGCGGGCACTTGGACTATGTAGGTTAAATAGCGGGCATTTGTACTATATAGGTTAACTAGAGGGCACTTGGATTATGTAGGTTACCTAGCGGGCACTTGGACTATGTAGGTTAAGTAGCGGGCACTTGGATTATCTAGGTTAACTAACAGGCACTTGGACTATGTATGTTCCAGTGCGGACAATTGGACTATGTAGGTTCCCTAGAGGGCACTTGGACTATCTAGGTTCCCTAAAGGGCACTTGGACTATGTAGGTTAACTAGCGGACAATTGGACTATGTAGGTTCCCTAGCGGGCTTTTGGACTATATAGGTTACCTAGCGGGCACTTGGATTATGTAGGTTACCTAGCGGGCACGTGGACTATGTAGGTTAACTAGCGGGCACTTGGACTATGTAGGTTAAATAGCGGGCATTTGTACTATATAGGTTAACTAGAGGGCACTTGGATTATGTAGGTTACCTAGCGGGCACTTGGACTATGTAGGTTAAGTAGCGGGCACTTGGATTATCTAGGTTAACTAACAGGCACTTGGACTATGTATGTTCCAGTGCGGACAATTGGACTATGTAGGTTCCCTAGAGGGCACTTGGACTATCTAGGTTCCCTAAAGGGCACTTGGACTATGTAGGTTAACTAGCGGACAATTGGATGATCTAGGTTAACTAGCGGGTACATGGGCTATCTAGGTTAACTAGGGGTTCCTTGGACTACGTAGGTTAACTAGCGGACACTTGCACCATGTAGGTTACCTAGCGGGCACTTGGACTATCTAGGTTAACTAGCAGGCCCTTGGACTATCTAGGTTACCTAGCAGGCACGTGGACTATGTAGGTTAACTAGCGGGCACTTGTACTCTCTAGGTTACCTAGCGGGCACTTGGACTATGTACCTTCCCTAGCGGGCACTTGGACTATCTATGTTACCTAGCGGGCACTCGGACTATGTAGGTTACCTAGCGGACACTTGCACTATGTAGGTTACCTAGCGGGCACTTGGACTATGTAGGTTAACTAAGGGCACTTGGACAATCTAGGTTAACTAGCGGGCACTTGGACTATCTAGGTTACCTAGCAGGCACTTGGATTATGAAGGATCCCTAGCGGGCAATTGGACTATCTAGGTTACCTAGCTGGCACTTGGACTATGTAGGTTAACTAGCGGACACTTGCACGATCTAGGTTAACTAGCGGGCCCTTGCACTATGTAGGTTAACTAGCGGGCCCATGGATTATGTAGGTTTACTAGGGGGCACTTGGACTATCTAGGTTAACTAAGGGGCCTTTCGACTATGTAGGTTAACTAGCGGGCACTTTGACTATCTAGGTTACCTAGCGGGCACTTGGTCTATGTACATACCCTAGCGGGCACTTGGACTATCCGGGTTACCTAGCGGGCACTTGGAATATGTACGTCCCGAAGTGGGCACTTGGACTATCTATGTTAACTAACGGGCAATAGGACTATCTAGGTTACCTAGCGGGCACTTGGACTATGTAGGTCAACTAGTGGGCCCTTGGACTATGTAGGTTAACTAGCGGGCACTTGGATAATCTAAGTTACCTAGCGGGCACTTGAACTATGTAGGTTAACTATTGGGTACTTGGACTATCTAGGTTAGCTAACGGTCACTTGGACTATGTAGGTTAATTAGCGGGTACGTGGACTACGTAGGTTCCCTAGCGGGCATTTGGACTATATAGATAACCTAGAGGGCACTTGGACTTTGTAGGTTACCTAGCGGGCACTTGGACTATCTAGGTTACCTAGCGGGCACTTGGATGATACAGGTTCCCTAGCCAGCACTAAGACTATTGGTTCCCTAACGGGCACTTGGACTATGTAGGTTCCCTAAAGGGCACTTGGACTATATAGGTTTCTATCGGGCACTTGGACTATGTAGGTTAACTAGCGGGCACATGGACTATCTAGGTTACCTAGCGGGCACTTGGACTATGTAGGTTAACTAGAAGGCACTTGGACTATCAAGGTTTCCTAGCGGGCTCTTGACTATGTAGGTTACCAGCGGGCACTTGGACTATCTAGGTAAACGAAAGTTCACTTGGGCTATGTAGGTAACCTAACGGGCACTTGGACTGTCTAGGTTACCTAGCGGGCACTTGGACTATCTAGGTTAACGAACGGGCACTTGGACTATGTAGGTTAACTAGCGGACACTTGGACTATCTAGATTAGCTAACGGGCAATTGTACTATCAAGGTTACCTAACGGGCACTTGGACTATGTAGGTTACCCAGCGGGCAATTGGACTATATAGGTTACCTAGCAGGCACTTTGAGTATCTTGGTTAACTAAGGGGCACTTGAACTATGTAGGTTGCCAAGCGAGCACTTGGACTATGTAGGTTCCCTAGCGGGCGCTTGGACTATGTAGGTTCCCTAGCGGGTACTTGGACTGTCTAGGTTAACTAGCGGGCAATTGGACTGTCTAGGTTACCTAGTGGGCACTTGGAGTATGTAGTTTACCTAGCAGGCACTTGGACTATGTAGGTTACCTAGCGGGCACTTGGACTATCGAGGTTACCTAGCGGGCACTTGGACTATGTACGTTCCCTAGCGGGCACTTGGGCTATCTACATTACCTAGTGTGCACTTGGACTATGTAGGTTAACGAATGGGCACTTGGACTATGTAGGTTACCTAGTGGTCACTTGGACTGTCTAGGTTACCTAGCGGACACTTGGACTATGTAGGTTAACTAGCGGGCACTTGGACTATCTAGGTTAACTAGCGGGCACTTGGACTATCTAGGTTAACTAGCGGGCACTTGGACTATGTAGGTTCCCTAGCGGGCATTTGGACAATATAGGTTACCTAACGGGCACTTGGATTATGTAGGTTGCCTAGCGGGCACTTGGACTATGTAGGTTAACTAGCGGGCACTTGGATTATCTAGGTTAACTAACAGGCACTTGGACTATGCATGCTCCAGAGCGGATAATTGGACTATGTAGGTTCCCTAGGGGGCACTTGGACAATCTAGATTCCCTAAAGGACACTTGGACTATGTAGATTAACTAGCGGACAATTGGATGATCTAGGTTAACTAGCGGGTACTTGGACTATCTAGGTTAACTAGGGGTTCCTTGGACTACGTAGGTTAACTAGCGGACACTTGCACTATGTAGGTTACCTAGCGGGCACTTGGACTATCTAGGTTAACTAGGAGTCCCTTGTACTATCTAGGTTACCTAGCAGGCACTTGGACTATGTAGGTTAACTAGCGGGCATTTGCACTCTCTAGGTTACCTAGCGGGCACTTGGACTATGTACCTTCCCTAGCGGGCACATGGACTATCTATGTTAACTAGCGGGCACTTGGACTATGTAGGTTACCTAGAGTTCACTTGCAATATGTAGGTTACCTAGCGGCACTTGGACTATGTAGGTTAACTAAGGGCACTTGGACAATCTAGGTTAACTAGCGGGCACTTAGAATATCTAAGTTACCTAGCAGGCACTTGGATTATGAAGGATCCCTAGCGGGCAATTGGTCTATCTAGGTTACCTAGCTGGCACTTGGACTATGTAGGTTAACTAGCGGACACTTGTACGATCTAGGTTAACTAGCGGGCCCTTGCACTATGTAGGTTAACTAGCGGGCCCATGGATTATGTAGGTTTACTAGGGGGCACTTGGACTATCTAGGTTAACTAGCGGGCACTTGGACTATGTAGGGTAACTAGCGGGCACTTGGACTGTCTAGGTTACCTAACGGGCACTTGGATTATCTAGGTTAACGAACGGGCATTTGGACTATGTAGGGTAACTAGCCACCACTTGGACTATCTAGGTTAGCTAATAGGCACTTGTACTATCTAGGTTCCCTAGCGGGCACTTGTACTATCTAGGTTACCTAGCTGGCACTTGGACTAAGTAGGTCAACTAGCGGGCCCTTGGACTATCTAGGTTAGCTAAAGGGCACTTGGACTATGTATGTTCCAGAGTGGGCACTTGGATTATGTAGGTTGCCTAGCGGACATTTAGACTATGTAGGTTTCCTTGCGGGCATTTGGACTATGTAGATTACCTAGCGGGCACTTGGACTATGTAGGTTCCCTAACGGGCACTTGGACTATGTAGGTTCCCTAGCGGTCACGTGGACTATGTAGGCTCCCTAGAAGGCACTTGTACTATGTAGGTTAACTAGCGGGCACTTGGACTAACGAGGTTACCAAGCAGGCACTTGGACTATGTAGGTTACCCAATGGGCACTTGGACTATCTAGGTTAACGAACGGACACTTGGACTATGTAGGTTAGCTATCAGGCACTTGGACTATCTAGGTTACCTAGCAGGTACTTGGACTATGTAGGTTACCTAGCGGACACTTGGACGATTTAGGTTAACTAGCGGGCACTTGGACTATCTAGGTTAACTAGCAGGCCCTTGGATTAACTAGGTTTACTAGCGGGCACTTGGACTATCTAGGTTAACTAGCGGGTACTTGGATTATGTAGGTTAACTAGCGGGCACTTGCACTCTCTAGGTTACCTAGCAGGCACTTGGATTATGAAGGATCCCTAGCGGGCAAATGGACTATGTAGTTTCCCTAACGGGCACTTGGACTATGTAGGTTAACTAGCGGTCACGTGGACTATGTAGGCTCCCTAGAAGGCACTTGGACTATGTAGGTTAACTAGCGGGCACTTGGACTATCCAGGTTACCAAGCTGGCACTTGGACTATGTAGGTTACCCAATGGGCACTTGGACTATCTAGGTTAACGAACGGACACTTGGACTATGTAGGTTAGTTATCAGGCACTTGGACTATCTAGGTTACCTAGCGGACCCTTGGACGATTTAGGTTAACTAGCGGGCACTTGGACTATCTAGGTTAACTAGCAGGCCCTTGGACTATCTAGGTTTACTAGCGGGCACTTGGACTATCTAGGTTAACTACCGGGCACTTGGACTATGTAGTTTCCCTAGCGGGCATTTGGATTATTTAGGCTACCTAGTGGGCATTGGACTATGTAGGTTATCTAGCGGGCACTTGGACTACGTAGGTTAACTAGAAGGCACTTGGACTATCAAGGTTACCTAGCAGGCTCTTGGACTATGTAGGTTACCAGCGGGCACTTGGACTATCTAGGTTAACGAACGTGCACTTGGACTATGTAGGTAACCTAGCGGGCACTTGGACTGTCTAGGTTACCTAGCGGGCACTTGGACTATCTAGGTAAACGAACAGGCACTTGGATTTTGTAGGTTAACTAGCGGACACTTCTACTATCTAGGTTAGCTAACGGGCAATTGGACTATCTAGGTTAACTAACGGGCACTTGGACTATGTAGGTTGCCTAGCGAGCACTTGGACTATGTAGGTTCCCTAGCGGGCACTTGGACTATGTAGGTTCCTTATCGGGTACTTGGACTGTCTAGGTTAACTAGGGGGCAATTGGACTGTCTAGGTTACCTAGTGGGCACTTGGACTATGTACGTTCCCTAGCGGGCACTTGGGCTATCTACGTTACCTAGCGGGCACTTGGATAATGTAAGTTAACAAACGGGCACTTGGACTATGTAGGTTAACTAGCGGACACTTGGACTATCTAGGTTAGCTAACGGGCAATTGGACAATCAAGGTTACCTTACAGACACTTGGACTATGGAGGTTACCTAGCGGGCACTTGGACTATCTAGGTTACCTAGCAGGCACTTTGACTATATAGGTTAACTAACGGGCACTTGGATTATGTAGGTTGCCTAGCGAGCACTTGGACTATGTAGGTTCCCTAGCGGGCGCTTGGGCTATGTAGGTTCCCTAGCGGGTACTTGGACTGTCTAGGTTAACTAGCGGGCTATTGGACTGTCTAGGTTACCTAGCGGGCACTTGGGCTATCTACGTTACCTAGCGGTCACTTGCACTATGTAGGTTAACTAGCGGGCCCATGGATTATGTAGGTTTACTAGGGGGCACTTGGACTATCTAGGTTAACTAGCGGGCACTTGGATTATCTAGGTTAACTAGCGGGCACTTGGACTATGTAGTTTCCCTAGCGGGCATTTGGACTATTTAGGTTACCTAGCGGGCACTTGGACTATGTAGGTTATCTAGCGGGCACTTTGACTATCTAGGTTAACTAACGGGCACTTGGACTATGTAGGGTAACTAGCGGGCACTTGGACTGTCTAGGTTAACTAATGGGCACTTGGATTATCTAGGTTAACGAACGGGCATTTGGACTATGTAGGTTACCTAGCCACCACTTGGACTATCTAGGTTAGCTAATAGGCACTTGTACTATCTAGGGTACCTAGCTGGCACTTGGACTATGTAGGTCAATTAGCGGGCCCTTGGACTATCTAGGTTAGCTAACGGGCACTTGGACTATGTATGTTCCAGAGTGGGCACTTGGATTATGTAGGTTGCCTAGCGGACGTTTAGTCTATGTAGGTTTCCTTGCGGGCATTTGGACTATGTAGGTTACCTAGCGGGCACGTGGACTATGTAGGTTCCCTAACGGGCACTTGGACTATGTAGGTTCCCTAGCAGTCACGTGGACTAAGTAGGCTCCCTAGAAGGCACTTGGACTATATAGGTTAACTAACGGGCACATGGACTATCCAGGTTACCAAGCGGGCACTTGGACTATGTAGGTTACCCAATGGGCACTTGGACTATCTAGGTTAACGAACGGACACTTGGACTATGTAGGTTAGCTATCAGGCACTTGGACTATCTAGGTTACCTAGCAGGCACTTGGACTACGTAGGTTACCTAGCGGACACTTGGACGATTTAGGTTAACTATCGGGCACTTGGACTATCTAGGTTAACTAGCAGACCCTTGGACTATCTGGGTTTACAAGCGGGCACTTGGACTATCTAGGTTAACTAGCGGGCACTTGGACTATGTAGGTTAACTAGCGGGCACTTGCACTCTCTAGGTTACCTAGCGGACACTTGGATTATGAAGGATCCCTAGCGGGCAATTGGACTATCTAGGTTACCTAGCTGGCATTTGGACTATGTAGGTTAACTAGCGGCCACTTGCACGATCTTGGTTAACTAGCGGGCACTTGCACTATGTAGGTTAACTAGCGGGCCCATGGATTATGTAGGTTTACTAGGGGGCACTTGGACTATCTAGGTTAACTAGCGGGCACTTGGACTATGTAGTTTCCCTAGCGGGCATTTGGACTATTTAGGTTGCCTAGCGGGCACTTGGACTATGTAGGTTACCTAGCGGGCACTTGGACTACCTAGGTTACCTAGCAGGCACTTTGACCCTCTAGGTTAACTAACGGGCACTTGGAATCTGTAGGGTAACTTCGGGCACTTGGACTGTCTAGGTTACCTAACGGGCACTTGGATTATCTAGGTTAACGAACGGGAACTTGGACTATGTAGGTAACCGAGCCGCCACTTGGACTATCTAGGTTAGCTAAAAAGCACTTGGACTATCTAGGTTCCCTAGCGGGCACTTGTACTATCTAGGTTACCTAGCTGGCATTTGGACTATGTAGGTCAACAAGAGGGCCCTTGGACTATCTAGGTTAGCTAACGGGCACTTGGACTATGTATGTTACAGAGCGGGCACTTGGATTATGTAGGTTGCCTAGCGGACATTTGGACTATGTAGGTTTCCCTGCGGGCATTTTGACTATGTAGGTTACCTAGCGGGCACTTGGACTATGTAGGTTCCCTAACAGGCACTGGACTATGTAGGTTCCCTAGAGGTCACGTGGACTATGTAGGCTCCCTAGAAGGCACTTGGACTATGTAGGTTAACTAGCGGGCACTTGGACTATCCAGGTTACCAAGCGGGCACTTGGACTATGTAGGTTACCCAATGGGCACTTGGACTATCTAGGTTAACGAACGGACACTTGGACTATGTAGGTTAGCTATCAGGCACTTGGACTATCTAGGTTACCTAGCGGACACTTGGACGATTTAGGTTAACTAGCGGGCACTTGGACTATCTAGGTTAACTAGCAGGCCCTTGGACTATCTAGGTTAACTAGCAGGCCCTTGTACTATCTAGGTTTACTAGCAGGCACTTGGACTATCTAGGTTAACTAGCGGGCACTTGGACTATGTAGTTTCCCTAGCGGGCATTTGGACTATCTAGGTTCCCTAGCGGGCACTTGGACTATGTACGTTCCCTAGCGGGCACTTGTACTATCTATGTTAACTATCGGGCACTTGGAATATGTAGGTTAACTAGCGGACACTTGCACTATGTAGGTTACCTAGCAGGCACTTGGACTATCTAGGTTAACAAGCGGACACTTGGACTATCTAGGTTAACTAGCGTGCACTTGGACTATCTAGGTTCCTTAGCGGGCACTTGGACTATCTAGGTTGCCTAGCGGGCACTTGTACAATGTAGGTTAACTAGCGTGCCCTTGGACTATCTAGGTTACGTAGCGGGCACTTGGTATATAGGTTAACTAGCGGGCACTTGGACTATGTAGGTTAACTAGCGGACACTTGCACGATCTAGGTTAACTAGCGGGCCCTTGTACTACGTAGGTTAACTAACGGGCCCATGGATTATGTAGGTTAACTAGCGGGCCCTTGGACTATCTAGGTAACCTAGCGGGCACTTGGACTATATAGGTTACCTAGTGGGCACTTGGACTATCTAGGTTAACGAACGGGCACTTGGAATATGCAGGCAACCTAGCGGGCACTTGGACTGTCTAGGTTACCTAGCTGGCACTTGGACTTCTAGGTTAACGAACGGGCTCTTGGACCATGTAGGTTGCCTAACGGGCACTTGGACTATCTAGGTTACCTAACGGGCACTTTGATTATCTAGGTTACATAGCGGGCACTTGGACTATGTAGGTTAACTAGCGAGCACTTGGACTCTAGGTTACATAGCGGGCACTTGGCCTATCTAGGTTACCTAGTGGGCCCTTGGACTATGTAGGTTTCCTAGCGGGCACTTGGACTATCTAGGTTAACTAACGGGCACTTGGACTATGTAGGTTCCCTAGCGGCCCTTGGACTATGTAAGTTCCCTAGGAGGTACTTGGACTATGTGGGTTCCCTAGCAGGCATTTGGACTATCTAGGTTAACTAGCGGACCTTGGACTATGTAGGTTAACTAGCGGACCCTTGGACTATGAAGGTTAACTAGCGGGCACTTGGACTATCTTGGTTACCTAGTGGGCACTTCGACTATGTAGGTTCCCAGCGGGCATTTGGACTATATAGATAACCTAGCGGGCACTTAGACTTTGTAGCTTACTTAGCGGGCACTTGGACTATATAGGTTACCTAGCTGGCACTTGAACTATCTACGTTGCCTAGCATGTTCTTGGAGTATGTTGGTTACCTAGCGGGCTGTTGGACTATCTAGGTTACCTAGCGGGTACATGGACTATCTAGGTTAACTAATGGGCACTTGGACTATGTAGGTTCCCTAGCGGGCCCTTGGACTAAGTAAGTTCCCTAGCGGTCACTTGGACTATGTGGGTTAACTAAAGGGCATTTGGACTATGTAGGTTACCTAGCGGGCACTTGGACTATGTAGGTTCCCTATCGGGCACTTGGAGAATGTAGGTTAACTAGGGGGCACTAAGACTATGTAGGTTACCTAGCGGGCCCTTGGACTATCTAGGTTACCTAGCGGGCATTTGGATTATGTAGGCTCCCTAGCGGGCATTTGGACTATATAGATTCCTTAGCGGGCACTTAGACTTTGTAGGTTACCTAGCGGGCACTTGGACTATCTAGGTTACCTAGCTGGCAATTGAACTATCTACGATACCTAGCGGGTACTTGGAGTATGTAGGTTACCTACCGGGCTGTTGGACTATCTAGGTTACCTAGCGGGCACTTGGACTATCTAGGTTAACTAACGGCCACTTGGACTATGTAGGTTCCCTAGCGGCCCTTGGACTATGTAAGTTCCCTAGCGGGCACTTAGACTATGTGAGTTCCCTAGCGGGCATTTGGACTATCTACGTCACCTAACGGGCACTTGGACTATGTACGTTAACTAGCGGGCATTTGGACTGTCTAGGTTACCTAGCGGGCACTTGGACTTCTAGGTCAACGAATGGGCTCTTGGACCATGTAGGTTGCCTAACGGGCACTTGGACTATCTAGGTTACCTAACGGGCACTTTGACTATCTAGGTTACATAGCGGGCACTTGGACTTTGTAGGTTAACTAGCGAGCACTTGGACTCTAGGTTACCTAGCGGGCACTTGGACTATCTAGGTTACCTAGCGGGCCCTTGGACTATGTAGGTTTCCTAGGGGGCACTTGGACTATCTAGGTTAACGAACGGTCACGTGGACTATGTAGGTAACCTAGTGGGCACTTGTACAGTCTAGGTTACCTAGCGGGCACTTGGACTATGTAGGTTACCTAGCGGGCACTTGGAGTATGTAGGATCCCTATCTGACATTTGGACTACTTAGGTTACCTAGCGGGCACTTGGACTATCTAGGTCAACTAGCGGGCCCTTGTACTATGTAGGCTAACTAGCGAGCAGTTGGACAATCTAGGTTAACTAGCGGACCTTGGACTATGTAGGTTAACAAACGGGCCCTTGGACTCTGTAGGTTAACTAGCGGGCACTTGGACGATCTAGGTTAACTAGAGGCCACTTGGACTATCTAGGTTACCTAGCGGGCACTTGGACTACGTAGGTTCCCTAGCGGGCATTTGGACTATATAGATAACCTAGCGGGCACTTAGACTTTGTAGGTTACCTAGCGGGCACTTGGACTATCTAGGTTACCAAGCTGGCACTTGAACTATCTACGTTGCCTATCGGGTTCTTGGAGTATGTTGGTTACCTAGCGGGCTGTTGGACTATCTAGGTTACAGAGCGGGCACTTGGACTATCTAGGTTAACTAACAGGCACTTGGACTATGTAGGATCCCTAGCGGGCCCTTGGACTATGTAAGTTCCCTAGCGGGCACTTGGACTATGTGGGTTAACTAGAGGGCATTTGGACTATGTAGGTTACCTAGCGGGCACTTGGACTATGTAGGTTCCCTATGGGGCACTTGGAGAATGTAGGTTAACTAGGGGGCACTAGGACTATGTAGGTTACCTAGCAAGCCCTTGGACTATCTACGTTACCTAGCGGGCATTTAGATTATGTAGGCAACCTAGCGGGCATTTGGACTATATAGATTCCTTAGCGGGCACTTAGACTTTGTAGGTTACCTAGTTGGCACTTGAACTATCTACGTTACCTAGCGGGTACTTGGAGTATGTAGGTTACCTACCGGGCTGTTGGACTATCTAGGTTACCTAGCGGGCACTTGGACTATCTAGGTTAACTAACGAGCACTCGGACTATGTAGGTTCCCTAGCGGCCCTTGGACTATGTAAGTTCCCTAGCGGGCACTCGGACTATGTGGGTTCCCTAGCGGGCATTTGGACTATCTAGGTTACTTAACGGGTACTTGGACTATGTAGGTTATCTAGCGGGCATTTGTACTATGTAGGTTACCTAGCGGGCACTTGGACTGTCTAGGTTACCTAGCGGGCACTTGGATTATCTAGGTTAACGAACGGGCACTTGGACTATGTAGGTTACCTAGCCTCCACTTAGACTTTCTAGGTTAGCTAAAAGGCACTTGGACTATCTAGGTTCCCTAGCGGGCACTTGTACTATCTAGGTTACCTGGCTGGCACTTGGAATATGTAGGTCAACTAGCGAGCCCTTGGACTATCTAGGTTAGCTAACGGGCTCTTGGACTGTGTATCTACCAGAGCGGACACTTGGATTATTTAGGTTGCCTAGCGGGCATTTAGACTATGTAGGTTTCCTTGCGGGCATTTGGACTCTGTAGGTTACCTAGCGGGCACTTGAACTATGTAGGTTCCCTAACGGGCACTTGGACTATGTAGGTTCCCTAGCGGTCACGTGGACTATGTAGGCTCCCTAGAAGGCACTTGGACTATGTAGGTTAACTAGCGGGCGCTTGGACTATCCAGGTTACCAGGAGGGCACTTGGACTATGTAGGTTACCCAATGGGCACTTGGACTATGTAGTTTCCCTAGCGGGCATTTGGATTATTTAGGTTACCTAGTGGGCACTTGGACTATGTAGGTTACCTAGCGGGCACTTGGACTACGTAGGTTAACTAGAAGGCACTTGGACTATCAAGGTTACCTAGTGGGCCCTTGGACTATGTAGGTTACCAGCGGGCACTTGGACTATCAAGGTTAACGAACGTGCACTTGGACTATGTAGGTAACCTAGCGGGCACTTGGACTGTCTAGGTTACCTACCGGGCACTTGGACTATCTAGGTTAACGAAGGGGCACTTGGACTATGTAGCTTAACTAGAGGACACTTCGACTATCTAGATTATCTAACGGGCAATTGGACTATCTAGGTTACCTAGCGGGCACTTGGAATATGGAGGTTCCCTAGCGGGCACTTGGACTATTTAGGTTACCTAGCAGGCACTTTGACTATCTAGGTTAACTAACGGGCACTTGGACTATGTAGGTTGCCTAGCGAGCACTTGGACTATGTAGGTTCCCTAGCGGGCAATTGGACTATGTAGGTTCCCTATCGGGTACTTGGACTGTCTAGGTTAACTAGCAGGCAATTGGACTGTCTAGGTTACCTAGTGGGCACTTGGAGTATGTACGTTCCCTAGCGGGCACTTGGGCTATCTACGTTACCTAGCGGGCACTTGGACTATGTAGGTTAACGAACGGGCACTTGGACTATGTAGGTTAATGAACGGGCACTTGGATTATGTAGTTTACCTAGCAGGTACTTGGACTATGTAGGTTAATTAGCGGGCACTTGGACTATCTAGGTTACCTACGGGCACTTGGACTATGTACCTTCCCTAGCGGGCACTTGGGCTATCTACGTTACCTAGCGGGCACTTGGACTATGTAGGTTAACGAACGGGCACTTGGACTATGTAGGTAACCTAGTGGTCACTTGGACTGTCTAGGTTACCTAGCGGGAACTTTGACTATGTAGGTTAACTAGCGGGCACTTGGACTATCTAGGTTAACTAGCAGGCCTTTGGACTATGTAAGTTAACTAGAGGGCACTTTGATGATCCTGGTTAACTAGCGGGCACTTGGACTATCTAGGTTAACTAGCGCGCGCTTGGACTATGTAGGTTCCCTAGCGGACATTTGGACTATATAGGCTACCTAGAGGGCACTTGGACTATGTAGGTTACCTAGCGGGCACTTGGACTATCTAGTTTAACTAACGGGCACTTGGACAATGTATGTTCCAGAGCGGGCAATTGGACTACGTAGGTTCCCTAGCGGGCATTTGGACTATCTAGGTTCCCTAGCGGGCACTTGGACTATCTAGGTTCCCTAAAGGGCACTTGGACTATCTAGGTTACCGAACGGGCACTTGGACTATTTAGGTTACCTAGCGGGCACTTGGACTATGTAGGTTAACTAGCGGACAATTGGACGATCTAGGTTAACTAGCGGACACTTGCACTGTGTAGGTTACCTAGCAGGCACTTGGACTATCTAGGTTACCTAGCGGGCACTTTGACTATCTAGTTTACCTAGCAGGCACTTGGACTATGTAGGTTAACTAGCGGGCACTTGCACTCTCTAGGTTACCTAGGGGGCACTTGGACTATGTACCTTCCCTAGCGGGCACTTGGACTATCTACGTTAACTAGCGGCACTTGGACTATGTAGGTTACCTAGCAGACACTTGCACTATGTAGGTTACCTAGCGGGCACTTGGACTATGTAGGTTAACTAGAGGACACTTGGACGATCTAGGGGGCCCTTGGACGATCTAGGTTTACTAACGGGCACTTGGATTACCAAAGTTAACAATCGAGCCCTTGGACTATGTAGGTTAACTAGTGGGCCCTTGGACTATCTAGGTTACCTAGATAGCACTTGGAATATATAGGTTCCCTAGCGGGCACTTGGACTATCTAGGTTAACGAATGGGCACTTGGACTGTCTAGGTTACATAGCGGGCACTTGGACATCTAGGTTGACGAACGGGCACTTGGACTATGTGTGTAGCCTAGCGGGCACTTGGACTACCTAGGTTAGGTAACGGGCACTTGGACTATCTAGGTCACCTAGCGGGAACGTGGACAATGTAGGTTACCTCGCAGGCACTTGGATTATCTAGGTTACTTAACGGGCACTTTCACTATCTAGGTTACCTAGCGGGCACTTGGACTATGTAGGTTAAATAGCGGGCACTTGGACTATCTAGGTTACCTACAGGACACTTGGACCATGTAGGTTAACTAGCGGGCATTTGGACTATGTAGGTTACCTAGCGGGCAGTTGGACTGTCTAGGTTACCTTGAGGGCACGTGGATTATCTAGGTTAAAGAACGGGCACTTGGACTATGTATGTTACCTAGCCGCCACTTGGACTATCTAGGTTAGCTAACAGGCACTTGGATTATCTAGGTTCCCTAACGGGCACTTGGACTATGTAGGTTCCCTAGCGGTCACGTGGACTATGTAGGCTCCCTAGAAGGCACTTGTACTATGTAGGTTAACTAGCGGGCACTTGGACTAACGAGGTTACCAAGCGGGCACTTGGACTATGTAGGTTACCCAATGGGCACTTGGACTATCTAGGTTAACGAACGGACACTTGGACTATGTAGGTTAGCTATCAGGCACTTGGACTATCTAGGTTACCTAGCAGGTACTTGGACTATGTAGGTTACCTAGCGGACACTTGGACGATTTAGGTTAACTAGCGGGCACTTGGACTATCTAGGTTAACTAGCAGGCCCTTGGATTATCTAGGTTTACTAGCGGGCACTTGGACTATCTAGGTTAACTAGCGGGTACTTGGACTATGTAGGTTAACTAGCGGGCACTTGCACTCTCTAGGTTACCTAGCAGGCACTTGGATTATGAAGGATCCCTAGCGGGCAAATGGACTATGTAGTTTCCCTAACGGGCACTTGGACTATGTAGGTTAACTAGCGGTCACGTGGACTATGTAGGCTCCCTAGAAGGCACTTGGATTATGTAGGTTAACTAGCGGGCACTTGGACTATCCAGGTTACCAAGCTGGCACTTGGACTATGTAGGTTACCCAATGGGCACTTGGACTATCTAGGTTAACGAAAGGACACTTGGACTATGTAGGTTAGTTATCAGGCACTTGGACTATCTAGGTTACCTAGCGGACCCTTGGACGATTTAGGTTAACTAGCGGGCACTTGGACTATCTAGGTTAACTAGCAGGCCCTTGGACTATCTAGGTTTACTAGCGGGCACTTGGACTATCTAGGTTAACTACCGGGCACTTGGACTATGTAGTTTCCCTAGCGGGCATTTGGATTATTTAGGCTACCTAGTGGGCATTGGACTATGTAGGTTATCTAGCGGGCACTTGGACTACGTAGGTTAACTAGAAGGCACTTGGACTATCAAGGTTACCTAGCAGGCTCTTGGACTATCTAGGTTAACGAACGTGCACTTGGACTATGTAGGTAACCTAGCGGGCACTTGGACTGTCTAGGTTACCTAGCGGGCTCTTGGACTATCTAGGTAAACGAACAGGCACTTGGATTTTGGAGGTTAACTAGCGGACACTTCTACTATCTAGGTTAGCTAACGGGCAATTGGACTATCTAGGTTAACTAACGGGCACTTGGACTATGTAGGTTGCCTAGTGAGCACTTGGACTATGTAGGTTCCCTAGCGGGCACTTGGACTATGTAGGTTCCTTATCGGGTACTTGGACTGTCTAGGTTAACTAGGGGGCAATTGGACTGTCTAGGTTACCTAGTGGGCACTTGGACTATGTACGTTCCCTAGCGGGCACTTGGGCTATCTACGTTACCTAGCGGGCACTTGGACAATGTAAGTTAACAAACGGGCACTTGGACTATGTAGGTTAACTAGCGGACACTTGGACTATCTAGGTTAGCTAACGGGCAATTGGACTATCAAGGTTACCTTACAGACACTTGGACTATGGAGGTTACCTAGCGGGCACTTGGACTATCTAGGTTACCTAGCAGGCACTTTGACTATATAGGTTAACTAACGGGCACTTGGATTATGTAGGTTGCCTAGCGAGCACTTGGACTATGTAGGTTCCCTAGCGGGCGCTTGGGCTATGTAGGTTCCCTAGCGGGTACTTGGACTGTCTAGGTTAACTAGCGGGCTATTGGACTGTCTAGGTTACCTAGCGGGCACTTGGGCTATCTACGTTACCTAGCGGTCACTTGCACTATGTAGGTTAACTAGCGGGCCCATGGATTATGTAGGTTTACTAGGGGGCACTTGGACTATCTAGGTTAACTAGCGGGCACTTGGATTATCTAGGTTAACTAGCGGGCACTTGGACTATGTAGTTTCCCTAGCGGGCATTTGGACTATTTAGGTTACCTAGCGGGCACTTGGACTATGTAGGTTATCTAGCGGGCACTTTGACTATCTAGGTTATCTAACGGGCACTTGGACTATGTAGGGTAACTAGCGGGCACTTGGACTGTCTAGGTTAACTAATTGGCACTTGGATTATCTAGGTTAACGAACGGGCATTTGGACTATGTAGGTTACCTAGCCACCACTTGGACTATCTAGGTTAGCTAATAGGCACTTGTACTATCTAGGGTACCTAGCTGGCACATGGACTATGTAGGTCAATTAGCGGGCCCTTGGTCTATCTAGGTTAGCTAACGGGCACTTGGACTATGTATGTTCCAGAGTGGGCACTTGGATTATGTAGGTTGCCTAGCGGACGTTTAGTCTATGTAGGTTTCCTTGCGGGCATTTGGACTATGTAGGTTACCTAGCGGGCACTTGGACTATGTAGGTTCCCTAACGGGCACTTGGACTATGTAGGTTCCCTAGCAGTCACGTGGACTATGTAGGCTCCCTAGAAGGCATTTGGACTATATAGGTTAACTAACGGGCACTTGGACTAACCAGGTTACCAAGCGGGCACTTGGACTATGTAGGTTACCCAATGGGCACTTGGACTATCTAGGTTAACGAACGGACACTTGGACTATGTAGGTTAGCTATCAGGCACTTGGACTATCTAGGTTACCTAGCAGGCACTTGGACTACGTAGGTTACCTAGCGGACACTTGGACGATTTAGGTTAACTATCGGGCACTTGGACTATCTAGGTTAACTAGCAGACCCTTGGACTATCTGGGTTTACAAGCGGGCACTTGGACTATCTAGGTTAACTAGCGGGCACTTGGACTATGTAGGTTAACTAGCGGGCACTTGCACTCTCTAGGTTACCTAGCGGACACTTGGATTATGAAGGATCCCTAGCGGGCAATTGGACTATCTAGGTTACCTAGCTGGCATTTGGACTATGTAGGTTAACTAGCGGCCACTTGCACGATCTTGGTTAACTAGCGGGCACTTGCACTATGTAGGTTAACTAGCGGGCCCATGGATTATGTAGGTTTACTAGGGGGCACTTGGACTATCTAGGTTAACTAGCGGGCACTTGGACTATGTAGTTTCCCTAGCGGGCATTTGGACTATTTAGGTTGCCTAGCGGGCACTTGGACTATGTAGGTTACCTAGCGGGCACTTGGACTACCTAGGTTACTTAGCAGGCACTTTGACCCTCTAGGTTAACTAACGGGCACTTGGAATCTGTAGGGTAACTTCGGGCACTTGGACTGTCTAGGTTACCTAACGGGCACTTGGATTATCTAGGTTAACGAACGGGAACTTGGACTATGTAGGTAACCGAGCCGCCACTTGGACTATCTAGGTTAGCTAAAAAGCACTTGGACTATCTAGGTTCCCTAGCGGGCACTTGTACTATCTAGGTTACCTAGCTGGCATTTGGACTATGTAGGTCAACAAGAGGGCCCTTGGACTATCTAGGTTAGCTAACGGGCACTTGGACTATGTATGTTACAGAGCGGGCACTTGGATTATGTAGGTTGCCTAGCGGACTTTTGGACTATGTAGGTTTCCCTGCGGGCATTTTGACTATGTAGGTTACCTAGCGGGCACTTGGACTATGTAGGTTCCCTAACAGGCACTGGACTATGTAGGTTCCCTAGCGGTCACGTGGACTATGTAGGCTCCCTAGAAGGCACTTGGACTATGTAGGTTAACTAGCGGGCACTTGGACTATCCAGGTTACCAAGCGGGCACTTGGACTATGTAGGTTACCCAATGGGCACTTGGACTATCTAGGTTAACGAACGGACACTTGGACTATGTAGGTTAGCTATCAGGCACTTGGACTATCTAGGTTACCTAGCGGACACTTGGACGATTTAGGTTAACTAGCGGGCACTTGGACTATCTAGGTTAACTAGCAGGCCCTTGTACTATCTAGGTTTACTAGCGGGCACTTGGACTATCTAGGTTAACTAGCGGGCACTTGGACTATGTAGTTTCCCTAGCGGGCATTTGGACTATCTAGGTTCCCTAGCGGGCACTTGGACTATGTACGTTCCCTAGCGGGCACTTGTACTATCTATGTTAACTATCGGGCACTTGGAATATTTAGGTTAACTAGCGGACACTTGCACTATGTAGGTTACCTAGCAGGCACTTGGACTATCTAGGTTAACAAGCGGACACTTGGACTATCTAGGTTAACTAGCGTGCACTTGGACTATCTAGGTTCCTTAGCGGGCACTTGGACTATCTAGGTTGCCTAGCGGGCACTTGTACAATGTAGGTTAACTAGCGTGCCCTTGGACTATCTAGGTTACGTAGCGGGCACTTGGTATATAGGTTAACTAGCGGGCACTTGGACTATGTAGGTTAACTAGCGGACACTTGCACGATCTAGGTTAGCTAGCGGGCCCTTGTACTACGTAGGTTAACTAACGGGCCCATGGATTATGTAGGTTAACTAGCGGGCCCTTGGACTATCTAGGTAACCTAGCGGGCACTTGGACTATATAGGTTACCTAGTGGGCACTTGGACTATCTAGGTTAACGAACGGGCACTTGGAATATGCAGGCAACCTAGCGGGCACTTGGACTGTCTAGGTTGCCTAGCGGGCACTTGGACTTCTAGGTTAACGAACGGGCTCTTGGACCATGTAGGTTGCCTAACGGGCACTTGGACTATCTAGGTTACCTAACGGGCACTTTGATTATCTAGGTTACATAGCGGGCACTTGGACTATGTAGGTTAACTAGCGAGCACTTGGACTCTAGGTTACATAGCGGGCACTTGGCATATCTAGGTTACCTAGTGGGCCCTTGGACTATGTAGGTTTCCTAGCGGGCACTTGGACTATCTAGGTTAACTAACGGGCACTTGGACTATGTAGGTTCCCTAGCGGCCCTTGGACTATGTAAGTTCCCTAGGAGGTACTTGGACTATGTGGGTTCCCTAGCAGGCATTTGGACTATCTAGGTTAACTAGCGGACCTTGTACTATGTAGGTTAACTAGCGGACCCTTGGACTATGAAGGTTAACTAGCGGGCACTTGGACTATCTTGGTTACCTAGTGGGCACTTCGACTATGTAGGTTCCCAGCGGGCATTTGGACTATATAGATAACCTAGCAGGCACTTAGACTTTGTAGCTTACTTAGCGGGCACTTGGACTATATAGGTTACCTAGCTGGCACTTGAACTATCTACGTTGCCTAGCATGTTCTTGGAGTATGTTGGTAACCTAGCGGGCTGTTGGACTATCTAGGTTACCTAGCGGGTACATGGACTATCTAGGTTAACTAATGGGCACTTGGACTATGTAGGTTCCCTAGCGGGCCCTTGGACTAAGTAAGTTCCCTAGCGGTCACTTGGACTATGTGGGTTAACTAGAGGGCATTTGGACTATGTAGGTTACCTAGCGGGCACTTGGACTATGTAGGTTCCCTATCGGGCACTTGGAGAATGTAGGTTAACTAGGGGGCACTAAGACTATGTAGGTTACCTAGCGGGCCCTTGGACTATCTAGGTTACCTAGCGGGCATTTGGATTATGTAGGCTCCCTAGCGGGCATTTGGACTATATAGATTCCTTAGAGGGCACTTAGACTTTGTAGGTTACCTAGCGGGCACTTGGACTATCTAGGTTACCTAGCTGGCAATTGAACTATCTACGTTACCTAGCGGGTACTTGGAGTATGTAGGTTACCTACCGGGCTGTTGGACTATCTAGGTTACCTAGCGGGCACTTGGACTATCTAGGTTAACTAACGGCCACTTGGACTATGTAGGTTCCCTAGCGGCCCTTGGACTATGTAAGTTCCCTAGCGGGCACTTAGACTATGTGAGTTCCCTAGCGGGCATTTGGACTATCTACGTCACCTAACGGGCACTTGGACTATGTACGTTAACTAGCGGGCATTTGGACTGTCTAGGTTACCTAGCGGGCACTTGGACTTCTAGGTCAACGAATGGGCTCTTGGACCATGTAGGTTGCCTAACGGGCACTTGGACTATCTAGGTTACCTAACGGGCACTTTGACTATCTAGGTTACATAGCGGGCACTTGGACTTTGTAGGTTAACTAGCGAGCACTTGGACTCTAGGTTACCTAGCGGGCACTTGGACTATCTAGGTTACCTAGCGGGCCCTTGGACTATGTAGGTTTCCTAGGGGGCACTTGGACTATCTAGGTTAACGAACGGTCACGTGGACTATGTAGGTAACCTAGTGGGCACTTGTACAGTCTAGGTTACCTAGCGGGCACTTGGTCTATGTAGGTTACCTAGCGGGCACTTGGAGTATGTAGGATCCCTATCTGACATTTGGACTACTTAGGTTACCTAGCGGGCACTTGGACTATCTAGGTCAACTAGCGGGCCCTTGTACTATGTAGGCTAACTAGCGAGCAGTTGGACAATCTAGGTTAACTAGCGGACCTTGGACTATGTAGGTTCCCTATGGGGCACTTGGAGAATGTAGGTTAACTAGGGGGCACTAGGACTATGTAGGTTACCTAGCAAGCCCTTGGACTATCTAGGTTACCTAGCGGGCATTTAGATTATGTAGGCAACCTAGCGGGCATTTGGACTATATAGATTCCTTAGCGGGCACTTAGACTTTGTAGGTTACCTAGTTGGCACTTGCACTATCTACGTTACCTAGCGGGTACTTGGAGTATGTAGGTTACCTACCGGGCTGTTGGACTATCTAGGTTACCTAGCGGGCACTTGGACTATCTAGGTTAACTAACGAGCACTCGGACTATGTAGGTTCCCTAGCGGCCCTTGGACTATGTAAGTTCCCTAGCGGGCACTTGGACTATGTGGGTTCCCTAGCGGGCATTTGGACTATCTAGGTTACTTAACGGGTACTTGGACTATGTAGGTTAACTAGCGGGCACTTGGACTGTCTAGGTTACCTAGCGGGCACTTGGATTATCTAGGTTAACGAACGGGCACTTGGACTATGTAGGTTACCTAGCCTCCACTTAGACTTTCTAGGTTAGCTAAAAGGCACTTGGACTATCTAGGTTCCCTAGCGGGCACTTGTACTATCTAGATTACCTGGCTGGCACTTGGAATATGTAGGTCAACTAGCGAGCCCTTGGACTATCTAGGTTAGCTAACGGGCTCTTGGACTATGTATCTACCAGAGCGGACACTTGGATTATTTAGGTTGCCTAGCGGGCATTTAGACTATGTAGGTTTCCTTGCGGGCAATTGGACTCTGTAGGTTACCTAGCGGGCACTTGAACTATGTAGGTTCCCTAACGGGCACTTGGACTATGTAGGTTCCCTAGCGGTCACGTGGACTATGTAGGCTCCCTAGAAGGCACTTGGACTATGTAGGTTAACTAGCGGGCGCTTGGACTATCCAGGTTACCAGGAGGGCACTTGGACTATGTAGGTTACCCAATGGGCACTTGGACTATGTAGTTTCCCTAGCGGGCATTTGGATTATTTAGGTTACCTAGTGGGCACTTGGACTATGTAGGTTACCTAGCGGGCACTTGGACTACGTAGGTTAACTAGAAGGCACTTGGACTATCAAGGTTACCTAGTGGGCCCTTGGACTATGTAGGTTACCAGCGGGCACTTGGACTATCAAGGTTAACGAACGTGCACTTGGCCTATGTAGGTAACCTAGCGGGCACTTGGACTGTCTAGGTTACCTACCGGGCACTTGGACTATCTAGGTTAACGAAGGGGCACTTGGACTATGTAGCTTAACTAGAGGACACTTCGACTATCTAGGTTATCTAACGGGCAATTGGACTATCTAGGTTACCTAGCGGGCACTTGGAATATGGAGGTTCCCTAGCGGGCACTTGGACTATTTAGGTTACCTAGCAGGCACTTTGACTATCTAGGTTAACTAACGGGCACTTGGACTATGTAGGTTGCCTAGCGAGCACTTGGACTATGTAGGTTCCCTAGCGGGCAATTGGACTATGTAGGTTCCCTATCGGGTACTTGGACTGTCTAGGTTAACTAGCAGGCAATTGGACTGTCTAGGTTACCTAGTGGGCACTTGGAGTATGTACGTTCCCTAGCGGGCACTTGGGCTATCTACGTTACCTAGCGGGCACTTGGACTATGTAGGTTAACGAACGGGCACTTGGACTATGTAGGTTAATGAACGGGCACTTGGATTATGTAGTTTACCTAGCAGGTACTTGGACTATGTAGGTTAATTAGCGGGCACTTGGACTATCTAGGTTACCTACGGGCACTTGGACTATGTACCTTCCCTAGCGGGCACTTGGGCTATCTACGTTACCTAGCGGGCACTTGGACTATGTAGGTTAACGAACGGGCACTTGGACTATGTAGGTAACCTAGTGGTCACTTGGACTGTCTAGGTTACCTAGCGGGAACTTTGACTATGTAGGTTAACTAGCGGGCACTTGGACTATCTAGGTTAACTAGCAGGCCTTTGGACTATGTAAGTTAACTAGAGGGCACTTTGATGATCCTGGTTAACTAGCGGGCACTTGGACTATCTAGGTTAACTAGCGCGCGCTTGGACTATGTAGGTTCCCTAGCGGACATTTGGACTATATAGGTTACCTAGAGGGCACTTGGACTATGTAGGTTACCTAGCGGGCACTTGGACTATCTAGTTTAACTAACGGGCACTTGGACAATGTATGTTCCAGAGCGGGCAATTGGACTACGTAGGTTCCCTAGCGGGCACTTGGACTATCTAGGTTCCCTAGCGGGCACTTGGACTATCTAGGTTCCCTAAAGGGCACTTGGACTATCTAGGTTACCGAACGGGCACTTGGACTATTTAGGTTACCTAGCGGGCACTTGGACTATGTAGGTTAACTAGCGGACAATTGGACGATCTAGGTTAACTAGCGGACACTTGCACTGTGTAGGTTACCTAGCAGGCACTTGGACTATCTAGGTTACCTAGCGGGCACTTTGACTATCTAGTTTACCTAGCAGGCACTTGGACTATGTAGGTTAACTAGCGGGCACTTGCACTCTCTAGGTTACCTAGGGGGCACTTGGACTATGTACCTTCCCTAGCGGGCACTTGGACTATCTACGTTAACTAGCGGCACTTGGACTATGTAGGTTACCTAGCAGACACTTGCACTATGTAGGTTACCTAGCGGGCACTTGGACTATGTAGGTTAACTAGAGGACACTTGGACGATCTAGGTTAACTAGGGGGCCCTTGGACGATCTAGGTTTACTAACGGGCACTTGGATTACCAAAGTTAACAATCGAGCCCTTGGACTATGTAGGTTAACTAGTGGGCCCTTGGACTATCTAGGTTACCTAGATAGCACTTGGAATATATAGGTTCCCTAGCGGGCACTTGGACTATCTAGGTTAACGAATGGGCACTTGGACTGTCTAGGTTACATAGCGGGCACTTGGACATCTAGGTTGACGAACGGGCACTTGGACTATGTGTGTAGCCTAGCGGGCACTTGGACTACCTAGGTTAGGTAACGGGCACTTGGACTATCTAGGTCACCTAGCGGGAACGTGGACAATGTAGGTTACCTCGCAGGCACTTGGATTATCTAGGTTATTTAACGGGCACTTTCACTATCTAGGTTACCTAGCGGGCACTTGGACTATGTAGGTTAAATAGCGGGCACTTGGACTATCTAGGTTACCTACAGGACACTTGGACCATGTAGGTTAACTAGCGGGCATTTGGACTATGTAGGTTACCTAGCGGGCAGTTGGACTGTCTAGGTTACCTTGAGGGCACGTGGATTATCTAGGTTAAAGAACGGGCACTTGGACTATGTATGTTACCTAGCCGCCACTTGGACTATCTAGGTTAGCTAACAGGCACTTGGATTATCTAGGTTCCCTAGCGGGCACTTGTACTATCTAGGTTACCTAGCTGGCACTTGGACTATGTAGGTCAACTATTGGGCCCTTGGACTATCTAGGTTAGCTAACGGGCACTTGGACTTTGTATGTTCCAGAGCGGGCTCTTGGATTATGTAGGTTGCCTAGCGGGCATTTAGACTATGTAGGTTTCCTTGCGGGGATTTGGACTCTGTAGGTTACCTAGTGGGCACTTGGACTATGTAGTTTCCCTAACGGGTACTTGGACTATGTAGGTTCCCTAGCGGTCACGTGGACTATGTAGGCTCCGTAGAAGTCACTTGGACTATGTAGGTTAACTAGCAGGCACTTGGACTATCCAGGTTACCAGGCAGGCACTTGGACTATGTAGGTGACCAAATGGGCACTAGGACTATGTAGTTTTCCTAGCGGGCATTTGGATTATTTAGGTTACCTAGTGGGCACTTGGACTATGTAGGTTACCTAGCGGGCACTTGGACTACGTAGGTTAACTAGAAGGCACTTGGACTATCAAGGTTACCTAGCGGGCCCTTGGACTATGTAGGTTACCAGCGGGCACTTGGACTATCTAGGTTAACGAACGTGCACTTGGAATATGTAGGTAACTTAGCAGGCACTTGGACTGTCTAGGTTACCTACCGGACACTTGTACTATCTAGGTTAACGAACGGGCACTTGGACTATGTAGGTTAACTATAGGACACTTCGACTATCTATGTTATCTAACGGGCAATTGGACTATCTAGGTTACCTAACGGGCACTTGGACTATGGAGGTTCCCTAGCGGGCACTTGGACTATTTAGGTTACCTAGCAGGCACTTTAACTATCTAGGTTAACTAACGGGCACTTGGACGATGTAGGTTGCCTAGCGAGCACTTGGACTATGTAGGTTCCCTAGCGGGCAATTGGACTATGTAGGTTCCCTATCGTGTACTTGGACTGTCTACGTTAACTAGCGGGCAATTGGACTGTCTAGGTTACCTAGTGGGCACTTGGAGTATGTACGTTCCCTAGCGGGCACTTAGGCTATCTACGTTCCCTAGCGGGCACTTGGACTATGTAGGTTAACGAACGGGCACTTGGACTATGTAGGAAACCTAGTGGTCACTTGGCCTGTCTAGGTTACCTAGCGGACACTTGGATTATCTAGGTTAACGAACGGGCACTTGGGCTATGTAGGTTAACGAACGGGTACTTGGACTATGTAGGTTAATGCACGGGCACTTGGACTATGTAGTTTACCTAGCAGGCACCAGGACTATGTACGTTCCCTAGCGGGCACTTGGGCTATCTACGTTACCTACCGGGCACTTGGACTATGTAGGTTAACGAACGGGCACTTGGACTATGTAGGTAACCTAGTGGTCACTTGGACAGTCTAGGTTACCTAGCGGGAACTTGGACTATGTAGGTTAACTAGCGGGCACTTGGACTATCTAGGTTAACTAGCGGGCCCTTGTTCTATGTAGGTTAACTAGTAGGCCTTTGGAATTTGTAAGTTAACTAGAGGGCACTTTGATGATTCTGGTTAACTACCGGGCACTTGGGCTATCTAGGTTAACTAGCGGGCACTTGGACAATCTAGGTTAACTAGCGCGCGCTTGGACTATGTAGGTTCCCTAGCGGGCATTTGGACTATATAGGTTACCTAGCGGGCACTTGGACTATGTAGGTTACCTAGCGGGCACTTGGAATATGTAGGTTACCTAGCGGGCACTTGGACTCTCAAGGTTAACTAGCGGGCACTTGGATTATCTAGGTTTACTAACGGGAACTTGACTATGTATGTTCCAGAGCGAGCAATTGGACTATGTAGGTTCCCTAGCGGGCACTTGGACTATCTAGGTTCCGTAAAGGGCACTTGGACTATCTAGGTTATCGAACTGGCACTTGCACTATCTAGGTTACCTAGGGGGCACTTGGACTATGTAGGTTAACTAGTGGACAATTGGACGATCTAAGTTAACTAGCGGACACTTGCACTATGTGGGTTACCTAGCGGGCACTTGGACTATCTAGGTTAACTAGCGGACACTTTGACAATGTAGGTTAACTAGCGGACACTTCGACTATCTAGGTTATCTAACGGGCAATTGGACTATCTAGGTTACCTAGCGTGCACTTGGACTATGGAGGTTCCCTAGCGGGCACTTGGACTATTTAGGTTACCTAGCAGGCACTTTGACTATCTAGGTTAACTAACGGGCACTTGGACTACGTAGGTTGCCTAGCGAGCACTTGGACTACTTAGGTTCCCTAGCGGGCACTTAGACTATGTAGGTTCCCTATCGGGTACTTGGACTGTCTAGGTTAACTAGCGGGCACTTGCACTATGTAGGTTAACTAGCGGGCCCATGGATTATGTAGGTTTACTAGGGGGCACTTGGACTATCTAGGTTAACTAGCGGGCACATGGACTATGTAGTTTCCCTAGCTGGCATTTGGACTATATAGGTTGCCTAGCGCTCACTTGGACTATGTAGGTTACCTAGCGGGCACTTGGACTACCTAGGTTACCTAGCAGGCACTTTGACCCTCTAGGTTAACTAACGGGCACTTGGAATCTGTAGGGTAACTTCGGGCACTTGGACTGTCTAGGTTACCTAACTGGCACTTGGATTATCTAGGTTAACGAACGGGAACTTGGACTATGTAGGTAACCGAGCCGCCACTTGGACTATCTAGGTTAGCTAAAAAGCACTTGGACTATCTAGGTTCCCTAGCGGGCACTTGTACTATCTAGGTTACCTAGCTGGCATTTGGACTATGTAGGTCAACAAGAGGGCCCTTGGACTATCTAGGTTAGCTAACGGGCACTTGGACTATGTATGTTACAGAGCGGGCACTTGGATTATGTAGGTTGCCTAGCGGACATTTGGACTATGTAGGTTTCCCTGCGGGCATTTTGACTATGTAGGTTACCTAGCGGGCACTTGGACTATGTAGGTTCCCTAACAGGCACTGGACTATGTAGGTTCCCTAGCGGTCACGTGGACTATGTAGGCTCCCTAGAAGGCACTTGGACTATTTAGGTTATCTAGCGGGCACTTGGACTATCCAGGTTACCAAGCGGGCACTTGGACTATGTAGGTTACCCAATGGGCACTTGGACTATCTAGGTTAACGAACGGACACTTGGACTATGTAGGTTAGCTATCAGGCACTTGGACTATCTAGGTTACCTAGCGGACACTTGGACGATTTAGGTTAACTAGCGGGCACTTGGACTATCTAGGTTAACTAGCAGGCCCTTGTACTATCTAGGTTTACTAGCGGGCACTTGGACTATCTAGGTTAACTAGCGGGCACTTGGACTATGTAGTTTCCCTAGCGGGCATTTGGACTATCTAGGTTCCCTAGCGGGCACTTGGACTATGTACGTTCCCTAGCGGGCACTTGTACTATCTATGTTAACTATCGGGCACTTGGAATATGTAGGTTAACTAGCGGACACTTGCACTATGTAGGTTACCTAGCAGGCACTTGGACTATCTAGGTTAACAAGCGGACACTTGGACTATCTAGGTTAACTAGCGTGCACTTGGACTATCTAGGTTCCTTAGCGGGCACTTGGACTATCTAGGTTGCCTAGCGGGCACTTGTACAATGTAGGTTAACTAGCGTGCCCTTGGACTATCTAGGTTACGTAGCGGGCACTTGGTATATAGGTTAACTAGCGGGCACTTGGACTATGTAGGTTAACTAGCGGACACTTGCACGATCTAGGTTAACTAGCGGGCCCTTGTACTACGTAGGTTAACTAACGGGCCCATGGATTATGTAGGTTAACTAGCGGGCCCTTGGACTATCTAGGTAACCTAGCGGGCACTTGGACTATATAGGTTACCTAGTGGGCACTTGGACTATCTAGGTTAACGAAAGGGCACTTGGAATATGCAGGCAACCTAGCGGGCACTTGGACTGTCTAGGTTACCTAGCTGGCACTTGGACTTCTAGGTTAACGAACGGGCTCTTGGACCATGTAGGTTGCCTAACGGGCACTTGGACTATCTAGGTTACCTAACGGGCACTTTGATTATCTAGGTTACATAGCGGGCACTTGGACTATGTAGGTTAACTAGCGAGCACTTGGACTCTAGGTTACATAGCGGGCACTTGGCCTATCTAGGTTACCTAGTGGGCCCTTGGACTATGTAGGTTTCCTAGCGGGCACTTGGACTATCTAGGTTAACTAACGGGCACTTGGACTATGTAGGTTCCCTAGCGGCCCTTGGACTATGTAAGTTCCCTAGGAGGTACTTGGACTATGTGGGTTCCCTAGCAGGCATTTGGACTATCTAGGTTAACTAGCGGACCTTGGACTATGTAGGTTAACTAGCGGACCCTTGGACTATGAAGGTTAACTAGCGGGCACTTGGACTATCTTGGTTACCTAGTGGGCACTTCGACTATGTAGGTTCCCAGCGGGCATTTGGACTATATAGATAACCTAGCGGGCACTTAGACTTTGTAGCTTACTTAGCGGGCACTTGGACTATATAGGTTACCTAGCTGGCACTTGAACTATCTACGTTGCCTAGTATGTTCTTGGAGTATGTTGGTTACCTAGCGGGCTGTTGGAATATCTAGGTTACCTAGCGGGTACATGGACTATCTAGGTTAACTAATGGGCACTTGGACTATGTAGGTTCCCTAGCGGGCCCTTGGACTAAGTAAGTTCCCTAGCGGTCACTTGGACTATGTGGGTTAACTAGAGGGCATTTGGACTATGTAGGTTACCTAGCGGGCACTTGGACTATGTAGGTTCCCTATCGGGCACTTGGAGAATGTAGGTTAACTAGGGGGCACTAAGACTATGTAGGTTACCTAGCGGGCCCTTGGACTATCTAGGTTACCTAGCGGGCATTTGGATTATGTAGGCTCCCTAGCGGGCATTTGGACTATATAGATTCCTTAGAGGGCACTTAGACTTTGTAGGTTACCTAGCGGGCACTTGGACTATCTAGGTTACCTAGCTGGCAATTGAACTATCTACGTTACCTAGCGGGTACTTGGAGTATGTAGGTTACCTACCGGGCTGTTGGACTATCTAGGTTACCTAGCGGGCACTTGGACTATCTAGGTTAACTAACGGCCACTTGGACTATGTAGGTTCCCTAGCGGCCCTTGGACTATGTAAGTTCCCTAGCGGGCACTTAGACTATGTGAGTTCCCTAGCGGGCATTTGGACTATCTACGTCACCTAACGGGCACTTGGACTATGTACGTTAACTAGCGGGCATTTGGACTGTCTAGGTTACCTAGCGGGCACTTGGACTTCTAGGTCAACGAATGGGCTCTTGGACCATGTAGGTTGCCTAACGGGCACTTGGACTATCTAGGTTACCTAACGGGCACTTTGACTATCTAGGTTACATAGCGGGCACTTGGACTTTGTAGGTTAACTAGCGAGCACTTGGACTCTAGGTTACCTAGCGGGCACTTGGACTATCTAGGTTACCTAGCGGGCCCTTGGACTATGTAGGTTTCCTAGGGGGCACTTGGACTATCTAGGTTAACGAACGGTCACGTGGACTATGTAGGTAACCTAGTGGGCACTTGTACAGTCTAGGTTGCCTAGCGGGCACTTGGACTATGTAGGTTACCTAGCGGGCACTTGGAGTATGTAGGATCCCTATCTGACATTTGGACTACTTAGGTTACCTAGCGGGCACTTGGACTATCTAGGTCAACTAGCGGGCCCTTGTACTATGTAGGCTAACTAGCGAGCAGTTGGACAATCTAGGTTAACTAGCGGACCTTGGACTATGTAGGTTCCCTATGGGGCACTTGGAGAATGTAGGTTAACTAGGGGGCACTAGGACTATGTAGGTTACCTAGCAAGCCCTTGGACTATCTAGGTTACCTAGCGGGCATTTAGATTATGTAGGCAACCTAGCGGGCATTTGGACTATATAGATTCCTTAGCGGGCACTTAGACTTTGTAGGTTACCTAGTTGGCACTTGAACTATCTACGTTACCTAGCGGGTACTTGGAGTATGTAGGTTACCTACCGGGCTGTTGGACTATCTAGGTTACCTAGCGGGCACTTGGACTATCTAGGTTAACTAACGAGCACTCGGACTATGTAGGTTCCCTAGCGGCCCTTGGACTATGTAAGTTCCCTAGCGGGCACTTGGACTATGTGGGTTCCCTAGCGGGCATTTGGACTATCTAGGTTACTTAACGGGTACTTGGACTATGTAGGTTATCTAGCGGGCATTTGTACTATGTAGGTTACCTAGCGGGCACTTGGACTGTCTAGGTTACCTAGCGGGCACTTGGATTATCTAGGTTAACGAACGGGCACTTGGACTATGTAGGTTACCTAGCCTCCACTTAGACTTTCTAGGTTAGCTAAAAGGCACTTGGACTATCTAGGTTCCCTAGCGGGCACTTGTACTATCTAGGTTACCTGGCTGGCACTTGGAATATGTAGGTCAACTAGCGAGCCCTTGGACTATCTAGGTTAGCTAACGGGCTCTTGGACTATGTATCTACCAGAGCGGACACTTGGATTATTTAGGTTGCCTAGCGGGCATTTAGACTATGTAGGTTTCCTTGCGGGCATTTGGACTCTGTAGGTTACCTAGCGGGCACTTGAACTATGTAGGTTCCCTAGCGGTCACGTGGACTATGTAGGCTCCCTAGAAGGCACTTGGACTATGTAGGTTAACTAGCGGGCGCTTGGACTATCCAGGTTACCAGGAGGGCACTTGGACTATGTAGGTTACCCAATGGGCACTTGGACTATGTAGTTTCCCTAGCGGGCATTTGGATTATTTAGGTTACCTAGTGGGCACTTGGACTATGTAGGTTACCTAGCGGGCACTTGGACTACGTAGGTTAACTAGAAGGCACTTGGACTATCAAGGTTACCTAGTGGGCCCTTGGACTATGTAGGTTACCAGCGGGCACTTGGACTATCAAGGTTAACGAACGTGCACTTGGACTATGTAGGTAACCTAGCGGGCACTTGGACTGTCTAGGTTACCTACCGGGCACTTGGACTATCTAGGTTAACGAAGGGGCACTTGGACTATGTAGCTTAACTAGAGGACACTTCGACTATCTAGGTTATCTAACGGGCAATTGGACTATCTAGGTTACCTAGCGGGCACTTGGAATATGGAGGTTCCCTAGCGGGCACTTGGACTATTTAGGTTACCTAGCAGGCACTTTGACTATCTAGGTTAACTAACGGGCACTTGGACTATGTAGGTTGCCTAGCGAGCACTTGGACTATGTAGGTTCCCTAGCGGGCAATTGGACTATGTAGGTTCCCTATCGGGTACTTGGACTGTCTAGGTTAACTAGCAGGCAATTGGACTGTCTAGGTTACCTAGTGGGCACTTGGAGTATGTACGTTCCCTAGCGGGCACTTGGGCTATCTACGTTACCTAGCGGGCACTTGGACTATGTAGGTTAACGAACGGGCACTTGGACTATGTAGGTTAATGAACGGGCACTTGGATTATGTAGTTTACCTAGCAGGTACTTGGACTATGTAGGTTAATTAGCGGGCACTTGGACTATCTAGGTTACCTACGGGCACTTGGACTATGTACCTTCCCTAGCGGGCACTTGGGCTATCTACGTTACCTAGCGGGCACTTGGACTATGTAGGTTAACGAACGGGCACTTGGACTATGTAGGTAACCTAGTGGTCACTTGGACTGTCTAGGTTACCTAGCGGGAACTTTGACTATGTAGGTTAACTAGCGGGCACTTAGACTATCTAGGTTAACTAGCAGGCCTTTGGACTATGTAAGTTAACTAGAGGGCACTTTGATGATCCTGGTTAACTAGCGGGCACTTGGACTATCTAGGTTAACTAGCGCGCGCTTGGACTATGTAGGTTCCCTAGCGGACATTTGGACTATATAGGTTATTTAGAGGGCACTTGGACTATGTAGGTTACCTAGCGGACACTTGGACTATCTAGTTTAACTAACGGGCACTTGGACAATGTATGTTCCAGAGTGGGCAATTGGACTACGTAGGTTCCCTAGCGGGCACTTGGACTATCTAGGTTCCCTAGCGGGCACTTGGACTATCTAGGTTCCCTAAAGGGCACTTGGACTATCTAGGTTACCGAACGGGCACTTGGACTATTTAGGTTACCTAGCGGGCACTTGGACTATGTAGGTTAACTAGCGGACAATTGGACGATCTAGGTTAACTAGCGGACACTTGCACTGTGTAGGTTACCTAGCAGGCACTTGGACTATCTAGGTTACCAAGCGGGCACTTTGACTATCTAGTTTACCTAGCAGGCACTTGGACTATGTAGGTTAACTAGCGGGCACTTGCACTCTCTAGGTTACCTAGGGGGCACTTGGACTATGTACCTTCCCTATCGGGCACTTGGACTATCTACGTTAACTAGCGGCACTTGGACTATGTAGGTTACCTAGCAGACACTCGCACTATGTAGGTTACCTAGCGGGCACTTGGACTATGTAGGTTAACTACAGGACACTTGGACGATCTAGGTTAACTAGGGGGCCCTTGGACGATCTAGGTTTACTAACGGGCACTTGGATTACCAAAGTTAACAATCGAGCCCTTGGACTATGTAGGTTAACTAGTGGGCCCTTGGACTATCTAGGTTACCTAGATAGCACTTGGAATATATAGGTTCCCTAGCGGGCACTTGGACTATCTAGGTTAACGAATGGGCACTTGGACTGTCTAGGTTACATAGCGGGCACTTGGACATCTAGGTTGACGAACGGGCACTTGGACTATGTGTGTAGCCTAGCGGGCACTTGGACTACCTAGGTTAGGTAACGGGCACTTGGACTATCTAGGTCACCTAGCGGGAACGTGGACAATGTAGGTTACCTCGCAGGCACTTGGATTATCTAGGTTATTTAACGGGCACTTTCACTATCTAGGTTACCTAGCGGGCACTTGGACTATGTAGGTTAAATAGCGGGCACTTGGACTATCTAGGTTACCTACAGGACACTTGGACCATGTAGGTTAACTAGCGGGCATTTGGACTATGTAGGTTACCTAGCGGGCAGTTGGACTGTCTAGGTTACCTTGAGGGCACGTGGATTATCTAGGTTAAAGAACGGGCACTTGGACTATGTATGTTACCTAGCCGCCACTTGGACTATCTAGGTTAGCTAACAGGCACTTGGATTATCTAGGTTCCCTAGCGGGCACTTGTACTATCTAGGTTACCTAGCTGGCACTTGGACTATGTAGGTCAACTATTGGGCCCTTGGACTATCTAGGTTAGCTAACGGGCACTTGGACTTTGTATGTTCCAGAGCGGGCTCTTGGATTATGTAGGTTGCCTAGCGGGCATTTAGACTATGTAGGTTTCCTTGCGGGGATTTGGACTCTGTAGGTTACCTAGTGGGCACGTGGACTATGTAGTTTCCCTAACGGGTACTTGGACTATGTAGGTTCCCTAGCGGTCACGTGGACTATGTAGGCTCCGTAGAAGTCACTTGGACTATGTAGGTTAACTAGCGGGCACTTGGACTATCCAGGTTACCAGGCAGGCACTTGGACTATGTAGGTGACCAAATGGGCACTAAGACTATGTAGTTTTCCTAGCGGGCATTTGGATTATTTAGGTTACCTAGTGGGCACTTGGACTATGTAGGTTACCTAGCGGGCACTTGGACTACGTAGGTTAACTAGAAGGCACTTGGACTATCAAAGTTACCTAGCGGGCCCTTGGACTATGTAGGTTACCAGTGGGCACTTGGACTATCTAGGTTAACGAACGTGCACTTGGAATATGTAGGTAACCTAGCAGGCACTTGGACTGTCTAGGTTACCTACCGGACACTTGTACTATCTAGGTTAACGAACGGGCACTTGGACTATGTAGGTTAACTATAGGACACTTCGACTATCTATGTTATCTAACGGGCAATTGGACTATCTAGGTTACCTAACGGGCACTTGGACTATGGAGGTTCCCTAGCGGGCACTTGGACTATTTAGGTTACCTAGCAGGCACTTTAACTATCTAGGTTAACTAACGGGCACTTGGACGATGTAGGTTGCCTAGCGAGCACTTGGACTATGTAGGTTCCCTAGCGGGCAATTGGACTATGTAGGTTCCCTATCGTGTACTTGGACTGTCTACGTTAACTAGCGGGCAATTGGACTGTCTAGGTTACCTAGTGGGCACTTGGAGTATGTACGTTCCCTAGCGGGCACTTAGGCTATCTACGTTCCCTAGCGGGCACTTGGACTATGTAGGTTAACGAACGGGCACTTGGACTATGTAGGAAACCTAGTGGTCACTTGGCCTGTCTAGGTTACCTAGCGGACACTTGGATTATCTAGGTTAACGAACGGGCACTTGGACTATGTAGGTTACCTAGCCGCCACTTGGACTATCTAGGTTAGCTAACAGGCACTTGGATTATCTAGGTTCCCTAGCGGGCACTTGTACTATCTAGGTTACCTAGCTGGCACTTGGACTATGTAGGTCAACTATCGGGCCCTTGGACTATCTAGGTTAGCTAACGGGCACTTGGACTTTGTATGTTCCAGAGCGGGCACTTGAATTATGTAGGTTGCCTAGCGGGCATTTAGACTATGTAGGTTTCCTTGCGGGCATTTGGACTCTGTAGGTTACCTAGCGGGCACTTGGACGATGTAGTTTCCCTAACGGGCACTTGGACTATGTAGGTTCCCTAGCGGTCACGTGGACTATGTAGGCTCCCTAGAAGACACTTGGACTATGTAGGTTAACTAGCGGGCACTTGGACTATCCAGGTTACCACGCGGACACTTGGACTATGTAGGTTACCCAATGGGCACTTGGACTATCGAGGTTAACGAACGGACACTTGGACTATGTAGGTTAGTTATCAGGCACTTGGACTATCTAGGTTACCTAGCGGACACTTGGACGATTTAGGTTAACTAGCAGGCACTTGGACTACCTAGGTTAAGTAGCAGGCCCTTGGACTATCTAGGTTTACTAGCGGGCACTTGGACTATCTAGGTTAACTAACGGGCACTTGGACTATGTAGTTTCCCTAGCGGGCATTTGAATTATTTAGGTTACCTAGTGGGCACTTGGACTATGTAGGTTATCTAGCGGGCACTTGGACTACGTAGGTTAACTAGAAGGCACTTGGACTATCAAGGTTACCCAGCGGGCTCTTGGACTATGTAGGTTACCAGCGGGCACTTGGACTATCTAGGTTAACGAACGTGCACTTGGACTATGTAGATAACCTAGCGGGCACTTGGACTGTCTAGGTTACCTAGCGGACATTTGGATTATCTAGGATACCTAGTGGACACTTGGACTATGTAGGTTAACTAGCGGACACTTCGACTAATTAGGTTATCTAACGGGCAATTGGACTATCTAGGTTACCTAGCGGGGACTTGGACTATGGAGGTTCCCTAGCGGGCACTTGGACTATTTAGGTTACCTAGCAGGCACTTTGACTATCTAGGTTAACTCACGGGCACTTGGACTATGTAGGTTGCCTAGCGAGCACTTGGACTACGTAGGTTCCCTAGCGGGCACTTAGACTATGTAGGTTCCCTATCGGGTACTTGGACTGTCTAGGTTAACTAGCGGCCAATTAGACTGTCTAGGTTACATAGTGGGCATTGGACTATGTATGTTCCCCAGCGGGCACTTGGGCTATGTAGGTTAACGAACGGGTACTTGGACTATGTAGGTTAATGCACGGGCACTTGGACTATGTAGTTTACCTAGCAGGCACCAGGACTATGTACGTTCCCTAGCGGGCACTTGGGCTATCTACGTTACCTATCGGGCACTTGGACTATGTAGGTTAACGAACGGGCACTTGGACTATGTAGGTAACCTACTGGTCACTTGGACAGTCTAGGTTACCTAGCGGGAACTTGGACTATGTAGGTTAACTAGCGGGCACTTGGACTATCTAGGTTAACTAGCGGGCCCTTGGTCTATGTAGGTTAACTAGTAGGCCTTTGGAATTTGTAAGTTAACTAGAGGGCACTTTGATGATTCTGGTTAACTACCGGGCACTTGGGCTATCTAGGTTAACTAGCGGGCACTTGGACAATCTAGGTTAACTAGCGCGCGCTTGGACTATGTAGGTTCCCTAGCGGGCATTTGGACTATATAGGTTACCTAGCGGGCACTTGGACTATGTAGGTTACCTAGCGGGCACTTGGAATATGTAGGTTACCTAGCGGGCACTTGGACTATCAAGGTTAACTAGCGGGCACTTGGATTATCTAGGTTTACTAACGGGAACTTGACTATGTATGTTCCAGAGCGAGCAATTGGACTATGTAGGTTCCCTAGCGGGCACTTGGACTATCTAGGTTCCGTAAAGGGCACTTGGACTATCTAGGTTATCGAACTGGCACTTGCACTATCTAGGTTACCTAGGGGGCACTTGGACTATGTAGGTTAACTAGTGGACAATTGGACGATCTAAGTTAACTAGCGGACACTTGCACTATGTGGGTTACCTAGCGGGCACTTGGACTATCTAGGTTAACTAGCGGACACTTTGACAATGTAGGTTAACTAGCGGACACTTCGACTATCTAGGTTATCTAACGGGCAATTGGACTATCTAGGTTACCTAGCGTGCACTTGGACTATGGAGGTTCCCTAGCGGGCACTTGGACTATTTAGGTTACCTAGCAGGCACTTTGACTATCTAGGTTAACTAACGGGCACTTGGACTACGTAGGTTGCCTAGCGAGCACTTGGACTACTTAGGTTCCCTAGCGGGCACTTAGACTATGTAGGTTCCCTATCGGGTACTTGGACTGTCTAGGTTAACTAGCGGGCAATTGGACTGTCTAGGTTACCTAGTGGGCACTTGGACTATGTATGTTCCCTAGCAGGCATTGGGCTATGTAGGTTAACGAACGGGCACTTGGACTATGTAGGTTAATGAACGGGCACTTGAACTATGTAGTTTACCTAGCAGGCACTTGGACTATGTAAGTTAACTAGTGGGCACTTGGACTCTCTAGGTTACCTAAGGGCACTTGAACTATGTACGTTCCCTAGCGGGCACTTGGGCTATCTACGTTACCTAGCGGGCACTTGGACTATGTAGGTTAACTAGCGGGCACTTGGACTATGTAGGTAACCTAGCGGTCACTTGGACAGTCTAGGTTACCTAGCGGGCACTTGGATTATCTAGGTTAACGAACGGGCACTTGGACTATGTAGGTTACCTAGCCGCCACTTGGACTATCTAGGTTAGCTAACAGGCACTTGGATTATCTAGGTTCCCTAGCGGGCACTTGTACTATCTAGGTTACCTAGCTGGCACTTGGACTATGTAGGTCAACTATCGGGCCCTTGGACTATCTAGGTTAGCTAACGGGCACTTGGACTTTGTATGTTCCAGAGCGGGCACTTGGATTATGTAGGTTGCCTAGCGGGCATTTAAACTATGTAGGTTTCCTTGCGGGCATTTGGACTCTGTATGTTACCTAGCGGGCACTTGGACTATGTAGTTTCCCTAACGGGCACTTGGACTATGTAGGTTAACTAGCGGTCACGTGGACTATGTAGGCTCCCCAGAAGACAATTGGACTATGTAGGTTATCTAGCGGGCACTTGGACTATCCAGGTTACCAAGCGGGCACTTGGACTATGTAGGTTACCCAATGGGCACTTGGACTATCTAGGTTAACGAACGGACACTTGGACTATGTAGGTTAGTTATCAGGCACTTGGACTACCTAGGTTACCTAGCGGACACTTGGACGATTTAGGTTAACTAGCGGGCACTTGGACTATCAAGGTTACCTAGCGGGCTCTTGGACTATGTAGGTTACCAGCGGGCACTTGGACTATCGAGGTTAACGAACGTGCACTTGGACTATGTAGGTAACCTAGCGGGCACTTGGACTGTCTAGGTTACCTAGCGGACATTTGGACTATCTAGGTTACATAGTGGGCACTTGGACTATGTAGGTTAACTAGCGGACACTTCGACTAATTAGGTTATCTAACGGGCAATTGGACTATCTAGGTTACCTAGCGGGGACTTGGACTATGGTGTTCCCTAGCGGGCACTTGGACTATTTAGGTTACCTAGCAGGCACTTTGACTATCTAGGTTAACTAACGGGCACTTGGACTATGTAGGTTGCCTAGCGAGCACTTGGACTACGTAGGTTCCCTAGTGGGCACTTAGACTATGTAGGTTCCCTATCGGGTACTTGGACTGTCTAGGTTAACTAGCGGGCAATTAGACTGTCTAGGTTACATAGTGGGCACTTGGACTATGCATGTTCCCTAGCGGGCACTTGGGCTATGTAGGTTAACGAACGGGCACTTGGACTATGTAGGTTAATGAATGGGCACTTGGACTATGTAGTTTACCTAGCAGGCACTTGGACTATGTACATTCCCTAGCGGGCACTTGGGCTATCTACGTTACCTAGCGGGCACTTGGACTATGTAGGTAACCTAGTGGTCACTTGGACAGTCTAGGTTACCTAGCGGGAATTTGGACTATGTAGGTTAACTAGCGGGCACTTGGATTATCTAGGTTAACTAGCGGGCCCTTGCTCTATGTAGGTTAACTAGCAGGCCTTTGGAGTATGTAAGTTAACTAGAGGGCACTTTGATGATTCTGGTTAACTACCGGGCACTTGGACTATCTAGGTTAACTAGCGGGCACTTGGACTATCTAGGTTAACTAGCGCGCGCTTGGACTATGTAGGTTCCCTAGCGGGCATTTGGACTATAAGTTACCTAGCGGGCACTTCGACTATGTTGGTTACCAAGCGGGCACTTGGACTATCAAGGTTAACTAGCGGGCACTTGGATTATCTAGGTTTACTAACGGGAACATGGACTATGTATGTTCCAGAGCGAGCAATTGGACTATGTAGGTTCCCTAGCGGGCACTTGGACTATCTAGGTTCCGTAAAGGGCACTTGGACTATCTAGGTTATCGAACTGGCACTTGCACTATCTAGGTTACCTAGCGGGCACTTGGACTATGTAGGTTAACTAGCGGACAATTGGACGATCTAGGTTAACTAGCGGACACTTGCACTATGTGGGCTACCTAGCGGGCACTTGGACTATCTAGGTTAACTAGCGGGCACTTTGACAATGTAGGTTAACTAGCGGACACTTGCACTATGTAGGTTACGTAGCGGGCACTTGGACTATATAGGTTAACTAGCAGGCCCTTGGACTATCTAGGTTACCTAGCAGGCATTTGGACTATGTAGGTTAACTAGCAGGCACTTGCACTCTCTAGGTTACCTAGCGGGCACTTGGACTATGTACCTTCCCTAGCGGGCACTTGGACTATCTATGTTAACTAGCGGGCACTTGGACTATGTAGGTTACCTAGGAGACACTTGCAGTATATAGGTTACCTAGCGGGCACTTGGACAATGTAGGTTAACTAGAGGACACTTGGACGATCTATGTTAACTAGCGGGCACTTGGACGATCTAGGTTAACTAACTGGCACTTGGACTATCAAAGTTAACAAGCGAGCCCTTGGACTATGTAGGTTAACTAGCGGGCCCTTGGACTATCTAGGTTACCTAGATAGCACTTGGATTATATAGGTTCCCTAGCGGGCACTTGGACTTCTAGTTTAACTAACGGGCACTTGGACTATGTATGTTGCCTAGCGGGCACTTGGACTATCTAGGTTAGGTAACGGCCACTTGGACTATCTAGGATACCTAGGGGGAACTTGGACAATGTAGGTTACCTAGCAGGCACTTGAACTATCTAGGTTACCTAACGGGCACTTTCACTATCTAGGTTACCTAGCGGACACTTGGACTATCTAGGTTAACGAACGGGCACTTGGAAAATGTAGGTAACCTAGCGGGCACTTGGGCTGTCTAGGTTATATAGCGGGCACTTTGACTATCTAGGTTAACTAGCAGACCTTCGACTATGTAGGTTAACTAGCGGTCCGGTGGACTATGTAGGTTAACTAGCGGGAACTTGGACTATCTAGGTTACCTAGCAGGCACTTGGACTATGTATATACCCTAGCACGCACTTGGATTATCTAGGTTACCTAGCGGGCACTTGGACTATGTACGTCCCCTAGTGGGCACTTGGACTATCTAGGTTAACTAACGGGCACGAGGAGTATCTAGGTTAACTAGCGGGCACTTGGACTATCTAGGTTACCTAGCAGGCACTTGGATTATGAAGGATCCCTAGCGGGCACTTGGACTATCTAGGTTACCTAGCAGGCACTTGGATTATGAAGGATCACTACCGGGTACTTGTACTATCTAGGTTAACTAGCGGGCCCTTGCACTATGTAGGTTAACTTGCGGGCCCATGGATTATGTAGGTTTACTAGCAGGCACTTGGACTATCTAGGTTAACTAGCGGGTACTTGGACTATGTTGTTTCCCTAGCGGGCATTTGGACTATTTAAGTTACCAAGCGGGAACTTGGACTATGTAGGTTACCTAGCGGGCACTTGGACTATCTAGGTTACCTAGCAGGCACTTTGACTATCTAGGTTAACTAACGGGCACTTGGACTATGTAGGGTAACTAGAGGACACTTGGACTATCTAGTTTCCCTATCGGGCACTAGGACTATGTAGGTTGCCTAGTGGGCACTTGGACTATGTAGGTTCCCTAGCGGGCACTTGGATTATGTAGGTTAACTAGCGGGCACTTGGACTGTCTAGGTTACCTAGCGGGCACTTGGATTATCTAGGTTAACGAATGGGCAATTGGACTATGTAGGTTACCTAGCCGCCACTTGGACTATCTAGGTTAGTCGGGGGCACTTGTACTATGTAGGTTACCTAGCTGGCACCTGGACTATGTAGGTCAACTAGCGGGCCCTTGGACTACCTAGGTTAGCTAACGTGAACTTAGATTATGTAGGTTAACTAGGGGGCACTTGGAATATGTAGGTTAACTAGCGGACACTTGCACTATGTAGGTTAACTAGCGGGCCCATGGACTATGTAGGTTTTCTAGCGGGCCCTTGGACTATCTAGGTTCCCTAAAGGGCACTTGGACTATCAGGTTACCGAACGGGCACTTGGACTATCTAGGTTACCTAGCGGGCACTTGGACGATGTAGGCTAACTAGGGGGCCCTTGGACGATCTAGGTTACCTAGCAGGCACTTTGACTATCTAGGTTAACTAACGGGCACTTGGACTATGTAGGTTGCCTAGCGGGCCCTTGGATTATGTAGGTTCCCTATCAGGCACTTGGACTATGTAGGTTAACTAGCGGGCACTTGGACTGTCTAGGTTACCTAGCGGGCAATTGGACTATGTAGGTTAGCTAGCGGATAATTGGACGATCTAGGTTAACTAGCGGACACTTGTAATATGTAGGTTACCTAGCGGGCACTTGTACTATCTAGGTTAACTAGCGGGCACTTGGAATATCTAGGTTAACTAGCGTGCACTTGGACTATCTAGGTTACCTAGCAGGCACTTTGACTATCTAGGTTAACTAACGGGCACTTGGACTATGTAGGTTGCCTAGCGGGCCCTTGGATTATGTAGGTTCCCTATCGGGCACTTGGACTATGTAGGTTAACTAGCGGGCACTTGGACTGTCTAGGTTACCTAGCGGGCAATTTGACTATGTAGGTTAACTAGCGGACAATTGGACGATCTAGGTTAACTAGCGGACACTTGTACTATGTAGGTTACCTAGCGGGCACTTGGACTATCTAGGTTAACTAGCGGGCAGTTTGACTATGTAGGTTAACTAGCGGACACTTGCACTATGTAGGTTCCCTAGCGGGCACTAGGACTATGTAGGTTAACTAGCAGACCCTTGGACTATCTAGGTTACCTAGCAGGCACTTGGACTATGTAGGTTAACTAGCGGGCACTTGCACTCTCTAGGTTACCTAGCGGGCACATGGACTATGTACCTTCCCTAGCGGGCACTTGTACTATGTAGGTTAACTAGCGGGCCCATGGATTATGTAGGTTTACTAACAGGCACTTGGACTATCTAGGTTAACTAGCAGGCACTTGGACTATGTAGTTTCCCTAGCGGGCATTTGGACTATTTAGGTTACCATCGGGAACTTGGACTATGTAGGTTACCTAGCGGGCACTTGGACTATGTACGTCCCCTAGTGGGCACTTGGACTATCTCGGTTAACTAATTGGCACTTGGAATATGTAGGTTGCCTAGTGGGCACTTGGACTATGTAGGTTCCCTATCGGGCACTTTGACTATGTAGGTTAACTAGCGGGCACTTGGACTGTCTAGGTAACCTAGCAGGCACTTGGACTATCTAGGTTAATGAACGGGCACTTGGACTATGTAGGTTAACTAGCGCGCACTTGGACTATCTAGGTTACCTAGCGGGCACTTGGACTATCGAGGTTAACTAACGGGCAATTGGACTATGTAGGTTGCCTAGCGAGCCCTTGGATTATGTAGGTTCCCTATCGGGCACTTGGACTATGTAGGTTAACTAGCGGGCAATTGGACTGTCTAGGTTACCTAGCGGGCAATTGGACTATGTAGGTTAACTAGTGGACAATTGGACGATCTAGGTTAACTAGCAGACACTTGTACTATGTAGGTTACCTAGCGGGCACTTGGACAATCTAGGTTAACTAGCGGGCACTTTGACTATGTAGGTTAACTAGCGGACACTTGCACTATGTAGATTACCTAGCGGGCACTTGGACTATGTAGGTTAACTAGCAGACCCTTGGACTATCTAGGTTACCTAGCAGGCACTTGGACTATGTAGGTTAACTAGCGGGCACTTGCACTCTCTAGGTTACCTAGCGGGCACTTGCACTCTCTAGGTTACCTAGCGGGCACATGGACTATGTACCTTCCCTAGCGGGCACTTGTACTATGTAGGTTAACTAGCGGGCCCATGGATTATGTAGGTTTACTAACAGGCACTTGGACTATCTAGGTTAACTAGCAGGCACTTGGACTATGTAGTTTCCCTAGCGGGCATTTGGACTATTTAGGTTACCATCGGGAACTTGGACTATGTAGGTTACCTAGCGGGCACTTGGACTATGTACCTCCCCTAGTGGGCACTTGGACTATCTAGGTTACCTACGGGCACTTGGACTATGTACCTTCCCTAGCGGGCACTTGGGCTATCTATGTTACCTAGCGGGCACTTCGACTATGTAGGTTAACGAACGGGCACTTGGACTATGTAGGTAACCTAGTGGTCACTTGGACTGTCTAGGTTACCTAGCGGGAACTTTGACTATGTAGGTTAACTAGCGGGCACTTGGACTATCTAGGTTAACTAGCAGGCCTTTGGACTATGTAAGTTAACTAGAGGGCACTTTGATGATCCTGGTTAACTAGCGGGCACTTGGACTATCTAGGTTAACTAGCGCGCGCTTGGACTATGTAAGTTCCCTAGCGGACATTTGGACTATATAGGTTACCTAGAGGGCACTTGGACTATGTAGGTTACCTAGCGGGCACTTGGACTATCTAGTTTAACTAACGGGCACTTGGACAATGTATGTTCCAGAGCGGGCAATTGGACTACGTAGGTTCCCTAGCGGGCACTTGGACTATCTAGGTTCCCTAAAGGGCACTTGGACTATCTAGGTTACCGAACGGGCACTTGAACTATTTAGTTTACCTAGCGGGCACTTGGACTATGTAGGTTAACTAGCGGACAATTGGACGATCTAGGTTAACTAGCGGACACTTGCACTGTGTAGGTTACCTAGCAGGCACTTGGACTATCTAGGTTACCTAGCGGGCACTTTGACTATCTAGTTTACCTAGCAGGCACTTGGACTATGTAGGTTAACTAGCGGGCACTTGCACTCTCTAGGTTACCTAGGGGGCACTTGGACTATGTACCTTCCCTATCGGGCACTTGGACTATCTACGTTAACTAGCGGCACTTGGACTATGTAGGTTACCTAGCAGACACTTGCACTATGTAGTTTACCTAGCGGGCACTTGGACTATGTAGGTTAACTAGAGGACACTTGGACGATCTAGGTTAACTAGGGGGCCCTTGGACGATCTAGGTTTACTAACGGGCACTTGGATTACCAAAGTTAACAATCGAGCCCTTGGACTATGTAGGTTAACTAGGGGGCCCTTGGACTATCTAGGTTACCTAGATAGCACTTGGAATATATAGGTTCCCTAGCGGGCACTTGGACTATCTAGGTGAACGAATGGGCACTTGGACTGTCTAGGTTACATAGCGGGCACTTGGACATCTAGGTTGACGAACGGGCACTTGGACTATGTGTGTAGCCTAGCGGGCACTTGGACTACCTAGGTTAGGTAACGGGCACTTGGACTATCTAGGTCACCTAGCGGGAACGTGGACAATGTAGGTTACCTCGCAGGCACTTGGATTATCTAGGTTACTTAACGGGCACTTTCACTATCATGGTTACCTAGCGGGCACTTGGACTATGTAGGTTAAATAGCGGGCACTTGGACTATCTAGGTTACCTACAGGACACTTGGACCATGTAGGTTAACTTGCAGGCATTTGGATTATGTAGGTTACCTAGCGGGCAGTTGGACTGTCTAGGTTACCTTGAGGGCACGTGGATTATCTAGGTTAAAGAACGGGCACTTGGACTATGTATGTTACCTAGCCGCCACTTGGACTATCTAGGTTAGCTAACAGGCACTTGGATTATCTAGGTTCCCTAGCGGGCACTTGTACTATCTAGGTTACCTAGCTGGCACTTGGACTATGTAGGTCAACTATTGGGCCCTTGGACTATCTAGGTTAGCTAACGGGCACTTGGACTTTGTATGTTCCAGAGCGGGCTCTTGGATTATGTAGGTTGCCTAGCGGGCATTTAGACTATGTAGGTTTCCTTGCGGGGATTTGGACTCTGTAGGTTACCTAGTGGGCACTTGGACTATGTAGTTTCCCTAACGGGTACTTGGACTATGTAGGTTCCCTAGCGGTCACGTGGACTATGTAGGCTCCGTAGAAGTCACTTGGACTATGTAGGTTAACTAGCGGGCACTTGGACTATCCAGGTTACCAGGCAGGCACTTGGACTATGTAGGTGACCAAATGGGCACTAGGACTATGTAGTTTTCCTAGCGGGCATTTGGATTATTTAGGTTACCTAGTGGGCACTTGGACTATGTAGGTTACCTAGCGGGCACTTGGACTACGTAGGTTAACTAGAAGGCACTTGGACTATCAAGGTTACCTAGCGGGCCCTTGGACTATGTAGGTTACCAGCGGGCACTTGGACTATCTAGGTTAACGAACATGCACTTGGAATATGTAGGTAACCTAGCAGGCACTTGGACTGTCTAGGTTACCTACCGGGCACTTGTACTATCTAGGTTAACGAACGGGCACTTGGACTATGTAGGTTAACTATAGGACACTTCGACTATCTATGTTATCTAACGGGCAATTGGACTATCTAGGTTACCTAACGGGCACTTGGACTATGGAGGTTCCCTAGTGGGCACTTGGACTATTTAGGTGACCTAGCAGGCACTTTAACTATCTAGGTTAACTAACGGGCACTTGGACGATGTAGGTTGCCTAGCGAGCACTTGGACTATGTAGGTTCCCTAGCGGGCAATTGGACTATGTAGGTTCCCTATCGTGTACTTGGACTGTCTACGTTAACTAGCGGGCAATTGGACTGTCTAGGTTACCTAGTGGGCACTTGGAGTATGTACGTTCCCTAGCGGGCACTTAGGCTATCTACGTTCCCTAGCGGGCACTTGGACTATGTAGGTTAACGAACGGGCACTTGGACTATGTAGGAAACCTAGTGGTCACTTGGCCTGTCTAGGTTACCTAGCGGACACTTGGATTATCTAGGTTAACGAACGGGCACTTGGACTATGTAGGTTACCTAGCCGCCACTTGGACTATCTAGGTTAGCTAACAGGCACTTGGATTATCTAGGTTGCCTAGCGGGCACTTGTACTATCTAGGTTACCTAGCTGGCACTTGGACTATGTAGGTCAACTATCGGGCCCTTGGACTATCTAGGTTAGCTAACGGGCACTTGGACTTTGTATGTTCCAGAGCGGGCACTTGAATTATGTAGGTTGCCTAGCGGGCATTTAGACTATGTAGGTTTCCTTGCGGGCATTTGGACTCTGTAGGTTACCTAGCGGGCACTTGGACGATGTAGTTTCCCTAACGGGCACTTGGACTATGTAGGTTCCCTAGCGGTCACGTGGACTATGTAGGCTCCCTAGAAGACACTTGGACTATGTAGGTTAACTAGCGGGCACTTGGACTATCCAGGTTACCACGCGGGCACTTGGACTATGTAGGTTAGTTATCAGGCACTTGGACTATCTAGGTTACCTAGCGGACACTTGGACGATTTAGGTTAACTAGCGGGCACTTGGACTACCTAGGTTAAGTAGCAGGCCCTTGGACTATCTAGGTTTACTAGCGGGCACTTGGACTATCTAAGTTAACTAACGGGCACTTGGACTATGTAGTTTCCCTAGCGGGCATTTGAATTATTTAGGTTACCTAGTGGGCACTTGGACTATGTAGGTTATCTAGCGGGCACTTGGACTACGTAGGTTAACTAGAAGGCACTTGGACTATCAAGGTTACCTAGCGGGCTCTTGGACTATGTAGGTTACCAGCGGGCACTTGGACTATCTAGGTTAACGAACGTGCACTTGGACTATGTAGGTAACCTAGTGGGCACTTGGACTGTCTAGGTTACCTAGCGGACATTTGGATTATCTAGGTTACCTAGTGGGCACTTGGACTATGTAGGTTAACTAGCGGACACTTCGACTAATTAGGTTATCTAACGGGCAATTGGACTATCTAGGTTACCTAGCGGGGACTTGGACTATGGAGGTTCCCTAGCGGGCACTTGGACTATTTAGGTTACCTAGCAGGCACTTTGACTATCTAGGTTAACTCACGGGCACTTGGACTATGTAGGTTGCCTAGCGAGCACTTGGACTACGTAGGTTCCCTAGCGGGCACTTAGACTATGTAGGTTCCCTATCGGGTACTTGGACTGTCTAGGTTAACTAGCGGCCAATTAGACTGTCTAGGTTACATAGTGGGCATTGGACTATGTATGTTCCCCAGCGGGCACTTGGGCTATGTAGGTTAACGAACGGGCACTTGGACTATGTAGTTTACCTAGCAGGCACCAGGACTATGTACGTTCCCTAGCGGGCACTTGGGCTATCTACGTTACCTAGCGGGCACTTGGACTATGTAGGTAACCTAGTGGTCACTTGGACAGTCTAGGTTACCTAGCGGGAACTTGGACTATGTAGGTTAACTAGCGGGCACTTGGACTATCTAGGTTAACTAGCGCGCGCTTGGACTATGTAGGTTCCCTAGCGGGCATTTGGACTATATAGGTTACCTAGCGGGCACTTGGACTATGTAGGTTACCTAGCGGGCACTTGGACTATCAAGGTTAACTAGCGGGCACTTGGATTATCTAGGTTTACTAACGGGAACATGGACTATGTATGTTCCAGAGCGAGCAATTGGACTATGTAGGTTCCCTAGCGGGCACTTGGACTATCTAGGTTCCCTAAAGGGCACTTGGACTATCTAGGTTATCGAACTGGCACTTGCACTATCTAGGTTACCTAGTGGGCACTTGGACTATGTAGGTTAACTAGCGGACAATTGGACGATCTAGGTTAACTAGCGGACACTTGCACTATGTGGGCTACCTAGCGGGCAATTGGACTATTTGGTTAACTAGCGGGCACTTTGACAATGTAGGTTAACTAGCGGACACTTGCACTATGTAGGTTACGTAGCGGGCACTTGGACTATATAGGTTAACTAGCAGGCCCTTGGACTATCTAGGTTACCTAGCAGGCATTTGGACTATGTAGGTTAACTAGCAGGCACTTGCACTCTCTAGGTTACCTAGCGGGCACTTGGACTATGTACCTTCCCTAGCGGGCACTTGGACTATCTATGTTAACTAGCGGGCACTTGGACTATGTAGGTTACCTAGGAGACACTTGCAGTATATAGGTTACCTAGCGGGCACTTGGACAATGTAGGTTAACTAGAGGACACTTGGACGATCTATGTTAACTAGCGGGCACTTGGACGATCTAGGTTAACTAACTGGCACTTGGACTATCAAAGTTAACAAGCGAGCCCTTGGACTATGTAGGTTAACTAGCGGGCACTTGGACTATCTAGGTTACCTAGATAGCACTTGGATTATATAGGTTCCCTAGCGGGCACTTGGACTTCTAGTTTAACTAACGGGCACTTGGACTATGTATGTTGCCTAGGGGGCACTTGGACTATCTAGGTTAGGTAACGGGCACTTGGACTATCTAGGATACCTAGGGGGAACTTGGACAATGTAGGTTACCTAGCAGGCACTTGAACTATCTAGGTTACCTAACGGGCACTTTCACTATCTAGGTTACCTAGCGGACACTTGGACTATCTAGGTTAACGAACGGGCACTTGGAAAATGTAGGTAACCTAGCGGGCACTTGGGCTGTCTAGGTTATATAGCGGGCACTTTGACTATCTAGGTTAACTAGCAGACCTTCGACTATGTAGGTTAACTAGCGGTCCGGTGGACTATGTAGGTTAACTAGCGGGAACTTGGACTATCTAGGTTACCTAGCAGGCACTTGGACTATGTACATACCCTAGCACGCACTTGGATTATCTAGGTTACCTAGCGGGCACTTGGACTTTGTACGTCCCCTAGTGGGCACTTGGACTATCTAGGTTAACTAACGGGCACGAGGACTATCTAGGTTAACTAGCGGGCACTTGGACTATCTAGGTTACCTAGCAGGCACTTGGATTATGAAGGATCACTACCGGGTACTTGTACTATCTAGGTTAACTAGCGGGCCCTTGCACTATGTAGGTTAACTTGCGGGCCCATGGATTATGTAGGTTTACTAGCAGGCACTTGGACTATCTAGGTTAACTAGCGGGTACTTGGACTATGTTGTTTCCCTAGCGGGCATTTGGACTATTTAAGTTACCAAGCGGGAACTTGGACTATGTAGGTTACCTAGCGGGCACTTGGACTATCTAGGTTACCTAGCAGGCACTTTGACTATCTAGGTTAACTAACGGGCACTTGGACTATGTAGGGTAACTAGAGGACACTTGGACTATCTAGTTTCCCTATCGGGCACTAGGACTATGTAGGTTGCCTAGTGGGCACTTGGACTATGTAGGTTCCCTAGCGGGCACTTGGATTATGTAGGTTAACTAGCGGGCACTTGGACTGTCTAGGTTACCTAGCGGGCACTTGGATTATCTAGGTTAACGAATGGGCAATTGGACTATGTAGGTTACCTAGCCGCCACTTGGACTATCTAGGTTAGTCGGGGGCACTTGTACTATGTAGGTTACCTAGCTGGCACCTGGACTATGTAGGTCAACTAGCGGGCCCTTGGACTACCTAGGTTAGCTAACGTGAACTTAGATTATGTAGGTTAACTAGGGGGCACTTGGAATATGTAGGTTAACTAGCGGACACTTGCACTATGTAGGTTAACTAGCGGGCCCATGGACTATGTAGGTTTTCTAGCGGGCCCTTGGACTATCTAGGTTCCCTAAAGGGCACTTGGACTATCAGGTTACCGAACGGGCACTTGGACTATCTAGGTTACCTAGCGGGCACTTGGACGATGTAGGCTAACTAGGGGGCCCTTGGACGATCTAGGTTACCTAGCAGGCACTTTGACTATCTAGGTTAACTAACGGGCACTTGGACTATGTAGGTTGCCTAGCGGGCCCTTGGATTATGTAGGTTCCCTATCAGGCACTTGGACTATGTAGGTTAACTAGCGGCCACTTGGACTGACTAGGTTACCTAGCGGGCAATTGGACTATGTAGGTTAGCGAGCGGACAATTGGACGATCTAGGTTAACTAGCGGACACTTGTAATATGTAGGTTACCTAGCGGGCACTTGTACTATCTAGGTTAAGTAGCGGGCACTTGTACTATCTAGGTTAACTAGCGGACACTTGCACTATGTAGGTTACCTAGCGGGCACTTGGACTATGTAGGTTAACTAGCAGACCCTTGGACTATCTAGGTTACCTAGCAGGCACTTGGACTATGTAGGTTAACTAGCGGGCACTTGCACTCTCTAGGTTACCTAGCGGGCACATGGACTATGTACCTTCCCTAGCGGGCACTTGTACTATGTAGGTTAACTAGCGGGCCCATGGATTATGTAGGTTTACTAACAGGCACTTGGACTATCTAGGTTAACTAGCAGGCACTTGGACTATGTAGTTTCCCTAGCGGGCATTTGGACTATTTAGGTTACCATCGGGAACTTGGACTATGTAGGTTACCTAACGGGCACGTGGACTATGTACGTCCCCTAGTGGGCACTTGGACTATCTAGGTTACCTAGCAGGCACTTTGACTATCTAGGTTAACTAACGGGCACTTGGACTATGTAGGTTGCCTAGCGGGCCCTTGGATTATGTAGGTTCCCTATCGGGCACTTGGACTATGTAGGTTAACTAGCGGGCACTTGGACTGTCTAGGTTACCTAGCGGGCAATTTGACTATGTAGGTTAACTAGCGGACAATTGGACGATCTAGGTTAACTAGCGGACACTTGTACTATGTAGGTTACCTAGCGGGCACTTGGACTATCTAGGTTAACTAGCGGGCAGTTTGACTATGTAGGTTAACTAGCGGACACTTGCACTATGTAGGTTACCTAGCGGGCACTTGGACTATGTAGGTTAACTAGCAGACCCTTGGACTATCTAGGTTACCTAGCAGGCACTTGGACTATGTAGGTTAACTAGCGGGCACTTGCACTCTCTAGGTTACCTAGCGGGCACATGGACTATGTACCTTCCCTAGCGGGCACTTGTACTATGTAGGTTAACTAGCGGGCCCATGGATTATGTAGGTTTACTAACAGGCACTTGGACTATCTAGGTTAACTAGCAGGCACTTGGACTATGTAGTTTCCCTAGCGGGCATTTGGACTATTTAGGTTACCATCGGGAACTTGGACTATGTAGGTTACCTAGCGGGCACTTGGACTATGTACCTCCCCTAGTGGGCACTTGGACTATCTAGGTTAACTAACTGGCACTTGGACTATGTAGGTTGCCTAGCGGGCACTTGGACTATGTAGGTTCCCTATCGGGCACTTGGACTATGTAGGTTAACTAGCGGGCACTTGGACTGTCTAGGTAACCTAGCAGGCACTTGGACTATCTAGGTTAATGAACGGGCACTTGGACTATGTAGGTAACCTAGCGGGCATTTGGACTGTCTAGGTTACCTAGCGGGCACTTTGACTATCTAGGTTAACGAACGGGCACTTGGACTATGCAGGGTACCTAGCGGGCATCTGGACTATGTAGGATCCCTATCGGACATTTGGACTACTTAGGTTAACTAGCGGGCACTTGGACGATCTAGGTTAACTTGCAGACACTTGCACTATATAGGTTAACTAGCTGGCCCATGGATTATGTAGGTTTACTAGCAGGCACTTGGAGTATCTAGGTTAACGAACGGGCACTTGGACTATCTAGGTTACCTATCGGGCACTTGGACTATGTACGTCCCCTAGTGGGCATTTGGACTATCTAGGTTAACTAACGGGCACTTGGACTATGTAGTTTCCCTAGCGGGCATTTGGATTATATAGGTTACCTAGTGGGCACTTGGACTATGTAGGTTACCTAGCGGGCACTTGGACTATGTAGGTTATCTAGAAAGCACTTGGATTATCAAGGTTACCTAGCGGGCCCTTGGACAATGTAGGTTACCAGCGGGCACTTGGACTTTCTAGGTTAACGAACGTGCACTTGGACTATGTAGGTAACCTAGCAGACACTTGGACTGTCTAGGTTACCTAGCGGGCACTTGGCCTATCTATATTAACTAACGGGCACTTGGACTATGTAGGTTAACTAGCGGACACTTCGACTATCTAGGTTAGCTAACGGGAATTTGGACTATCTAGGTTACCTAGCAGGCACTTGGACTATGTAGGTTAACTAGCGGGCACTTGCACTCTCTAGGTTACCTAGCGGGCACATGGACTATGTACCTTCCCTAGCGGGCACTTGGCCTATCTATATTAATTAACGGGCACTTGGACTATGTAGGTTAACTAGCGGACACGTCGACTATCTAGGTTAGCTAACGGGCATTTGGACTATCTAGGTTTACTAACGGGCACTTGGACTATGTAGGTTCCCTAGCGAGCAATTGGACTATGTAGGTTCCCAGCGGGCACTTGGACTATGTAGGTTCCCTATCGGGTACTTGGACTGTCTAGGTTAACTAGCGGGCAATTGGGCTGTCTAGGTTACCTAGTGGGCATTTGGACTATGTAGTTTTCCTAGCAGGCACGTGGACTATGTAGGTTAACGAGCGGGCACTTGGACTATCTAGGTTACCCAGCGGGCACTTGTACTATGTAGGTAACATAATGGTCACTTGGACTGTCTAGGTTACCTAGCGGGGACTTGGATTATGTAGGTTAACTAGCGGGCACTTGGACTATGTAGGATGCCTATCAGGCATTTGTACTACTTAGGTTAACTAGCGGGCACTTTAACTATCTAGGTTAACTAGCGGGAACTTGGACTATCTAGGTCAACTAGCGGGCCCTTGTACTATGTAGGTTAACTAGCGGGCACTTGGACTATCTAGGCTAACTAGTGGACGTTGGACTATGTAGGTTAACTAGCGGCCACTTGGACTTTGTACGTCCCCTAGTGGGCACTTGGACTATCTAGGTTAACTAATGGGAACTAGGACTATCTAGGTTAACTAGCGGGCACTTGGACTATCTAGGTTTACTAAAGGGAACTAGGACTATCTAGGTTAACTATCGGGCACTTGGACTATCTAGGTTACCTAGCAGACACTTGGATTATGAAGGATCCCTAGCGGGCACTTGGACTATCTAGGTTACCTAGCGGACACGTGGACTATGTAGGTTAACTAGCGGACAATTGCACGATCTAGGTTAAGTAGCGGGCCCTTGCACTATGTAGGTTAACTAGCTGGCCCATGGATTATGTAGGTTTACTAGCAGGCACTTGGAGTATCTAGGTTAACTAGCGGGCACTTGGACTATGTAGTTTCCCTAGCGGGCATTTGGACTATTAAGTTTACCAAGCGGGAACTTGGACTATGTAGGTTACCTAGCGGGCACTTGGACTATCTAGGTTAACTAGCAGGCACTTTGACTATCTAGGTTAACTAACGGGCACTTGGACTATGTAGGTTGCCTAGCGGGCACATGGACTGTGTAGGTTCCCTAGCGGGCACTTGGATTATGTAAGTTCCCTATCGGGCACTTGGATTATGTAGGTTCCCTATCGGGCACTTGGACTATGTAGGTTAACTAGCGGGCACTAGGACTGTCTAGGTAACCTAGCGGGCACTTGGACTATGTAGGATCCCTATCAGACATTGGTACTACTTAGGTTAACTAGCGGGAAATTTGACTATGTAGGTTAAATAGCGGGCACTTGGACTATCTAAGTTTCCTAGCAGGCACATGGACTATGTACGTCCCCTAGTGGGCAATTGGACTATCTAGGTTAACTAACGGGCACTAGGACTATCTAGGTTAACTAGCGAGCACTTGGACTATCTAGGTTACCTAGAAGGCACTTGGATTATGAAGGATCCCTAGCGGGCACTTGGACAATCTAGGTTAACTAGCGGGCACTTGGACAATCTAGGTTAACTAGCGGGCACTTGGACTATCAAAGTTAACAAGTGAGCCCATGGACTATTTAGGTTAACTCAAGGGCCCTTGGACTATCTAGGTTACCTAGCAGGCACTTGGACTATACAGGTTACCTAGTGGGCACTTGGACTATCTAAGTTAACGAACGGGCACTTGGAATATACAGGTAACCTAGCGGGCACTTGGACTGTCTAGGTTACCTAGCGGGCACCTGGACTTCTAGGTTAACGAACGGGCACTTGGACTATGTAGGTTGCTTAGCGGGCACTTGGACTATCTAGGTTAACTAGCGGGCACTTGGACTATATAGTTTCCCTAGCGGCCATTTGGATTATTTAGGTTACCTAGTGGGCACTTGGACTATGTAGGTTACCTAGTGGGCACTTGGACTATGTAGGTTAACTAGAAGGCACTTGGACTATCAAGGTTACCTAGCGGGCCCTTGGACTATGTAGGTTACCAGCGGGCACTTGGACTATCTAGGTTAATGAACGTGCACCTGGACTATGTAGGTAACCTAGCGGGCACTTGGACTGTCTAGGTTACCTAGCAGGCACTTGGCCTATCTACGTTAACGAACGGGCACTTGGACTATGTAGGTTAACTAGCGGACTCTTCGACTATCTAGGTTAGCTAATGGGCAATTGGACTATCTAGGTTACCTAGCGGGCACTTCGACTATGTAGGTTGCCTAGCGAGCACTTGGATTATGTAGGTTGCCTAGCGAGCACTTGGATATTTAGCTTCCCTATCGGGTACTTGGACTCTCTAGGTTAACAAGGGGGTAATTGGACAGTCTAGGTTACCTAGTGGGCACTTGGACTATGTAGTTTACCTAGGATGCACTTGGACTATGTAGGTTAACTAGCGGGCACTTGGACTATCTAGGTTACCTAGCGGGCACCTGGACTATGTACGTTCCCTAGCGGGCACTTGGGCTATCTACGTTACCTAGCGGGCACTTGGACTATGTAGGTTAACGAACGGGCACTTGGACTATGTAGGTAACCTAATGGTCACTTGGACTGTCTTGGTTACCTAGCATGAACTTGGACTATGTAGGTTAACTAGCGGGCACTTGGACTATCAAGGTTAACTAGGGGGTCCTTGCTCTATGTAGGTTAACTAGCAGGCCTTTGGACTATGTAAGTTAACTAGAGGGCACTTTGATGATCCTGATTAACTAGCGGGCACTTGGAATATCTAGGTTAACTAGCGGGCACTTGGACTATCTAGGTTAACTAGCGGGGACTTGGACTATTTAGGTTCCCTAGCGGGCACTTTTACTATGTAGGTTCCCTAGCGGGCACTTGGACTATATAGGTTAACTAGCGGGCCCTTGGACTATGTAGGTTAACTAGCGTGCACTTGGACAATCTAGGTTAACTAGCGGGTACTTGGACTATGTAGGATGCCTATCAGACATTTGTACTACTTAGGTTAACTAGCGGGCACTTTGATTATCTAGGTTAACTAGCGGGAACTTGGACTATCTAGGTCAACTAGCGGGCCCTTGTACTATGTAGGTTAACTAGCGTGCACTTGGACGATCTAGTTTAACTAGCGGGCACTTGGACTATGTAGAATGCCTATCAGACATTTGTACTACTTAGGTTAACTAGCGGACACTTTGACTATCTAGGTTAACTAGCGGGAACTTGGACTATCTAGGTCAACTAGCGGGCCCATGTACTATGTAGGTTACCTAGCGGGCACTTGGACAATCTTGGTTAACTAGCAGGCACTTTGACTATGTAGGTTAACTAACGGGCACTTGGACTCTGTAGGTTGCCTAGCGGGCACATGGACTGTGTAGGTTCCCTAGCGGGCACTTGGATTATGTAGGTTCCCTATCGGGCACTTGGATTATGTAGGTTCCCTAGCGGGCACTTGGACTATGTAGGTTAACGAACGGGCACTTGAACTATTTAGGTAACCTAGCGGGCACTTGGACAGTCTAGGTTACCTAGCGGGCACTTTGACTATCTAGGTTAACGAATGGGCACTTGGACTATGTAGGTTACCTAGCGGGCACTTGGACTATGTAGGATCCCTATCAGACATTTGTACTACTTAAGTTTACTAGCGGGCAATTTGACTATGTAGGTTAAATAGCGGGCACTTGGACTATCTAGGTTTCCTAGCAGGCACTTGGACTATGTACATACCCTAGCGCGCTCTTGGACTATCTAGGTTACCTAGCAGGCACTTGGACTATGTACGTCCCCTAGTGGGCAATTGGACTATCTAGGTTAACTAACGGGCACTAGGACTATCTAGGTTAACTAGCGAACACTTGGACTCTCTAGGTTACCTAGCAGGCACTTGGATTATGAAGGATCCCTAGCGGGCACTTGGACAATCTAGGTTAACTAGCGGGCACTTGGACAATCTAGGTTAACTAGCGGGCACTTGGACTATCAAAGTTAACAAGTGAGCCCTTGGACTACGTAGGTTAACTAGCGGGCCCTTGGACTATCTAGGTTACCTAGCAGGCACTTCGACTATATAGGTTAACGAACGGGCACTTGGAATATGGAGGTAACCTAGCGGGCACTTGGACTGTCTAGGTTACCTGGCGGGCACTTGGACTTCAAGGTTAACGAACGGGCACTTGGACTATGTAGGTTGCGTAGCGGGCACTTGGACGATCTAGGTTAACTAGCAGACACTTGCACTATATAGGTTAACTAGCTGGCCCATGGATTATGTAGGTTTACTAGCAGGCACTTGGAGTATCTAGGTTAACGAACGGGCACTTGGACTATCTAGGTTACCTAGCGGGCACTTGGATTATGTACGTCCCTTAGTGGGCATTTGGACTATCTAGGTTAACTAACGGGCACTTGGACTATGTAGTTTCCCTAGCGGGCATTTGGATTATTTAGGTTACCTAGTGGGCACTTGGACTATGTAGGTTACCTAGCGGGCACTTGGACTACGTAGGTTAACTAAAAGGCACTTGGACTATCAAGGTTACCTTGCGGGCCCTTGGACTATGTAGGTTACCAGCGGGCACTTGGACTATCTAGGTTAATGAACTTGCACTTGTACTATGTATGTAACCTAGCGGGCACTTGGACTGTCTAGGTTACCTAGCAGGCACTTGACCTATCTACGTTAACGAACGGGCACTTGGACTATGTAGGTTAACTAGCGGACACTTCGACTATCTAGGTTAGCTAATGGGCAATTGGACTATCTAGGTTACCTAGCGGGCACTTGCTCTATGTAGGTTCCCTAGCGAGCATTTGGACTATGTAGCTTCCCTATCGGGTACTTGGACTGTCTAGGTTAACTGGGGGGTAATTGGACAGTCTAGGTTACCTAGTGGGCACTTGGACTATGTAGTTTACCTAGGATGCACTTGGACTATGTAGGTTAACTAGCGGGCACTTGGACTATCTAGGATACCTAGCAGGCACCTGGACTATATACGTTCCCTAGCGGGCACTTGGACTATGTAGGTTAACTAACGGGCACTTGGACTATGTAGGTAACCTAATGGTCACTTGGACTGTCTAGGTTACCTAGCGGGAACTTGGACTATGTAGGTTAACTAGCGGGCACTTGGACTATCAAGGTTAACTAGCGGACCCTTGCTCTATGTAGGTTAACTAGCAGGCCTTTGGACTATGTAAGTTAACTAGAGGGCACTTTGATGATCCTGGTTAACTAGCGGGCACTTGGACTATCTAGGTTAACTAGCGGGGACTTGGACTATGTAGGTTCCCTAGCGGGCACTTTGACTATGTAGGTTCCCTAGCGGGCACTTGGACTATATAGGTTAACTGGCGGGCCCTTGGACTAAGTAGGTTAACTAGCGTGCACTTGGACGATCTAGGTTAACTAGCGGGCCCTTGGACTATGTAGATTCCCTGGTGGGCACTTGGATTCTGTATGTTCCCTACGGACACTTGAACTATGTAGGTTCCCTAGCAGGCACTTGGACTATGTAGGTTCCAGAGCGGGCACTTGGACTATGTCAGTTAAATACTGGGCACTTGGATTATGTAGGTTAACCAGCGGGCCCTTGGTCTATCTTGGTTACCTAGCGGGCACTTGGACTATGTACGTTCCCTAGCGGGCACTTGGCCATATATATTAACTAGTGGACACTTGGACTATCTATGTTAACTACCGGGCACTTGGACTATGTAGGTTAACTAGGGGACACTTGCACTATGTAGGTTACCTAGCGGCACTTGGACTATGTAGGTTAACTAGCGTGCATTTGGACTATGTAGGTTAACTAGAGGACACTTGGACGATCTAGGTTAACTAGTGGGCCCTTGGACTATGTAGGTTAATGAACGGGCATTTGGACTATGTAGGTTACCTAGCAGACACTTGGACTGTCTAGGTTACCTAGCGGGCACTTGGCTATCTAGGTTAACGAACGGGCACTTGGACTATCTACGTTGCCTAGCGGGCATTTGGACTATGTAAGTTACCTAGCGGGCACTTGGACTATCTAGGTTACCTAGCGGGCACTTGGACTATGTAGGTTAACTAGAGGACACTTGGACAATCTAGGTTAACTAGCGGGCACATGGAATATCTAGGTTAACTAGCGGGCCCTAGGACTATGTAGGTTAACTAGAGGGCACTGGGACTATCTAGGTTAACTAGCGGGTTTTTGGACTATGTAGGTTAACTAGCGGGCACTTGGACTATCTAGGTTAACTAGCTGACCTTGGACTATGTAAGTTAACTAGCGGGCACTTGGACTATCTAGGTTAACTAGCGGGACTTGGACTATGTAGGTTCCCTAGCGTGCACTTGGACTATTTCGGTTAACTAGAGGGCCCTTGGACTATATAGATTATCTAGCGGCACTTGGAATATCTACGTTAACTAGTGGGCCCTTGGACTATGTAGATTCCCTAGCGGGCACTTGGATTCTGTATGTTCCCTACGGACACTTGAACTATGTAGGTTCCCTAGCAGGCACTTGGACTATGGAGGTTCCAGAGCGGGCACATGGACTATGTAAGTTAACTACCGGGCACTTGGACTATGTAGGTTAACCAGCGGGCCCTTGGACTATCTTGGTTACCTAGCGGGCACTTGGATTATGTAGGTTAACTACCGGGCAAATGCACTATCTAGGTTACCTAGCGGGCACTTGGATTATGTACGTTCCCTAGCGGGCACTTGGCTATAAATGTTAACTAGTGGGCACTTGGACTATCTATGTTAACTTCCGGGCACTTGGACTATGTAGGTTAACTAGGGGACACTTGCACTATGTAGGTTACCTAGCGGCACTTGGACTATGTAGGTTAACTAGCGTGCATTTGGACTATGTAGGTTAACTAGAGGACACTTGGACGATCTAGGTTACTAGTGGGCCCGTGGACTATGTAGGTTAACGAACAGGCATTTGGATTATGTAGGTTACCTAGCAGACACTTGGACTGTCTAGGTTACCTAGCGGGCACTTGGCTATCTAGGTTAACGAACGGGCACTTGGACTCTCTAGGTTGCCTAGAGGGCATTTGGACTATGTAAGTTACCTAGCGGGCACTTGGACTATCTACGTTACCTAGTGGTTACTTGGACTATGTAGGTTAACTAGAGGACACTTGGACTATCTTGGTTAACTAGTGGGCCCTTGGACTATGTAGGTTAACTAGCGGGCACTTGGACAATCTAGGTTAACTAGAGGGCACTTGGACTATCTAGGTTACCTAGGGGGAACCTGTACTATGTAGGTTAACTAGTGGGCACTTGGACTATCTAGGTTACCTAGCAGGCACTTGGACTATGTACGTTCCCTAGCGGGCACTTGGACTATCTACGTTACCTAGCGGGCACTTGGACTATGTACGTTACCTAGCGGGCACTTGGACTATGTACGTTTCCTAGCGGGTACTTGGACTAGATAGGTTCCCTAGAGGGCACTTGGTCTATCTAGGTTAACTAGCGAGCACTTGGACTATCTAGGTTAACTAGTGGGCATATGGATTATTAGGGCCCCTAGCGGGCATTTAGACTATATTGGTTCCCTAGCGGGCACTTGAACTATGTAGGTTAACTAGCGGACTTGGACAATCTAGGTTAACTAGCGGGTAGTTGGACTATGTAGGTTAACTAGCGGGCCCTTGAACTATGTAGATAAACTAGCGGCACTTGGACTATCTACGTTAACTAGCGGGCCCTTGGACTATGTAGATTCCCTAGCGGGCACTTGGACTATCTAGGTTAACTAGCGGGCACTTGGACTATGTAGTTTCCCTAGCGGGCATTTGGATTATTTAGGTTACCTAGTGGGCACTTGGACTATGTAGGTTACCTAGCGGGCACTTGGACTATCTAGGTTACCTAACGGGCACTTGGACTATGTACGTCCCCTAGCGGGCACTTGGACTATCTAGGTTAACTAGAGGGCCCTTGGACTATGTAGGTTAACTAGCGGGCACTTGGACTCTCTAGATTAACTAGCGGGCCCTTGGACTATCTAGGTTTACTAGCGGGCACTTGGACTATCTAGGTTAACTAGCGGGCACTTGGACTATGTAGTTTCCCTAGCGGGCATTTGGATAATTTAGGTTACCTAGTGGGCACTTGGACTATGTAGGTTACCTAGCGGGCACTTGGACTATTTAAGTTAACTAGAAGGCACTTGGACTATCAAGGTTAACTAGCGGGCACTTGGACTATGTAGTTTAACTACCGTGCACTTGCACTATCTAGGTTACCTAGCGGGCACTTGGACCATGTATGTTCCCTAGCGGGCACTTGGACTATCTATGTTAACTAGCGGGCACTTGGAATATGTAGGTTAAGTAGGGGACACTTGCACTATGTAGGTTACCTAGCGGCACTTGGACTATCTAGGTTAACTAGCGGGCACTTGGACTATCTGGGTTAACTAGCGTGCACTTGGACTATGTAGGTTCCTTAGCGGGCACTAGGATTATCTAGTTTACCTAGCGGGCACTTGGACTATGTAGGTTAACTAGCGGGCCATTGGACTATCTAGGTTACATAGCTGGAACTTGGACTTTATAGGTTACCTTGCGGGCACTTGGACTATGTAGGTTAACCAAAGACACTTGGACGATCTAGGTTAAATAGTGGGCCCTTGGACTATGTAGGTTAACGAACGGGCATTTGGACTATGTAACTTACCTAGCAGGCAATTGGACTCTCTAGGTTACCTAGCGGGCACTTGGACTATCTAGGTTAACAAACGGGCACTTGGACTATCTAGGTTAACTAGCGGGCACTTGGACTATGTAGGTTACCTTGCGGGCACTTGCACTATCTAGGTTACCTAGCGGGCACTTGGAATATGTAGGTTAATTAGCGGGCACTTGGACTATCTAGGTTACCGAACGGGCATTTGGACTATGTAGGTTACCTAGCGGGCACTTCGACTTCTAGGTTAACGAATGGGCACTTGGACTATATATGTTGCATAGCGGGCAATTGGATTATCTAGGTTAGGTAATGGGCACTTGGACTATCTATGTTACCTAGCGGGAACTTGGACTATGTAGGTTACCTAGCGGGCACTTGGACTATCTAGGTTAACGAAAGGGCACTTGGACTATGTAGGTTACCTAGAGGGCACTTAGATTGTCTAGGTTATCTAACAGGAACTTGGAATATCTAGGTTACCTAGCGGGCACTTGGACTATGTAGGTTACCTTGCGGGCACTTGTACTATCTAGGTTACCTAACGGGAACATGGACTATGTAGGTTAACTAGCGTACACTTGGACGATCTAGGTTAACTAGCGGGCACTTGGAATATCTAGGTTAACTAGCGGGCCCTTGGACTATGTAGGTTAACTAGCGGGCACTTGGACTATCTAGGTTAACTAGCAGGTTCTGGGACTATGTAGGTTAACTAGCGGGCACTTGGACTATCTAGGTTAACTAGCTGACCTTGGACTATGTAGGTTAACTATCGAGAAATTAGACTATCTAGGTTAACTAGCGGGCACTTGGACTATCTAGGTTAACAAGCGGGCACTTGCACAATGCAGGTTCCCTAGCGGGCACTTTGACTATGTAGGTTCCCTAGCGGGCACTTGGACTATATAGGTTCCCTAAGGGCACTTGAACTATCTAGGTTCCCTAACGGGCACTTGGACTATGTAGGTTCCTCTGCGGGCACTTGGACAATGTAGGTTCCCTATCAGGCACTTGGACTATGTAGGTTAACTAGCGGGCACTTGGATGATCAAGGTTAACTAGCGGGCACTTGGACTATCTAGGTTAAGTAGCGGGCAATTGGACTATCTAGGTTAATTAGCGGGCACTTGTACAATGCAGGTTCCCTAGCGGGCACTTTGACTATGTAGGTTCCCTAGCGGGCACTTAGACTCTGTAGGTTACCTAGCGAGCACTTGGACTATCTAGGTTGCCAAGCTGGCACTTGAACTATCTATGTTACCTAGCGGGTTCTTGGAGTATGTAGGTTACCTACGGGCTGTTGGACTATCTAGGTTACCAAGCGGGCACTTGGACTATCGAGGTTAACTAACGGGCACTTGGACTATGTAAATTCCCTAGCGGGCACTTGGACTATGTGGGTTTCCTGGTGGGCATTTGGACTATCTAGGTTACTTAACGGGCACTTGGACTATGTAGGTTCCCTAGCGGGCACTTGGATTATTTAGGTTCCCTATCGGGCACTTGGACTATGTAGGTTAACTAGAGGGCATTTGGACTATGTAGGGTACCTAGCCGGCACTTGGACTATGTAGGTTCCTTATCGGGCACTTGGAAAAATGTAGGTTAACTAGGGGGCACTAGGACTATGTAGGTTACCTAGAGAGCCCTTAGACTATCTAGGTTACCTAGCGGTCATTTGGACTATGTAGGCTCCCTAGCGGTCATTTGGATTATATAGATTACCTAGCAGGCACGTAGACTTTGTAGGTTACCTAGCGGGCACTAGGACTATCTAGGTTACCTAGCATTCACTTGAACTATCTACGTTACCTAGCGGGTACTTGGAGTATGTAGGTTACCTACCGAACTGTTGAACTATCTAGGTTACCTAGCGGGCACTTGGACTATCCAGGTTAACTAACGGGCACTTGGACTATGTAGGTTCCCTAGCGGGCCCTTGGAATATATAAGTTCCCTAGCGGGCACTTGGACTATGTGGGTTCCCTAGCGGGCATTTGGACTATCTAAGTTACCTAACGGGCACTTGGACTATGTAGGTTCCCTATCGGGCACTTGGAGAATGTAGGTTAACTAGGGGGCACTAGGACAATGTAGGTTACCTAGCGGGCCCTTGGACTATCTAGGTTACCTAGGGGGAACCTGTACTATGTAGGTTAACTAGTGGGCACTTGGACTATCTAGGTTACCTAGCAGGCACTTGGAATATGTACGTTCCCTAGCGGGCACTTGGACTATCTACGTTACCTAGCGGGCACTTGGACTATGTACGTTACCTAGCGGGCACTTGGACTATGTACGTTTCCTAGCGGGTACTTGGACTAGATAGGTTCCCTAGCGGGCACTTGGTCTATCTAGGTTAACTAGCGAGCACTTGGACTATCTAGGTTAACTAGCGGGCATATGGACTATTAGGGCCCCTAGCGGGCATTTGGACTATATTGGTTACCTAGCGGGCACTTGGACTATGTAGGTTAACGAACGGGCACTTGGACTATGTAGGTAACGTAGTGGTCACTTGAAATGTCTAGGTTACCTAGCGGACACTTGGACTATGTAGGTTAAGTAGCGGGCACTTGGACTATCTAGGTTAACTAGCGGGCCCTTGGACGATGTAGGTTAACTCGCGGGCCCTTGAACGATCTAGGTTAACTAGCGGGTACTTGGACTATGTAGGTTAACTAGCGGGCCCTTGGATTATGTAGATTAACTAGCGGCACTTGGACTATCTACGTTAACTAGCGGGCCCTTGGACTATGTAGATTCCCTAGCGGGCACTTGGACTATGTATGTTCCAGAGCGGGCACTTGAACTATGTAGGTTCCCTAGCAGGCACTTGGACTATGTAGGTTCCCTATCGAGCACTTGGACTATGTAGGTTAACTAGCGGGCCCTTGGACTATGTAGATTAACTAGCAGCACTTGGACTATCTACGATAACTAGCGGGCCCTTGGACTATGTAGATTCCCTAGCGGGCACTTGGACTACGTAGGATCCCTAGCGGGCACTTGGACTATGAATGTTCCCTACGGACACTTGAACTATGTAAGTTAACTACCGGGCACTTGGACTATGTAGGTTAACTAGCGGGCCCTTGGTCTATCTAGGTTACCTAGCGGGCACTTGGACTATCTAGATTAACCAGCGGGCACTTGGACTATGTAGGTTAACTAGCGGGCCCTTGGTCTATCTAGGTTACCTAGCGGGCACTTGGACTATCTAGATTAACCAGCGGGCACTTGCACTATGTAGGTTACGTAGCGGGCACTTGGACTATGTAGGGTAACTAGAAGGCCCTTGGACTATCTAGGTTAGCTAACTGGCACTTGGACTATGTAGGTTAACTAGCGGACACTTGCACGATCTAGGTTAACTAGCGGGCTCTTGCACTATGTAGGTTAACTAGCGGGCCCATTGACTATGTAGGTAAACTAGTGGGCACTGGGACGATCTAGGTTAACTAGCGGGCACTTGGATTATCTAGGTTACCTAGCGGGCACTTGGACTATGTAGGTTCCCCAGCGGGCATTTGGACTATATAGATAACCCAGCGGGCACTTAGACTCTGTAGGTTACCTAGCGGGCACTTGGACTGTCTAGGTTACCTAGCTGGAACTTGAACTATATATGTTACCTAGCGGGTTCTTGGAGTATGTAGGTTACCTAGCGGGCTGTTGGACTATCTAGGTTACCAAGCGGGCACTTGGACTATCTAGGTTAACTAACGGGCACTTGGACTATGTAGGTTCCCTCTCAGGCCCTTGGACTATGTAAGTTCCCTAGCGGGCACTTGGACTATGTGGTTTTCCTGGCGGGCATTTGGACTATCTAGGTTACTTAATGGGCACTTGGACTATGTAGGTTCCCTAGCGGGCACTTGGATTATGTAGGTTCCCTATCGGGCACTTGGACTATCTAGGTTACCTAGCGGGCATTTGGATTATGTAGGGTACCTAGCGGGCACTTGGACTATGGAGGTTCCTTATCGGGCACTTGGAAAAGGTAGGTTAACTAGGGGGCACTAGGACTATGTAGGTTACCTAGAGGGCCCTTAGACTATCTAGGTTACCTAGCGGGCATTTGGACTATGTAGGCTCCCTAGCGGTCATTTGGACTATATAGATTACCTAGCGGGCACTTAGACTTTGTAGGTTACCTAGCGGGCACTAGGACTACCTAGGTTACCTAGCAGGCACTTGAACTATCTATGTTACCTAGCGGGTGCTTGGAGTATGTAGGTTACCTACCGGGCTGTTGAACTATCTAGGTTACCTAGCGGGCACTTGGACTATCCAGGTTAACTAACGGGCACTTGAAGTATATAGGTTCCCTAGCGGGCCCTTGGACTATATAAGTTCCCTAGCGGGTACTTGGACTATGTGGGTTCCCTAGCGGGCATTTGGACTATCTAGGTTACCTAACGGGCACTTGGACTATGTAGGTTCCCTATCGGGCACTTGGAGAATGTAGATTAACTAGGGGGCACTAGGACAATGTAGGTTACCTTGCGGGCCCTTGGACTATCTAGGTTACCTAGGGGGAACCTGTACTATGTAGGTTAACTAGTGGGCACTTGGACTATCTAGGTTACATAGAAGGCACTTGGACTATGTACGTTCCCTAGCGGGCACTTGGACTATCTACGTTACCTAGCGGACACTTGGACTATGTAGGTTACCTAGCGGGCACTTGGACTATGTACGTTCCCTAGCGGGCACTTGGTCTATCTAGGTTAACTAGCGAGCACTTGGACTATCTAGGTTAACTAGCGGGCATATGGACTATTAGGGCCCCTAGCGGGCATTTGGACTATATTGGTTCCCTAGCGGGCACTTGGACTTTATAGGTTAACTAGCGGACACTTCGACTATCTAGGTTAGCTAATGGGCAATTGGACTATCTAGGTTACCTAGCGGGCACTTGGACTATGTAGGTTCCCTAGCGAGCATTTGGACTATGTAGCTTCCCTATCGGGTACTTGGACTGTGTAGGTTAACTGGGGGGTAATTGGACAGTCTAGGTTACCTAGTGGGCACTTGGACTATGTAGTTTACCTAGGATGCACTTGGTCTATGTAGGTTAACTAGCGGGCACTTGGACTATCTAGGATACCTAGTAGGCACCTGGACTATGTACGTTCCCTAGCGGGCACTTGGACTATGTAGGTTAACTAACGGGCACTTGGACTATGTAGGTAACCTAATGGTCACTTGGACTGTCTAGGTTACCTAGCGGGAACTTGGACTATGTAGGTTAACTGGCGGGCACTTGGACTATCAAGGTTAACTAGCGGGCCCTTGCTCTATGTAGGTTAACTAGCAGGCCTTTGGACTATGTAAGTTAACTAGAGGGCACTTTGATGATCCTGGTTAACTAGCGGGCACTTGGACTATCTAGGTTAACTAGCGGGCACTTGGACTATCTAGGTTAACTAGCGGGGACTTGGACTATGTAGGTTCCCTAGCGGGCACTTTGACTATGTAGGTTCCCTAGCGGGCACTTGGACTATATAGGTTAACTAGCGGGCCCTTGGACTAAGTAGGTTAACTAGCGTGCACTTGGACGATCTAGGTTAACTAGCGGGTACTTGGACTATGTAGGTTAACTAGCGGGCCCTTGGACTATGTAGATTATCTAGCGGCACTTTGGCTATCTAGGTTAACTAGCGGGCCCTTGGACTATGTAGATTCCCTGGAGGGCACTTGGATTCTGTATGTTCCCTACGGACACTTGAACTATGTAGGTTCCCTAGCAGGCACTTGGACTATGTAGGTTCCAGAGCGGGCACTCGGACTATGTCAGTTAAATACTGGGCACTTGGATTATGTAGGTTAACCAGTGGGCCCTTGGACTATCTTGGTTACCTAGCGGGCACTTGGACTATGTACGTTCCCTAGCGGGCACTTGGCCATATATGTTAACTAGTGGGCACTTGGACTATCTATGTTAACTACCGGGCACTTGGACTATGTAGGTTAACTAGGGGACACTTGCACTATGTAGGTTACCTAGCGGCACTTGGACTATGTAGGTTAACTAGCGTGCATTTGGACTATGTAGGTTAACTAGAGGACACTTGGACGATCTAGGTTAACTAGTGGGCCCTTGGACTATGTAGGTTAATGAACGGGCATTTGGACTATGTAGGTTACCTAGCAGACACTTGGACTGTCTAGGTAACCTATCGTGCACTTGGCTATCTAGGTTAACGAACGGGCACTTGGACTATCTACGTTGCCTAGCGGGCATTTGGACTATGTAAGTTACCTAGCGGGCACTTGGACTATCTAGGTTACCTAGCGGGCACTTGGACTATGTAGGTTAACTAGAGGACACTTGGACAATCTAGGTTAACTAGCGGGCACATGGAATATCTAGGTTAACTAGCGGGCCCTAGGACTATGTAGGTTAACTAGAGGGCACTTGGACTATCTAGGTTAACTAGCGGGTTTTTGGACTATGTAGGTTAACTAGCGGGCACTTGGACTATCTAGGTTAACTAGCTGACCTTGGACTATGTAAGTTAACTAGCGGGCACTTGGACTATCTAGGTTAATTAGCGGGACTTGGACTATGTAGGTTCCCTAGCGTGCACATGGACTATTTCGGTTAACTAGAGGGCCCTTGCTCTATATAGATTATCTAGCGGAACTTGGACTATCTATGTTAACTAGCGGGCCCTTGGACTATGTAGATTCCCTAGCGGGCACTTGGATTCTGTATATTCCCTACGGACACTTGAACTACGTAGGTTCCCTAGCAGGCACTTGGACTATGTAGGTTCCAGAGCGGGCACATGGACTATGTAAGTTAACTACCGGGCACTTGGACTATGTAGGTTAACCAGCGGGCCCTTGGACTATCTTGGTTACCTAGCGGGCACTTGGATTATGCAGGTTAACTACCGGGTACTTGCACTATCTATGTTACCTAGCGGGAACTTGGACTATTTACGTTCCCTAGCGGGCACTTGGCTATAAATGTTAACTAGTGGGCACTTGGACTATCTATGTTAACTACCGGGCACTTGGACTATGTAGGTTAACTAGGGGACACTTGCACTATGTAGGTTACCTAGCGGCACTTGGACTATGTAGGTTAACTAGCGTGCATTTGGACTATGTAGGTTAACTAGAGGACACTTGGACGATCTAGGTTACTAGTGGGCCCTTGGACTATGTAGGTTAACGAACGGGCATTTGGAGTATGTAGGTTACCTAGCAGACACTTGGACTCTCTAGGTTACCTAGCGGGCACTTGGCTATCTAGGTTAACAAACGGGCACTTGGACTATCTTGGTTGCCTAGAGGGCATTTGGACTATGTAAGTTACCTAGCGGGCACTTGGACTATCTAGGTTACCTAGTGGTTACTTGGACTATGTAGGTTAACTAGAGGACACTTGGACTATCTTGGTTAACTAGTGGGCCCTTAGACTATGCAGGTTAACTAGCGGGCACTTGGACAATCTAGGTTAACTAGCGGGCACTTGGACTATCTAGGTTACCTAGGGGAAACCTGTACTATGTAGGTTAACTAGTGGGCACTTGGACTATCTAGGTTACCTAGCAGGCACTTGGACTATGTACGTTCCCTAGCGGGCACTTGGACTATCTACGTTACCTAGCGGGCACTTGAACAATGTACGTTACCTAGCGGGCACTTGGACTATGTACGTTTCCTAGCGGGTACTTGGACTAGATAGGTTCCCTAGCGGGCACTTGGTCTATCTAGGTTAACTAGCGAGCACTTGGACTATCTAGGTTAACTACCGGGCAAATGGACTATTAGGGCCCCTAGCGGGCATTTGGACTATATTGGTTCCCTAGCGGGCACTTGTACTATGTAGGTTAACTAGCGGACTTGGACAATCTAGGTTAACTAGTGGGTAGTTGGACTATGTAGGTTAACTAGCGGGCCCTTGAACTATGTAGATTAACTAGCGGCACTTGGACTATCTACGTTAACTAGCGGGCACTTGGACTATGTAGTTTCCCTAGCGGGCATTTGGATTATTTAGGTTACCTAGTGGGCACTTGGACTATGTAGGTTACCTAGCGGGCACTTGGACTATCTAGGTTACCTAGCGGGCACTTGGACTATGTACGTCCCCTAGCGGGCACTTGGACTATCTAGGTTAACTAGATGGCCCTTGGACTATGTAGGTTAACTAGCGGGCACTTGGACTCTCTAGATTAACTAGCGGGCCCTTGGACTATCTAGGTTTACTAGCGGGCACTTGGACTATCTAGGTTAACTAGCGGGCACAAGGACTATGTAGTTTCCCTAGCGGGCATTTGGATAATATAGGTTACCTAGTGGGCACTTGGACTATGTAGGTTACCTAGCGGGCACTTGGACTATTTAAGTTAAGTAGAAGGCACTTGGACCATCAAGGTTAACTAGCGGGCACTTGGACTATGTAGGTTAACTACCGTGCACTTGCACTATCTAGGTTACCTAGCGGGCACTTGGACCATGTATGTTCCCTAGCGGGCACTTGGACTATCTATGTTAACTAGCGGGCACTTGGAATATGTAGGTTAACTAGGGGACACTTGCACTATGTAGGTTACCTAGCGGCACTTGGACTATCTAGGTTAACTAGCGGGCACTTGGACTATCTGGGTTAACTAGCGTGCACTTGGACTATGTAGGTTCCTTAGCGGGCACTAGGATTATCTAGTTTACCTAGCGGGCACTTGGACTATGTAGGTTAACTAGCGGGCCATTGGACTATCTAGGTTACATAGCTGGAACTTGGACTTTATAGGTTACCTTGCGGGCACTTGGACTATGTAGGTTAACCAAAGACACTTGGACGATCTAGGTTAAATAGTGGGCCCTTGGACTATGTAGGTTAACGAACGGGCATTTGGACTATGTAACTTACCTAGCAGGCAATTGGACTCTCTAGGTTACCTAGCGGGCACTTGGACTATCTAGGTTAACAAACGGGCACTTGGACTATCTAGGTTAACTAGCGGGCACTTGGACTATGTAGGTTACCTAGCGGGCACTTGCACTATCTAGGTTACCTAGCGGGCATTTGGACTATGTAGGTTACCTAGCGGGCACTTCGACTTCTAGGATAACGAATGGGCACTTGGACTATATATGTTGCATAGCGGGCAATTGGATTATCTAGGTTAGGTAATGGGCACTTGGACTATCTATGTTACCTAGCGGGAACTTGGACTATGTAGATTACCTAGCGGGCACTTCGACTATCTAGGTTAACGAAAGGGCACTTGGACTATGTAGGTTACCTAGAGGGCACTTGGATTGTCTAGGTTAGCTAACAGGAACTTGGAATATCTAGGTTACCTAGCGGGCACTTGGACTATGTAGGTTACCTTGCGGGCACTTGTACTATCTAGGTTACCTAACGGGAACATGGACTATGTAGGTTAACTAGCGTACACTTGGACTATCTAGGTTAACTAGCGGGCACATGGAATATCTAGGTTAACTAGTGGGCCCTTGGACTATGTAGGTTAACTAGCGGGCACTTGGACTATCTAGGTTAACTAGCAGGTTCTGGGACTATGTAGGTTAACTAGCGGGCACTTGGACTATCTAGGTTAACTAGCTGACCTTGGACTATGTAGGTTAACTATCGAGAAATTAGACTATCTAGGTTAACTAGCGGGCACTTGGACTATCTAGGTTAACAAGCGGGCACTTGCACAATGCAGGTTCCCCAGCGGGCACTTTGACTATGTAGGTTCCCTAGCGGGCACTTGGACTATATAGGTTCCCTAAGGGCACTTGGACTATCTAGGTTCCCTAACGGGCACTTGGACTATGTAGGTTAACTAGCGGGCACTTGGATGATCAAGGTTAACTAGCGGGCACTTGGACTATCTAGGTTAAGTAGCGGGCAATTGGACTATCTAGGTTAATTAGCGGGCACTTGTACAATGCAGGTTCCCTAGCGGGCACTTTGACTATGTACGTTCCCTAGCGGGCACTTAGACTCTGTAGGTTACCTAGCGGGCACTTGGACTATCTAGGTTGCCAACCTGGCACTTGAACTATCTATGTTACCTAGCGGGTTCTTGGAGTATGTAGGTTACCTAGCGGGCTGTTGGACTATCTAGGTTACCAAGCGGGCACTTGGACTATCGAGGTTAACTAACGGGCACTTGGACTATGTAAGTTCCCTAGCGGGCACTTGGACTATGTGGGTTTCCTGGCGGGCATTTGGACTATCTAGGTTACTTAACGGGCACTTGGACTATGTAGGTTCCCTAGCGGGCACTTGGATTATTTAGGTTCCCTATCGGGCACTTGGACTATGTAGGTTAACTAGAGGGCATTTGGACTATGTAGGGTACCTAGCGGGCACTTGGACTATGTAGGTTCCTTATCGGGCACTTGGAAAAATGTAGTTTATCTAGGGGGCACTAGGACTATGTAGGTTACCTAGAGGGCCCTTAGACTATCTAGGTTACCTATCGGGCATTTGGACTATGTAGGCTCCCAGCGGTCATTTGGATTATATAGATTACCTAGCGGGCACTTAGACTTTGTAGGTTACCTAGCGGGCACTAGGACTATCTAGGTTACCAAGCATTCACTTGAACTATCTACGTTACCTAGCGGGTACTTGGAGTATGTAGGTTACCTACCGGACTGTTGAACTATCTAGGTTACCTAGCGGGCACTTGGACTATCCAGGTTAACTAATGGGCACTTGGACTATGTAGGTTCCCTAGCGGGCCCTTGGACTATATAAGTTCCCTAGGGGGCACTTGGACTATCTGGGTTCCCTAGCGGGCATTTGGACTATCTAGGTAACCTAACGGGAACTTGGACTATGTAGGTTCCCTATCGAGCACTTGGAGAATGTAGGTTAACTAGGGGGCACTAGGACAATGTAGGTTACCTAGCGGGCCCTTGGAATATCTAGGTTACCTAGGGGGAACCTGTACTATGTAGGTTAACTAGTGGGCACTTGGACTATCTAGGTTACCTAGCAGGCACTTGGACTATGTACGTTCCCTAGCGGGCACTTGGACTATCTACGTTACCTAGCGGGCACTTGGACTATGTACATTACCTAGCGGGCACTTGGACTATGTACGTTTCCTAGCGGGTACTTGGACTAGATAGGTTCCCTAGCGGGCACTTGGTCTATCTAGGTTAACTAGCGAGCACTTGGACTATCTAGGTTAACTAGCGGGCATATGGATTATTAGGGCCCCTAGCGGGCATTTGGACTATATTGGTTCCCTAGCGGGCACTTGTACTATGTAGGTTAACTAGCGGACTTGGACAATCTAGGTTAACTAGTGGGTAGTTGGACTATGTAGGTTAACTAGCGGGCCCTTGAACTATGTAGATTAACTAGCGGCACTTGGACTATCTACGTTAACTATTGGGCCCTTGGACTATGTAGATTCCCTAGCGGGCACTTGGACTATCTAGGTTAACTAGCGGGCAATTGGACTATGTAGTTTCCCTAGCGGGCATTTGGATTGTTTAGGTTACCTAGTGGGCACTTGGACTATGTAGGTTACCTAGCGGGCACTTGGACTATCTAGGTTACCTAACGGGCACTTGGACTATGTACGTCCCCTAGCGGGCACTTGGACTATCTTGGTTAACTAGAGGGCCCTTGGACTATGTAGGTTAACTAGCGGGCACTTGGACTCTCTAGATTAACTAGCGGGCCCTTGGACTATCTAGGTTTACTAGCGGACACTTGGACTATCTAGGTTAACTAGCGGGCACTTGGACTATGTAGTCTCCCTAGCGGGCATTTGGATAATTTAGGTTACCTAGTGGGCACTTGGACTATGTAGGTTACCTAGCGGGCACTTGGACTATTTAAGTTAACTAGAAGGCACTTGGACTATCAAGGTTAACTAGCGGGCACTTGGACTATGTAGGTTAACTACCGTGCACTTGCACTATCTAGGTTACCTAGCGGGCACTTGGACCATGTATGTTCCCTAGCGGGCACTTGGACTATCTATGTTAACTAGCGGGCACTTGGAATATGTAGGTTAACTAGGGGACACTTGCACTATGTAGGTTTCCCAGCGGCACTTGGACTATCTAGGTTAACGAGCGGGCACTTGGACTATCTGGGTTAACTAGCGTGCACTTGGATTATGTAGGTTCCTTAGCGGGCACTAGGATTATCTAGTTTACCTAGCGGGCACTTGGACTATGTAGGTTAACTAGCGGGCCATTGGACTATCTAGGTTACATAGCTGGAACTTGGACTTTATAGGTTACCTTGCGGGCACTTGGACTATGTAGGTTAACCAAAGACACTTGGACGATCTAGGTTAAATAGTGGGCCCTTGGACTATGTAGGTTAACGAACGGGCATTTGGACTATGTAACTTACCTAGCAGGCAATTGGAATCTCTAGGTTACCTAGCGGGCACTTGGACTATCTAGGTTAACAAACGGGCACTTGGACTATCTAGGTTAACTAGCGGGCACTTGGACTATGTAGGTTACCTAGCGGGCACTTGCACTATCTAGGTTACCTAGCGGGCACTAGGACTATGTAGGTTAATTAGCGGGCACTTGGACTATCTAGGTTACCAAACGGGCATTTGGACAATGTAGGTTACCTAGCGGGCACTTCGACTTCTAGGTTAACGAATGGGCACTTGGACTATATATGTTGCATAGCGGGCAATTGGATTATCTAGGTTAGGTAATGGGCACTTGGACTATCTATGTTACCTAGCGGGAACTTGGACTATGTAGGTTACCTAGCGGGCACTTGGACTATGTAGGTTAACTAGAGGGCATTGTAGGTTACCTAGCGGGCACTTGTACAATGCAGGTTCCCTAACGGGCACATTGACTATGTAGGTTCCCTAGCGGGCACTTAGACTATGTAGGTTAACTAGCGGGCACTTGGACTATCTAGGGTAACTAGCGGGCCCTTGGACAATGTAGGTTACCTAGTGGGCACTTGGACGATCTAGGTTAACTAGCGGGTACTTGGACTATGTAGGTTAACTAGCGGGCCCTTGAACTATGTAGATTAACTAGCGGGCACTTGGACAATGTAGGTTCCCTAGCGGGCACTTGGACTCTGTATGTTCCCTACGGACACTTGAACTATGTAAGTTAACTACCGGGCACTTGGACTATGTAGGTTAACTAGCGGGCCCTTGGTCTATCTAGGTTACCTAGCGGGCACTTGGACTATCTAGATTAACTAGCGGGCACTTGGACTATGTAGGTTAACTAGCGGAAACTTGCACTATGTAGGTTACGTAGCGGGCACTTGGACTATGTAGGTTCCCTCTCAGGCCCTTGGACTATGTAAGTTCCCTCGCGGGCACTTGGACTATGTGGTTTTCCTGGCGGGCATTTGGACTATCTAGGTTAACTAACGGGCACTTGGACTATCTAGGTTAACTAACGGGCACTTGAACTATATAGGTTCCTTAGCGGATCCTTGGACTATATAAGTTCCCTAGTGGGCACTTGGACTATGTGGGTTCCCTAGCGGGCATATGACTATCTAGGTTACCTAACGGGCACTTGGACTATGTAGGTTCCCTAGCGGGCACTTGGATTATGTAGGTTCCCTATCGGGCACTTGGACTATGTAGGTAAACTAGAGGGCATTTGGATTATGTAGGGTACCTAGCGGGCACTTGGACTATGTAGGTTCCTTATCGGGCACTTGGAAAAGGTAGGTTAACTAGGGGGCACTAGGACTATGTAGGTTACCTAGAGGGCCCTTAGACTATCTAGGTTACCTAGCGGGCATTTGGACTATGTAGGCTCCCTAGCGGTCATTTGGACTATATAGATTACCTAGCGGGCACTTAGACTTTGTAGGTTACCTAGCGGGCACTAGGACTATCTAGGTTACCTAGCAGGCACTTGAACTATCTACGTTACCTAGCGGGTACTTGGAGTATGTAGGTTACCTATCGGGCTGTTGAACTATCTAGGTTACCTAGCGGGCACTTGGACTATGTGGGTTCCCTAGCGGGCATTTGGACTATCTAGGTTACCTAACGGGCACTTGGACTATGTAGGTTCCCTATCGGGCACTTGGAGAATGTAGGTTAACTAGGGGGCACTAGGACAATGTAGGTTACCGAGCGGGCCCTTGGACTACCTAGGTTACCTAGGGGGAACCTGTACTATGTAGGTTAACTAGTGGGCACTTGGACTATCTAGGTTACCTAGCAGGCACTTGGACTATGTACGTTCCCTAGCGGGCACTTGGACTATCTACGTTACCTAGCGGGCACTTGGACTATGTACGTTACCTAGCGGGCACTTGGATTATGTACGTTTCCTAGCGGGTACTTGGACTAGATAGGTTCCCTAGCGGGCACTTGGTCTATCTAGGTTAACTAGAGAGCACTTGGACTATCTAGGTTAACTAGCGGGCATATGGACTATTAGGGCCCCTAGCGGGCATTTGGACTATATTGGTTACCTAGCGGGCACTTGGACTATCTAGGTTAACTAACGGGCACTTGGACTATCTAGGTTAACTAATGGGCACTTGAACTATATAGGTTCCTTAGCGGATCCTTGGACTATATAAGTTCCCTAGTGGGCACTTGGACTATGTGGGTTCCCTAGCGGGCATATGACTATCTAGGTTACCTAACGGGCACTTGGACTATGTAGGTTCCCTAGCGGGCACTTGGATTATGTAGGTTCCCTATCGGGCACTTGGACTATGTAGGTAAACTAGAGGGCATTTGGATTATGTAGGGTACCTAGCGGGCACTTGGACTATGTAGGTTCCTTATCGGGCACTTGGAAAAGGTAGGTTAACTAGGGGGCACTAGGACTATGTAGGTTACCTAGAGGGCCCTTAGACTATCTAGGTTACCTAGCGGGCATTTGGACTATGTAGGCTCCCTAGCGGTCATTTGGACTATATAGATTACCTAGCGGGCACTTAGACTTTGTAGGTTACCTAGCGGGCACTAGGACTATCTAGGTTACCTAGCAGGCACTTGAACTATCTACGTTACCTAGCGGGTACTTGGAGTATGTAGGTTACCTATCGGGCTGTTGAACTATCTAGGTTACCTAGCGGGCACTTGGACTATGTGGGTTCCCTAGCGGGCATTTGGACTATCTAGGTTACCTAACGGGCACTTGGACTATGTAGGTTCCCTATCGGGCACTTGGAGAATGTAGATTAACTAGGGGGCACTAGGACAATGTAGGTTACCGAGCGGGCCCTTGGACTACCTAGGTTACCTAGGGGGAACCTGTACTATGTAGGTTAACTAGTGGGCACTTGGACTATCTAGGTTACCTAGCAGGCACTTGGACTATGTACGTTCCCTAGCGGGCACTTGGACTATCTACGTTACCTAGCGGGCACTTGGACTATGTACGTTACCTAGCGGGCACTTGGATTATGTACGTTTCCTAGCGGGTACTTGGACTAGATAGGTTCCCTAGCGGGCACTTGGTCTATCTAGGTTAACTAGAGAGCACTTGGACTATCTAGGTTAACTAGCGGGCATATGGACTATTAGGGCCCCTAGCGGGCATTTGGACTATATTGGTTACCTAGCGGGCACTTGGACTATCTAGGTTAACTAACGGGCACTTGGACTATCTAGGTTAACTAACGGGCACTTTAACTATATAGGTTCCTTAGCGGATCCTTGGACTATATAAGTTCCCTAGTGGGCACTTGGACTATGTGGGTTCCCTAGCGGGCATATGACTATCTAGGTTACCTATCGGGCACTTGGACTATGTAGGTTCCCTAGCGGGCACTTGGATTATGTAATTTCCCTATCGGGCACTTGGACTATGTAGGTCAACTGGCGGGCATTTGGACTATGTAGGTTACCTAGCGGGCACTTGGACTATGTAGGTTCCCTATCGGGCACTTGGAGAATGTAGGTTAACTAGGGGGCACTAGGACAATGTACGTTACCTAGCGGGCCCTTGGACTATCTAGGTTACCTAGGGGGAACCTGCACTATGTAGGTTAACTAGTGGGCACTTGGACTCTCTAGGTTACCTAGCAGGCACTTGGACAATGTACGTTACCTAGCGGGCACTTGGACTATCTACGTTACCTAGCGGGCACTTGGACTATGTACGTTACCTAGCAGGCACTTGGACTATGTGGGTTTCCTGGCGGGCATTTGGACTATCTAGGTTACCTAACGGGCACTTGGACTATGTAGGTTCCCTAGCGGGCACTTGGATTATGTAGGTTCCCTATCGGGCACTTGGACTATGTAGGTTAACTAGAGGGCATTTGGACTATGTAAGTTACCTAGCAGGCAATTGGACTATGTAGGTTCCCTTTCGGGCACTTGGAAAATGTAGGTTAACTAGGGGGCACTAGGACTATGTAGGTTACCTTACGGACCATTAGACTATCTAGGTTACCTAGCGAGCACTTGGACTATGTAGGCTCCCTAGCGGTCATTTGGACTATATAAATTACCTAGCGGGAACTTAGACTCTGTAGGTTACCTAGCGGGCACTTGGACTATCTAGGTTACCTAGCAGGCACTTGAACTATCTACGTTACCTAGCGGGTACTTGGAGTATGTAGGTTACCTACCGGGCTGTTGGACTATCTAGGTTACCTAGAGGGCACTTGGACTATCTAGGTTAACTAACGGGCACTTGGAGAATGTAGGTTAACTAGGGGGCACTAGGACAATGTAGGTTACCTAGCGGGCCCTTGGACTATCTAGGTTACCTAGGGGGAACATGCACTATGTAGGTTAACTAGTGGGCACTTGGACTATCTAGGTTACCTAGCAGGCACTTGGAATATGTAGGTTAACTAGCGGGCACTTGGACTATCTAGGTTACCTAGCGGGCACTTGGACTATGTACGTTCCGTAGCGGGCACTTGGACTATCTACGTTACCTAGTGGGCACTTGGAGTATGTACGTTTTCTAGCGGGTACTTGGACTAGATAGGATCCCTGGCGGGCACTTGATCTATCTAGGTTAACTAGCGGGCCCTTGGACTATCTAGGTTAACTAGCGAGCACTTGGACTATCTAGGTTAACTAGCGGGCATTTGGAATATTAGGGCCCCTAGCCGGCATTTGGACTATGTTGGTTACCTAGCGGGCACTTGGACTATGTAGGTTAACGAACGGGCACTTGGACTATGTAGGTATCCTAGTGGTCACTTGAACTGTCTAGGTTACCTAGCGGGCACTTAGACTATGTAGGTTAACTAGGGGGCATTGGACTATCTAGGTTAACTCGCGGGCCCTTGGACGATGTAGGTTAACTAGCAGGTACTTGGACTATGTAGTTTAACTAGCGGGCCCTTGGACTATGTAGATTAACAAGCGGCACTTGGACTATCTACGTTAACTAGCGGGCCTTGGACTATGTAGATTCCCTAGCGGGCACTTGGACTATGTATGTTCCAGAGCGGCCACTTGGACTACGTAGGTTCCCAAGCAGTCACTTGGACTATGTAGGTTCCAGGGCGGGCACTTAGACTATCTAGGTTCCCTAGCGGGCACTTGTACTATGTAGGTTAATTAGAGGACACTTGGACGATCTACGTTAACTAGCAGGCACTTGGACTATGTAGGTTCCCTAGCGGGCACATGGACTCTGTATGTTCCCTACGGACACTTGAACCATGTAAGTTAACTACCGGGCACTTGGACTATGTAGGTTAACTAGTGGGTCCTTGGTCTATCTAGGTTACCTAGCGGGCACTTGGTCTATGTAGGTTAACTACCGGGCACTTGCACTATCTAGGTTACCGAACGGGCATTTGGACTATGTAGGTAACCTAGCGGGCACTTGGACTTCTAGGTTAACGAACGGGCACTTGGACTATGTATGTTGCATAGCGGGCAATTGGACAATCTAGATTAGGTAACGGGCACTTGGACTATCTAAGTTTCTTAGCGGGCACTTGGACGATCTAGGTTAACTAGAGGGCACTTGGACTATGTAGGTTAACTAGCGTGCACTTGGACTATCTAGGTTTCTTAGCGGGTACTTGGACTATGTAGGTTAACTAGCGGGCCCTTGGACTATGTAGATTAACTAGCTGCACTTGGACTATCTACGTTAACTAGCGGGCCCTTGGACTTTGTAGATTCCCTAGCTGGCATTTGGACTATATAGATAACCTGGCGGGCACATTGACTTTGTAGGTTACCTAGCGGCACATGGACTATCTAGGTTACGTAGCTGGCACTTGAACTATCTACGTTATAGCGGGTTCTTAGAGTATGTAGGTTACCAAGCGGGGTGTTGGACTATCTAGGTTACCAAGCGGGGACTTGGACTATGTAGGTTAACTAACGGGCACTTGGACTGTGTAGATTCCCTAGCGGGCCCTTGGACTATGTAAGTTCCTTAGCGGGCACTTGGACTATGTGGGTTTCCTGGCGGGCATTTGGACTATCTAGGTTACCTAACGGGCACTTGGACTATGTAGGTCCCTAGTGGGCACTTGGATTATGTAGGTTCCCTATCGGGCACTTGGACTATGTAGGTTAACTAGAGGGCATTGTAGGTTACCTAGCAGGCACTTGGACTATGTAGGTTCCCTATCGGGCACATGGAAAATGTAGGTTAACTAGGGGGCACTAGGACTATGTAGGTTACCTAGCGGGCCCTTAGACTATCTAGGTTACCTAGCGAGCATTTGGACTATATAGATTACCTAGCGGGAACTTAGACTTTGTAGGTTACCTAGCGGGCACTTGGACTATCTAGGTTACCTAGTTGGCTCTTGAACTATCTACGTTACCTAGCGGTTTACTTGGACTATGTAGGTTAACTAGTGGGCCCTTGGACTATGTAGCTTAACTAGCGGCACTTGGACTATCTACGTTAACTAGCGGGCCCTTGGACTATGTAGATTCCCTAGCTGGCATTTGGACTATATAGATAACCTGGCGGGCACTTTGACTTTGTAGGTTACCTAGCGGCACATGGACTATCTGGGTTACCTAGCTGGCACTTGAACTATCTACGTTATAGCGGGTTCTTAGAGTATGTAGGTTACCTACCGGGCTGTTGGACTATCTAGGTTACCTAGCGGGCACTTGGACTACCTAGGTTAGCTAACTGGCACTTGGACTATGTAGGTTAACTAGCGGACACTTGCACGATCTAGGATAACTAGGGGGCTCTTGCACTATGTAGGTTAACTAACGGGCATTTGGACTATGTAGGTTACCTAGCGGGCACTTGTTCTATGTAGGTTCCCTATCGGGCACTTGGAGAATGTAGGTTAACTAGGGGGCACTAGGACAATGTAGGTTACCTAGCGGGCCCTTGGACTATCTAGGTTACCTAGGGGGAACCTGTACTATGTAGGTTAACTAGTGGGCACTTGGACTATCTAGGTTACCTAGCAGGCACTTGGAATATGTAGGTTAACTAGCCGGCACTTGGACGATCTAGGTTACCTAGCGGGCACTTGGACTATGTACGTTCCCTAGCGGGCACTTGGCCATATATGTTAACTAGTGGGCACTTGGACTATCTATGTTAACTACCGGGCACTTGGACTATGTAGGTTAACTAGGGGACACTTGCACTATGTAGGTTACCTAGCGGCACTTGGACTATGTAGGTTAACTAGCGTGCATTTGGACTATGTAGGTTAACTAGAGGACACTTGGACGATCTAGGTTAACTAGTGGGCCCTTGGACTATGTAGGTTAATGAACGGGCATTTGGACTATGTAGGTTACCTAGCAGACACTTGGACTGTCTAGGTAACCTAGCGGGCACTTGGCTATCTAGGTTAACGAACGGGCACTTGGACTATATACGTTGCCTAGCGGGCTTTTGGACTATGTAAGTTACCTAGCGGGCACTTGGACTATCTAGGTTACCTAGCAGGCACTTGTATTATGTAGGTTAACTAGAGGACACTTGGACTATCTTGGTTAACTAGTGGGCCCTTGGACTATGTAGGTTAACTAGCGGGCACTTGGACAATCTCGGTTAACTAGCGGGCACATGGAATATCTAGGTTAACTAGCGGGCCCTAGGACTATGTAGGTTAACTAGCGGGCACTTGGACTATCTAGGTTAACTAGCGGGTTTTTGGACTATGTAGGTTAACTAGCGGGCACTTGGACTATCTAGGTTAACTAGCTGACCTTGGACTATGTAAATTAACTAGCGGGCAGTTGGACTATCTAGGTTAACTAGCGGGACTTGGACTATGTAGGTTCCCTAGCATGCACTTGGACTATTTCGGTTAACTAGAGGGCCCTTGGACTATATAAATTATCTAGCGGCACTTGGACTATCTACGTTAACTAGGGGGCCCTTGGACTATGTAGATTCCCTAGCGGGCACTTGGATTCTGAATGTTCCCTACGGACACTTGAACTATGTAGGTTCCCTAGCAGGCACTTGGACTATGTAGGTTCCAGACCGGGCACTTGGACTATGTAAGTTAACTACCGGGCACTTGGACTATGTAGGTTAACCAGCGGGCCCTTGGACTATCTTGGTTACCTAGCGGGCACTTGGATTATGTAGGTTACCTACCGGGCACATGCACTATCTAGGTTACCAAACGGGCACTTGGACTATGTACGTTCCCTAGCGGACACTTGGCTATAAATGTTAACTAGTGGGCACTTGGACTATCTATGTCAACTACCGGGCACTTGGACTATGTAGGTTAACTAGGGGACACTTGCACTATGTAGGTTACCTAGCGGCACTTGGACTATGTAGGTTAACTAGCGTGCATTTGGACTATGTAGGTTAACTAGAGGACACTTGGACGATCTAGGTTAACTAGTGGGCCCTTGACTATGTAGGTTAATGAACGGGCATTTGGACTATGTAGGTTACCTAGCAGACACTTGGACTGTCTAGGTAACCTATCGGGCACTTGGCTATCTAGGTTAACGAACGGGCACTTGGACTATCTACGTTGCCTAGCGGGCATTTGGACTATGTAAGTTACCTAGCGGGCACTTGGACTATCTAGGTTACCTAGCGGGAACTTGTACTATGTAGGTTAACTAGAGGACACTTGGACTATCTTGGTTAACTAGTGGGCCCTTGGACTATGTAGGTTAACTAGCGGGCACTTGGACTATTTAAGTTAACTAGAAGGCACTTGGACTATCAAGGTTAACTAGCGTGCACTTGGACTATGTGGGTTCCTTAGCGGGCACTAGGATTATCTAGTTTACCTAGCGGGCGCTTGGACTATGTAGGTTAACTAGCGGGCCATTGGACTATCTAGGTTACATAGCTGGAACTTGGACTTTATACGTTACCTTGCGGGCACTTGGACTATGTAGGTTAACCAAAGACACTTGGACGATCTAGGTTAAATAGTGGGCCCTTGGACTATGTAGGTTAACGAACGGGCATTTGGACTATGTAACTTACCTAGCAGGCAATTGGACTCTCTAGGTTACCTAGCGGGCACTTGGACTATCTAGGTTAACAAACGGGCACTTGGACTATCTAGGTTAACTAGCGGGCACTTGGACTATGTAGGTTACCTAGCGGGCACTTGCACTATCTAGCTTACCTAGCGGGCACTTGGACTATGTTGGTCAATTAGCGGGCACTTGGACTATCTAGGTTACCGAACGGGCATTTGGACTATGTAGGTTACCTAGCGGGCACTTCGACTTCTAGGTTAACGAATGGGCACTTGGACTATATATGTTGCATAGCGGGCAATTGGATTATCTAGGTTAGGTAATGGGCACTTGGACTATCTATGATACCTAGCGGGAACTTGGACTATGTAGGTTACCTAGCGGGCACTTGGACTATCTAGGTTAACGAAAGGGCACTTGGACTATGTAGGTTACCTAGAGGGCACTTGGATTGTCTAGGTTAGCTAACAGGAACTTGGAATATCTAGGTTACCTAGCGGGCACTTGGACTATGTAGGTTACCTTGCGGGCACTTGTACTATCTAGGTTACCTAACGGGAACATGGACTATTTAGGTTAACTAGCGTACACTTGGACGATCTTGGTTAACTAGCGGGCACTTGGAATATCTAGGTTAACTAGCGGGCCCTTGGACTACGTAGGTTAACTAGCGGGCACTTGGACTATTTAGGTTAACTAGCAGGTTCTGGGACTATGTAGGTTAACTAGCGGGCACTTGGACTATCTAGGTTAACTAGCTGACCTTGGACTATGTAGGTTCCCTAGCGGGCACTTTGACTATGTAGGTTCCCTAGCGGGCACTTGGACTATATAGGTTCCCTACGGGCACTTGGACTATCTAGGTTCCCTAACGTGCACTTGGAATATGTAGGTTCCCTATCGGGTTCTTGGACTATGTAGGTTCCTCAGCGGGCACTTGGACTATGTAGGTTCCCTATCGGGCATTGGACTATGTAGGTTAACTAGCAGGACCTTGGACTATCTAGGTTACCTAGCGGGCACTTGAACTATGTACATACCCTAGTGGGCACTTGGACTATCTAGGTTAACTAGCGGGCACTTGGACTATGTACGTCCCCTAGCGGGCACTTGGACTATCTAGGTTAACTAGAGGGCCCTTAGACTATGTAGGTTAACTAGCGGGCACTTGGACTCTCTAGATTAACTAGCGGGCCCTTGGACTATCTAAGTTTACCAGCGGGCACTTGGACTATCTAGGTTAACTAGCGGGCACTTGGACTATGTAGTTTCCCTAGCGGGCATTTGGATTATTTAGGTTACCTAGTGGGCACTTGGACTATGTATGTTACCTAGCGGGCACTTGGACCATTTAAGTTAACTAGAAGGCACTTGGACTATCAAGGTTAACTAGCGGGCACTTGGACTATCTAGGTTATCTAGCGGGCACTTGGACTATGTAGGTTATCTAGCGGGCACTTGGTCTATCTAGGTTAACTAGCGTGCACTTGGATTATCTAGGCTAACTAAAGGGCACTTGGACTATGTATGTTCCAGAGCGGGCAATTGGACTATGTAGGTTCCCTAAAGGGCACTTGGACTATCTAGGTTACCGAACGGGCACTTGGACTATGTAGGTTAACTAGCGGACAATTGGACGATCTAGGTTAACTAGCGGGTACTTGGACTATCTAGGTTAACTAGCGGTCCCTTGGACAATAGGTTAACTAGCAGGCACTTGGACTATGTAGGTTCCCTAGCGGGCATTTAGACTATATAGGTTACCTAGCGGGCACTCGGACTATGTAGGTTACCTAGCGGGCACTTGGACTATGTAGGTTAACTAGCAGGCCCTTGGACTTTCTAGGTTAGCTAACTGGCAATTGGACTATGTAGGTTAACTAGCAGACACTTGCACGATCTAGGTTAACTAGCGCGCTCTTGCACTATGTAGGTTAACTAGCTGGCCCATTGACTATGTAGGTTAACTAGTGGGCACTTGGACGATCTAGGTTAACTAGCGGGCACTTGGACGATATAGGTTAATTAGTGGGCACTTGGATTATCTCGGTTACCTAGGGGGCACTTGGACTATGTAGGTCCCCTAGAGGGCATTTGGACTATATAGATAACCTAGCGGGCACTTAGACTCTATAGGTTACCTAGCGGGCACTTGGACTAACTAGGTTACCTAGCTGGCACTTGAAATATCTACGTTACCTAGCGGGTTCTTGGAGTATGTAGGTTACCTAACGGTCTGTTGGACTATCTAGGTTACCAAGCGGTCACTTGGACTATCTAGGTTAACTAACGGAAACTTGGACTATGTAGGTTCCCTAGCGGGCCCTTGGACTATGTAAGTTCCCTAGCGGGCACTTGGATTATGTGGGTTTCCTGGCGGGCGTTTGGACGATCTTGGTTACCTAACGGGCACTTGGACTATGTAGGTTCCCTAGCGGGCACTTGGATTATGTAAGTTCCCTATCGGGCACTTGGACTATGTAGGTTAACTAGAGAGCATTTGGATTATGTAGGTTACCAGCAGGCACTTGGACTATGTAGGTTCCCTATCGGGCACTTGGAAATTGTACGTTAACTAGGGGGCACTAGGACTATGTAGGTTACCTAGCGGGCCCTTGGACTATCTAGGTTACCTAGCGGGCATTTGGACTATGTATGCTCCCTAACGGGCATTTGGACTATATAGATTACCTAGCGGGCAATTAGACTTTGTAGGTTACCTAGCGGGCACTTGGACTATCTAGGTTACCTAGCGGGTACTTGGAGTATGTAGGTTACCTACCGGGCTGTTAGACTATCTAGGTTACCAAGCGGGCACTTGGACTATCTAGGCTAACTAACGGGTACTTGGACTATGTAGGTTCCCTAGCGGGCCCTTGGACTATGTAAGTTCCCTAGCGGGCACTTGGACTATGTGGGTTCCCTAGCAGGCATTTGGACTATCTAGGTTACCTAACGGGCACGTGGACTATGTGGGTTCCCTAGAGGGCATTTGGACTATCTAGGTTACCAAGCGGGCAGTTGGACTATGTACGTTCCCTAGCGGGCACTTGGACTATCTATGTTAACTAGCGGGCACTTGGACTATGTAGGTTCCCTATCGGGCACTTGCACTAGATAGGTCCCCTAGCGGGCACTTGGTCTATCTAGGTTAACTAGCGGGCACTTAGACTATCTATGTTAACTAGCGAGCACTTGGACTATCTAGGTTAACTAGCGGGCATTTGGATTATTAGGGTCCCTAGCAGGCATTTGGAGTATATTGGTTACCTAGCGGGCACTTGGACTATTTAGGTTAACGAACGGGCACTTGGACTATGTAGGTAGCCTAGTGGTCACTTGAACTGTCTAGGTTACCTAGCGGGCACTTGGAGTATGTAGGTTAACTAGGGGGCACTTGGACTATCTAGGTTAACTAGCGGGCCCTTGGACGTTGTAGGTTAACTAGCGGGCCCTTGGAGTATGTAGGTTAACTAGCAGGCCCTTGGACTATGTAGGTTAACTAGCGGGCACTTGGACGATCTAGGTTAACTAGCGGATACTTGGACTATGTAGGTTAACTAGCGGGCCCATGGAATATGTAGATTAAGTAGTGGCACTTGGACTATCTACATTAACTAGCGGGCCCTTGGACTATGTAGATTCCCTAGCGGGCACTTGGACTATGTATGATCCAGAGCGGGCACTTGGACTATGTAGGTTCCCTAGCAGGCACTTGGACTATGTAGGTTCCCTAGCGGGCACTTGTACTATGTAGGTTAACTAGCGGACTTGGACAACCTAGGTTAACTAGCGGGTAGTTGGACTATGTAGGTTAACTAGCGGGCCCTTGAACTATGTAGATTAACTAGCGGCACTTGGACTATCTACGTTAACTAGCGGGCCCTTGGACTATGTAGATTCCCTAGCGGGCACTTGGACTATCTAGGTTAACTAGCGGGCACTTGGACTATGTAGTTTTCCAAGCGGGCATTTGGATTATTTAGGTTACCTAGTGGGCACTTGGACTATGTAGGTTACCTAGCGGGCACTTGGACTATCTAGGTTACCTAGCCAGGCACTTCGACTATGTACGTCCCCTAGCGGGCTCTTGGACTATCTAGGTTAACTAGAGGGCCCTTGGACTATGTAGGTTAACTAGCGGGCACTTGGACTCTCTAGATTAACTAGCGGGCCCTTGGACTATCTAGGTTTACTAGCGGGCACTTGGACTATCTAGGTTAACTAGCGGGCACTTGGACTATGTAGTTTCCCTAGCGGGCATTTGGATAATTTAGGTTACCTAGTGGGCACTTGGACTATGTAGGTTACCTAGCGGGCACTTGGACTATTTAAGTTAACTAGAAGGCACTTGGACTATCAAGGTTAACTAGCGGGCACTTGGACTATGTAGGTTAACTACCGTGCACTTGCACTATCTAGGTTACCTAGCGGGCACTTGGACCATGTATGTTCCCTAGCGGGCACTTGGACTATCTATGTTAACTAGTGGGCACTTGGAATATGTAGGTTAACTAGGGGACGCTTGCACTATGTAGGTTACCTAGCGGCACTTGGACTATCTAGGTTAACTAGCGGGCACTTGGACTATCTGGGTTAACTAGCGTGCACTTGGACTATGTGGGTTCCTTAGCGGGCACTAGGATTATCTAGTTTACCTAGCGGGCACTTGGACTATGTAGGTTAACTAGCGGGCCATTGGACTATCTAGGTTACATAGCTAGAACTTGGACGTTATAGGTTACCTTGCGGGCACTTGGACTATGTAGGTTAACCAAAGACACTTGGACGATCTAGGTTAAATAGTGGGCCCTTGGACAATGTAGGTTAACGAACGGGCATTTGGACTATGTAACTTACCTAGCAGGCAATTGGACTCTCTAGGTTACCTAGCGGGCACTTGGACTATCTAGGTTAACAAACGGGCACTTGGACTATCTAGGTTAACTAGCGGGCACTTGGACTATGTACGTTACCTAGCGGGCACTTGCACTATCTAGGTTACCTAGCGGGCACTTGGACTATGTTGGTTAATTAGCGGGCACTTGGACTATCTAGGTTACCGAACGGGCATTTGGACTACGTAGGTTACCTAGCGGGCACTTCGACTTCTAGGTTAACGAATGGGCACTTGGACTATATATGTTGCATAGCGGGCAATTGGATTAACTAGGTTAGGTAATGGGCACTTGGACTATCTATGTTACCTAGCGGGAACTTGGACTATGTAGGTTACCTAGCGGGCACTTGGACTATCTAGGTTAACGAAAGGGCACTTGGACTATGTAGGTTACCTAGAGGGCACTTGGATTGTCTAGGTTAGCTAACAGGAACTTGGAATATCTAGGTTACCTAGCGGGCACTTGGACTATGTAGGTTACCTTGCGGGCACTTGTACTATCTAGGTTACCTAACGGGAACATGGACTATGTAGGTTAACTAGCGTACACTTGGAAGATCTAGGTTAACTAGCGGGCACTTGGAATATCTAGGTTAACTAGCGGGCCCTTGGACTATGTAGGTTAACTAGCAGGTTCTGGGACTATGTAGGTTAACTAGCGGGCACTAGGACTATCTAGGTTAACTAGCTGACCTTGGACTATGTAGGTTAACTATCGAGAAATTAGACTATCTAGGTTAACTAGCGGGCACTTGGACTATCTAGGTTAACAAGCGGGCACTTGCACAATGCAGGTTCCCTAGCGGGCACTTTGACTATGTAGGTTCCCTAGCGGGCACATGGACTATATAGGTTCCCTAAGGGCACTTGGACTATCTAGGTTCCCTAACGGGCACTTGGACTATGTAGGTTCCTCTGCGGGCACTTGGACAATGTAGGTTCCCTATCAGGCACTTGGACTATGTAGGTTAACTAGCGGGCACTTGGATGATCAAGGTTAACTAGCGGGCACTTGGACTATCTAGGTTAAGTAGCGGGCAATTGGACTATCTAGGTTAATTAGCGGGCACTTGTACAATGCAGGTTCCCTTGCGGGCACTTTGACTATGTAGGTTCACTAGCGGGCACTTAGACTCTGTAGGTTACCTAGCGGGCACTTGGACTAGCTAGGTTGCCAAGCTGGCACTTGAACTATCTATGTTACCTAGCGGGTTCTTGGAGTATGTAGGTTTCCTAGCGGGCTGTTGGACTATCTAGGTTACCAAGCGGGCACTTGGACTATCGAGGTTAACTAACGGGCACTTGGACTATGTAAGTTCCCTAGCGGGCACTTGGACTATGTGGGTTTCCTGATGGGCATTTGGACTATCTAGGTTAATTAACGGGCACTTGGAGTATGTAGTTTCCCTAGCGGGCACTTGGATTATTTAGGTTCCCTATCGGGCACTTGGACTATGTAGGTTAACTAGAGGGCATTTGGACTATGTAGGGTACCTAGCGGGCACTTGGACTATGTAGGTTCCTTATCGGGTACTTGGAAAAATGTAGGTTAACTAGGGGACACTAGGACTATGTAGGTTACCTAGAGGGCCCTTAGACTATCTAGGTTACCTAGCGGGCATTTGGACTATGTAGGCTCCCTAGCGGTCATTTGGATTATATAGATTACCTAGCGGGCACTTAGACTTTGTAGGTTACCTAGCGGGCACTACGACTATCTAGGTTACCTAGCATTCACTTGAACTATCTACGTTACCTAGCGGGTACTTGGAGTATGTAGGTTACCTACCGGACTGTTGAACTATCTAGGTTACCTAGCGGGCAATTGGACTATCCAGGTTAACTAGCGGGCACTTGGAATATCTAGGTTAACTAGCGGGCCCTTGGACTATGTAGGTTAACTAGTGGGCACTTGGACTATCTAGGTTAACTAGCAGGTTCTGGGACTATGTAGGTTAACTAGCGGGCACTAGGACTATCTAGGTTAACTAGCTGACCTTGGACTATGTAGGTTAACTATCGAGAAATTAGACTATCTAGGTTAACTAGCGGGCACTTGGACTATCTAGGTTAACAAGCGGGCACTTGCACAATGCAGGTTCCCTAGCGGGCACTTTGACTATGTAGGTTCCCTAGCGGGCACATGGACTATATAGGTTCCCTAAGGGCACTTGGACTATCTAGGTTCCCTAACGGGCACTTGGACTATGTAGGTTCCTCTGCGGGCACTTGCACAATGTAGGTTCCCTATCAGGCACTTGGACTATGTAGGTTAACTAGCGGGCACTTGGATGATCAAGGTTAACTAGCGGGCACTTGGACTATCTAGGTTAAGTAGCGGGCAATTGGACTATCTAGGTTAATTAGCGGGCACTTGTACAATGCAGGTTCCCTAGCGGGCACTTTGACTATGTAGGTTCACTAGCGGGCACTTAGACTCTGTAGGTTACCTAGCGGGCACTTGGACTAGCTAGGTTGCCAAGCTGGCACTTGAAATATCTATGTTACCTAGCGGGTTCTTGGAGTATGTAGGTTACCTAGCGGGCTGTTGGACTATCTAGGTTACCAAGCGGGCACTTGGACTATCGAGGTTAACTAACGGGCACTTGGACTATGTAAGTTCCCTAGCGGGCACTTGGACTATGTGGGTTTCCTGGTGGGCATTTGGACTATCTAGGTTACTTAACGGGCACTTGGAGTATGTAGTTTCCCTAGCGGGCACTTGGATTATTTAGGTTCCCTATCGGGCACTTGGACTATGTAGGTTAACTAGAGGGCATTTGGACTATGTAGGGTACCTAGCGGGCACTTGGACTATGTAGGTTCCTTATCGGGCACTTGGAAAAATGTAGGTTAACTAGGGGGCACTAGGACTATGTAGGTTACCTAGAGGGCCCTTAGACTATCTAGGTTACCTAGCGGGCATTTGGACTATGTAGGCTCCCTAGCGGTCATTTGGATTATATAGATTACCTAGCGGGCACTTAGACTTTGTAGGTTACCTAGCGGGCACTAGGACTATCTAGGTTACCTAGCATTCACTTGAACTATCTACGTTACCTAGCGGGTACTTGGAGTATGTAGGTTACCTACCGGACTGTTGAACTATCTAGGTTACCTAGCGGGCAATTGGACTATCCAGGTTAACTAACGGGCACTTGGACTATGTAGGTTCCCTAGCGGCCCCTTGGACTATATAAGTTCCCTAGCGGGCACTTGGACTATGTAGGTTAACTAGCGGGCACTTGGACTATCTAGGTTAACTAGCGGGCCCTTCGACAATGTAGGTTACCTAGTGGGCACTTGGACGATCTAGGTTAACTAGCGGGTACTTGGACTATGTAGGTTAACTAGCGGGCCCTTGAACTATGTAGATTAACTAGCGGGCACTTGGACAATGTAGGTTCCCTAGCGGGCACTTGGACTCTGTATGTTCCCTACGGACACTTGAACTATGTAAGTTAACTACCGGGCACTTGGACTATGTAGGTTAACTAGCGGGCCCTTGGTCTATCTAGGTTACCTAGCGGGCACTTTGACTATCTAGATTAACTAGCGGGCACTTGGACTATGTAGGTTAGCTAGCGGACACTTGCACTATGTAGGTTACGTAGTGGGCACTTGGACTTGTAGGGTAACTAGAAGGCCCTTGGACTATCTAGGTTAGCTAACTGGCACTTGGATTATGTAGGTTAACTAGCGGACACTTGCACGATCTAGGTTAACTAGCGGGCTCTTGCATTATGTTGGTTAACTAGCGGGCCCATTGACTATGTAGGTAAACTAGTGGGCACTTGGACGATCTAGGTTAACTAGCGGGCACTTGGATTATCTAGGTTACCTAGCGAGCACTTGGACTATGTAGGTTCCCCAGCGGGCATTTGGACTATATAGATAACCCAGCGGGCACTTAGACTCTGTAGGTTACCTAGCGGGCACTTGGACTGTCTAGGTTACCTAGCTGGCACTTGAACTATATATGTTACCTAGCGGGTTCTTGGAGTATGTAGGTTACCTAGCGGGCTGTTGGATTATCTAGGTTACCAAGCGGGCACTTGGACTATCTAGGTTAACTAAAGGGCACTTGGACTACGTAGGTTCCCTCTCAGGCCCTTGGACTATGTAAGTTCCCTAGCGGGCACTTGGACTATGTGGTTTTCCTGGCGGGCATTTGGACTATCTAGGTTACTTAACGGGCACTTGGACTATGTAGGTTCCCTAGCGGGCACTTGGATTATGTAGGTTCCCTATCGGGCACTTGGACTATGTAGGTTAACTAGAGGGCATTTGGATTATGTAGGGTACCTAGCGGGCACTTGGACTATGTAGGTTCCTTATCGGGCACTTGGAAAAGGTAGGTTAACTAGGGGGCACTAGGACTATGTAGGTTAACTAGAGGGCCCTTAGACTATCTAGGTTACCTAGCGGGCATTTGGACTATGTAGGCTCTCTAGCGGTCATTTGGACTATATAGATTACCTAGCAGGCACTTAGACTTTGTAGGTTACCTAGCGGGCACTAGGACTATCTAGGTTACCTAGCAGGCACTTGAACTCTCTATGTTACCTAGCGGGTACTTGGAGTATGTAGGTTACCTATCGGGCTGTTGAACTATCTAGGTTACCTAGCGGGCACTTGGACTATGTGGGTTCCCTAGCGGGCATTTGGACTATCTAGGTTACCTAACGGGCACTTGGACTATGTAGGTTCCCTAGCGGGCACTTGGATTATGTAATTTCCCTATCGGGCACTTGGACTACGTAGGTTAACTGGCGGGCATTTGGACTATGTAGGTTACCTAGCGGGCACTTGGACTATGTATGTTCCCTATCGGGCACTTGGAGAATGTAGGTTAACTAGGGGGCACTAGGACAATGTAGGTTACCTAGCAGGCCCTTGGACTATCTAGGTTACCTAGGGGGAACCTGCACTATGTAGGTTAACTAGTGGGCACTTGGACTCTCTAGGTTACCTAGCAGGCACTTGGACAATGTACGTTACCTAGAGGGCACTTGGACTATCTACGTTACCTAGCGGGCACTTGGACTATGTACGTTACCTAGCAGGCACTTGGACTATGTGGGTTTCCTGGCGGGCATTTGGACTATCTAGGTTACCTAACGGGCACTTGGACTATGTAGGTTCCCTAGCGGGCACTTGGATTATGTAGGTTCCCTATCGGGCACTTGGACTATGTAGGTTAACTAGAGGGCTTTTGGACTATGTAGGTTACCTAGCAGGCACTTGGACTATGTAGGTTCCCTCTCGGGAACTTGGAAAATGTAGGTTAACTAGGGGGCACTAGGACTATGTAGGTTACCTAGTGGGCCCTTAGACTATCTAGGTTACCTAGCGAGCACTTGGACTATGTAGGCTCCCTAGCGGTCATTTGGACTATATAGATTACCTAGCGGGAACTTAGACTCTGTAGGTTACCTAGCAGGCACTTGGACTATCTAGGTTACCTAGCAGGCACTTGAACTATCTACGTTACCTAGCGGGTACTTGGAGTATGTAGGTTACCTACCGGGCTGTTGGACTATCTAGGTTACCTAGCGGGCACTTTTACTATCTAGGTTAACTAACGGGCACTTGGACTATGTAGGTTCCAATCGGGCAGTTGGAGAATGTAGGTTAACTAGGGGGCACTAGGACAATGTAGGTTACCTAGCGGGCCCTTCGACTATCTAGGTTACCTAGGGGGAACCTGCACTATGTAGGTTAACTAGTGGGCACTTGGACTATCTAGGTTACCTAGCAGTCACTTGGAATATGTAGGTTAACTAGCGGGCACTTGGACTATCTAGGTTACCTAGCGGGCACTTGGACTATGTACGTTCCGTAGCGGGCACTTGGACTATCTACGTTACCTAGTGGGCACTTGGACTATGTACGTTTTCTAGCGGGTATTTGGACTAGATAGGATCCCTTGCGGGCACTTGGTCTATCTAGGTTAACTAGCGGGCCCTTGGACTATCTAGGTTAACTAGCGAGCACTTGGACTATCTAGGTTAACTAGCGGGCATTTGGAATATTAGGGCCCCTAGCGGGCATTTGGACTATATTGTTTACTTAGCGGGCACTTGGACTATGTAGGTCAACGAACGGGCACTTGGACTATATAGGTAACCTAGTGGTCACTTGAACTGTCTAGGTTACCTAGCGGGCACTTAGACTATGTAGGTTAACTAGCGGGCACTTGGACTATCTAGGTTAACTAGCGGGCGCTTGGACTATGTAGGTTACCTAGTGGGCACTTGGACGATCTAGGTTAACTAGCGGGTAATTGGACTATGTAGGTTAACTAGCGGGCCCTTGGACTATTTAGGTTAACTAGCGGGCAGTTGGACTGTCTAGGTTACCTAGGGAGCTTTTGGACGATGTAGGTTAACTAGAGGGCCCTTGGACTATGTAGGTTAACTAGCGGGCGCTTGGACTATGTAGGTTACCTAGTGGGCACTTGGACGATCTAGGTTAACTAGCGGGTACTTGGACTATGTAGGTTAACTAGCGGGCCCTTGGACTATGTAGATTAACTAGCGGCACTTGGACTATCTACGTTAACTAGCGGGCCCTTGCACTATGTAGGTTAACTAGCGGGCCCATGGATTATGTAGGTTTACTAGCAGGCACTTGGACTATCTAGGTTATCTAGCGGGCACTTGGACTATCTAGGTTAACTAGCGGGCATTTGGAATATTTAGGTTACCTAGCGGGAACATAGACTCTGTACGTTACCTAGCGGGCACTTGGACTATCTAGGTTACCTAGCTGGCACTTGAACTATCTACGTTACCTAGCTAGTACTTGGAGTATGTAGGTTACGTACCGGGCTGTTGGACTATCTAGGTTACCTAGCGGGCACTTGGACTATCTAGGTTAACTAACGGGCATTTGGACTATGTAGGTTCCCTATCGGGCAGTTGGAAAATGTAGGTTAACTAGGGGGCACTAGGACTATGTAGGATAGCTAGCGGGCCCTTAGACTATCTAGGTTACCTAGCGAGCATTTGGACTATGTAGGCTCCCTAGCGGTCATTTGGACTATATAGATTACCTCGCGGGAACTTAGACTTTGTAGGTTACCTAGCGGGCACTTGGACTATCTAGGTTACCTAGCTGGCACTTGAACTATCTATGTTACCTAGCAGGTACTTGGAGTATGTAGGTCACCTAGCGGGCTGTTGGACTATCTAGGTTACCAAGCGGGGACTTGGACTATCTAGGTTAACTAACGGGCACTTGGACTGTGTAGATTCCCTAGCGGGCCCTTGGACTATGTAAGTTCCCTAGCGGGCACTTGGACTATGTGGGTTTCCTGGCGGGCATTTGGACTATCTAGGTTACCTAACGGGCACGTGGACTATGTTAGTTCCCTAGCTGGCACTTGGATTATGTAGGTTCCCTATCGGGCACTTGGACTATGTAGATTAACTAGAGGGCATTTGGCCTATGTAGGTTACCTAGCGGGCACTTGGATTATGTAGGTTCCCTATGGGGCACTTGGAGAATGCAGGTTAACTAGGGGGCACTAGGAGTATGTAGGTGAACTAGCGGGCCCTTGGACTATCTAGGTTACCTAAGGGGAACCTGGACTATGTAGGGTAACTAGTGGGCACTTGGACTATCTACGTTACCTAGAGGGCACTTGGACTATGTACTTTTCCAAGAGGGTACTTGGACTAGATAGGTTCCCTAGCGGGCACTTGGTCTATCTAGGTTAACTAGCGAGCACTTGGACTATCTAGGTTAACTAGCGGGCATATGGACTATTAGGGCCCCTAGCGGGCATTTGGACTATATTGGTTCCCTAGCGGGCACTTGTACTATGTAGGTTAACGAACGGGCACTTGGACTATGTAGGTAAACTAGTGGTCACTTGAAATGTCTAGATTACCTAGCGGGCACTTGGACTATGTAGGTTAACTAGCGGGCGCTTGGACTATGTAGGTTACCTAGTGGGCACTTGGACGATCTAGGTTAACTAGCGGGTACTTGGACTATGTAGGTTAACTAGCGGGCCCTTGGAATATGTAGATTAACTAGCGGCACTTGGACTATCTACGTTAACTAGCGGGCCCTTGCACTATGTAGGTTAACTAGCGGGCCCATGGATTATGTAGGTTTACTAGCAGGCACTTGGACTATCTAGGTTATCTAGCGGGCACTTGGACTATCTAGGTTAACTAGCGGGCATTTGGAATATTTAGGTTACCTAGCGGGAACTTAGACTCTGTACGTTACCTAGCGGGCACTTGGACTATCCAGATTTCCTAGCTGGCACTTGAACTATCTACGTTACCTAGCGGGTACTTGGAGTATGTAGGTTACGTACCGGGTTGTTGGACTATCTAGGTTACCTAGCGGGCACTTGGACTATCTAGGTTAACTAACGGGCATTTGGACTATGTAGGTTCCCTATCGGGCACTTGGAAAATGTAGGTTAACTAGGGGGCACTAGGACTATGTAGGATACCTAGCTGGCCCTTAGACTATCTAGGTTACCTAGAGAGCATTTGGACTATGTAGGCTCCCTAGCGGTCATTTGGACTATATAGATTACCTAGCGGGAACTTAGATTTTGTAGGTTACCTAGCGGGCACTTGGACTATCTAGGTTACCTAGCTGGCACTTGAACTATCTATGTTACCTAGCAGGCACTTGGAGTATGTAGGTAACCTAGTGGTCATTTGAACTGTCTAGGTTACCTAGCGGGCACTTAGACTATGTAGGTTAACTAGCGGGCACTTGGACAAATCTAGGTTAACTCGCGGGCCCTTGGACGATGTAGGTTAACTAGCGGGCCCTTGCACTATCTAGGTTAACTAGCGGGCACTTGGACTATGTAGTTTCCCTAGCGGGCATTTGGACAATTTAGGTTACCTAGCGGGCACTTGGACTATGTGGGTTCCCTAGCTGGCACTTGGACTATCTAGGTTTCCTAGCAGGCAATTTGACTATCTAGGTTAACTAACGGGCACTTGGACTATGTAGGTTGCCTAGCGGGCACTTGGATTATGTAGGTTCCCTATCGGGCACTTGGACTATGTATGTTAACTAGCGGGCACTTGGATTATCTCGGTTAACGAACGGGCACTAGGACTATGTAGGTTACCTAGCCGCCACTGGGACTATCTAGGTTAGCTAACAGGCACTTTGACTATCTAGGTTCCCTAGCGGGCACTTGTACTATCTAGGTTACCTAGCTGGCACTTGGACTATGTAGGTCAACTAGCGGGCCCTTGGACTATCTATGTTAGCCAACGGGCACTTAGATTATGTAGGTTAACTAGCGGGAACTTGGAATATGTAGGTTAAGTAGCAGACACTTGCACTATGAAGGTTAACTAGCGGGCACATGGAGTATGTAGGTTTACTAGCGGGCCCTTGGACTATCTAGGTTACCTAGCGGGCACTTGGACTATGTAGGCTAACTAGGGGGCCCTTGGACGATCTTGGTTACCTAGCGGGTACTTGAACTATCTAGGTTAACTAGCGGGCACTTGTACTATCTAGGTTACCTGGCGGGCACTTGGACTATGTACGTTCCCTAGCGGGCACTTGGACTTTCTATGTTAACTAGAGGGCACTTGGAATATGTAGGTTAACTAGTGGACACTTGCACTATGTAGGTTACCTAGTAGTCACTTGGACTATCTAGCTTAACTAGCGGGCACTTGGACTATGTAGGTCAACTAGCGGGCCCTTGGACTCTCTAGGTTAGCCAACGGGCACTTAGATTATGTAGGTTAACTAGAGGGCACTTGGAATATGTAGGTTAAGTAGCGGACACTTTCACTATGAAGGTTAACTAGCGGGCCCATCGACTATGTAGGTTTACTAGCGGGCCCTTGGATTATCTAGGTTCCCTAAAGGGCACTTGGACTATCTAGGTTACCGAACGGGCACTTGGACTATCTAGGTTACCTAGCGGGCACTTGGACTTCTAGGTTAACGAACGGGCACTTGGACTATGTATGTTGCATAGCGGGAAATTGGACTATCTAGGTTAGGTAACGGGCACTTGGACTATCTAGGTTTCTTAGCGGGCACTTGGACGAACTAGGTTAACTAGAGGGCACTTGGACTATCTAGGTTAACTAGCGTGCACTTGGACTATCTAGGTAAACTAGCGTGCACTTGGATTATCTAGGTTTCTTAGCGGATAATTGGACTATGTAGGTTAACTAGTGGGCCATTGGGCTATGTAGATTAACTAGAGGCACTTGGACTATCTACGTTAACTAGCGGGCCCTTGGACTATGTAGATTCCCTAGCTGGCATTTGGACTATATAGATAACCTGGCGGGCACTTTGACTTTGTAGGTTACCTAGTGGCACATGGACTATCTAGGTTACCTAGCTGTCACTTGAACTATCTACGTTATAGCGGGTTTTTAGAGTATGTAGGTTACCTAGCGGGCTGTTGGACTATCTAGGTTACCAAGCGGGGACTTGGACTATCTAGGTTAACTAACGGGCACTTGGACTGTGTAGATTCCCTAGCGGGCACTTGGACTTTCTATGTTAACTAGAGGGCACTTGGAATATGTAGGTTAACTAGTGGACACTTGCACTATGTAGGTTACCTAGCAGTCACTTGGACTATCTAGCTTAACTAGCGGGCACTTGGACTATGTAGGTCAACTAGCGGGCCCTTGGACTCTCTAGGTTAGCCAACGGGCACTTAGATTATGTAGGTTAACTAGAGGGCACTTGGAATATGTAGGTTAAGTAGCGGACACTTGCACTATGAAGGTTAACTAGCGGGCCCATCGACTATGTAGGTTTACTAGCGGGCCCTTGGATTATCTAGGTTCCCTAAAGGGCACTTGGACTATCTAGGGACCGAACGGGCACTTGGACTATCTAGATTACCTAGCGGGCACTTGGACTTCTAGGTTAACGAACGGGCACTTGGACTATGTATGTTGCATAGCGGGCAATTGGACTATCTAGGTTAGGTAACGGGCACTTGGACTATCTAGGTTTCTTAGCGGGCACTTGGACGAACTAGGTTAACTAGAGGGCACTTGGACTATCTAGGTTAACTAGCGTGCACTTGGACTATCTAGGTAAACTAGCGTGCACTTGGACTATCTAGGTTACTTAGAGGATAATTGGACTATGTAGGTTAACTAGTGGGCCATTGGGCTATGTAGATTAACTAGAGGCACTTGGACTATCTACGTTAACTAGCGGGCCCTTGGAATATGTAGATTCCCTAGCTGGCATTTGGACTATATAGATAACCTGGCGGGCACTTTGACTTTGTAGGTTACCTAGCGGCACATGGACTATCTAGGTTACCTAGCTGGCACTTGAACTATCTACGTTATAGCGGGTTCTTAGAGTATGTAGGTTACCAAGCGGGGTGTTGGACTATCTAGGTTACCAAGCGGGGACTTGGACTATGTAGGTTAACTAACGGGCACTTGGACTGTGTAGATTCCCTAGCGGGCCCTTGGATTATGTAAGTTCCTTAGCGGGCACTTGGACTATGTGGGTTTCCTGGCGGGCATTTGGACTATCTAGGTTACCTAACGGGCACTTGGACTATCTAGGTCCCTAGTGGGCACTTGGATTATGTAGGTTCCCTATCGGGCACTTGGACTATGTAGGTTAACTAGAGGGCATTGTAGGTTACCTAGCAGGTACTTGGACTATGTAGGTTCCCTATCGGGCACTTGGAGAATGTAGGTTAACTAGGGGGCACTAGGACTATGTAGGTTACCTAGCGGGCCCTTGGACTATCTAGGTTACCTAGGGGGAACCTGTACTATTTGGTTAACTAGTGGGCACTTGGACTATCTATGTTACCTAGCAGGCACTTGGACTATGTACGTTCCCTAGCGGGCACTTGGACTATCTACGTTACCTAGCGGGCACTTGGACTATGTACGTGTCCTAGAGGGTACTTGGACTAGATAGGTTCCTTAGTGGGCACTTGGTCTATCTAGGTTAACTAGCGAGCACTTGGACTATCTAGGTTAACTAGCGGGCATATGGACTATTAGGGCCCCTAGCGCGCATTTGGACTATATAGATTACCTAGCGGGAACTTAGACTTTGTAGGTTACCTAGCGGGCACTTGGACTATCTAGGTTACCTAGCTGGCACTTGAACTATCTACGTTACCTAGCGGGTACTTGGAGTATGTAGGTTACCTACCGGGCTGTTGGACTATCTAGGTTACCTAGCGGGCACTTGGATTATCTAGGTTAACTAACGGGCACTTGTACTATGTAGGTTCCCTAGCGGGCCCTTGGACTATGTGAGTTCCCTAGCGGGCACTTGGAATATGTGGGTTCCATAGCGGGCATTTGGACTATCTAGGTTACCTAACGGGCACTTGTTCTATGTAGGTTCCCCATCGGGCACTTGGAGAATGTAGGTTAACTAGGGGGCACTAGGACAATGTAGGTTACCTAGCGGGCCCATGGACTATCTAGGTTACCGAGGGGGAACCTGGACTATGTAGGTTAACTAGTGGGCACTTGGACAATCTAGGTTACCTAGCAGGCACTTGGAATATGTAGGTTAACTAGCGGGCACTTGGACTATCTAGGTTACCTAGCGGGCACTTGGACTATGTACGTTACCTAGCGGGCACTTGGACTATCTACGTTACCTAGCGGGCACTTGGACTATGTACGTTTCCTAGCGGGTACTTGGACTAGATAGGTTCCCTAGCGGGCACTTGGTCTATCTAGGTTAACTAGCGGGCACTTGGACTATCTAGGTTAACTAGCGGGCATTTGGAATATTAGGGCCCCTATCGGGCATTTGGACTATATTGGTTACCTAGCGGGCACTTGGACTATGTAGGTTAACTCACAGGCACTTGGACTATGTAGGTAACCTAGTGGTCACTTGAAATGTCTAGGTTACCTAGCGGGCACTTAGACTATGTAGGTTTACTAGCGGGCATTTGGACTATCTAGGTTAACTCGAGGGCCCTTGGACGATGAATGTTAACTAGCGGGCCCTTGCACTATGTAGGTTAACTAGCGGGCCCATGGATTATGTAGGTTTACTAGCAGGCACTTGGACTATCTAGGTTAACTAGTGTGCACTTGGACTATGTAGTTTCCCTAGCGGGCATTTGGACTATTTAGGTTACCTAGCGGGCACTTGGACTATGTGGGTTAACTAGCGTGTACTTGGACTATCTAGGTTACCTAGCAGGCAATTTGACTATCTAGGTTAACTAACGGGCACTTGGACTATGTAGGTTGCCTAGCGGGCACTTGGATTATGTAGGTTCCCTATCGGGCACTTGGACTATGTAGGTTAACTAGCGGGCACTTGGATTATCTCGGTTAACGAACGGGCACTAGGACTATGTAGGTTACCTAGCCGCCACTGGGACTATCTAGGTTAGCTAACAGGCACTTGGACTATCTAGGTTCCCTAGCGGGCACTTGTACTATCTAGGTTACCTAGCTGGCATGGACTATGTAGGTCAACTAGCGGGCCCTTGTATATCTATGTTAGCCAACCGGCACTTAGATTATGTAGGTTAACTAGCGGGAACTTGGAATATGTAGGTTAAGTAGCGGACACTTGCACTATGAAGGTTAACTAGCGGGCCCATGGAGTATGTAGGTTTACTAGCGGGCCTTTGGACTATCTAGGTTTGCCAACGGGAACTTAGATTATGTAGGTTAACTAGAGGGCATTTGGAATATGTAGGTTAAGTAGCGGACACTTGCACTATGAAGGTTAACTAGCGGGCCCATGGACTATGTAGGTTTACTAGCGGGCCCTTGGACTATCTAGGTTCCCTAAAGGGCACTTGGACTATCTAGGTTACCGAACGGGCACTTGGACTATCTAGGTTACCTAGCGGGCACTTGGACTTCTAGGTTAACGAATGGGCACTTGGACTATGTATGTTGCATAGCGGGCAATTGGACTATCTAGGTTAGGTAACGGGCACTTGGACTATCTAGGTTTCTTAGCGGGCACTTGGACGAACTAGGTTAACTAGAGGGCACTTGGACTATCTACGTTACCTATCGGGTACTTGGAGTATCTAGGTTAACTAACGGGCACTTGGACTGTGTAGATTCCCTAGCGGGCCCTTGGACTATGTAAGTTCCCTAGCGGGCACTTGGACTATGTGGGTTTCCTGGCAGGCATTTGGACTATCTAGGTTACCTAACGGGCACTTGGACTATGTACGTTCCCTAGCGGGCACTTGGATTATGTAGGTTCCCTATCGGGCACTTGGACTATGTATATTGACTAGAGGGCATTTGAACTATGTAGGTTACCTAGCGGGCACTTGGACTATGTAGGTTCCCTATCGGGCACTTGGAGAATGTAGGTTAACTAGGGGGCACTAGGAGTATGTAGGTTACCTAGCGGGCCCTTGGACTATCTAGGTTACCTAGGGGGAACCTGTACTATTTGGTTAACTAGTGGGCACTTGGACTATCTATGTTACCTAGCAGGCACTTGGACTATGTACGTTCCCTAGCGGGCACTTGGACTATCTACGTTACCTAGCGGGCACTTGGACTATGTACGTTTCCTAGAGGGTACTTGGACTAGATAGGTTCCCTAGTGGGCACTTGGTCTATCTAGGTTAACTAGCGGGCATATGGACTATTAGGGCCCCTAGCGAGCATTTGGACTATATAGATTACCTAGCGGGAACTTAGACTTTGTAGGTTACCTAGCGGGCACTTGGACTATCTAGGTTACCTAGCTGGCACTTGAACTATCTACGTTACCTAGCGGGTACTTGGAGTATGTAGGTTACCTACCGGGCTGTTGGACTACCTAGGTTACCTAGAGGGCACTTGGACTATCTAGGTTAACTAACGGGCACTTGGACTATGTAGGTTCCCTAGCGGGCCCTTGGACTATGTAAGTTCCCTAGCGGGCACTTGGAATATGTGGGTTCCATAGCGGGCATTTGGACTATCTAGGTTACCTAACGGGCACTTGGTCTATGTAGGTTCCCTAGCGGGCAATTGGATTATGTAGGTTCCCTATCGGGCACTTGGACTATGTAGGTTAACTAGCAGGCATTTGGACTATGTAGGTTACCTAGCGGGCACTTGTTCTATGTAGGTTCCCCATCGGGCACTTGGAGAATGTAGGTTAACTAGGGGGCACTAGGACAATGTAGGTTACCTAGCGGGCCCATGGACTATCTAGGTTACCTAGGGGGAACCTGGACTATGTAGGTTAACTAGTGGGCACTTGGACAATCTAGGTTACCTAGCAGGCACTTGGAATATGTAGGTTAACTAGCGGGCACTTGGACTATCTAGGTTACCTAGCGGGCACTTGGACTATGTACGTTCCCTAGCGGGCACTTGGACTATGTACGTTTCCTAGCGGGTACTTGGACTAGATAGGTTCCCTAGCGGGCACTTGGTCTATCTAGGTTAACTAGCGGGCACTTGGACTATCTAGGTTAACTAGCGGGCATTTGGAATATTAGGGCCCCTATCGGGCATTTGGACTATATTGGTTACCTAGCGGGCACTTGGACTATGTAGGTTAACTAACGGGCACTTGGACTATGTAGGTAACCTAGTGGTCACTTGAAATGTCTAGGTTACCTAGCGGGCACTTAGACTATGTAGGTTAACTAGCGGGCACTTGGACTATCTAGGTTAACTCGCGGGCCCTTGGACGATGTATGTTAACTAGCGGGCCCTTGCACTATGTAGGTTAACTAGCGGGCCCATGGATTATGTAGGTTTACTAGCAGGCACTTGGACTATCTAGGTTAACTAGTGGGCACTTGGACTATGTAGTTTCCCTAGCGGGCATTTGGACTATTTAGGTTACCTAGCGGGCACTTGGACTATGTGGGTTAACTAGCGGGCACTTGGACTATCTAGGTTACCTAGCAGGCAATTTGACTATCTAGGTTAACTAACGGGCACTTGGACTATGTAGGTTGCCTAGCGGGCACTTGGATTATGTAGGTTCCCTATCGGGCACTTGGATTATGTAGGTTAACTAGCGGGCACTTGGATTATCTAGGTTAACGAACGGGCACTAGGACTATGTAGGTTACCTAGCCGCCACTGGGACTATCTAGGTTAGCTAACAGGCACTTGGACTATCTAGGTTCCCTAGCGGGCACTTGTACTATCTAGGTTACCTAGCTGGCATGGACTATGTAGGTCAACTAGCGGGCCCTTGTATATCTATGTTAGCCAACCGGCACTTAGATTATGTAGGTTAACTAGCGGGAACTTGGAATATGTAGGTTAAGTAGCGGACACTTGCACTATGAAGGTTAACTAGCGGGCCCATGGAGTATGTAGGTTTACTAGCGGGCCTTTGGACTATCTAGGTTTGCCAACGGGAACTTAGATTTTGTAGGTTAACTAGAGGGCATTTGGAATATGTAGGTTAAGTAGCGGACACTTGCACTATGAAGGTTAACTAGCGGGCCCATGGACTATGTAGGTTTACTAGCGGGTCCTTGGACTATCTAGGTTCCCTAAAGGGCACTTGGACTATCTAGGTTACCGAACGGGCACTTGGACTATCTAGGTTACCTAGCGGGCACTTGGACTTCTAGGTTAACGAATGGGCACTTGGACTATGTATGTTGCATAGCGGGCAATTGGACTATCTAGGTTAGGTAACGGGCACTTGGACTATCTAGGTTTCTTAGCGGGCACTTGGACGAACTAGGTTAACTAGAGGGCATTTGGACTATCTACGTTACCTAGCGGGTACTTGGAGTATCTAGGTTAACTAACGGGCACTTGGACTGTGTAGATTCCCTAGCGGGCCCTTGGACTATGTAAGTTCCCTAGCGGGCACTTGGACTATGTGGGTTTCCTGGCGGGCATTTGGACTATCTAGGTTACCTAACGGGCACTTGGACTATGTACGTTCCCTAGCGGGCACTTGGATTATGTAGGTTCCCTATCGGGCACTTGGACTATGTATATTAACTAGAGGGCATTTGAACTATGTAGGTTACCTAGCGGGCACTTGGACTATGTATGTTCCCTATCGGGCACTTGGAGAATGTAGGTTAACTAGGGGGCACTAGGAGTATGTAGGTTACCTAGCGGGCCCTTGGACTATCTAGGTTACCTAGGGGGAACCTGTACTATTTGGTTAACTAGTGGGCACTTGGACTATCTATGTTACCTAGCAGGCACTTGGACTATGTACGTTCCCTAGCGGGCACTTGGACTATCTACGTTACCTAGCGGGCACTTGGACTATGTACGTTTCCTAGAGGGTACTTGGACTAGATAGGTTCCCTAGTGGGCACTTGGTCTATCTAGGTTAACTAGCGGGCATATGGACTATTAGGGCCCCTAGCGAGCATTTGGACTATATAGATTACCTAGCGGGAACTTAGACTTTGTAGGTTACCTAGCGGGCACTTGGACTATCTAGGTTACCTAGCTGGCACTTGAACTATCTACGTTACCTAGCGGGTACTTGGAGTATGTAGGTTACCTACCGGGCTGTTGGACTACCTAGGTTACCTAGAGGGCACTTGGACTATCTAGGTTAACTAACGGGCACTTGGACTATGTAGGTTCCCTAGCGGGCCCTTGGACTATGTAAGTTCCCTAGCGGGCACTTGGAATATGTGGGTTCCATAGCGGGCATTTGGACTATCTAGGTTACCTAACGGGCACTTGGTCTATGTAGGTTCCCTAGCGGGCAATTGGATTATGTAGGTTCCCTATCGGGCACTTGGACTATGTAGGTTAACTAGCAGGCATTTGGACTATGTAGGTTACCTAGTGGGCACTTGTTCTATGTAGGTTCCCCATCGGGCACTTGGAGAATGTAGGTTAACTAGGGGGCACTAGGACAATGTAGGTTACCTAGCGGGCCCATGGACTATCTAGGTTACCTAGGGGGAACCTGGACTATGTAGGTTAACTAGTGGGCACTTGGACAATCTAGGTTACCTAGCAGGCACTTGGAATATGTAGGTTAACTAGCGGGCACTTGGACTATCTAGGTTACCTAGCGGGCACTTGGACTATGCACGTTCCCTAGCGGGCACTTGGACTATCTACGTTACCTAGCGGGCACTTGGACTATGTACGTTTCCTAGCGGGTACTTGGACTAGATAGGTTCCCTAGCGGGCACTTGGTCTATCTAGGTTAACTAGCGGGCACTTTGACTATCTAGGTTAACTAGCGGGCATTTGGAATATTAGGGCCCCTATCGGGCATTTGGACTATATTGGTTACCTAGCGGGCACTTGGACTATGTAGGTTAACTAACGGGCACTTGGACTATGTAGGTAACCTAGTGGTCACTTGAAATGTCTAGGTTACCTAGCGGGCACTTAGACTATGTAGGTTAACTAGCGGGCACTTGGACTATCTAGGTTAACTCGCGGGCCCTTGGACGATGTATGTTAACTAGCGGGCCCTTGCACTATGTAGGTTAACTAGCGGGCCCATGGATTATGTAGGTTTACTAGCAGGCACTTGGACTATCTAGGTTAACTAGTGGGCACTTGGACTATGTAGTTTCCCTAGCGGGCATTTGGACTATTTAGGTTACCTAGCGGGCACTTGGACTATGTGGGTTAACTAGCGGGCACTTGGACTATCTAGGTTACCTAGCAGGCAATTTGACTATCTAGGTTAACTAACGGGCACTTGGACTATGTAGGTTGCCTAGCGGGCACTTGGATTATGTAGGTTCCCTATCGGGCACTTGGACTATGTAGGTTAACTAGCGGGCACATGGATTATCTAGGTTAACGAACGGGCACTAGGACTATGTAGGTTACCTAGCCGCCACTGGGACTATCTAGGTTAGCTAACAGGCCCTTGGACTATCTAGGTTCCCTAGCGGGCACTTATACTATCTAGGTTACCTAGCTGGCATGGACTATGTAGGTCAACTAGCGGGCCCTTGGATTATCTATGTTAGCCAACGGGCACTTAGATTATGTAGGTTAACTAGCGGGAACTTGGAATATGTAGGTTAAGTAGCCGACCCTTGCACTATGAAGGTTAACTAGCGGGCCCATGGAGTATGTAGGTTTACTAGCGGGCCCTTGGACTATCTAGGTTTGCCAACGGGCACTTAGATTATGTAGGTTAACTAGAGGGCACTTGGAATATGTAGGTTAAGTAGCGGACACTTGCACTATGAAGGTAAACTAGCGGGCCCATGGACTATGTAGGTTTACTAGCAGGCCCTTGGACTATCTAGGTTCCCTAAAGGGCACTTGGACTATCTAGGTTACCGAACGGGCACTTGGACTATCTGGGTTACCTAGCGGGCACTTGGACTTCTAGGTTAACGAACGGGCACTTGGACTATGTATGTTGCATAGCGGGCAATTGGACTATCTAGGTTACGTAACGGGCACTTGGACTATCTAGGTTTCTTAGCGGGCACTTGGACGAACTAGGTTAACTAGAGGGCACTTGGACTATCTACGTTACCTAGCGGGTACTTGCAGTATGTAGGTTACGTACCGGGCTGTTGGACTATCTAGGTTACCTAGCGGGAACTTGGACTATCTAGGTTAACTAACGGGCACTTGGACTGTGTAGATTCCCTAGCGGGCCCTTGGACTATGTAAGTTCCCTTGCGGGCACTTGGACTATGTGGGTTTCCTGGCGGGCATTTGGACTATCTAGGTTACCTAACGGGCACGTGGACTATGTAAGTTCCCTAGCGGGCACTTGGATTATGTAGGTTCCCTATCGGGCACTTGGACTATGTAGATTAACTAGAGGGAATTTGGCCTATGTAGGTTACCTAGCGGGCATTTGGACTATGTAGGTTCCCTATCGGGCACTTGGAGAATGTAGGTTAACTAGGGGGCACTAGGACTATGTAGGTGACCTAGCGGGACCTTGGACTATCTAGGTTACCTAAGGGGAACCTGGACTATGTAGGGTAACTAGTGGGCACTTGGACGATCTACGTTACCTAGCGCGCACTTGGACTATGTACGTTTCCAAGAGGGTACTTGGACTAGATAGGTTCCCTAGCGGGCACTTGGTTTATCTAGGTTAACTAGCGAGCACTTGGACTATCTAGGTTAACTAGCGGGCATATGTACTATTAGGGGCCCTAGCGGGCATTTGGACTATATTGGTTACCTAGCGGGCACTTGGACTATGTAGGTTAACGAACGGGCACTTGGACTATGTAGGTAAACTAGTGGTCACTTGAAATGTCTAGATTACCTAGCGGGCACTTGGACTATGTAGGTTAACTAGCGGGCACTTGGACTATCTAGGTTACCTAGGGAGCTTTTGGACGATGTAGGTTAACTAGCGGGCCCTTGGACTATGTAGGTTAACTAGCGGGCGCTTGGACTATGTAGGTTACCTAGTGGGCACTTGGACGATCTAGGTTAACTAGCGGGTACTTGGACTATGTAGGTTAACTAGCGGGCCCTTGGACTATGTAGATTAACTAGCGGCACTTGGACTATCTACGTTAACTAGCGGGCCCTTGCACTATGTAGGTTAACTAGCGGGCCCATGGATTATGTAGGTTTACTAGCAGGCACTTGGACTATCTAGGTTATCTAGCGGGCACTTGGACTATCTAGGTTAACTAGCGGGCATTTGGAATATTTAGGTTACCTAGCGGGAACTTAGACTCTGTACGTTACCTAGCGGGCACTTTGACTATCTAGGTTACCTAGCTGGCACTTGAACTATCTACGTTACCTAGTGGGTACTTGGAGTATGTAGGTTACGTACCGCGCTGTTGGACTATCTAGGTTACCTAGCGGGCACTTGGACTATGTAGGTTAACGAACGGGCACTTGGACTATGTAGGTAAACTAGTGGTCACTTGAAATGTCTAGATTACCTAGCGGGCACTTGGACTATGTAGGTTAACTAGCGGGCACTTGGACTATCTAGGTTACCTAGGGAGCTTTTGGACGATGTAGGTTAACTAGCGGGCCCTTGGACTATGTAGGTTAACTAGCGGGCGCTTGGACTATGTAGGTTACCTAGTGGGCACTTGGACGATCTAGGTTAACTAGCGGGTACTTGGACTATGTAGGTTAACTAGCGGGCCCTTGGACTATGTAGATTAACTAGCGGCACTTGGACTATCTACGTTAACTAGCGGGCCCTTGCACTATGTAGGTTAACTAGCGGGCCCATGGATTATGTAGGTTTACTAGCAGGCACTTGGACTATCTAGGTTATCTAGCGGGCACTTGGACTATCTAGGTTAACTAGCGGGCATTTGGAATATTTAGGTTACCTAGCGGGAACTTAGACTCTGTACGTTACCTAGCGGGCACTTGGACTATCTAGGTTACCTAGCTGGCACTTGAACTATCTACGTTACCTAGGGGGTACTTGGAGTATGTAGGTTACGTGCCGGGCTGTTGGACTATCTAGGTTACCTAGTGGGCACTTGGACTATCTAGGTTAACTAACGGGCATTTGGACTATGTAGGTTCCCTAGCGGGCACTTGGATTATGTAGGTTCCCTACCGGGCACATGGACTATGTACGTTTCCTAGCGGGTACTTGGACTAGATAGGTTAACTAGCGAGCACTTGGACTATCTAGGTTACCTAGCTGTCACTTGAACTATCTACGTTATAGCAGGTTTTTAGAGTATGTAGGTTACCTTGCAGGCTGTTGGACTATCTAGGTTACCAAGCGGGAACTTGGACTATCTAGGTTAACTAACGGGCACTTGGACTGTGTAGATTCCCTAGCGGGCCCTTGGACTATGTAAGTTCCCTAGCGGGCACTTGGACTATGTGGGTTTCCTGGCGGGCATTTGGACTATCTAGGTTACCTAACGGGCACTTGGACAATGTACGTTCCCTAGCGGGCACTTGGATTATGTAGGTTCCCTATCGGGCACTTGGACTATGTATATTAACTAGAGGGCATTTGAACTATATAGGTTACCTAGCGGGCACTTGGACTATGTAGGTTCCCTATCGGGCACTTGGAGAATGTAGGTTAACTAGGGGGCACTAGGACTATGTAGGTTACCTAGCGGGCCCTTGGACTATCTAGGTTACCTAGGGGGAACCTGTACTATTTGGTTAACTAGTGGGCACTTGGGCTATCTATGTTACCTAGCAGGCACTTGGACTATGTACGTTCCCTAGCGGGCACTTGGACTATCTACGTTACCTAGCAGGCACTTGGACTATGTACGTTTCCTAGAGGGTACTTGGACTAGATAGGTTCCCTAGTGGGCACTTGGTCTATCTAGGTTAACTAGCGAGCACTTGGACTATCTAGGTTAACTAGCGGGCATATGGACTATTAGGGCCCCTAGCGCGCATTTGGACTATATAGATTACCTAGCGGGAACTTAGACTTTGTAGGTTACCTAGCGGGCACTTGGACTATCTAGGTTACCTAGCTGGCACTTGAACTATCTACGTTACCTAGCGGGTACTTGGAGTATGTAGGTTACCTACCGGGCTGTTGGACTATCTAGGTTACCTAGCGGGCACTTTTACTATCTAGGTTAACTAACGGGCACTTGGACTATGTAGGTTCCAATCGGGCAGTTGGAGAATGTAGGTTAACTAGGGGGCACTAGGACAATGTAGGTTACCTAGCGGGCCCTTCGACTATCTAGGTTACCTAGGGGGAACCTGCACTATGTAGGTTAACTAGTGGGCATTTGGACTATCTAGGTTACCTAACGGGCACTTGGTCTATGTAGGTTCCCTATCGGGCACTTGGACTATGTAGGTTAACTAGCGGGCATTTGGACTATGTAGGTTACCTAGCGGGCACTTGTTCTATGTAGGTTCCCCATCGGGCACTTGGAGAATGTAGGTTAACTAGGGGGCACTAGGACAATGTAGGTTACCTAGCGGGCCCATGGACTATCTAGGTTACCTAGGGGGAACCTGGACTATGTAGGTTAACTAGTGGGCACTTGGACAATCTAGGTTACCTAGCAGGCACTTGGAATATGTAGGTTAACTAGCGGGCACTTGGACTATCTAGGTTACCTAGCGGGCACTTGGACTATGTACGTTACCTAGCGGGCACTTGGACTATGTACGTTTCCCAGCGGGTACTTGGACTAGATAGGTTCCCTAGCGGGCACTTGGTCTATCTAGGTTAACTAGCGGGCACTTGGACTATCTAGGTTAACTAGCGGGCATTTGGAATATTAGGGCCCCTATCGGGCATTTGGACTATATTGGTTACCTAGCTGGCACTTGGACTATGTAGGTTAACTAACAGGCACTTGGACTATGTAGGTAACCTAGTGGTCACTTGAAATGTCTAGGTTACCTAGCGGGCACTTAGACTATGTAGGTTAACTAGCGGGCACTTGGACTATCTAGGTTAACTCGCGGGCCCTTGGACGATGTATGTTAACTAGCGGGCCCTTGCACTATGTAGGTTAACTAGCGGGCCCATGGATTATGTAGGTTTACTAGCAGGCACTTGGACTATCTAGGTTAACTAGTGGGCACTTGGACTATGTAGTTTCCCTAGCGGGCATTTGGACTATTTAGGTTACCTAGCGGGCACTTGGACTATGTGGGTTAACTAGCGGGTACTTGGACTATCTAGGTTACCTAGCAGGCAATTTGACTATCTAGGTTAACTAACGGGCACTTGGACTATGTAGGTTGCCTAGCGGGCACTTGGATTATGTAGGTTCCCTATCGGGCACTTGGACTATGTAGGTTAACTAGCGGGCACTTGGATTATCTAGGTTAACGAACGGGCACTAGGACTATGTAGGTTACCTAGCCGCCACTGGGACTATCTAGGTTAGCTAACAGGCACTTGGACTATCTAGGTTCCCTAGCGGGCACTTGTACTATCTAGGTTATCTAGCTGGCATGGACTATGTAGGTCAACTAGCGGGCCCTTGGACTATCTATGTTAGCCAACGGGCACTTAGATTATGTAGGTTAAGTAGCGGGAAATTGGAATATGTAGGTTAAGTAGCGGACACTTGCACTATGAAGGTTAACTAGCGGGCCCATGGAGTATGTAGGTTTACTAGCGGGCCCTTGTACTATCTAGGTTTGTCAACGGGCACTTAGATTATGTAGGTTAACTAGAGGGCACTTGGAATATGTAGGTTAAGTAGCGGACACTTGCACTATGAAGGTAAACTAGCGGGCCCATGGACTATGTAGGTTTACTAGCGGGCCCTTGGACTATCTATGTTCCCTAAAGGGCACTTGGACTATCTAGGTTACCGAACGGGCACTTGGACTATCTAGGTTACCTAGCGGGCACTTGGACTTCTAGGTTAACGAACGGGCACTTGGACTATGTATGTTGCATAGCGGGCAATTGGACTATCTAGGTTAGGTAACGGGCACTTGGACTATCTAGGTTTCTTAGCGGGCACTTGGACGAACTAGGTTAACTAGAGGGCACTTGGACTATCTACGTTACCTAGCGGGTACTTGGAGTATGTAGGTTACAAACCGGGCTGTTGGACTATCTAGGTTACCTAGCGGGAACTTGGACTATCTAGGTTAACTAACGGGCACTTGGACTGTGTAGATTCCCTAGCGGGCCTTTGGACTATGTAAGTTCCCTAGCGGGCACTTGGACTATGTGGGTTTCCTGGCGGGCATTTGGACTATCTAGGTTACCTAACGGGCACGTGGACTATGTAAGTTCCCTAGCGGGCACTTGGATTATGTAGGTTCCCTATTGGGCACTTGGACTATGTAGATTAACTAGAGGGCATTTGGCCTATGTAGGTTACCTAGCGGGCACTTGGACTATGTAGGTTCCCTATCGGGCACTTGGAGAATGTAGGTTAACTAGGGGGCACTAGGACTATGTAGGTGACCTAGCGGGCCCTTGGACTATCTAGGTTACCTAAGGGGAACCTGGACTATGTAGGGTAACTAGTGGGCACTTGGACTATCTACGTTACCTAGCGGGCACTTGGACTATGTACGTTTCCAAGAGGGTACTTGGACTAGATTGGTTCCCTAGCGGGCACTTGGTCTATCTAGGTTAACTAGCGGGCATATGTACTATTAGGGCCCCTAGCGGGCATTTGGACTATATTGGTTACCTAGCGGGCACTTGGACTATGTAGGTTAACGATCGGGCACTTGGATTATGTAGGTAAACTAGTGGTCACTTGAAATGTCTAGATTACCTAGCGGGCACTTGGACTATGTAGGTTAACTAGCGGGCACTTGGACTATCTAGGTTACCTAGGGAGCTTTTGGACGATGTAGGTTAACTAGCGGGCCCTTGGACTATGTAGGTTAACTAGCGGGCGCTTGGACTATGTAGGTTACCTAGTGGGCACTTGGATGATATAGGTTAACTAGCGGGTACTAGGACTATGTAGGTTAACTAGCGGGCCCTTGGACTATGTAGATTAACTAGCGGCACTTGGACTATCTACGTTAACTAGCGGGCCCTTGCACTGTGTAGGTTAACTAGCGGGCCCATGGATTATGTAGGTTTACTAGCAGGCACTTGGACTATCTAGGTTATCTAGCGGGCACTTGGACAATCTAGGTTAACTAGCGGGCATTTGGAATATTTAGGTTACCTAGCGGGAACTTAGACTCTGTACGTTACCTAGCGGGCACTTGGACTATCTAGGTTACCTAGCTGGCACTTGAACTATCTACTTTACCTAGCGGGTACTTGGAGTATGTAGGTTACGTACCGGGTTGTTGGACTATCTAGGTTACCTAGCGGGCACTTGGACTACCTACGTTAACTAACGGGCACTTGGACTGTGTAGATTCCCTAGCGGACCCTTGGACTATGTAAGTTCCCTAGCGGGCACTTGGACTATGTGGGTTTCCTGGCGGGCATTTGGACTATCTAGGTTACCTAACGGGCACGTGGACTATGTAACTTCCCTACCGGGCACTTGGATTATGTAGGTTCCCTATCGGGCACTTGGACTATGTAGATTAACTAGAGGGAATTTGGCCTATGTAGGTTACCTAGCGGGCACTTGGACTATGTAGGTTCCCTATCGGGCACTTGGAGAATGTAGGTTAACTAGGGGGCACTAGGACTATGTAGGTGAACTAGCGGGCCCTTGGACTATCTAGGTTACCTAAGGTGAACCTGGACTATGTAGGGTAACTAGTGGGCACTTGGACTATCTACGTTACCTAGAGGGCAATTGGTCTATCTAGGTTAACTAGCGACCACTTGGACTATCTAGGTTAACTAGCGCGCATTTGAAATATTACGGCCCCTAGCGGGCATTTGGACTATATTCGTTACCTAGCGGGCACTTGGACTATCTAGGTTAACTAACGTGCATTTGGACTATGTAGGTTACCTAGTGGGCACTTGTTCTATGTAGGTTCCCCATCGGGCACTTGGAGAATGTAGGTTAACTAGGGGGCACTAGGGCAATGTAGGTTACCTAGCGGGCCCATGGACTATCTAGGTTACCTAGGGGAAACCTGGACAATGTAGGTTAACTAGTGGGCACTTGGACAATCTAGGTTACCTAGCAGGCACTTGGAATATGTAGGTTAACTAGCGGGCACTTGGACTATCTAGGTTATCTAGCAGGCACTTGGACTATGTATGTTCCCTAGCGGGCACTTGGACTATCTACGTTACCTAACGGGCACTTGGACTATGTACGTTTCCTAGCGGGTACTTGGACAATATAGGTTCCCTAGCGGGCACTTGGTCTATCTAGGTTAACTAGCGAGCACTTGGACTATCTAGGTTAACTAGCGGGCATTTGGAATATTAGGGCCCCTAGCGGGCATTTGGACTATATTGGTTACCTAGCGGGCACTTGGACTATGTAGGTTAACGAACGGGCACTTGGACTATGTAGGTAACCTAGTGGTCATTTGAACTGTCTAGGTTACCTAGCATGCACTTAGACTATGTAGGTTAACTAGCGGGCACTTGGACTATCTAGGTTAACTCGCGGGCCCTTGGACGATGTAGGTTAACTAGCGGGCCCTTGAACAATGTAGGTTAACTAGCGGGCCCATGGATTATGTAGGTTTACTAGCAGGCACTTAGACTATCTAGGTTAACTAGCGGGCACGTGGACTATGTAGTTTCCCTAGCGGGCATTTGGACTATTTAGATTACCTAGCGGGCACTTAGACTATGTGGGTTACCTAGCGGGCACTTGGACTATCTAGGTTTCCTAGCAGGCAATTTGACTATCTAGGTTAACTAACGGGCACTTCGACTATGTAGGTTGCCTAGCGGGCACTTGGATTATGTAGGTTCCCTATCGGGCACTTGGACTATGTAGGTTAACTAGCGGGCACTTGGATTATCTAGGTTAACGAACGGGCACTAGGACTATGTAGGTTACCTAGCCGCCACTGGGACTATCTAGGTTAGTTAACAGGCACTTGGACTATCTAGGTTCCCTAGCGTGCACTTGTACTATCTAGGTTACCTAGCTGGCACTTGGACTATGTAGGTCAACTAGCGGGCCCTTGGACTATATAGATTAACTAGCGGCACTTGGACTATCTACATTAACTAGTGGGCCCTTGGACTATGTAGATTCCCTAGCGGGCACTTGGACTATGTATGTTCCAGAGCGGGCACTTGGACTATGTACGTTCCCTAGGAGTCACTTGGACTATGTAGGTTCCAGAGCGGGCACTTAGACTATCTAGGTTCCCTAGCGGGCACTTGTACTATGTAGGTTAATTAGCGGACACTTGGACGATCTAGGTTAACTAGCGGGTACTTGGATTATGTAGGTTAACTAGCGGGCCCTTGAACTATGTAGATTCACTAGCGGGCACTTGGACTATGTAGGTTCCCTAGCGGGCACTTGGACTCTGTATGTTCCCTAGGGACACTTGAACTATGTAAGTTAACTACCGGGCACTTGGACTATGTAGGTTAACTAGCGGGCACTTGCACTATCTAGGTTACCGAACGGGCATTTGGACTATGTAGGTAACCTAGCGGGTACATGGAGAGTCTAGGTTACCTAGCGGGCACTTGGACTTCTAGGTTAACGAACGGGCACTTGGACTATTTAGGTTCTTAGCGGGCACTTGGACGATCTAGGTTAACTAGAGGGCACTTGGACTATCTAGGTTAACTAGCGTGTACTTGGACTATCTAGGTTTCTTAGCGGGTACTTGGACTATGTAGGTTAACTAGTGGGCCCTTGAACTATGTAGAATAACTAGCGGCACTTGGACTATCTACGTTAACTAGCGGGCAATTGGACTATGTAGCTACCCTAGCAGGCATTTGGACTATATAGATAACCTAGCGGGCACTTTGACTTTGTAGGTTACCTAGCGGCACATGGACTATCTAGGTTACCAAGCTGGCGCTTGAACTATCTACGTTATAGCGGGATCTTGGAGTATGTAGGTTACCTACTGGGCTGTTGGACTATCTAGGTTACCAAGCGGGCATTTGGACTATCTAGGTCAACTAATGGGCACTTGGACTGTGTACGTTCCCTAGCGGGCCCTTGGACTATGTGGGTTTCCTGGCGGGCATTTGGACTATCTAGGTTACCTAACGGGCACTTGGACTATGTACGTTCCCTAGCGGGCACTTGGATTATGTAGGTTCCCTATCGGGCACTTGGACTATGTAGAATAACTAGAGGGCATTTGGACTATGTAGGTTACCTAGCGGGCACTTTGACTATGTAGGTTCCCTATCGGGCTCTTGGAAAATGTAGGTTAACTAGGGGGCAATAGGACTATGTAGGTTACCTAGCGGGCCCTTAGACTATCTAGGTTACCTAGCGGGCATTTGGACTATGTAGGCTTCCTAGCGGTCATTTGGACTATATAGATTACCAAGCGGGCACTTAGATTTTGTAGGTTACCTAGCGGACACTTGGACTATCTACGTTACCTACCGGGTACTTGGAGTATGTAGGTTACCTACCGGGCTGTTGGACTATCTAGGTTACCTAGCGGGCACTGGGACTATCTAGGTAAACTAACTGGCACTTGGACTATGTAGGTTAACTAGCGGGCATTTGGACTATGTAGGTTCCCTAGCGGGCACTTGGACTATGTACGTTACCTAGGGGGAACCTGGACTATGCAGGTTAACTAGTGGGCACTTGGACTATCTAGGTAACCTAGCATGCACTTGGACTATGTAGGTTAACTAGCGGGCACTAGGACTATCTAGGTTACCTAGCGGGCACTTGGACTATGTACGTTCCCTAGCAGGCACTTGGACTATCTATGTTACCTAGCGGGCACTTGGACTATGTACGTTACCTAGCGGGCACTTGGACTATGTACGTTTCCTAGCGGGTACTTGGACTAGATAGGTTCCCTAGCGGGCACTTTATCTATCTAGGTTAACTAGCGGGCACTTGGACTATCTAGGTTAACTAGCGGGCATTTGGACTATTTGGGCCCCTAGCGGGCACTTAGACTATTTTGGTTACCTAGCGGGCACTTGGACTATATACGTTTCCTAGAGGGTACTTGGACTAGATAGGTTCCCTAGCGGGCAGTTTATCTACCTAGGTTAACTAGCGGGCACTTGTACTATCTAGGTTAACTAGCGGGCATTTTGACTATTAGGGCCCCTAGCGGGCACTTGGACTATTTTGGTTACCTAGCGGGAACTTGGACTATGTACGTTAACGAAAGGGCACTTGGACTATGTAGGCAACTAGTGGTCACTTGAATTGTCTAGGTTACCTAGCGGGCACTTAGACTATGTAGGTTAACTAGCGGGCACTTGGACTATCTAGGTTAACTAGCGGGCCCTTAGACGATGTAGGTTAACTAGCGGACCCTTGCACTATGTAGGTTAACTAGCGGGCCCATGGATTATGTAGGTTTACTAGCAGGCACTTGGACTATCTAGGTTAACTAGCGGGCACTTGGACTATGTAGTTTCCCTAGCGGGCATTTGGAGTATTTAGGTTCCCTAGCGGGCACTTGGTCTATCTAAGTTAACTAGCGGGCACTTGGACTATGTAGGTTACCTAGCGGGCACTTGGACTATCTTGTTTACCTAGCAGGCAATTTGACTATCTAGGTTAACTAACGAGTTCTTGGACTATGTAGGTTGCCTAGCGGGCACTTGGATTATTTAGTTCCCTATCGGGCACTTGGACTATGTATGTTAACTAGCGAGCACTTGGACTATCTAGGTTACCTAGTGGCCACTTGGCTTATCTAGGTTAACGAACGGGCACTTGGACTATGTAGGTTACCTAGCCGCCGCTTGGACTATCTAGGTTAGCTAACAGGCACTTTGACTATCTAGGTTCCCTAGCGGGCTCTTGTACTATCTAGGTTACCTAGCTGGCACTTGGACTATGTAGGTCAACTAGCGGGCCCTTGGACTATCTAAGTTAGCCTACGGGCACTTAGATTATGTAGGTTAACTACCGGGAACTTGGAATATGTAGGTTAAGTAGCGGACACTTGCACTATGAAGGTTAACTAGCGGGCCCATGGACTATGTAGGTTTACTAGCCGGCCCTTGGACTATCTAGGTTCCCTAAAGGGCACTTGGACTATCTAGGTTACCTAGCGGGCACTTGGACTATGTAGGCTAACTAGGGGGCGCTTTGACGATCTAGGTTACCTAGCGGCTACTTGAACTATCTAGGTTAACTAGCGGACACTTGCAGTATCTAGGTTACCTAGCAGGCACTTGGACTATGTACGTTCCCCAGCGGGCACTTAGACTATCTATGTTAACTAGGGGGAACTTGGAATATGTAGGTTAACTAGCGGACACTTGCACTATGTAGGTTACCTAGCAGTCACTTGGACTATCTAGGTTAACTAGCGGGCACTTGGACTATGTAGGTCAACTAGCGGGCCCTTGGACTATCTGGGTTAGCCAACGGGCACTTAGATTATGTAGGTTAACTAGCGGGCACTTGGAATATGTAGGTTAAGTAGCGGACACTTGCACTATGAAGGTTAACTAGCGGGCCCATGGACTATGTAGGTTTACGAGTGGGCCCTTGGACTATCTAGGTTCCCTAAAGGGCACTTGGACTATCTAGGTTACCGAACGGGCATTTGGACTATCTAGGTTACCTTGCGGGCACTTAGACTATGTAGGTTAACTAGCGGGCACTTGGACTGTCTAGGTTAACTAGCAGGCCCTTGGACGATGTAGGTTAACTACCGGGCCCTTGCACTATGTAGGTTAACTAGCGGGCCCATGGATTATGTAGATTTACTAGCAGGCACTTGGACTATCTAGGTTAACTAGCGGGCACTTGGACTATGTAGTTTCCAATGCGGGCACTTGGACTATGTAGGTTACCTAGCGGGCACTTGGACTATCTAGGTTACCTAGCAGGCAATTTGACTATCTAGGTTAACTAACGGGTTCTTGGACTATGTAGGTTGCCTAGCGGGCACTTGGATTATGTAGTTCCCATCGGGCACTTGGACTATGTAGGTTAACTAGCGGGCACTTGGACTGTCTAGGTTACCTAGTGGCCACTTGGCTTATCTAGGTTAACGAACGGGCACTTGGACTAAGTAGGTTACCTAGCCGCCACTTGGACTATCTAGGTTAGCTAAGAGGCACTTGGACTATCTAGGTTCCCTAACGGGCACTTGGAATATGTAGGTTAAGTAACGGACACTTGCACTATGAAGGTTAACTAGCGGGCCCATGGACTATGTAGGTTTACTAGGGGGCCCTTGGATTATCTAGGTTCCCTAAAGGGCACTTGGACTATCTAGGTTACCGAACGGTCACTTGGACTATCTAGGTTACCTAGCGGGCACTTGGACTATGTAGACTAACTAAAGGGCCCTTGGACGATCTAGGTTACCTAGCAGGTACTTGAACTATCTAGGTTAACTAGCGGGCAATTGCATTATCTAGGTTACCTAGCGGGCACTTGGACTATCCATTTTAACTAGCGGGCACTTGGAATATGTAGGTTAACTAGCGGACATTTGTACTATGTAGGTTACCTAGCAGGCACTTGGACTATCTAGGTTAACTAGCGGGCACTTGGACTATCTAGGTTAACTAGCGTGCACTTGGACTGTGTAGGTTCCCTAGCGGGCACTTGGATTATGTAGGTTCCCTATCGGGCACTTGGATTATGTAGGTTAACTAGCGGGCCCTTGGACTATCTAGGTTACCTACTGGGCATTTGAACTATTTAGGTTAACTACTGGGCACTTGCACTATCTAGGTTACCGAACGGGCATTTGGACTATGTAGGTAACCTAGCAGGCAATTGGAGAGTCTAGGTTACCTAGCGGGCACTTGGACTTCTAGGTTAACGAACGGGCACTTGGACTATGTATGTTGCATAGCGCGCAATTGGACTATCTAGGTTAGGTAACGGGCACTTGGACTATCTAGGTTTCTTAGCGGGCATTTGGATGATCTAGGTTAACTAGAGGGCACTTGGTCTATCTAGGTTAACTAGCGTGAACTTGGACTATCTAGGTTTCTTAGCGGGTACTTGGACTAGGTAGGTTAACTAGCGGGCTCTTGGACTATGTAGATTAATTAGCGGCACTTGGGCTATCTACGTTAACTAGCGGGCCCTTGGACTATGTAGATTCCCTAGCTGGCATTTGGACTATATAGATAACGTAGCAGGCACCTTGACTTTGTAGGTTACCTAGCGGCACAAGGACTATCTAGGTTACCTAGCTGGCACTTGAACTATCTACGTTATAGCGGGTTCTTAATATATGTAGGTTACCTAGCGGGCTGTTGGACTATCTAGCTTACCAAGCGGGCACTTGGTCTATCTAGGTTAACTAAAGGGCCCTTGGACTGTGTAGATTCCCTAGCGGGCCCTTGGACTATGTAAGTTCCCTAGCGGGCACTTGGACTATATGGATTTCCTGGCGGGCATTTTGACTATCTAGGTTACCAAACGGGCACTTGGACTATGTACGTTCCCTAGCGGGCACTTGGATTATGTACGTTCCCTATCGGGCACTTGGACTATGTAGATTAACTAGAGGGCATTTGTACTATGTAGGTTACCTAGCGGGCACTTGGATTATGTAGGTTCCCTATCGGGCACTTGGAGAATGTAGGTTAACCAGGGGGCACTATGTAGGTTCCCAATCGGGCACTTGGAGAATGTAGGTTAACTAGAGGGCACTAGGACTATGTAGGTTACCTAGCGGGCCCTTGGATTATCTAGGTTACCTAGGGGGAACCTTGACTATGTAGGTTAACTAGTGGGCACTTGGACTATCTAGGTTACCTAGCAGGCACTAGGACTATGTACGTTCCCTAGCGGGCACTTGGACTATCTTCGTTACCTAGCGGGCACTTGGACTATGTACGTTACCTACCGGGCACATGGACTATATACGTTTCCTAGCGGGTACTTAGACTAGATAGGTTAACTAGCGAGCACTTGGACTATCTAGGTTACCTAGCTGGCACTTGAACTATCTACGTTATAGCGGGTTCTTAGAGTATGTAGGTTACCTAGCGGTCTGTTGGACTATCTAGGTTACCAAGCGGGCACTTGGACTATCTAGGTTAACTAAAGGGCACTTGGACTGTGTAGATTCCCTAGTGGGCCCTTGGACTATGTAAGTTCCCTAGCGGGCACTTGGACTATGTGGGTTTCCTGGCGGGCATTTTGACTATCTAGGTTACCAAACGGGCACTTGGACTATGTACGTTCCCTATCGGGCACTTGGACTATGTAGATTAACTAGAGGGCATTTGGATTATGTAGTTTACCTAGCGGGCACTTGGACTATGTGGGTTTCCTGGTGGGCATTTTGACTATCTAGGTTACCAAACGGGCACTTGGAATATGTAGGTTCCCTAGCGGGCACTTGGATTATGTACGTTCCCTATCGGGCACTTGGACTATGTAGATTAACTAGAGGGCATTTGGAGTATGTAGGTTACCTAACGGGCACTTAGACTATGTAGGTTCCCTATCGGGCACTTGGAGAATGTAGGTTAACTAGGGGGCACTATGTAGGTTCCCAATCGGGCACTTGGAGAATGTAGGTTAACTAGGGGGCACTAGGACTATGTAGGTTACCTAGCGGGCCCTAGGACTTTCTAGGTTACCTAGGGGGAACCTGGAGTATGTAGGTTTACTAGTGGGCACTTGGACTATCTAGGTTACCTCGCAGGCACTTGGACTATGTACGTTCCCTAGAGGGCACTTGGACTATCTACGTTACCTAGCGGGCACTTGGACTATGTACGTTACCTAGCAGGCACTTGGACTATGTACGTTTCCTGGCGAGTACTTGGACTAGATAGGTTCCCTAGCGGGCACTTGGTCTATCTAGGTTAACTAGCGAGCACTTGGACTATCTAGGTTAACTAGCGGGCATATGGACTATTAGTGCCCCTAGCGGGCATTTGGACTATACTTGTTACCTAGCAGGCACTTGGACTATGTAGGTTAACAAACGGGCACTTGGACTACGTAGGTAACCTAGTGGTCACTTGAACTGTCTAGGTTCCTAGCGGGCACGTGGAATATGTAGGTTAACTAGTGGGCACTTGGACTATCTAGGTTAACTAGCAGGCCCTTGGACGATGTAGGTTAACTAGTGGGCCCTTGGACTATGTAGGTTAACTAGCGGGCCCTTGGACTATGTAGGTTACCTAGTGGGCACTTGAACGATCTAGGTTAACTAGCGGGTACATGGACTATGTAGGTTAACTAGCGGGCCCTTGGACTATGTAGATTAACTAGCAGCACTTGGACTATCTACGTTAACTAGCGGGCCCTTGGACTATGTAGATTCCCTAGCGGGCACTTGGACTATGTAGGTTCCAGAGCGGGCACTTAGACTATGTAGGTTCCCTAGAAGTTACTTGGACTATGTAGGTTCCAGAGCGGGCACTTAGAATATCAAAGTTACCTAACCGGCATTTGTACTATGTAGGTTAATTTGCGGACACTTGGACGATCTAGGTTAACTAGCGGGTACTTGAATTAGGTAGGATAACTAGCAGGCCCTTGAACTATGTAGATTAACCAGCGGGCACTTGGAGTATGTAGGTTCCCTAGCGGGCACTTGGACTCTGTATGTTGCCTACGGACACTTGAACTATGTAAGTTAACTACCGGGCACTTGGACTACGTAGGTTAACTAGCGGGCCCTTGTACTATCTAGGTTACCTATCGGGCACTTGGACTTTGTAGGTTAACTACCGGGCACTTGCATTATCTAGGTTACCGAACGGGCATTTGGACTATGTAGGTAACCTAGCGGGCACTTGGAGAGTCTAGGTTATCTAGCAGGCACTTGGACTTCTAGGTTAACGAACGGGCACTTGGACAATGTATGTTGCATAGCGGGCAATTGGACTATCTAGGTTAGGAAACGGGCACTTGGACTATCTAGGTTTCTTAGCGGGCACTTGGACGATCTAGGTTAACAAGAGGGCACTTGGACTATCTAGGTTAACTAGCGTGCACTTGGACTATCTAGGTTTCTTAGCGGGTACTTGGACTATGTAGGTTAAATAGTGGGCCATTGATCTATGTAGAATAACTAGCGGCACTTGGACTATCTACGTTAATTAGCGGGCCCTTGGACTATGTAGATACCCTAGCGGGCATTTGGACTATATAGATAACCTAGCGGGCACTTTGACTTTGTAGGTCACCTAGCGGCACATGGACTATCTAGGTTACCTGGCTGGCACTTGAACTATCTACGTTATAGCGGGATCTTGGAGCATGTAGGTTAACTAGCGGGTTGTTGGACTATCTAGGTTACCAAGCGGGCACTTGGACTATCTAGGTTACCTAGCTGGCACTAGGAGTATGAAGGTTCCCTAGCGGGCACTAGGATTATCTAGGTTACCTAGCGGGCACTTGGACTATGTAGGTCAACTAGCGGGCACTTGGATTATGTAGGTTCCCTATCGGGCACTTGGACTATGTGGGTTAACTAGAGAGCATTTGGACTATGTAGGTTACCTAGCGGGCACTTGGACTATGTAGGTTCCCTATCGGGCACGTGGAAAATGTAGGTTAACTAGGGGGCACTAGGACTATGTAGGTTACCTAGCGGGCCCTTAGACTATCTAGGTTACCTAGCGGGCATTTGGACTATGTAGGCTCCCTAGCGGTCATTTGGACTATATAGATTACCTAGCAGGCACTTAGACTTTGTAGGTTACCTAGCGGGCACTTGGACTATCTAGGTTACCTAGCTGGCACTTGAACTATCTACGTTACCTAGCGGGCACTTGGACTATGTGGGTTTCCTGGCGGGCATTTGGACTTTCTAGGTTACCTAACGGGCACTTGGACTATGTACGTTCCTATCGGGCACTTGGACTATGTAGAATAACTAGAGGGCATTTGGACTATGTAGGTTACCTAGCGGGCACTTGGACTATGTAGGTTCCCTATCGGGTACTTGGTAAATGTAGGTTAACTAGGGGGCACTAGGACTATGTAGGTTACCTAGCGGGCCCTTAGACTATCTAGGTTACCTAGCGGGCATTTGGACTATATAGATTACCTAGCGGGCACTTAGACTTTGTAGGTTACCTAGCGGGCACTTGGACTATCTAGGTTACCTAGCTGGCACGTGAACTATCTACGTTACCTAGCAGGTACTTGGAGTATGTAGGTTACCTACCGGGCTGTTGGACTATCTAGGTTACCTAGCGGGCACTGGGACTATCTAGGTTAACTAGCGGGCACTTGTACTATGTAGGTTCCCTAGCGGACCCTTGGACTATGTAAGTTCCCTAGCGGGCACTTGGACTATGTGGGTTCCCTAGCGGGCATTTGGACTATCTAGATTACCTAACGGGCACTTGGACTAGGTAGGTTCCCTAGCGGGCAATTGGATTATGTAGGTTCCCTATCGTGCACTTGGACTATGTAGGTTAACTAGCGGGCATTTGGACTATGTAGGTTACCGAGCGGGCACTTGGACTATGTAGGTTCCCTATCGGGCACTTTGAGAATGTAGGTTAACTAGGGGGCACTAGGACTATGTAGGTTACCTAGAGGGCCCTTGGACTATCTAGGTTACCTAGGGGGAACCTGGACTATGTAGGTTACCTAGCGGGCCCTTGGACTATCTAGGTGACCTAAGGGGAACCTGGACTATGTAGGTTACCTAGCAGGCACTTGGACTATGTACGTTCCCTAGCGGGCATTTGGACTATCTAGGTTACCTAACGGGCACTTGGACTAGGTAGGTTCCCTAGCGGGCACATGGATTATGTAGGTTCCCTATCGGGCACTTGGACTATGTAGGTTACCTAGCGGGCACTTGGACTATGTAGGTTCCCTATCGGGCACTTTGAGAATGTAGGTTAACTAGGGGGCACTAGGACTATGTAGGTTACCTAGAGGGCCCTTGGACTATCTAGGTTACCTAGGGGGAACCTGGACTATGTAGGTTAACTAGTGGGCACTTGGACAATCTAGGTTACCTAGCAGGCACTTGGACTATGTACGTTCCCTAGCAGGCACTTGGATTATGTAGGTTCCCTATCGGGCACTTGGACTATGTAGAATAACTAGAGGGCATTTGGACTATGTAGGTTACCTAGCGGGCACTTGGACTATGTAGGTTCCCTATCGGGCACATGGAAAATGTAGGTTAACTAGGGGGCACTAGGACTATGTAGGTTACCTAGGGGGCCCTTAGACTATTTAGGTTACCTAGCGGGCATTTGGACTATGTAGGCTCCCTAGCGGTCATTTGGACTATCTAGGTTACCTAGCTGGCACTTGAACTATCTACGTTACCTAGCGGGTACTTGGAGTATGTAGGTTACCTACCGGGCTGTTGGACTATCTAGGTTACCTAGCGGGCATTGGGACTATCTAGGTTAACTAACGGGCACTTGGACTATGTAGGTTCCCAAGCGGGCCTGGACTATGTAAGTTCCCTAGCGTGCACTTGGACTATGTGGGTTCCCTAGCGGGCATTTGGACTATCTAGGTTACCTAGCGGTCATTTGGATTATATAGATTACCTAGCAGGCACTTAGACTTTGTAGGTTACCTAGCAGGCACTTGGACTATCTAGGTTACCTAGCTGGCACGTGAACTATCTACGTTACCTAGCGGGTACTTGGAGTATGTAGGTTACCTACCGGGCGGTTGGACTATCTAGGTTACCAAGCGGGCACTTGGACTATCTAGGTTAACTAACGGGCACTTGGACTGTGTACGTTCCCTAGCGGGCTCTTGGACTATGTAAGTTCCCTAGCGGGCACTTGGACTATGTGGGTTTCCTAGCGGGCATTTGGACTTTCTAGGTGACCTAACGGGCACTTGGACTATGTACGTTCCCTAGCGGGCACTTGGATTATGTACGTTCCCTATCGGGCACTTGGACTATGTAGAATAACTAGAGGGCATTTGGACTATGTAGGTTACCTAGCGGGCACTTGGACTATGTAGGTTCCCTATCGGGCACTTGGAAAATGTAGGTTAACTAGGGGGCACTAGGACTATGTAGGTTACCTAGCGGGCCCTTAGACTATCTAGGTTACCTAGCGGGCATTTGGACTATATAGATTACCTAGCGGGCACTTAGACTTTGTAGGTTAACTAGCGGGCACTTGGACTATCTAGGTTACCTAGCTGGCACGTGAACTATCTACGTTACCTAGCAGGTACTTGGAGTATGTAGGTTACCTACCGGGCTGTTGGACTATCTAGGTTACCTAGCGGGCACTGGGACTATCTAGGTTAACTAGCGGGCACTTGTACTATGTAGGTTCCCTAGCGGGCCCTTGGACTATGTAAGTTCCCTAGCGGGCACTTGGACTATGTGGGTTCCCTAGCGGGCATTTGGACTATCTAGATTACCTAACGGGCACATGGACTAGGTAGGTTCCCTAGCGCGCAATTGGATTATGTAGGTTCCCTATCGTGCACTTGGACTATGTAGGTTAACTAGCGGGCATTTGGACTATGTAGGTTACCGAACGGGCACTTGGACTATCTACGTTACCTAGCGGGTACTTGGAGTATGTAGGTTACCTACCGGGCTGTTGGACTATCTAGGTTACCTAGCGGGCATTGGGACTATCTAGGTTAACTAACGGGCACTTGGACTATGTAGGTTCCCAAGCGGGCCTGGACTATGTAAGTTCCCTAGCGTGCACTTGGACTATGTGGGTTCCCTAGCGGGCATTTGCACTATCTAGGTTACCTAACGGGCACTTGGACTATGTAGGTTCCCTAGGGGGCACTTGGATTATGTAGGTTCCCTATCGGGCACTTGGACTATGTAGGTTAACTAGCGGGCATTTGGACTATGTAGGTTACCTAGCGGGCACTTTGACTATGTTGGTTCCCTATCGGGCACTTGGGGAATGTAGGTTAACTAAGGGGCACTAGGACTATGTAGGTTACCTAGCGGGCCCTTGGACTATCTAGGTTACCTAGGGGGAACCTGGACTATGTAGGTTAACTAGTGGGCACTTGGACTATCTAGGTTACCTAGCAGGCACTTGGACTATGTACGTTCCTTAGCGGGCACTTGGATTATGAAGGTTCACTATCGGGCACTTGGACTATGTACTTTACCTAGCGGGCACTTGGACTATGTATGTTTCTGAGCGGGTACTTGGACTAGATAGGTTCCCTAGCGGGCACTTGGTCTATCTAGGTTAACTAGCGAGCCCTTGGACTATCTAGGTTAACTAGCATATGGACTATTAGGGCCCCTAGCGGGCATTTGGACTATATTTGTTACCTAGCGGGCACTTGGACTATGTAGGTTAACGAACGGGCACTTGGACTATGTAGGTAACCTAGTGGTCACTTGGACTATCTAGGTTAACTTGCGGGCCCTTGGACAATGCAGGTTAATTAGCGGGCCCTTGGATTATGTAGGTTAACTAGTGGGCACTTGGACGATCTAGGTTAACTAGCGGGTACTTGGACTATGTAGATTAACTAGCGGCACTTGGACTATCTACGTTAACTAGCAGGCCCTTGGACTATGCAGATTCCGTAGCGGGCACTTGGACTATGTATGTTCCAGAGCGGGCCCGTGGACTATGTAGGGTCCCTAGCAGTCACTTGGACTATGTAGGTTCCAGAGCGGGCACTTAGGCTATCTAGGTTCCCTAGCGGGCACTTGTACTATGTAGGTTAATTAGCGGACACTTGGACGATCTAGGTTAACTAGCGGGTACTTGGATTATGTAGGTTAAGTAGCGGGCCCTTGAACTATGTAGATTAACCAGCGGGCACTTGGAGTATGTAGGTTCCCTAGCGGGCACTTGGACTCTGTATGTTCCCTACGGACACTTGAACTATGTAAGTTAACTACCGGGCACTTGGACTATGTAGGTTAACTAGCCGGCCCTTGTACTATCTAGGTTACCTAGCGGGCACTTGGACTATGTAGGTTAACTACCGGGCACTTGCACTATCTAGGTTACCAAACGGGCATTTGGCTATGTAGGTAACCTAGCGGGCACTTGGAGAGTCTAGGTTACCTAGCGGGCACTTGGACTTCTAGGTTAACGAACGAGCACTTGGACTATGTATGTTTCATAGCGGGCAATTGGACTATCTAGGTTAGGTAACGGGCACTTGGACTATCTAGGTTTCTTAGCGGGCACTTGGACGATCTAGGTTAACTAGAGGGCATTGGACTAACTAGGTTAGGTAACGGGCACTTGGACTATCTAGGTTTCTTAGCGGGTACTTGGACTATGTAGGTTAACTAGTGGGCCCTTGAACTATGTAGAATAACTAGCGGCTCTTGGACTATCTACGTTAACTAGCGGGCCCTTGGACTATGTAGATACCCTAGCGGGCATTTGGACTATATAGATAACCTAGCGGGGACTTTGACTTTGTAGGTTACCTAGCGGCACATGGACTATCCAGGTTACATATCTGGCACTTCAACTATCTAAGTTGCCTAGCGGGTTCTTGGAGTATGTAGGTTACCTAGCGGGCTGTTGGACTATCTAGGTTACCTAGCGGGCACTTGGACTATCTAGGTTAACTAACGGGCACTTGGACTATGTAGGTTCCCTAGCGGGCCCTTGGACTATGTAAGTTCCTTTTCGGGCACTTGGACTAGGTAGGTTCCCTAGCGGGCACTTGGTCTATCTAGGTTAACTAGCGGGCACTTGGAGTATCTGGTTAACTAGCGAGCACTTGGACTATCTAGGATAACTAGCGGGCACTTGGAATATTAGGATCCCTAGCGGGCATTTGGACTATATTGGTTACCTAGAGGGCACTTGGACTATGTAGGTTAACGAACAGGCACTTGGACTATGTAAGGAACCTTCTGGTCACTTGAACTATCTAGGTTACCTAGCGGGCTGTTGGACTATGTAGATTAACTAGCGGGCCTTTGGACAATGTAGGTTAACTAGCGGGCCCTTGGACTATGTAGTTTAACTAGCCGGCCCTTGTACTATGTAGGTTAACTAGCCTGCACTTGGACGATCTAGGTTAACTAGCGGGTACTTGGACTATGTAAGTTAACTTGCGGGCCCTTGGACTATGAAGATTCCCTATGGCACTTGGACTATGTATGTTCCAGAGCGGGCACTTCGACTATGTAGGTTCCCTAGCAGGCACTTGGACTATGTAGGTTCCAGAGCGGGCACTTGGACTATGTAGGTTCCCTTGCGGGTACTTGGACTATGTAGGTTAACTAGCAGACACTTGGACGATCTAGGTTAACTAGCGGGTACTTGGATTATGTAGGTTAACTAGCGGGCCTTTGGACTATGTAGATTAACAAGCAGCACTTGGACTATCTAGGTTAACTAGCGGGCCCTTGGACTATGTAGATTCCCTAGCGGGCACTTGGACTACGTAGCTTCCCTAGCGGGCACTTGGACTATGTATGTTCCCTAGCGGGCACTTGGACTATGTATGTTCCCTACGGACACTTGAACTATGTAAGTTAACTACCGGGCACTTGGACTATGTATGTTAACTAGCGGGCCCTTGGACTACTTAGGTTAACTAGCGGACACTTGCACTATGTAGGTTACCTAGCGGGCACTTGGACTATGTAGGTTAACTAGCAGGCCCTTGGACTATCTAGGTTACCTAGCTGGCACTTGGACTATGTAGGTTAACTAGCGGGCACTTGCACTCTCTAGGTTACCTAGCGGGCACTTGGACTATCTATGTTAACCAGCGGGCACTTGGACTATGTAGTTTACCTAGCAGACACTTGCACTCTGTAGGTTACCTAGAAGGCACTTGTACTATGTAGGTTATCTAGAGGACACTTGGACAATCGAGGTTAACTAGTGGGCCCTTGGACTATGTAGGTTAACTAGCCAGTACTTGGACGATCTAGGTTAACTAGCGGGCACTTGAACGATCTAGGTTAACTAAGGGGCACTTGGACTATCAAAGTTAACAAGCGAGCCCTTGGAATATGTAGGTTAACTAGCGGGCCCTTGGACTATCTAGGTTACCTCGATAGCACTTGGACTATATAGGTTCCCAAGCGGTCACTTGGACTATCTATGTTAACGAACAGGCACTTGGACTACTCAGATAAACTAGCGGGCACTTGCACTGTCTAGGTTACATAGCGGGCACTTGGACTGTCTAGGTTACATAGCGGGCTCTTGGACTTCTAGGTTAACGATCGGGCACTTGGACTATGTAGGTTGCCTAGCGGGCAGTTGGACTATCTAGGTTAGGTAACGGGCATTTGGACTATCTAGGTTACCTAGCGGGAACTTGGACTATCTAGGTTGCCTAGCAGGCACTTGGATCATGAAGGATCCCTAGCGGGCACTTGGACTATCTAGGTTACCTAGCGAGCACTTGGACTATGTACGTCACCTAGTGGGCACTTGGACTATCTAGGTTAACTAACGGGCACTAGGACTATCTAGGTTAACTAGCGGGCACTTGGACTATCTAGGTTACCTAGCAGGCACTTGGATTATGAAGGATCCCTAGCGGGCACATGGACAATGTAGGTTAACTAGCGGACACTTGCACGATCTACGTTAACTATCGGGCCCTTGCACTATGTAGGTCAACTAGCGGGCCCATGGATTATGTAGGTTTACTAGCAGGCACTTGGACTATCTAGGTTAACTAGCGGGCACTTGGACTATATAGTTTGCCTAGCGGACACTTGGACTATGTAGGTTCCCAAGCGGGCACTTGGATTATGTAGGTTCCCTATCGGGCACTTGGACTATGTAGGTTAACTAGCGGGCACTTGGACTATGTAGGTTCCCTAGTGGGCACTTGGATTATCTAGGTTAACGAACTGGCACTTGGACTATGTAGGTTACCTAGCCCCCACTTGGACTATCTAGTTTAGCTAACAGGCACTTGGACTATTGAGGTTCCCTAGCGGGCACTTGTACTATCTAGGACACCTAGCTGGCCCTTGGACTATGTAGGTCAACTAGCGGGCCCATGGACTATCTAGGATAGCTAACGGGCTCTTAGATTATGTAAGTTAACTAGCGGGCATTTGGAATATGTAGGTTAACTAGCGGGCCCATGGACTATGTAGGTTTACTTGCGGGCCCTTGGACTATCTAGGTTCCCTAAAGGGCACTTGGTCTATCTAGGTTACCGAAAAGGCACTTGGACTATCTTGGTTACCTAGCGGGAACTTGGACTATGTAGGCTAACTAGGGGGCCCTTGGAATATCTAGGTTACCTAGCGGGTACTTGAACTTCTAGGTTAACTAGCGGGGACATGGACTATGTACTTTCCCTATCGGGCACTTGGACTATCTAGATTAACTAGCGGGCACTTGGACTATCTAGGTTAACTAGCGTGCACTTGGACTATGTAGGTTCCTTAGCGGGCACTTGGACTATCTAGGTTGCCTAGCGGGCACTTGTACTATGTAGGTTAACTAGCGTGCCCTTGGACTATCTAGGTTACGTAGCGGGCACTTGGTATATAGGTTAACTAGCGGGCACTTGGACTATATAGGCTAACTAGTGGACACTTGCACGATCTAGGTTAACTAGCGGGCCCTTGCACTATGTAGGTTAACTAGCGGGCCCATGGATTATGTAGGTTTACTAGTAGGCACTTGGACTATCTACGTTAACTAGCGGGCACTTGGACTATGTAGTTTCCCTAGCAGGCATTTGGACTATTTAGGTTACCTAGCGGGCACTTGGACTATCTAGGATACCTAGCAGGCACTTTGACTATCTAGGTTAACTAACGGGCACATGGAGTATGTAGGTTGCCTAGCGGGCACTTGTACTATGTAGGTTAACTAGCGTGCCCTTGGACTATCTAGGTTACGTAGCGGGCACTTGGTAAATAGGTTAACTAGCGGGCACTTGGACTATATAGGCTAACTAGTGGACACTTGCACGATCTAGGTTAACTAGCGGGCCCTTGCATTATGTAGGTTAACTAGCGGGCCCATGGACTATGTAGTTTGCCTAGCGGGCACTTGGACTATGTAGGTTCCCAAGCGGGCACTTGGATTATGTAGGTTCCCTATCGGGCACTTGGACTATGTAGGTTAACTAGCGGGCACTTGGACTGTCTAGGTTACCTAGCGGGCACTTGGATTATCTAGGTTAGCTAACAGGCACTTGGACTATCTAGATTCCCTAGCGCGCACTTGTACTGTCTAGGTTATCTAGCTGGCACTTAGTTTATATAGGTTAAATAGCAGGCACTTGGAATATGTAGGTTAACTAGCGGACACTTGGACTATGTAGGTTATCTAGCGGGCCCATGGACTATGTAGGTTTACTAGCGGGCCCTTGGACTATCTAGGTTCCCTAAAGGGCACTTGCACTATCTAGGTTACCGAACGGGCACTTGGACTATCTAGGTTACCTAGCGGGCACTTGGACTATGTAGGCTAACTAGGGGGCCCTTGGATCATCTAGGTTACCTAGCGGGTACTTGAACTATCTAGGTTAACTAGCGAGCACTTGCACTGTCTAGGTTTCCTAGCGGGCATGGGACGATATAGGTTAACTAGCGGGCCCTTGGACTATGTAGGTTAACTAGCGGGCCCTTGGACTATGTAGGTTAACTAGCGTGCACTTCGACGATCTAGGTTAACTAGCGGGTACTTGGACTATTTAGGTTAACTAGCGGGCCCTTGGACTATGTAGATTAACTAGCGGCACTTGGACTATCTATGTTAACTAGCGGGACCTTGGACTATGTAGATTCCCTAGCGGGCACTTGGACTATGTATGTTCCAGAGCGGGCACTTCGACTATGTAGGTTCCCTAGCAGGCACTTGGACTATGTAGGTTCCAGAGCGGGAACTTGGACTATGTAAGTTAACTAGCGGACACTTGGACGATCTAGGTTAAGTAGAGGGTACTTGGATTATGTAGGTTAACTAGCGGGCCCTTGGACTATGTAGATTAAGTAGCAGCACTTGGACTATCTACGTTAACTAGCGGGCTCTTGGACTATGTAGATTCCCTAGCGGGCACTTGGACTACGTAGGTTCCCTAGCGGGCACTTGGACTATGTATGTTCCCTTGCGGGCACTTGGACTATGTATGTTCCCTACGGACACTTGAACTATGTAAGTTAACTACCGGGTACTTGGACTATGTATGTTAACTAGCGGGCCCTTGGACTACTTAGGATAACTAGTGGACACTTGCACTATGTAGGTTACCTAGCGGGCACTTGGACTATCTAGGTTAACTAGCGGGCGCTTGGACTATGTAGGTTAACTAGCGGACACTTGCACTATGTAGGTTCCCTAGTGGGCACTTGGATTATCTAGGTTAACGAACTGGCACTTGGACTATGTAGGTTACCTAGCCGCCACTTGGACTATCTAGGTTAGCTAACAGGCACTTGGACTATTGAGGTTCTCTAGCGGGCACTTGTACTATCTAGGATACCTAGGTGGCCCTTGGACTATGTAGGTCAACTAGCGGGCCCATGGACTATCTAGGTTAGCTAACGGGCTCTTAGATTATGTAAGTTAACTAGCGGGCACTTGGAATATGTAGGTTAACTAGCGGGCCCATGGACTATGTAGGTTTACTTGCGGGCCCTTGGACTATCTAGGTTCCCTAAAGGGCATTTGGGCTATCTAGGTCACCGAAAAGGCACTTGGACTATCTAGGTTACCTAGCGGGAACATGGACTATATAGGCTAACTAGGGGACCCTTGGAATATCTAGGTTACCTAGCGGGTACTTGAACTATCTAGGTTAACTAGCGGGGACTTGGACTATGTACGTTCCCTAGCGGGAACTTGGACTATCTAGATTAACTAGCGGGCACTTGGACTATCTAGGTTAACTAGCGTGCACTTGGACTATGTAGGTTCCTTAGCGGGCACTTGGACTATCTAGGTTGCCTAGCGGGCACTTGTACTATGTAGGTTAACTAGCGTGCCCTTGGACTATCTAGGTTACGTAGCAGGCACTTGGTATATAGGTTAACTAGCGGTCACTTGGACTATATAGGCTAACTAGTGGACACTTGCACGATCTAGGTTAACTAGCGGGCCCTTGCACTATGTAGGTTAACTAGCGGGCCCATGGATTATGTAGGTTTACTAGTAGGCACTTGGACTATCTACGTTAACTAGCGGGTACTTGGACTATGTAGTTTCCCTAGCAGGCATTTGGACTATTTAGGTTACCTAGCGGGAATTTGGACTATGTAGGTTACATAGCGGGCACTTGGACTATCTAGGTTACCTAGCAGGCACTTTGACTATCTAGGTTAACTAACGGGCACTTGGAGTATGTAGGTTGCTTAGCGGGCACTTGGACTATGTAGGTTAACTAGCGGGCACTTGGACTGTCTAGGTTACCTAGCGGGCACTTGGATTATCTAGGTTAGCTAACAGGCACTTGGACTATCTAGATTCCCTAGCGCGCACTTGTACTGTCTAGGTTACCTAGCTGGCACTTAGATTATATAGGTTAAATAGCGGGCACTTGGAATATGTAGGTGAACTAGCGGACATTTGGACTATGTAGGTTAGCTAGCGGGCCCATGGACTATGTAGGTTTACTAGCGGGCCCTTGGACTATCAAGGTTCCCTAAAGGGCACTTGCACTATCTAGGTTACCGAACGGGCACTTGGACTATCTAGGTTACCTAGCGGGCACTTGGACTATGTAGGCTAACTAGGGGGCCCTTGGACGATCTAGGTTACCTAGCGGGTACTTGAACTATCTAGTTTAACTAGCGGGCACTTGCACTATCTAGGTTTCCTAGCGGGCACTGGGACGATGTAGGTTAACTAGCGGGCCCTTGGACTATGTAGGTTAACTAGCGGGCCCTTGGACTATGTAGGTTAACTAACGTGCACTTGGACGATCTAGGTTAACTAGCGGGTACTTGGACTATGTAGGTTAACTAGCGGGCCCTTGGACTATGTAGATTAACTAGCGGCACTTGGACTATCTATGTTAACTAGCGGGACCTTGGACTATGTAGATTCCCTAGCGGGCACTTGGACTATGTATGTTCCAGAGCGGGCACTTCGACTATGTAGGTTCCCTAGCAGGCACTTGGACTATGTAGGTTCCAGAGCGGGCACTTGGACTTTCTAGGTTCCCTTGCGGGCACTTGGACTATGTAGGTTAACTAGCGGACACTTGGACGATCTAGGTTAACTAGAGGGTACTTGGATTATGTAGGTTAACTAGCGGGCCCTTGGACTATGTAGATTAACTAGCAGCACTTGGACTATCTACGTTAACTAGCGGGTTCTTGGACTATGTAGATTCCCTAGCGGGCACTTGGACTACATAGCTTCCCTAGCGGGCACTTGGACTATATATGTTCCCTAGCGGGCACTTGGACTATGTATGTTCCCTACGGACACTGGAACTATGTAAGTTAACTACCAGGTACTTGGACTATGTATGTTAACTAGCGGGTCCTTGGACTACTTAGGTTAACTAGTGGACACTTGCACTATGTAGGTTACCTAGCGGACACTTGGACTATCTAGGTTAACTAGCGGGCGCTTGGACTATGTAGGTTAACGAGCGGACACTTGCACTATGTAGGTTACCTAGCGGGCACTTGGACTATGTAGGTTAACTAGCAGGCCCTTGGACTATCTAGGTTACCTAGCAGGCACTTGGACTATGTAGGTTACCTAGCGGGCACTTGCACTATGTACCTTCCCTAGCGGGCACTTAGACTATGTATGTTAACTATCGGGCACTTGGACTATGTAGTTAACCTAGCAGACACTTGCACTATGTAGGTTACCTAGCGGCCACTTGAACGATCTAGTTTAACTAAGGGGCACTTGGACTATCAAAGTTAACAAGCGAGCCCTTGGACTATGTAGGTTAACTAGCGGGCCCTTGGACTATCTAGGTTACCTAGATAGCACTTGGACTATATAGGTTCCCTAGCGGGCACTTGGACTATCTGTGTTAACGAACTGGCACTTGGACTATGCAGGTAACCTAGCGGGCACTTGTACTGTCTAGGTTACATAGCGGGCACTTGGACTGTCTAGGTTACATAGCGGGCTCTTGGACTTCTAGGTTAACGAACGGGCACTTGTACTATCTAGGTTACCTAGCGGGCACTTGGACTATCTAGCTTGCGTTGCAGGAACTTGGACTATGTACGTCCCCTAATGGGCACTTGGACTATCTAGGTTAACAAACGGACACTAGGACTATCTAGGTTAACTAGCGGGCACTTGGACTATCTAGGTTACCTAGCAGGCAGTTGGATTATGAAGGATCCCTAGCGGGCACTTGGACTATGTAGGTTAATTAGCGGACACTTGCACGATCTAGGTTAACTAGCGGGTCCTTGCACTATGTAGGTTAACTAGCGGGCCCATGGATTATGTAGGTTTACTAACAGGCACTTGGAATATCTAGGTTAACTAGCGGGCACTTGGACTATGTAGTTTCCCTAGCGGGCATTTGGACTATTTAGGTTACCAAGCGGGCACTTGGACTATGTAGGGTACCTAGCGAGCACTTGGACTATCTAGGTTACCTAGCAGGCACTTTGACTATCTAGGTTAACTAACGGGCACTTGGACTATGTAGGTTGCCTAGCAGGCACATGGACTATGTAGGTTACCTAGCCGCCACTTGGACTATCTAGGTTAGCTAACAGGCACTTGGACTATTGAGGTTCCCTAGCGAGCACTAGTACTATCTAGGATACCTACCTGGCCCTTGGACTATGTAGGTCAACTAGCGGGCCCTTGGACTATCTAGGTTAGGTAACGGGCACTTAAATTATGTAGGTTAACTAGCGGGCACTTGGAATATGTAGGTTAACTAGCGGGCCCATGGACTATGTAGGTTTACTTGCGGCCCTTGAACTATCTAGGTTCCCTAAAGGGCACTTGGACTATCTAGGTTACCGAAAAGGCACTTGGACTATCTAGGTTACCTAGCGGGCACTTGGATTATGTAGGCTAACTAGGGGGCCCTTGGACTATCTAGGTTACCTAGCGGGTACTTTAACTATCTAGGTTAACTAGCGGGGACTTGGACTATGTACGTTCCCTAGCGGGAACTTGGACTATCTAGATTAACTAGCGGGCACTTGGACTATCTAGGTTAACTAGCGTGCACTTGGACTATGTAGGTTCCTTAGCGGGCACTTGGACTATCTAGGTTGCCTAGCGGGCACTTGTACTATGTAGGTTAACTAGCGTGCCCTTGGACTATCTAGGTTACGTAGCAGGCACTTGGTATATAGGTTAACTAGCGGGCACTTGGACTATATAGGCTAACTAGTGGACACTTGCACGATCTAGGTTAACTAGCGGGCCCTTGCACTATGTAGGTAAACTAGCGGGCCCATGGATTATGTAGGTTTACTAGTAAGCACTTGGACTATCTACGTTAACTAGCGGGCACTTGGACTATGGAGTTTCCCTAGCAGGCATTTGGACTATTTAGGTTACCTAGCGGGCATTTGGACTATGTAGGTTACATAGCGGGCACTTGGACTATCTATGTTACCTAGCAGGCACTTTGACTATCTAGGTTAACTAACGGGCACTTGGAGTATGTAGGTTGCCTAGCGGGCACTTGGATTATGTAGGTTCCCTATCGGGCACTTGGACTATGTAGGTTAACTAGCGGGCACTTGGACTGTCTAGGTTACCTAGGGGGCACTTGGATTATCTAGGTTAGCTAACAGGCACTTGGACTATCTAGATTCCCTAGCGCGCACTTGTACTGTCTAGGTTACCTAGCTGGCACTTAGATTATATAGGTTAAATAGCGGGCACTTGGAATATATAGGTTAACTAGCGGACACTTGGACTATGTAGGTTATCTAGCGGGCCCATGGACTATGTAGGTTTACTAGCGGGCCCTTGGACTATCTAGGTTCCCTAAAGGGCACTTGCACTATCTAGGTTACCGAACGGGCACTTGGACTATCTAGGTTACCTAGCGGGCACTTGGACTATGTAGGCTAACTATGGGGCCCTTTGACGATCTAGGTTACCTAGCGGGTACTTGAACTATCTAGGTTAACTAGCGGGCACTTGCACTATCTAGGTTTCCTAGCGGGCACTGGGACGATGTAGTTTAACTAGCGGGCCCTTGGACTATGTAGGTTAACTAGCGGGCCCTTGGACTATGTAGGTTAACTAGCGTGCACTTGGACGATTCTAGGTTAACTAGCGGGTACTTGGACTATGTAGGTTAACTAGCGGGCACTTGGACTATGTAGGTTAATTAGCGGACACTTGCACGATCTAGGTTAACTAGCGGGTCCTTGCACTATGTAGGTTAACTAGCGGGCCCATGGATTATGTAGGTTTACTAGGAGGCACTTGGAATATCTAGGTTAACTAGCGGGCACTTGGACTATGTAGTTTCCCTAGCGGGCATTTGGATTATTTTGGTTACCAAGCGGGCACTTGGACTATGTAGGTTACCTAGCGAGCACTTGGACTATCTAGGTTACCTAGCAGGCACTTTGACTATCTAGGTTAACTAACGGGCACTTGGACTATGTAGGTTGCCTAGCAGGCACATGGACTATGTAGGTTACCTAGCCGCCACTTGGACTATCTAGGTTAGCTAACAGGCACTTGGACTATTGAGGTTCCCTAGCGAGCACTTGTACTATCTAGGATACCTAGCTGGCCCTTGGACTATGTAGGTCAATTAGCGGGCCCTTGGACTATCTAGGTTAGCTAAAGGGCACTTAAATTATGTAGGTAAACTAGCGGGCACTTGGAATATGTAGGTTAACTAGCGGGCCCATGGACTATGTAGGTTTACTTGCGGGCCCTTGAACTATCTAGGTTCCCTAAAGGGCACTTGGACTATCTAGGTTACCGAAAAGGCACTTGGACTATCTAGGTTACCTAGCGGCACTTGGATTATGTAGGCTAACTAGGGGGCCCTTGGACTATCTAGGTTACCTAGCGGGTACTTGAACTATCTAGGTTAACTAGCGGGGACTTGGACTATGTACGTTCCCTAGCGGGAACTTGGACTATCTAGATTAACTAGCGGGCACTTGGACTATCTAGGTTAACTAGCGTGCACTTGGACTATGTAGGTTCCTTAGCGGACACTTGGACTATCTAGGTTGCCTAGCGGGCACTTGTACTATGTAGGTTAACTAGCGTGCCCTTGGACTATCTAGGTTACGTAGCAGGCACTTGGTATATAGGTTAACTAGCGGGCACTTGGACTATATAGGTTAACTAGTGGACACTTGCACGATCTAGGTTAACTAGCGGGCCCTTGCACTATGTAGGTTAACTAGCGGGCCCATGGATTATGTAGGTTTACTAGTAGGCACTTGGACTATCTACGTTAACTAGCGGGCACTTGGACTATGGAGTTTCCCTAGCAGGCATTTGGACTATTTAGGTTACCTAGCGGGAATTTGGACTATGTAGGTTACATAGCGGGCACTTGGACTATCTATGTTACCTAGCAGGCACTTTGACTATCTAGGTTAACTAACGGGCACTTGGAGTATGTAGGTAGCCTAGAGGGCACTTGGATTATGTAGGTTCCCTATCGGGCACTTGGACTATGTAGGTTAACTAGCGGGCACTTGGACTGTCTAGGTTACCTAGGAGGCACTTGGATTATCTAGGTTAGCTAACAGGCACTTGGACTATCTAGATTCCCTAGCGCGCACTTGTACTGTCTAGGTTACCTAGCTGGCACTTAGATTATATAGGTTAAATAGCGGGCACTTGGAATATGTAGGTTAACTAGCGGACACTTGGACTATGTAGGTTATCTAGCGGGCCCATGGACTATGTAGGTTTACTAGCGGGCCCTTGGACTATCAGGGTTCCCTAAAGGGCACTTGCACTATCTAGGTTACCGAACGGGCACTTGGACTATCTAGGTTACCTAGCGGGCACTTGCACTATGTAGGCTAACTATGGGGCCCTTGGACGATCTAGGTACCTAGCGGGTACTTGAACTATCTAGGTTAACTAGCGGGCAATTGCACTATCTAGGTTTCCTAGCGGGCACTGGGACGATGTAGTTTAACTAGCGGGCCCTTTGACTATGTAGGTTAACTAGCGGGCCCTTGGACTATGTAGGTTAACTAGCGTGCACTAGGACGATCTAGGTTAACTAGCGGGTACTTGGACTATGTAGGTTAACTAGCGGGCCCTTGGACTATGTAGATTAACTAGCAGCACTTGGACTATCTACGTTAACTAGCGGATTCTTGGACTATGTAGATTCCCTAGCGGGCACTTGGACTACGTAGCTTCCCTAGCGGGCACTTGGACTATGTATGTTCCCTAGCGGGCACTTGGACTATGTATGTTCCCTACGGACACTGGAACTATGTAAGTTAACTACCAGGTACTTGGACTAGGTATGTTAACTAGCGGGCCCTTGGACTACTTAGATTAACTAGTGGACACTTGCACTATGTAGGTTACCTAGCGGACACTTGGACTATCTAGGTTAACTAGCGGGCGCTTGGACTATGTAGGTTAACTAGCGGACACTTGCACTATGTAGGTTACCTAGCAGGCACTTTGACTATCTAGGTTAACTAACGGGCACTTGGACTATGTAGGTTGCCTAGCAGGCACATGGACTATGTAGGTTACCTAGCCGCCACTTGGACTATTTAGGTTAGCTAACAGGCACTTGGACTATTGAGGTTCCCTAGCGAGCACTTGTACTATCTAGGATACCTAGCTGGCCCTTGGACACTGTAGGTCAACTAGCGGGCCCTTGGACTATCTAGGTTAGCTAACGGGCACTTAAATTATGCAGGTTAACTAGCGGGCACTTGTTATATGTAGGTTAACTAGCGGGCCCATGGACTATGTAGGTTTACTTGCGGGCCCTTGAACTATCTAGGTTCCCTAAAGGGCACTTGGACTATCTAGGTTACCGAAAAGGCATTTGGACTATCTAGGTTACCTAGCAGGCACTTGGATTATGTAGGCTAACTAGGGGGCCCTTGGACTATCTAGGTTACCTCGCGGGTACTTGAACTATCTAGGTTAACTAGCGGGCACTTGGACTATGTACTTTCCCTAGCCGGCACTTGGACTATCTATGTTAACTAGCGGGCACTTGTAATATGTAGGTTAACTAGCGGACACTTGCACTATGTAGGTTACCTAGCAGGCACTTGCACTATCTAGGTTAAATAGCGGGCACTTGGACTATCTAGGTTGCCTAACGGGCACTTGTACTATGTAGGTTAACAAGCGTGCCCTTGGACTATCTAGGTTACGTACGGGCACTTGGTATATAGGTTAACTAGCGGGCACTTGGACTATATAGGCTAACTAGCGGACACTTGCACGATCTAGGTTAACTAGCGGGCCCTTGCACTATGTAGGTTAACTAGCGGGCCCATGGATTATGTAGGTTTACTAGCAGGCATTTGGACTATCTAGGTTAACTAGCGGGCACTTGGACTATGTAGTTTTCCTAGCAGGCATTTGGACTATTTACGTTACCTAGCGGGCACTTGGACTATGAACGTTACCTAGCGGGCAATTGGACTATCTAGGTTACCTAGCAGGCACTTTGACTACGTAGGTTAACTAACGGGCACTTGGACTATGTAGGTTGCCTAGCGGGCACTTGGACTATGTAGGTAAACTAGCGGACACTTGGACTGTCCTGGTTAGGTAGCGGGCACTTGGATTATCTAGGTTAACGAACGGGCACTTGGACTATGTAGGTTACCTATCCGCCACTTGGACTATCTAGGTTAGCTAACAGGCACTTGGACTATCTAGATTCCCTAGCGAGCACTTGTACTATCTAGGTTACCTAGCTGGCACTTAGATTATGTAGGTTAAATAGCGGGCACTTGGAATATGTAGGTTAACTAGCGTACACTTGCACTATGTAGGTTAATTAGCGGGCCCATGGACTATGTAGGTTTACTAGCGGGCCCTTGGACTATCTAAGTTCCCTAAAGGGCACTTGGACTATCTAGGTTACCGAACGGGCACTTGGACTATCTAGGTTACCTAGCGGGCACTTGGACTATGTAGGCTAACTAGGGGGCCCTTGGACGATCTAGGTTACCTAGCGGGTACTTGAACTATCTAGGTTAAGTAGCGGGCACTTGCACTATCTAGGTTACCAGCGGGCACGTGGACTATGTAAGTTCCCTAGCGGCCACTTGGACTATCTATGTTAACTAGCGGGCACGTGGAATATGTATGTTAACTAGTGGACACTTGCACTATGTAGGTTACCTAGCAGGCACTTGGACTATCTAGGTTGCCTAGAGGACACATGGACTATATAGGTTAACTAGCGTGCCCTTGAACTATCTAGGATACGTAGCGGGCACTTGGTGGATAGGTTAACTAGCGGGCACTTGGACTATGTAGGTTAACTAGAGGACACTTGGACTATCTATGGTAACTAGTGGGCCCTTGGACTATATAGGTTAACTAGCGGGCACATGGACAATCTAGGTTAACTAGCGGGCACTTGGACGATCTAGGGTAACTAGCGGGCACTTGGATTATCAAAGTTAACAAGTGAGCCCTTGGACTATGTAGGTTAACTAGCGGGCCCTTGGACTATATAGGTTACCTAGCGGGTACTTGGACTATATAGGTTACCTAGAGGGCAGTTGGACTATGTAGGTTACCTAGTGGGCACTTGGACGAGATAGGTTAACTAGCGGGCACTTGGACTATCAAAGTTAACAAATGAGCCCTACGACTATGTAGGTTAACTAGCGGGCCCTTGGACTATCTAGGTTACCTAGCGGGCACTTCAACTATGTATGTTAACTACCGGGCACTTGCACTATCTAGGTTACCGAACGGGCATTTGGACTATGTAGGTGACCTAGCGGGCACTTGGAGAGTCTAGGTTACCTAGCGGGCACTTGGACTTCTAGGTTAACGTACGGGCACTTGGAGTATGTATGTTGCATAGCGGGCAATTGAACTATCTAGGTTAGGTAACGGGCACTTGGACTATCTAAGTTTCTTAGCGGGCACTTGGACGATCTTGGTTAACTAGAGGGCACTTGGACTATCTAGGTTAACTAGCGTGCACTTGGACTATCTAGGTTTCTTAGCGGGTACTTGTACTATGTAGGTTAACTAGTGGGCCCTTGAACTATGTAGAATAACTAGCGGCACTTGGACTATCTATATTAACTAGCGGCCCCTTGGACTATGTAGATTCCCTAGCTGGCATTTGGACTATATAGATAACCTAGCGGCCACTTTGACTTTGTAGGTTACCTAGCGACACATGGGCTATCTAGGTTACCTAGCTGGCACTTGAACTATCTACGTTATAGCAGGTTTTTAGAGTATGTGGGTTACCTAGCAGGCTGTTGGACTATCTAGGTTACCAAGCGGGGACTTGGACTATCTAGGTTAACTAATGGGCACTTGGACTGTGTAGATTCCCTAGCGGGCCCTTGGACTATGTAAGTTCCCTACCGGGCACTTGGACTATGTGGGTTTCCTGGTGGGCATTTGGACTATCTAGATTACCTAACGGGCACTTGGACTATGTAGGTTCCCTAGCGGGCACTTGGATTATGTAGGTTCCCTATCGGGCACTTGGACTATGTAGATTAATTAGAGGGCATTTGGACTATGTAGGTTACCTAGCGGGCACTTGGACTATGTAGGTTCCCTATCGGGCACTTGGAGAATGTAGGTTAACTAGGGGGCACTATGACTATGTAGGTTACCTAGCGGGCCCTTGCACTATCTAGGTTACCTAGGGGGAACCTGGACTATGTAGGTTAACTAGTGGGCACTGGACTATCTAGGTTACCTGGCAGGCACTTGGACTATGTACGTTCCCTAGCGGGCACTTGGACTATCTACGTTACCTAGCGGGCACTTGGAATATGTACGTTACCTAGCGGGCACTTGGACTACGTACGTTTCCCAGCGGGTACTTGGACTAGATAGGTTCCCTAGCGGGCACTTGGTCTATCTAGGTTAACTAGCGAGCACTTGGACTATCTAGGTTAACTAGCGGACATATGGATTATTATGGCCCCTAGCGGGCATTTGGACTATATTTGTTACCTAGCGGGCACTTGGACTATGTAGGTTAATGAACGGGCACTTGGACTATGTAGGTAACCTAGTGGTCTCTTGAAATATCTAGGTTACCTAGCGGGCACTTGGACTATGTAGGTTAACTAGCGGGCACTTGGACTATCTATGTTAACTAGCGGGCCCTTGGACGATGTAGGTTAACTAGCGGGCCCTTGGACTATGTAGGTTAACTAGTGGGCCCTTGGACTATGTAGGTTACCTAGTGGGCACTTGGACGATCTAGGTTAACCACCGGGTACTTGGACTATGTAGGTTAACTAGCGGGCCCTTGGACTATGTAGATTAACTAGTGGCACTTGGACTATCTACGTTAACTAGCGGGCCCTTGGACTATGTAGGTTCCCTAGCAGTCACTTGGACTATGTAGGTTCCAGAGCGGCCACTTAGACTATCTAAGTTCCCTAGCGGGCACTTGACTATGTAGGTTAATTAGCGGACAATTGGACGATCTAGGTTAACTAGCGGGTACTTGGATTATGTAGGTTAGCTAGCGGGCCCTTGAACTATGTAGATTAACTAGCGGGCACTTGGACTATTTAGGTTCCCTAGCGGGGACTTGGACTCTGTATATTCCCTACGGACACTTGAACTATGTAAGTTAACTACCGGGCACTTGGACTATGTAGGTTAACTAGCGGGCCCTTGGACTATCTAGGTTACCTAGTGGGCACTTGGACTATGTTGGTTAACTACCGGGCACTTGCACTATGTAGTTTACCGAACGGGCATTTGGACTATGTAGGTAACCTAGCGGGCACTTGGAGAGTCTAGGTTACCTAGCGGGCACTTGGACTTCTAGGTTAACGAACGGGCACTTGGACTATGTATGTTGCATAGCGGGCAATTGGACTATCTAGGTTAGGTAACGGGCACTTGGACTATCTAGGTTTCTTAGTGGGCACTTGGACTATCTAGGTTAACTAGAGGGCACTTGGACTATCTAGGTTAACTAGCGTGCACTTGGACTATCTAGGTTTTTTAGCAGGTACTTGTACTATGTAGGTTAACTAGTGGGCCCTTGAACTATGTAGAATAACTAGCGGCACTTGGACAATCTACGTTAACTAGCGGGCCCTTGGACTATGTAGATACCCTAGCGGGCATTTGGACTATATAGGTTCCCTAGCGGGCACTTGGACTATCTATGTTAACGAAAGGGCACTTGGACTATTCAGGTAACCTAGCAGGCACTTGGACTGTCTAGATTACATAGCGGGCACTTGGACTGTCTAGGTTACATAGCGGGCTCTTGGACTTCTAGGTTAACGAACGGGCACTTGGACTATGTAGGTTACCTAGCGGGCACTTGGATTATCTAGGTTAGGTAACGGGCACTTGGACTATCTAGGTTACCTAGCGGGCACTTGGACTATCTAGGTTGCGTAGCAGGCACTTGGAATATGTACGTCCCCTAGTGGGCACTTGGACTATCTAAGTTAACAAACCGGCACTAGGACTATCTAGGTTAACTAGCGGGCACTTGGACTATCTAGGTTACCTAGCAGGCAGTTGGATTATGAAGGATCCCTAGCGGGCACTTGGACTTTGTAGGTTAACTAGAGGACACTTGGACAATCTAGGTTAACTAGTGGGCCCTTGGACTATGTAGGTTAACTAGCCAGTACTTGGACGATCTAGGTTAACTAGCGGGCACTTGAACGATCTAGGTTAACTAATAGGCACTTGGACTATCAAAGTTAACAAGCGAGCCCTTGGACTATGTAGGTTAACTAGCGGACACTTGCTCGATCTAGGTTAACTAGCGGGCCCTTGCACTATGTAGGTTAACTAGCGGGCCCATGGATTATATAGGTTTACTAGCAGGCACTTGGACTATCTAGGTTAACTAGCGGGCACTTGGACTATGTAGTTTCCCTAGCGGGCATATGGACTATTTAGGTAATCAAGCGGGCACTTGGACTATCTAGGTTACCTAGCAGGCACTTTGACTCTCTAGGTTAACTAACGGGCACTTGGACTATGTAGGTTGCCTAGAGGGCACTTGGACTATGTAGGTTCCCTAGCGGGCACTGGGATTATGTAGGTTCCCTATCAGGCACTTGGACTATGTAGGTTAACTAGCGGGCACTTGGACTATGTAGGTTCCCTAATGGGCACTTGGTTTATCTAGGTTAACGAACGGGCACCTGGACTATGTAGGTTACCTAGCCCCCACTTGGACTATCTAGGTTAGCTAACAGGCACTTGGACAATTGAGGTTCCCTAGCGGGCACTTTTACTACCTAGGTTACCTAGCTGGCCCTTGGACTATGTAGGTCAACTAGCGGGCCCTTGGACTATCTAGGTTAGCTAACGGGCACTTAGATTATGTAGGTTAACTAGCGGACACTTGGAATATGTAGGTTAACTAGCGGGCCCATGGACTATGTACGTTTACTTGCGGGTCCTTGGACTATCTAGGTTACCTAAAGGGCACTTGGACTATCTAGGTTACCGAAAAGGCACTTGGACTATCTAGGTTACCTAGCGGGTACTTGAACTATCTAGGTTAACTAGCAGGCACTTGGACTACGTACGTTCCCTAGCGGGCACTTGGAATATGTAGGTTAACTAGAGGACACTTGCCCTATGTAGGTTACTTAGCAGGCACTTGGACTATCTAGGTTAACTAGCGGGCACTTGGACTATCTAAGTTAACTAGCGTGCACTTGGACTATGTAGGTTACGTAGCGGACACTTGGTATATAGGTTAACTAGCGGGCACTTGGACTATATAGGCTAACTAGCGGACACTTGCACGATCTAGGTTAACTAGCGGGCCCTTACACTATGTAGGTTAACTAGCGGGCCCATGGATTATGTAGGTTTACTAGCAGGCACTTGGACTATGTAGGTTAAATAGCGGGCACTTGGATTATGTAGTTTCCCTAGCAGGCATTTGGACTATTTAGGTTACCTAGCGGGCACTTGGACTATGTAGGTTACATAGCGGGCACTTGGACTATCTAGGTTACCTAGCAGGCACTTTGACTATCTAGGTTAACTCTGGGCACTTGGAGTATGTAGGTTGCCAAGCGGGCATTTGGATTATGTAGGTTCCTTATCGGGCACTTGGACTATGTAGGTTACATAGCGGGCACTTGGACTATCTAGGTTACCTAGCAGGCACTTTGACTATCTAGGTTAACTGTGGGCACTTGGAGTATGTAGGTTGCCAAGCGGGCATTTGGATTATGTAGGTTCCTTATCGGGCACTTGGACTATGTAGGTTAACTAGCTGGCACTTGGACTGTCTAGGTTACCTAGCGGGCACTTGGATTATCTAGGTTAACGAAAGGGCACTTGGACTATGTAGGTTACCTACCCGCCACTTGGACTATCTAGGTTAGCTAACAGGCACTTGGACAATTGAGTTTCCCTAGCGGGCACTTTTACTACCTAGGTTACCTAGCTGGCCTTTGCACTATGTAGGTCAACTAGCGGGCCCTTGGACTATCTAGGTTAGCTAACGGGCACTTAGATTATGTAGGTTAACTAGCGGACACTTGGAATATGTAGGTTAACTAGCGGGCCCATGGACTATGTACGTTTACTTGCGGGTCCTTGGACTATCTAGGTTACCTAAAGGGCACTTGGACTATCTAGGTTACCGAAAAGGCACTTGGACTATCTAGGTTACCTAGCGGGTACTTGAACTATCTAGGTTAACTAGCAGGCACTTGGACTATGTACGTTCCCTAGCGGGCACTTGGAATTTGTAGGTTAACTAGCGGACACTTGCCCTATGTAGGTTACTTAGCAGGCACTTGGACTATCTAGGTTAACTAGCGGGCACTTGGAATACCTAGGTTAACTAGCGTGCACTTGGACTATGTAGGTTACGTAGCGGACACTTGGTATATAGGTTAACTAGCGGGCACTTGGACTATATAGGCTAACTAGCGGACACTTGCACGATCTAGGTTAACTAGCGGGCCCTTGCACTATGTAGGTTAACTAGCGGGCCCATGGATTATGTAGGTTTACTAGCAGGCACTTGGACTATGTAGGTTAACTAGCGGGCACTTGGATTATGTAGTTTCCCTAGCAGGCATTTGGACTATTTAGGTTACCTAGCGGGCCCTTGGACTATGTAGGTTACATAGCGGGCACTTGGACTATCTAGGTTACCTAGCAGGCATTTTGACTATCTAGGTTAACTACGGGCACTTGGAGTATGTAGGTTGTCTAGCGGGCATTTGGATTATGTAGGTTCCTTATCGGGCACTTGGACTATGTAGATTAACTAGCGGGCACTTGGACTATGTAGGTTCCCTAATGGGCACTTGGTTTATCTAGGTTAACGAACGGGCACTTGGACTATGTGGGTTACCTAGCCGCCACTTGGACTATCTAGGTTAGCTAACAGGCACTTGGACAATTGAGGTTCCCTAGCGGGCACTTTTACTACCTAGGTTACCTAGCTGGCCCTTGGACTATGTAGTTCAACTAGCGGGCCCTTGGACTATCTAGGTTAGCTAACGGGCACTTAGATTATGTAGGTTAACTAGCGGACACTTGGAATATGTAGGTTAACTAGCGGGCCCATGGACTATGTACGTTTACTTGCGGGTCCTTGGACTATCTAGGTTACCCAAAGGGCACTTGGACTATCTAGGTTACCGAAAAGGCACTTGGACTATCTAGGTTACCTAGCTGGTACTTGAACTATCTAGGTTAACTAGCAGGCACTTGGACTATGTACGTTCCCTAGCGGGCACTTGGAATATGTAGGTTAACTAGCGGACACTTGCCCTATGTAGGTTACTTAGCAGGCACTTGGACTATCTAGGTTAACTAGCGGGCACTTGGACTATCTAGGTTAACTAGCGTGCACTTGGACTATGTAGGTTACGTAGCGGACACTTGGTATATAGGTTAACTAGCGGGCACTTGGACTATATAGGCTAACTAGCGGACACTTGCACGATCTAGGTTAACTAGCGGGCCCTTGCACTATGTAGGTTAACTAGCGGGCCCATGGATTATGTAGGTTTACTAGCAGGCACTTGGACTATGTAGGTTAACTAGCGGGCACTTGGATTATGTAGTTTCCCTAGCAGGCATTTGGACTATTTAGGTTACCTAGCGGGCACTTGGACTATGTAGGTTACATAGCGGGCACTTGGACTATCTAGGTTACCTAGCTGGCACTTTGACTATCTAGGTTAACTGTGGGCACTTGGAGTATGTAGGTTGCCTAGCGGGCATTTGGATTATGTAGGTTCCTTATCGGGCACTTGGACTATGTAGGTTAACTAGCGGGCACTTGGACTGTCTAGGTTACCTAGCGGGCACTTGGTTTATCTAGGTTAACGAACGGGGACTTGAACTATGTAGGTTACCTCGTGGGCACTTGGACTATGTAGGTTAACTAGCAGGCCCTTGGGCTATCTAGGTTACCTAGCAGGCACTTGGACTATGTAGGTTAACTAGCGGGCATTTGCACTCTCTAGGTTACCTAGCGGGCACTTGGACTATCTTTGTTATCTAGAGGGCACTTGGACTATGTAGTTTACCTAGCAGACACTTGCACTATGTAGGTTACCTAGCGGGCACTTGGACTATGTAGGTTAACTAGAGGACACTTGGACAATCTAGGTTAACTAGTGGGCCCTTGGACTATGTAGGTTAACTAGCCAGTACTTGGACGATCTAGGTTAACTAGTGGGCACTTGAACCATCTAGGTTAACTAAGGGGCACTTGGACTATCAAAGTTAACAAGCGAGCCCTTGGACTATGTAGGTTAACTAGCGGACACTTGCTCGATCTAGGTTAACTAGCGGGCCCTTGCACTATGTAGGTTAACTAGCGGGCCCATGGATTATGTAGGTTTACTAGTAGGCACTTGAACTATCTAGGTTAACTAGCGGGCACTTGGACTATGTAGTTTCCCTAGCGGGCATTTGGACTATTTAGGTTACCAAGCGGGCACTTGGACTATCTAGGTTACCTAGCAGGCACTTTGACTCTCTAGGTTAACTAACGGGCACTTGGACTATGTAGGTTGCCTAGCGGGCACTTGGACAATGTAGGTTCCCTAGCGGGCACTTGGATTATGTAGGTTCCCTATCAGGCACTTGGACTATGTAGGTTAACTAGCGGGCACTTGGACTATGTAGGTTCCCTAATGGGCACTTGGTTTATCTAGGTTAACGAACGGGCACTTGGACTATGTAGGTTACCTAGCCGCCACTTGGACTATCTAGGTTAGCTAACAGGCATTTGGACAATTGAGGTTCCCTAGCGGGCACTTGTACTACCTAGGTTACCTAGCTGGCCCTTGGACTATGTAGGTCAACTAGCGGGCCCTTGGACTACCTAGGTTAGCTAACGGGCACTTAGATTATGTAGGTTAACTAGCGGACACTTGGAATATGTAGGTTTACTAGCGGGCCCATGGACTATGTACGTTTACTTGCGGGCCCTTGGACTATCTAGGTTCCCTAAAGGGCACTTGGACTATCTAGGTTACCGAAAAGGCACTTGGACTATCTAGGTTACCTAGCTGGTACTTGAACTATCTAGGTTAACTAGCAGGCACTTGGACTATGTACGTTCCCTAGCGGGCACTTAGAATATGTAGGTTAACTAGCGGACACTTGCCCTATGTAGGTTACTTAGCAGGCACTTGGACTATCTAGGTTAACTAGCGGGCACTTGGAATATCTAGGTTAACTAGCGTGCACTTGGACTATGTAGGTTACGTAGTGGACACTTGGTATATAGGTTAACTAGCGGCCACTTGGACTATATATGCTAACTAGCAGACACTTGCACGATCTAGGTTAACAAGCGGGCCCTTGCACTATGTAGGTTAACTAGCGGGCCCATGGATTATGTAGGTTTACTAGCAGGCACTTGGACTATGTAGGTTAACTAGCGGGCACTTGGATTATGTAGATTCCCTAGCGGGCAGTTGGACAATGTAGGTTCCAGAGCGGGCACTTGGACTATCTAGGTTCCCTTGTGGGCACTTGGACTATGTAGGTTAACTAGCGGACACTTGGACGATCTAGGTTAACTAGCGGGTACTTGGATTATGTAGGTTAACTAGCGGGCCCTTGGACTATGTAGATTAACTAGCAGCACTTGGACTAACTACGTTACCTAGCGGGACCTTGGACTATGTAGATTCCCTAGCGGGCACTTGGACTACGTAGGTTCCCTAGCGGTCACTTGGACTATGTATGTTCCCTAGCGGGCACTTGGACTATGTATGTCCCCTACGGACACTTGAACTATGTAAGTTAACTACCGGGCACTTGGACTATGTATGTTAACTAGTGGGCCCTTGGACTACTTAGGTTAACTAGCGGACACTTGCACTATGTAGGTTACCTAGCGGGCACTTGGACTATGTAGGTCAACTAGCAGGCCCTTGGAATATCTAGGTTACCTAGCAGGCACTTGGACTATGAAGGTTAACTAGCGGGCATTTGCACTCTCTAGGTTACCTAGCGGGCTCTTGGACTATCTATGTTAACTAGTGGGCACTTGGACTATGTAGTTTACCTAGCAGACACTTGCACTATGTAGGTTACCTAGCGGGCACTTGGACTATGTAGGTTAACTAGAGGACACTTGGACAATCTAGGTTAACTAGTGGGCCCTTGGACTATGTAGGTTTACTAGCCAGTACTTGGACGATCTAGGTTAACTAGCAGGCACTTGAACGATCTAGGTTAACTAAGGGGCACTTGGACTATCAAAGTTAACAAGCGAGCCCTTGGACTATGTAGGTTAACTAGCGGGCCCTTGGACTATCTAGGTTACCTAGATAGCACTTGGACTCTATAGGTTCCCTAGCGGGCACTTGGACTATCTATGTTAACGAACGGGCACTTGGAATATGCAGGTAACCTAGCGGGCACTTGTACTGTCTAGGTTACATAGCGGGCACTTGGACTGTCTAGGTTATATAGCGGGCTCTTGACTTCTAGGTTAACGAACGGGCACTTGGACTATGTAGGTTGCCTAGCGCGCACTTGGACTATCTAGGTTAGGTAACGGGCACTTGGACTATCTAGGTTACCTAGCGGGCACTTGGACTATCTAGGTTGCGTAGCAGGCACTTGGACGATGTACGTCCCCTAGTGGGCACTTGGACTATCTAGGTTAACAAACGGGCACTGGGACTATCTAGGTTAACTAGCGGGCACTTGGACTATCTAGGTTACCTAGCAGGCAGTTGGATTATGAAGGATCCCTAGCGGGCACTTGGACTATGTAGGTTAATTAGCGGACACTTGCACGATCTAGGTTAACTAGCGGGTCCTTGTACTATGTAGGTTAACTAGCGGGCCCATGGATTATGTAGGTTTACTAGCAGGCACTTGGACTATGTAGTTTCCCTAGCGGGCATTTAGACTATTTATGTTACCAAGCGGGCACTTGGACTATGTAGGTTGCTTAGCGAGCACTTGGACTATCTAGGTTACCTAGCAGGCACTTTGACTATCTAGGTTAACTAACGGGCACTTGGACTATATTGGTTGCCAAGCAGGCACTTGGACTATGTAGGTTACCTAGCGGGCACTTGGATTATGTAGGTTCCCTATCGGGCACTTGGACTATCTAGGTTAGCTAAGATGCACTTGGACTATTGAGGTTCCCTAGCGGGCACTTGTACTATCTAGGATACCTAGCTGGCCCTTGGACTATGTAGGTCATCTAGCGGGCCCTTGGACTATCTAGGTTAGCTAACGGTCACTTAGATTTTGTAGGTTAACTAGCGGGCACTTGGAATATATAGGTTAACTAGCGGGCCCATGGACTATGTAGGTTTACTTGCGGGTCCTTGGACTATCGAGGTTCCCTAAAGGGCACTTGGACTATCTAGGTTACCGAAAAGGCACTTGGACTATCTAGGTTACCTAGCGGGCACTTGGACTATGTAGGCTAACTAGGGGGCCCTTGTACTATCTAGGTTTCCTAGCGGGTACTTGAACTATCTAGGTTAACTAGCGGGAAATTGGACTATGTATGTTCCCTAGCCGGCACTTGGACTATCTATGTCAACTAGCGGGCACTTGCACTATGTAGGTTACCTAGCAGGCACTTGGTTTATCTAGGTTAAATAGCGGGCACTTGGTATATAGGTTAACTAGCGGGCACTTGGGCTATATAGGCTAACTAGCGGACACTTGCACGATCTAGGTTAACTAGCGGGCCCTTGCACTATGTAGGTTAACTAGCGGGCCCATGTATTATGCAGGTTTACTAGCAGGCACTTGGACTTTCTAGGTTAACTAGCGGGCACTTGGACTATGTAGTTTCCCTAGCGCGCATTTGGACTATTTAGGATACCTAGCGGGCACTTGGACTATGTAGGTTACCTAGCGGGCACTTGGACTATCTAGGATACCTAGCAGGCACTTTGACTCTCTAGGTTAAATAACGGGCACTTGGAGTATGTAGGTTGCCTAGCGGGCACTTGGATTATGTAGGTTCCCTATCTGGCACTTGCACTATGTAGGTAAACTTGCGGACACTTGGACTGTCCTGGTTACCTAGCGGGCACTTGGATTATCTAGGTTAACGAACGGGCACATGGACTATGTAGGTTACCTAGCCGCCACTTGGACTATCTAGGTTAGCTAACAGGCACTTGGACTATCTAGATTCCCTAGCGGGCCCTTGTACAATCTAGCTTACCTAGCTGGCACTTAGATTATGTAGGTTAAATAGCGGGCACTTGGAATATGTAGGTTAACTAGCAACACTTGCACTATGTAGGTTAACTAGCGGGCCCATGAAGTACGTAGGTTTACCTGCGGGCCCTTGGACTATCTAGGTTCCCTAAAGGGCACTTGGACTATCTAGGTTACCGAACGGGCACTTGGACTATCTAGGTTACCTAGCGGGCACTTGGACTATGTAGGCTAACTAGGGGGCCCTTGGACGATCTAGGTAACCTAGCGGGTACTTGAACTACCTAGGTTAACTAGCGGGCACTTGCACTATCTAGGTTACCTAGCGGACACGTGGACAATGTACGTTCCCTAGCGGGCACTTGGACTATCTATGTTAACTAACGGGCACTTGGAATATGTAGGTTAACTACTGGACACTTGCACTATGTAGGTTACCTAGCAGGCACTTGGAGTATCTAGGTTAACTAGCGTGCACTTGGACTTTGTAGGTTCCTTAGCGGGCACTGGGATTATCTAGGTTGCCTAGCGGGCATGTGGACTATGTAGGTTAACAAGCATGCACTTGGACTATCTAGGATACGTAGCGGGCACTTGGTATATAGGTTAACTAGCAGGCACTTGGACTATGTGGGTCAACAAGAGGACACTTGGACTATCTAGGTTAACTAGTGGACCCTTGGACTATGTAGGTTAACAAGCGGGCACTTGGACTATCTAGGTTAATGAACGGGCACTTGGACAATGTAGGTAACCTAGGGGGCACTTGGACAGTCTAGGTTACCTAGCGGGCACTTGGACTATCTAGGTTAACGAACGGGCACTTGGACAATGTAGGTTACCTAGCGGGCACTTGGACTATGTAGGATCCCTATCGGATATTTGGACTACTTAGGTTACCTAGCGGGCATTTGGACTATCTAGGTTAGCTAGCGGGCACTTGGACTATCTAGGTTAACTAGCGGGCCCTGGGACGATGTAGGTTAACTAGCGGGCCCATGGATTATGTAGGTTTACTAGCAGGCACTTGGACTATCTAGGTTAACTAGCGGGCACTTGGACAATGTAGTTTCCCTAGCGGGCATTTGGACTATTTAGGTTTCCTAGCGGGCACTTGGAATATGTAGGTTACCTTGCGGGCACTTGGAATATCTAGGTTACCTAGCAGGCACTTTGACTATCTAGGTTAACTAACGGGTACTTGGACTATGTAGGTTGCCTAGCGGGCACTTGGATTATATAGGTTCCCTATAGGGCACTTGGACTTTGTAGGTTAACTAGCGGGCACTTGGACTGTCTAGGTTACCTAGTGGGCACTTGGATTATCTCGGTTAACGAACGAGCACTTGGATTATCTAGGTTAACGACCGGGCACTTGGACTATGTAGGTTACCTAGCCGCCACATGGACTATCTCTGTTAGCTAACAGGCACTTGGACTATCCAGGTTCCCTAGCGGGCACTTGTACTACCTAGGTTACCTAGGTGGCACTTTGACTATGTAGGTCAACTAGCGGGCCCTTGGACTATCTAGGTTAGCCAACGGGCACTTAGATTATGTAGGTTAACTAGCGGGAACTTGGAATATGTAGGTTAACTAGCGGGCCCATGTACTATGTAGGTTTACTAGCGGGCCCTTGGACTATCAAGGTTCCCTAAAGGGCACTTGGACTATCTAGGTGCCCTAAAGCGCACTTGGACTATCTAGGTTACCTAGCGGGCACTTGGACTATGTAGGCTAACTAGGGGGCCCTTTGATGATCTAGGTTACGTAGCGGGTACTTGAACTATCTAGGTTACCTAGCAGGCACTTGGACTATGTACGTTCCCTAGCGGGCATTTGGACAATCTATGTTAACTAGCGGGCACTTGGAATATGTAGGTTAACTAGCGGACACTTGCACTATGTAGGTTACGTAGCGGGCTCTTTGACTATCTAGGTTACCTAACGGGCACTTTGACTATCTAGGTTACATAGCGGGCACTTGGACTATGTAGGTTAACTAGCGAGCACTTGGACTCTAGGTTATCTAGCGGACACTTGGACTATCTAGGTTACCTAGCGGGCCCTTGGACTATGTAGGTTTCCTAGCGGGCACTTGGACTATCTAGGTTAACGAACGGGCACTTGGACTATGTAGGTAACCTAGGGGGCACTTGGACAGTCAAGGTTACCTAGCGGGCACTTGGACTATCTAGGTTAACGAACGGGCACTTGGACAATGTAGGTTACGTAGCGGGCACTTGAACAATGTAGGATCCCTATCGGATATTTGGACTACTTAGGTTACCTAGCGGGCACTTGGACTATCTAGGTTAGCTAGCGGGCACTTGGACTATCTAGGTCAACTAGTGGGCCCTTGTACTATGTAGGTTAACTAGCGAGCACTTGGACTATCTAGGTTAACTAGCGGACCTTGGACTATGTAGGTTAACTAGCGGGCACTTGGACGATCTAGGTTAACTAGAGGGCACTTGGACTATCTAGGTTAACTAGCAGGCACTTGGATGATCAATGTTAAGTAGCGGGCACTTGGACTATCTAGGTTAGCTAATGGGCACATGAACTAAGTACGTCCCCTAGTGGGCACTTGGACTATCTAGGTTAACTAACGGGCACTTGGATATCTAGGTTACCTAGCGGGCACTTGTACTATCTAGGATACCTAGCTGGCACTTGGACTATGTAGGTCAACTAGCGGGCCCTTGGACTATCTAGGTTAGCTAACGGGCACTTAGATTATGTAGGTTAACTAGCGGGCACTTGGAATATGTAGGTTAACTAGCGGGCACTTGGACTATGTAGGTTTACTTGCGGGCCCTTCGACTATCTAGGTTCCCTAAAGGGCACTTGGACTATCTAGGTTACCGAAAAGGCACTTGGACTATCTAGGTTACCTAGCGGGCACTTGGACTATGTAGGCCAACTAGGGGGCCATTGGACTATCTAGATTACCTAGCGGGTACTTGAACTATCTAGGTCAACTAGCGGGCACTTCGACTATGTAGGTTAACTAGCGGACAATTGCACTATGTAGGTTACCTAGCAGGCACTTGGACTATCTATGTTAACTAGCGGGCACTTGGACTATAAAGGTTAACTAGCGTGCACTTGGACTATGTAGGTTCCTTAGCGGGCACTTGGACTATCTAGGTTGCCTAGCGGGCACTTGCACTATGTAGGTTAACTAGCGTGCCCTTGGATTATCTAGGTTACGTAGCGGGCACTTGGTATACAGGTTAACTAGCGGGCACTTGGACTATATAGGCTAACTAGCGGACACTTGCACGATCTAGGTTAACTAGCGGGCCCTTGCACTATGTAGGTTAACTAGCGGGCCCATGGATTATGTAGGTTTACTAGCAGGCACTTGGACTATCTAGGTTAACTAGCAGGCACTTGGCCTATGTAGTTTCCCTAGCGGGCATTTGGACTATTTAGGTTACCATCGGGAACTTGGACTATGTAGGTTACCTAGCGGGCACTTGGACTATCTAGGTTACCTAGCAGGCACTTTGACTATCTAGGTTAACTAACGGGCACCTGGAGTATGTAGGTTGCCGAGCGGGCACTTGGATTATGTAGATTCCCTATCGGGCACTTGGACTATGTAGGTTAACTAGCGGGCACTTGGACTGTCTAGGTTACCTAGCGGGCACTTGGATGATCTAGGTTAATGAACGGGCACTTGGATTATATAGGTTACCTAGCCGCCACTTGGACTATCTAGGTTAGCTAACAGGCACTTGGACTATCTAGATTCCCTAGAAGGCACTTGTACTATCTAGGTTACCTAGCTGGCACTTAGATTATGTAGGTTAAATAGCCGGCACTTGGAATATGTAGGTTAACTAGCGGACACTTGCACTATGTAGGTTAACTAGCCGGCCCATGGACTATGTAGGTTTACTAGCGGGCCCTTGGACTATCTAGGTTCCCTAAAGGGCACTTAGACTATCTAGGTTACCGAACGGACACTTGGACTATCTAGGTTGCCTAGCGGGCACTTGGACTATGTAGGCTAACCAGGGGGCCCTTGGACGATCTAGGTTACCTAGCGGGTACTTCAACTATCTACTTTAACTAGCGGGCACTTGCACTATCTAGGTTACCTAGCGGGCACTTGGACTATGTAGGTTACCTAGCGGGCACTTGGACTATCTAGGTTCCCTAGCGGGCACTTGGACTATGTACGTTCCCTAGCGGGCACTTGGACTATCTACGTTACCTAGCGGGCACTTGGACAATGTACGTTACCTAGCGGGCACTTGGACTATGTACGTTTCCTAGCGGGTACTTGGACTAGATAGGTTCCCTAGCGGGCACTTGGTCTATCTAGGTTAACTAGCGGGCACTGGGACTATATAGGTTAACTAGCGAGCACTTGGACTATCTAGGTTAACTAGCGGGCATTTGGAATATTAGGGCCCCTCGCGGGCATTTGGACTATATTGGTTACCTAGCGGGCACTTGGACTATCTAGGTTAACTAGCGGGCACTTGGACTATCTAGGTCAACTAGCGGGCCCTTGTACTATGTAGGTTACCTAGCGAGCACTTGGAATATCTAGGTTAACTAGCGGACCTTGGACTACGTAGGTTAACTAGCGGGCCCTTGGACTATATAGGTTAACTAGCGGGCACTTGGATGATCAATGTTAACTAGCGGGCACTTGGACTATCTAGGTTAGCTAACGGGCACTTGGACTAAGTACGTCCCCTAGTGGGCACTTGGACACTCTAGGTTAACTAACGGGCACTAGGACTATCTAGGTTAACTAGCGGGCACTTGGACTATCTAGGATACCTAGCTGGCACTAGGACTATGAAGGTTCCCTAGCGGGCACTAGGATTATCTAGGTTACCTAGCGGGCACTTGGACTATGTAGGTCAACTAGCGGGCACTTGGATTATGTAGGTTCCCTATCGGGAACTTGGACTATGTAGGTTAACTACAGGGCATTTGTACTATGTAGGTTAAGAGCGGGCACTTGGACTATGTAGGTTCTCTATCGGGCACGTGGAAAATGTAGGTTAACTAGGGGGCACTAGGACTATGTAGGTTACCTAGCGGGCCCTTAGACTATCTAGGTTACCTAGCGAGCATTTGGACTATGTAGGCTCCCTAGCGGTTATTTGGACTATATAGATTACTTAGCGGGCACTTAGACTTTGTAGGTTACCTAGCGGGCACTTGGACTATCTAGGTTACCTAGCAGGCACTTGAACTATCTACATTACCTAGCGGGTACTTGGAGTATGTAGGTTACCTACCGGGCTGTTGGACTATCTAGGTTACCTAGCGGGCACTTGGACTATCTAGGTTAACTAACGGGCACTTGGACTATGTAGGTTCCCTAGCGGGCACTTGGATTATGTAGGTTCCGTATCGGGCACTTGAACTATGTAGGTTAACTAGCGGGCATTTGGACCATGTGGGTTACCTAGCGGGCACTTGGACTATGTAGGTTCCCTATCGGGCACTTGGAGAATGTAGCTTAACTAGGGGGCACTAGGACAATGAAGGTTACCTAGCGGGCCCTTGGACGATCTAGGTTACCTAGGGGGAACCTGGACTATGTAGGTTAACTAGGGGGTACTTGGACTATCTAGGTTACCTAGCAGGCACTTGGACTATGTACGTTCCCTAGCAGGCCCTTGGACTATTTACGTTACCTAGCGGGCACTTAGACTATGTACGTTACCTAGCGGGCACTTGGACTATGTACGTTTCCTAGCGGGTACTTGGACTAGATAGGTTCCCTAGCGGGCACTTGGTCTATCTAGGTTAACTAGCGGGCACTTGGACTATCTAGGTTAACTAGCGGACATTTGGACAATTAGCGCCCCTAGCGGGCATTTGGACTATATTGGTTACCTAGCGGGCACTTGGACTATGTAGGTTAACGAAAGGGCACTTGGACTATGTAGGTAACCTAGTGGTCACTTGAAATGTCTAGGTTACCTCGCGGGCACTTGGACGATGTAGGTTAACTAGTGGGCACTTGGACTATCTAGGTTAACTAGCAGGCCCTTGGACGATGTAGGTTAACTAGCGGGCCCTTGGACTATGTAGGTGAACTAGCGGGCCCTTGGACTATGTAGATTAACTAGCGTCACTTGGACTATCTACATTAACTAGCGGGCCCTTGGACTATGTAGATTCCCTAGCGGGCACTTGGACTATGTATGTTCCCTAGCGGGCACTTGGACTCTGTAGGTTCCCTACGGACACTTGAACTATGTAAGTTAACTACCGGGCACTTGGACTATGTAGGTTAACTAGCGGGCCCTTGGACTATCTAGGTTACCTAGCGGGCACTTGGACTATCTAGGTTATCTACCGGGCACTTGCACTATCTAGGTTACCGAACGGGCATTTGGACTATGTAGGTAACCTAGCAGGCACTTGGAGAGTCTAGGTTACATAGCAGGCACTTGGACTTCTAGGTTAAAGAACGGGCAGTTGGACTATGTATGTTGCATAGCGGGCAATTGGACTATCTAGGTTAGGTAACGGGCACAAGAACTATCTAGGTTACCTAGCTGGCACTTGAACTATCTACGTTATAGTGGGTTCTTGGTGTATGTAGGTTACCTAGGTGGCTGTTGGACTATCTACGTTACCAAGCGGGCACTGGGACTATCTAGGTTAACTAACGGGCATTTGGACTATGTAGGTTCCCTAGCGGGCCCTTGGACTATGTAGGTTCCCTAGCGAGCACTTGGACTATGTGGGTTCCCTAGCGGGCATTTGGACTATCTAAGTTAACTAACAGGCACTTGGACTTTGTAGGTTCCCTAGCGGGCACTTGGATTATGTAGGTTCCCTATCGGGCACTTGGACTATGTAGGGTAACTAGCGGGCACTTGGACTATGTAGGTTAACTAGCGGGCACTTGGACTATGTAGGTTACATAGCGGGCACTTGGACAATATATAAGTTCCCTATCGGGCATTTGGACTATGTAGGTTACCTAGCGGGCCATTGGACTATCTAGGTTACCTAGGGGGAACCTGGACTATGTAGGTTAACTAGTGGGCACTTGGAATATCTAGGTTACCTAGCAGGCACTTGGACTATGTAGGTTAACTAGCGGGCACTTGGACTATCTAGGTTACCTAGCGGGCACTTGGACTAAATACGTTCCCTAGCGGGCACTTGGACTATCTACGTTACCTAGTGAGCACTTGGACTATGTACGTTACCTAGCGGGCACTTGGACTATGTACGTTTCCTAGCGGGTACTTGGACTGGATAGGTTCCCTAGCGGGCAATTGGTCTATCTAGGTTAACTAGCGGACACTTGGACTATCTAGGTTAACTAACAAGCACTTGGACTATGTAGGATAACTAGCGGACACTTAGACTATTAGGGTCCCTAGCGTGCATTTGGACTATATATGTTACCTAGCGGGCACTTGGACTATGTCGGTTAACGAACAGGCACTTGGACTATGTAGGTAACCTAGTGGTCACTTGAACTGTCTAGGTTACCTAGCGGGCACTTGGACTATGTAGGTTAACTAGCGGGCACTTGGACTATCTAGGTTAACTAGCGGGCCCTTGGATGATATAGGTTAACTAGCGGACCCTTGCACTATGTAGGCTAACTAGCGGGCCCATGGATTATGTAGGTTTACTAGCCCGCACTTGGACTATCTAGTTTAACTAGCGGGCACTTGGACTATGTAGTTTCCCTAGCGGGCATTTGGACTATGTAGGTTCCCTAGCGGGCACTTGGATTATGTAGGTTACCTAGCGGGCACTTGGACTATCTAGGTTACCTAGCAGGCACTTTGACTATCTAGGTTAACTAACGGGCACTTGGACTATGTAGGTTGCCTGGCAGGCACTTGGATTATGTAGGTTCCCTATCGGGCACTTGGACTATGTAGGTTAACTAGCGGGCACTTCGACTCTCTAGGTTAGCTAGTGGGCATTTGGATTATCTAGGTTAACGAACGGGCACTTGGACTATGTAGGTTACCTAGCCGCCACTTGGACTATCTAGGTTAGCTAACAGGCACTTGGACTATCTAGGTTCCCTAGCGGGCACTTGTACTATCTAGGTTACCTAGCTGGCACTTTGACTATATAGGTCAACTAGCGGGCCTTTGGACTATCTAGGTTAGCCAACGGGCACTTAGATTATGTAGGTTAACTAGCGGGAACTTGGAATATGTAGGCTAAGTAGCGGACACTTGCACTATGAAGGTTAACTAGCGGGCCCATGGACTATGTAGGTTTACTATCGGGCCCTTGCACTATCTAGGTTCCCTAAAGGGCACTTGGACTATCTAGGTTACCGAGCGGGCACTTGGACTATCTAGGTTACCTAGCGGGCACTTGGACTATGTAGGCTAACTAGGGGGCCCTTTGACGATCTAGGTTACCTAGCGGGTACTTGAACTATCTAGGTTTCCTAGCGGGTACTTGGACTATGTAGGTTCCCTAGCGGTCACTTGGACTATCTATGTTAACTAGCGGGCTCTTGGACTATGTAGGTTAACTAGCGGACACTTGCACTATGTAGGTTACCTAGTAGGCACTTGGACAATCTAGGTTAACTAACGGGCACATGGAATATGTAGGTCAACTAGCGGGCCCTTGGACTATCTAGGTTAGCCAACGGGCACTTAGATTATGTAGGTTAACTAGCGGGCACTTGGAATATGTAGGTAAAGTAGCGGACACTTGCACTATGAAGGTTAACTAGCGGGCCCATGGACTATGTAGGTTTACTAGCGGGCCCTTGGACTATCAAGGTTCCCTAAAGGGCACTTGGACTGTCTAGGCTACCGAGCGGGAACTTGGACAATCTAGGTTACCTAGCGGGCACTTGGACTATGTAGGCTAACTAGGGGGCCCTTTGATGATCTAGGTTACCTAGCGGGTACTTGAACTATGTAGGTTCCCTAGCGGGCATTTGGACAATATAGATAACCTAGCGGGCACTTAGACTTTGTAGGTTACCTAGGACTCATGGACTATGTAGGTTGCCTAGCGGGCACTTGGACTATCTAGGTTAGGTAACGAGCACTTTGAGTATCTAGTTTACCTAGCGGGAACTTGGACAATGTAAGTTACCTAGCGGGCACTTGGACTATCTAGGTTACCTAACGGGCACTTTGACTATCTAGGTTACATTGCGGGCACTTGGACTATCTAGGTTACCTAACGGGCACTTTGACTATCTAGGTTACATTGCGGGCACTTGGACGATCTAGGTTAACTAGCGAGCACATGGACTCTAGGTTATTTAGCGGACACTTGGACTATCTAGGTTACCTAGCGGGCCCTTGGACTATCTAGGTTAACTAGCGGGCCCATGGACTATATAGATTCCCTAGCGGGCACTTGGACTATGTATGTTCCAGCGCGGGCACTTGGACTATGTAGGTTCCCTAGCAGGCACTTGGACTATGTAAGTTCCAGAGCGGGCACTTGGGCTTTGTATATTCCCTATGGATACTTGAACTATGTAAGTTAACTACCGAGCACATGGACTATCTAGGTTACCTAGCGGGCACTTGGACTATGTAGGTAACCTAGCGGGCACTTGGAGAGTCTAGGTTACCTAGCGGGCACTTGGACTTCTAGGTTAACAAACGGGCACTTGGACTATGTATGTTGCATAGCGGGCAATTGGACTATCTAGGTTAGGTAACGGGCACTTGGACTATCTAGGTTACCTCGTGGGAACTTGGACTATGTAGGTTACCTAGCGGGCACTTGGACTATCTAGGTTGCCTAGCGGGCACTTGCACTATGTAGGTATACTAGCGTGCCCTTGGACTATCTAGGTTACGTAGCGGGCACTTGGACTATATAGGCTAACTAGCGGACACTTGCACGATCTAGGTTAATTAGCGGGCCCTTGCACTATGTAGGTTAACTAGCGGGCCCATGGATTATGTAGGTTTACTACCAGGCACTTGGACTATCTAGGTTAACTAGCAGGCACTTGGCCTATGTAGTTTCCCTAGCGGGCATTTGGACTATTTAGGTTACCATCGGGAACTTGGACTATGTAGGTTACCTAGCGGGCACTTGGACTATCTAGGTTACCTAGCAGGCACTTTGACAATCTAGGTTAACTAACGGCACCTGGAGTATGTAGGTTGCCGAGCAGGCACTTGGATTATGTAGGTTCCCTATCGGGCTCTTGGACTACGTAGGTTAACTAGCAGGCACTTGGACTGTCTAGGTTACCTAGCGGGCACTTGGATTATCTAGATTAACGAACGGGCACTTGGACTATGTTAGTTACCTAGCCGCCACTTGGACTATCTAGGTTAGCTAACAGGCACTTGGACTATCTAGATTCCCTAGCAGGCACTTGTACTATCTAGCTTACCTAGCTGGCACTTAGATTATGTAGGTTAAATAGCGGGCACTTGGAATATGTAGGTTAACTAGCGGACACTTGCACTATGTAGGTTAACTAGGGGACCCATGGACTATGTAGGTTTACTAGCGGGCCCTTGGACTATCTAGGTTCCCTAAAGGGCACTTAGACTATCTAGGTTACCGAACGGGCACTTGGACTATCTAGATTACCTAGCGGGCACTTGGACTATGTAGGCTAACTAGGGGGCCCTTGGACGATCTAGGTTACCTAGTGGGTACTTCAACTATCTAGGTTAACTAGCGGGCACTTGCACTATCTAGGTTACCTAGCGGGCACTTGGAATATGTACGTTCCCTAGCATGCACTTGGACTATCTATGTTAACTAGCGGGCACTTGGAATATGTATGTTAACTAGTGGACACTTGCACTATGTAGGTTACCTAGCAGGCACTTGGACTATCTAGGTTAACTAGCGGGCATTTGGACTATCTAGGTTAACCAGCGTGCACTTGGATTATGTAGGTTCCTTTTCGGGCACTTGGACTATATAGGTTTCCTAGCGGGCACTTGGACTGTGTAAGTTCCCTAGCGGGCACTTGGGCTATCTATGTTAACTAGGGGGCACTTGGATATGTAGGTTAACTAGCGGGCACTTGGACTATGTAGATTAACTAGAGGACACTGGGAATATCTAGGTTAACTAGTGGGCCCTTGGACAATCTAGGTTAACTAGCGAGCACTTGGACTCTAGGTTATCTAGCGGACACTTGGACTATCTAGGTTACCTAGCGGGCCCTTGGACTATGTAGGTTTCCTAGCGGGCACTTGGACTATCTAGGTTAACAAACGGGCACTTGGACTATGTAGGTAACCTACGGGCACTTGGACAGTCTAGGTTACCTAGCGGGCACTTGGACTATCTAGGTTAACGAACGGGCACTTGGACAATGTAGGTTACCTAGAGTGCACTTGGACTATGTAGGAACCCTATCGGATATTTGGATTACTTAGGATACCTAGCGGGCACATGGACTATCTAGGTTAGCTAGCGGGCACTTGGACTATCTAGGTCAACTAGTGGGCCCTTGTAATATGTAGGTTAACTAGCGAGGACTTGGACTATCGAGGTTAACTAGCGGACCTTGTACTATGTAGGTTAACTAGCGGGCCGTTGGACTATGTACGTTAACTAGCGGGCACCTGGACGATCTAGGTTAAATACAGGGCACTTGGACTATCTAGGTTAACTAGCGGGCACTTGGATGATCAAAGTTAACTGTCGGGCACTTGGACTATCTAGGTTAGCTAATGGGCACATGGACTAAGTACGTCCCCTAGTGGGCACTTGGACTATCTAGGTTAACTAACGGGCACTTGTACTATCTAGGATACCTAGCTGGCACTTGGACTATGTAGGTCAACTAGCGGGCCCTTGGACAATCTAGGTTAGCTAACGGGCACTTAGATTATGTAGGTTAACTAGCGGGCACTTGGAATATGTAGGTTAACTAGCGGGCCCTTGGACTATGTAGGTTTACTTGCGGGCCCTTCCACTATCTAGCTTCCCTAAAGGTCACTTGGACTATCTAGGTTACCGAAAAGGCACTTGGACTATCTAGGTTACCTAGCGGGCACTTGGACTATGTAGGCCAACTAGGGGACCCTTGGACTATCTAGATTACCTAGCGGGTACTTGAACTATCTAGGTCAACTAGCGGGCACTTGGACTATGTAGGTTAACTAGCGGACACTTGCACTATGTAGGTTACCTAGCAGGCACTTGGACTATCTATGTTAACTAGCGGGCCCTTGGACTATATAGGTTAACTAGCGTGCACTTGGACTATGTATGTTCCCTATCGTGCACTTGGACTAGGTAGGTTACCTACCGGGCACTTGGACTATGTAGGCTAAGTAGGGGGCTCTTTGACGATCTAGGTTACCTAGCGGGTACTTGAACTATCTAGGTTTCCTAGCGGGTACTTGGACTACGTAGGTTCCCTAGCGGGCACTTGGACTATCTATGTTAACTAGCGGGCTCTTGGACTATGTAGGTTAACTAGCGGACACTTGCACTATGTAGGTTACCTAGTAGGCACTTGGACTATCTAGGTTAACTAGCGGGCACATGGACTATGTAGGTCAACTAGCGGGCCCTTGGACTATCTAGGTTAGCCAACGGGCACTTAGATTATGTAGGTTAACTAGCGGGCACTTGGAATATGTCGGAAAGTAGCGGACACTTGCACTATGAAGGTTAACTAGCGGGCCCATGGACTATGTAGGTTTACTAGCGGGCCCTTGGACTATCAAGGTTCCCTAAAGGTCACTTGGACTGTCTAGGCTACCGAGCGGGAACTTGGACAATCTAGGTTACCTAGCGGGCACTTGGACTATGTAGGCTGCCTAGAGGACACGTGGACTATCTAGGTTAACAAGTGGGCCCTTGGACAATGTAGATTAACTAGAAGGCACTTGGACAATCTAGGTTACCTAGCGGGCACTTGGACTATATAGGTTACCTAGCTGGCACTTGGACTATGTAGGTTACCTGGTGGGCACTTGGACTATCTAGGTTAACGAACGGGCACTTGGAATATGCAGGTAACCTAGCGGGCACTTGGACTGTCTAGGTTAACGAACGGGCACTTGGACTATGTAGGTTGCTTAGCGGGCACTTGGACTATCTAGGTAAAGTAATGGGCACTTTGAGTATCTAGGTTACCTAGCGGGAACTTGGACAATGTAAGTTACCTAGCGGGCACTTGGACTATCTAGGTTACCTAACGGGCACTTTGACTATCTAGGTTACATAGCGGGCACTTGGACTATCTAGGTTACCTAGCGGGCACTTGGACTATCTAGGTTACCTAGCGGGCCCTTGGACTGTGTAGGTTTCCTAGCGGGCATTTGGACTATCTAGGTTTACGAACTGACACTTGGACTATGTAGGTAACCTAGCGGGCACTTGGAGAGTCTAGGTTACCTAGCGGGCACTTGGACTATCAAGGTTAACGAACGGTCACTTGGACTATGTAGGTTACCTAGCGGGCACTTGGACTATGTAGGATCCCTATCGGACATTTGGACTACTTAGGTTACCTAGCGGGCACTTGGACTATCTAGGTAAACTAGCGGGCACTTGGACGATCTAGGTTAACTAGAGGGCACTTGGACTATCTAGGTTAACTAGCGTGCACTTGGACTATCTAGATTAACTAGCGGGCACTTGGATGATCAATGTTAACTAGCGGGCACTTGGACTATCTAGGTTAGCTAACGGGCACTTGGACTATGTAGGTTACCTAGCGGGCACTTGGACTATGTAGGATCCCTATCGGACATTTGGACTACTTAGGTTACCTCGTGGGCACTTGGACTATCTAGGTTAACTAGCGGGCACTTGGACTATCTAGGTTAGCTAACTGGCACTTGGACTATTTAGGTTAGCTAGCGGACACTTGCACGATCTAGGTTAACTAGCGAACAATTGGACGATATAGGTTAACTAGCGGGCACTTGGATTATCTAGGTTACCTAGCGGGCACTTGGACTATGTAGGTTCCCTAGCGGGCATTTGGACTATATAGATAACCTAGCGGGCACTTAGATATTGTAGGTTACCTAGCGGGCCCTTGGACTATGTATGTTACCTAGCGGACCCTTGGACTATGTAGGTTACCTAGCGGGCAATTGGACGATCAGGTTAACTAGCGGGTACTTGGACTATGTAGGTTAACTAGCCGGCCCATGGACAATGTAGATTAACTAGCGGCACTTGGACTATCTACGTTAACTAGCGGTCCCTTGGACTATGTAGATTCCCTAGCGGGCATTTGGACTATATAGATAACCTAGCGGGCACTTAGACTTTGTAGGTTACCTAGCGGGCACTTGGACTATCTAGGTTACCTAGCTGGCACATGAACTATCTACGTTACCTAGTGGGTTCTTGGAGTATGTAGGTTACCTAGCGGGATGTTGGACTATCTAGGTTACCAAGCGGGCACTTGGACTATCTAGGTTAACTAATGGGCACTGGGACTATGTCGGATCCCTAGAGGGCCCTTGGACTATGTAAATTCCCTAGCGGGCACTTGGACTATGTGGGTTTCCTGGCGAGCATTTAGACTATCTAGGTTACCTAACGGGCACTTGGACTATGTAGGTTCCCTAGCGGGCACTTGGATTATGTAGGTTCCCTCGGGTGCACTTGGACTATGTAGGTTAACTAGAGGGCATTTGGACTATAAGTTGCCTAGCGGGCACTTGGATTATGTAGGTTCCCTATCGGGCACTTGGACTATGTAGGTTAACTAGAGGGCTCTTGGACTGTCTAGGTTACCTAGCGGGCACTTGAATTATCTAGGTTAATGAACGGGCACTTGGAATATGTAGGTTACCTAGCCGCCACTTGGACAATCTAGGTTAGCTAACAGGCACTTGGACTATCTAGGTTCCTTAGCGGGCACTTTTACTATCTAGGTTACCTAGCTGGCACTTAGATTATGTAGGTTAAATAGCGGGCACTTGGAATATGTAGGTTAACTTGCGTACACTTGCACTATGTAGGTTAACTAGAGGGCCCATGGACTATGTAGGTTTACTAGCGGGCCCTTGGACTATCTAGGTTCCCTAAAGGGCACTTGGACTATCTAGGTTACCGAATGGGCAAAAGGACTATCTAGGTTACCTAGCGGGCACTTGGACTATGTAGGCTAATTAGGGGGCCATTGGACGATTTAGGTTACCTAGCGGGTACTTGTACTATCTAGGTTAACTAGCGGGCACTTGCACTATCTAGGTTACCTAGCGGGCACTGGGACTATCTAGGTTACGTAGCGGGCACTTGGACTATCTAGGTTAACTAGCGGGCAATTGGAATATCTAGGTTAACTCTCGTGCACTTGGACTATGTAGGTTCCTTAGCGGGCACTTGGACTATCTAGGGTGCCTAGCGGGCACTTGGACTAAGTAGGTTAATTAGCGTGCCCTTGGACTATCTAGGTTACGTAGCGGGCACTTGGTATATAGGTTAACTAGCGGGCACTTGGACTATGTAGGTTAACTAGAGGACACTTGGACTATCTAGGTTAACTAGTGGGCCCTTGGACTATGTAGGTTAACTAGCGGGCACTTGGACAATCTAGGTTAACTAGCGGGTACTTGGAGGATCTATGTTAACTAGTGGGCACTTGGACTATGTAGGATACCTAGTGGGCATTTGGACTATGTGGGTTTCCTGGTGGGCATTTAGACTATCTAAGTTACCTAACGGGCATTTGGACTATGTAGGTTCCCTAGTGGGCACTTGGATTATGTAGGTTCCCTCGGGTGCACTTGGACTATGTAGGTTAACTAGAGGGCATTTGGACTATGTAGGTTACCTAGCGGGCACTTGGACTATGTAGGTTCCCTATCGGGAACTTGGATAATGTAGGTTAACTAGGGGGCACTAGGCTATGTAGGTTACTTAGTGGCCCTTGGATTACCTAGGTTACCTAGCGGGAATTTGGACTGTGTAGGCTACCTAACGGTCATTTGTACTATATAGATTACCTAGCGGGCACTTAGACTTTGTAGGTTACCTAGCGGGCACTTGGACTATCTAGGTTACCTAGCTGGCACTTGAACTATCTACGTTACCTAGCGGGTACTTGGAGTATGTAGGTTACCTACCGGGCTGTTGGACTATCTAGGTTACCTAGCGGGCACTGGGACTATCTAGGTTAACTAACGGGCCCTTGGACTATGTATGTTCCCTAGCAGGCCCTTGGACTATGTAAGTTCCCTAGCGGACACTTGGACTATGTGGGTTCCCTAGCGGGCATTTGGACTATCTAGGCTACCTAACGGGCACTTGGACTATGTAGGTTCCCTAGGGGGCACTTGGTCTATCTAGGTTAACTAGCGGGCACTTGGACTATCTAGGTTAACTAGCGAGCACTTGGACTATCTAAGTTACTAGCGGGCATTTGGACAATTAGGGCCCTTAGCGGGCATTTGGACTATATTGGTTACCTAGCGGGCACTTGGACTATGTAGGTTAACGAACGGGCACTTGGTCTATGTAGGTAACCTAGTGGTCACTTGAACTGTCTAGGTTACCTAGCGGGCACTTGGACTATGTAGGTTAACTATCATGCACTTGGATTATCTAGGTTAACTAGCGGGCCCTTGGACGATGTAGGTTAACTAGCGGGCCCTAGGATTATGTAGGTTAACTAGCGGGCCCTTGGACTATGTAGGTTACCTAGCGGCCACTTGGACAATCTAGGTTAACAAGCGGGTACTTGGACTATGTAGGTTAACTAGCGGCACTTGGACTATCTACGTTAACTAGTGGGCCCTTGGAATATGTAGATTCCCTAGCGGGCACTTGGACTAGGTATGTTCCAGAGCGGGCACTTGGACTATGTAGGTTCCCTAGCAGGCACTTGGACTATGTAGGTTCCAGAGCGGGCACTTGGAATATCTAGGTTCCCTAGTGGTCACTTGTACTATGTAGGGTAATTAGCGGACACTTGGACGATCTAGGTTAACTAGCGGGTACTTGGACTATGTAGGTTAACTAGCGGGCCCTTGAACTATGTAGATTAACTAGCGGCACTTGGACTATCTACATTAACTAGCGGGCCCTTGGACTATGCAGATTCCTTAGCCGGCACTTGGACTATGTAGGTTCCCTAGCGGGCACTTGGACTCTGCATGTTCCCTAGCGGGCACTTGGACTATGTATGTTCCCTACGGACACTTGAACTATGTAAGTTAACTACCGGGCACTTTGACTATGTAGGTTAACTAGCGGGCCCTTGCAGTATCTAGGTTACCGAACGGGCATTTGGACTATGTATGTTGCATAGCGGGCAATTGGACTATCTAGGTTAGGTAACGGGCACTTGGACTATCTAGGTTTCTTAGCGGGCACTTGGAAGATCTAGGTTAACTAGAGGGCACATGGACTCTCTAGGTTAACTAGCGTGCACTTGGACTATCTAGGTTTCTTAGCGGGTACTTAGACTATATAGGTTAACTAGCGGGCCCTTGAACTATGTAGATTAACTAGCGGCACTTGGACTATCTACGTTAACTAGCGGGCCCTTGGACTATCTAGATTAACTACCGGGCACTTACTATGTAGGCTAACTAGGGGGCCCTTGGACGATCTAGGTTACCTAGCGGGTACTTGAACTATCTAGGTTAACTAGCGGGCACTTGCAGTATCTAGGTTACCGAGCGGGCACTTGGAATATGTAGGGTAACTAGCGGACACTTGCACTATGTAGGTTACCTAGCAGGCACTTGGACTATCTAGGTTAACTAGCGGGCACTTGGACTATCTAGGTTAACTAGCGTGCACTTGGACTATGTAGGTTCCTTAGCGAGCACTTGGACTATCTAGGTTGCCTAGCGGGCACTTGGAAGATATAGGTTAACTAGCTTGCCCTTGGAATATCTAGGTTACGAAAAGGGCACTTGGTATATAGGTTAACTAGCGGGCACTTGGACTATGTAGGTTAACTAGAGGACACTTGGACTATCTAGGTCAACTAGTGGGCCCTTGTACTATGTAGGTTAACTAGCGAGCACTTGGACTATCTAGCTTAACTAGCGGACCTTGGACTATGTAGGTTAACTAGCGGGCCCTTGGACTATGTAGGTTAACTAGCGGGCACTTGGACGATATAGGTTAACTAGAGGGCACTTGGGCAATCTAGGTTAACTAGCGAGCACTTGGATGATCATTGTTAACTAGCGGGCACTTGGACTATCTAGATTAGCTAACAGGCTCATGGACTAAGTACATCCCCTAGTAGGCACTTGGACTATCTAGGTTAAGTAACGGGCACTAGGACTATCTAGGTTAACTAGCGGGCACTTGGACTACCTAGGTTACCTAGGTGGCAATTGGACTATGAAGGTTCCCTAGCGGGCACTTGGACTATGTAGGTCAACTAGCGGGCCCTTGGACTATCTAGGTTAGCTAACTGGCACGGGGACTATGTAGGTTAACTAGCGGACACTTGTACGATCTAGGTTAACTAGCGGGCTCTTGCACTATGTAGGTTAACTACCGGGCCCATTGACTATGTAGGTTAACTAGCGGGCACTTGGACGATCTAGGTTAACTAGCGGGCACTTGGACGATATAGGTTAACTAGCGGGCACTTGGATTATCTAGGTTAGCTAGCGGGCTCTTGCACTATGTAGGTTAACTAGTGGGCCCATTGACTATGTAGGTTAACTAGCGGGCACTTGGACGATCTAGGTTACCTAGGGGGAACTTTGACTATGTAGGTTAACTACTGGGCACTTGGACTATCTAGGTTACCTAGCAGTCACTTGGACTATGTAGGTTAAATAGCGGGCACTTGGACTATCTAGGTTACCTAGCGGGCACTGGGACTATGTACGTTCCCTAGCGGGCACTTGGACTATCTACGTTACCTAGCGGGCACTTGGACTAATACGTTAACTAGCGGGCACTTGGACTATGTACGTTTCCTAGCGGGTACTTGGACTATCTATGTTAACTAGCGGGCACTTGGACTATGAGGTTCCCTATCGGGCACTTGGACTAGGTAGGTTCCCTAGCGGGCACTTGGTCTATCTAGGTTAACTAGCGAACACTTGGACTATCTAGGTTAACTAGCGGACAATTGGACGATCTAGGTTAACTAGCGGACACTTGTAATATGTAGGTTGCCTAGCGGGCACTTGGACTATCTAGGTTAACTAGCGGGCACTTGGAATATCTAGGTTAACTAGCGGGCACTTGGACTATCTAGGTTAACTAACGTGCACTTGGACTATCTAGGTTACCTAGCAGGCACTTTGACTATCTAGGTTAACTAACGGGCACTTGGACTATGTAGGTTGCCTAGCGGGCCCTTGGATTATGTAGGTTCCTTATCGGGCACTTGGACTATGTAGGTTAACTAGCGGGAACTTGGACTGTCTAGGTTACCTAGCGGGCAATTGGACTATGTAGGTTAACTAGCGGACAATTGGACGATCTAGGTTAACTAGCGGACACTTGTACTATGTAGGTTACCTAGCGGGCACTTGGACAATCTAGGTTAACTAGCGGGCAGTTTGACTATGTAGGTTAACTAGCGGACACTTGCACTATGTAGGTTACCTAGCGGGCACTTGGACTATGTAGGTTAACTATCAGACCCTTGGACTATCTAGGTTACCTAGCAGGCACTTGGACTATGTAGGTTAACTAGCGGGCACTTGCACTCTCTAGGTTACCTAGCGGGCACATGGACTATGTACCTTCCCTAGCGGGCACTTGTACTATGTAGGTTAACTAGCGGGCCCATGGATTATGTAGGTTTACTAACAGGCACTTGGACTATCTAGGTTAACTAGCAGGCACTTGGACTATGTAGTTTCCCTAGCGGGCATTTGGACTATTTAGGTTACCATCGGGAACTTGGACTATGTAGGTTACCTAGCGGGCACTTGGACTATGTACGTCCTCTAGTGGGCACTTGGACTATCTAGGTTAACTAATTGGCACTTGGAATATGTAGGTTGCCTAGCGGGCACTTGGACTATGTAGGTTCCCTAGCGGGCACTTGGACTATTTAAGTTACCTAGGAGGCACTTGGACTTTCTAGGTTAACTAGCGGGCACTTGTACTATCTAGATTAACTAGCGGGCCCTTGGACTATCTAGGTTAACTCGCGGGCACTTGGATTATCTAGGTTAACTAGCGGGCACTTGGACTATCTAGATTAACTAGCGGGCCCTTGGACTATCTAGGTTTACTAGCGGGCACTTGGACTATCTAGGTTAACTAGCGGGCACTTGGACTATGTAGGTTAACTAGAAGGCACTTGGACTATATAGGTTAACTAGCGGGCACTTGGACTATCTAGGTTAACTAGCGGGCACTTGGACTATGTAGTTTCCCTAGCGGCCATTTGGATTATTTAGGTTACCTAGTGGGCACTTGGACTATGTAGGTTACCTAGCGGGCACTTGGACTATGTAGGTTAACTAGAAGGCACTTGGACTATCAAGGTTACCTAGCGGGCCCTTGGACTATGTAGGTTACCAGCGGGCACTTGGACTATCTAGGTTAACGAACGTGCACTTGGACTATGTAGGTAACCTAGCGGGCACTTGGACTGTCTAGGTTACCTAGCGGGCACTTGGCCTATCTAGGTTAACGAACGGGCACTTGGACTATGTAGATTACCAGCGGGCACTTGGACTATGTAGGATCCCTATCGGACATTTGGACTACTTAGGTTACCTAGCGGGCACTTGGACTATCTAGGTTAACGAACGGGCACTTGGACTATGTAGGGTAACTAGCGGACACTTCGACTATGTAGGTTAGCTAACGAGCAATTGGACTATCTAGGTTACCTAGCAGGCACTTGGACTATGTAGGTTCCCTAGCAGGCACTTGGATTATTTAGGTTACCTAGCAGGCACTTTGACTATCTAGGTTAACTAACGGGCACTTGGACTATGTAGGTTCCCTAGCGAGCACTTGGACTATGTAGGTTCCCAGCGGGCACGTGGACTATGTAGGTTCCCTATCGGGTACTTGGACTGTCTAGGTTAACTAGCAGGCAATTGGGCTATCTAGGTTACCTAGTGGGCACTTGGACTATGTAGTTTACCTAGCAGGCACTTGGAGTATGTAGGTTAACTAGCGGGCACTTGGACTATCTAGGTTACCCAGCGGGCACTTGGACTATGTAGGTAACATAATGGTCACTTGGACTGTCTAGGTTACCTAGCGGGGACTTGGATTATGTAGGTTAACTAGCGGGCACTTGGACTATGTAGGATGCCTATCAGGCATTTGTACTACTTAGGTTAACTAGCGGGCACTTTGACTATCTAGGTTAACTAGCGGGAACTTGGACTATCTAGGTCAACTAGCGGGCCCTTGTACTATGTAGGTTAACTAGCGGGCACTTGGACTATCTAGGCTAACTAGTGGACCTTGTACTATGTAGGTTAACTAGCGGCCACTTGGACTTTGTATGTCCCCTAGTGGGCACTTGGACTATCTAGGTTAACTAATGGGAACCCGGACTATCTAGGTTAACTAGCGGGCACTTGCACTATCTAGGTTACCTAGCGGGCACTGGGACTATGTACGTTCGCTAGCGGGCACTTGGACTATCTAGGTTACGTAGCGGGCACTTGGACTATCTAGGTTACGTAGCGGGCACTTGGACTATCTTGGTTAACTAGCGGGCAATTGGAATATCTAGGTTAACTCGCGTGCACTTGGACTATGTAGGTTCCTTAGCGGGCACTTGGACTATCTAGGGTGCCTAGCGGGCACTTGGACTAAGTAGGTTAATTAGCGTGCCCTTGGACTATCTAGGTTACGTAGCGGGCACTTGGTATATAGGTTAACTAGCGGGCACTTGGACTATGTAGGTTAATTAGAGGACACTTGGACTATCTAGGTTAACTAGTGGGCCCTTGGACTATGTAGGTTAACTAGCGGGCACTTGGACAATCTAGGTTAACTAGCGGGTACTTGGAGGATCTAGGTTAACTAGAAGGCACTTGGACTATGTAGGATACCTAGTGGGCATTTGGACTATGTGGGTTTCCTGGCGGGCATTTAGACTATCTAAGTTACCTAACGGGCATTTGGACTATGTAGGTTCCCTAGCGGGCACTTGGATTATGTAGGTTCCCTCGGGTGCACTTGGACTATGTAGGTTAACTAGAGGGCATTTGGACTATGTAGGTTACCTAGCGGGCACTTGGACTATGTAGGTTCCCTATCGGGAACTTGGATAATGTAGGTTAACTAGGGGGCACTAGGCTATGTAGGTTACTTAGTGGCCCTTGGATTACCTAGGTTACCTAGCGGGAATTTGGACTGTGTAGGCTACCTAACGGTCATTTGTACTATATAGATTACCTAGCGGGCACTTAGACTTTGTAGGTTACCTAGCGGGCACTTGGACTATCTAGGTTACCTAGCTGGCACTTGAACTATCTACGTTACCTAGCGGGTACTTGGAGTATGTAGGTTACCTACCGGGCTGTTGGACTATCTAGGTTACCTAGCGGGCACTGGGACTATCTAGGTTAACTAACGGGCCCTTGGACTATGTATGTTCCCTAGCAGGCCCTTGGACTATGTAAGTTCCCTAGCGGGCACTTGGACTATGTGGGTTCCCTAGCGGGCATTTGGACTATCTAGGTTACCTAACGGGCACTTGGACTATGTAGGTTCCCTAGGGGGCACTTGGTCTATCTAGGTTAACTAGCGGGCATTTGGACTATCTAGGTTAACTAGCGAGCACTTGGACTATCTAGGTTACTAGCGGGCATTTGGACAATTAGGGCCCTTAGCGGGCATTTGGACTATATTGGTTACCTAGCGGGCACTTGGACTATGTAGGTTAACGAACGGGCACTTGGTCTATGTAGGTAACCTAGTGGTCACTTGAACTGTCTAGGTTACCTAGCGGGCACTTGGACTATGTAGGTTAACTATCATGCACTTGGACTATCTAGGTTAACTAGCGGGCCCTTGGACGATGTAGGTTAACTAGCGGGCCCTAGGATTATGTAGGTTAACTAGCGGGCCCTTGGACTATGTAGGTTACCTAGCGGCCACTTGGACAATCTAGGTTAACAAGCGGGTACTTGGACTATGTAGGTTAACTAGCGGGCCCATGGATTATGTAGGTTTACTAACAGGCACTTGGACTATCTAGGTTAACTAGCAGGCACTTGGACTATGTAGTTTCCCTAGCGGGCATTTGGACTATTTAGGTTACCATCGGGAACTTGGACTATGTAGGTTACCTAGCGGGCACTTGGACTATGTACGTCCTCTAGTGGGCACTTGGACTATCTAGGTTAACTAATTGGCACTTGGAATATGTAGGTTGCCTAGCGGGCACTTGGACTATGTAGGTTCCCTAGCGGGCACTTGGACTATTTAAGTTACCTAGGAGGCACTTGGACTTTCTAGGTTAACTAGCGGGCACTTGTACTATCTAGATTAACTAGCGGGCCCTTGGACTATCTAGGTTAACTCGCGGGCACTTGGATTATCTAGGTTAACTAGCGGGCACTTGGACTATCTAGATTAACTAGCGGGCCCTTGGACTATCTAGGTTTACTAGCGGGCACTTGGACTATCTAGGTTAACTAGCGGGCACTTGGACTATGTAGGTTAACTAGAAGGCACTTGGACTATATAGGTTAACTAGCGGGCACTTGGACTATCTAGGTTAACTAGCGGGCACTTGGACTATGTAGTTTCCCTAGCGGCCATTTGGATTATTTAGGTTACCTAGTGGGCACTTGGACTATGTAGGTTACCTAGCGGGCACTTGGACTATGTAGGTTAACTAGAAGGCACTTGGACTATCAAGGTTACCTAGTGGGCCCTTGGACTATGTAGGTTACCAGCGGGCACTTGGACTATCTAGGTTAACGAACGTGCACTTGGACTATGTAGGTAACCTAGCGGGCACTTGGACTGTCTAGGTTACCTAGCGGGCACTTGGCCTATCTAGGTTAACGAACGGGCACTTGGACTATGTAGATTACCAGCGGGCACTTGGACTATGTAGGATCCCTATCGGACATTTGGACTACTTAGGTTACCTAACGGGCACTTGGACTATCTAGGTTAACGAACGGGCACTTGGACTATGTAGGGTAACTAGCGGACACTTCGACTATGTAGGTTAGCTAACGAGCAATTGGACTATCTAGGTTACCTAGCAGGCACTTGGACTATGTAGGTTCCCTAGCAGGCACTTGGATTATTTAGGTTACCTAGCAGGCACTTTGACTATCTAGGTTAACTAACGGGCACTTGGACTATGTAGGTTCCCTAGCGAGCACTTGGACTATGTAGGTTCCCAGCGGGCACGTGGACTATGTAGGTTCCCTATCGGGTACTTGGACTGTCTAGGTTAACTAGCGGGCAATTGGGCTATCTAGGTTACCTAGTGGGCACTTGGACTATGTAGTTTACCTAGCAGGCACTTGGAGTATGTAGGTTAACTAGCGGGCACTTGGACTATCTAGGTTACCCAGCGGGCACTTGGACTATGTAGGTAACATAATGGTCACTTGGACTGTCTAGGTTACCTAGCGGGTACTTGGATTATGTAGGTTAACTAGCGGGCACTTGGACTATGTAGGATGCCTATCAGGCATTTGTACTACTTAGGTTAACTAGCGGGCACTTTGACTATCTAGGTTAACTAGCGGGAACTTGGACTATCTAGGTCAACTAGCGGGCCCTTGTACTATGTAGGTTAACTAGCGGGCACTTGGACTATCTAGGCTAACTAGTGGACCTTGAACTATGTAGGTTAACTAGCGGCCACTTGGACTTTGTACGTCCCCTAGTGGGCACTTGGACTATCTAGGTTAACTAATGGGAACCCGGACTATCTAGGTTAACTAGCGGGCACTTGCACTATCTAGGTTACCTAGCGGGCACTGGGACTATGTACGTTCGCTAGCGGGCACTTGGACTATCTAGGTTACGTAGCGGGCACTTGGACTATCTAGGTTACATAGCGGGCACTTGGACTATCTAGGTTAACTAGCGGGCAATTGGAATATCTAGGTTAACTCGCGTGCACTTGGACTATGTAGGTTCCTTAGCGGGCACTTGGACTATCTAGGGTGCCTAGCGGGCACTTGGACTAAGTAGGTTAATTAGCGTGCCCTTGGACTATCTAGGTTACGTAGCGGGCACTTGGTATATAGGTTAACTAGCGGGCACTTGGACTATGTAGGTTAACTAGAGGACACTTGGACTATCTAGGTTAACTAGTGGGCCCTTGGACTATGTAGGTTAACTAGCGGGCACTTGGACAATCTAGGTTAACTAGCGGGTACTTGGAGGATCTAGGTTAACTAGAAGGCACTTGGACTATGTAGGATACCTAATGGGCATTTGGACTATGTGGGTTTCCTGGCGGGCATTTAGACTATCTAAGTTACCTAACGGGCATTTGGACTATGTAGGTTCCCTAGAGGGCACTTGGATTATGTAGGTTCCCTCGGGTGCACTTGGACTATGTAGGTTAACTAGAGGTCATTTGGACTATGTAGGTTACCTAGCAGGCACTTGGACTATGTAGGTTCCCTATCGGGAACTTGGATAATGTAGGTTAACTAGGGGGCACTAGGCTATGTAGGTTACTTAGTGGCCCTTGGATTACCTAGGTTACCTAGCGGGAATTTGGACTATGTAGGCTACCTAACGGTCATTTGTACTATATAGATTACCTAGCGGGCACTTAGACTTTGTAGGTTACCTAGCAGGCACTTGGACTATCTAGGTTACCTAGCTGGCACTTGAACTATCTACGTTACCTAGCGGGTACTTGGAGTATGTAGGTTACCTACCGGGCTGTTGGACTATCTAGGTTACCTAGCGGGCACTGGGACTATCTAGGTTAACTAACGGGCCCTTGGACTATGTATGTTCCCTAGCAGGCCCTTGGACTATGTAAGTTCCCTAGCGGGCACTTGGACTATGTGGGTTCCCTAGCGGGCATTTGGACTATCTAGGTTACCTAACGGGCACTTGGACTATGTAGGTTCCCTAGGGGGCACTTGGTCTATCTAGGTTAACTAGCGGGCATTTGGACTATCTAGGTTAACTAGCGAGCACTTGGACTATCTAGGTTACTAGCGGGCATTTGGACAATTAGGGCCCTTAGCGAGCATTTGGAATATATTGGTTACCTAGCGGGCACTTGGACTATGTAGGTTAACGAACGGGCACTTGGTCTATGTAGGTAACCTAGTGGTCACTTGAACTGTCTAGGTTACCTAGCGGGCACTTGGACTATGTAGGTTAACTATCATGCACTTGGACTATCTAGGTTAACTAGCGGGCCCTTGGACGATGTAGGTTAACTAGCGGGCCCTAGGATTATGTAGGTTAACTAGCGGGCCCTTGGACTATGTAGGTTACCTAGCGGCCACTTGGACAATCTAGGTTAACAAGCGGGTACTTGGACTATGTAGGTTAACTAGCGGCACTTGGACTATCTACGTTAACTAGTGGGCCCTTGGAATATGTAGATTCCCTAGCGGGCACTTGGACTAGGTATGTTCCAGAGCGGGCACTTGGACTATGTAAGTTCCCTAGCAGGCTTTGGACTATGTAGGTTCCAGAGCGGGCACTTGGACTATCTAGGTTCCCTAGTGGTCACTTGTACTATGTAGGGTAACTAGCGGACACTTGGACGATCTAGGTTAACTAGCGGATACTTGGACTATGTAGGTTAACTAGCAAGCCCTTGAACTATGTAGATTAACTAGCGGCACTTGGACTATCTACATTAACTAGCGGGCCCTTGGACTATGCAGATTCCTTAGCCGGCACTTGGACTATGTAGGTTCCCTAGCGGGCACTTGGACTCTGCATGTTCCCTAGCGGGCACTTGGACTATGTATGTTCCCTACGGACACTTGAACTATGTAAGTTAACTGCCGGGCACTTTGTCTATGTCGGTTAACTAGCGGGCCCTTGCAGTATCTAGGTTACCGAACGGGCATTTGGACTATGTAGGTAACCTAGCGGGCACTTGGAGAGTCTAGGTTACCTAGCGGGCACTTGGACTTCTAGGTTAACGAACGGGCACTTGGACTATGTATGTTGCATAGCGGGCAATTGGACTATCTAGGTTAGGTAACGGGCACTTGGACTATCTAGGTTTCTTAGCGGGCACTTGGAAGATCTAGGTTAACTAGAGGGCACTTGGACTCTCTAGGTTAACTAGCGTGCACTTGGACTATCTAGGTTTCTTAGCGGGTACTTAGACTATATAGGTTAACTAGCGGGCCCTTGAACTATGTAGATTAACTAGCGGCACTTGGACTATCTACGTTAACTAGCGGGCCCTTGGACTATCTAGATTAACTACCGGGCACTTTCTATGTAGGCTAACTAGGGGGCCCTTGGACGATCTAGGTTACCTAGCGGGTACTTGAACTATCTAGGTTAACTAGCGGGCACTTGCAGTATCTAGGTTACCTAGCGGGCACTTGGAATATGTAGGGTAACTAGCGGACACTTGCACTATGTAGGTTACCTAGCAGGCACTTGGACTATCTAGGTTAACTAGCGGGCACTTGGACTATCTAGGTTAACTAGCGTGCACTTGGACTATGTAGGTTCCTTAGCGAGCACTTGGACTATCTAGGTTGCCTAGCGGGCACTTGGAAGATATAGGTTAACTAGCGTGCCCTTGGAATATCTAGGTTACGAAACGGGCACTTGGTATATAGGTTAACTAGCGGGCACTTGGACTATGTAGGTTAACTAGAGGACATTTGGACTATCTAGGTCAACTAGTGGCCCCTTGTACTATGTAGGTTAACTAGCGAGCACTTGGACTATCTAGCTTAACTAGCGGACCTTGGACTATGTAGGTTAACTAGCGGGCCCTTGAACTATGTAGATTAACTAGCGGCACTTGGACTATCTACGTTAACTAGCGGGCCCTTGGACTATCTAGATTAACTACCGGGCACTTTCTATGTAGGCTAACTAGGGGGCCCTTGGACGATCTAGGTTACCTAGCGGGTACTTGAACTATCTAGGTTAACTAGCGGGCACTTGCAGTATCTAGGTTACCTAGCGGGCACTTGGAATATGTAGGGTAACTAGCGGACACTTGCACTATGTAGGTTACCTAGCAGGCACTTGGACTATCTAGGTTAACTAGCGGGCACTTGGACTATCTAGGTTAACTAGCGTGCACTTGGACTATGTAGGTTCCTTAGCGAGCACTTGGACTATCTAGGTTGCCTAGTGGGCACTTGGAAGATATAGGTTAACTAGCGTGCCCTTGGAATATCTAGGTTACGAAACGGGCACTTGGTATATAGGTTAACTAGCGGGCACTTGGACTATGTAGGTTAACTAGAGGACATTTGGACTATCTAGGTCAACTAGTGGCCCCTTGTACTATGTAGGTTAACTAGCGAGCACTTGGACTATCTAGCTTAACTAGCGGACCTTGGACTATGTAGGTTAACTAGCGGGCCCTTGGACTATGTAGGTTAACTAGCGGGCACTTGGACGATATAGGTTAACTAGAGGGCACTTGGGCTATCTAGGTTAACTAGCGAGCACTTGGATGATCATTGTTAACTAGCGGGCACTTGGACTATCTAGATTAGCTAACAGGCTCATGGACTAAGTACATCCCCTAGTGGACACTTGGACTATCTAGGTTAAGTAACGGGCACTAGGACTATCTAGGTTAACTAGCGGGCACTTGGACTACCTAGGTTACCTAGGTGGCACTTGGACTATGAAGGTTCCCTAGCGGGCACTTGGACTATGTAGGTCAACTAGCGGGCCCTTGGACTATCTAGGTTAGCTAACTGGCACGTGGACTATGTAGGTTAACTAGCGGACACTTGTACGATCTAGGTTAACTAGCGGGCTCTTACACTATGTAGGTTAACTAGCGGGCCCATTGACTATGTACGTTAACTAGCGGGCACTTGGACGATCTAGGTTAACTAGCGGGCACTTGGACGATATAGGTTAACTAGCGGGCACTTGGATTATCTAGGTTAGCTAGCGGGCTCTTGCACTATGTAGGTTAACTAGTGGGCCCATTGACTATGTAGGTTAACTAGCGGGCACTTGGACGATCTAGGTTACCTAGGGGGAACTTTGACTATGTAGGTTAACTACTGGGCACTTGGACTATCTAGGTTACCTAGCAGTCACTTGGACTATGTAGGTTAAATAGCGGGCACTTGGACTATCTAGGTTACCTAGCGGGCACTGGGACTATGTATGTTCCCTAGCGGGCACTTGGACTATCTACGTTACCTAGCGGGCACTTGGACTATGTACGTTAACTAGCGGGCACTTGGACTATGTACGTTTCCTAGCGGGTACTTGGACTATCTATGTTAACTAGCGGGCACTTGGACTATGTAGGTTCCCTATCGGGCACTTGGACTAGGTAGGTTCCCTAGCGGGCACTTGGTCTATCTAGGTTAACTAGCGAACACTTGGACTATCTAGGTTAACTAGCGGACAATTGGACGATCTAGGTTAACTAGCGGACACTTGTAATATGTAAGTTACCTAGCGGGCACTTGGACTATCTAGGTTAACTAGCGGGCACTTGGAATATCTAGGTTAACTAGCGGGCACTTGGACTATCTAGGTTAACTAGCATGCACTTGGACTATCTAGGTTACCTAGCAGGCACTTTGACTATCTAGGTTAACTAACGGGCACTTGGACTATGTAGGTTGCCTAGCGGGCCCTTGAACTATGTACCTTCCCTAGCGGGCACTTGTACTATGTAGGTTAACTAGCGGGCTCATGGATTATGTAGGTTTACTAACAGGCACTTGGACTATCTAGGTTAACTAGCAGGCACTTGGACTATGTAGTTTCCCTAGCGGGCATTTGGACTATTTAGGTTACCATCGGGAACTTGGACTATGTAGGTTACCTAGCGGGCACTTGGACTATGTACGTCCTCTAGTGGGCACTTGGACTATCTAGGTTAACTAATTGGCACTTGGAATATGTAGGTTGCCTAGCGGGCACTTGGACTATGTAGGTTCCCTATCGGGCACTTGGACTATGTAGGTTAACTAGCGGGCACTTGGACTGTCTAGGTAACCTAGCAGGCACTTGGACTATCTAGGTTAATGAACGGGCACTTGGACTATGTAGGTATCCTAGCGGGCAGTTGGACTTTCTAGGTTACCTAGCGGGCACTTTGACTATCTAGGTTAACGAACGGGCACTTGGACTATGCAGGGTACCTAGCGGGCATCTGGACTATGTAGGATCCCTATCGGACATTTGGACTACTTAGTTAACTAGCGGGCACTTGGACGATCTAGGTTAACTAGCGGGCACTTGGACTATCTAGGTCCACTAGCGGGCCCATGTACTATGTAGGTTAACTAGCGGGCCCTTAGACTATGTAGGTTAACTAGCGCGCACTTGGACTATCTATGTTACCTAGCGGGCACTTGGACTATATACGTCCCCTAGTGGGAATTTGGACTATCTAGGTTAACTAACGGGCACTTGGACTATGTAGTTTCCCTAGCGGGCATTTGGATTATATAGGTTACCTAGTGGGCACTTGGACTATGTAGGTTACCTAGCGGGCACTTGGACTATGTAGGTTAACTAGAAAGCACTTGGACTATCAAGATTACCTAGCGGGCCCTTGGACAATGTAGGTTACCAGCAGGCACTAGGACTTTCTAGGTTAACGAACGTGCACTTGGACTATGTAGGTAACCTAGCAGACACTTGGACTGTCTAGGTTACCTAGCGGGCAGTTGGCCTATCTAGATTAATTAACGGGCACTTGGACTATGTAGGTTAACTAGCGGACACTTCGACTATCTAGGTTAGCTAACGGGCATTTGGACTATCTAGGTTACCTTGCGGGCACTTGGACTATGTAGGTTCCCTAGCGGGCACTTGGACTATTTAAGTTACCTAGGAGGCACTTGGACTTTCTAGGTTAACTAGCGGGCACTTGTACTATCTAGATTAACTAGCGGGCCCTTGGACTATCTAGGTTAACTCGCGGGCACTTGGATTATCTAGGTTAACTAGCGGGCACTTGGACTATCTAGATTAACTAGCGGGCCCTTTGACTATCTAGGTTTACTAACGGGCACTTGGACTATCTAGGTTAACTAGCGGGCACTTGGACTATGTAGGTTAACTAGAAGGCACTTGGACTATATAGGTTAACTAGTGGGCACTTGGACTATCTAGGTTAACTAGCGGGCACTTGGACTATGTAGTTTCCCTAGCGGCCATTTGGATTATTTAGGTTACCTAGTGGGCACTTGGACTATGTAGGTTACCTAGCGGGCACTTGGACTATGTAGGTTAACTAGAAGGCACTTGGACTATCAAGGTTACCTAGCGGGCCCTTGGACTATGTAGGTAACCTAGCGGGCACTTGGACTGTCTAGGTTATCTAGCGGGCACTTGGCCTATCTAGGTTAACGAACGGGCACTTGGACTATGTAGATTACCAGCGGGCACTTGGACTATGTAGGATCCCTATCGGACATTTGGACTACTTAGGTTACCTAGCGGGCACTTGGACTATCTAGGTTAACGAACGGGCACTTGGACTATGTAGGGTAACTAGCGGACACTTCGACTATGTAGGTTAGCTAACGGGCAATTGGACTATCTAGGTTACCTAGCAGGCACTTGGACTATGTAGGTTCCCTAGCAGGCACTTGGATTATTTAGGTTACCTAGCAGGCACTTTGACTATCTAGGTTAACTAACGGGCACTTGGACTATGTAGGTTCCCTAGCGAGCTCTTGGACTATGTAGGTTCCCAGCGGGCACGTGGACTATGTAGGTTCCCTATCGGGTACTTGGACTGTCTAGGTTAACTAGCGGGCAATTGGGCTATCTAGGTTACCTAGTGGGCACTTGGACTATGTAGTTTACCTAGCAGGCACTTGGAGTATGTAGGTTAACTAGCGGGCACTTGGACTATCTAGGTTACCCAGCGGGCACTTGGACTAGGTAGGTAACATAATGGTCACTTGGACTGTCTAGGTTACCTAGCGGGGACTTGGATTATGTAGGTTAACTAGCGGGCACTTGGACTATGTAGGATGCCTATCAGGCATTTGTACTACTTAGGTAAACTAGCGGGCACTTTGACAATCTAGGTTAACTAGCGGGCACATGGAATATCTAGGTTAACTAGCGGGCCCTAGGACTATGTAGGTTAACTAGAGGGCACTTGGACTATCTAGGTTAACTAGCGGGTTTTTGGACTATGTAGGTTAACTAGCGGGCACTTGGACTATCTAGGTTAACTAGCTGACCTTGGACTATGTAAGTTAACTAGCGAGCACTTGGACTATCTAGGTTAACTAGCAGGACTCGGACTATGTAGGTTCCCTAGCGTGCACTTGGACTATTTCGGTTAACTAGAGGGCCCTTGGACTATATAGATTATCTAGCGGCACTTGGACTATCTACGTTAACTAGCGGGCCCTTGGACTATGTAGATTCCCTAGCGGGCACTTGGATTCTGTATGTTCCCTACGAACACTTGAACTATGTAGGTTCCCTAGCAGGCACTTGGACTATGTAGGTTCCAGAGCGGGCACATGGACTATGTAAGTTAACTACCGGGCACTTGGACTATGTAGGTTAACCAGCGGGCCCTTGGACTATCTTGGTTACCTAGCGGGCACTTGGATTATGTAGGTTAACTACCGGGCATATGCACTATCTAGGTTACCTAGCGGGCACTTGGACTATGTACGTTCCCTAGCGGGCACTTGGCTATAAATGTTAACTAGTGGGCACTTGGACTATCTATGTTAACTACCGGGCACTTGGACTATGTAGGTTAACTAGGGGACACTTGCACTATGTAGGTTACCTAGCGGCACTTGGACTATGTAGGTTAACTAGCGTGCATTTGGACTATGTAGGTTAACTAGAGGACACTTGGACGATCTAGGTTACTAGTGGGCCCTTGGACTATGTAGGTTAACGAACGGGCATTTGGAGTATGTAGGTTACCTAGCAGACACTTGGACTGTCTAGGTTACCTAGCGGGCACTTGGCTATCTAGGTTAACGAACGGGCACTTGGACTATCTAGGTTGCCTAGAGGGCATTTGGACTATGTAAGTTACCTAGCGGGCACTTGGACTATCTAGGTTACCTAGTGGTTACTTGGACTATGTAGGTTAACTAGCGGGTACTTGGACAATCTAGGTTAACTAGCGGGCACTTGGACAATCTAGGTTAACTAGCGGGCACTTGGACTATCTAGGTTACCTAGGGGGAACGTGTACTATGTAGGTTAACTAGTGGGCACTTGGACTATCTAGGTTACCTAGCAGGCACTTGGACTATGTACGTTCCCTAGCGGTCACTTGGACTGTCTACGTTACCTAGCGTGCACTTGGACTATGTACGTTACCTAGCGGGCACTTGGACTATGTACGTTTCCTAGCGGGTACTTGGACTAGATAGGTTCCCTAGCGGGCACTTGGTCTATCTAGGTTAACTAGCGAGCACTTGGACTATCTAGGTTAACTAGCGGGCATATGGGCTATTAGGGCCCCTAGCGGGCATTTGGACTATATTGGTTCCCTAGCGGGCACTTGTACTATGTAGGTTAACTAGCGGACTTGGACAATCTAGGTTAACTAGCGGGTAGTTGGACTATGTAGGTTAACTAGCGGGCCCTTGAACTATGTAGATTAACTAGCGGCACTTGGACTATCTACGTTAACTAGCGGGCCCTTGGACTATGTAGATTCCCTAGCGGGCACTTGGACTATCTAGGTTAACTAGCGGGCACTTGGACTATGTAGTTTCCCTAGCGGGCATTTGGATTATTTAGGTTACCTAGTGGGCACTTGGACTATGTAGGTTACCTAGCGGGCACTTGGACTATCTAGGTTACCTAGCGGGCACTTGGACTATGTAAGTCCCCTAGCGGGCACTTGGACTATCTAGGTTAACTAGAGGGCCCTTGGACTATGTAGGTTAACTAGCGGGCACTTGGACTCTCTAGATTAACTAGCGGGCCCTTGGACTATCTAGGTTTACTAGCGGGCACTTGGACTATCTAGGTTAACTAGCGGGCACTTGGACTATGTAGTTTCCCTAGCGGGCATTTGGATAATTTAGGTTACCTAGTGGGCACTTGGACTATGTAGGTTACCTAGCGGGCACTTGGACTATTTAAGTTAACTAGAAGGCACTTGGACAATCAAGGTCAACTAGCGGGCAATTGTACTATGTAGGTTAAATACCGTGCACTTGCACTATCTAGGTTACCTAGCGGGCATTTGGACCATGTATGTTCCCTAGCGGGCACTTGGACTATCTATGTTAACTAGCGGGCACTTGGAATATGTAGGTTAACTAGGGGACACTTGCACTATGTAGGTTTCCTAGCGGCACTTGGACTATCTAGGTTAACTAGCGGGCACTTGGACTATCTGGCTTAACTAGCGTGCACTTGGACTATGTAGGTTACCTAGCGGGCACTTGCACTATCTAGGTTACCTAGCGGGCACTTGGACTATGTAGGTTACCGAACGGGCATTTGGACTATGTAGGTTACCTAGCGGGCACTTCGACTTCTTGGTTAACGAATGGGCACTTGGACTATATATGTTCCATAGCGGGCAATTGGATTATCTAGGTTAGGTAATGGGCACTTGGACTATCTATGTTACCTAGCGGGAACTTGGACTATGTAGGTTACCTAGCGGGCACTTGGACTATCTAGGTTAACGAAAGGGCACTTGGACTATATAGGTTACATAAAGGGCACTTGGATTGTCTAGGTTACCTAACAGGAACTTGGAATATCTAGGTTACCTAGCGGGCACTTGGACTATGTAGGTTACCTTGCGGGCACTTGTACTATCTAGGTTACCTAACGGGAACATGGACTATGTAGGTTAACTAGCGTACACTTGGACGATCTAGGTTAACTAGCGGACACATGGAATATCTAGGTTAACTAGCGGGCCCTTGGACTATGTAGGTTAACTAGCGGGCACTTGGACTATCTAGGTTAACTAGCAGGTTCTGGGACTATGTAGGTTAACTAGCGGGCACTTGGACTATCTAGGTTAACAAGCGGGCACTTGCACAATGCAGGTTCCCTAGCGGGCACTTTGACTATGTAGGTTCCCAAGCGGGCACTTGGACTATATAGGTTTCCTAAGGGCACTTGGACTATCTATGTTCCCTAATGGGCACTTGGACTATATAGGTTCCTCTGCGGGCACTTGGACAATGTAGGTTCCCTATCAGGCACTTGGACTATGTAGGTTAACTAGCGGGCACTTGGATGATCAAGGTTAACTAGCGGGGACTTGGACTATGTAGGTTCCCTAGCGGGCACTTTGATTATGTAGGTTCCCTAGCGGGCACTTGGATTATATAGGTTAACTAGTGGGCCCTTGGACTAAGTAGGTTAACTAGCGTGCACTTGGACGATCTAGCTTAACTAGCGGGTACTTGGACTATGTAGGTTAACTAGCGGGCCCTTGGACTATGTAGATTATCTAGCGGCACTTTGACTATCTAGGTTAACTAGCGGGCCCTTGGACTATGTAGATTCCCTGGCCGGCACTTGGATTCTGTATGTTCCCTACGGACACTTGAACTATGTAGGTTCCCTAGCAGGCACTTGGACTATGTAGGTTCCAGAGCGGGCACTTGGACTATGTCAGTTAAATACTGGGCACTTGGATTATGTAGGTTAACCAGCGGGCCCTTGGACTATCTTGGTTACCTAGCGGGCACTTGGACTATGTACGTTCCCTAGCGGGCACTTGGCCATATATGTTAACTAGTGGGCACTTGGACTATCTATGTTAACTACCGGGCACTTGGACTATGTAGGTTAACTAGGGGACACTTGCACTATGTAGGTTACCTAACGGCACCTGGACTATGTAGGTTAACTAGCGTGCATTTGGACTATGTAGGTTAACTAGAGGACACTTGCACGATCTAGGTTAACTAGCGGGCCCTTGCACTATGTAGGTTAACTAGCTGGCCCATGGATTATGTAGGTTTACTTGCAGGCACTTGGAGTATCTAGGTTAACTAGCGGGCACTTGGACTATGTAGTTTCCCTAGCGGGCATTTGGACTATTAAGTTTACCAAGCGGGAACTTGGACTATGTAGGTTACCTAGCGGGCACTTGGACTATCTAGGTTAACTAGCAGGCACTTTGACTATCTAGGTTAACTAACGGGCACTTGGACTATGTAGGTTGCCTAGCGGGCACATGGACTGTTTAGGTTCCCTAGCGGGCACTTGGATTATCTAAGTTCCCTATCGGGCTCTTGGATTATGTAGGTTCCCTATCGGGCACTTGGACTATGTAGGTTAACTAGCGGGCACTACGACTGTCTAGGTAACCTAGCGGGCACTTGGACTATGTAGGATCCCTATCAGACATTGGTACTACTTAGGTTAACTAGCGGGAAATTTGACTATGTAGGTTAAATAGCGGGCACTTGGACTATCTAAGTTTCCTAGCAGGCACATTGACTATGTACGTCCCCTACTGGGCAATTGGACTATCTAGGTTAACTAAAGGGCACTAGGACTATCTAGGTTAAGTAGCGAGCACTTGGACTATCTAGGTTACCTAGAAGGCACTTGGATTATGAAGGATCCCTAGCGGGCACTTGGACAATCTAGGTTAACTAGCGGGCACTTGGACTATCAAAGTTAACAAGTGAGCCCATGGACTATGTAGGTTCCCTATCGGGCACTTGGACTATGTAGGTTAACTAGCGGGCACTAGAACTGTCTAGGTAACCTAGCGGGCACTTGGACTATCTAGGTTAACGAACGGGCACTTGAACTATGTAGGTAACCTAGCGGGCACTTGGACAGTCTAGGTTACCTAGCGGGCACTTTGACTATCTAGGTTAACGAATGGGCACTTGGACTATGTAGGTTACCTAGCGGGCACTTGGACTATGTAGGATCCCTATCAGACATTTGTACTACTTAAGTTAACTAGCGGGCAATTTGACTATGTAGGTTAAATAGCGGGCACTTGGACTATCTAGGTTTCCTAGCAGGCACTTGGACTATGTACATACCCTAGCGCGCTCTTGGACTATCTAGGTTACCTAGCGGGCACTTGGACTATGTACGTCCCCTAGTGGGCAATTGGACTATCTAGGTTAACTAACGGGCACTAGGACTATCTAGGTTAACTAGCGAACACTTGGACTCTCTAGGTTACCTAGCAGGCACTTGGATTATGAAGGATCCCTAGCGGGCACTTGGACAATCTAGGTTAACTAGCGGGCACTTGGACAATCAAGGTTAACTAGCGGGCACTTGGACTATCAAAGTTAACAAGTGAGCCCTTGGACTACGTAGGTTAACTAGCGGGCCCTTGGACTATCTAGGTTACCTAGCAGGCACTTCGACTATATAGGTTAACGAACGGGCACTTGGAATATGCAGGTAACCTAGCGGGCACTTGGACTGTCTAGGTTACCTAGCGGGCACTTGGACTTCAAGGTTAACGAACGGGCACTTGAACTATGTAGGTTGCGTAGCGGGCACTTGGACTATCTAGGTTAACTAGCGGGCACTTGGACTATGTAGTTTCCCTAGCGGGCATTTGGATTAATTAGGTTACCTAGTGGGCACTTGGACTATGTAGGTTACCTAGCGGGCACTTGGACTACGTAGGTTAACTAGAAGGCACTTGGACTATCAAGGTTACCTAGCGGGCCCTTGGACTATGTAGGTTACCAGCGGGCACTTGGACTATCTAGGTTAATGAACGTGCACTTGGACTATGTAGGTAACCTAGCGGGCACTTGGACTGTCTAGGTTACCTAGCAGGCACTTGACCTATCTACGTTAACGAACGGGCACTTGGACTATGTAGGTTAACTAGCGGACACTTCGACTATCTAGGTTAGCTAATGGGCAATTGGACTATCAAGGTTACCTAGCGGGCACTTGGATTATGTAGGTTGCCTAGCGAGCACTTGGACTATGTAGGTTCCCTAGCGAGCATTTGGACTATGTAGCTTCCCTTTCGGGTACTTGAACTGTCTAGGTTAACTGGGGGGTAATTGGACAGTCTAGGTTACCTAGTGGGCACTTGGACTATGTAGTTTACCTAGGATGCACTTGGACTATGTAGGTTAACTAGCGGGCACTTGGACTATCTAGGATACCTAGCAGGCACCTGGACTATGTACGTTCCCTAGCGGGCACTTGGACTATGTAGGTAACCTAATGGTCACTTGGACTGTCTAGGTTACCTAGCGGGAACTTGGACTATGTAGGTTAACTAGCGGGCACTTGGACTATCAAGGTTAACTAGCGGGCCCTTGCTCTATGTAGGTTAACTAGCAGGCCTTTGGACTATGTAAGTTAACTAGAGGGCACTTTGATGATCCTGGTTAACTAGCGGGCACTTGGACTATCTAGGTTAACTAGCGGGCACTTGGACTATCTAGGTTAACTAGCGGGGACTTGGACTATGTAGGTTCCCTAGCGGGCACTTTGACTATGTAGGTTCCCTAGCGGGCACTTGGATTATATAGGTTAACTAGCGGGCCCTTGGACTCAGTAGGTTAACTAGCGTGCACTTGGACGATCTAGGTTAACTAGCGGGTACTTGGACTATCTAGGTTAACTAGCGGGCCCTTGGACTATGTAGATTATCTAGCGGCACTTTGACTATCTAGGATAACTAGCGGGCCCTTGGACTATGTAGATTCCCTGGCGGGCACTTGGATTCTGTATGTTCCCTACGGACACTTGAACTATGTAGGTTCCCTAGCAGGCACTTGGACTATGTAGGTTCCAGAGCGGGCACTTGGACTATGTCAGTTAAATACTGGGCACTTGGATTATGTAGGTTAACCAGCGGGCCCTTGGACTATCTTGGTTACCTAGCGGGCACTTGGACTATGTACGTTCCCTAGCGGGCACTTGGCCATATATGTTAACTAGTGGGCACTTGGACTATCTATGTTAACTACCGGGCACTTGGACTATGTAGGTTAACTAGGGGACACTTGCACTATGTAGGTTACCTAACGGCACCTGGACTATGTAGGTTAACTAGCGTGCATTTGGACTATGTAGGTTAACTAGAGGACACTTGCACGATCTAGGTTAACTAGCAGGCCCTTGCACTATGTAGGTTAACTAGCTGGCCCATGGATTATGTAGGTTTACTTGCAGGCACTTGGAGTATCTAGGTTAACTAGCGGGCACTTGGACTATGTAGTTTCCCTAGCGGGCATTTGGACTATTAAGTTTACCAAGCGGGAACTTGGACTATGTAGGTTACCTAGCGGGCACTTGGACTATCTAGGTTAACTAGCAGGCACTTTGACTATCTAGGTTAACTAACGGGCACTTGGACTATGTAGGTTGCCTAGCGGGCACATGGACTGTTTAGGTTCCCTAGCGGGCACTTGGATTATCTAAGTTCCCTATCGGGCTCTTGGATTATGTAGGTTCCCTATCGGGCACTTGGACTATGTAGGTTAACTAGCGGGCACTACGACTGTCTAGGTAACCTAGCGGGCACTTGGACTATGTAGGATCCCTATCAGACATTGGTACTACTTAGGTTAACTAGCGGGAAATTTGACTATGTAGGTTAAATAGCGGGCACTTGGACTATCTAAGTTTCCTAGCAGGCACATTGACTATGTACGTCCCCTACTGGGCAATTGGACTATCTAGGTTAACTAAAGGGCACTAGGACTATCTAGGTTAAGTAGCGAGCACTTGGACTATCTAGGTTACCTAGAAGGCACTTGGATTATGAAGGATCCCTAGCGGGCACTTGGACAATCTAGGTTAACTAGCGGGCACTTGGACTATCAAAGTTAACAAGTGAGCCCATGGACTATGTAGGTTCCCTATCGGGCACTTGGACTATGTAGGTTAACTAGCGGGCACTAGAACTGTCTAGGTAACCTAGCGGGCACTTGGACTATCTAGGTTAACGAACGGGCACTTGAACTATGTAGGTAACCTAGCGGGCACTTGGACAGTCTAGGTTACCTAGCGGGCACTTTGACTATCTAGGTTAACGAATGGGCACTTGGACTATGTAGGTTACCTAGCGGGCACTTGGACTATGTAGGATCCCTATCAGACATTTGTACTACTTAAGTTAACTAGCGGGCAATTTGACTATGTAGGTTAAATAGCGGGCACTTGGACTATCTAGGTTTCCTAGCAGGCACTTGGACTATGTACATACCCTAGCGCGCTCTTGGACTATCTAGGTTACCTAGCGGGCACTTGGACTATGTACGTCCCCTAGTGGGCAATTGGACTATCTAGGTTAACTAACGGGCACTAGGACTATCTAGGTTAACTAGCGAACACTTGGACTCTCTAGGTTACCTAGCAGGCACTTGGATTATGAAGGATCCCTAGCGGGCACTTGGACAATCTAGGTTAACTAGCGGGCACTTGGACAATCAAGGTTAACTAGCGGGCACTTGGACTATCAAAGTTAACAAGTGAGCCCTTGGACTACGTAGGTTAACTAGCGGGCCCTTGGACTATCTAGGTTACCTAGCAGGCACTTCGACTATATAGGTTAACGAACGGGCACTTGGAATATGCAGGTAACCTAGCGGGCACTTGGACTGTCTAGGTTACCTAGCGGGCACTTGGACTTCAAGGTTAACGAACGGGCACTTGAACTATGTAGGATGCGTAGCGGGCACTTGGACTATCTAGGTTAACTAGCGGGCACTTGGACTATGTAGTTTCCCTAGCGGGCATTTGGATTAATTAGGTTACCTAGTGGGCACTTGGACTATGTAGGTTACCTAGCGGGCACTTGGACTACGTAGGTTAACTAGAAGGCACTTGGACTATCAAGGTTACCTAGCGGGCCCTTGGACTATGTAGGTTACCAGCGGGCACTTGGACTATCTAGGTTAATGAACGTGCACTTGGACTATGTAGGTAACCTAGCGGGCACTTGGACTGTCTAGGTTACCTAGCAGGCACTTGACCTATCTACGTTAACGAACGGGCACTTGGACTATGTAGGTTAACTAGCGGACACTTCGACTATCTAGGTTAGCTAATGGGCAATTGGACTATCAAGGTTACCTAGCGGGCACTTGGATTATGTAGGTTGCCTAGCGAGCACTTGGACTATGTAGGTTCCCTAGCGAGCATTTGGACTATGTAGCTTCCCTTTCGGGTACTTGAACTGTCTAGGTTAACTGGGGGGTAATTGGACAGTCTAGGTTACCTAGTGGGCACTTGGACTATGTAGTTTACCTAGGATGCACTTGGACTATGTAGGTTAACTAGCGGGCACTTGGACTATCTAGGATACCTAGCAGGCACCTGGACTATGTACGTTCCCTAGCGGGCACTTGGACTATGTAGGTAACCTAATGGTCACTTGGACTGTCTAGGTTACCTAGCGGGAACTTGGACTATGTAGGTTAACTAGCGGGCACTTGGACTATCAAGGTTAACTAGCGGGCCCTTGCTCTATGTAGGTTAACTAGCAGGCCTTTGGACTATGTAAGTTAACTAGAGGGCACTTTGATGATCCTGGTTAACTAGCGGGCACTTGGACTATCTAGGTTAACTAGCGGGCACTTGGACTATCTAGGTTAACTAGCGGGGACTTGGACTATGTAGGTTCCCTAGCGGGCACTTTGACTATGTAGGTTCCCTAGCGGGCACTTGGATTATATAGGTTAACTAGCGGGCCCTTGGACTCAGTAGGTTAACTAGCGTGCACTTGGACGATCTAGGTTAACTAGCGGGTACTTGGACTATCTAGGTTAACTAGCGGGCCCTTGGACTATGTAGATTATCTAGCGGCACTTTGACTATCTAGGATAACTAGCGGGCCCTTCGACTATGTAGGTTCCAGAGCGGGCACTTGGACTATGTCAGTTAAATACTGGGCACTTGGATTATGTAGGTTAACCAGCGGGCACTTGGACTATCTTGGTTACCTAGCGGGCACTTGGACTATGTACGTTCCCTAGCGGGCACTTGGCCATATATGTTAACTAGTGGGCACTTGGACTATCTATGTTAACTACCGGGCACTTGGACTATGTAGGTTAACTAGGGGACACTTGCACTACGTAGGTTACCTAGCGGCACTTGGACTATGTAGGTTTACTAGCATGCATTTGGACAATGTAGGTTAACTAGAGGACACATGGACGATCTAGGTTAACTAGTGGGCCCTTGGACTATGTAGGTTAATGAACGGGCATTTGGACTATGTAGGTTACCTAGCAGACACTTGGACTGTCTAGGTTACCTAGCGGGCACTTGGCTATCTAGGTTAACAAACGGGCACTTGGACTATCTACGTTGCCTAGCGGGCATTTGGACTATGTAAGTTACCTAGCGGGCACTTGGACTATCTAGGTTACCTAGCGGGCACTTGGACTATGTAGCTTAACTAGAGGACACTTGGACAATCTAGGTTAACTAGCGGGCACATGGAATATCTAGGTTAACTAGCGGGCCCTAGGACTATGTAGGTTAACTAGAGGGCACTTGGACTATCTAGGTTAACTAGCGGGTTTTTGGACTATGTAGGTTAACTAGCGGGCACTTGGACTATCTAGGTTAACTAGCTGACCTTGGACTATGTAAGTTAACTAGCGAGCACTTGGACTATCTAGGTTAACTAGCAGGACTCGGACTATGAAGGTTCCCTAGCGTGCACTTGGACTATTTCGGTTAACTAGAGGGCCCTTGGACTATATAGATTATCTAGCGGCACTTGGACTATCTACGTTAACTAGCGGGCCCTTGGACTATGTAGATTCCCTAGCGGGCACTTGGATTCTGTATGTTCCCTACGAACACTTGAACTATGTAGGTTCCCTAGCAGGCACTTGGACTATGTAGTTTCCAGAGCGGGCACATGGACTATGTAAGTTAACTACCGGGCACTTGGACTATGTAGGTTAACCAGCGGGCCCTTGGACTATCTTGGTTACCTAGCGGGCACTTGGATTATGTAGGTTAACTACCGGGCATATGCACTATCTAGGTTACCTAGCGGGCACTTGGACTATGTACGTTCCCTAGCGGGCACTTGGCTATAAATGTTAACTAGTGGGCACTTGGACTATCTATGTTAACTACCGGGCACTTGGACTATGTAGGTTAACTAGGGGACACTTGCACTATGTAGGTTACCTAGCGGCACTTGGACTATGTAGGTTAACTAGCGTGCATTTGGACTATGTAGGTTAACTAGAGGACACTTGGACGATCTAGGTTACTAGTGGGCCCTTGGACTATGTAGGTTAACGAACGGGCATTTGGAGTATGTAGGTTACCTAGCAGACACTTGGACTGTCTAGGTTACCTAGCGGGCACTTGGCTATCTAGGTTAACGAACGGGCACTTGGACTATCTAGGTTGCCTAGAGGGCATTTGGACTATGTAAGTTACCTAGCGGGCACTTGGACTATCTAGGTTACCTAGTGGTTACTTGGACTATGTAGGTTAACTAGCGGGCACTTGGACAATCTAGGTTAACTAGCGGGCACTTGGACAATCTAGGTTAACTAGCGGGCACTTGGACTATCTAGGTTACCTAGGGGGAACGTGTACTATGTAGGTTAACTAGTGGGCACTTGGACTATCTAGGTTACCTAGCAGGCACTTGGACTATGTACGTTCCCTAGCGGTCACTTGGACTGTCTACGTTACCTAGCGGGCACTTGGACTATGTACGTTACCTAGCGGGCACTTGGACTATGTACGTTTCCTAGCGGGTACTTGGACTAGATAGGTTCCCTAGCGGGCACTTGGTCTATCTAGGTTAACTAGCGAGCACTTGGACTATCTAGGTTAACTAGCGGGCATATGGGCTATTAGGGCCCCTAGCGGGCATTTGGACTATATTGGTTCCCTAGCGGGCACTTGTACTATGTAGGTTAACTAGCGGACTTGGACAATCTAGGTTAACTAGCGGGTAGTTGGACTATGTAGGTTAACTAGCGGGCCCTTGAACTATGTAGATTAACTAGCGGCACTTGGACTATCTACGTTAACTAGCGGGCCCTTGGACTATGTAGATTCCCTAGCGGGCACTTGGACTATCTAGGTTAACTAGCGGGCACTTGGACTATGTAGTTTCCCTAGCGGGCATTTGGATTATTTAGGTTACCTAGTGGGCACTTGGACTATCTAGGTTACCTAGCGGGCACTTGGACTATGTAAGTCCCCTAGCGGGCACTTGGACTATCTAGGTTAACTAGAGGGCCCTTGGACTATGTAGGTTAACTAGCGGGCACTTGGACTCTCTAGATTAACTAGCGGGCCCTTGGACTATCTAGGTTTACTAGCGGGCACTTGGACTATCTAGGTTAACTAGCGGGCACTTGGACTATGTAGTTTCCCTAGCGGGCATTTGGATAATTTAGGTTACCTAGTGGGCACTTGGACTATGTAGGTTACCTAGCGGGCACTTGGACTATTTAAGTTAACTAGAAGGCACTTGGACAATCAAGGTCAACTAGCGGGCAATTGTACTATGTAGGTTAAATACCGTGCACTTGCACTATCTAGGTTACCTAGCGGGCATTTGGACCATGTATGTTCCCTAGCGGGCACTTGGACTATCTATGTTAACTAGCGGGCACTTGGAATATGTAGGTTAACTAGGGGACACTTGCACTATGTAGGTTTCCTAGCGGCACTTGGACTATCTAGGTTAACTAGCGGGCACTTGGACTATCTGGCTTAACTAGCGTGCACTTGGACTATGTAGGTTCCTTAGCGGGCACTAGGATTATCTAGTTTACCTAGCGGGCACTTGGACTATGTAGGTTAACTAGCGGGCCATTGGACTATCTAGGTTACATAGCTGGAACTTGGACTTTATAGGTTACCTTGCGGGCACTTGGACTATGTAGGTTAATCAAAGACACTTGGACGATCTAGGTTAAATAGTGGGCCCTTGGACTATGTAGGTTAATGAACGGGCATTTGGACTATGTAACTTACCTAGCAGGCAATTGGACTCTCTAGGTTACCTAGTGGGCACTTGGACTATCTAGGTTAACAAACGGGCACTTGGACTATCTAGGTTAACTAGCGGGCACTTGGACTATGTAGGTTACCTAGCGGGCACTTGCACTATCTAGGTTACCTAGCGGGCACTTGGACTATGTAGGTTACCGAACGGGCATTTGGACTATGTAGGTTACCTAGCGGGCACTTCGACTTCTAGGTTAACGAATGGGCACTTGGACTATATATGTTCCATAGCGGGCAATTGGATTATCTAGGTTAGGTAATGGGCACTTGGACTATCTATGTTACCTAGCGGGAACTTGGACTATGTAGGTTACCTAGCGGGCACTTGGACTATCTAGGTTAACGAAAGGGCACTTGGACTATATAGGTTACATAAAGGGCACTTGGATTGTCTAGGTTACCTAACAGGAACTTGGAATATCTAGGTTACCTAGCGGGCACTTGGACTATGTAGGTTACCTTGCGGGCACTTGTACTATCTAGGTTACCTAACGGGAACATGGACTATGTAGGTTAACTAGCGTACACTTGGACGATCTAGGTTAACTAGCGGACACATGGAATATCTAGGTTAACTAGCGGGCCCTTGGACTATGTAGGTTAACTAGCGGGCACTTGGACTATCTAGGTTAACTAGCTGACCTTGGACTATGTAGGTTAACTATCGAGAAATTAGACTATCTAGGTTAACTAGCGGGCACTTGGACTATCTAGGTTAACAAGCGGGCACTTGCACAATGCAGGTTCCCTAGCGGGCACTTTGACTATGTAGGTTCCCAAGCGGGCACTGGACTATATAGGTTTCCTAAGGGCACTTGGACTATCTATGTTCCCTAATGGGCACTTGGACTATATAGGTTCCTCTGCGGGCACTTGGACAATGTAGGTTCCCTATCAGGCACTTGGACTATGTAGGTTAACTAGCGGGCACTTGGATGATCAAGGTTAACTAGCGGGCACTTGGACTATCTAGGTTAAGTAGCGGGCAATTGGACTATCTAGGTTAATTAGCGGGCACTTGTACAATGCCGGTTCCCTAGCGGGCACTTTGACTATGTAGATTCCCTAGCGGGCACTTAGACTCTGTAGGTTACTTAGCGGGCACTTGGACTATCTAGGTTGCCAAGCTGGCACTTGAACTATCTATGTTACCTAGCGGGTTCTTGGAGTATGTCGGTTACCTACGGGCTGTTGGACTATCTAGGTTACCAAGCGGGCACTTGGACTATCGAGTTTAACTAACGGGCACTTGGACTATGTAAGTTCCCTAGCGGGCACTTGGACTATGTGGGTTTCCTGGTGGGCATTTGGACTATCTAGGTTAGTTAACGGGCACTTGGAATATGTAGGTTCCCTAGCGGGCACTTGGATTATTTAGGTTCCCCATCGGGCACTTGGACTATGTAGGTTAACAAGAGGGCATTTGGACTATGTAGGGTACCTAGCGGGCACTTGGACTATGTAGGTTCCTTATCGGGCACTTGGAAAAAAGTAGGTTAACTAGGGGGCACTAGGACTATGTAGGTTACCTAGAGGGCCCTTAGACTATCTAGGTTACCTAGCGGTCATTTGGACTATGTAGGCTCCCTAGCGGTCATTTGGATTATATAGATTACCTAGCGGGCACTTAGACTTTGTAGGTTACCTAGCGGGCACTAGGACTATCTAGGTTACCTAGCATTCACTTGAACTATCTACGTTACCTAGCGGGTACTTGGAGTATGTAGGTTACCTACCGGACTGTTGAACTATCTAGGTTACCTAGGGGGCACTTGGACTATCTAGGTTAACTAACGGGCACTTGGACTATGTAGGTTCCCTTGCGGGCCCTTGGACTATATAAGTTCCCTAGCGGGCACATGGACTATCTAGGTTACCTAGCGCGCATTTGGACTATCTAGGTTACCTAACGGGCACTTGGACTATGTAGGTTCCCTATCGGGCACTTGGAGAATGTAGCTTAACTAGGGGGCACTAGGACAATGTAGGTTACCTAGCGGGCCCTTGGACTATCTAGGTTACCTAGGGGGAACCTGTACTATGTAGGTTAACTAGTGGGCACTTGGACTATCTAGGATACCTAGCAGGCACTTGGACTATGTACGTTCCCTATTGGGCACTTGGACTATCTACGTTACCTAGCGGGCACTTGGACTATGTACGTTACCTAGCGGGCACTTGGACTATGTACGTTTCCTAGCGGGTACTTGGACTAGATAGGTTCCCTAGCGGGCACTTGGTCTATCTAGGTTAACTAGCGAGCACTTGGACTATCTAGGTTAACTAGCGGGCATATGGACTATTAGGGCCCCTAGCGGGCATTTGGACTATATTGGTTACCTAGCGGGCACTTGGACTATGTAGGTTAACGAACGGGCACTTGGACTATGTAGGTAACCTAGTGGTCACTTGAAATGTCTAGGTTACCTAGCGGGCACTTGGACTATCTAGGTTAACTAGCGGACCCTTGGACGATGTAGGTTAACTCGCGGGCCCTTGAACGATCTAGGTTAACTAGCGGGTACTTGGACTATGTAGGTTAAATAACGGGCCCTTGGATTATGAAGATTAACAAGCGGCACTTGGACTATCTACGTTAACTAGCGGGCCCTTGGACTATGTAAATTCCCTAGCGGGCACTTGGACTATGTATGTTCCAGAGCGGGTACTTGAACTATGTAGGTTCCCTAGCAGGCACTTGGACTATGTAGGTTCCCTATCGGGCACTTGGACTAATAGGTTAACTAGCGGGCTCTTGGACTATGTAGATTAACTAGCAGCACTTGGACTATCTACGATAACTAGCGGGCCCTTGGACTATGTAGATTCCCTAGCGGGCACTTGGACTACGTAGGATCCCTAGCGGGCACTTGGACTATGTAGGTTCCCTAGCGGGCACTTGGACTATGAATGTTCCCTACGGACACTTGAACTATGTAAGTTAACTACCGGGCACTTGGACTATGTAGGTTAACTAGCGGGCCCTTGGTCTATCTAGGTTACCTAGCGGGCACTTGGACTATCTAGATTAACTAGGGGGCACTTGGACTATGTAGGTTAACTAGCGGACACTTGCACTATGTAGGTTACGTAGCGGGCACTTGGACTATGTAGGGTAACTAGAAGGCCCTTGGACTATCTAGGTTAGCTAACTGGCACTTGGACTATGTAGGTTAACTAGCGGACACTTGCACGATCTAGGTTAACTAGCGGGCTCTTGCACTATGTAGGTTAACTAGCGGGCCCATTGACTATGTAGGTAAACTAGTGGGCACTAGGACGATCTAGGTTAACTACCGGGCTGTTGGACTATCTAGGTTACCAAGCGGGCACTTGGACTATCTAGGTTAACTATCGGGCACTTGGACTATGTAGTTTCCCTCTCAGGCCCTTGGACTATGTAAGGTCCCTAGCGGGCACTTGGACTATGTGGTTTTCCTGGCGGGCATTTGGACTATCTAGGTTACTTAATGGGCACTTGGACTATGTAGGTTCCCTAGCGGGCACTTGGATTATGTAGGTTCCCTATCGGGCACTTGGACTATCTAGGTTACCTAGCGGGCATTTGGATTATGTAGGGTACCTAACGGGCACTTGGACTATGTAGGTTCCTTATCGGCCACTTGGAAAAGGTAGGTTAACTAGGGGGCACTAGGACTATGTAGGTTACCTAGAGGGCCCTTAGACTATCTAGGTTACCTAGCGGGCATTTGGACTATGTATGCTCCCTAGCGGTCATTTGGACTATATAGATTACCTAGCGGGCACTTAGACTTTGTAGGTTACCTAGCGGGCACTAGGACTATCTAGGTTACCTAGCAGGCACTTGAACTATCTACGTTACCTAGCGGGTACTTGGAGTATGTAGGTTACCTACAGGGCTGTTGAACTATCTAGGTTACCTAGCGGGCACTTGGACTATCTAGGTTAACTAACGGGCACTTGAACTATATAGGTTCCCTAGCGGGCCCTTGGACTATATAAGTTCCCTAGCGGGCACTTGGACTATGTGGGTTCCCTCGCGGGCATTTGGACTATCTAGGTTACCTAACGGGCACTTGGACTATGTAGGTTCCCTATCAGGCACTTGGAGAATGTAGATTAACTAGGGGGCACTAGGACAATGTAGGTTACCTAGCGGGCCCTTGGACTATCTAGGTTACCTAGGGGGAACCTGTACTATGTAGGTTAACTAGTGGGCACTTGGACTATCTAGGTTACCTAGCAGGCACTTGGACTATGTACGTTCCCTAGCGGGCACTTGGACTATCTATGTTACCTAGCGGATACTTGGACTATGTACGTTACCGAGCGGGCACTTGGACTATGTACGTTTCCTAGCGGGTACTTGGACTAGATAGGTTCCCTAGCGGGCACTTGGTCTATCTAGGTTAACTAGCGAGCACTTGGACTATCTAGGTTAACTAGCGGGCATATGGACTATTAGGGCCCCTAGCGGGCATTTGGACTATATTGGTTCCCTAGCGGGCACTTGTACTATGTAGGTTAACTAGCGGACTTGGCCAATCTAGGTTAACTAGCGGGTAGTTGGACTATGTAGGTTAACTAGCGGGCCCTTGAACTATGTAGATTAAATAGCAGCACTTGGACTATCTACGTTAACTTGCGGGCCCTTGGAATATGTAGATTCCCTAGCGGGCACTTGGACTATCTAGGTTAACTAGCGGGCAATTGGACTATGTAGTTTCCCTAGCGGGCATTTGGATTGTTTAGGTTACCTAGTGGGCACTTGGACTATGTAGGTTACCTAGCGGGCATTTGGACTATGTACGTCCCCTAGCGGGCACTTGGACTATCTAGGTTAACTAGAGGGCCCTTGGACTATGTAGGTTAACTTGCGGGCACTTGGACTCTCTAGATTAACTAGCGGGCCCTTGAACTATCTAGGTTTACTAGCGGGCACTTGGACTATCTAGGTTAACCAGCGGGCACTTGGACTATGTAGTTTCCCTAGCGGGCATTTGGATAATTTAGGTTACCTAGTGGGCATTTGGACTATGTAGGTTACCTAGCGGGCACTTGGACTATTTAAGTTAACTAGAAGGCACTTGGACTATCAAGGTTAACTAGCGGGCACTTGGACTATGTAGGTTAACTACCATGCACTTGCACTATCTAGGTTACCTAGCGGGCACTTGGACCATGTATGTTCCCTAGCGGGCACTTAGACTATCTATGTTAACTAGCGGGCACTTGGAATATGTAGGTTAACTAGGGGACACTTGCACTATGTAGGTTACCTAGCGGCACTTGGACTATCTAGGTTAACTAGCGGGCACTTGGACTATCTGGGTTAACTAGCGTGCACTTGGACTATGTAGGTTCCTTAGCGGGCACTATGATTATCTAGTTTACCTAGCGGGCACTTGGACTATGTAGGTTAACTAGCGGGCCATTGGACTATCTATGTTACATAGCTGGAACTTGGACTTTATAGGTTACCTTGCGGGCACTTGGACTATGTAGGTTAACCAAAGACACTTGGACGATCTAGGTTAAATAGTGGGCCCTTGGACTATGTAGGTTAACGAACGGGCATTTGGACTATGTAACTTACCTAGCAGGCAATTGGACTCTCTAGGTTACCTAGCGGGCACTTGGACTATCTAGGTTAACTAGCAGGCACTTGGACTATGTAGGTTACCTAGCGGGCACTTGCACTATCTAGGTTACCTAGCGGGCACTTGGACTATGTAGGTTAATTAGCGGGCACTTGGACTATGTAGGTTACCGAACGGGCATTTGGACTATGTAGGTTACCTAGCGGGCACTTCGACTTCTAGGTTAACGAATGGGCACTTGGACTATATATGTTGCATAGCGGGCAATTGGATTATCTAGGTTAGGTAATGGGCACTTGGACTACCTATGTTACCTAGCGGGAACTGGACGATGTAGGTTACCTAGCGGGCAGTTGGACTATCTAGGTTAACGAAAGGGCACTGGACTATGTAGGTTACCTAGAGGGCACTTGGATTGTCTAGGTTAGCTAACAGGAACTTGGAATATCTAGGTTACCTAGCGGGCACTTGGACTATGTAGGTTACCTTGCGGGCACTTGGACTATTTAAGTTAACTAGAAGGCACTTGGACTATCAAGGTTAACTAGCGGGCACTTGGACTATGTTGGTTAACTACCGTGCACTTGCACTATCTAGGTTACCTATCGGGCACTTGGACCATGTATGTTCCCTAGCGGGCACTTGGACTATCTATGTTAACTAGCGGGCACTTGGAATATGTAGGTTAACTAGGGGACACTTGCACTATGTAGGTTTCCCAGCGGCACTTGGACTATCTAGGTTAATGAGCGGGCACTTGGACTATCTGGGTTAACTAGCGTGCACTTGGACTATGTAGGTTCCTTAGCGGGCACTAGGATTATCTAGTTTACCTAGCGGGCACTAGGACAACGTAGGTTATCTAGCGGGCCCTTGGACTATCTAGGTTACCTAGGGGGAACCTGTACTATGTAGGTTAACTAGTGGGCACTTGGACTATGTAGGTTCCCTAGCGGGCACTTGGATTATGTAGGTTCCCTATCGGGCACTTGGACTATCTAGGTTACCTAGCGGGCATTTGGATTATGTAAGGTACCTAGCGGGCACTTGGACTATGTAGGTTCCGTATCGGGCACTTGGAAAAGGTAGGTTAACTAGGGGGCACTAGGACTATGTAGGTTACCTAGAGGGCCCTTAGACTATCTAGGTTACCTAGCGGGCATTTGGACTATGTAGGCTCCCTAGCGGTCATTTGGACTATATAGATTACCTAGCGGGCACTTAGACTTTGTAGGTTACCTAGCGGGCACTAGGACTATCTAGGTTACCTAGCAGGCACTTGAACTATCTACGTTACCTAGCGGGTACTTGGAGTATGTAGGTTACCTACCGGGCTGTTGAACTATCTAGGTTACCTAGCGGGCACTTGGACTATCTAGGTTAACTAACGGGCACTTGAACTATATAGGTTCCCTAGCGGGCCCTTGGACTATATAAGTTCCCTAGCGGGCACTTGGACTATGTGGGTTCCCTCGCGGGCATTTGGACTATCTAGGTTACCTAACGGGCACTTGGACTATGTAGGTTCCCTATCAGGCACTTGGAGAATGTAGATTAACTAGGGGGCACTAGGACAATGTAGGTTACCTAGCGGGCCCTTGGACTATCTAGGTTACCTAGGGGGAACCTGTACTATGTAGGTTAACTAGTGGGCACTTGGACTATCTAGATTACCTAGCAGGCACTTGGACTATGTACGTTCCCTAGCGGTCACTTGGACTATCTACGTTACCTAGCGGATACTTGGACTATGTACGTTACCGAGCGGGCACTTGGACTATGTACGTTTCCTAGCGGGTACTTGGACTAGATAGGTTCCCTAGCGGGCACTTGGTCTATCTAGGTTAACTAGCGAGCACTTGGACTATCTAGGTTAACTAGCGGGCATATGGACTATTAGGGCCCCTAGCGGGCATTTGGACTATATTGGTTCCCTAGCGGGCAATTGTACTATGTAGGTTAACTAGCGGACTTGGCCAATCTAGGTTAACTAGCGGGTAGTTGGACTATGTAGGTTAACTAGCGGGCCCTTGAACTATGTAGATTAACTAGCGGCACTTGGACTATCTACGTTAACTTGCGGGCCCTTGGAATATGTAGATTCCCTAGCGGGCACTTGGACTATCTAGGTTAACTAGCGGGCACTTGGACTATGTAGTTTCCCTAGCGGGCATTTGGATTATTTAGGTTACCTAGTGGGAACTTGGACTATGTAGGTTACCTAGCGGGCACTTGGACTATCTAGGTTACCTAGCGGGCATTTGGACTATGTACGTCCCCTAGCGGGCACTTGGACTATCTAGGTTAACTAGAGGGCCCTTGGACTATGTAGGTTAACTTGCGGGCACTTGGACTCTCTAGATTAACTAGCGGGCCCTTGCACTATCTAGGTTACCTAGCGGGCACTTGGAATATGTAGGTTAATTAGCGGGCACTTGGACTATCTAGGTTACCGAACGGGCATTTGGACTATGTAGGTTACCTAGCGGGCACTTCGACTTCTAGGTTAACGAATGGGCACTTGGACTATATATGTTGCATAGCGGGCAATTGGATTATCTAGGTTAGGTAATGGGCACTTGGACTATCTATGTTACCTAGCGGGAACTTGGACTATGTAGGTTACCTAGCGGGCACTTGGACTATCTAGGTTAACGAAAGGGCACTTGGACTATGTAGGTTACCTAGAGGGCACTTAGATTGTCTAGGTTAGCTAACAGGAACTTGGAATATCTAGGTTACCTAGCGGGCACTAGGACTATGTAGGTTACCTAGCGGGCCCTTGGACTATCTAGGTTACCTAGCGGGCATTTGGACTATGTAGGCACCCTAACGGGCATTTGGAATATATAGATTACCTAGCGGGCACTTAGACTTTGTAGGTTACCTAGCGGGCACTTGTACTATCTAGGTTACCTAGCGGGTACTTGGAGTATGTAGGTTACCTACCGGGCTGTTGGACTATCTAGGTTACCAAGCGGGCACTTGGACAATCTAGGTTAACTAACGGGTACTTGGACTATGTAGGTTCCCTAGCGAGCCCTTGGACTATGTAAGTTCCCTAGCGGGCACTTGGACTATGTGGGTTCCCTAGCAGGCATTTGGACTATCTAGGTTACCTAACGGGCACTTTGAATATGTGGGTTCCCTAGAGGGCATTTGGACTATCTAGGTTACCAAGCGGGCAGTTGGACTATGTACGTTCCCTAGCGGCACTTGGACTATCTATGTTACCTAGCGGGCACTTGGGCTATGTAGGTTCCCTATCGGGCACTTGGACTAGATAGGTTCCCTAGCGGGCACTTGGTCTATCTAGGTTAACTAGCGGGCACTTAGACTATCTATGTTAACTAGCGAGCACTTGGACTATCTAGGTTAACTAGCGGGCATTTGGATTATTAGGGTCCCTAGCGGGCATTTGGAGTATATTGGTTACCTAGCGGGCACTTGGACTATCTAGGTTAACGAAAGGGCACTTGGACTATGTAGGTTACCTAGAGGGCACTTGGATTGTCTAGGTTGGCTAACAGGAACTTGGAATATCTAGGTTACCTAGCGGGCACTTGGACTATGTAGGGTACCTTGCGGGCACTTATACTATCTAGATAACCTAACGGGAACATGGAATATGTAGGTTAACTAGCGTACACTTGGACGATCTAGGTTAACTAGCTGACCTTGTACTATGTAGGTTAACTATCGAGAAATTAGACTATCTAGCTTAACTAGCGGGCACTTGCACAATGCAGGTTCCCTAGCGGGCACTTTGACTATGTAGGTTCCCTAGCGGGCACTTGGACTATATAGGTTCCCTAAGGGCACTTGAACTATCTAGGTTCCCTAACGGGCACTTGGACTATGTAGGTTCCTCTGCGGGCACTTGGACAATGTAGGTTCCCTATCAGGCACTTGGACTATGTAGGTTAACTAGCGGGCACTTGGACTATCTAGGTTAAGTAGCGGGCAATTGGACTATCTAGGTTAATTAGTGGGCACTTGTACAATGCAGGTTCCCTAGCGGGCACTTTGACTATGTAGGTTCCCTAGCGGGCACTTAGACTCTGTAGGTTACCTAGCGGGCACTTGGACTATCTAGGTTGCCAAGCTGGCACTTGAACTATCTATGTTACCTAGCGGGTTCTTGGAGTATGTAGGTTACCTAGCAGGCTGTTGCACTATCTAGGTTACCAAGCGGGCACTTGGACTATCGAGGTTAACTAACGGGCACTTGGACTATGTAAGTTCCCTAGCGGGCATTTGGACTATGTGGGTTTCCTGGCGGGCATTTGGACTATCTAGGTTACTTAATGGGCACTTGGACTATGTAGGTTCCCTAGCGGGCACTTGGATTATTTAGGTTCCCTATCGGGCACTTGGACTATGTAGGTTAACTAGAGGGCATTTGGACTATGTAGGGTATCTAGCGGGCACTTGGACTATGTAGGTTCTTTATCGGGCACTTGGAAAAATGTAGGTTAACTAGGGGGCACTAGGACTATGTAGGTTACCTAGAGGGCCCTTAGACTATCTAGGTTACCTAGCGGGCATTTGGACTATGTAGGCTCCCTAGCGGTCATTTGGATTATATAGATTACCTAGCGGGCACTTAGACTTTGTAGGTTACCTAGCGGGCACTAGGACTATCTAAGTTACCTAGCATTCACTTGAACTATCTACGTTACCTAGCGGGTACTTGGAGTATGTAGGTTACCTACCGCACTGTTGAACTATCTAGGTTACCTACCGGGCACTTGGACCATCCAGGTTAATTAACGGGCACTTGGACTATGTAGGTTCCCTAGCGGGCCCTTGGACTATATAAGTTCCCTAGCGGGCACTTGGACTATGTGGGTTCCCTAGCGGGCATTTGGACTATCTAGGTTACCTAACGGGCACTTGGACTATGTAGGTCCCCTATCGGGCACTTGGAGAATATAGGTTAACTAGGGGGCACTAGGACAATGTAGGTTACCTAGCGGGCCCTTGGACTATCTAGGTTACATAGGGGGAACCTGTACTATGTAGGTTAACTAGTGGGCACTTAGATTATCTAGGTTACCTAGCAGGCACTTGGACTATGTACGTTCCCTAGCGGGCACTTGGACTATCTACGTTACCTAGCGGGCACTTGGACTATGTACGTTTCCTAGCGGGTACTTGGACTAGATAGGTTCCCTAGCGGGCACTTGGTCTATCTAGGTCAACTAGCGAGCACTTGGACTAACTAGGTTAACTAGCGGGCATATGGACTATTAGGGCCCCTAGCGGGCATTTGGACTATATTGGTTCCCTAGCGGGCACTTGGACTATGTAGGGTAACGAACGGGCACTTGGACTATGTAGGTAACCTAGTGGTCACTTGAAATGTCTAGGTTACCTAGCGGGCACTTTGACTATGTAGGTTAACTAGCGGGCACTTGGACTATCTAGGTTAACTAGCGGGCCCTTGGACAATGTAGGTTACCTAGTGGGCACTTGGACGATCTAGGTTAACTAGCGGGTACTTGGACTATGTAGGTTAACTAGGGGGCCCTTGAACTATGTAGATTAACTAGCGGGCACTAGGACAATGTAGGTTCCCTAGAGGGCACTTGGACTCTATATGTTCCCTACGGACACTTGAACTATGTAAGTTACCTACCGGGCACTTGGACTATGTAGGTTAACTAGCGGGCCCTTGGTCTATCTAGGTTACCTAGCGGGCACTTGGACTATCTAGATTAACTAGCGGGCACTTGGACTATGTAGGTTAACTAGCGGACACTTGCACTATGTAGGTTACGTAGCGGGCACATGGACTATGTAGGGTAACTAGAAGGCCCTTGGACTATCTAGGTTAGCTAACTGGCACTTGGATTATGTAGGTTAACTAGCGGACACTTGCACGATCTAGGTTAACTAGCGGGCTCTTGCACTATGTAGGTTAACTAGCGGGCCAATTGACTATGTAGGTAAACTAGTGGGCACTTGGACGATCTAGGTTAACTAGCGAGCACTTGGATTATCTAGGTTACCTAGCGAGCACTTGGACTATGTAGGTTCCCCAGCGGGCATTTGGACTATATAGATAACCCAGCGGGCACTTAGACTCTGTAGGTTACCTAGCGGGCACTTGGACTGTCTAGGTTACCTAGCTGGCACTTGAACTATATATGTTACCTAGCGGGTTCTTGGAGTATGTAGGTTACCTAGCGCGCTGTTGGACTATCTAGGTTACCAAGCGGGCACTTGGACTATCTAGTTTAACTAACGGGCACTTGGACTATGTAGGTTCCCTAGCGGGCACTTGGACTATGTGGTTTTCCTGGCAGGCATTTGGACTATCTAGGTTACTTAATGGGCACTTGGACTATTTAGGTTCCCTAGCGGGCACTTGGATTATGTAGGTTCCCTATCGGGCACTTGGACTATGTAGGTTAACTAGAGGGCATTTGGATTATGTAGGGTACCTAGCGGGCACTTGGACTATGTAGGTTCCGTATCGGGCACTTGGAAAAGGTAGGTTAACTAGGGGGCACTAGGACTATGTAGGTTACCTAGAGGGCCCTTAGACTATCTAGGTTACCTAGCGGGCATTTGGACTATGTAGGCTCCCTAGCGGTCATTTGGACTATATAGATTACCTAGCGGGCACTTAGACTTTGTAGGTTACCTAGCGGGCACTAGGACTATCTAGGTTACCTAGCAGGCACTTGAACTATCTACGTTACCTAGCGGGTACTTGGAGTATGTAGGTTACCTACCGGGCTGTTGAACTATCTAGGTTACCTAGCGGGCACTTGGACTATGTGGGTTCCCTAGCGGGCATTTTGACTATCTAGGTTACCTAACGGGCACTTGGACTATGTAGGTTCCCTAGCGGGCACTTGGATTATGTAATTTCCCTATCGGGCACTTGGACTATGTAGGTTAACTGGCGGGCATTTGGATTATGTAGGTTACCTAGCGGGCACTTGGACTATGTATGTTCCATATCGGGCACTTGGAGAATGTAGGTTAACTAGGGGGCACTAGGACAATGTAGGTTACCTAGCGGGCCCTTGGACTATCTAGGTTACCTAGGGGGAACCTGCACTATGTAGGTTAACTAGTGGGCACTTGGATTCTCTAGGTTACCTAGCAGGCACTTGGACAATGTACGTTACCTAACGGGCACTTGGACTATCTATGTTACCTAGCGGGCACTTGGACTATCTATGTTACCTAGCGGGCACTTGGACTATGTGGGTTTCCTGGCGGGCATTTGGACTATCTAGGTTACCTAACGGGCACTTGGACTATGTAGGTTCCCTAGCGGGCACTTGGATTATGTAGGTTCCCTATCGGGCACTTGGACTATGTAGGTTAACTAGAGGGCATTTGGACTATGTAGGTTACCTAGCAGGCACTTGGACTATGTAGGTTCCCTCTCGGGCACTTGGAAAATGTAGGTTAACTAGGGGGCACTAGGACTATGTAGGTTACCTAGTGGGCCCTTAGACTATCTAGGTTACCTAGCGAGCACTTGGACTATGTAGGCTCCCTAGCGGTCATTTGGACTATATAGATTACCTAGCGAGAACTTACACTCTGTAGGTTACCTAGCAGGCACTTGGACTATCTAGGTTACCTAGCAGGCACTTGAACTATCTACGTTACCTAGCGGGTACTTGGAGTATGTAGGTTACCTACCGGGCTGTTGGACTATCTAGGTTACCTAGCGGGCACTTGGACTATCTAGGTTAACTAACGGGCACTTGGACTATGTAGGTTACAATCGGGCAGTTGGAAAATGTAGGTTAACTAGGGGGCACTAGGACAATGTAGGTTACCTAGCGGGCCCTTGGACTATCTAGGTTACCTAGGGGGAACCTGCAGTATGTAGCTTAACTAGTGGGCACTTGGACTATCTAGGTTACCTAGCAGGCACTTCGAATATGTAGGTTAACTAGCGGGCACTTGGACTATCTACGTTACCTTGTGGGCAATTGGACTATGTACGTTTTCTAGCGGGTATTTGGACTAGATAGGATCCCTGGCGGGTACTTGGTCTATCTAGGTTAACTAGCGGGCCCTTGGACTATCTAGGTTAACTAGCGAGCACTTGGACTATCTAGGTTAACTAGCAGGCATTTGGAATATTAGGGCCCCTAGCGGGCATTTGGACTATATTGGTTACCTAGCGGGCACTTGGACTATGTAGGTTAACGAACGGCCACTTGGACTATGTAGGTAACCTAGTGGTCACTTGAACTGTCTAGGTTACCTAGCGGGCACTTAGACTATGTAGGTTAACTAGCGGGCACTTGGACTATCTAGGTTAACTCGCGGGCCCTTGGACAATGTAGGTTAACTAGTGGGCTCTTGCACTATGTAGGTTAACTAGAGGGCCCATGGATTATGTAGGTTTACTAGCAGGCACTTGGACTATCTAGGTTAACTAGCGGGCACTTGGACTATGTAGGTTACCTAGCGGGCCCTTGGACTATCTAGGTTACCTAGGGGGAACCTGGACTATGTAGGTTAACTAGTGGGCACTTTGACTATCTAGGTTACCTAGCAGGCACTTGGAATATGTAGGTTAACTAGCGGGCACTTGGACTATCTAGGTTACCTAGCGGGCACTTGGACTATGTACGTTCCGTAGCGGGCACTTGGACTATCTATGTTACCTAGCGGGCACTTGGACTATGTACGTTTCCTAGCGGGTACTTGGACTAGATAGGATCCCTGGCGGGCACTTGGTCTATCTAGGTTAACTAGCGGGCACTTGGACAATCTAGGTTAACTAGCGAGCACTTGGACTATCTAGGTTAACTAGCAGGCATTTGGAATATTAGGGCCCCTAGCGGACATTTGGACTATGTTGGTACCTAGCGGACACTTGGACTATGTAGGTTAACGAACGGGCACTTGGACTATGTAGGTAACCTAGTGGTCACTTGAACTGTCTAGGTTACCTAGCGGGCACTTAGACTATGTAGGTTAACTAGCGGGCACTTGGACTATCTAGGTTAACTCGCGGGCCCTTGGATGATGTAGGTTAACTAGCGGGTATTTGGACTATGTAGTTTAACTAGCGGGCCCTTGGACTATGTAGATTAACAAGCGGCACTTGGACTATCTACGTTAACTAGCGGGCCTTGGACTATGTAGATTCCCTAGCGGGCACTTGGACTATGTATGTTCCAGAGCGGGCACTTGGACTATGTAGGTTCCAGAGCGGGCACTTAGACTATCTAGGTTCCCCTCGGGCACTTGTACTATGTAGGTTAATTAGCGGACACTTGGACGATCTAGGTTAACTAGCGGGTACATGGATTATGAAGGTTAACTAGCGGGCCCTTGAACTATGTAGATTAACTAGCGGGCACTTGGATTATGTAGGTTCCCTAGCGGGCACTTGGACTCTGTATGTTCCCTACGGACACTTGAACTATGAAAGTTAACTACCGGACACTTGGACTATGTAGGTTAACTAGCGGGCCCTTGGTCTATCTAGGTTACCTAGCGGGCACTTGGACTATGTAGGTTAACTACCGGGCACTTGCACTATCTACGTTACCGAACGGGCATTTGGACAATATAGGTAACCTAGAGGGCACTTGGAGAGTCTAGGTTACCTAGCGGGCACTTGGACTTCTAGGTTAAAGAACGGGCACTTGGACTATGTATGTTGCATAGCGGGCAATTGGACTATCTAGATTAGGTAACGGGCACTTGGACTATCTAGGTTTCTTAGCAGCACTTGGACGATATAGGTTAACTACAGGGCACTTGGACTATCTAGGTTAACTAGCGTGCACTTGGACTATCTAGGTTTCTTAGCGGGTACTTGGACTATGTAGGTTAACTAGCGGGCCCTCGGACTATGTAGATTAACTAGCGGCACTTGGACTATCTACGTTAACTAGCGGGCCCTTGGACTATGTAGATTCCCTAGCTGGCATTTGGACTATATAGATAACCTAGCGGGCACATTGACTTTGTAGGTTACCTAGCGGCACATGGACTATCTAGGTTACCTAGCTGGCACTTGAACTATATACGTTATAGCGGGTTCTTACAGTATGTAGGTTACCTAGCGGGCACTTGGACTATCTAGGTTAACTAACGGGCACTTGGACTATGTAGGTTCCCTAGCGGGCCCTTGGACTATGAAAGTTCCCTAGCGGGCACTTGGACGATGTGGGTTCCATAGCGGGCATTTGGACTATCTAGGTTACCTAACGGGCACTTGGTCTATGTAGGTTCCCTAGCGGGCAATTGGATTATGTAGGTTCCCTATCGGGCAATTAGACTATGTAGGTTAACTAGCGGGCCCTTGGACGATTTAGGTTAACTAGCGGGCCCTTGCACTATGTAGGTTAACTAGCGGGCCCATGGATTATGTAGCTTTACTAGCAGGCACTTGGACTATCTAGGTTATCTAGCGGGCACTTGGACTATCTAGGTTAACTAGCGGGCATTTGGAATATTTAGGTTACCTGGCGGGAACCTAGACTCTGTACGTTACCTAGCGGGCACTTGGACTATCTAGGTTGCCTAGCTGGCACTTGAACTATCTACGTTACCTAGCGGGTACTTGGAGTATGTAGGTTACGTACCGGGCTGTTGGACTATCTAGGTTACCTAGCAGGCAATTGGTCTAACTAGGTTAACTAGCGAGCACTTGGACTATCTAGGTTAACTAGCGGGCATTTGGAATATTAGGGCCCATAGCGGGCATTTGGACTATATTCGTTACCTAGCGGGCACTTGGACAATCTAGGTTAACTAACGGGCACTTGGACTATATAGGTTCCCTATCGGGCACTTGGAGAATGTAGGTTAACTAGGGGGCAATAGGACAATGTAGGTTACCTAGCGGGCCCTTGGACTATCTAGGTTACCTAGGGGGAACCTGGACTATGTAGGTTAACTAGTGGGCACTTGGACTATCTAGGTTACCTAGCAGGCACTTGGAATATGTAGGTTAACTAGCGGGCACTTGGACTATCTAGGTTACCTAGCGGGCACTTGGACTATCTACGTTACCTAGCGGGCACTTGGACTATGTACGTTTCCTAGCGGGTACTTGGACTGGATAGGTTCCCTAGCGGGCACTTGGTCTATCTAGGTTAACTAGCGGGCACTTGGACTATGTAGGTCAACTAGCGGGCCTTTGGACTATCTAGGTTAGCCAACGGGCACTTAGATTATGTAGGTTAACTAGCGGGCACTAGGTATATGTAGGTTAAGTAGCGGACACTTGCACTATGAAGGTTAACTAGCGGGCCCATCGACTATGGAGGTTTACTAGCGGGCCCTTGGACTATCTAGGTTCCCTAAAGGGCACTTGGACTATTTAGGTTACCGAACGGGCACTTGGACTATCTAGGTTACCTAGCGGGCACTTGGACTTCTAGGTTAACGAACGGGCACTTGGACTATGTATGTTGCATAGCGGGCAATTGGACTATCTAGGTTAGGTAACGGGCACTTGGACTATCTAGGTTTCTTAGCAGGCACTTGGACGAACTAGGTTAACTAGAGGGCACTTGGACTATCTACGTTACCTAGCGGGTACTTGGAGTATGTAGGCTACGTACCGGGCTGTTGGACTATCTAGGTTACCTAGCAGGAACTTGGACTATCTAGGTTAACTAACGGGCACTTGGACTGTGTAGATTCCCTAGCGGGCCCTTGGACTATGGAAGTTCCCTAGCGGGCACTTGGACTATGTGGGTTTCCTGGCGGGCATTTGGACTATCTAGGTTACCTAACGGGCACGTGGACTATGTAAGTTCCCTAGCGGGCACTTAGATTATGTAGGTTCCCTATCGGGCACTTGGACTATGTAGATTAACTAGAGGGCATTTGGCCTATGTAGGTTACCTAGCGGGCACTTGGACTATGTAGGTTCCCTATCGGGCACTTGGAGAATGTAGGTTAACTAGGGTCACTAGGACTATGTAGGTTACCTAGCGGGCCCTTGGACTATCTAGGTTACCTAAGGGGAACCTGGACTATGTAGGGTAACTAGTGGGCACTTGGACTATCTAGGTTACCTAGCAGGCACTTGGAATATGTAGGTTAACTAGCGGGCACTTGGACTATCTAGGTTACCTAGCGGGCACTTGGACTATGTACGTTCCCTAGCGGGCACTTGGACTATCTACGTTACCTAGCGGGCACTTGGACTATGTACGTTTCCTAGCGGGTACTTGGACTAGATAGGTTCCCTAGCGGGCACTTGGTCTATCTAGGTTAACTAGCGAGCACTTGGACTATCTAGGTTAACTTGCGGGCATATGGACTATTAGGGCCCCTAGCGCGCATTTGGACTATATAGATTACCTAGCGGGCACTTGGACTATGTAGGTTAACGAACGGGCACTTGGACTAAGTAGGTTAACTAGCGGGCAGTTGGACCATCTAGGTTACCTAGGGAGCTTTTGGACGATGTAGGTTAACTAGCGGGCCCTTGGACTATGTAGGTTAACTAGCGGGCGCTTGGACTATGTAGGTTACCTAGTGGGCACTTGGACGATCTAGGTTAACTAGCGGGTAATTGGACTATGTAGGTTAACTAGCGGGCCCTTGGACTATTTAGGTTAACTAGCGGGCAGTTGGACTGTCTAGGTTACCTAGGGAGCTTTTGGACGATGTAGGTTAACTAGAGGGCCCTTGGACTATGTAGGTTAACTAGCAGGCGCTTGGACTATGTAGGTTACCTAGTGGGCACTTGGACGATCTAGGTTAACTAGCGGGTACTTGGACTATGTAGGTTAACTAGCGGGCCCTTGGACTATGTAGATTAACTAGCGGCACTTGGACTATCTACGTTAACTAGCGGGCCCTTGCACTATGTAGGTTAACTAGCGGGCCCATGGATTATGTAGGTTTACTAGCAGGCACTTGGACTATCTAGGTTATCTAGCGGGCACTTGGACTATCTAGGTTAACTAGCGGGCATTTGGAATATTTAGGTTACCTAGCGGGAACATAGACTCTGTACGTTACCTAGCGGGCACTTGGACTATCTAGGTTACCTAGCTGGCACTTGAACTATCTACGTTACCTAGCTAGTACTTGGAGTATGTAGGTTACGTACCGGGCTGTTGGACTATCTAGGTTACCTAGCGGGCACTTGGACTATCTAGGTTAACTAACGGGCATTTGGACTATGTAGGTTCCCTATCGGGCAGTTGGAAAATGTAGGTTAACTAGGGGGCACTAGGACTATGTAGGATAGCTAGCGGGCCCTTAGACTATCTAGGTTACCTAGCGAGCATTTGGACTATGTAGGCTCCCTAGCGGTCATTTGGACTATATAGATTACCTCGCGGGAACTTAGACTTTGTAGGTTACCTAGCGGGCACTTGGACTATCTAGGTTACCTAGCTGGCACTTGAACTATCTATGTTACCTAGCAGGTACTTGGAGTATGTAGGTCACCTAGCGGGCTGTTGGACTATCTAAGTTACCAAGCGGGGACTTGGACTATCTAGGTTAAATAACGGGCACTTGGACTGTGTAGATTCCCTAGCGGGCCCTTGGACTATGTAAGTTCCCTAGCGGGCACTTGGACTATGTGGGTTTCCTGGCGGGCATTTGGACTATCTAGGTTACCTAACGGGCACGTGGACTATGTAAGTTCCCTAGCGGGCACTTGGATTATGTAGGTTCCCTATCGGTCACTTGGACTATGTAGATTAACTAGAGGGCATTTGGCCTATGTAGGTTACCTAGCGGGCACTTGGATTATGTAGGTTCCCTATCGGGCACTTGGAGAATGTAGGTTAACTAGGGGGCACTAGGACTATGTAGGTGACCTAGCGGGCCATTGGACTATCTAGGTTACCTAAGGGGAACCTGGACTATGTAGGGTAACTAGTGGGCACTTGGACTATCTACGTTACCTAGAGGGCACTTGGACTATGTACGTTTACAAGAGGGTACTTGGACTAGATAGGTTCCCTAGCGGGCACTTGGTCTATCTAGGTTAACTAGCGAGCACTTGGACTATCTAGGTTAACTAGCGGGCATATGTACTATTAGGGCCCCTAGCGGGCATTTGGACTATATTGGTTACCTAGCGGGCACTTGGACTATGTAGGTTAACGAACGGGCACTTGGACTATGTGGGTAAACTAGTGGTCACTTGAAATGTCTAGATTACCTAGCGGGCACTTGGACTATGTAGGTTAACTAGCGGGCGCTTGGACTATGTAGGTTACCTAGTGGGCCCTTGGACGATCTAGGTTAACTAGCGGGTACTTGGACTATGTAGGTTAACTAGCGGGCCCTTGGACTATGTAGATTAACTAGCGGCACCTGGACTATCTACGTTAACTAGCGGGCCCTTGCACTATGTAAGTTAACTAGCGGGCCCATGGATTATGTAGGTTCACTAGCAGGCACTTGGATTATCTAGGTTATCTAGCGGGCACTTGGACTATCTAGGTTACCTAGCTGGCACTTGAACTATCTATGTTACCTAGCAGGTACTTGGAGTATGTAGGTTACCTACCGGGCTGTTGGACTATCTAGGTTACCTAGCGGGCACTTGGACTATCTAGGTTAACTAACGGGCACTTGGACTATGTAGGTTCCCTAGCGGGCCCTTGGACTATGTAAGTTCCCTAGCGGGCACTTGGACTATGTGGGTTCCATAGCGGGCATTTGGACTATCTAGGTTACCTAACGGGCACTTGGTCTATGTAGGTTCCCTAGCGGGCAATTGGATTATGTAGGTTGCCTATCGGGCAATTAGACTATGTAGGTTAACTAGCGGGCCCTTGGACGATTTAGGATAACTAGCGGGCCCTTGCACTATGTAGGTTATCTAGCGGGTCCATAGATTATGTAGGTTTACTAGCAGGCACTTGGATTATCTAGGTTATCTAGCGGGCACTTGGACTATCTAGGTTAACTAGCGGGCATTTGGAATATTTAGGTTACCTAGCGGGAACTTAGACTCTGTACGTTACCTAGCGGGCACTTGGACTATCTAGGTTACCTAGCTGGCACTTGGACAATCTAGGTTTACTAACGGGCACTTGGACTATGTAGGTTCCCTATCGGGCACTTGGAGGATGTAGGTTAACTAGGGGGCACTAGGACAATGTAGGTTACCTAGCGGGCCCTTGGTCTATCTAGGTTACCTAGGGGGAACCTGGACTATGTAGGTTAACTAGTGGGCACTTGGACTATCTAGGTTACCTAGCAGGCACTTGGAATATGTAGGTTAACTAGCGGGCACTTGGACTATCTAGGTTACCTAGCGGGCACTTGGACTATGTACGTTCCCTAGCGGGCACTTGGACTATCTACGTTACCTAGCGGGCACTTGGACTATGTACGTTTCCTAGCGGGTACTTTTACTAGATAGGTTCCCTAGCGGGCAATTGGTCTATCTAGGTTAACTAGCGAGCACTTGGACTATCTAGGTTAACTAGCGGGCATTTGGAATATTAGGGCCCCTAGCGGGCATTTGGAGTATATTCGTTAACTAACGGGCACTTGGACTATGTAGGTTCCCTATCGGGCACTTGGAGAATGTAGGTTAACTATGGGGCACTAGGACAATGTAGGTTACCTAGCGGGCCCTCGGACTATCTAGGTTACCTAGGGGGAACCTGGACTATGTAGGTTAACTAGTGGCACTTGGACTATCTAGGTTACCTAGCAGGCACTTGGAATATGTAGGTTAACTAGCGGGCACTTGGACTATCTAGGTTACCTAGCGGGCACTTGGACTATGTACGTTCCCTAGCGGGCACTTGGACTATCTACGTTACCTAGCGGGCACTTGGACTATGTACGTTTCCTAGCGGGTACTTGGACTAGATAGGTTCCCTAGCGGGCACTTGGTCTATCTAGGTTAACTAGCGAGCACTTGGACTATCTAGGTTAACTAGCGGGCATTTGGAATATTAGGGCCCCTAGCGGGCATTTGGACTATATTGGTTACCTAGCGGGCACTTGGACTATGTAGGTTAACGAACGGGCACTTGGACTATGTAGGTAACCTAGTGTTCATTTGAACTGTCTAGGTTACCTAGCGGGCACTTAGACTATGTAGGTTAACTAGCGGGCACTTGGACTATCTAGGTTAACTCGCGGGCCCTTGGACGATGTAGGTTAACTAGCGGGTCCTTGCACTATGTAGGTTAACTAGCGGGCCCATGGATTATGTAGGTTTACTAGCAGGCACTTAGACTATCTAGGTTAACTAGCGGGCACTTGGACTATGTAGTTTCCCTAGCGGGCATTTGGACTGTTTAGGTTACCTAGCGGGCACTTGGACTATGTGGGTTACCTAGCGGCACTTGGACTATCTAGGTTTCCTAGCAGGCAATTTGACTATCTAGCTTAACTAACGGGCACTTGGACTATGTAGGTTGCCTAGCGGGCACTTGGATTATGTAGGTTCCCTATCGGGCACTTGGACTATGTAGGTTAACTAGCGGGCACTTGGATTATCTAGGTTAACGAACGGGCACTAGGACTATGTAGGTTCCCTAGCGGGCACTTGTACTATCTAGGTTACCTAGCTGGCACTTGGACTATGGAGGTCAACTAGCGGGCCCTTGGACTATGTAGATTAACTAGCGGCACTTGGACTATCTACGTTAACTAGTGCGCCCTTGGACTATGTAGATTCCCTAGCGGGCACTTGGACTATGTATGTTCCAGAGCGGGCACTTGGACTATGTAGGTTCCCTAGCAGTTACTTGGACTATGTAGGTTCCAGAGCGGGTACTTAGACTATCTAGGTTCCCTAGCGGGCACTTGTACTATTTAGGTTACCTAGCGGGCACTTGGACTATCTAGGTTTCCTAGCAGGCAATTTGACTATCTAGGTTAACGAACGGGCACTTGGCCTATGTATGTTGCATAGCGGGCAATTGGACTATCTAGGTTAGGTAACGGGAACTTGGACTATTTAGGTTTCTTAGCGGGCACTTGGACGATCTAGGTTAACTAGAGGGCACTTGGACTATCTAGGTTAACTAGCGTGCACTTGGACTATCTACGTTTCTTAGCGGGTACTTGGACTATGTAGGTTAACTAGTGGGCCCTTGAACTATGTAGAATAACTAGCGGCACTTGGACTATCTACGTTAACTAGCGGGCAATTGGACTATGTAGCTACCCTAGCAGGCATTTGGACTATATAGATAACCTAGCGGGCACTTTGACTTTGTAGGTTACCTAGCGGCACATGGACTATCTAGGTTACCTAGCTGGCGCTTGAACTATCTACGTTATAGCGGGATCTTGGAGTATGTAGGTTACCTACTGGGCTGTTGGACTATCTAGGTTACCAAGCGGCACTTGGACTATCTAGGTTAACTAATGGGCACTGGGACTGTGTAGGTTCCCTAGCGGGCCCTTGGACAATGTGGGTTTCCTGGCGGGCATTTGGACTTTCTAGGTTACCTAACGGGCACTTGGACTATGTACGTTCCCTAGCGGGCACTTGGATTATGTAGGTTCCCTATCGGGCACTTGGACTATGTAGAATAACTAGAGGGCATTTGGACTATGTAGGTTACCTAGCGGGCACTTTGACTATGTAGGTTCCCTATCGGGCTCTTGGAAAATGTAGGTTAACTAGGGGGCAATAAGACTATGTAGGTTACCTAGCGGGCCCTTAGACTATCTAGGTTACCTAGCTGGCACTTGAACTATCTACGTTACCTAGCGGGTACTTGTAGTATGTAGGTTACCTACCGGGCTGTTGGACTATCTAGGTTACCTAGCGGGCACTGGGACTATCTAGGTTAACTAACTGGCACTTGGACTATGTAGGTTAACTAGCGGGCATTTGGACTATGTAGGTTCCCTAGTGGGCACTTGGACTATGTACGTTACCTAGGGGGAACCTGGACTATGTAGGTTAACTAGTGGGCACATGGACTATCTAGGTAACCTAGCAGGCACTTGGACTATGTAGGCTCCCTAGCGGTCATTTGGACTATATAGATTACCAAGCGGGCACTTAGATTTTGTAGGTTACCTAGCGGGCACTTGGACTATCTAGGTTACCTAGCTGGCACTTGAACTATCTACGTTACCTAGCGGGTACTTGTAGTTTGTAGGTTACCTACCGGGCTGTTGGACTATCTAGGTTACCTAGCGGGCACTGGGACTATCTAGGTTAACTAACTGGCACTTGGACTATGTAGGTTAACTAGCGGGCATTTGGACTATGTAGGTTCCCTAGCGGGCACTTGGACTATGTACGTTACCTAGGGGGAACCTGGACTATGTAGGTTAACTAGTGGGCACATGGACTATCTAGGTAACCTAGCAGGCACTTGGACTATGTAGGTTAACTAGCGGACACTAGGACTATCTAGGTTACCTAGCGGGCTCTTGGACTATGTACGTTCCCTAGCGGGCACTTAGAATATGTAGGTTAACTAGCGGACACTTGCCCTATGTAGGTTACTTAGCAGGCACTTGGACTATCTAGGTTAACTAGCGGGCACTTGGACTATCTAGGTTAACTAGCGTGCACTTGGACTATGTAGGTTACGTAGTGGACACTTGGTATATAGGTTAACTAGCGGGCACTTGGTCTATATAGGCTAACTAGCGGACACTTGCACGATCTAGGTTAACTAGCGGGCCCTTGCACTATGTAGGTTAACTAGCGGGCCCATGGATTATGTAGGTTTAATAGCAGGCACTTGGACTATCTAGGTTATCTAGCGGACACTTGGACTATCTAGGTTAACTAGCGGGCATTTGGAATATTTAGGTTCCCTAGCGGGCACTTGGACTATATACGTTTCCTAGCGGTTACTTGGACTATCTATGTTACCTAGAGGGCACTTGGACTATGTACGTTACCTAGCGGGCACTTGGACTATGTACGTTTCCTAGCGGGTACTTGGACTAGATAGGTTCCCTAGCGGGCACTTTATCTATCTAGGTTAACTAGCGGGCACTTGGACTATCTAGGTTAACTAGCGGGCATTTGGAGTATTAGGGCCCCTAGCGGGCACTTGGACTATATACGTTTCCTAGCGGGTACTTGGACTAGATAGGTTCCCTAGCGGGCACTTTATCTATCTAGGTTAACTAGCGGGCACTTGTACTATCTAGGTTAACTAGCGGGCATTTGGACTATTAGGGCCCCTAGCGGGCACTTGGACTATTTTGGTTACCTAGCGGGCACTTGGACTATGTACGTTAACGAAAGGGCACCTGGACTATGTAGGTAACCTAGTGGTCACTTGAACTGTCTAGGTTACGTAGCGGGCACTTAGACTATGTAGGTTAAATAGCGGGCACTTGGACTATCTAGGTTAACTAGCGGGCCCTTAGACGATGTAGGTTAACTAGCGGGCCCTTGCACTATGTAGGTTAACAACGGGCCCATGGATTATGTAGGTTTACTAGCAGGCACTTGGACTATCTAGGTTAACTAGCGGGCACTTGGACTATGTAGTTTCCCTAGCGGGCATTTGGAGTATTTAGGTTCCCTAGCGGGCACTTGGACTATCTTGTTTACCTAGCAGGCAATTTGACTATCTAGGTTAACTAACGGGTTCTTGGACTATGTAGGTTGCCTAGCGGGCACTTGGATTATGTAGTTCCCTATCATGCACTTGGACTGTGTATGTTAACTAGCGAGCACTTGGACTATCTAGGTTAGCTAACAGGCACTTTGACTATCTAGGTTCCCTAGCGGGCACTTGTACTATCTAGGTTACCTAGCTGGCACTTGGACTATGTAGGTCAACTAGCGGGCCCTTGGACTATCTAAGTTAGCCTACGGGCACTTAGATTATGTAGGTTAACTACCGGGAACTTGGAATATGTAGGTTAAGTAGCGGACACTTGCACTATGAAGGTTAACTAGCGGGCCCATGGACTATGTAGGTTTACTAGCCGGCCATTGGATTATCTAGGTTCCGTAAAGGGCACTTGGACTATCTAGGTTAACTCCCGGGCACTTGGACTATGTAGGCTAACTAGGGGGCCCTTTGACGATCTAGGTTACCTAGCGGCTACTTGAACTATCTCGGTTAACTAGCGGGCACTTGCAGTATCTAGGTTACCTAGCGGGCACTTGGACTACGTACGTTCCCTAGCGGGCACTTAGACTATCTATGTTAACTAGCGGGCACTTGGAATATGTAGGTTAACTAGCGGACACTTGCACTAAGTAGGTTACCTAGCAGTCACTTGGACTATCTAGGTTAACTAGCGGGCACTTGGACTATGTAGGTCAACTAGCGGGCCCTTGGACTATCTGGGTTAGCCAACGGGCACTTAGATTATGTAGGTTAACGAGCGGGCACTTGGAATATGTAGGTTAAGTAGCGGACACTTGCACTATGAAGGTTAACTAGCGGGCCCATGGACTATGTAGGTTTACTAGTGGGCCCTTGGACTATCTAGGTTCCCTAAAGGGCACTTGGACTATCTAGGTTACCGAACGGGCACTTGGACTATCTAGGTTACCTAGCGGGCACTTAGACTATGTAGGTTAACTAGCGGGCACTTGGACTGTCTAGGTTAACTAGCAGGCCCTTGGACGATGTAGGTTAACTAACGGGCCCTTGCACTATGTAGGTTAACTAGCGGGCCCATGGATTATGTAGATTTACTAGCAGGCACTTGGACTATCTAGGTTAACTAGCGGGCACTTGGACTATGTAGTTTCCAAAGCGGGCACTTGGACTATGTAGGTTACCTAGCGGGCACTTGGACTATCTAGGTTACCTAGCAGGCAATTTGACTATCTAGGTTAACTAACGGGTTCTTGGACTATGTAGGTTGCCTAGCGGGCACTTGGATTATGTAATTCCCATCGGGCACTTGGACTATGTAGGTTAACTAGCAGGCACTTGGACTGTCTAGGTTACCTAGTGGCCACTTGGCTTATCTAGGTTAACGAACGGGCACTTGGACTAAGTAGGTTACCTAGCCGCCACTTGGACTATCTAGGTTAGCTAAGAGGCACTTGGACTATCCAGGTTGCCTAGCGGGCATTTGGAATATGTAGGTTAAGTAGCGGACACTTGCACTATGAAGGTTAACTAGCGGGCCCATGGACTATGTAGGTTTACTAGGGGACCCTTGGATTATCTTGGTTCCCTAAAGGGCACTTGGTCTATCTAGGTTACCGAACGGTCACTTGGACTATCTAGGTTACCTAGCGGGCACTTGGACTATGTAGACTAACTAAGGGGCCCTTGGACGATCTAGGTTACCTAGCAGGTACTTGAACTATCTAGGTTAACTAGCGGGCAATTGCATTATCTAGGTTACCTAGCGGGCACTTGGACTATCCATTTTAACTAGCGGGCACTTGGAATATGTAGGTTAACAAGCGGACATTTGCACTATGTAGGTTACCTAGCAGGCACTTGGACTATCTAGGTTAACTAGCGGGCACTTGGACTATCTAGGTTAACTAGCGTGCACTTGGACTGTGTAGGTTCCCTAGCGGGCACTTGGATTATGTAGGTTCCCTATCGGGCACTTGGATTATGTAGGTTAACTAGCGGGCCCTTGGACTATCTAGGTTACCTAGCGGGCACTTGAACTATGTAGGTTAACTACTGGGCACTTGCACTATCTAGGTTACCGAACGGGCATTTGGACTATGTAGGTAACCTAGCAGGCACTTGGAGAGTCTAGGTTACCTAGTGGGCACTTGGACTTCTAGGTTAACGAACGGGCACTTGGACTATGTATGTTGCATAGCGGGCAATTGGACTATCTAGGTTAGGTAACGGGCACTTGGACTATCTAGGTTTCTTAGCGGGCAATTGGACGATCTAGGTTAACTAGAGGGCACTTGGACTATCTAGGTTAACTAGCGTGAACTTGGACTATCTAGGTTCCTTAGCGGGTACTGGGACTATGTAGGTTAACTAGCGGGCCCTTGGACTATGTAGATTAATTAGCGGCACTTGGGCTATCTACGTTAACTAGCGGGCCCTTGGACTATGTAGATTCCCTAGCTGGCATTTGGACTACATAGATAACGTAGCGGGCACCTTGACTTTGTAGGTTACCTAGCGACACAAGGACTATCTAGGTTACCTAGCTGGCACTTGAACTATCTACGTTATAGCGGGTTCTTAATATATGTAGGTTACCTAGCGGGCTGTTGGACTATCTAGGTTACCAAGCGGGCACTTGGTCTATCTAGGTTAACTAAAGGGCACTTGGACTGTGTAGATTCCCTAGCGGGCCCTTGGACTATGTAAGTTCCCTAGCGGGCAAATGGACTATATGGGTTTCCTGGTGGGCATTTTGACTATCTAGGTTACCAAACGGGCACTTGGACTATGTAGGTTCCCTAGCGGGCACTTGGATTATGTACGTTCCCTATCGGGCACTTGGACTATGTAGATTAACTAGAGGGCATTTGGACTATGTAGGTCACCTAGCGGGCACTTGGATTATGTAGGTTCCCTATCGGGCACTTGGACAATGTAGGTTAACTAGGGGGCACTATGTAGGTTCCCAATCGGGCACTTGGAGAATGTAGGTTAACTAGGGGGCACTAGGACTATGTAGGTTACCTAGCGGGCCCTTGGACTATCTAGGTTACCTAGGGGGAACCTTGAATATGTAGGTTAACTAGTGGGCACTTGGACTATCTAGGTTACCAGCAGGCACTAGGACTATGTACGTTCCCTAGCGGGCACTTGGACTATCTTCGTTACCTAGCGGGCACTTGGACTATGTACGTTACCTACCGGGCACATGGACTATGTATGTTTCCTCGCGGGTACTTGGACTAGATAGGTTAACTAGCGAGCACTTGGACTATCTAGGTTACCTAGCTGGCACTTGAACTAACTACGTTATAGCGGGTTCTTAGTGTATGTAGGTTACCTAGCGGGCTGTTGGACTATCTAGGTTACCAAGCGGGCACTTGGACTATCTAGGTTAACTAAAGGGCACATGGACTGTGTAGATTCCCTAGTGGGCCCTTGGACTATGTAAGTTCCCTAGCGGGCACTTGGACTATGTGGGTTTCCTGGCGGGCATTTTGACTATCAAGGTTACCAAACGGGCACTTGGACTATGTACGTTCCCTAGCGGGCACTTGGATTATGTACGTTTCCTATCGGGCACTTGGACTATGTAGATTAACTAGAGGGCATTTGGAGTATGTAGGTTACTTAGCGGGCACTTGGACTATGTGGGTTTCCTGGCGGGCATTTTGACTATCTAGGTTACCAAACGGGCACTTGGACTATGTAGGTTCCCTAGCGGGCACTTGGATTATGTACGTTCCCTATCGGGCACTTGGACTATGTAGATTAACTAGAGGGCATTTGGAGTATGTAGGTTACCTAACGGGCACTTAGACTATGTAGGTTCCCTATCGGGCACTTGGAGAATGTAGGTTAACTAGGGGGCACTATGTAGGTTCCCAATCGGGCACTTGGAGAATGTAGGTTAACTAGGGGGCACTAGGACTATGTAGGTTACCTAGCGGGCCCTAAGACTTTCTAGGTTACCTAGGGGGAACCAGGAGTATGTAGGTTTACTAGTGGGCACTTGGACTATCTAGGTTACCTAGCAGGCACTTGGACTATGTATGTTCCCTAGCGGGCACTTGGACTATCTACGTTACCTAGCGGGCACTTGGACTATGTACTTTACCTAGCAGGCACTTGGACTATGTACGATTCCTGGCGGGTACTTGGACTAGATAGGTTCCCTAGCGGGCACTTGGTCTATCTAGGTTAACTAGCGAGCACTTGGACTATCTAGGTTAACTAGCGGGCATATGGACTATTCGTGCCCCTAGCGGGCATTTGGACTATATTTGTTACCTAGCGGGCACTTGGACTATGTAGGTTAACAAACGGGCACTTGGACTATGCAGGTAACCTAGTGGTCACTTGAACTGTCTAGGTTACCTAGCGGGCACGTGGACTATGTAGGTTAACTAGTGGGCACTTGGACTATCTAGGTTACCTAGTGGGCACTTGGACTATGTAGGTTAACTAGCGGACACTTCGACTAATTAGGTTATCTAACGGGCAATTGGACTATCTAGGTTACATAGCGGGGACTTGGACTATGAAGGTTCCCTAGCGGGCACTTGGACTATTTAGGTTACCTAGCAGGCACTTTGACTATCTAGGTTAGCTAACGGGCACTTGGACTATGTAGGTTGCCTAGCGAGCACTTGGACTACGTAGGTTCCCTAGCGGGCACTTAGACTATGTAGGTTCCCTATCGGGTACATGGACTGTCTAGGTTAACTAGCGAGCAATTAGACTGTCTAGGTTACATAGTGGGCACTTGGACTATGCATGTTCCCTAGCGGGCACTTGGGCTATGTAGGTTAACGAACGGGCACTTGGAGTATGTAGGTTAATGAACGGGCACTTGGACTATGTAGTTTACCTAGCAGGCACTTGGACTATGTACGTTCCCTAGCGGGCATTTGGGCTATCTACGTTACCTAGCGGGCACTTGGACTATGTAGGTTAACGAACGGGCACTTGGACTATGTAGGTAACCTAGTGGTCACTTGGACAGTCTAGGTTACCTAGCGGGAACTTGGACTATGTAGGTTAACTAGCGGGCACTTGGACTATCTAGGTTAACTAGCGGGCCCTTGGTCTACGTAGGTTAACTAGCAGGCCTTTGGACTATGTAAGTTAACTAGAGAGCACTTTGATGATTCTGGTTAACTACCGGGCACTTGGACTATCTAGGTTAACTAGCGGGTACTTGGACTATCTAGGTTAACTAGCGCGCGCTTGGACTATGTAGGTTCCCTAGCGGGCATTTGGACTATATAGGTTACCTAGCGGGCACTTGGACTATGTAGGTTACCTAGCGGGCACTTGGACTATCAAGGTTAACTAGCGGGCACTTGGATTATCTAGGTTTACTAACGGGAAATTGGACTATGTATGTTCCAGAGCGAGCAATTGGACTATGTAGGTTCCCTAGCGGGCACTTGGACTATCTAGGTTCCGTAAAGGGCACTTGGACTATCTAGGTTATCGAACTGGCACTTGCACTATCTAGGTTACCTAGCGGGCACTTGGACTATGTAGGTTAACTAGCGGACAATTGGACGATCTAGGTTAACTAGCAGACACTTGCACTATGTGGGTTACCTAGCGGGCACTTGGACTATCTAGGTTAACCAGCGGGCACTTTGACAATGTAGGTTAACCAGCGGACACTTCGACTATCTAGGTTATCTAACGGGCAATTGGACTATCTAGGTTACCTAGCGGGCACTTGGACAATGGAGGTTCCCTAGCGGGCACTTGGACTATTTAGGTTACCTAGCATGCACTTTGACTATCTAGGTTAACTAACGGGCACTTGGACTATGTAGGTTGCCTAGCGAGCACTTGGACTACGTAGGTTCCCTAGCGGGCACTTGGACTGTCTAGCTTAACTAGCGGGCAATTGGACTGTCTAGGTTACCTAGTGGGCACTTGGACTATGTATGTTCGTAGCGGGCATGGGGCTATGTAGGTTAACGAACAGGCACTTGGACTATGTAGGTTAATGAACGGGCACTTGGACTATGTAGTTTACCTAGCAGGCACTTGGACTATGTAGGTTAATTAGTGGGCACTTGGACTATCTAGGTTAGCTAAGGGCACTTGAACTATGTACGTTCCCTAGCGGGCACTTGGGCTATCTACGTTACCTAGCGGGCACTTGGACTATGTAGGTTAACTAGCGGGCACTTGGACTATGTAGGTAACCTAGCGGTCACTTGGACAGTCTAGGTTACCTAGCGGGCACTTGGATTATCTAGGTTAACGAACGGGCACTTGGACTATGTAGGTTACCTAGCCGCCACTTGGACTATCTAGGTTAGCTAACAGGCACTTGGATTAACTAGGTTCCCTAGCGGGCACTTGTACTATCTAGGTTACCTAGCTGGCACTTGGACTATGTAGGTCAACTATCGGGCCCTTGGACTATCTAGGTTAGCTAACGGGCACTTGGACTTTGTATGTTCCAGAGCGGGCACTTGGATTATGTAGGTTGCCTAGCGGGCATTTAGACTATGTAGGTTTCCTTGCGGGCATTTGGCCTCTGTAGGTTCCCTAGCGGGCACTTGGACTATGTAGTTTCCCTAACGGGCACTTGGACTATGTAGGTTCCCTAGCGGTCACGTGGACTATGTAGGCTCCCTAGAAGACACTTGGACTATGTAGGTTAACTAGCGGGCACTTGGACTATCCAGGTTACCAAGCGGGCACTTGGACTATGTAGGTTACCCAATGGGCACTTGGACTATCTAGGTTAACGAACGGACACTTGGACTATGTAGGTTAGTTATCAGGCACTTGGACTATCTAGGTTACCTAGCAGACACTTGGACGATTTATGTTAACTAGCGGGCACTTGGACTATCTAGGTTAAGTAGCAGGCCCTTGGACTATCTAGGTTTACTAGCGGGCACTTGGACAATCTAGGTTAACTAACGGGCACTTGGACTATGTAGTTTCCCTAGCGGGCATTTGAATTATTTAGGTTACCTAGTGGGCACTTGGACTATGTAGGTTATCTAGCGGGCACTTGGACTACGTAGGTTAACTAGAAGGCAGTTGGACTATCAAGGTTACCTAGCGGGCTCTTGGACTATGTAGGTTACCAGCGGGCACTAGAACTATCTAGGTTAACGAACGTGCACTTGGACTATGTAGGTAACCTAGCGGGCACTTGGACTGTCTAGGTTACCTAGCGGACATTTGGACTATCTAGATTACCTAGTGGGCACTTGGACTATGTAGGTTAACTAGCGGACACTTCGACTAATTAGGTTATCTAACGGGCAATTGGACTATCAATGTTACCTAGCGGGGACTTGGACTATGGAGGTTCCCTAGCGGGCACTTGGACTATTTAGGTTACCTAGCAGGCCTTTTGACTATCTAGGTTAACTAACGGGCACTTGGACTATGTAGGTTGCCTCGCGAGCACTTGGACTACGTAGGTTCCCTAGCGGGCACTTAAACTATGTAGGTTCCCTATCGGGTACTTGGACTGTCTAGGTTAACTAGCGGGCAATTAGACTGTCTAGGTTACATAGTGGGCACTTGGACTATGCATTTTCCCTAGCGGGCACTTGGGCTATGTAGGTTAACGAACGGGCACTTGGACTATGTAGGTTAATGAACGGGCACTTGGACTATGTAGTTTACCTAGCAGGCACTTGGACTATGTACGATCCCTAGCGGGCACTTGGGCTATCTACGTTACCTAGCGGGCACTTGGACTATGTAGGTTAACGAACGGGCACTTGGACTATGTAGGTAACCTAGTGGTCACTTGGACAGTCTAGGTTACCTAGCGGGAACTTGGACTATGTAGGTTAACTAGCGGGCACTTGGACTATCCAGGTTACCAAGCGGGCACTTGGACTATGTAGGTTACCCAATGGGCACTTGGACTATCTAGGTTAACGAACGGACACTTGGACTATGTAGGTTAGTTATCAGGCACTTGGACTATCTAGGTTACCTAGCAGACACTTGGACGATTTAGGTTAACTAGCGGGCACTTGGACTATCTAGGTTAAGTAGCAGGCCCTTGGACTATCTAGGTTTACTAGCGGGCACTTGGACTATCTAGGTTACCTAGCGGGCACTTGGACTATCTAGGTTAACTAACGGGCACTTGGACTATGTAGGTTGCCTAGCGAGCACTTGGACTACGTAGGTTCCCTAGCGGGCACTTAAACTATGTAGGTTCCCTATCGGGTACTTGGACTGTCTAGGTTAACTAGCGGGCAATTAGACTGTCTAGGTTACATAGTGGGAACTTGGACTATGTATGTTCCCCAGCGGGCACTTGGGCTATGTAGGTTAACGAACGGGCACTTGGACTATGTAGGTTAATGAACGGGCACTTGGACTATGTAGTTTACCTAACAGGCACCAGGACTATGTACGTTCCCTAGCGGGCACTTGGGCTATCTACGTTACCTAGCGGGTACTTGGACTATGTAGGTTAACGAATGGGCACTTGGACTATGTTGGTAACCTAGTGGTCACTTGGACAGTCTAGGTTACCTAGCGGGAACTTGGACTATGTAGGTTAACTAGCGGGCACTTGGACTATCTAGGTTAACTAGCGGGCCCTTGGTCTATGTAGGTTAACTAGCAGGCCTTTGGACTATGTAAGTTAACTAGAGGGCACTTTGATGATTCTGGTTAACTACCGGGCACTTGGACTATCTAGGTTAACTAGCGGGCACTTGGACTATCTAGGTTAACTAGCGCGCGCTTGGACTATGTAGGTTCCCTAGCGGGCATTTGGACTATATAGGTTACCTTGCGGGCACTTGGACTATGTAGGTTACCTAGCGGGCACTTGGACTATCAAGGTTAACTAGCGGGCACTTGGATTATCTAGGTTTACTAACGGGAACCTGGACTATGTATGTTCCAGAGCGAGCAATTCGACTATGTAGGTTCCCTAGCGGGCACTTGGACTATCTAGGTTCCGTAAAGGGCACTTGGACTATCTAGGTTATCGAACTGGCACTTGCACTATCTAGGTTACCTAGCGGGCACTTGGACTATGTAGGTTAACTAGCGGACAATTGGACGATCTAGGTTAACTAGCGGACACTTGCACTATGTGGGTTACCTAGCGGGCACTTGGACTATCTAGGTTAACTAGCGGGCACTTTGACAATGTAGGTTAACTAGCGGACACTTCGACTATCTAGGTTATCTAACGGGCAATTGGACTATCTAGGTTACCTAACGGGCACTTGGACTATGGAGGTTCCCTAGCGGGCACTTGGACTATTTAGGTTACCTAGCAGGCACTTTGACTATCTAGGTTAACTAACGGGCACTTGGACTATGTAGGTTGCCTAGCGAGCATTTGGACTACGTAGGTTCCCTAGCGGGCACTTAGACTATGTAGGTTCCCTATCGGGTACTTGGACTGTCTAGGTTAACTAGCGGGTAATTGGACTGTCTAGGTTACCTAGTGGGCACTAGGACTATGTATGTTCCCTAGCGGGCATTGGGCTATGTAGGTTAACGAACAGGCACTTGGAGTATGCAGGTTAATGAACGGACACTTGAATTATGTAGTTTACCTAGCAGGCACTTGGACTATGTAGTTTAACTAGTGGGCACTTGAACTATCTAGGTTACCTAAGGGCACTTGAACTATGTACGTCCCCTAGCGGGCACTTGGGCTATCTACGTTACCTAGCGGGCACTTGGACTATGTAGGTTAACTAGCGGGCTCTTGGACTATGTAGGTAACCTAGCGGTCACTTGGACAGTCTAGGTTACCTAGCGGGCACTTGGATTATCTAGGTTAACGAACGGGCACTTGGACTATGTAGGTTACCTAGCCGCCACTTGGACTATCTAGGTTAGCTAACAGGCACTTGGATTATCTAGGTTCCCTAGCGGGCACTTGTATTATCTAGGTTACCTAGCTGGCACTTGGACTATGTAGGTCAACTATCGGGCCCTTGGACTATGTAGGTTAAGTAGGGGGCACTAGGACTGTCTAGGTAACCTAGCGGGCACTTGGACTATGTAGGATCCCTATCAGACATTGGTACTACTTAGGTTAACTAGCGGGAAATTTGACTATGTAGGTTAAATAGCGGGCACTTGGACTATCTAAGTTTCCTAGCAGGCACATGGACTATGTACGTCCCCTAGTGGGCAATTGGACTATCTAGGTTAACTAACGGGCACTTGGACTATCAAGGTTAACTAGCGGGCACTTGGATTATCTAGGTTTACTAACGGGAAATTGGACTATGTATGTTCCAGAGCGAGCAATTGGACTATGTAGGTTCCCTAGCGGGCACTTGGACTATCTAGGTTCCGTAAAGGGCACTTGGACTATCTAGGTTATCGAACTGGCACTTGCACTATCTAGGTTACCTAGCGGGCACTTGGACTATGTAGGTTAACTAGCGGACAATTGGACGATCTAGGTTAACTAGCAGACACTTGCACTATGTGGGTTACCTAGCGGGCACTTGGACTATCTAGGTTAACCAGCGGGCACTTTGACAATGTAGGTTAACCAGCGGACACTTCGACTATCTAGGTTATCTAACGGGCAATTGGACTATCTAGGTTACCTAGCGGGCACTTGGACAATGGAGGTTCCCTAGCGGGCACTTGGACTATTTAGGTTACCTAGCATGCACTTTGACTATCTAGGTTAACTAACGGGCACTTGGACTATGTAGGTTGCCTAGCGAGCACTTGGACTACGTAGGTTCCCTAGCGGGCACTTGGACTGTCTAGCTTAACTAGCGGGCAATTGGACTGTCTAGGTTACCTAGTGGGCACTTGGACTATGTATGTTCGTAGCGGGCATGGGGCTATGTAGGTTAACGAACAGGCACTTGGACTATGTAGGTTAATGAACGGGCACTTGGACTATGTAGTTTACCTAGCAGGCACTTGGACTATGTAGGTTAATTAGTGGGCACTTGGACTATCTAGGTTAGCTAAGGGCACTTGAACTATGTACGTTCCCTAGCGGGCACTTGGGCTATCTACGTTACCTAGCGGGCACTTGGACTATGTAGGTTAACTAGCGGGCACTTGGACTATGTAGGTAACCTAGCGGTCACTTGGACAGTCTAGGTTACCTAGCGGGCACTTGGATTATCTAGGTTAACGAACGGGCACTTGGACTATGTAGGTTACCTAGCCGCCACTTGGACTATCTAGGTTAGCTAACAGGCACTTGGATTAACTAGGTTCCCTAGCGGGCACTTGTACTATCTAGGTTACCTAGCTGGCACTTGGACTATGTAGGTCAACTATCGGGCCCTTGGACTATCTAGGTTAGCTAACGGGCACTTGGACTTTGTATGTTCCAGAGCGGGCACTTGGATTATGTAGGTTGCCTAGCGGGCATTTAGACTATGTAGGTTTCCTTGCGGGCATTTGGCCTCTGTAGGTTCCCTAGCGGGCACTTGGACTATGTAGTTTCCCTAACGGGCACTTGGACTATGTAGGTTCCCTAGCGGTCACGTGGACTATGTAGGCTCCCTAGAAGACACTTGGACTATGTAGGTTAACTAGCGGGCACTTGGACTATCCAGGTTACCAAGCGGGCACTTGGACTATGTAGGTTACCCAATGGGCACTTGGACTATCTAGGTTAACGAACGGACACTTGGACTATGTAGGTTAGTTATCAGGCACTTGGACTATCTAGGTTACCTAGCAGACACTTGGACGATTTATGTTAACTAGCGGGCACTTGGACTATCTAGGTTAAGTAGCAGGCCCTTGGACTATCTAGGTTTACTAGCGGGCACTTGGACAATCTAGGTTAACTAACGGGCACTTGGACTATGTAGTTTCCCTAGCGGGCATTTGAATTATTTAGGTTACCTAGTGGGCACTTGGACTATGTAGGTTATCTAGCGGGCACTTGGACTACGTAGGTTAACTAGAAGGCAGTTGGACTATCAAGGTTACCTAGCGGGCTCTTGGACTATGTAGGTTACCAGCGGGCACTAGAACTATCTAGGTTAACGAACGTGCACTTGGACTATGTAGGTAACCTAGCGGGCACTTGGACTGTCTAGGTTACCTAGCGGACATTTGGACTATCTAGATTACCTAGTGGGCACTTGGACTATGTAGGTTAACTAGCGGACACTTCGACTAATTAGGTTATCTAACGGGCAATTGGACTATCAATGTTACCTAGCGGGGACTTGGACTATGGAGGTTCCCTAGCGGGCACTTGGACTATTTAGGTTACCTAGCAGGCCTTTTGACTATCTAGGTTAACTAACGGGCACTTGGACTATGTAGGTTGCCTCGCGAGCACTTGGACTACGTAGGTTCCCTAGCGGGCACTTAAACTATGTAGGTTCCCTATCGGGTACTTGGACTGTCTAGGTTAACTAGCGGGCAATTAGACTGTCTAGGTTACATAGTGGGCACTTGGACTATGCATTTTCCCTAGCGGGCACTTGGGCTATGTAGGTTAACGAACGGGCACTTGGACTATGTAGGTTAATGAACGGGCACTTGGACTATGTAGTTTACCTAGCAGGCACTTGGACTATGTACGATCCCTAGCGGGCACTTGGGCTATCTACGTTACCTAGCGGGCACTTGGACTATGTAGGTTAACGAACGGGCACTTGGACTATGTAGGTAACCTAGTGGTCACTTGGACAGTCTAGGTTACCTAGCGGGAACTTGGACTATGTAGGTTAACTAGCGGGCACTTGGACTATCCAGGTTACCAAGCGGGCACTTGGACTATGTAGGTTACCCAATGGGCACTTGGACTATCTAGGTTAACGAACGGACACTTGGACTATGTAGGTTAGTTATCAGGCACTTGGACTATCTAGGTTACCTAGCAGACACTTGGACGATTTAGGTTAACTAGCGGGCACTTGGACTATCTAGGTTAAGTAGCAGGCCCTTGGACTATCTAGGTTTACTAGCGGGCACTTGGACTATCTAGGTTACCTAGCGGGCACTTGGACTATCTAGGTTAACTAACGGGCACTTGGACTATGTAGGTTGCCTAGCGAGCACTTGGACTACGTAGGTTCCCTAGCGGGCACTTAAACTATGTAGGTTCCCTATCGGGTACTTGGACTGTCTAGGTTAACTAGCGGGCAATTAGACTGTCTAGGTTACATAGTGGGAACTTGGACTATGTATGTTCCCCAGCGGGCACTTGGGCTATGTAGGTTAACGAACGGGCACTTGGACTATGTAGGTTAATGAACGGGCACTTGGACTATGTAGTTTACCTAACAGGCACCAGGACTATGTACGTTCCCTAGCGGGCACTTGGGCTATCTACGTTACCTAGCGGGTACTTGGACTATGTAGGTTAACGAATGGGCACTTGGACTATGTTGGTAACCTAGTGGTCACTTGGACAGTCTAGGTTACCTAGCGGGAACTTGGACTATGTAGGTTAACTAGCGGGCACTTGGACTATCTAGGTTAACTAGCGGGCCCTTGGTCTATGTAGGTTAACTAGCAGGCCTTTGGACTATGTAAGTTAACTAGAGGGCACTTTGATGATTCTGGTTAACTACCGGGCACTTGGACTATCTAGGTTAACTAGCGGGCACTTGGACTATCTAGGTTAACTAGCGCGCGCTTGGACTATGTAGGTTCCCTAGCGGGCATTTGGACTATATAGGTTACCTTGCGGGCACTTGGACTATGTAGGTTACCTAGCGGGCACTTGGACTATCAAGGTTAACTAGCGGGCACTTGGATTATCTAGGTTTACTAACGGGAACCTGGACTATGTATGTTCCAGAGCGAGCAATTCGACTATGTAGGTTCCCTAGCGGGCACTTGGACTATCTAGGTTCCGTAAAGGGCACTTGGACTATCTAGGTTATCGAACTGGCACTTGCACTATCTAGGTTACCTAGCGGGCACTTGGACTATGTAGGTTAACTAGCGGACAATTGGACGATCTAGGTTAACTAGCGGACACTTGCACTATGTGGGTTACCTAGCGGGCACTTGGACTATCTAGGTTAACTAGCGGGCACTTTGACAATGTAGGTTAACTAGCGGACACTTCGACTATCTAGGTTATCTAACGGGCAATTGGACTATCTAGGTTACCTAACGGGCACTTGGACTATGGAGGTTCCCTAGCGGGCACTTGGACTATTTAGGTTACCTAGCAGGCACTTTGACTATCTAGGTTAACTAACGGGCACTTGGACTATGTAGGTTGCCTAGCGAGCATTTGGACTACGTAGGTTCCCTAGCGGGCACTTAGACTATGTAGGTTCCCTATCGGGTACTTGGACTGTCTAGGTTAACTAGCGGGTAATTGGACTGTCTAGGTTACCTAGTGGGCACTAGGACTATGTATGTTCCCTAGCGGGCATTGGGCTATGTAGGTTAACGAACAGGCACTTGGAGTATGCAGGTTAATGAACGGACACTTGAATTATGTAGTTTACCTAGCAGGCACTTGGACTATGTAGTTTAACTAGTGGGCACTTGAACTATCTAGGTTACCTAAGGGCACTTGAACTATGTACGTCCCCTAGCGGGCACTTGGGCTATCTACGTTACCTAGCGGGCACTTGGACTATGTAGGTTAACTAGCGGGCTCTTGGACTATGTAGGTAACCTAGCGGTCACTTGGACAGTCTAGGTTACCTAGCGGGCACTTGGATTATCTAGGTTAACGAACGGGCACTTGGACTATGTAGGTTACCTAGCCGCCACTTGGACTATCTAGGTTAGCTAACAGGCACTTGGATTATCTAGGTTCCCTAGCGGGCACTTGTATTATCTAGGTTACCTAGCTGGCACTTGGACTATGTAGGTCAACTATCGGGCCCTTGGACTATGTAGGTTAAGTAGGGGGCACTAGGACTGTCTAGGTAACCTAGCGGGCACTTGGACTATGTAGGATCCCTATCAGACATTGGTACTACTTAGGTTAACTAGCGGGAAATTTGACTATGTAGGTTAAATAGCGGGCACTTGGACTATCTAAGTTTCCTAGCAGGCACATGGACTATGTACGTCCCCTAGTGGGCAATTGGACTATCTAGGTTAACTAACGGGCACTAGGACTATCTAGGTTAACTAGCGAGCACTTGGACTATCTAGGTTACCTAGAAGGCACTTGGATTACGAAGGATCCCTAGCGGGCACTTGGACAATCTAGGTTAACTAGCGGGCACTTGGACAATCTAGGTTAACTAGCGGGCACTTGGACGATGTAGGTTGCCTAGCGAGCACTTGGACTATGTAGGTTCCCTAGCGGGCAATTGGACTATGTAGGTTCCCTATCGGATACTTGGACTGTCTAGGTTAACTAGCAGGCAATTGGACTGTCTAGGTTACCTAGTGGGCACTTGGAGTATGTACGTTCCCTAGCGGGCACTTGGGCTATCTACGTTACCTAGCGGGCACTTGGACTATGTAGGTTAACGAACGGGCACTTGGACTATGTAGGTTAATGAACGGGCACTTGGATTATGTAGTTTACCTAGCAGGTACTTGGACTATGTAGGTTAATTAGCGGGCACTTGGTCTATCTAGGTTACCTACGGGCACTTGGACTATGTACCTTCCCTAGCGGGCACTTGGACTATTTAGGTTACCTAGCAGGCACTTTGACTATCTAGGTTAACTAACGGGCACTTGGACTATGTAGGTTGCCTAGCGAGCACTTGGACTATGTAGGTTCCCTAGCGGGCAATTGGACTATGTAGGTTCCCTATCGGATACTTGGACTGTCTAGGTAAACTAGCAGGCAATTGGACTGTCTAGGTTACCTAGTGGGCACTTGGAGTATGTACGTTCCCTAGCGGGCACTTGGGCTATCTACGTTACCTAGCGGGCACTTGGACTATGTAGGTTAATGAACGTGCACTTGGATTATGTAGTTTACCTAGCAGGTACTTGGATTATGTAGGTTAATTAGCGGGCACTTGGACTATCTAGGTTACCTACGGGCACTTGGACTATGTACCTTCCCTAGCGGGCACTTGGGCTATCTACGTTACCTAGCGGGCACTTGGACTATGTAGGTTAACGAACGGGCACTTGGACTATGTAGGTAACCTAGTGGTCACTTGGACTGTCTAGGTTACCTAGCGGGAACTTGGACTATGTAGGTTAACTAGCGGGCACTTGGACTATCTAGGTTAACTAGCAGGCCTTTGGACTATGTAAGTTAACTAGAGGGCACTTTGATGATCCTGGTTAACTAGCGGGCACTTGGACTATCTAGGTTAACTAGCGCGCGCTTGGACTATGTAGGTTCCCTAGCGGACATTTGGACTATATAGGTTACCTAGAGGGCACTTGGACTATGTAGGTTACCTAGCGGGCACTTGGACTATCTAGGTTAACTAGCGGGCACTTGGACAATGTATGTTCCAGAGCGGGCAATTAGACTACGTAGGTTCCCTAGCGGGCACTTGGACTATCTAGGTTCCCTAAAGGGCACTTGGACAATCTAGGTTACCGAACGGGCACTTGGACTATTTAGGTTACCTAGCGGGCACTTGGACTATGTAGGTTAACTAGCAGACAATTGGACGATCTAGGTTAACTAGCGGACACTTGCACTGTGTAGGTTACCTAGCAGGCACTTGGACTATGTAGGTTACCTAGCGGCACTTTGACTATCTAGGTTACCTATCAGGCACTTGGACTATGTAGGTTAACTAGCGGGCACTTGCACTCTCTAGGTTACCTAGGGGGCACTTGGACTATATACCTTCCCTAGCGGGCACTTGGACTATCTACGTTAACTAGCGGCACTTGGACTATGTAGGTTACCTAGCAGACACTTGCACTATGTAGGTTACCTAGCGGGCACTTGACTATGTAGGTTAACTAGAGGACACTTGGACGATCTAGGTTAACTAGGGGGCACTTGGACGATCTAGGTTTACTAATGGGCACTTGGATTATCAAAGTTAACAATTGAGCCCTTGGACTATGTAGGTTAACTAGTGGGCCCTTGGACTATCTAGGTTACCTAGATAGCACTTGGAGTATATAGGTTCCCTAGCGGGCACTTGGACAATCTAGGTTAACGAATGGGCACTTGCACTGTCTAGGTTACATAGCGGGCACTTGGACTTCTAGGTTAACGAACGGGCACTTGGACTATGTATGTAGCCTTGCGGGCACTTGGACTATCTAGGTTAGGTAACGGGCACTTGGACTATCTAGGTTACCTAGCGGGAACGTGGACAATGTAGGTTACCTAGCAGGCACTTGGACTATCTAGGTTACCTAACGGGCACTTTCACTATCTAGGTTACCTAGCGGGCACTTGGACTATGTAGGTTAAATAGCGGGCACTTGGACTATCTAGGTTACCTAAAGGGCACTTGGACTATGTAGGTTAACTAGCGGGCATTTGGACTATGTAGGTTACCTAGCGGGCACTTGGACTGTCTAGGTTACCTTGCGGGCACTTGAATTATCTAGGTTAACGAACGGGCACTTGGACTATGTAGGTTACCTAGCCGCCACTTGGACTATCTAGGTTAGCTAACAGGCACTTGGATTATCTAGGTTCCCTAGCGGGCACTTGTACTATCTAGGTTACCTAGCTGGCACTTGTACAATGTAGGTCAACTATCGGGCCCTTGGACTATCTAGGTTAGCTAACGGGCACTTGGACTTTGTATGTTCCAGAGCGGGCACTTGGATTATGTAGGTTGCCTAGCGGGCATTTAGGCTATGTAGGTTTCCTTGCTGGCATTTGGACTCTGTAGGTTACCTAGCGGGCACTTGGACTATGTAGTTTCCCTAACGGGCACTTGGACTATGTAGGTTCCCTAGCGGTCACGTGGACTATGTAGGCTCCCTAGAAGACACTTGGACTATGTAGGTTAACTAGCGGGCACTTGGACTATCCAGGTTACCAAGCGGGCACTTGGACTATGTAGGTTACCCAATGGGCACTTGGACTATCTAGGTTAACGAACGGACACTTGGACTATGTAGGTTACTTATCAGGCAATTGGACTATCTAGGTTACCTAGCGGACACTTGGACGATTTAGGTTAACTAGCGGGCACTTGGACTATCTAGGTTAAGTAGCAGGCCCTTGGACTATCTAGGTTTACTAGCGGGCACTTGGACTATCTAGGTTAACTAACGGGCACTTGGACTATGTAGTTTCCCTAGCGGGCATTTGGATTATTTAGGTTACCTAGTGGGACCTTGGACTATGTAGGTTATCTAGCGGGCACTTGGACTACGTAGGTTAACTAGAAGGCACTTGGACTATCAAGGTTACCTAGCGGGCTCTTGGACTATGTAGGTTACCAGCGGGCACTTGGACTATCTAGGTTAACGAACGTGCACTTGGACTATGTAGGTAACCTAGCGGGCACTTGGACTGTCTAGGTTACCTAGCGGACATTTGGACTATCTAGGTTACCTAGTGGGCACTTGAACTATGTAGGTTAACTAGCGGACACTTCGACTATCTAGGTTATCTAACGGGCAATTGGACTATCTAGGTTACCTAGCGGGCACTTGGACTATGGAGGTTCCCTACGGGCACTTGGACTATTTAGGTTACCTAGCAGGCACTTTGACTATCTAGGTTAACTAACGGGCACTTGGACTTTGTAGGTTGCCTAGCGAGCACTTGGACTACGTAGGTTCCCTAGCGCGCACTTAGACTATGTAGGTTCCCTATCGGGTACTTGGACTGTCTAGGTTAACTAGCGGGCAATTGGACTGTCTAGGTTACCTAGTGGGCACTTGGACTATGTATGTTCCCTAGCGGGCATTGGGCTATGTAGGTTAACGAACGGGCACTTGGACTATGTAGGTTAATGAACGGGCACTTGGACTATGTAGTTTACCTAGCAGGCACTTGGACTATGTAGGTTAACTAGTGGGCACTTGGACTATCTAGGTTACCTAAGGGCACTTGAACTATGTACGTTCCCTAGCGGGCACTTGGGCTATCTACGTTACCTAGCGGGCACTTGGACTATGCAGGTTAACTAGCGGGCACTTGGACTATGTAGGTAACCTAGCGGTCACTTGGACAGTCTAGGTTACCTAGCGGGCACTTGGATTATCTAGGTTAACGAACGGGCACTTGGACTATGTAGGTTACCTAGCCGCCACTTGGACTATCTAGGTTAGCTAACAGGCACTTGGATTATCTAGGTTCCCTAGCGGGCACTTGTACTATCTAGGTTACCTAGCTGGCACTTGGACTATGTAGGTCAACTATCGGGCCCTTGGACTATCTAGGTTAGCTAACGGGCACTCGGACTTTGTATGTTCCAGAGCGGGCACTTGGATTATGTAGGTTGCCTAGCGGGCATTTAGACTATGTAGGTTTCCTTGTGGGCATTTGGACTCTGTAGGTTACCTAGCGGGCACTTGGAATATGTAGTTTCCCTAACGGGCACTTGGACTATGTAGGTTCCCTAGCGGTCCCGTGGACTATGTAGGCTCCCTAGAAGACACTTGGACTATGTAGGTTAACTAGCGGGCACTTGGACTATCCAGGTTACCAGGCGGGCACTTGGACTATGTAGATTACCCAATGGGCACTTGGACTATCTAGGTTAACGAACGGACACTTGGACTATGTAGGTTAGTTATCAGGCACTTGGACTATCTAGGTTACCTAGCGGATACTTGGACGATTTAGCTTAAGTAGCGGGCACTTGGAATATCTAGGTTAAGTAGCAGGCCCTTGGACTATCTAGGTTTACTAGCGGGCACTTGGACTATCTAGGTTAACTAACGGGCACTTGGACTATGTAGTTTCCCTAGCGGGCATTTGAATTATTTAGGTTACCTAGTGGGCACTTTGACTATGTAGGTTATCTAGCGGGCATTTGGACTACATAGGTTAACTAGAAGGCACTTGGACTATCAAGGTTACCTAGCGGGCTCTTGGACTATGTAGGTTACCAGCGGGCACTTGGACTATCTAGGTTAACGAACGTGCACTTGGACTATGTAGGTAACCTAGCGGGCACTTGGACTGTCTAGGTTACCTAGCGGACATTTGGATTATCTAGGTTACCTAGTGGGCACTTGGACTATGTAGGTTAACTAGCGGACACTTCGACTAATTAGGTTATCTAACGGGCAACTGGACTATCTAGGTTACCTAGCGGGGACTTGGACTATGGAGGTTCCCTAGCGGGCACTTGGACTATCTAGGTTAACTAACGGGCACTTGGACTATGTAGGTTGCCTAGCGAGCACTTGGACTACGTAGGTTCCCTAGCGGGCACTTAAACTATGTAGGTTCCCTATCGGGTACTTGGACTGTCTAGGTTAACTAGCGGGCAATTAGACTGTCTAGGTTACATAGTGGGAACTTGGACTATGTATGTTCCCCAGCGGGCACTTGGGCTATGTAGGTTAACGAACGGGCACTTGGACTATGTAGGTTAATGAACGGGCACTTGGACTATGTAGTTTACCTAGCAGGCACCAGGACTATGTACGTTCCCTAGCGGGCACTTGGGCTATCTACGTTACCTAGCGGGTACTTGGACTATGTAGGTTAACGAATGGGCACTTGGACTATGTTGGTAACCTAGTGGTCACTTGGACAGTCTAGGTTACCTAGCGGGAACTTGGACTATGTAGGTTAACTAGCGGGCACTTGGACTATCTAGGTTAACTAGCGGGCCCTTGGTCTATGTAGGTTAACTAGCAGGCCTTTGGACTATGTAAGTTAACTAGAGGGCACTTTGATGATTCTGGTTAACTACCGGGCACTTGGACTATCTAGGTTAACTAGCGGGCACTTGGACTATCTAGGTTAACTAGCGCGCGCTTGGACTATGTAGGTTCCCTAGCGGGCATTTGGACTATATAGGTTACCTTGCGGGCACTTGGACTATGTAGGTTACCTAGCGGGCACTTGGACTATCAAGGTTAACTAGCGGGCACTTGGATTATCTAGGTTTACTAACGGGAACCTGGACTATGTATGTTCCAGAGCGAGCAATTCGACTATGTAGGTTCCCTAGCGGGCACTTGGACTATCTAGGTTCCGTAAAGGGCACTTGGACTATCTAGGTTATCGAACTGGCACTTGCACTATCTAGGTTACCTAGCGGGCACTTGGACTATGTAGGTTAACTAGCGGACAATTGGACGATCTAGGTTAACTAGCGGACACTTGCACTATGTGGGTTACCTAGCGGGCACTTGGACTATCTAGGTTAACTAGCGGGCACTTTGACAATGTAGGTTAACTAGCGGACACTTCGACTATCTAGGTTATCTAACGGGCAATTGGACTATCTAGGTTACCTAGCGGGCACTTGGACTATGGAGGTTCCCTAGCGGGCACTTGGACTATTTAGGTTACCTAGCAGGCACTTTGACTATCTAGGTTAACTAACGGGCACTTGGACTATGTAGGTTGCCTAGCGAGCACTTGGACTACGTAGGTTCCCTAGCGGGCACTTAGACTATGTAGGTTCCCTATCGGGTACTTGGACTGTCTAGGTTAACTAGCGGGCAATGGGACTGTCTAGGTTACCTAGTGGGCACTAGGACTATGTATGTTCCCTAGCAGGCACTGGGCTATGTAGGTTAACGAACAGGCACTTGGAGTATGCAGGTTAATGAACGGACACTTGAATTATGTAGTTTACCTAGCAGGCACTTGGACTATGTAGTTTAACTAGTGGGCACTTGGACTATCTAGGTTACCTAAGGGCACTTGAACTATGTACGTCCCCTAGCGGGCACTTGGGCTATCTACGTTACCTAGCGGGCACTTGGACTATGTAGGTTAACTAGCGGGCTCTTGGACTATGTAGGTAACCTAGCGGTCACTTGGACAGTCTAGGTTACCTAGCGGGCACTTGGATTATCTAGGTTAACGAACGGGCACTTGGACTATGTAGGTTACCTAGCCGCCACTTGGACTATCTAGGTTAGCTAACAGGCACTTGGATTATCTAGGTTCCCTAGCGGGCACTTGTATTATCTAGGTTACCTAGCTGGCACTTGGACTATGTAGGTCAACTATCGGGCACTTGGACTATCTAGGTTAGCTAACGGGCACTTGGACTTTGTATGTTCCAGAGCGGGCACTTGGATTATGTAGGTTGCCTAGCGGGCATTTAGACTATGTAGGTTTCCTTGCGGGCATTTGTTCTCTGTAGGTTACCTAGCGGGCACTTGGAATATGTAGTTTCCCTAACGGGCACTTGGACTATGTAGGTTCCCTAGCGGTCACGTGGACTATGTAGGCTCCCTAGAAGACACTTGGACTATGTAGGTTAACTAGCGGGCACTTGGACTATCCAGGTTACCAGGCGGGCACTTGGACTATGTAGATTACCCAATGGGCACTTGGACTATCTAGGTTAACTATCGGGCACTTGGACTATCTAGGTTACCTAAGGGCACTTGAACTATGTACGTCCCCTAGTGGGCACTTGGGCTATCTACGTTACCTAGCGGGCACTTGGACTATGTAGGTTAACTAGCGGGCTCTTGGACTATGTAGGTAACCTAGCGGTCACTTGGACAGTCTAGGTTACCTAGCGGGCACTTGGATTATCTAGGTTAACGAACGGGCACTTGGACTATGTAGGTTACCTAGCCGCCACTTGGACTATCTAGGTTAGCTAACAGGCACTTGGATTATCTAGGTTCCCTAGCGGGCACTTGTATTATCTAGGTTACCTAGCTGGCACTTGGACTATGTAGGTCAACTATCGGGCCCTTGGACTATCTAGGTTAGCTAACGGGCACTTGGACTTTGTATGTTCCAGAGCGGGCACTTGGATTATGTAGGTTGCCTAGCGGGCATTTAGACTATGTAGGTTTCCTTGCGGGCATTTGTTCTCTGTAGGTTACCTAGCGGGCACTTGGAATATGTAGTTTCCCTAACGGGCACTTGGACTATGTAGGTTCCCTAGCGGTCACGTGGACTATGTAGGCTCCCTAGAAGACACGTGGACTATGTAGGTTAACTAGCGGGCACTTGGACTATCCAGGTTACCAGGCGGGCACTTGGACTATGTAGATTACCCAATGGGCACTTGGACTATCTAGGTTAACTATCGGGCACTTGGACTATCTAGGTTACCTAGCAGGCACTTGGATTATGAAGGATCCCTAGCGGGCACTTGGACTATCTACGTTACCTAGCGGACACGTGGACTATGTAGGTTAACTAGCGGACACTTGCACGATCTAGGTTAACTAGCGGGCCCTTGCACTATGTAGGTTAACTAGCTGGCCCATGGATTATGTAGGTTTACTAGCAGGCACTTGGAGTATCTAGGTTAACTAGCGGGCACTTGGACTATGTAGTTTCCCTAGCGGGCATTTGGACTATTAAGTTTACCAAGCGGGAACTTGGACTATGTAGGTTACCTAGCGGGCACTTGGACTATCTAGGTTAACTAGCAGGCACTTTGACTATCTAGGTTAACTAAAGGGCACTTGGACTATGTAGGTTGCCTAGCGGGCACATGGACTGTGTAGGTTCCCTAGCGGGCACTTGGATTATGTAAGTTCCCTATCGGGCACTTGGATTATGTAGGTTCCCTATCGGGCACTTGGACTATGTAGGTTAAGTAGGGGGCACTAGGACTGTCTAGGTAACCTAGCGGGCACTTGGACTATGTAGGATCCCTATCAGACATTGGTACTACTTAGGTTAACTAGCGGGAAATTTGACTATGTAGGTTAAATAGCGGGCACTTGGACTATCTAAGTTTCCTAGCAGGCACATGGACTATGTACGTCCCCTAGTGGGCAATTGGACTATCTAGGTTAACTAACGGGCACTAGGACTATCTAGGTTAACTAGCGAGCACTTGGACTATCTAGGTTACCTAGAAGGCACTTGGATTACGAAGGATCCCTAGCGGGCACTTGGACAATCTAGGTTAACTAGCGGGCACTTGGACAATCTAGGTTAACTAGCGGGCACTTGGACGATGTAGGTTGCCTAGCGAGCACTTGGACTATGTAGGTTCCCTAGCGGGCAATTGGACTATGTAGGTTCCCTATCGGATACTTGGACTGTCTAGGTTAACTAGCAGGCAATTGGACTGTCTAGGTTACCTAGTGGGCACTTGGAGTATGTACGTTCCCTAGCGGGCACTTGGGCTATCTACGTTACCTAGCGGGCACTTGGACTATGTAGGTTAACGAACGGGCACTTGGACTATGTAGGTTAATGAACGGGCACTTGGATTATGTAGTTTACCTAGCAGGTACTTGGACTATGTAGGTTAATTAGCGGGCACTTGGTCTATCTAGGTTACCTACGGGCACTTGGACTATGTACCTTCCCTAGCGGGCACTTGGACTATTTAGGTTACCTAGCAGGCACTTTGACTATCTAGGTTAACTAACGGGCACTTGGACTATGTAGGTTGCCTAGCGAGCACTTGGACTATGTAGGTTCCCTAGCGGGCAATTGGACTATGTAGGTTCCCTATCGGATACTTGGACTGTCTAAGTAAACTAGCAGGCAATTGGACTGTCTAGGTTACCTAGTGGGCACTTGGAGTATGTACGTTCCCTAGCGGGCACTTGGGCTATCTACGTTACCTAGCGGGCACTTGGACTATGTAGGTTAATGAACGTGCACTTGGATTATGTAGTTTACCTAGCAGGTACTTGGATTATGTAGGTTAATTAGCGGGCACTTGGACTATCTAGGTTACCTACGGGCACTTGGACTATGTACCTTCCCTAGCGGGCACTTGGGCTATCTACGTTACCTAGCGGGCACTTGGACTATGTAGGTTAACGAACGGGCACTTGGACTATGTAGGTAACCTAGTGGTCACTTGGACTGTCTAGGTTACCTAGCGGGAACTTGGACTATGTAGGTTAACTAGCGGGCACTTGGACTATCTAGGTTAACTAGCAGGCCTTTGGACTATGTAAGTTAACTAGAGGGCACTTTGATGATCCTGGTTAACTAGCGGGCACTTGGACTATCTAGGTTAACTAGCGCGCGCTTGGACTATGTAGGTTCCCTAGCGGACATTTGGACTATATAGGTTACCTAGAGGGCACTTGGACTATGTAGGTTACCTAGCGGGCACTTGGACTATCTAGGTTAACTAGCGGGCACTTGGACAATGTATGTTCCAGAGCGGGCAATTAGACTACGTAGGTTCCCTAGCGGGCACTTGGACTATCTAGGTTCCCTAAAGGGCACTTGGACTATCTAGGTTACCGAACGGGCACTTGGACTATTTAGGTTACCTAGCGGGCACTTGGACTATGTAGGTTAACTAGCAGACAATTGGACGATCTAGGTTAACTAGCGGACACTTGCACTGTGTAGGTTACCTAGCAGGCACTTGGACTATGTAGGTTACCTAGCGGCACTTTGACTATCTAGGTTACCTATCAGGCACTTGGACTATGTAGGTTAACTAGCGGGCACTTGCACTCTCTAGGTTACCTAGGGGGCACTTGGACTATGTACCTTCCCTAGCGGGCACTTGGACTATCTACGTTAACTAGCGGCACTTGGACTATGTAGGTTACCTAGCAGACACTTGCACTATGTAGGTTACCTAGCGGGCACTTGACTATGTAGGTTAACTAGAGGACACTTGGACGATCTAGGTTAACTAGGGGGCACTTGGACGATCTAGGTTTACTAATGGGCACTTGGATTATCAAAGTTAACAATTGAGCCCTTGGACTATGTAGGTTAACTAGTGGGCCCTTGGACTATCTAGGTTACCTAGATAGCACTTGGAGTATATAGGTTCCCTAGCGGGCACTTGGACAATCTAGGTTAACGAATGGGCACTTGCACTGTCTAGGTTACATAGCGGGCACTTGGACTTCTAGGTTAACGAACGGGCACTTGGACTATGTATGTAGCCTTGCGGGCACTTGGACTATCTAGGTTAGGTAACGGGCACTTGGACTATCTAGGTTACCTAGCGGGAACGTGGACAATGTAGGTTACCTAGCAGGCACTTGGACTATCTAGGTTACCTAACGGGCACTTTCACTATCTAGGTTACCTAGCGGGCACTTGGACTATGTAGGTTAAATAGCGGGCACTTGGACTATCTAGGTTACCTAAAGGGCACTTGGACTATGTAGGTTAACTAGCGGGCATTTGGACTATGTAGGTTACCTAGCGGGCACTTGGACTGTCTAGGTTACCTTGCGGGCACTTGAATTATCTAGGTTAACGAACGGGCACTTGGACTATGTAGGTTACCTAGCCGCCACTTGGACTATCTAGGTTAGCTAACAGGCACTTGGATTATCTAGGTTCCCTAGCGGGCACTTGTACTATCTAGGTTACCTAGCTGGCACTTGTACAATGTAGGTCAACTATCGGGCCCTTGGACTATCTAGGTTAGCTAACGGGCACTTGGACTTTGTATGTTCCAGAGCGGGCACTTGGATTATGTAGGTTGCCTAGCGGGCATTTAGGCTATGTAGGTTTCCTTGCTGGCATTTGGACTCTGTAGGTTACCTAGCGGGCACTTGGACTATGTAGTTTCCCTAATGGGCACTTGGACTATGTAGGTTCCCTAGCGGTCACGTGGACTATGTAGGCTCCCTAGAAGACACTTGGACTATGTAGGTTAACTAGCGGGCACTTGGACTATCCAGGTTACCAAGCGGGCACTTGGACTATGTAGGTTACCCAATGGGCACTTGGACTATCTAGGTTAACGAACGGACACTTGGACTATGTAGGTTACTTATCAGGCAATTGGACTATCTAGGTTACCTAGCGGACACTTGGACGATTTAGGTTTACTAGCGGGCACTTGGACTATCTAGGTTAACTAACGGGCACTTGGACTATGTAGTTTCCCTAGCGGGCATTTGGATTATTTAGGTTACCTAGTGGGCACTTGGACTATGTAGGTTATCTAGCGGGCACTTGGACTACGTAGGTTAACTAGAAGGCACTTGGACTATCAAGGTTACCTAGCGGGCTCTTGGACTATGTAGGTTACCAGCGGGCACTTGGACTATCTAGGTTAACGAACGTGCACTTGGACTATGTAGGTAACCTAGCGGGCACTTGGACTGTCTAGGTTACCTAGCGGACATTTGGACTATCTAGGTTACCTAGTGGGCACTTGAACTATGTAGGTTAACTAGCGGACACTTCGACTATCTAGGTTATCTAACGGGCAATTGGACTATCTAGGTTACCTAGCGGGCACTTGGACTATGGAGGTTCCCTACGGGCACTTGGACTATTTAGATTACCTAGCAGGCACTTTGACTATCTAGGTTAACTAACGGGCACTGGGACTTTGTAGGTTGCCTAGCGAGCACTTGGACTACGTAGGTTCCCTAGCGCGCACTTAGACTATGTAGGTTCCCTATCGGGTACTTGGACTGTCTAGGTTAACTAGCGGGCAATTGGACTGTCTAGGTTACCTAGTGGGCACTTGGACTATGTATGTTCCCTAGCGGGCATTGGGCTATGTAGGTTAACGAACGGGCACTTGGACTATGTAGGTTAATGAACGGGCACTTGGACTATGTAGTTTACCTAGCAGGCACTTGGACTATGTAGGTTAACTAGTGGGCACTTGGACTATCTAGGTTACCTAAGGGCACTTGAACTATGTACGTTCCCTAGCGGGCACTTGGGCTATCTACGTTACCTAGCGGGCACTTGGACTATGCAGGTTAACTAGCGGGCACGTGGACTATGTAGGTAACCTAGCGGTCACTTGGACAGTCTAGGTTACCTAGCGGGCACTTGGATTATCTAGGTTAACGAACGGGCACTTGGACTATGTAGGTTACCTAGCCGCCACTTGGACTATCTAGGTTAGCTAACAGGCACTTGGATTATCTAGGTTCCCTAGCGGGCACTTGTACTATCTAGGTTACCTAGCTGGCACTTGGCCTATGTAGGTCAACTATCGGGCCCTTGGACTATCTAGGTTAGCTAACGGGCACTTGGACTTTGTATGTTCCAGAGCGGGCACTTGGATTATGTAGGTTGCCTAGCGGGCATTTAGACTATGTAGGTTTCCTTGTGGGCATTTGGACTCTGTAGGTTACCTAGCGGGCACTTGGAATATGTAGTTTCCCTAACGGGCACTTGGACTATGTAGGTTCCCTAGCGGTCCCGTGGACTATGTAGGCTCCCTAGAAGACACTTGGACTATGTAGGTTAACTAGCGGGCACTTGGACTATCCAGGTTACCAGGCGGGCACTTGGACTATGTAGATTACCCAATGGGCACTTGGACTATCTAGGTTAACGAACGGACACTTGGACTATGTAGGTTAGTTATCAGGCACTTGGACTATCTAGGTTACCTAGCGGATACTTGGACGATTTAGCTTAAGTAGCGGGCACTTGGAATATCTAGGTTAAGTAGCAGGCCCTTGGACTATCTAGGTTTACTAGCGGGCACTTGGACTATCTAGGTTAACTAACGGGCACTTGGACTATGTAGTTTCCCTAGCGGGCATTTGAATTATTTAGGTTACCTAGTGGGCACTTTGACTATGTAGGTTATCTAGCGGGCATTTGGACTACATAGGTTAACTAGAAGGCACTTGGACTATCAAGGTTACCTAGCGGGCTCTTGGACTATGTAGGTTACCAGCGGGCACTTGGACTATCTAGGTTAACGAACGTGCACTTGGACTATGTAGGTAACCTAGCGGGCACTTGGACTGTCTAGGTTACCTAGCGGACATTTGGATTATCTAGGTTACCTAGTGGGCACTTGGACTATGTAGGTTAACTAGCGGACACTTCGACTAATTAGGTTATCTAACGGGCAACTGGACTATCTAGGTTACCTAGCGGGGACTTGGACTATGGAGGTTCCCTAGCGGGCACTTAGACTATCTAGGTTAACTAACGGGCACTTGGACTATGTAGGTTGCCTAGCGAGCACTTGGACTACGTAGGTTCCCTAGCGGGCACTTAAACTATGTAGGTTCCCTATCGGGTACTTGGACTGTCTAGGTTAACTAGCGGGCAATTAGACTGTCTAGGTTACATAGTGGGAACTTGGACTATGTATGTTCCCCAGCGGGCACTTGGGCTATGTAGGTTAACGAACGGGCACTTGGACTATGTAGGTTAATGAACGGGCACTTGGACTATGTAGTTTACCTAGCAGGCACCAGGACTATGTACGTTCCCTAGCGGGCACTTGGGCTATCTACGTTACCTAGCGGGTACTTGGACTATGTAGGTTAACGAATGGGCACTTGGACTATGTTGGTAACCTAGTGGTCACTTGGACAGTCTAGGTTACCTAGCGGGAACTTGGACTATGTAGGTTAACTAGCGGGCACTTGGACTATCTAGGTTAACTAGCGGGCCCTTGGTCTATGTAGGTTAACTAGCAGGCCTTTGGACTATGTAAGTTAACTAGAGGGCACTTTGATGATTCTGGTTAACTACCGGGCACTTGGACTATCTAGGTTAACTAGCGGGCACTTGGACTATCTAGGTTAACTAGCGCGCGCTTGGACTATGTAGGTTCCCTAGCGGGCATTTGGACTATATAGGTTACCTTGCGGGCACTTGGACTATGTAGGTTACCTAGCGGGCACTTGGACTATCAAGGTTAACTAGCGGGCACTTGGATTATCTAGGTTTACTAACGGGAACCTGGACTATGTATGTTCCAGAGCGAGCAATTCGACTATGTAGGTTCCCTAGCGGGCACTTGGACTATCTAGGTTCCATAAAGGGCACTTGGACTATCTAGGTTATCGAACTGGCACTTGCACTATCTAGGTTACCTAGCGGGCACTTGGACTATGTAGGTTAACTAGCGGACAATTGGACGATCTAGGTTAACTAGCGGACACTTGCACTATGTGGGTTACCTAGCGGGCACTTGGACTATCTAGGTTAACTAGCGGGCACTTTGACAATGTAGGTTAACTAGCGGACACTTCGACTATCTAGGTTATCTAACGGGCAATTGGACTATCTAGGTTACCTAGCTGGCACTTGGACAATGTAGGTCAACTATCGGGCCCTTGGACTATCTAGGTTAGCTAACGGGCACTTGGACTTTGTATGTTCCAGAGCGGGCACTTGGATTATGTAGGTTGCCTAGCGGGCATTTAGGCTATGTAGGTTTCCTTGCTGGCATTTGGACTCTGTAGGTTACCTAGCGGGCACTTGGACTATGTAGTTTCCCTAACGGGCACTTGGACTATGTAGGTTCCCTAGCGGTCACGTGGACTATGTAGGCTCCCTAGAAGACACTTGGACTATGTAGGTTAACTAGCGGGCACTTGGACTATCCAGGTTACCAAGCGGGCACTTGGACTATGTAGGTTACCCAATGGGCACTTGGACTATCTAGGTTAACGAACGGACACTTGGACTATGTAGGTTACTTATCAGGCAATTGGACTATCTAGGTTACCTAGCGGACACTTGGACGATTTAGGTTAACTAGCGGGCACTTGGACTATCTAGGTTAAGTAGCAGGCCCTTGGACTATCTAGGTTTACTAGCGGGCACTTGGACTATCTAGGTTAACTAACGGGCACTTGGACTATGTAGTTTCCCTAGCGGGCATTTGGATTATTTAGGTTACCTAGTGGGCACTTGGACTATGTAGGTTATCTAGCGGGCACTTGGACTACGTAGGTTAACTAGAAGGCACTTGGACTATCAAGGTTACCTAGCGGGCTCTTGGACTATGTAGGTTACCAGCGGGCACTTGGACTATCTAGGTTAACGAACGTGCACTTGGACTATGTAGGTAACCTAGCGGGCACTTGGACTGTCTAGGTTACCTAGCGGACATTTGGACTATCTAGGTTACCTAGTGGGCACTTGAACTATGTAGGTTAACTAGCGGACACTTCGACTATCTAGGTTATCTAACGGGCAATTGGACTATCTAGGTTACCTAGCGGGCACTTGGACTATGGAGGTTCCCTACGGGCACTTGGACTATTTAGGTTACCTAGCAGGCACTTTGACTATCTAGGTTAACTAACGGGCACTTGGACTTTGTAGGTTGCCTAGCGAGCACTTGGACTACGTAGGTTCCCTAGCGCGCACTTAGACTAGGTAGGTTCCCTATCGGGTACTTGGACTGTCTAGGTTAACTAGCGGGCAATTGGACTGTCTAGGTTACCTAGTGGGCACTTGGACTATGTATGTTCCCTAGCGGGCATTGGGCTATGTAGGTTAACGAACGGGCACTTGGACTATGTAGGTTAATGAACGGGCACTTGGACTATGTAGTTTACCTAGCAGGCACTTTGACTATGTAGGTTAACTAGTGGGCACTTGGACTATCTAGGTTACCTAAGGGCACTTGAACTATGTACGTTCCCTAGCGGGCACTTGGGCTATCTACGTTACCTAGCGGGCACTTGGACTATGCAGGTTAACTAGCGGGCACTTGGACTATGTAGGTAACCTAGCGGTCACTTGGACAGTCTAGGTTACCTAGCGGGCACTTGGATTATCTAGGTTAACGAACGGGCACTTGGACTATGTAGGTTACCTAGCCGCCACTTGGACTATCTAGGTTAGCTAACAGGCACTTGGATTATCTAGGTTCCCTAGCGGGCACTTGTACTATCTAGGTTACCTAGCTGGCACTTGGACTATGTAGGTCAACTATCGGGCCCTTGGACTATCTAGGTTAGCTAACGGGCACTTGGACTTTGTATGTTCCAGAGCGGGCACTTGGATTATGTAGGTTGCCTAGCGGGCATTTAGACTATGTAGGTTTCCTTGCGGGCATTTGTTCTCTGTAGGTTACCTAGCGGCCACTTGGACTATGTAGTTTCCCTAACGGGCACTTGGACTATGTAGGTTCCCTAGCGGTCACGTGGACTATGTAGGCTCCCTAGAAGACACTTGGACTATGTAGGTTAACTAGCGGGCACTTGGACTATCCAGGTTACCAGGCGGGCACTTGGACTATGTAGATTACCCAATGGGCACTTGGACTATCTAGGTTAACTATCGGGCACTTGGACTATCTAGGTTACCTAGCACCCACTTGGATTATGAAGGATCCCTAGCGGGCACTTGGACTATCTAGGTTACCTAGCGGACACGTGGACCTTGTAGGTTAAGTAGCGGACACTTGCACGATCTAGGTAAACTAGCGGGCCCTTGCACTATGTAGGTTAACTAGCTGGCCCATGGATTATGTAGGTTTACTAGCAGGCACTTGGAGTATCTAGGTTAACTAGCGGGCACTTGGACTATGTAGTTTCCCTAGCGGGCATTTGGACTATTAAGTTTACCAAGCGGGAACTTGGACTATGTAGGTTACCTAGCGGGCACTTGGACTATCTAGGTTAACTAGCAGGCACTTTGACTATCTAGGTTAACTAAAGGGCACTTGGACTATGTAGGTTGCCTAGCGGGCACATGGACTGTGTAGGTTCCCTAGCGGGCACTTGGATTATGTAAGTTCCCTATCGGGCACTTGGATTATGTAGGTTCCCTATCGGGCACTTGGACTATGTAGGTTAAGTAGGGGGCACTAGGACTGTCTAGGTAACCTAGCGGGCCCTTGGACTATGTAGGATCCCTATCAGACATTGGTACTACTTAGGTTAACTAGCGGGAAATTTGACTATGTAGGTTAAATAGCGGGCACTTGGACTATCTAAGTTTCCTAGCAGGCACATGGACTATGTACGTCCCCTAGTGGGCAATTGGACTATCTAGGTTAACTAACGGGCACTAGGACTATCTAGGTTAACTAGCGAGCACTTGGACTATCTAGGTTACCTAGAAGGCACTTGGATTACGAAGGATCCCTAGCGGGCACTTGGACAATCTAGGTTAACTAGCGGGCACTTGGACAATCTAGGTTAACTAGCGGGCACTTGGACGATGTAGGTTGCCTAGCGAGCACTTGGACTATGTAGGTTCCCTAGCGGGCAATTGGACTATGTAGGTTCCCTATCGGATACTTGGACTGTCTAGGTTAACTAGCAGGCAATTGGACTGTCTAGGTTACCTAGTGGGCACTTGGAGTATGTACGTTCCCTAGCGGGCACTTGGGCTATCTACGTTACCTAGCGGGCACTTGGACTATGTAGGTTAACGAACGGGCACTTGGACTATGTAGGTTAATGAACGGGCACTTGGATTATGTAGTTTACCTAGCAGGTACTTGGACTATGTAGGTTAATTAGCGGGCACTTGGACTATCTAGGTTACCTACGGGCACTTGGACTATGTACCTTCCCTAGCGGGCACTTGGACTATTTAGGTTACCTAGCAGGCACTTTGACTATCTAGGTTAACTAACGGGCACTTGGACTATGTAGGTTGCCTAGCGAGCACTTGGACTATGTAGGTTCCCTAGCGGGCAATTGGACTATGTAGGTTCCCTATCGGATACTTGGACTGTCTAGGTAAACTAGCAGGCAATTGGACTGTCTAGGTTACCTAGTGGGCACTTGGAGTATGTACGTTCCCTAGCGGGCACTTGGGCTATCTACGTTACCTAGCGGGCACTTGGACTATGTAGGTTAATGAACGTGCACTTGGATTATGTAGTTTACCTAGCAGGTACTTGGATTATGTAGGTTAATTAGCGGGCACTTGGACTATCTAGTTTACCTACGGGCACTTGGACTATGTACCTTCCCTAGCGGGCACTTGGGCTATCTACGTTACCTAGCGGGCACTTGGACTATGTAGGTTAACGAACGGGCACTTGGACTATGTAGGTAACCTAGTGGTCACTTGAACTGTCTAGGTTACCTAGCGGGAACTTGGACTATGTAGGTTAACTAGCGGGCACTTGGACTATCTAGGTTAACTAGCAGGCCTTTGGACTATGTAAGTTAACTAGAGGGCACTTTGATGATCCTGGTTAACTAGCGGGCACTTGGACTATCTAGGTTAACTAGCGCGCGCTTGGACTATGTAGGTTCCCTAGCGGACATTTGGACTATATAGGTTACCTAGAGGGCACTTGGACTATGTAGGTTACCTAGCGGGCACTTGGACTATCTAGGTTAACTAGCGGGCACTTGGACAATGTATGTTCCAGAGCGGGCAATTAGACTACGTAGGTTCCTTAGCGGGCACTTGGACTATCTAGGTTCCCTAAAGGGCACTTGGCCTATCTAGTTTACCGAACGGGCACTTGGACTATTTAGGTTACCTAGCGGGCACTTGGACTATGTAGGTTAACTAGCAGACAAATGGACGATCTAGGTTAACTAGCGGACACTTGCACTGTGTAGGTTACCTAGCAGGCACTTGGACTATGTAGGTTACCTAGTGGGCACTTTGACTATCTAGGTTACCTATCAGGCACTTGGACTATGTAGGTTAACTAGCGGGCACTTGCACTCTCTAGGTTACCTAGGGGGCACTTGGACTATGTACCTTCCCTAGCGGGCACTTGGACTATCTACTTTAACTAGCGGCACTTGGACTATGTAGGTTACCTAGCAGACACTTGCACTATGTAGGTTACCTAGCGGGCACTTGACTATGTAGGTTAACTAGAGGACACTTGGACGATCTAGGTTAACTAGGGGGCGCTTGGACGATCTAGGTTTACTAATGGGCACTTGGATTATCAAAGTTAACAATTGAGCCCTTGGACTATGTAGGTTAACTAGTGGGCCCTTGGACTATCTAGGTTACCTAGATAGCACTTGGAGTATATAGGTTCCCTAGCGGGCACTTGGACAATCTAGGTTAACGAATGGGCACTTGCACTGTCTAGGTTACATAGCGGGCACTTGGATTTCTAGGTTAACGAACGGGCACTTGGACTATGTATGTAGCCTTGCGGGCACTTGGACTATCTAGGTTAGGTAACGGGCACTTGGACTATCTAGGTTACCTAGCGGGAACGTGGACAATGTAGGTTAACTAGCAGGCACTTGGACTATCTAGGTTACCTAACGGGCACTTTCACTATCTACGTTACCTAGCGGGCACTTGGACTATGTAGGTTAAATAGCGGGCACTTGGACTATCTAGGTTACCTAAAGGGCACTTGGACTATGTAGGTTAACTAGCGGGTATTTGGACTATGTAGGTTACCTAGCGGGCACTTGGACTGTCTAGGTTACCTTGCGGGCACTTGAATTATCTAGGTTAACGAACGGGCACTTGGACTATGTAGGTTACCTAGCCGCCACTTGGACTATCTAGGTTAGCTAACAGGCACTTGGATTATCTAGGTTCCCTAGCGGGCACTTGTACTATCTAGGTTACCTAGCTGGCACTTGGACAATGTAGGTCAACTATCGGGCCCTTGGACTATCTAGGTTAGCTAACGGGCACTTGGACTTTGTATGTTCCAGAGCGGGCACTTGGATTATGTAGGTTGCCTAGCGGGCATTTAGGCTATGTAGGTTTCCTTGCTGGCATTTGGACTCTGTAGGTTACCTAGCGGGCACTTGGAATATGTAGTTTCCCTAACGGGCACTTGGACTATGTAGGTTCCCTAGCGGTCCCGTGGACTATGTAGGCTCCCTAGAAGACACTTGGACTATGTAGGTTAACTAGCGGGCACTTGGACTATCCAGGTTACCAGGCGGGCACTTGGACTATGTAGATTACCCAATGGGCACTTGGACTATCTAGGTTTACTAGCGGGCACTTGGACTATCTAGGTTAACTAACGGGCACTTGGACTATGTAGTTTCCCTAGCGGGCATTTGAATTATTTAGGTTACCTAGTGGGCACTTTGACTATGTAGGTTATCTAGCGGGCACTTGGACTACATAGGTTAACTAGAAGGCACTTGGACTATCAAGGTTACCTAGCGGGCTCTTGGACTATGTAGGTTACCAGCGGGCACTTGGACTATCTAGGTTAACGAACGTGCACTTGGACTATGTAGGTAACCTAGCGGGCACTTGGACTGTCTAGGTTACCTAGCGGACATTTGGATTATCTAGGTTACCTAGTGGGCACTTGGACTATGTAGGTTAACTAGCGGACACTTCGACTAATTAGGTTATCTAACGGGCAACTGGACTATCTAGGTTACCTAGCGGGGACTTGGACTATGGAGGTTCCCTAGCGGGCACTTGGACTATCTAGGTTAATTAACGGGCACTTGGACTATGTAGGTTGCCTAGCGAGCACTTGGACTACGTAGGTTCCCTAGCGGGCACTTAAACTATGTAGGTTCCCTATCGGGTACTTGGACTGTCTAGGTTAACTAGCGGGCAATTAGACTGTCTAGGTTACATAGTGGGAACTTGGACTATGTATGTTCCCCAGCGGGCACTTGGGCTATGTAGGTTAACGAACGGGCACTTGGACTATGTAGGTTAATGAACGGGCACTTGGACTATGTAGTTTACCTAGCAGGCACCAGGACTATGTACGTTCCCTAGCGGGCACTTGGGCTATCTACGTTACCTAGCGGGTACTTGGACTATGTAGGTTAACGAATGGGCACTTGGACTATGTTGGTAACCTAGTGGTCACTTGGACAGTCTAGGTTACCTAGCGGGAACTTGGACTATGTAGGTTAACTAGCGGGCACTTGGACTATCTAGGTTAACTAGCGGGCCCTTGGTCTATGTAGGTTAACTAGCAGGCCTTTGGACTATGTAAGTTAACTAGAGGGCACTTTGATGATTCTGGTTAACTACCGGGCACTTGGACTATCTAGGTTAACTAGCGGGCACTTGGACTATCTAGGTTAACTAGCGCGCGCTTGGACTATGTAGGTTCCCTAGCGGGCATTTGGACTATATAGGTTACCTTGCGGGCACTTGGACTATGTAGGTTACCTAGCGGGCACTTGGACTATCAAGGTTAACTAGCGGGCACTTGGATTATCTAGGTTTACTAACGGGAACCTGGACTATGTATGTTCCAGAGCGAGCAATTCGACTATGTAGGTTCCCTAGCGGGCACTTGGACTATCTAGGTTCCGTAAAGGGCACTTGGACTATCTAGGTTATCGAACTGGCACTTGCACTATCTAGGTTACCTAGCGGGCACTTGGACTATGTAGGTTAACTAGCGGACAATTGGACGATCTAGGTTAACTAGCAGACACTTGCACTATGTGGGTTACCTAGCGGGCACTTGGACTATCTAGGTTAACTAGCGGGCACTTTGACAATGTAGGTTAACTAGCGGACACTTCGACTATCTAGGTTATCTAACGGGCAATTGGACTATCTAGGTTACCTAGCGGGCACTTGGACTATGGAGGTTCCCTAGCGGGCACTTGGACTATTTAGGTTACCTAGCAGGCACTTTGACTATCTAGGTTAACTAACGGGCACTTGGACTATGTAGGTTGCCTAGCGAGCACTTGGACTACGTAGGTTCCCTAGCGGGCACTTAGACTATGTAGGTTCCCTATCGGGTACTTGGACTGTCTAGGTTAACTAGCGGGCAATTGGACTGTCTAGGTTACCTAGTGGGCACTAGGACTATGTATGTTCCCTAGCGGGCATTGGGCTATGTAGGTTAACGAACAGGCACTTGGAGTATGCAGGTTAATGAACGGACACTTGAATTATGTAGTTTACCTAGCAGGCACTTGGACTATGTAGTTTAACTAGTGGGCACTTGGACTATCTAGGTTACCTAAGGGCACTTGAACTATGTACGTCCCCTAGCGGGCACTTGGGCTATCTACGTTACCTAGCGGGCACTTGGACTATGTAGGTTAACTAGCGGGCTCTTGGACTATGTAGGTAACCTAGCGGTCACTTGGACAGTCTAGGTTACCTAGCGGGCACTTGGATTATCTAGGTTAACGAACGGGCACTTGGACTATGTAGGTTACCTAGCCGCCACTTGGACTATCTAGGTTAGCTAACAGGCACTTGGATTATCTAGGTTCCCTAGCGGGCACTTGTATTATCTAGGTTACCTAGCTGGCACTTGGACTATGTAGGTCAACTATCGGGCCCTTGGACTATCTAGGTTAGCTAACGGGCACTTGGACTTTGTATGTTCCAGAGCGGGCACTTGGATTATGTAGGTTGCCTAGCGGGCATTTAGACTATGTAGGTTTCCTTGCGGGCATTTGTTCTCTGTAGGTTACCTAGCGGGCACTTGGAATATGTAGTTTCCCTAACGGGCACTTGGACTATGTAGGTTCCCTAGCGGTCACGTGGACTATGTAGGCTCCCTAGAAGACACTTGGACTATGTAGGTTAACTAGCGGGCACTTGGACTATCCAGGTTACCAGGCGGGCACTTGGACTATGTAGATTACCCAATGGGCACTTGGACTATCTAGGTTAACTATCGGGCACTTGGACTATCTAGGTTACCTAAGGGCACTTGAACTATGTACGTCCCCTAGTGGGCACTTGGGCTATCTACGTTACCTAGCGGGCACTTGGACTATGTAGGTTAACTAGCGGGCTCTTGGACTATGTAGGTAACCTAGCGGTCACTTGGACAGTCTAGGTTACCTAGCGGGCACTTGGATTATCTAGGTTAACGAACGGGCACTTGGACTATGTAGGTTACCTAGCCGCCACTTGGACTATCTAGGTTAGCTAACAGGCACTTGGATTATCTAGGTTCCCTAGCGGGCACTTGTATTATCTAGGTTACCTAGCTGGCACTTGGACTATGTAGGTCAACTATCGGGCCCTTGGACTATCTAGGTTAGCTAACGGGCACTTGGACTTTGTATGTTCCAGAGCGGGCACTTGGATTATGTAGGTTGCCTAGCTGGCATTTAGACTATGTAGGTTTCCTTGCGGGCATTTGTTCTCTGTAGGTTACCTAGCGGGCACTTGGAATATGTAGTTTCCCTAACGGGCACTTGGACTATGTAGGTTCCCTAGCGGTCACGTGGACTATGTAGGCTCCCTAGAAGACACGTGGACTATGTAGGTTAACTAGCGGGCACTTGGACTATCCAGGTTACCAGGCGGGCACTTGGACTATGTAGATTACCCAATGGGCACTTGGACTATCTAGGTTAACTATCGGGCACTTGGACTATCTAGGTTACCTAGCAGGCACTTGGATTATGAAGGATCCCTAGCGGGCACTTGGACTATCTACGTTACCTAGCGGACACGTGGACTATGTAGGTTAACTAGCGGACACTTGCACGATCTAGGTTAACTAGCGGGCCCTTGCACTATGTAGGTTAACTAGCTGGCCCATGGATTATGTAGGTTTACTAGCAGGCACTTGGAGTATCTAGGTTAACTAGCGGGCACTTGGACTATGTAGTTTCCCTAGCGGGCATTTGGACTATTAAGTTTACCAAGCGGGAACTTGGACTATGTAGGTTACCTAGCGGGCACTTGGACTATCTAGGTTAACTAGCAGGCACTTTGACTATCTAGGTTAACTAAAGGGCACTTGGACTATGTAGGTTGCCTAGCGGGCACATGGACTGTGTAGGTTCCCTAGCGGGCACTTGGATTATGTAAGTTCCCTATCGGGCACTTGGATTATGTAGGTTCCCTATCGGGCACTTGGACTATGTAGGTTAAGTAGGGGGCACTAGGACTGTCTAGGTAACCTAGCGGGCACTTGGACTATGTAGGATCCCTATCAGACATTGGTACTACTTAGGTTAACTAGCGGGAAATTTGACTATGTAGGTTAAATAGCGGGCACTTGGACTATCTAAGTTTCCTAGCAGGCACATGGACTATGTACGTCCCCTAGTGGGCAATTGGACTATCTAGGTTAACTAACGGGCACTAGGACTATCTAGGTTAACTAGCGAGCACTTGGACTATCTAGGTTACCTAGAAGGCACTTGGATTACGAAGGATCCCTAGCGGGCACTTGGACAATCTAGGTTAACTGGCGGGCACTTGGACAATCTAGGTTAACTAGCGGGCACTTGGACGATGTAGGTTGCCTAGCGAGCACTTGGACTATGTAGGTTCCCTAGCGGGCAATTGGACTATGTAGGTTCCCTATCGGATACTTGGACTGTCTAGGTTAACTAGCAGGCAATTGGACTGTCTAGGTTACCTAGTGGGCACTTGGAGTATGTACGTTCCCTAGCGGGCACTTGGGCTATCTACGTTACCTAGCGGGCACTTGGACTATGTAGGTTAACGAACAGGCACTTGGACTATGTAGGTTAATGAACGGGCACTTGGATTATGTAGTTTACCTAGCAGGTACTTGGACTATGTAGGTTAATTAGCGGGCACTTGGTCTATCTAGGTTACCTACGGGCACTTGGACTATGTACCTTCCCTAGCGGGCACTTGGACTATTTAGGTTACCTAGCAGGCACTTTGACTATCTAGGTTAACTAACGGGCACTTGGACTATGTAGGTTGCCTAGCGAGCACTTGGACTATGTAGGTTCCCTAGCGGGCAATTGGACTATGTAGGTTCCCTATCGGATACTTGGACTGTCTAGGTAAACTAGCAGGCAATTGGACTGTCTAGGTTACCTAGTGGGCACTTGGAGTATGTACGTTCCCTAGCGGGCACTTGGGCTATCTACGTTACCTAGCGGGCACTTGGACTATGTAGGTTAATGAACGTGCACTTGGATTATGTAGTTTACCTAGCAGGTACTTGGATTATGTAGGTTAATTAGCGGGCACTTGGACTATCTAGGTTACCTACGGGCACTTGGACTATGTACCTTCCCTAGCGGGCACTTGGGCTATCTACGTTACCTAGCGGGCACTTGGACTATGTAGGTTAACGAACGGGCACTTGGACTATGTAGGTAACCTAGTGGTCACTTGGACTGTCTAGGTTACCTAGCGGGAACTTGGACTATGTAGGTTAACTAGCGGGCACTTGGACTATCTAGGTTAACTAGCAGGCCTTTGGACTATGTAAGTTAACTAGAGGGCACTTTGATGATCCTGGTTAACTAGCGGGCACTTGGACTATCTAGGTTAACTAGCGCGCGCTTGGACTATGTAGGTTCCCTAGCGGACATTTGGACTATATAGGTTACCTAGAGGGCACTTGGACTATGTAGGTTACCTAGCGGGCACTTGGACTATCTAGGTTAACTAGCGGGCACTTGGACAATGTATGTTCCAGAGCGGGCAATTAGACTACGTAGGTTCCCTAGCGGGCACTTGGACTATCTAGGTTCCCTAAAGGGCACTTGGACTATCTAGGTTACCGAACGGGCACTTGGACTATTTAGGTTACCTAGCGGGCACTTGGACTATGTAGGTTAACTAGCAGACAATTGGACGATCTAGGTTAACTAGCGGACACTTGCACTGTGTAGGTTACCTAGCAGGCACTTGGACTATGTAGGTTACCTAGCGGCACTTTGACTATCTAGGTTACCTATCAGGCACTTGGACTATGTAGGTTAACTAGCGGGCACTTGCACTCTCTAGGTTACCTAGGGGGCACTTGGACTATGTACCTTCCCTAGCGGGCACTTGGACTATCTACGTTAACTAGCGGCACTTGGACTATGTAGGTTACCTAGCAGACACTTGCACTATGTAGGTTACCTAGCGGGCACTTGACTATGTAGGTTAACTAGAGGACACTTGGACGATCTAGGTTAACTAGGGGGCACTTGGACGATCTAGGTTTACTAATGGGCACTTGGATTATCAAAGTTAACAATTGAGCCCTTGGACTATGTAGGTTAACTAGTGGGCCCTTGGACTATCTAGGTTACCTAGATAGCACTTGGAGTATATAGGTTCCCTAGCGGGCACTTGGACAATCTAGGTTAACGAATGGGCACTTGCACTGTCTAGGTTACATAGCGGGCACTTGGACTTCTAGGTTAACGAACGGGCACTTGGACTATGTATGTAGCCTTGCGGGCACTTGGACTATCTAGGTTAGGTAACGGGCACTTGGACTATCTAGGTTACCTAGCGGGAACGTGGACAATGTAGGTTACCTAGCAGGCACTTGGACTATCTAGGTTACCTAACGGGCACTTTCACTATCTAGGTTACCTAGCGGGCACTTGGACTATGTAGGTTAAATAGCGGGCACTTGGACTATCTAGGTTACCTAAAGGGCACTTGGACTATGTAGGTTAACTAGCGGGCATTTGGACTATGTAGGTTACCTAGCGGGCACTTGGACTGTCTAGGTTACCTTGCGGGCACTTGAATTATCTAGGTTAACGAACGGGCACTTGGACTATGTAGGTTACCTAGCCGCCACTTGGACTATCTAGGTTAGCTAACAGGCACTTGGATTATCTAGGTTCCCTAGCGGGCACTTGTACTATCTAGGTTACCTAGCTGGCACTTGTACAATGTAGGTCAACTATCGGGCCCTTGGACTATCTAGGTTAGCTAACGGGCACTTGGACTTTGTATGTTCCAGAGCGGGCACTTGGATTATGTAGGTTGCCTAGCGGGCATTTAGGCTATGTAGGTTTCCTTGCTGGCATTTGGACTCTGTAGGTTACCTAGCGGGCACTTGGACTATGTAGTTTCCCTAATGGGCACTTGGACTATGTAGGTTCCCTAGCGGTCACGTGGACTATGTAGGCTCCCTAGAAGACACTTGGACTATGTAGGTTAACTAGCGGGCACTTGGACTATCCAGGTTACCAAGCGGGCACTTGGACTATGTAGGTTACCCAATGGGCACTTGGACTATCTAGGTTAACGAACGGACACTTGGACTATGTAGGTTACTTATCAGGCAATTGGACTATCTAGGTTACCTAGCGGACACTTGGACGATTTAGGTTTACTAGCGGGCACTTGGACTATCTAGGTTAACTAACGGGCACTTGGACTATGTAGTTTCCCTAGCGGGCATTTGGATTATTTAGGTTACCTAGTGGGCACTTGGACTATGTAGGTTATCTAGCGGGCACTTGGACTACGTAGGTTAACTAGAAGGCACTTGGACTATCAAGGTTACCTAGCGGGCTCTTGGACTATGTAGGTTACCAGCGGGCACTTGGACTATCTAGGTTAACGAACGTGCACTTGGACTATGTAGGTAACCTAGCGGGCACTTGGACTGTCTAGGTTACCTAGCGGACATTTGGACTATCTAGGTTACCTAGTGGGCACTTGAACTATGTAGGTTAACTAGCGGACACTTCGACTATCTAGGTTATCTAACGGGCAATTGGACTATCTAGGTTACCTAGCGGGCACTTGGACTATGGAGGTTCCCTACGGGCACTTGGACTATTTAGGTTACCTAGCAGGCACTTTGACTATCTAGGTTAACTAACGGGCACTTGGACTTTGTAGGTTGCCTAGCGAGCACTTGGACTACGTAGGTTCCCTAGCGCGCACTTAGACTATGTAGGTTCCCTATCGGGTACTTGGACTGTCTAGGTTAACTAGCGGGCAATTGGACTGTCTAGGTTACCTAGTGGGCACTTGGACTATGTATGTTCCCTAGCGGGCATTGGGCTATGTAGGTTAACGAACGGGCACTTGGACTATGTAGGTTAATGAACGGGCACTTGGACTATGTAGTTTACCTAGCAGGCACTTGGACTATGTAGGTTAACTAGTGGGCACTTGGACTATCTAGGTTACCTAAGGGCACTTGAACTATGTACGTTCCCTAGCGGGCACTTGGGCTATCTACGTTACCTAGCGGGCACTTGGACTATGCAGGTTAACTAGCGGGCACGTGGACTATGTAGGTAACCTAGCGGTCACTTGGACAGTCTAGGTTACCTAGCGGGCACTTGGATTATCTAGGTTAACGAACGGGCACTTGGACTATGTAGGTTACCTAGCCGCCACTTGGACTATCTAGGTTAGCTAACAGGCACTTGGATTATCTAGGTTCCCTAGCGGGCACTTGTACTATCTAGGTTACCTAGCTGGCACTTGGCCTATGTAGGTCAACTATCGGGCCCTTGGACTATCTAGGTTAGCTAACGGGCACTTGGACTTTGTATGTTCCAGAGCGGGCACTTGGATTATGTAGGTTGCCTAGCGGGCATTTAGACTATGTAGGTTTCCTTGTGGGCATTTGGACTCTGTAGGTTACCTAGCGGGCACTTGGAATATGTAGTTTCCCTAACGGGCACTTGGACTATGTAGGTTCCCTAGCGGTCCCGTGGACTATGTAGGCTCCCTAGAAGACACTTGGACTATGTAGGTTAACTAGCGGGCACTTGGACTATCCAGGTTACCAGGCGGGCACTTGGACTATGTAGATTACCCAATGGGCACTTGGACTATCTAGGTTAACGAACGGACACTTGGACTATGTAGGTTAGTTATCAGGCACTTGGACTATCTAGGTTACCTAGCGGATACTTGGACGATTTAGCTTAAGTAGCGGGCACTTGGAATATCTAGGTTAAGTAGCAGGCCCTTGGACTATCTAGGTTTACTAGCGGGCACTTGGACTATCTAGGTTAACTAACGGGCACTTGGACTATGTAGTTTCCCTAGCGGGCATTTGAATTATTTAGGTTACCTAGTGGGCACTTTGACTATGTAGGTTATCTAGCGGGCATTTGGACTACATAGGTTAACTAGAAGGCACTTGGACTATCAAGGTTACCTAGCGGGCTCTTGGACTATGTAGGTTACCAGCGGGCACTTGGACTATCTAGGTTAACGAACGTGCACTTGGACTATGTAGGTAACCTAGCGGGCACTTGGACTGTCTAGGTTACCTAGCGGACATTTGGATTATCTAGGTTACCTAGTGGGCACTTGGACTATGTAGGTTAACTAGCGGACACTTCGACTAATTAGGTTATCTAACGGGCAACTGGACTATCTAGGTTACCTAGCGGGGACTTGGACTATGGAGGTTCCCTAGCGGGCACTTAGACTATCTAGGTTAACTAACGGGCACTTGGACTATGTAGGTTGCCTAGCGAGCACTTGGACTACGTAGGTTCCCTAGCGGGCACTTAAACTATGTAGGTTCCCTATCGGGTACTTGGACTGTCTAGGTTAACTAGCGGGCAATTAGACTGTCTAGGTTACATAGTGGGAACTTGGACTATGTATGTTCCCCAGCGGGCACTTGGGCTATGTAGGTTAACGAACGGGCACTTGGACTATGTAGGTTAATTAACGGGCACTTGGACTATGTAGTTTACCTAGCAGGCACCAGGACTATGTACGTTCCCTAGCGGGCACTTGGGCTATCTACGTTACCTAGCGGGTACTTGGACTATGTAGGTTAACGAATGGGCACTTGGACTATGTTGGTAACCTAGTGGTCACTTGGACAGTCTAGGTTACCTAGCGGGAACTTGGACTATGTAGGTTAACTAGCGGGCACTTGGACTATCTAGGTTAACTAGCGGGCCCTTGGTCTATGTAGGTTAACTAGCAGGCCTTTGGACTATGTAAGTTAACTAGAGGGCACTTTGATGATTCTGGTTAACTACCGGGCACTTGGACTATCTAGGTTAACTAGCGGGCACTTGGACTATCTAGGTTAACTAGCGCGCGCTTGGACTATGTAGGTTCCCTAGCGGGCATTTGGACTATATAGGTTACCTTGCGGGCACTTGGACTATGTAGGTTACCTAGCGGGCACTTGGACTATCAAGGTTAACTAGCGGGCACTTGGATTATCTAGGTTTACTAACGGGAACCTGGACTATGTATGTTCCAGAGCGAGCAATTCGACTATGTAGGTTCCCTAGCGGGCACTTGGACTATCTAGGTTCCGTAAAGGGCACTTGGACTATCTAGGTTATCGAACTGGCACTTGCACTATCTAGGTTACCTAGCGGGCACTTGGACTATGTAGGTTAACTAGCGGACAATTGGACGATCTAGGTTAACTAGCAGACACTTGCACTATGTGGGTTACCTAGCGGGCACTTGGACTATCTAGGTTAACTAGCGGGCACTTTGACAATGTAGGTTAACTAGCGGACACTTCGACTATCTAGGTTATCTAACGGGCAATTGGACTATCTAGGTTACCTAGCGGGCACTTGGACTATGGAGGTTCCCTAGCGGGCACTTGGACTATTTAGGTTACCTAGCAGGCACTTTGACTATCTAGGTTAACTAACGGGCACTTGGACTATGTAGGTTGCCTAGCGAGCACTTGGACTACGTAGGTTCCCTAGCGGGCACTTAGACTATGTAGGTTCCCTATCGGGTACTTGGACTGTCTAGGTTAACTAGCGGGCAATTGGACTGTCTAGGTTACCTAGTGGGCACTAGGACTATGTATGTTCCCTAGCGGGCATTGGGCTATGTAGGTTAACGAACAGGCACTTGGAGTATGCAGGTTAATGAACGGACACTTGAATTATGTAGTTTACCTAGCAGGCACTTGGACTATGTAGTTTAACTAGTGGGCACTTGGACTATCTAGGTTACCTAAGGGCACTTGAACTATGTACGTCCCCTAGCGGGCACTTGGGCTATCTACGTTACCTAGCGGGCACTTGGACTATGTAGGTTAACTAGCGGGCTCTTGGACTATGTAGGTAACCTAGCGGTCACTTGGACAGTCTAGGTTACCTAGCGGGCACTTGGATTATCTAGGTTAACGAACGGGCACTTGGACTATGTAGGTTACCTAGCCGCCACTTGGACTATCTAGGTTAGCTAACAGGCACTTGGATTATCTAGGTTCCCTAGCGGGCACTTGTACTATCTAGGTTACCTAGCTGGCACTTGGACTATGTAGGTCAACTATCGGGCCCTTGGACTATCTAGGTTAGCTAACGGGCACTTGGACTTTGTATGTTCCAGAGCGGGCACTTGGATTATGTAGGTTGCCTAGCGGGCATTTAGACTATGTAGGTTTCCTTGCGGGCATTTGGACTCTGTAGGTTACCTAGCGGGCACTTGGACTATGTAGTTTCCCTAACGGGCACTTGGACTATGTAGGTTCCCTAGCGGTCACGTGGACTATGTAGGCTCCCTAGAAGACAATTGGACTATGTAGGTTAACTAGCGGGCACTTGGACTATCCAGGTTACCAAGCGGGCACTTGGACTATGTAAGTTACCCAATGGGCACTTGGACTATCTAGGTTAACGAACGGACACTTGGACTATGTAGGTTAGTTATCAGGCACTTGGACTACCTAGGTTACCTAGCGGACACTTGGACGATTTAGGTTAACTAGCGGGCACTTGGACTATCAAGGTTACCTAGCGGGCTCTTGGACTATGTAGGTTACCAGCGGGCACTTGGACTATCTAGGTTAACAAACGTGCACTTCGACTATGTAGGTAACCTAGCAGGCACTTGGACTGTCTAGGTTACCTAGCGGACATTTGGACTATCTAGGTTACCTAGTGGGCACTTGGACTATGTAGGTTAACTAGCGGACACTTCGACTAATTAGGTTATCTAACGGGCAATTGGACTATCTAGGTTACATAGCGGGGACTTGGACTATGGAGGTTCCCTAGCGGGCACTTGGACTATTTAGGTTACCTAGCAGGCACTTTGACTATCTAGGTTAACTAACGGGCACTTGGACTATGTAGGTTGCCTAGCGAGCACTTGGACTACGTAGGTTCCCTAGCGGGCACTTAGACTATGTAGGTTCCCTATCGGGTAAATGGACTGTCTAGGTTAACTAGCGGGCAATTAGACTGTCTAGGTTACATAGTGGGCACTTGGACTATGCATGTTCCCTAGCGGGCACTTGGGCTATGTAGGTTAACGAACGGGCACGTGGACTATGTAGGTTAATGAACGGGCACTTGGACTATGTAGTTTACCTAGCAGGCACTTGGACTATGTACGTTCCCTAGCGGGCACTTGGGCTATCTACGTTACCTAGCGGGCACTTGGACTATATAGGTTAACGAACGGGCACTTGGACTATGTAGGTAACCTAGTGGTCACTTGGACAGTCTAGGTTACCTAGCGGGAACTTGGACTATGTAGGTTAACTAGCGGGCACTTGGACTATCTAGATTAACTAGCGGGCCCTTGGTCTACGTAGGTTAACTAGCAGGCCTTTGGACTATGTAAGTTAACTAGAGAGCACTTTGATGATTCTGGTTAACTACCGGGCACTTGGACTATCTAGGTTAACTAGCGGGTACTTGGACTATCTAGGTTAACTAGGGCGCGCTTGGACTATGTAGGTTCCCTAGCGGGCATTTGGACTATATAGGTTACCTAGCGGGCACTTGGACTATGTAGTTTCCCTAGCGGGCATTTGAATTATTTAGGTTACCTAGTGGGCACTTTGACTATGTAGGTTATCTAGCGGGCACTTGGACTACATAGGTTAACTAGAAGGCACTTGGACTATCAAGGTTACCTAGCGGGCTCTTGGACTATGTAGGTTACCAGCGGGCACTTGGACTATCTAGGTTAACGAACGTGCACTTGGACTATGTAGGTAACCTAGCGGGCACTTGGACTGTCTAGGTTACCTAGCGGACATTTGGATTATCTAGGTTACCTAGTGGGCACTTGGACTATGTAGGTTAACTAGCGGACACTTCGACTAATTAGGTTATCTAACGGGCAACTGGACTATCTAGGTTACCTAGCGGGGACTTGGACTATGGAGGTTCCCTAGCGGGCACTTGGACTATCTAGGTTAACTAACGGGCACTTGGACTATGTAGGTTGCCTAGCGAGCACTTGGACTACGTAGGTTCCCTAGCGGGCACTTAAACTATGTAGGTTCCCTATCGGGTACTTGGACTGTCTAGGTTAACTAGCGGGCAATTAGACTGTCTAGGTTACATAGTGGGAACTTGGACTATGTATGTTCCCCAGCGGGCACTTGGGCTATGTAGGTTAACGAACGGGCACTTGGACTATGTAGGTTAATGAACGGGCACTTGGACTATGTAGTTTACCTAGCAGGCACCAGGACTATGTACGTTCCCTAGCGGGCACTAGGGCTATCTACGTTACCTAGCGGGCACTTGGACTATGTAGGTTAACGAATGGGCACTTTGACTATGTTGGTAACCTAGTGGTCACTTGGACAGTCTAGGTTACCTAGCGGGAACTTGGACTATGTAGGTTAACTAGCGGGCACTTGGACTATCTAGGTTAACTAGCGGGCCCTTGGTCTATGTAGGTTAACTAGCAGGCCTTTGGACTATGTAAGTTAACTAGAGGGCACTTTGATGATTCTGGTTAACTACCGGGCACTTGGACTATCTAGGTTAACTAGCGGGCACTTGGACTATCTAGGTTAACTAGCGCGCGCTTGGACTATGTAGGTTCCCTAGCGGGCATTTGGACTATATAGGTTACCTTGCGGGCACTTGGACTATGTAGGTTACCTAGCGGGCACTTGGACTATCAAGGTTAACTAGCGGGCACTTGGATTATCTAGGTTTACTAACGGGAACCTGGACTATGTAAGTTCCAGAGCGAGCAATTCGACTATGTAGGTTCCCTAGCGGGCACTTGGACTATCTAGGTTCCGTAAAGGGCACTTGGACTATCTAGGTTATCGAACTGGCACTTGCACTATCTAGGTTACCTAGCGGGCACTTGGACTATGTAGGTTAACTAGCGGACAATTGGACGATCTAGGTTAACTAGCGGACACTTGCACTATGTGGGTTACCTAGCGGGCACTTGGACTATCTAGGTTAACTAGCGGGCACTTTGACAATGTAGGTTAACTAGCGGACACTTCGACTATCTAGGTTATCTAACGGGCAATTGGACTATCTAGGTTACCTAGCGGGCACTTGGACTATGGAGGTTCCCTAGCGGGCACTTGGACTATTTAGGTTACCTAGCAGGCACTTTGACTACCTAGGTTAACTAACGGGCACTTGGACTATGTAGGTTGCCTAGCGAGCACTTGGACTACGTAGGTTCCCTAGCGGGCACTTAGACTATGTAGGTTCCCTATCGGGTACTTGGACTGTCTAGGTTAACTAGCGGGCAATTGGACTGTCTAGGTTACCTAGTGGGCACTAGGACTATGTATGTTCCCTAGCGGGCATTGGGCTATGTAGGTTAACGAACAGGCACTTGGAGTATGCAGGTTAATGAACGGACACTTGAATTATGTAGTTTACCTAGCAGGCACTTGGACTATGTAGTTTAACTAGTGGGCACTTGGACTATCTAGGTTACCTAAGGGCACTTGAACTATGTACGTCCCCTAGCGGGCACTTGGGCTATCTACGTTACCTAGCGGGCACTTGGACTATGTAGGTTAACTAGCGGGCTCTTGGACTATGTAGGTAACCTAGCGGTCACTTGGACAGTCTAGGTTACCTAGCGGGCACTTGGATTATCTAGGTTAACGAACGGGCACTTGGACTATGTAGGTTACCTAGCCGCCACTTGGACTATCTAGGTTAGCTAACAGGCACTTGGATTATCTAGGTTCCCTAGCGGGCACTTGTACTATCTAGGTTACCTAGCTGGCACTTGGACTATGTAGGTCAACTATCGGGCCCTTGGACTATCTAGGTTAGCTAACGGGCACTTGGACTTTGTATGTTCCAGAGCGGGCACTTGGATTATGTAGGTTGCCTAGCGGGCATTTAGACTATGTAGGTTTCCTTGCGGGCATTTGGACTCTGTAGGTTACCTAGCGGGCACTTGGACTATGTAGTTTCCCTAACGGGCACTTGGACTATGTAGGTTCCCTAGCGGTCACGTGGACTATGTAGGCTCCCTAGAAGACAATTGGACTATGTAGGTTAACTAGCGGGCACTTGGACTATCCAGGTTACCAAGCGGGCACTTGGACTATGTAAGTTACCCAATGGGCACTTGGACTATCTAGGTTAACGAACGGACACTTGGACTATGTAGGTTAGTTATCAGGCACTTGGACTACCTAGGTTACCTAGCGGACACTTGGACGATTTAGGTTAACTAGCGGGCACTTGGACTATCAAGGTTACCTAGCGGGCTCTTGGACTATGTAGGTTACCAGCGGGCACTTGGACTATCTAGGTTAACAAACGTGCACTTCGACTATGTAGGTAACCTAGCAGGCACTTGGACTGTCTAGGTTACCTAGCGGACATTTGGACTATCTAGGTTACCTAGTGGGCACTTGGACTATGTAAGTTAACTAGCGGACACTTCGACTAATTAGGTTATCTAACGGGCAACTGGACTATCTAGGTTACCTAGCGGGGACTTGGACTATGGAGGTTCCCTAGCGGGCACTTGGACTATTTAGGTTACCTAGCAGGCACTTTGACTATCTAGGTTAACTAACGGGCACTTGGACTATGTAGGTTGCCTAGCGAGCACTTGGACTACGTAGGTTCCCTAGCGGGCACTTGGACTGTCTAGCTTAACTAGCGGGCAATTGGACTGTCTAGGTTACCTAGTGGGCACTTGGACTACGTATGTTCGTAGCGGGCATGGGGCTATGTAGGTTAACGAACAGGCACTTGGACTATGTAGGTTAATGAACGGGCACTTGGACTATGTAGTTTACCTAGCAGGCACTTGGACTATGTAGGTTAATTAGAGGGCACTTGGACTATCTAGGTTACCTAAGGGCACTTGAACTATGTACGTTCCCTAGCGGGCACTTGGGCTATCTACGTTACCTAGCGGGCACTTGGACTATGTAGGTTAACTAGCGGGCACTTGGACTATGTAGGTAACCTAGCGGTCACTTGGACAGTCTAGGTTACCTAGCGGGCACTTGGATTATCTAGGCTAACGAACGGGCACTTGGACTATGTAGGTTACCTAGCCGCCACTTGGAATATCTAGGTTAGCTAACAGGCACTTGGATTAACTAGGTTCCCTAGCGGGCACTTGTACTATCTAAGTTACCTAGCTGGCACTTGGAGTATGTAGGTCAACTATCGGGTCCTTGGACTATCTAGGTTAGCTAACGGGGACTTGGACTTTGTATGTTCCAGAGCGGGCACTTGGATTATGTAGGTTGCCTAGCGGGCATTTAGACTATGTAGGTTTCCTTGCGGGCATTTGGCCTCTGTAGGTTACCTAGCGGGCACTTGGACTATGTAGTTTCCCTAACGGGCACTTGGACTATGTAGGTTCCCTAGCGGTCACGTGGACTATGTAGGCTCCCTAGAAGACACTTGGACTATGTAGGTTAACTAGCGGGCACTTGGACTATCCAGGTTACCAAGCGGGCACTTGGACTATGTAGGTTACTCAATGGGCACTTGGACTATCTAGGTTAACGAACGGACACTTGGACTATGTAGGTTAGTTATCAGGCACTTGGACTATCTAGGTTACCTAGCAGACACTTGGACGATTTAGGTTAACTAGCGGGCACTTGGACTATCTAGGTTAAGTAGCAGGCCCTTGGACTATCTAGGTTTACTAGCGGGCACTTAGACTATCTAGGTTAACTAACGGGCACTTGGACTATGTAGTTTCCCTAGCGGGCATTTGAATTATTTAGGTTACCTAGTGGGCACTTGGACTATGTAGGTTATCTAGCGGGCACTTGGACTACGTAGGTTAACTAGAAGGCACTTGGACTATCAAGGTTACCTAGCGGGCTCTTGGACTATGTAGGTTACCAGCGGGCACTAGAACTATCTAGGTTAACGAACGTGCACTTGGACTATGTAGGTAACCTAGCGGGCACTTGGACTGTCTAGGTTACCTAGCGGACATTTGGACTATCTAGATTACCTAGTGGGCACTTGGACTATGTAGGTTAATTAGCGGACACTTCGACTAATTAGGTTATCTAACGGGCAATTGGACTATCTAGGTTCCCTAGCGGGCACTTGGACTATTTAGGTTACCTAGCAGGCCTTTTGACTATCTAGGTTAACTAACGGGCACTTGGACTATGTAGGTTGCCTCGCGAGCACTTGGACTACGTAGGTTCCCTAGCGGGCACTTAGACTATGTAGGTTCCCTATCGGGTACTTGGACTGTCTAGGTTAACTAGCGGGCAATTAGACTGTCTAGGTTACATAGTGGGCACTTGGACTATGCATTTTCCCTAGCGGGCACTTGGGCTATGTAGGTTAACGAACGGGCACTTGGACTATGTAGGTTAATGAACGGGCACTTGGACTATGTAGTTTACCTAGCAGGCACTTGGACTATGTACGATCCCTAGCGGGCACTTGGGCTATCTACGTTACCTAGCGGGCACTTGGACTATGTAGGTTAACGAACGGGCACTTGGACTATGTAGGTAACCTAGTGGTCACTTGGACAGTCTAGGGTACCTAGCGGGAACTTGGACTATGTAGGTTAACTAGCGGGCACTTGGACTATCCAGGTTACCAAGCGGGCACTTGGACTATGTAGGTTACCCAATGGGCACTTGGACTATCTAGGTTAACGAACGGACACTTGGACTATGTAGGTTAGTTATCAGGCACTTGGACTATCTAGGTTACCAAGCAGACACTTGGACGATTTAGGTTAACTAGCGGGCACTTGGACTATCTAGGTTAAGTAGCAGGCCCTTGGACTATCTAGGTTTACTAGCGGGCACTTGGACTATCTAGGTTACCTAGCGGGCACTTGGATTATCTAGGTTAACGAACGGGCACTTGGACTATGTAGGTTACCTTGCCGCCACTTGGACTATCTAGGTTAGCTAACAGGCACTTGGATTATCTAGGTTCCCTAGCGGGCACTTGTACTATCTAGGTTACCTAGCTGGCACTTGGACTATGTAGGTCAACTATCTGGCCCTTGGACTATCTAGGTTAGCTAACGGGCACTTGGACTTTGTATGTTCCAGAGCGGGCACTTGGATTATGTAGGTTGCCTAGCGGGCATTTAGACTATGTAGGTTTCCTTGCGGGCATTTGTTCTCTGTAGGTTACCTAGCGGGCACTTGGAATATGTAGTTTCCCTAACGGGCACTTGGACTATGTAGGTTCCCTAGCGGTCACGTGGACTATGTAGGCTCCCTAGAAGACACTTGGACTATGTAGGTTAACTAGCGGGCACTTGGACTATCCAGGTTACCAGGCGGGCACTTGGACTATGTAGATTACCCAATGGGCACTTGGACTATCTAGGTTAACTATCGGGCACTTGGACTATCTAGGTTACCTAGCAGGCACTTGGATTATGAAGGATCCCTAGCGGGCACTTGGACTATCTAGGTTACCTAGCGGACACGTGGACTATGTAGGTTAACTAGCGGACACTTGCACGATCTAGGTTAACTAGCGGGCCCTTGCACTATGTAGGTTAACTAGCTGGCCCATGGATTATGTAGGTTTACTAGCAGGCACTTGGAGTATCTAGGTTAACTAGCGGGCACTTGGACTATGTAGTTTCCCTAGCGGGCATTTGGACTATTAAGTTTACCAAGCGGGAACTTGGACTATGTAGGTTACCTAGCGGGCACTTGGACTATCTAGGTTAACTAGCAGGCACTTTGACTATCTAGGTTAACTAAAGGGCACTTGGACTATGTAGGTTGCCTAGCGGGCACATGGACTGTGTAGGTTCCCTAGCGGGCACTTGGATTATGTAAGTTCCCTATCGGGCACTTGGATTATGTAGGTTCCCTATCGGGCACTTGGACTATGTAGTTTAAGTAGGGGGCACTAGGACTGTCTAGGTAACCTAGCGGGCACTTGGACTATGTAGGATCCCTATCAGACATTGGTACTACTTAGGTTAACTAGCGGGAAATTTGACTATGTAGGTTAAATAGCGGGCACTTGGACTATCTAAGTTTCCTAGCAGGCACATGGACTATGTACGTCCCCTAGTGGGCAATTGGACTATCTAGGTTAACTAACGGGCACTAGGACTATCTAGGTTAACTAGCGAGCACTTGGACTATCTAGGTTACCTAGAAGGCACTTGGATTACGAAGGATCCCTAGCGGGCACTTGGACAATCTAGGTTAACTAGCGGGCACTTGGACAATCTAGGTTAACTAGCGGGCACTTGGACGATGTAGGTTGCCTAGCGAGCACTTGGACTATGTAGGTTCCCTAGCGGGCAATTGGACTATGTAGGTTCCCTATCGGATACTTGGACAGTCTAGGTTAACTAGCAGGCAATTGGACTGTCTAGGTTACCTAGTGGGCACTTGGAGTATGTACGTTCCCTAGCGGGCACTTGGGCTATCTACGTTACCTAGCGGGCACTTGGACTATGTAGGTTAACGAACGGGCACTTGGACTATGTAGGTTAATGAACGGGCACTTGGATTATGTAGTTTACCTAGCAGGTACTTGGACTATGTAGGTTAATTAGCGGGCACTTGGACTATCTAGGTTACCTACGGGCACTTGGACTATGTACCTTCCCTAGCGGGCACTTGGACTATTTAGGTTACCTAGCAGGCACTTTGACTATCTAGGTTAACTAACGGGCACTTGGACTATGTAGGTTGCCTAGCGAGCACTTGGACTATGTAGGTTCCCTAGCGGGCAATTGGACTATGTAGGTTCCCTATCGGATACTTGGACTGTCTAGGTTAACTAGCAGGCAATTGGACTGTCTAGGTTACCTAGTGGGCACTTGGAGTATGTACGTTCCCTAGCGGGCACTTGGGCTATCTACGTTACCTAGCGGGCACTTGGACTATGTAGGTTAATGAACGGGCACTTGGATTATGTAGTTTACCTAGCAGGTACTTGGACTATGTAGGTTAATTAGCGGGCACTAGGACTATCTAGGTTACCTACGGGCACTTGGACTATGTACCTTCCCTAGCGGGCACTTGGGCTATCTACGTTACCTAGCGGGCACTTGGACTATGTAGGTTAACGAACGGGCACTTGGACTATGTAGGTAACCTAGTGGTCACTTGGACTGTCTAGGTTACCTAGCGGGAACTTGGACTATGTAGGTTAACTAGCGGGCACTTGGACTATCTAGGTTAACTAGCAGGCCTTTGGACTATGTAAGTTAACTAGAGGGCACTTTGATGATCCTGGTTAACTAGCGGGCACTTGGACTATCTAGGTTAACTAGCGCGCGCTTGGACTATGTAGGTTCCCTAGCGGACATTTGGACTATATAGGTTACCTAGAGGGCACTTGGACTATGTAGGTTACCTAGCGGGCACTTGGACTATCTAGGTTAACTAGCGGGCACTTGGATTATCTAGGTTAACTAACGGGCACTTGGACAATGTATGTTCCAGAGCGGGCAAATGGACTACGTAGGTTCCCTAGCGGGCACTTGGACTATCTAGGTTCCCTAAAGGGCACTTGGACTATCTAGGTTACCGAACGGGCACTTGGACTATTTAGGTTACCTAGCGGGCACTTGGACTATGTAGGTTAACTAGCAGACAATTGGACGATCTAGGTTAACTAGCGGACACATGCACTGTGTAGGTTGCCTAGCAGGCACTTGGACTATGTAGCTTACCTAACGGGCACTTTGACTATCTAGGTTACCTATCAGGCACTTGGACTATGTAGGTTAACTAGCGGGCACTTGCACTCTCTAGGTTACCTAGGGGGCACTTGGACTATGTACCTTCCCTAGCGGGCACTTGGACTATCTACGTTAACTAGCGGCACTTGGACTATGTAGGTTACCTAGCAGACACTTGCACTATGTAGGTTACCTAGCGGGCAATTGGACTATGTAGGTTAACTAGAGGACACTTGGACGATCTAGGTTAACTAGGGGGCCATTGGACGATCTAGGTTTACTAACGGGCACTTGGATTACCAAAGTTAACAATCGAGCCCTTGGACTATGTAGGTTAACTAGTGGGCCCTTGGACTATCTAGGTTACCTAGATAGCACTTGGAGTATGTAGGTTCCTAGCGGGCACTTGGACTATCTAGGTTAACGAATGGGCACTTGGACTGTCTAGGTTACATAGCGGGCACTTGGACTTCTAGGTTGACGAACGGGCACTTGGACTATGTGTGTAGCCTAGCGGGCACTTGGACTACCTAGGTTAGGTAACGGGCACTTGGACTATCTAGGTTACCTAGCGGGAACGTGGACAATGTAGGTTACCTCGCAGGTACTTGGACTATCTAGGTTCCCTAGCGGGCACTTGTACTATCTAGGTTACCTAGCTGGCACTTGGACTATGTAGGTCAACTATTGGGCCCTTGGACTATCTAGGTTAGCTAACGGGCACTTGGACTTTGTATGTTCCAGAGCGGGCACTTGGATTATGTAGGTTGCCTAGCGGCATTTAGACTATGTAGGTTTCCTTGCGTGGATTTGGACTCTGTAGGTTACCTAGTGGGCACTTGGACTATGTAGTTTCCCTAACGGGTACTTGGACTATGTAGGTTCCCTAGCGGTCACGTGGACTATGTAGGCTCCGTAGAAGTCACTTGGACTATGTAGGTTAACTAGCGGGCACTTGGACTATCCAGGTTACCAGGCAGGCACTTGGACTATGTAGGTTACCCAATGGGCACTTGGACTATGTAGTTTTCCTAGCGGGCATTTGGATTATTTAGGTTACCTAGTGGGCACTTGGACTATGTAGGTTACCTAGCGGGCACTTGGACTACGTAGGTTAACTAGAAGGCACTTGGACTATCAAAGTTACCTAGCGGGCCCTTGGACTCTGTAGGTTACCAGCGGGCACTTGGACTATCTAGGTTAACGAACGTGCACTTGGACTATGTAGGTAACCTAGCAGGCACTTGGACTGTCTAGGTTACCTACCGGGCACTTGGACTATCTAGGTTAACGAACGGGCACTTGGACTATGTAGGTTAACTATAGGACACTTCGACTATCTAGGTTATATAACGGGCAATTGGACTATCTAGGTTACCTAACGGGCACTTGGACTATGGAGGTTCCCTAGCGGGCACTTGGACTATTTAGGTTACCTAGCAGGCACTTTGACTATCTAGGTTAACTAACGGGCACTTGGACGATGTAGGTTGCCTAGCGAGCACTTGGACTATGTAGGATCCCTAGCGGGCAATTGGACTATGTAGGTTCCCTATCGGGTACTTGGACTGTCTAGGTTAACTAGCGGGCAATTGGACTGTCTAGGTTACCTAGTGGGCACTTGGAGTATGTACGTTCCCTAGCGGGCACTTAGGCTATCTACGTTCCCTAGCGGCCACTTGGACTATGTAGGTTAACGAACGGGCACTTGGACTAAGTAGGTTAACGAACGGGCACTTGGATTATGTAGTTTACCTAGCAGGTACTTGGACTATGTCGGTTAACTAGCAGGCACTTGGACTATCTAGGTTACCTACGGACACTTGGACTATGTACCTTCCCTAGCGGGCACTTGGGCTATCTACGTTACCTAGCGGGCACTTGGACTATGTAGGTTAACGAACGGGCACTTGGACTATGTAGGTAACCAAGTGGTCACTTGGACTGTCTAGGTTACCTAGCAGGAACTTGGACTATGTAGGTTAACTAGCGGGCACTTGGACTATCTAGGTTAATTAGCAGGCCTTTGGACTATGTAAGTTAACTAGAGGGCACTTTGATGATCCTGGTTAACTAGCGGGCACTTGGACTATCTAGGTTAACTAGCGCACGCTTGGACTATGTAGGTTCTCTAGCGTGCATTTGGACTATATAGGTTACCTAGCGGCACTTGGACTATGTAGGTTACCTAGCGGGCACTAGGACTATCTAGGTTAACTAGCGGGCACTTGGATTATCTAGGTTAACTAACGGGCACTTGGACAATGTATGTTCCAGAGCGGGCAATTGGACTATGTAGGTTCCCTAGCGGGCAATTGGACAATCTAGGTTCCCTAAAGGGCACTTGGACTATGTAGGTTAACTAGCGGACAATTGGACGATCTAGGTTAACTAGCGGACACTTGCACTATGTAGGTTACCAAGCAGGCTCTTGGACTATCTAGGTTACCTAGCGGGCACTTTGACTATGTAGGTTAACTAGCGGAACTTGCACTATGCAGGTTACCTAGCGGGCACTTGGACTATGTAGGTTAACTAGCAGGCCCTTGGACTATCTAGGTTACCTAGGAGGCACTTGGATTATGTAGGTTAACTAGCGGGCACTTGCACTCTCTAGGTTACCTAGGGGGCACTTGGACTATGTACCTTCCCTAGCGGGCACTTGGACTATCTACGTTAACTAGCGGCACTTGGACTATGTAGGTTACCTAGCAGACACTTGCACTATGTAGGTTACCTAGCGGGCACTTGACTATGTAGGTTAACTAGAGGACACTTGGACGATCTAGGTTAACTAGGGGGCACTTGGACGATCTAGGTTTACTAATGGGCACTTGGATTATCAAACTTAACAATTGAGCCCTTGGACTATGTAGGTTAACTAGTGGGCCCTTGGACTATCTAGGTTACCTAGATAGCACTTGGAGTATATAGGTTCCCTAGCGGGCACTTAGACAATCTAGGTTAACGAATGGGCACTTGCACTGTCTAGGTTACATAGCGGGCACTTGGACTTCTAGGTTAATGAACGGGCACTTGGACTATGTATGTAGCCTTGCTGGCACTTGGACTATCTAGGTTAGGTAACGGGCACTTGGACTATCTAGGTTACCTAGCGGGAACGTGGACAATGTAGGTTACCTAGCAGGCACATGGACTATCTAGGTTAACTAACGGGCACTTTCACTATCTAGGATACCTAGCGGGCACTTGGACTATGTAGGTTAAATAGCGGGCACTTGGACTATCTAGGTTACCTAAAGGGCACTTGGACTATGTAGGTTAACTAGCGGGCATTTGGACTATGTAGGTTACCTAGCGGGCACTTGGACTGTCTAGGTTACCTTGCGGGCACTTGAATTATCTAGGTTAACGAACGGGCACTTCGACTATGTAGGTTACCTAGCCGCCACTTGGACTATCTAGGTTAGCTAACAGGCACTTGGATTATCTAGGTTCCCTAGCGGGCACTTGTACTATCTAGGTTACCTAGCTGGCACTTGGACAATGTAGGTCAACTATCGGGCCCTTGGACTATCTAGGTTAGCTAACGGGCACTTGGACTTTGTATGTTCCAGAGCGGGCACTTGGATTATGTAGGTTGCCTAGCGGGCATTTAGGCTATGTAGGTTTCCTTGCTGGCATTTGGACTCTGTAGGTTACCTAGCGGGCACTTGGACTATGTAGTTTCCCTAACGGGCACTTGGACTATGTAGGTTCCCTAGCGGTCACGTGGACTATGTAGGCTCCCTAGAAGACACTTGGACTATGTAGGTTAACTAGCGGGCACTTGGACTATCCAGGTTACCAAGCGGGCACTTGGACTATGTAGGTTACCCAATGGGCACTTGGACTATCTAGGTTAACGAACGGACACTTGGACTATGTAGGTTACTTATCAGGCAATTGGACTATCTAGGTTACCTAGCGGACACTTGGACGATTTAGGTTAACTAGCGGGCACTTGGACTATCTAGGTTAAGTAGCAGGCCCTTGGACTATCTAGGTTTACTAGCGGGCACTTGGACTATCTAGGTTAACTAACGGGCACTTGGACTATGTAGTTTCCCTAGCGGGCATTTGGATTATTTAGGTTACCTAGTGGGCACTTGGACTATGTAGGTTATCTTGCGGGCACATGGACTACGTAGGTTAACTAGAAGGCACTTGGACTATCAAGGTTACCTAGCGGGCTCTTGGACTATGTAGGTTACCAGCGGGCACTTGGACTATCTAGGTTAACGAACGTGCACTTGGACTATGTAGGTAACCTAGCGGGCACTTGGACTGTCTAGGTTACCTAGCGGACATTTGGACTATCTAGGTTACCTAGTGGGCACTTGGACTATGTAGGTTAACTAGCGGACCCTTCGACTATCTAGGTTATCTAACGGGCAATTGGACTATCTAGGTTACCTAGCGGGCACTTGGACTATAGAGGTTCCCTACGGGCACTTGGACTATTTAGGTTACCTAGCAGGCACTTTGACTATCTAGGTTAACTAACGGGCACTTGGACTTTGTAGGTTGCCTAGCGAGCACTTGGACTACGTAGGTTCCCTAGCGCGCACTTAGACTATGTAGGTTCCCTTTCGGGTACTTGGACTGTCTAGGTTAACTAGCGGGCAATTGGACTGTCTAGGTTACCTAGCGGGCACTTGGACTATGTATGTTCCCTAGCGGGCATTGGGCTATGTAGGTTAACGAACGGACACTTGGACTATGTAGGTTAATGAACGGGCACTTGGACTATGTAGTTTACCTAGCAGGCACTTGGACTATGTAGGTTAACTAGTGGGCACTTGGACTATCTAGGTTACCTAAGGGCACTTGAACTATGTACGTTCCCTAGCGGGCACTTGGGCTATCTACGTTACCTAGCGGGCACTTGGACTATGCAGGTTAACTAGCGGGCACTTGGACTATGTAGGTAACCTAGCGGTCACTTGGACAGTCTAGGTTACCTAGCGGGCACTTGGATTATCTAGGTTAACGAACGGGCACTTGGACTATGTAGGTTACCTAGCCGCCACTTGGAATATCTAGGTTAGCTAACAGGCACTTGGATTATCTAGGTTCCCTAGCGGGCACTTGTACTATCTAGGTTACCTAGCTGGCACTTGGACTATGTAGGTCAACTATCGGGCCCTTGGACTATCTAGGTTAGCTAACGGGCACTTGGACTTTGTATGTTCCAGAGCGGGCACTTGGATTATGTAGATTGCCTAGCGGGCATTTAGACTATGTAGGTTTCCTTGCGGGCATTTGGACTCTGTAGGTTACCTAGCGGGCACTTGAAATATGTAGTTTCCCTAACGGGCACTTGGACTATGTAGGTTAACTAGCGGACACTTCGACTAATTAGGTTATCTAACGGGCAACTGGACTATCTAGGTTACCTAGCGGGGACTTGGACTATGGAGGTTCCCTAGCGGGCACTTGGACTATCTAGGTTAACTAACGGGCACTTGGACTATGTAGGTTGCCTAGCGAGCACTTGGACTACGTAGGTTCCCTAGCGGGCACTTAAACTATGTAGGTTCCCTATCGGGTACTTGGACTGTCTAGGTTAACTAGCGGGCAATTAGACTGTCTAGGTTACATAGTGGGAACTTGGACTATGTATGTTCCCCAGCGGGCACTTGGGCTATGTAGGTTAACGAACGGGCACTTGGACTATGTAGGTTAATGAACGGGCACTTGGACTATGTAGTTTACCTAGCAGGCACCAGGACTATGTACGTTCCCTAGCGGGCACTAGGGCTATCTACGTTACCTAGCGGGCACTTGGACTATGTAGGTTAACGAATGGGCACTTTGACTATGTTGGTAACCTAGTGGTCACTTGGACAGTCTAGGTTACCTAGCGGGAACTTGGACTATGTAGGTTAACTAGCGGGCACTTGGACTATCTAGGTTAACTAGCGGGCCCTTGGTCTATGTAGGTTAACTAGCAGGCCTTTGGACTATGTAAGTTAACTAGAGGGCACTTTGATGATTCTGGTTAACTACCGGGCATTGGACTATCTAGGTTAACTAGCGGGCACTTGGACTATCTAGGTTAACTAGCGTGCGCTTGGACTATGTAGGTTCCCTAGCGGGCATTTGGACTATATAGGTTACCTTGCGGGCACTTGGACTATGTAGGTTACCTAGCGGGCACTTGGACTATCAAGGTTAACTAGCGGGCACTTGGATTATCTAGGTTTACTAACGGGAACCTGGACTATGTATGTTCCAGAGCGAGCAATTCGACTATGTAGGTTCCCTAGCGGGCACTTGGACTATCTAGGTTCCGTAAAGGGCACTTGGACTATCTAGGTTATCGAACTGGCACTTGCACTATCTAGGTTACCTAGCGGGCACTTGGACTATGTAGGTTAACTAGCGGACAATTGGACGATCTAGGTTAACTAGCGGACACTTGCACTATGTGGGTTACCTAGCGGGCACTTGGACTATCTAGGTTAACTAGCGGGCACTTTGACAATGTAGGTTAACTAGCGGACACTTCGACTATCTAGGTTATCTAACGGGCAATTGGACTATCTAGGTTACCTAGCGGGCACTTGGACTATGGAGTTTCCCTAGCGGGCACTTGGACTATTTAGGTTACCTAGCAGGCACTTTGACTATCTAGGTTAACTAACGGGCACTTGGACTATGTAGGTTGCCTAGCGAGCACTTGGACTACGTAGGTTCCCTAGCGGGCACTTAGACTATGTAGGTTCCCTATCGGGTCCTTGGACTGTCTAGGTTAACTAGCGGGCAATTGGACTGTCTAGGTTACCTAGTGGGCACTTGTACTATGTATGTTCCCTAGCGGGCATTGGGCTATGTAGGTTAACGAACAGGCACTTGGAGTATGCAGGTTAATGAACGGACACTTGAATTATGTAGTTTACCTAGCAGGCACTTGGACTATGTAGTTTAACTAGTGGGCACTTGGACTATCTAGGTTACCTAAGGGCACTTGAACTATGTAAGTCCCTAGCGGGCACTTGGGCTATCTACTTACCTAGCGGGCACTTGGACTATGTAGGTTAACTAGCGGGCTCTTGGACTATGTAGGTAACTAGCGGTCACTTGGACAGTCTAGGTTACCAGCGGGCACTTGGATTATCTAGGTTAACGAACGGGCACTTGGACTATGTAGTTACCTAGCCGCCACTTGGACTATCTAGTTAGCTAACAGCACTTGGATTATCTAGGTTCCCTAGCGGGCACTTGTACTATCTAGTACCTAGCTGGCACATGACTATGTAGGTCAACTATCGGGCCCTTGGAATCTAGGTTAGCTAACGGGCACTTGGACTTTGTATGTTCCAGAGCGGGCACTTGGATTATGTAGGTTGCCTAGAGGGCATTTAGACTATGTAGGTTTCCTTGCGGGCATTTGGACTCTGTAGGTTACCTAGCGGGCACTTGGAATATGTAGTTTCCCTAAAGGGCACTTGGACTATGTAGGTTCCCTAGCGGTCACGTGGACTATGTAGGCTCCCTAGAAGACAATTGGACTATGTAGGTTAACTAGCGGGCACTTGGAATATCCAGGTTACCAAGCGGGCACTTGGACTATGTCGGTTACCCAATGGGCACTTGGACTATCTAGGTTAACGAACGGACACTTGGACTATGTAGGTTAGTAATCAGGCACTTGGACTACCTAGGTTACCTAGCGGACACTTGGACGATTTAGGTTAACTAGCGGGCACTTGGACTATCAAGGTTACCTAGCGGGCTCTTGGACTATGTAGGTTACCAGCGGGCACTTGGACTATCTAGGTTAACAAACGTGCACTTCGACTATGTAGGTAACCTAGCGGGCACTTGGACTGTCTAGGTTACCTAGCGGACATTTGGACTATCTAGGTTACCTAGTGGGCACTTGGACTATGTAGGTTAACTAGCGGACACTTCGACTAATTAGGTTATCTAACGGGCAATTGGACTATCTAGGTTACATAGCGGGGACTTGGACTATGGAGGTTCCCTAGCGGGCACTTGGACTATTTAGGTTACCTAGCAGGCACTTTGACTGTCTAGGTTAACTAACGGGCACTTGGACTATGTAGGTTGCCTAGCGAGCACTTGGACTACTTAGGTTCCCTAGCGGGCACTTAGACTATGTAGGATCCCTATCGGGTACATGGACTGTCTAGGTTAACTAGCGGGCAATTAGACTGTCTAGGTTACATAGTGGGCACTTGGACTATGCATGTTCTCTAGCGTGCACTTGGGCTATGTAGGTTAACGAACGGGCACTTGGACTATGTAGGTTAATGAACGGGCACTTGGACTATGTAGTTTACCTAGCAGGCACTTGGACTATGTACGTTCCCTAGCGGGCACTTGGGCTATCTACGTTACCTAGCGGGCACTTGGACTATGTAGGTTAACGAACGGGCACTTGGACTATGTAGGTAACCTAGTGGTCACTTGGACAGTCTAGGTTACCTAGCGGGAACTTGGACTATGTAGGTTAACTAGCGGGCACTTGGACTATCTAGGTTAACTAGCGGGCCCTTGGTCTACGTAGGTTAACTAGCAGGCCTTTGGACTATGTAAGTTAACTAGAGAGCACTTTGATGATTCTGGTTAACTACCGGGCACTTGGACTATCTAGGTTAACTAGCGGGTACGTGGACTATCTAGGTTAACTAGCGCGCGCTTGGACTATGTAGGTTCCCTAGCGGGCATTTGGACTATATAGGTTACCTAGCGGGCACTTGGACTATGTAGGTTACCTAGCGGGCACTTGGACTATCAAGGTTAACTAGCGGGCACTTGGATTATCTAGGTTTACTAACGGGTACTTGGACTATGTATGATCCAGAGCGAGCAATTGGACTATGTAGGTTCCCTAGCGGGCACTTGGACTATCTAGGTTCCGTAAAGGGCACTTGGACTATCTAGGTTATCGAACTGGCACTTGCACTATCTAGGTTACCTAGCGGGCACTTGGACTATGTAGGTTAACTAGCGGACAATTGGACGATCTAGGTTAACTAGCGGACACTTGCACTATGTGGGTTACCTAGCGGGCACTTGGACTATCTAGGTTAACTAGCGGGCACTTTGACAATGTAGGTTAACTAGCGGACACTTCGACTATCTAGGTTATCTAACGGGCAATTGGACTATCTAGGTTACCTAGCGGGCACTTGGGACTATGGAGGTTCCCTAGCGGGCACTTGGACTAATTAGGTTACCTAGCAGGCACTTTGACTATCTAGGTTAACTAACGGGCACTTGGACTATGTAGGTTGCCTAGCGAGCACTTGGACTACGTAGGTTCCCTAGCGGGCACTTGGACTGTCTAGCTTAACTAGCGGGCAATTGGACTGTCTAGGTTACCTAGTGGGCACTTGGACTATGTATGTTCGTAGCGGGCATGGGGCTATGTAGGTTAACGAACAGGCACTTGGACTATGTAGGTTAATGAACGGGCACTTGGACTATGTAGTTTACCTAGCAGGCACTTGGAATATGTAGGTTAATTAGTGGGCACTTGGACTATCTAGGTTACCTAAGGGCACTTGAACTATGTACGTTCCCTAGCGGGCACTTGGGCTATCTACGTTACCTAGCGGGCACTTGGACTATGTAGGTTAACTAGCGGGCACTTGGACTATATAGGTAACCTAGCGGTCACTTGGACAGTCTAGGTTTACCTAGCGGGCACTTGGATTATCTAGTTTAACGAACGGGCACTTGGACTATGTAGGTTACCTAGCCGCCACTTGGACTATCTAGGTTAGCTAACAGGCACTTGGATTATCTAGGTTCTCTAGCGGGCACTTGTACTATCTAGGTTACCTAGCTGGCACTTGGACTATGTAGGTCAACTATCGGGCCCTTGGACTATCTAGGTTAGCTAACGGGCACTTGGACTTTGTATGTTCCAGAGCGGGCACTTGGATTATGTAGGTTGCCTAGCGGGCATTTAGACTATGTAGGTTTCCTTGCGGGTACTTGGACTATGTAGTTTCCCTAATGGGCACTTGGACTATGTAGGTTCCCTAGCGGTCTCGTGGACTATGTAGGCTCCCTAGAAGACACTTGGACTATGTAGGTTAACTAGCGGGCACTTGGACTATCCAGGTTACCAAGCGGGCACTTGGATTATGTAGGATACCCAATGGGCACTTGGACTATCTAGGTTAACGAACGGACACTTGGACTATGTAGGTTAGTTATCAGGCACTTGGACTATCTAGGTTGCCTAGCAGACACTTGGACGATTTAGGTTAACTAGCGGGCACTTGGACTATCTAGGTTAAGTAGCAGGCCCTTGGACTATCTACGTTTACTAGTGGGCACTTGGACTATCTAGGTTAACTAACGGGCACTTGGACTATGTAGTTTCCCTAGCGGGCATTTGAATTATTTAGGTTACCTAGTGGGCACTTGGACTATGTAGGTTATCTAGCGGGCACTTGGACTACGTAGGTTAACTAGAAGGCACTTGGACTATCAAGGTTACCTAGCGGGCTCTTGGACTATGTAGGTTACCAGCGGGCACTAGAACTATGTAGGTTAACGAACGTGCACTTGGACTATGTAGGTAACCTAGCGGGCACTTGGACTGTCTAGGTTACCTAGCGGACATTTGGACTATCTAGATTACCTAGTGGGCACTTGGACTATGTAGGTTAACTAGAGGACACTTCGACTAATTAGGTTATCTAACGGGCAATTGGACTATCTAAGTTAACTAGCGGGGACTTGGACTATGGAGGTTCCCTAGCGGGCACTTGGACTATTTAGGTTACCTAGCAGGCCTTTTGACTATCTAGGTTAACTAACGGGCACTTGGACTATGTAGGTTGCCTCGCGAGCACTTGGACTACGTAGGTTCCCTAGCGGGCACTTAGACTATGTAGGTTCCCTCTCGGGTACGTGGACTGTCTAGGTTAACTAGCGGGCAATTAGACTGTCTAGGTTACATAGTGGGCATTTGGACTATGCATGTTCCCTAGCGGGCACTTGGGCTATGTAGATTAACGAACGGGCACTTGGACTATGTAGGTTAATGAACGAGCACTTGGACTATGTAGTTTACCTAGCAGGCACTTGGACTATGTACGTTCCCTAGCGGGCACTTGGGCTATCTACGTTACCTAGCGGGCACTTGGACTATGTAGGTTAACGAACGGGCACTTGGACTATGTAGGTAACCTAGTGGTCACTTGGACAGTCTAGGTTACCTAGGGGGAACTTGGACTATGTAGGTTAACTAGCGGGCACTTGGACTATCCAGGTTACCAAGCGGGCACTTGGACTATGTAGGTTACCCAATGGGCACTTGGACTATCTAGGTTAACGAACGGACACTTGGACTATGTAGGTTAGTTATCAGGCACTTGGACTATCTAGGTTACCTAGCAGACACTTGGACGATTTAGGTTAACTAGCGGGCACTTGGACTATCTAGGTTAAGTAGCAGTCCCTTGGACTATCTAGGTTTACTAGCGGGCACTTGGACTATCTAGGTTAACTAACGGGCACTTGGACTATGTAGTTTCCCTAGCGGGCATTTGAATTATTTAGGTTACCTAGTGGGCACTTGGACTATGTAGGTTATCTAGCGGGCACTTGGACTACGTAGGTTAACTAGAAGGCACTTGGACTATCAAGGTTACCTAGCGGGCTCTTGGACTATGTAGGTTACCAGCGGGCACTAGAACTATCTAGGTTAACGAACGTGCACTTGGACTATGTAGGTAACCTAGCGGGCACTTGGACTGTCTAGGTTACCTAGCGGACATTTGGACTATCTAGGTTACCTAGTGGGCACTTGGACTATGTAGGTTAACTAGCGGACACTTCGACTAATTAGGTTATCTAACGGGCAATTGGACTATCTAGGTTACCCAGCGGGGACTTGGACTATGGAGGTTCCCTAGCAGGCACTTGGACTATTTAGGTTACCTAGCAGGCCGTTTGACTATCTAGGTTAACTAACGGGCACTTGGACTATGTAGGTTGCCTTGCGAGCACTTGGACTACGTAGCTTCCCTAGCGGGCACTTAGACTATGTAGGTTCCCTAGCGGGCACTTAGACTATGTAGGTTCCCTATCGGGTACTTGGACTGTCTAGGTTAACTAGCGGGCAATTAGACTGTCTAGGTTACATAGTGGGCACTTGGACTATGCATGTTCCCTAGCTGGCACTTGGGCTATGTAGGTTAACGAACGGGCACTTGGACTATGTAGGTTAATGAACGGGCACTTGGACTATGTAGTTTACCTAGCAGGCACTTGGACTATGTACGTTCCCTAGCGGGCACTTGGGCTATCTACGTTACCTAGCAGGCACTTGGACTATGTAGGTTAACGAACGGGCACTTGGACTATGTAGGTAACCTAGTGGTCACTTGGACAGTCTAGGTTACCTAGCGGGAACTTGGACTATGTAGGTTAACTAGCGGGCACTTGGACTATCTAGGTTAACTAGCGTGCCCTTGGTCTATGTAGGTTAACTAGCAGGCCTTTGGACTATGTAAGTTAACTAGAGGGCACTTTGATGATTCTGGTTAAGTACCGGGCACTTGGACTATCTAGGTTAACTAGCGGGCACTTGGACTATCTAGGTTAACTAGCGTGCCCTTGGTCTATGTAGGTTAACTAGCAGGCCTTTGGACTATGTAAGTTAACTAGAGGGCACTTTGATGATTCTGGTTAAGTACCGGGCACTTGGACTATCTAGGTTAACTAGCGGGCACTTGGACTATCTAGGTTAACTAGCGCGCGCTTGGACTATGTAGGTCCCCTAGCGGGCATTTGGACTATATAGGTTACCTAGCGGGCACTTGGATTATGTAGGTTACCTAGCGGGCACTTGGACTATCAAGGTTAACTATCGGGCACTTGGATTATCTAGGTTTACTAACGGAACTTGGACTATGTATGTTCCAGAGCGAGCAATTGGACTATGTAGGTTCCCTAGCGGGCACTTGGACTATCTAGGTTCCGTAAAGGGCACTTGGACTATCTAGGTTATCGAACTGGCACTTGCACTATCTAGGTTACCTAGCGGGCACTTGGACTATGTAGGTTAACTAGCGGACAATTGGACGATCTAGGTTAACTAGCGGACACTTGCACTATGTGGGTTACCTAGCGGGCACTTGGACTATCTAGGTTAACTAGCGGGCACTTTGACAATGTAGGTTAACTAGCGGACACTTGCACTATGTAGGTTACGTAGCGGGCACTTGGACTATATAGGTTAACTAGCAGGCCCTTGGACTATCTAGGTTACCTAGCAGGCACTTGGACTATGTAGGTTAACTAGCAGGCACTTGCACTCTCTAGGTTACCTAGCGGGCACTTGGACTATGTACCTTCCCTAGCGGGCACTTGGACTATCTATGTTAACTAGCGGGCACTTGGACTATGTAGGTTACCTAGCAGACACTTGCACTATATAGGTTACCTAGCGGGCACCTGGACAATGTAGGTTAACTAGAGGACACTTGGACGATCTATGTTAACTAGCGGGCACTTGGACGATCTAGGTTAACTAACTGGCACTTGGACTATCAAAGTTAACAAGCGAGCCCTTGGACTATGTAGGTTAACTAGCGGGCCCTTGGACTATCTAGGTTACCTAGATAGCACTTGGATTATATAGGTTCCCTAGCGGGCACTAGGACTATCTAGGTTAATGAACGGGCACTTGCACTGTATAGGTTACATAGCGGGCACTTGGACTTCTAGTTTAACTAACGGGCACTTGGACTATGTATGTTGCCTAGCGGGCACTTGGACTATCTAGGTTAGGTAACGGGTACTTGGACTATCTAGGATACCTAGGGGGAACTTGGACAATGTAGGTTACCTAGCAGGCACTTGAACAATCTAGGTTACCTAACGGGCACTTTCACTATCTAGGTTACCTAGCGGGCACTTGGACTATCTAGGTTAACGAACGGGCACTTGGAAAATGTAGGTTAACTAGCGGTCCGGTGGACTATGTAGGTTAACTAGCGGGAACTTGGACTATCTAGGTTGCCTAGCAGGCACTTGGACTATGTACATACCCTAGCACGCACTTGGATTATCTAGGTTACCTAGCGGGCACTTGGACTATGTACGTCCCCTAGTGGGCACTTGGACTATCTAGGTTAACTAACGGGCACGAGGACTATCTAGGTTAACTAGCGGGCACTTGGACTATCTAGGTTACCTAGCAGGCACTTGGATTATGAAGGATCGCTAGAGGGCACTTGGACTATCTAGGTTACCTAGCAGGCACTTGGATTATGAAGGATCACTACCGGGTACTTGTACTATCTAGGTTAACTAGCGGGCCCTTGCACTATGTAGGTTAACTTGCGGGCCCATGGATTATGTAGGTTTACTAGCAGGCACTTGTACTATCTCGGTTAACTAGCGGGCACTTGGACTATGTTGTTTCCCTAGCGGGCATTTGGACTATTTAAGTTACCAAGCGGGAACTTGGACTATGTAGGTTACCTAGCGGGCACTTGGACTATCAAGGTTACCTAGCAGGCACTTTGACTATCTAGGTTAACTAACGGGCACTTGGACTATGTAGGGTGACTAGAGGACACTTGGACTATCTAGTTTCCCTGTCGGGCACTAGGACTATGTAGGTTGCCTAGTGGGCACTTGGACTATGTAGGTTCCCTAGCGGGCACGTGGATTATGTAGGTTAACTAGCGGGCACTTGGACTGTCTAGGATACCTAGCGGGCAAATGGATTATCTAGGTTAGCGAATGGGCAATTGGACTATGTAGGTTACCTAGCCGCCACTTGGACTATCTAGGTTAGTCGGGGGCACTTGTACTATCTAGGTTACCTAGCTGGCACTTGGACTATGTAGGTCAACTAGCGGGCCCTTGGACTACCTAGGTTAGCTAACGTGAACTTAGATTATGTAGGTTAACTAGGGGGCACTGGGAATATGTAGGTTAACTAGTGGACACTTGCACTATGTAGGTTAACTAGCGGGCCCATGGACTATGTAGGTTTTCTAGCGGGCCCTTGGACTATCTAGGTTCCCTAAAGGGCACTTGGACTATCAGGTTACCGAACGGGCACTTGGACTATCTAGGTTACCTAGCGGGCACTTGGACTATGTAGGCTAACTAGGGTGCCCTTGGACGATCTAGGTTACCTAGCAGGCACTTTGACTATCTAGGTTAACTAACGGGCACTTGGACTATGTAGGGTGCCTAGCCGGCCCTTGGATTATGTAGGTTCCCTATCGGGCACTTGGACTATGTAGGTTAACTAGCGGGCACTTGGACTGTCTAGGTTACCTAGCGGGCAATTGGACTATGTAGGTTAACTAGCGGACAATTGGACGATCTAGGTTAACTAGCGGACACTTGTACTATGTAGGTTACCTAGCGGGCACTTGGACTATCTAGGTTAACTAGCGGGCACTTTGACTATGTAGGTTAAGTAGCGGACACTTGCACTATGTAGGTTACCTAGCGGGCACTTGGACTATGTAGGTTAACTAGCAGACCCTTGGACTATCTAGGTTACCTAGCAGGCACTTGGACTATGTAGGTTAACTAGCGGGCACTTGCACTCTCTAGATTACCTAGCGGGCACATGGACTATGTACCTTCCCTAGCGGGCACTTGTACTATGTAGGTTAACTAGCGGGCCCATGGATTATGTAGGTTTACTAACAGGCACTTGGACTATCTAGGTTAACTAGCAGGCACTTGGACTATGTAGTTTCCCTAGCGGGCATTTGGACTATTTAGGTTACCATCGGGAACTTGGACTATGTAGGTTACCTAGCGGGCACGTGGACTATGTACGTCCCCTAGTGGGCACTTGGACTATCTAGGTTAACTAATTGGCACTTGGAATATGTAGGTTGCCTAGCGGGCACTTGGACTATGTAGGTTTCCTATCGGGCACTTGGACTATGTAGGTTAACTAGCAGGCACTTGGACTGTCTAGGTAACCCAGCAGGCACTTGGACTATCTAGGTTAACTAACGGGCACTTGGACTATGTAGGTTGCCTAGCGGGCCCTTGGATTATGTAGGTTCCCTATCGGTCACTTGGACTATGTACGTTAACTAGCGGGCACTTGGACTGTCTAGGTTACCTAGCGGGCAATTGGACTATGTAGGTTAACTAGCGGACAATTGGACGATCTAGGTTAACTAGCGGACACTTGTACTATGTAGGTTACCTAGCGGGCACTTGGACTATGTAGGTCAACTAGCGGGCCCTTGGACTACCTAGGTTAGCTAACGTGAACTTAGATTATGTAGGTTAACTAGGGGGCACTGGGAATATGTAGGTTAACTAGTGGACACTTGCACTATGTAGGTTAACTAGCGGGCCCATGGACTATGTAGGTTTTCTAGCGGGCCCTTGGACTATCTAGGTTCCCTAAAGGGCACTTGGACTATCAGGTTAACGAACGGGCACTTGGACTATCTAGGTTACCTAGCGGGCACTTGGACTATGTAGGCTAACTAGGGGGCCCTTGGACGATCTAGGTTACCTAGCAGGCACTTTGACTATCTAGGTTAACTAACGGGCACTTGGACTATGTAGGTTGCCTAGCCGGCCCTTGGATTATGTAGGTTCCCTATCGGGCACTTGGACTATGTAGGTTAACTAGCGGGCACTTGGACTGTCTAGGTTACCTAGCGGGCAATTGGACTATGTAGGTTAACTAGCGGACAATTGGACGATCTAGGTTAACTAGCGGACACTTGTACTATGTAGGTTACCTAGCGGGCACTTGGACTATCTAGGTTAACTAGCGGGCACTTTGACTATGTAGGTTAAGTAGCGGACACTTGCACTATGTAGGTTACCTAGCGGGCACTTGGACTATGTAGGTTAACTAGCAGACCCTTGGACTATCTAGGTTACCTAGCAGGCACTTGGACTATGTAGGTTAACTAGCGGGCACTTGCACTCTCTAGATTACCTAGCGGGCACATGGACTATGTACCTTCCCTAGCGGGCACTTGTACTATGTAGGTTAACTAGCGGGCCCATGGATTATGTAGGTTTACTAACAGGCACTTGGACTATCTAGGTTAACTAGCAGGCACTTGGACTATGTAGTTTCCCTAGCGGGCATTTGGACTATTTAGGTTACCATCGGGAACTTGGACTATGTAGGTTACCTAGCGGGCACGTGGACTATGTACGTCCCCTAGTGGGCACTTGGACTATCTAGGTTAACTAATTGGCACTTGGAATATGTAGGTTGCCTAGCGGGCACTTGGACTATGTAGGTTCCCTATCGGGCACTTGGACTATGTAGGTTAACTAGCAGGCACTTGGACTGTCTAGGTAACCTAGCAGGCACTTGGACTATCTAGGTTAACTAACGGGCACTTGGACTATGTAGGTTGCCTAGCGGGCCCTTGGATTATGTAGGTTCCCTATCGGTCACTTGGACTATGTACGTTAACTAGCGGGCACTTGGACTGTCTAGGTTACCTAGCGGGCAATTGGACTATGTAGGTTAACTAGCGGACAATTGGACGATCTAGGTTAACTAGCGGACACTTGTACTATGTAGGTTACCTAGCGGGCACTTGGACTATCTAGGTTAACTAGCGGGCACTTGGACTATCTAGGTTAACTAGCGGGCACTTGGACTATCTAGGTTAACTAGCGTGCACTTGGACTATCTAGGTTACCTAGCAGGTACTTTGACTATCTAGGTTAACTAACGGGCACTTGGACTATGTAGGTTGCCTAGCGAGCCCTTGGATTATGTAGGTTCCCTATCGGGCACTTGGATTATGTAGGTTAACTAGCGGGCAATTGGACTGTCTAGGTTACCAAGCGGGCAATTGGACTATGTAGGTTAACTAGTGGACAATTGGACGATCTAGGTTAACTAGCGGACACTTGTACTATGTAGGTTACCTAGCGGGCACTTGGACTATCTAGGTTAACTAGCGGGCACTTTTACTATGTAGGTTAACTAGCGGACACTTGCACTATGTAGATTACCTAGCGGGCACTTGGACTATGTAGGTTAACTATCAGACCCTTGGACTATCTAGGTTACCTAGCAGGCACTTGGACTATGTAGGTTAACTAGCGGGCACTTGCACTCTCTAGGTTACCTAGCGGGCACATGGACTATGTACCTTCCCTAGCGGGCACTTGGACTATTTAGGTTAACTAGCGGGCCCATGTATTATGTAGGTTTACTAACAGGCACTTGGACTATCTAGGTTAACTAGCAGGCACTTGGACTATGTAGTTTCCCTAGCGGGCATTTGGACTATTTAGGTTACCATCGGGAACTTGGACTATGTAGGTTACCTAGCGGGCACTTGGACTATGTACGTCCCCTAGTGGGCACTTGGACTATCTAGGTTAACTAATTAGCACTTGGAATATGTAGGTTGCCTAGCGCGCACTTGGACTATGTAGGTTCCCTATCGGGCACTTGGACTATGTAGGTTAACTAGCGGGCATTGGACTGTCTAGGTAACCTAGCAGGCACTTGGACTATCTAGGTTAATGAACGGGCACTTGGACTATGTAGGTTAACTAGCGCGCACTTGGATTATCTAGGTTACCTAGCGGGCACTTGGACTATGTAGGTTAACTATCAGACCCTTGGACTATCTAGGTTACCTAGCAGGCACTTGGACTATGTAGGTTAACTAGCGGGCACTTGCACTCTCTAGGTTACCTAGCGGGCACATGGACTATGTACCTTCCCTAGCGGGCACTTGGACTATTTAGGTTAACTAGCGGGCCCATGTATTATGTAGGTTTACTAACAGGCACTTGGACTTTCTAGGTTAACTAGCAGGCACTTGGACTATGTAGTTTCCCTAGCGGGCATTTGGACTATTTAGGTTACCATCGGGAACTTGGACTATGTAGGTTACCTAGCGGGCACTTGGACTATGTACGTCCCCTAGTGGGCACTTGGACTATCTAGGTTAACTAATTAGCACTTGGACTATGTAGGTTGCCTAGCGCGCACTTGGACTATGTAGGTTCCCTATCGGGCACTTGGACTATGTAGGTTAACTAGCGGGCATTGGACTGTCTAGGTAACCTAGCAGGCACTTGGATTATCTAGGTTAATGAACGGGCACTTGGACTATGTAGGTTAACTAGCGCGCACTTGGATTATCTAGGTTACCTAGCGGGCACTTGGACTATGTAGGTTGCCTAGCGGGCCCTTGGATTATGTAGGTTCCCTATCGGGCACTTGGACTATGTAGGTTAACTAGCGCGCACTTGGACTATCTAGGTTACCTAGCGGGCACTTGGACTATGTAGGTTGCCTAGCGGGCCCTTGGATTATGTAGGTTCCCTATCGGGCACTTGGACTATGTAGGTTAACTAGCGGGCACTTGGACTATCTAGGTTAACTAGCGTGCACTTGGACTATCTAGGTTACCTAGCAGGCACTTTGACTATCTAGGTTAACTAACGGGCACTTGGACTATGTAGGTTGCCTAGCGAGCCCTTGGATTATGTAGGTTCCCTATCGGGCACTTGGATTATGTAGGTTAACTAGCGGGCAATTGGACTGTCAAGGTTACCAAGCGGGCAATTGGACTATGTAGGTTAACTAGCGGACAATTGGACGATCTAGGTTAACTAGCGGACACTTGTACTATGTAGGTTACCTAGCGGGCACTTGGACTATCTAGGTTAACTAGCGGGCACTTTGACTATGTAGGTTAACTAGCGGACACTTGCACTATGTAGGTTACCTAGCGGGCACTTGGACTATGTAGGTTAACTAGCAGACCCTTGGACTATCTAGGTTACCTAGCAGGCACTTGGACTATGTAGGTTAACTAGCGGGCACTTGCACTCTCTAGGTTACCTAGCGGGCACATGTACTATGTACCTTCCCAAGCGGGAACTTAGACTATGTGGGATAACAAGCGGGCCCATGGATTATGTAGGTTTACTAACAGGCACTTGGACTATCTAGGTTAACTAGCAGGCACTTGGACTATGTAGTTTCCCTAGCGGGCATTTGGACTATTTAGGTTACCATCGGGAACTTGGACTATTTAGGTTACCTAGCGGGCACTTGGACTGTGTACGTCCCCTAGTGGGCACTTGGACTATCTAGGTTAACAAACTGGCACTTGGACTATGTAGGTTGCCTAGCGGGCACTTGGACTATGTAGGTTCCCTATCGGGCACTTGGACTATGTAGGTTAACTAGCGGGCACTTGGACTGTCTAGGTAACCTAGCAGGCACTTGGACTATCTAGGTTAATGAACGGGCACTTGGACTATGTAGGTAACCTAGCGGGCACTTGGACTGTCTAGGTTACCTGGCGGGCACTTTGACTATCTAGGTTAACGAACGGGCACTTGGACTATGCAGGGTACCTAGCGGGCATCTGGACTATGTAGGATCCCTATCGGACATTTGGACTACTTAGGTTAACTAGCGGGCACTTGTACGATCTAGGTTAACTAGCGGGCACTTGGACTATCTAGGTCAACTAGCGGGCCCATGTACTATGTAGGTTAACTAGCGGGCCCTTAGACTATGTAGGTTAACTAGCGCGCACTTGGACTATCTAGGTTACCTAGCGGGCACTAGGACTATGTACGTCCCCTAGTGGGCATTTGGACTATCTAGGTTAACTAACGGGCACTTGGACTTTGTAGGTTGCCTAGCGAGCACTTGGACTACGTAGGTTCCCTAGCGTGCACTTAGACTATGTAGGTTCCCTATCGGGTACTTGGACTGTCTAGGTTAACTAGCGGGCAATTGGACTGTCTAGGTTACCTAGTGGGCACTTGGACTATGTATGTTCCCTAGCGGGCATTGGGCTATGTAGGTTAACGAACGGGCACTTGGACTATGTAGGTTAATGAACGGGCACTTGGACTATGTAGTTTACCTAGCAGGCACTTGGACTCTGTATGTTAACTAGTGGGCACTTGGACTATCTAGGTTACCTAAGGGCACTTGAACTATGTACGTTCCCTAGCGGGTACTTGGGCTATCTACGTTACCTAGCGGGCACTTGGACTATGCAGGTTAACTAGCGGGCACTTGGACTATGTAGGTAACCTAGCGGTCACTTGGACAGTCTAGGTTACCTAGCGGGCACTTGGATTATCTAGGTTAACGAACAGGCACTTGGACTATGTAGGTTACCTAGCCGCCACTTGGACTATCTAGGTTAGCTAACAGGCACTTGGATTATCTAGGTTCCCTAGCGGGCACTTGTACTATCTAGGTTACCTAGCTGGCACTTGGACTATGTAGGTCAACTATCGGGCCCTTGGACTATCTAGGTTAGCTAACGGGCACTTGGACTTTGTATGTTCCAGAGCGGGCACTTGGATTATGTAGGTTGCCTAGCGGGCATTTAGACTATGTAGGTTTCCTTGCGGGCATTTGGACTCTGTAGGTTACCTAGCGGGCACTTGGAATATGTAGTTTCCCTAACGGGCACTTGGACTATGTAGGTTCCCTAGCGGTCACGTGGACTATGTAGGCTCCCTAGAAGACACTTGGACTATGTAGGTTAACTAGCGGGCACTTGGACTATCCAGGTTACCAGGCGGGCACTTGGACTATGTAGATTACCCAATGGGCACTTGGACTATCTAGGTTAACTATCGGGCACTTGGACTATCTAGGTTAACTAGCAGGCACTTGGACTATGTAGTTTCCCTAGCGGGCATTTGGACTATTTAGGTTACCATCGGGAACTTGGACTATTTAGGTTACCTAGCGGGCACTTGGACTGTGTACGTCCCCTAGTGGGCACTTGGACTATCTAGGTTAACAAACTGGCACTTGGACTATGTAGGTTGCCTAGCGGGCACTTGGACTATGTAGGTTCCCTATCGGGCACTTGGACTATGTAGGTTAACTAGCGGGCACTTGGACTGTCTAGGTAACCTAGCAGGCACTTGGACTATCTAGGTTAATGAACGGGCACTTGGACTATGTAGGTAACCTAGCGGGCACTTGGACTGTCTAGGTTACCTGGCGGGCACTTTGACTATCTAGGTTAACGAACGGGCACTTGGACTATGCAGGGTACCTATCGGGCATCTGGACTATGTAGGATCCCTATCGGACATTTGGACTACTTAGGTTAACTAGCGGGCACTTGTACGATCTAGGTTAACTAGCGGGCACTTGGACTATCTAGGTCAACTAGCGGGCCCATGTACTATGTAGGTTAACTAGCGGGCCCTTAGACTATGTAGGTTAACTAGCGCGCACTTGGACTATCTAGGTTACCTAGCGGGCACTAGGACTATGTACGTCCCCTAGTGGGCATTTGGACTATCTAGGTTAACTAACGGGCACTTGGACTTTGTAGGTTGCCTAGCGAGCACTTGGACTACGTAGGTTCCCTAGCGTGCACTTAGACTATGTAGGTTCCCTATCGGGTACTTGGACTGTCTAGGTTAACTAGCGGGCAATTGGACTGTCTAGGTTACCTAGTGGGCACTTGGACTATGTATGTTCCCTAGCGGGCATTGGGCTATGTAGGTTAACGAACGGGCACTTGGACTATGTAGGTTAATGAACGGGCACTTGGACTATGTAGTTTACCTAGCAGGCACTTGGACTCTGTATGTTAACTAGTGGGCACTTGGACTATCTAGGTTACCTAAGGGCACTTGAACTATGTACGTTCCCTAGCGGGTACTTGGGCTATCTACGTTACCTAGCGGGCACTTGGACTATGCAGGTTAACTAGCGGGCACTTGGACTATGTAGGTAACCTAGCGGTCACTTGGACAGTCTAGGTTACCTAGCGGGCACTTGGATTATCTAGGTTAACGAACAGGCACTTGGACTATGTAGGTTACCTAGCCGCCACTTGGACTATCTAGGTTAGCTAACAGGCACTTGGATTATCTAGGTTCCCTAGCGGGCACTTGTACTATCTAGGTTACCTAGCTGGCACTTGGACTATGTAGGTCAACTATCGGGCCCTTGGACTATCTAGGTTAGCTAACGGGCACTTGGACTTTGTATGTTCCAGAGCGGGCACTTGGATTATGTAGGTTGCCTAGCGGGCATTTAGACTATGTAGGTTTCCTTGCGGGCATTTGGACTCTGTAGGTTACCTAGCGGGCACTTGGAATATGTAGTTTCCCTAACGGGCACTTGGACTATGTAGGTTCCCTAGCGGTCACGTGGACTATGTAGGCTCCCTAGAAGACACTTGGACTATGTAGGTTAACTAGCGGGCACTTGGACTATCCAGGTTACCAGGCGGGCACTTGGACTATGTAGATTACCCAATGGGCACTTGGACTATCTAGGTTAACTATCGGGCACTTGGACTATCTAGGTTACCTAGCAGGCACTTGGATTATGAAGGATCCCTAGCGGGCACTTGGACTATCTAGGTTACCTAGCGGACACGTGGACTATGTAGGTTAACTAGCGGACACTAGCACGAACTAGGTTAACTAGCGGGCCCTTGCACTATGTAGGTTAACTAGCTGGCCCATGGATTATGTAGGTTTACTAGCAGGCACTTGGAGTATCTAGGTTAACTAGCGGGCACTTGGACTATGTAGTTTCCCTAGCGGGCATTTGGACTATTAAGTTTACCAAGCGGGAACTTGGACTATGTAGGTTACCTAGCGGGCACTTGGACTATCTAGGTTAACTAGCAGGCACTTTGACTATCTAGGTTAACTAAAGGGCACTTGGACTATGTAGGTTGCCTAGCGGGCACATGGACTGTGTAGGTTCCCTAGCGGGCACTTGGATTATGTAAGTTACCTATCGGGCACTTGGAATATGTAGGTTCCCTATCGGGCACTTGGACTATGTAGGTTAAGTAGGGGGCACTAGGACTGTCTAGGTAACCTAGCGGGCACTTGGACTATGTAGGATCCCTATCAGACATTGGTACTACTTAGGTTAACTAGCGGGAAATTTGACTATGTAGGTTAAATAGCGGGCACTTGGACTATCTAAGTTTCCTAGCAGGCACATGGACTATGTACGTCCCCGAGTGGGCAATTGGACTATCTAGGTTAACTAACGGGCACTAGGTCTATCTAGGTTAACTAGCGAGCACTTGGACTATCTAGGTTACCTAGAAGGCACTTGGATTACGAAGGATCCCTAGCGGGCACTTGGACAATCTAGGTTAACTAGCGGGCATTTGGACAATCTAGGTTAACTAGCGGGCACTTGGACGATGTAGGTTGCCTAGAGAGCACTTGGACTATGTAGGTTCCCTAGCGGGCAATTGGACTATGTAGGTTCCCTATCGGATACTTGGACTGTCTAGGTTAACTAGCAGGCAATTGGACTGTCTAGGTTACCTAGTGGGCACTTGGAGTATGTACGTTCCCTAGCGGGCACTTGGGCTATCTACGTTACCTAGCGGGCACTTGGACTATGTAGGTTAATGAACGGGCACTTGGATTATGTAGTTTACCTAGCAGGTACTTGGACTATGTAGGTTAATTAGCGGGCTCTTGGACTATCTAGGTTACCTACGGACACTTGGACTATGTACCTTCCCTAGCGGGCACTTGGGCTATCTACGTTACCTAGCGGGCACTTGGACTATGTAGGTTAACGAACGGGCACTTGGACTATGTAGGTAACCTAGTGGTCACTTGGACTGTCTAGGTTACCTAGCGGGAACTTGGACTATGTAGGTTAACTAGCGGGCACTTGGACTATCTAGGTTAACTAGCAGGCCTTTGGACTATGTAAGTTAACTAGAGCGCACTTTGATGATCCTGGTTAACTAGCGGGCACTTGGACTATCTAGGTTAACTAGCGCGCGCTTGGATTATGTAGGTTCCCTAGCGGACATTTGGACTATATAGGTTACCTAGAGGACACTTGGACTATGTAGGTTACCTAGCGGGCACTTGGACTATCTAGGTTAACTAGCGGGCACTTGGATTATCTAGGTTAACTAACGGGCACTTGGACAATGTATGTTCCAGAGCGGGCAATTGGACTACGTAGGTTCCCTAGCGGGCACTTGGACTATCTAGGTTCCCTAAAGGGCACTTGGACTATCTAGGTTACCGAACGGGCACTTGGACTATTTAGGTTACCTAGAGGGCACTTGGACTATGTAGGTTAACTAGCGGACAATTGGACGATCTAGGTTAACTAGCGGACACTTGCACTGTGTAGGTTACCTAGCAGGCACTTGGACTATGTAGGTTACCTAGCGGGCACTTTGACTATCTAGGTTACCTATCAGGCACTTGGACTATGTAGGTTAACTAGCGGGCACTTGCACTCTCTAGGTTACCTAGGGGGGACTTGCACTATGTACCTTCCCTAGCGGGCACTTGGACTATCTACGTTAACTAGCGGCACTTGGACTATGTAGTTTACCTAGCAGACACTTGCACTATGTAGGTTACCTAGCGGGCAATTGGACTATGTAGGTTAACTAGAGGACACTTGGACGATCTAGGTTAACTAGGGGGCCCTTGGACGATCTAGGTTTACTAACGGGCACTTGGATTACCAAAGTTAACAATCGAGCCCTTGGACTATGTAGGTTAACTAGTGGGCCCTTGGACTATCTAGGTTACCTAGATAGCACTTGGAGTATATAGGTTCCCTAGCGGGCACTTGGACTATCTAGGTTAACGAATGGGCACTTGGACTGTCTAGGTTACATAGGGGGCACTTGGACTTCTAGGTTGACGAACGGGCACTTGGACTATGTGTGTAGCCTAGCGGGCACTTGGACTACCTAGGTTAGGTAACGGGCACTTGGACTATCTAGGTTACCTAGCGGGAACGTGGACAATGTAGGTTACCTCGCAGGTACTTGGACTATCTAGGTTACTTAACGGGCACTTTCACTATCTAGGTTACCTAGCGGGCACTTGGACTATGTAGGTTAAATAGCGGGCACTTGGACTATCTAGGTTACCTAAAGGGCACTTGGACTATGTAGGTTAACTGGCGGGCATTTGGACTATGTAGGTTACCTAGCGGGCAGTTGGACTGTCTAGGTTACCTTGAGGGCACGTGGATTATCTAGGTTAAAGAACGGGCACTTGGACTATGTATGTTACCTAGCCGCCACTTGGACTATCTAGGTTAGCTAACAGGCACTTGGATTATCTAGGTTCCCTAGCGGGCACTTGTACTATCTAGGTTACCTAGCTGGCACTTGGACTATGTAGGTCAACTATTGGGCCTTTGGACTATCTAGGTTAGCTAACGGACACTTGGACTTTGTATGTTCCAGAGCGGGCACTTGGATTATGTAGGTTGCCTAGCGGGCATTTAGACTATGTAGGTTTCCTTGCGGGGATTTGGACTCTGTAGGTTACCTAGTGGGCACTTGGACTATGTAGTTTCCCTAACGGGTACTTGGACTATGTAGGTTCCCTAGCGGTCACGTGGACTATGTAGGCTCCGTAGAAGTCACTTGGACTATGTAGGTTAACTAGCGGGCACTTGGACTATCCAGTTTACCAGGCAGGCACTTGGACTATGTAGGTTACCCAATGGGCACTTGGACTATGTAGTTTTCCTAGCGGGCATTTGGATTATTTAGGTTACCTAGTGGGCACTTGGACTATGTAGGTTACCTAGCGGGCACTTGGACTACGTAGGTTAACTAGAAGGCACTTGGACTATCAAAGTTACCTAGCGGGCCCTTGGACTCTGTAGGTTACCAGCGGGCACTTGGACTATCTAGGTTAACGAACGTGCACTTGGACTATGTAGGTAACCTAGCAGGCACTTGGACTGTCTAGGTTACCTACCGGGCACTTGGACTATCTAGGTTAACGAACGGGCACTTGGACTATGTAGGTTAACTATAGGACACTTCGACTATCTAGGTTATCTAACGGGCAATTGGACTATCTAGGTTACCTAACGGGCACTTGGACTATGGAGGTTCCCTAGCGGGCACTTGGACTATTTAGGTTACCTAGCAGGCACTTTGACTATCTAGGTTAACTAACGGGCACTTGGACTATGTAGGTTGCCTAGCGAGCACTTGGACTATGTAGGTTCCCTAGCGGGCAATTGGACTATGTTGGTTCCCTATCGGGTACTTGGACTGTCTAGGTTAACTAGCGGGCAATTGGACTGTCTAGGTTACCTAGTGGGCACTTGGAGTATGTACGTTCCCTAGCGGGCACTTAGGCTATCTACGTTCCCTAGCGGCCACCTGGACTATGTAGGTTAACGAACGGGCACTTGGACTAAGTAGGTTAACGAACGGGCACTTGGATTATGCAGTTTACCTAGCAGGTACTTGGACTATGTCGGTTAACTAGCAGGCACTTGGACTATCTAGGTTACCTACGGGCACTTGGACTATGTACCTTCCCTAGCGGGCACTTGGGCTATCTACGTTACCTAGCGGGCACTTGGATTATGTAGGTTAACGAACGGGCACTTGGACTATGTAGGTAACCTAGTGGTCACTTGGACTGTCTAGGTTACCTAGCAGGAACTTGGACTATGTAGGTTAACTAGCGGGCACTTGGACTATCTAGGTTAATTAGCAGGCCTTTGGACTATGTAAGTTAACTAGAGGGCACTTTGATGATCCTGGTTAACTAGCGGGCACTTGGACTATCTAGGTTAAACTAGCGCACGCTTGGACTATGTAGGTTCCCTAGCGGGCATTTGGACTATATAGGTTACCTAGCGGGCACTTGGACTATGTAGGTTACCTAGCGGGCACTTGGACTATCTAGGTTAACTAGCGGGCACTTGGATTATCTAGGTTAACTAACGGGCACTTGGACAATGTATGTTCCAGAGCGGGCAATTGGACTATGTAGGTTCCCTAGCGGGCACTTGGACAATCTAGGTTCCCTAAAGGGCACTTGGACTATGTAGGTTAACTAGCGGACAATTGGACGATCTAGGTTAACTAGCGGACACTTGCACTATGTAGGTTACCTAGCAGGCTCTTGGACTATCTAGGTTACCTAGCGGGCACTTTGACTATGTAGGTTAACTAGCGGAACTTGCACTATGCAGGTTACCTAGCGGGCACTTGGACTATGTAGGTTAACTAGCAGGCCCTTGGACTATCTAGGTTACCTAGCAGGCACTTGGATTATGTAGGTTAACTAGCGGGCACTTGCACTCTCTAGGTTACCTAGGGGGCACTTGGACTATGTACCTTCCCTAGCGGGCACTTGGACTATCTACGTTAACTAGCGGCACTTGGACTATGTAGGTTACCTAGCAGACACTTGCACTATGTAGGTTACCTAGCGGGCACTTGACTATGTAGGTTAACTAGAGGACACTTGGACGATCTAGGTTAACTAGGGGGCACTTGGACGATCTAGGTTTACTAATGGGCACTTGGATTATCAAAGTTAACAATTGAGCCCTTGGACTATGTAGGTTAACTAGTGGGCCCTTGGACTATCTAGGTTACCTAGATAGCACTTGGAGTATATAGGTTCCCTAGCGGGCACTTGGACAATCTAGGTTAACGAATGGGCACTTTCACTGTCTAGGTTACATAGCGGGCACTTGGACTTCTAGGTTAACGAACGGGCACTTGGACTATGTATGTGGCCTAGCGGGCACTTGGACTATATAGGTTAGGTAACGGGCACTTGGACTATCTAGGTTAACTAGCGGGAACGTGGACAATGTAGGTTACCTAGCAGGCACTTGGACTATCTAGGTTACCTAACGGGCACTTTCACTATCTAGGTTACCTAGCGGGCACTTGGACTATGTAGGTTAAATAGCGGGCACTTGGACTATCTAGGTTACCTAAAGGGCACTTGGACTATGTAGGTTAACTAGCGAGCACTTGGACTATCTAGGTTACCTAGAAGGCACTTGGATTACGAAGGATCCCTAGCGGGCACTTGGACAATCTAGGTTAACTAGCGGGCATTTGGACAATCTAGGTTAACTAGCGGGCACTTGGACGATGTAGGTTGCCTAGAGAGCACTTGGACTATGTAGGTTCCCTAGCGGGCAATTGGACTATGTAGGTTCCCTATCGGATACTTGGACTGTCTAGGTTAACTAGCAGGCAATTGGACTGTCTAGGTTACCTAGTGGGCACTTGGAGTATGTACGTTCCCTAGCGGGCACTTGGGCTATCTACGTTACCTAGCGGGCACTTGGACTATGTAGGTTAATGAACGGGCACTTGGATTATGTAGTTTACCTAGCAGGTACTTGGACTATGTAGGTTAATTAGCGGGCTCTTGGACTATCTAGGTTACCTACGGACACTTGGACTATGTACCTTCCCTAGCGGGCACTTGGGCTATCTACGTTACCTAGCGGGCACTTGGACTATGTAGGTTAACGAACGGGCACTTGGACTATGTAGGTAACCTAGTGGTCACTTGGACTGTCTAGGTTACCTAGCGGGAACTTGGACTATGTAGGTTAACTAGCGGGCACTTGGACTATCTAGGTTAACTAGCAGGCCTTTGGACTATGTAAGTTAACTAGAGCGCACTTTGATGATCCTGGTTAACTAGCGGGCACTTGGACTATCTAGGTTAACTAGCGCGCGCTTGGATTATGTAGGTTCCCTAGCGGACATTTGGACTATATAGGTTACCTAGAGGACACTTGGACTATGTAGGTTACCTAGCGGGCACTTGGACTATCTAGGTTAACTAGCGGGCACTTGGATTATCTAGGTTAACTAACGGGCACTTGGACAATGTATGTTCCAGAGCGGGCAATTGGACTACGTAGGTTCCCTAGCGGGCACTTGGACTATCTAGGTTCCCTAAAGGGCACTTGGACTATCTAGGTTACCGAACGGGCACTTGGACTATTTAGGTTACCTAGAGGGCACTTGGACTATGTAGGTTAACTAGCGGACAATTGGACGATCTAGGTTAACTAGCGGACACTTGCACTGTGTAGGTTACCTAGCAGGCACTTGGACTATGTAGGTTACCTAGCGGGCACTTTGACTATCTAGGTTACCTATCAGGCACTTGGACTATGTAGGTTAACTAGCGGGCACTTGCACTCTCTAGGTTACCTAGGGGGGACTTGCACTATGTACCTTCCCTAGCGGGCACTTGGACTATCTACGTTAACTAGCGGCACTTGGACTATGTAGTTTACCTAGCAGACACTTGCACTATGTAGGTTACCTAGCGGGCAATTGGACTATGTAGGTTAACTAGAGGACACTTGGACGATCTAGGTTAACTAGGGGGCCCTTGGACGATCTAGGTTTACTAACGGGCACTTGGATTACCAAAGTTAACAATCGAGCCCTTGGACTATGTAGGTTAACTAGTGGGCCCTTGGACTATCTAGGTTACCTAGATAGCACTTGGAGTATATAGGTTCCCTAGCGGGCACTTGGACTATCTAGGTTAACGAATGGGCACTTGGACTGTCTAGGTTACATAGGGGGCACTTGGACTTCTAGGTTGACGAACGGGCACTTGGACTATGTGTGTAGCCTAGCGGGCACTTGGACTACCTAGGTTAGGTAACGGGCACTTGGACTATCTAGGTTACCTAGCGGGAACGTGGACAATGTAGGTTACCTCGCAGGTACTTGGACTATCTAGGTTACTTAACGGGCACTTTCACTATCTAGGTTACCTAGCGGGCACTTGGACTATGTAGGTTAAATAGCGGGCACTTGGACTATCTAGGTTACCTAAAGGGCACTTGGACTATGTAGGTTAACTGGCGGGCATTTGGACTATGTAGGTTACCTAGCGGGCAGTTGGACTGTCTAGGTTACCTTGAGGGCACGTGGATTATCTAGGTTAAAGAACGGGCACTTGGACTATGTATGTTACCTAGCCGCCACTTGGACTATCTAGGTTAGCTAACAGGCACTTGGATTATCTAGGTTCCCTAGCGGGCACTTGTACTATCTAGGTTACCTAGCTGGCACTTGGACTATGTAGGTCAACTATCGGGCCCTTGGACTATCTAGGTTAGCTAACGGGCACTTGGACTTTGTATGTTCCAGAGCGGGCACTTGGATTATGTAGGTTGCCTAGCGGGCATTTAGACTATGTAGGTTTCCTTGCGGGGATTTGGACTCTGTAGGTTACCTAGTGGGCACTTGGACTATGTAGTTTCCCTAACGGGTACTTGGACTATGTAGGTTCCCTAGCGGTCACGTGGACTATGTAGGCTCCGTAGAAGTCACTTGGACTATGTAGGTTAACTAGCGGGCACTTGGACTATCCAGGTTACCAGGCAGGCACTTGGACTATGTAGGTTACCCAATGGGCACTTGGACTATGTAGTTTTCCTAGCGGGCATTTGGATTATTTAGGTTACCTAGTGGGCACTTGGACTATGTAGGTTACCTAGCGGGCACTTGGACTACGTAGGTTAACTAGAAGGCACTTGGACTATCAAAGTTACCTAGCGGGCCCTTGGACTCTGTAGGTTACCAGCGGGCACTTGGACTATCTAGGTTAACGAACGTGCACTTGGACTATGTAGGTAACCTAGCAGGCACTTGGACTGTCTAGGTTACCTACCGGGCACTTGGACTATCTAGGTTAACGAACGGGCACTTGGACTATGTAGGTTAACTATAGGACACTTCGACTATCTAGGTTATCTAACGGGCAATTGGACTATCTAGGTTACCTAACGGGCACTTGGACTATGGAGGTTCCCTAGCGGGCACTTGGACTATTTAGGTTACCTAGCAGGCACTTTGACTATCTAGGTTAACTAACGGGCACTTGGACTATGTAGGTTGCCTAGCGAGCACTTGGACTATGTAGGTTCCCTAGCGGGCAATTGGACTATGTAGGTTCCCTATCGGGTACTTGGACTGTCTAGGTTAACTAGCGGGCAATTGGACTGTCTAGGTTACCTAGTGGGCACTTGGAGTATGTACGTTCCCTAGCGGGCACTTAGGCTATCTACGTTCCCTAGCGGCCACCTGGACTATGTAGGTTAACGAACGGGCACTTGGACTAAGTAGGTTAACGAACGGGCACTTGGATTATGCAGTTTACCTAGCAGGTACTTGGACTATGTCGGTTAACTAGCAGGCACTTGGACTATCTAGGTTACCTACGGGCACTTGGACTATGTACCTTCCCTAGCGGGCACTTGGGCTATCTACGTTACCTAGCGGGCACTTGGATTATGTAGGTTAACGAACGGGCACTTGGACTATGTAGGTAACCTAGTGGTCACTTGGACTGTCTAGGTTACCTAGCAGGAACTTGGACTATGTAGGTTAACTAGCGGGCACTTGGACTATCTAGGTTAATTAGCAGGCCTTTGGACTATGTAAGTTAACTAGAGGGCACTTTGATGATCCTGGTTAACTAGCGGGCACTTGGACTATCTAGGTTAAACTAGCGCACGCTTGGACTATGTAGGTTCCCTAGCGGGCATTTGGACTATATAGGTTACCTAGCGGGCACTTGGACTATGTAGGTTACCTAGCGGGCACTTGGACTATCTAGGTTAACTAGCGGGCACTTGGATTATCTAGGTTAACTAACGGGCACTTGGACAATGTATGTTCCAGAGCGGGCAATTGGACTATGTAGGTTCCCTAGCGGGCACTTGGACAATCTAGGTTCCCTAAAGGGCACTTGGACTATGTAGGTTAACTAGCGGACAATTGGACGATCTAGGTTAACTAGCGGACACTTGCACTATGTAGGTTACCTAGCAGGCTCTTGGACTATCTAGGTTACCTAGCGGGCACTTTGACTATGTAGGTTAACTAGCGGAACTTGCACTATGCAGGTTACCTAGCGGGCACTTGGACTATGTAGGTTAACTAGCAGGCCCTTGGACTATCTAGGTTACCTAGCAGGCACTTGGATTATGTAGGTTAACTAGCGGGCACTTGCACTCTCTAGGTTACCTAGGGGGCACTTGGACTATGTACCTTCCCTAGCGGGCACTTGGACTATCTACGTTAACTAGCGGCACTTGGACTATGTAGGTTACCTAGCAGACACTTGCACTATGTAGGTTACCTAGCGGGCACTTGACTATGTAGGTTAACTAGAGGACACTTGGACGATCTAGGTTAACTAGGGGGCACTTGGACGATCTAGGTTTACTAATGGGCACTTGGATTATCAAAGTTAACAATTGAGCCCTTGGACTATGTAGGTTAACTAGTGGGCCCTTGGACTATCTAGGTTACCTAGATAGCACTTGGAGTATATAGGTTCCCTAGCGGGCACTTGGACAATCTAGGTTAACGAATGGGCACTTTCACTGTCTAGGTTACATAGCGGGCACTTGGACTTCTAGGTTAACGAACGGGCACTTGGACTATGTATGTGGCCTAGCGGGCACTTGGACTATATAGGTTAGGTAACGGGCACTTGGACTATCTAGGTTAACTAGCGGGAACGTGGACAATGTAGGTTACCTAGCAGGCACTTGGACTATCTAGGTTACCTAACGGGCACTTTCACTATCTAGGTTACCTAGCGGGCACTTGGACTATGTAGGTTAAATAGCGGGCACTTGGACTATCTAGGTTACCTAAAGGGCACTTGGACTATGTAGGTTAACTAGCGGGCATTTGGACTATGTAGGATACCTAGCGGGCACTTGGACTGTCTAGGTTACCTTGCGGGCACTTGAATTATCTAGGTTAACGAACGGGCACTTGGACTATGTAGGTTACCTAGCCGCCACTTGGACTATCTAGGTTAGCTAACAGGCACTTGGATTATCTAGGTTCCCTAGCGGGCACTTGTACTATCTAGGTTACCTAGCTGGCACTTGGACAATGTAGGTCAACTATCGGGCCCTTGGACTATCTAGGTTAGCTAACGGGCACTTGGACTTTGTATGTTCCAGAGCGGGCACTTGGATTATGTAGGTTGCCTAGCGGGCATTTAGGCTATGTAGGTTTCCTTGCTGGCATTTGGACTCTGTAGGTTACCTAGCGGGCACTTGGACTATGTAGTTTCCCTAACGGGCACTTGGACTATGTAGGTTCCCTAGCGGTCACGTGGACTATGTAGGCTCCCTAGAAGACACTTGGACTATGTAGGTTAACTAGCGGGCACTTGGACTATCCAGGTTACCAAGCGGGCACTTGGACTATGTAGGTTACCCAATGGGCACTTGGACTATCTAGGTTAACGAACGGACACTTGAACTATGTAGGTTACTTATCAGGCAATTGGACTATCTAGGTTACCTAGCGGACACTTGGACGATTTAGGTTAACTAGCGGGCACTTGGACTATCTAGGTTAAGTAGCAGGCCCTTGGACTATCTAGGTTTACTAGCGGGCACTTGGACTATCTAGGTTAACTAACGGGCACTTGGACTATGTAGTTTCCCTAGCGGGCATTTGGATTATTTAGGTTACCTAGTGGGCACTTGGACTATGTAGGTTATCTAGCGGGCACTTGGACTACGTAGGTTAACTAGAAGGCACTTGGACTATCAAGGTTACCTAGCGGGCTCTTGGACTATGTAGGTTACCAGCGGGCACTTGGACTATCTAGGTTAACGAACGTGCACTTGGACTATGTAGGTAACCTAGCGGGCACTTGGACTGTCTAGGTTACCTAGCGGACATTTGGACTATCTAGGTTACCTAGTGGGCACTTGGACTTTGTAGGTTAACTAGCGGACACTTCGACTATCTAGGTTATCTAACGGGCAATTGGACTATCTAGGTTACCTAGCGGGCACTTGGACTATGGAGGTTCCCTACGGGCACTTGGACTATTTAGGTTACCTAGCAGGCACTTTGACTATCTAGGTTAACTAACGAGCACTTGGACTTTGTAGGTTGCCTAGCGAGCACTTGGACTACGTAGGTTCCCTAGCGCGCACTTAGATTATGTAGGTTCCTATCGGGTACTTGGACTGTCTAGGTTAACTAGCGGGCAATTGGACTGTCTAGGTTACCTAGTGGGCACTTGGACTATGTATGTTCCCTAGCGGGCATTGGGCTATGTAGGTTAACGAACGGGCACTTGGACTATGTAGGTTAATGAACGGGCACTTGGACTATGTAGTTTACCTAGCAGGCACTTGGACTCTGTAGGTTAACTAGTGGGCACTTGGACTATCTAGGTTACCTAAGGGCACTTGAACTATGTACGTTCCCTAGCGGGCACTTGGGCTATCTACGTTACCTAGCGGGCACTTGGACTATGCAGGTTAACTAGCGGGCACTTGGACTATGTAGGTAACCTAGCGGTCACTTGGACAGTCTAGGTTACCTAGCGGGCACTTGGATTATCTAGGATAACGAACGGGCACTTGGACTATGTAGGTTACCTAGCCGCCACTTGGACTATCTAGGTTAGCTAACAGGCACTTGGATTATCTAGGTTCCCTAGCGGGCACTTGTACTATCTAGGTTACCTAGCTGGCACTTGGACTATGTAGGTCAACTATCGGGCCCTTGGACTATCTAGGTTAGCTAACGGGCACTTGGACTTTGTATGTTCCAGAGCGGGCACTTGGATTATGTAGGTTGCCTAGCGGGCATTTAGACTATGTAGGTTTCCTTGCGGGCATTTGGACTCTGTAGGTTACCTAGCGGGCACTTGGAATATGTAGTTTCCCTAACGGGCACTTGGACTATGTAGGTTCCCTAGCGGTCACGTGGACTATGTAGGCTCCCTAGAAGACATTTGGACTATGTAGGTTAACTAGCGGGCACTTGGACTATCCAGGTTACCAGGCGGGCACTTGGACTATGTAGATTACCCAGTGGGCACTTGGACTATCTAGGTTAACGAACGGACACTTGGACTATGTAGGTTAGTTATCAGGCACTTGGACTATCTAAGTTACCTAGCGGACACTTGGACGATTTAGGTTAAGTAGCGGGCACTTGGACTATCTAGGTTAAGTAGCAGGCCCTTGGACTATCTAGGTTTACTAGCGGGCACTTGGACTATCTAGGTTAACTAACGGGCACTTGGACTATGTAGTTTCCCTAGCGGGCATTTGAATTATTTAGGTTACCTAGTGGGCACTTTGACTATGTAGGTTATCTAGCGGGCACTTGGACTACATAGGTTAACTAGAAGGCACTTGGACTATCAAGGTTACCTAGCGGGCTCTTGGACTATGTAGGTTACCAGCGGGCACTTCGACTAATTAGGTTATCTAACGGGCAACTGGACTATCTAGGTTACCTAGCGGGGACTTGGACTATGGAGGTTCCCTAGCGGGCACTTGGACTATTTAGGTTACCTAGCAGGCACTTTGAATATCTAGGTAAACTAACGGGCACTTGGACTATGTAGGTTGCCTAGCGAGCACTTGGACTACATAGGTTCCCTAGCGGGCACTTAAACTATGTAGGTTCCCTATCGGGTACTTGGACTGTCTAGGTTAACTAGCGGGCAATTAGACTGTCTAGGTTACATAGTGGGAACTTGGACTATGTATGTTCCCCAGCGGGCACTTGGGCTATGTAGGTTAACGAACGGGCACTTGGACTATGTAGGTTAATGAACGGGCACTTGGACTATGTAGTTTACCTAGCAGGCACCAGGACTATGTACGTTCCCTAGCGGACACTTGGGCTATCTATGTTACCTAGCAGGCACTTGGACTATGTAGGTTAACGAACGGGCACTTGGACTATGTTGGTAACCTAGTGGTCACTTAGACAGTCTAGGTTACCTAGAGGGAACTTGGACTATGTAGGTTAACTAGCGGGCACTTAGACTATCTAGGTTAACTAGCGGGCCCTTGGTCTATGTAGGTTAACTAGCAGGCCTTTGGACTATGTAAGTTAACTAGAGGGCACTTTGATGATTCTGGTTAACTACCGGGCACTTGGACTATCTAGGTTAACTAGCGGGCACTTGGACTATCTAGGTTAACTAGCGTGCGCTTGGACTATGTAGGTTCCCTAGCGGGCATTTGGACTATATAGGTTACCTAGCGGGCACTTGGACTATGTAGGTTACCTAGCGGGCACTTGGACTATCAAGGTTAACTAGCGGGCACTTGGATTATCTAGGTTTACTAACGGGAACTTGGACTATGTATGTTCCAGAGCGAGCAATTGGACTATGTAGGTTCCCTAGCGGGCACTTGGACTATCTAGGTTCCGTAAAGGGCCCTTGGACTATCTAGGTTATCGAACTGGCACTTGCACTATCTAGGTTACCTAGCGGGCACTTGGACTATGTAGGTTAACTAGCGGACAATTGGACGATCTAGGTTAACTAGCGGACACTTGCACTATGTGGGTTACCTAGCGGGCACTTGGACTATCTAGGTTAACTAGCGGGCACTTTGACAATGTAGGTTAACTAGCAGACACTTCGACTATCTAGGTTATCTAACGGGCAATTGGACTATCTAGGTTACCTAGCGGGCACTTGGACTATGGAGGTTCCCTAGCGGGCACTTGGACTATTTAGGTTACCTAGCAGGCACTTTGACTATCTAGGTTAACTAACGGGCACTTGGACTATGTAGGTTGCCTAGCGAGCACTTGGACTACGTAGGTTCCCTAGCGGGCACTTAGACTATGTAGGTTCCCTATCGGGTACTTGGACTGTCTAGGTTAACTAGCGGGCAATTGGACTGTCTAGGTTACCTAGTGGGCACTTGGACTATGTATGTTCCCTAGCGGGCATTGGGGTATGTAGGTTAACGAACAGGCACTTGGAGTATGTAGGTTAATGAACGGACACTTGAACTATGTAGTTTACCTAGCAGGCACTTGGACTATGTAGTTTAACTAGTGGGCACTTGGACTATCTAGGTTACCTAAGGGCACTTGAACTATGTACGTTCCCTAGCAGGCACTTGGGCTATCTACGTTACCTAGCGGGCACTTGGACTATGTAGGTTAACTAGTGGGCCCTTGGACTATGTAGGTAAACTAGCGGTCACTTGGACAGTCTAGGTTACCTAGCGGGCACTTGGATTATCTAGGTTAACGAACGGGCACTTGGACTATGTAGGTTACCTAGACGCCACTTGGACTATCTAGGTTAGCTAACAGGCACTTGGATTATCTAGGTTCCCTAGCGGGCACTTGTACTATCTAGGTTACCTAGCTGGCACTTGGACAATATAGGTCAACTATCGGGCCCTTGGACTATCTAGGTTAGCTAACGGGCACTTGGACTTTGTATGTTACAGAGCGGGCACTTGGGCTATCTATGTTACCTAGCGGGCTCTTGGACTATGTAGGTTACCAGCGGGCACTTGGACTATCTAGGTTAACAAACGTTCACTTCGACTATGTAGGTAACCTAGCGGGCACTTGGACTGTCTAGGTTACCTAGCGGACATTTGGACTATCTAGGTTACCTAGTGGGCACTTGGACTATGTAGGTTAACTAGCGGACACTTCGACTAATTAGGTTATCTAACGGGCAATTGGACTATCTAGGTTACATAGCGGGGACTTGGACTATGGAGGTTCCCTAGCGGGCACTTGGACTATTTAGGTTACCTAGCAGGCACTTTGACTATCTAGGTTAACTAACGGGCACTTGGACTATGTAGGTTGCCTCGCGAGCACTTGGACTACGTAGGTTCCCTAGCGGGCACTTAGATTATGTAGGTTCCCTATCGGGTACATGGACTGTCTAGGTTAACTAGCGGGCAATTAGACTGTCTAGGTTACATAGTGGGCACTTGGACTATGCATGTTCCCTAGCGGGCACTTGGGCTATGTAGGTTAACGAACGGGCACTTGGACTATGTAGGTTAATGAACGGGCACTTGGACTATGTAGTTTACCTAGCAGGCACTTGGACTATGTACGTTCCCTAGCGGGCACTTGGGCTATCTACGTTACCTAGCGGGCACTTGGACTATGTAGGTTAACGAACGGGCACTTGGACTATGTAGGTAACCTAGTGATCACTTGGACAGTCTAGGTTACCTAGCGGGAACTTGGACTATGTAGGTTAACTAGCGGGCACTTGGACTACCTAGGTTAACTAGCGGGCACTTGGACTATCTAGGTTAACTAGCGCGCGCTTGGACTATGTAGGTTCCCTAGCGGGCATTTGGACTATATAGGTTACCTAGCGGGCACTTGGACTATGTAGGTTACCTAGCGGGCACTTGGACTATGAAGGTTAACTAGCGGGCACTTGGATTATCTAGGTTTACTAACGGGAACTTGGACTATGTATGTTCCAGAGCGAGCAATTGGACTATGTAGGTTCCCTAGCGGGCACTTGGACTATCTAGGTTCCGTAAAGGGCACTTGGACTATCGAGGTTATCGAACTGGCACTTGCACTATCTAGGTTACCTAGCAGGCACTTTGACTATCTAGGTTAACTAACGGACACTTGGACTATGTAGGTTGCCTAGCGAGCCCTTGGATTATGTAGGTTCCCTATCGGGCACTTGGATTATGTAGGTTAACTAGCGGGCAATTGGACTGTCTAGGTTACCAAGCGGGCAATTGGACTATGTAGGTTAACTAGTGGACAATTGGACGATCTAGGTTAACTAGCGGACACTTGTACTATGTAGGTTACCTAGCGGGCACTTGGACTATCTAGGTTAACTAGCGGGCACTTTGACTATGTAGGTTAACTAGCGGACACTTGCACTATGTAGGTTACCTAGCGGGCACTTGGACTATGTAGGTTAACTAGCAGACCCTTGGACTATCTAGGTTACCTAGCAGGCACTTGGACTATGTAGGTTAACTAGCGGGCACTTGCACTCTCTAGGTTACCTAGCGGGCACATGTACTATGTACCTTCCCTAGCGGGCACTTAGACTATGTAGGATAATAAGCGGGCCCATGGATTATGTAGGTTTACTAACAGGCACTTGGACTATCTAGGTTAACTAGCAGGCAATTGGACTATGTAGTTTCCCTAGCGGGCATTTGGACTATTTAGGTTACCATCGGGAACTTGGACTATGTAGGTTACCTAGCGGGCACTTGGACTATGTACGTCCCCTAGTGGGCACTTGGACTATCTAGGTTAACTAACTGGCACTTGGACTATGTAGGTTGCCTAGCGGGCACTTGGACTATGTAGGTTCCCTATCGGGCACTTGGACTATGTAGGTTAACTAGCGGGCACTTGGACTGTCTAGGTAACCTAGCAGGCACTTGGACTATCTAGGTTAATGAACGGGCACTTGGACTATGTAGGTAACCTAGCGGGCACTTGGACTGTCTAGGTTACCTGGCGGGCACTTTGACTATCTAGGTTAACGAACGGGCACTTGGACTATGCAGGATACCTAGCGGGCATCTGGACTATGTAGGATCCCTATCGGACATTTGGACTACTTAGGTTAACTAGCGGGCACTTGTACGATCTAGGTTAACTAGCGGGCACTTGGACTATCTAGGTCAACTAGCGGGCCCATGTACTATGTAGGTTAACTAGCGGGCCCTTAGACTATGTAGGTTATCTAGCGTGCACTTGGACTATCTAGGTTACCTAGCGGACACTAGGACTATGTACGTCCCCTAGTGGGCATTTGGACTATCTAGGTTAACTAATGGGCACTTGAACTATGTAGTTTCCCTAGCGGGCATTTGGATTATATAGGTTACCTAGTGGGCACTTGGACTATGTAGGTTACCTAGCGGGCACTTGGACTATGTAGGTTAACTAGAAAGCACTTGGACTATCAAGGTTACCTAGGGGGCCCATGGACAATGTAGGTTACCAGCGGGCACTTGGACTTTCTAGGTTAACGAACGTGCACTTGGACTATGTAGGTAACCTAGCAGACACTTGGACTGTCTAGGTTACCTAGCGGGTACTTGGCCTATCTATATTAATTAACGGGCACTTGGACTATGTAGGTTAACTAGCGGACACTTCGACTATCTAGGTTAGCTAACGGGCATTTGGACTATCTAGGTTACCTAGCGGGCACTTGGACTATGTAGGTTCCCTAGCGGGCACTTGGACTATTTAAGTTACCTAGGAGGCACTTGGCCTATCTAGGTTAACTAGCGGGCACTTGTACTATCTAGATTAACTAGCGGGCCCTTAGACTATCTAGGTTAACTCGCAGGCACTTGGGTTATCTAGGTTAACTAGCGGCCACTTGGACTATCTAGATTAACTAGCGGGCCCTTGGACTATCTAGGTTTACTAGCGGGCACTTGGACTACCTAGGTTAACTAGCGGGCACTTGGACTATGTAGGTTAACTAGAAGGCACTTGGACTATATAGGTTAACTAGCGGGCACTTGGACTATCTAGGTTAACTAGCGGGCACTTGGACTATGTAGTTTCCCTAGCGGCCATTTGGATTATTTAGGTTACCTAGTGGGCACTTGGACTATGTAGGTTACCTAGCGGGCACTTGGACTATGTAGGTTAACTAGAAGGCACTTGGACTATCAAGGTTACCTAGCGGGCCCTTGGACTATGTAGGTTACCAGCGGGCACTTGGACTATCTAGGTTAACGAACGTGCACTTGGACTATGTAGGTAACCTAGCGGGCACTTGGACTGTCTAGGTTACCTAGCGGGCACTTTGACTATCTAGGTTAACGAACAGGCACTTGGACTATGTAGGTTAACTAGCAGACACTTTGACTATGTAGGATCCCTATCGGACATTTGGACTACTTAGGTTACCTAGCGGGCACTTGGACTATCTAGGTTAACGAACGGGCACTTGGACTATGTAGGGTAACTAGCGGACACTTCGACTATGTAGGTTATCTAACGGGCAATTGGACAATCTAGGTTACCTAGCGGGCACTTGGACTACGTAGGTTCCCTAGCAGGCACTTGGATTATTTAGGTTACCTAGCAGGCACTTTGACTATCTAGGTTAACTAACGGGCACTTGGACTATGTAGGTTCCCTAGCGAGCACTTGGACTATGTAGGTTCCCAGCGGGCACTTGGACTATGTAGGTTCCCTATCGGGTACTTGGACTGTCTAGGTTAACTAGCGGGCAAATGGGCTGTCTAGGTTACCTAGTGGGCACTTGGACTATGTAGTTTACCTAGCAGGCACTTGGACTATGTAGGTTAACTAGCGGGCACTTGGACTATCTAGGTTACCCAGCGGGCACTTGGACTATGTAGGTAACATAATGGTCACTTGGACTGTCTAGGTTACCTAGCGGGGACTTGGATTATGTAGGTTAACTAGCGGGCACTTGGACTATGTAGGATGCCTATCAGGCATTTGTACTACTTAGGTTAACTAGCGGGCACTTTGACTATCTAGGTTAACTAGCGGGAACTTGGACTATCTAGGTCAACTAGCGGGCCCTTGTACTATGTAGGTTAACTAGCGGGCACTTGGACTATCTAGGCTAACTAGTGGACCTTGGACTATGTAGGTTAACTAGCGGCCACTTGGACTTTGTACGTCCCCTAGTGGGCACTTGGACTATCTAGGTTAACTAATGGGAACTAGGACTATCTAGGTTAACTAGCGGGCACTTGGACTATCTAGGTTTACTAAAGGGAACTAGGACTATCTAGGTTAACTATCGGGCACTTGGACTATCTAGGTTACCTAGCAGGCACTTGGATTATGAAGGATCCCTAGCGGGCACTTGGACTATCTAGGTTACCTAGCGGACACGTGGACTATGTAAGTTAACTAGCGGACACTTGCACGATCTAGGTTAACTAGCGGGCCCTTGCACTATGTAGGTTAACTAGCTGGCCCATGGATTATGTAGGTTTACTAGCAGGCACTTGGAGTATCTAGGTTAACTAGCGGGCACTTGGACTATGTAGTTTCCCTAGCGGGCATTTGGACTATTAAGTTTACCAAGCGGGAACTTGGACTATGTAGGTTACCAGCGGGCACTTGGACTATCTAGGTTAACAAACGTGCACTTCGACTATGTAGGTAACCTAGCGGGCACTTGGACTGTCTAGGTTACCTAGCGGACATTTGGACTATCTAGGTTACCTAGTGGGCACTTGGACTATGTAGGTTAACTAGCGGACACTTCGACTAATTAGGTTATCTAACGGGCAATTGGACTATCTAGGTTACATAGCGGGGACTTGGACTATGGAGGTTCCCTAGCGGGCACTTGGACTATTTAGGTTACCTAGCAGGCACTTTGACTATCTAGGTTAACTAACGGGCACTTGGACTATGTAGGTTGCCTCGCGAGCACTTGGACTACGTAGGTTCCCTAGCGGGCACTTAGATTATGTAGGTTCCCTATCGGGTACATGGACTGTCTAGGTTAACTAGCGGGCAATTAGACTGTCTAGGTTACATAGTGGGCACTTGGACTATGCATGTTCCCTAGCGGGCACTTGGGCTATGTAGGTTAACGAACGGGCACTTGGACTATGTAGGTTAATGAACGGGCACTTGGACTATGTAGTTTACCTAGCAGGCACTTGGACTATGTACGTTCCCTAGCGGGCACTTGGGCTATCTACGTTACCTAGCGGGCACTTGGACTATGTAGGTTAACGAACGGGCACTTGGACTATGTAGGTAACCTAGTGATCACTTGGACAGTCTAGGTTACCTAGCGGGAACTTGGACTATGTAGGTTAACTAGCGGGCACTTGGACTACCTAGGTTAACTAGCGGGCACTTGGACTATCTAGGTTAACTAGCGCGCGCTTGGACTATGTAGGTTCCCTAGCGGGCATTTGGACTATATAGGTTACCTAGCGGGCACTTGGACTATGTAGGTTACCTAGCGGGCACTTGGACTATCAAGGTTAACTAGCGGGCACTTGGATTATCTAGGTTTACTAACGGGAACTTGGACTATGTATGTTCCAGAGCGAGCAATTGGACTATGTAGGTTCCCTAGCGGGCACTTGGACTATCTAGGTTCCGTAAAGGGCACTTGGACTATCGAGGTTATCGAACTGGCACTTGCACTATCTAGGTTACCTAGCGGGCACTTGGACTATGTAGGTTAACTAGCGGACAATTGGACGATCTAGGTTAACTAGCGGGCACTTGGACTATGTAGGTTACCTAGCGGGCACTTGGACTATCTAGGTTAACTAGCGGGCACTTGGACTATCTAGGTTAACTAGCGTGCACTTGGACTATCTAGGTTACCTAGCAGGCACTTTGACTATCTAGGTTAACTAACGGACACTTGGACTATGTAGGTTGCCTAGCGAGCCCTTGGATTATGTAGGTTCCCTATCGGGCACTTGGATTATGTAGGTTAACTAGCGGGCAATTGGACTGTCTAGGTTACCAAGCGGGCAATTGGACTATGTAGGTTAACTAGTGGACAATTGGACGATCTAGGTTAACTAGCGGACACTTGTACTATGTAGGTTACCTAGCGGGCACTTGGACTATCTAGGTTAACTAGCGGGCACTTTGACTATGTAGGTTAACTAGCGGACACTTGCACTATGTAGGTTACCTAGCGGGCACTTGGACTATGTAGGTTAACTAGCAGACCCTTGGACTATCTAGGTTACCTAGCAGGCACTTGGACTATGTAGGTTAACTAGCGGGCACTTGCACTCTCTAGGTTACCTAGCGGGCACATGTACTATGTACCTTCCCTAGCGGGCACTTAGACTATGTAGGATAATAAGCGGGCCCATGGATTATGTAGGTTTACTAACAGGCACTTGGACTATCTAGGTTAACTAGCAGGCAATTGGACTATGTAGTTTCCCTAGCGGGCATTTGGACTATTTAGGTTACCATCGGGAACTTGGACTATGTAGGTTACCTAGCGGGCACTTGGACTATGTACGTCCCCTAGTGGGCACTTGGACTATCTAGGTTAACTAACTGGCACTTGGACTATGTAGGTTGCCTAGCGGGCACTTGGACTATGTAGGTTCCCTATCGGGCACTTGGACTATGTAGGTTAACTAGCGGGCACTTGGACTGTCTAGGTAACCTAGCAGGCACTTGGACTATCTAGGTTAATGAACGGGCACTTGGACTATGTAGGTAACCTAGCGGGCACTTGGACTGTCTAGGTTACCTGGCGGGCACTTTGACTATCTAGGTTAACGAACGGGCACTTGGACTATGCAGGATACCTAGCGGGCATCTGGACTATGTAGGATCCCTATCGGACATTTGGACTACTTAGGTTAACTAGCGGGCACTTGTACGATCTAGGTTAACTAGCGGGCACTTGGACTATCTAGGTCAACTAGCGGGCCCATGTACTATGTAGGTTAACTAGCGGGCCCTTAGACTATGTAGGTTAACTAGCGTGCACTTGGACTATCTAGGTTACCTAGCGGGCACTAGGACTATGTACGTCCCCTAGTGGGCATTTGGACTATCTAGGTTAACTAATGGGCACTTGAACTATGTAGTTTCCCTAGCGGGCATTTGGATTATATAGGTTACCTAGTGGGCACTTGGACTATGTAGGTTACCTAGCGGGCACTTGGACTATGTAGGTTAACTAGAAAGCACTTGGACTATCAAGGTTACCTAGGGGGCCCATGGACAATGTAGGTTACCAGCGGGCACTTGGACTTTCTAGGTTAACGAACGTGCACTTGGACTATGTAGGTAACCTAGCAGACACTTGGACTGTCTAGGTTACCTAGCGGGTACTTGGCCTATCTATATTAATTAACGGGCACTTGGACTATGTAGGTTAACTAGCGGACACTTCGACTATCTAGGTTAGCTAACGGGCATTTGGACTATCTAGGTTACCTAGCGGGCACTTGGACTATGTAGGTTCCCTAGCGGGCACTTGGACTATTTAAGTTACCTAGGAGGCACTTGGCCTATCTAGGTTAACTAGCGGGCACTTGTACTATCTAGATTAACTAGCGGGCCCTTAGACTATCTAGGTTAACTCGCAGGCACTTGGGTTATCTAGGTTAACTAGCGGCCACTTGGACTATCTAGATTAACTAGCGGGCCCTTGGACTATCTAGGTTTACTAGCGGGCACTTGGACTACCTAGGTTAACTAGCGGGCACTTGGACTATGTAGGTTAACTAGAAGGCACTTGGACTATATAGGTTAACTAGCGGGCACTTGGACTATCTAGGTTAACTAGCGGGCACTTGGACTATGTAGTTTCCCTAGCGGCCATTTGGATTATTTAGGTTACCTAGTGGGCACTTGGACTATGTAGGTTACCTAGCGGGCACTTGGACTATGTAGGTTAACTAGAAGGCACTTGGACTATCAAGGTTACCTAGCGGGCCCTTGGACTATGTAGGTTACCAGCGGGCACTTGGACTATCTAGGTTAACGAACGTGCACTTGGACTATGTAGGTAACCTAGCGGGCACTTGGACTGTCTAGGTTACCTAGCGGGCACTTTGACTATCTAGGTTAACGAACAGGCACTTGGACTATGTAGGTTAACTAGCAGACACTTTGACTATGTAGGATCCCTATCGGACATTTGGACTACTTAGGTTACCTAGCGGGCACTTGGACTATCTAGGTTAACGAACGGGCACTTGGACTATGTAGGGTAACTAGCGGACACTTCGACTATGTAGGTTATCTAACGGGCAATTGGACAATCTAGGTTACCTAGCGGGCACTTGGACTACGTAGGTTCCCTAGCAGGCACTTGGATTATTTAGGTTACCTAGCAGGCACTTTGACTATCTAGGTTAACTAACGGGCACTTGGACTATGTAGGTTCCCTAGCGAGCACTTGGACTATGTAGGTTCCCAGCGGGCACTTGGACTATGTAGGTTCCCTATCGGGTACTTGGACTGTCTAGGTTAACTAGCGGGCAAATGGGCTGTCTAGGTTACCTAGTGGGCACTTGGACTATGTAGTTTACCTAGCAGGCACTTGGACTATGTAGGTTAACTAGCGGGCACTTGGACTATCTAGGTTACCCAGCGGGCACTTGGACTATGTAGGTAACATAATGGTCACTTGGACTGTCTAGGTTACCTAGCGGGGACTTGGATTATGTAGGTTAACTAGCGGGCACTTGGACTATGTAGGATGCCTATCAGGCATTTGTACTACTTAGGTTAACTAGCGGGCACTTTGACTATCTAGGTTAACTAGCGGGAACTTGGACTATCTAGGTCAACTAGCGGGCCCTTGTACTATGTAGGTTAACTAGCGGGCACTTGGACTATCTAGGCTAACTAGTGGACCTTGGACTATGTAGGTTAACTAGCGGCCACTTGGACTTTGTACGTCCCCTAGTGGGCACTTGGACTATCTAGGTTAACTAATGGGAACTAGGACTATCTAGGTTAACTAGCGGGCACTTGGACTATCTAGGTTTACTAAAGGGAACTAGGACTATCTAGGTTAACTATCGGGCACTTGGACTATCTAGGTTACCTAGCAGGCACTTGGATTATGAAGGATCCCTAGCGGGCACTTGGACTATCTAGGTTACCTAGCGGACACGTGGACTATGTAAGTTAACTAGCGGACACTTGCACGATCTAGGTTAACTAGCGGGCCCTTGCACTATGTAGGTTAACTAGCTGGCCCATGGATTATGTAGGTTTACTAGCAGGCACTTGGAGTATCTAGGTTAACTAGCGGGCACTTGGACTATGTAGTTTCCCTAGCGGGCATTTGGACTATTAAGTTTACCAAGCGGGAACTTGGACTATGTAGGTTACCTAGCGGGCACTTGGACTATCTAGGTTAACTAGCAGGCACTTTGACTATCTAGGTTAACTAAAGGGCACTTGGACTATGTAGGTTGCCTAGCGGGCACATGGACTGTGTAGGTTCCCTAGCGGGCACTTGGATTATGTAAATTCCCTATCGGGCACTTGGATTATGTAGGTTCCCTATCGGGCACTTGGACTATGTAGGTTAAGTAGGGGGCACTAGGACTGTCTAGGTAACCTAGCGGGCACTTGGACTATGTAGGATCCCTATCAGACATTGGTACTACTTAGGTTAACTAGCGGGAAATTTGACTATGTAGGTTAAATAGCGGGCACTTGGACTATCTAAGTTTCCTAGCAGGCACATGGACTATGTACGTCCCCTAGTGGGCAATTGGACCATCTAGGTTAACTAACGGGCACTAGGACTATCTAGGTTAACTAGCGAGCACTTGGAATATCTAGGTTACCTAGAAGGCACTTGGATTACGAAGGATCCCTAGCGGGCACTTGGACAATCTAGGTTAACTAGCGGGCACTTGGACAATCTTGGTTAACTAGCGGGCACTAGGACTATCAAAGTTAACAAGTGAGCCCATGGACTATGTAGGTTAACTAGCGGGCCCTTGGACAATCTAGGTTACCTAGCAGGCACTTCGACTATACAGGTTACCTAGTGGGCACTTGGACTATCTAAGTTAACGAAAGGGCACTTGGAATATACAGGTAACCTAGCGGGCACTTGGACTGTCTAGGTTACCTAGCGGGCACTTGGACTTCTAGGTTAACGAACGGGCACTTGGACTATGTAGGTTGCTTAGCGGGCACTTGGACTATCTAGGTTAACTAGCGGGCACTTGGACTATGTAGTTTCCCTAGCGGCCATTTGGATTATTTAGGTTACCTAGTGGGCACTTGGACTATGTAGGTTACCTAGTGGGCACTTGGACTATGTAGGTTAACTAGAAGGCACTTGGACTATCAAGCTTACCTAGCTGGCCCTTGGACTATGTAGGTTACCAGCGGGCACTTGGACTATTTAGGTTAATGAACGTGCACTTGGACTATGTAGGTAATCTAGCGGGCACTTGGACTGTCTAGGTTACCTAGCAGGCACTTGGCCTATCTACGTTAACGAACGGGCACTTGGACTATGTAGGTTAACTAGCGGACACTTCGACTATCTAGGTTAGCTAATGGGCAATTGGACTATCTAGGTTGCCTAGCGGGCACTTCTACTATGTAGGTTGCCTAGCGAGCACTTGGACTATGTAGGTACCCTAGCGAGCACTTGGATATTTATCTTCCCTATCGGGTACTTGGACTGTCTAGGTTAACAAGGGGGTAATTGGACAGTCTAGGTTACCTAGTGGGCACTTGGACTATGTAGTTTACCTAGAAATGCACTTGGACTATGTAGGTTAACTAGCGGGCACTAGGACTATCTAGGTTACCTAGCGGGCACCTGGACTATGTACGTTCCCAAGCGGGCACTTGGGCTATCTACGTTACCTAGCGGGCACTTGGACTATGTAGGTTAACGAACGGGCACTTGGACTATGTAGGTAACCTAATGGTCACTTGGACTGTCTAGGTTACCTAGCGTGAACTTGGACTATGTAGGTTAACTAGCGGGCACTTGGACTATCAAGGTTAAGTAGGGGGTCCTTGCTCTATGTAGGTTAACTAGCAGGCCTTTGGACTATGTAAGTTAACTAGAGGGCACTTTGATGATCCTGATTAACTAGCGGGCACTTGGAATATCTAGGTTAACTAGGGGGCACTTGGACTATCTAGGTTAACGCTCATGGACTAACTACATCCCCTAGTGGGCACTTGGACTATCTAGGTTAAGTAACGGGCACTAGGACTATCTAGGTTAACTAGCGGGCACTTTGACTACCTAGGTTACCTAGGTGGCACTTGGACTATGAAGGTTCCCTAGCGGGCACTTGGACAATGTAGGTCAATTAGCGGGCCCTTGGACTATCTAGGTTAGCTAACTGGCACGTGGACTGTGTAGGTTAACTAGCGGACACTTGTACGATCTAGGTTAACTAGCGGGCTCTTGCACTATGTAGGTTAACTAGCGGGCCCATTGACTATGTAGGTTAACTAGCGGGCACTTGGACGATCTAGGTTAACTAGCGGGCTCTTGGATTATCTAGGTTAGCTAGCGGGCTCTTGCACTATGTAGGTTAACTAGTGGGCACTTGGACGATCTAGGTTACCTAGGGGGAACTTTGACTATGTAGGTTAACTACTGGGCACTTGGACTATCTAGGTTACCTAGCAGTCACTTGGACTATGTAGGTTAAATAGCGGGCACTTGGACTATCTAGGTTACCTAGCGGGCACTGGGACTATGTACGTTCCCTAGCGGGCACTTGGACTATTTACGTTACCTAGCGGGCACTTGGACTATGTACGTTAACTAGCGGGCACTTGGACTATGTACGTTTCCTAGCGGGTACTTGGACTATCTATGTTAACTAGCGGGCACTTGGACTATGTAGGTTCCCTATCGGGCACTTGGACTAGGTAGGTTCCCTAGCGGGCACTTGGTCTATCTAGGTTAACTAGCGAGCACTTGGACTATCTAGGTTAACTAGTGAGCACTTGGACTATCTAGGATAACTAGCGGGCACTTGGACTATATAGATTTGCTAACGTGAACTTAGATTATGTAGGTTAACTAGGGGGCACTTGGAATATGTAGGTTAACTAGCGGACACTTGCACTATGTAGGTTAACTAGCGGGCCCATGGACTATGTAGGTTTTCTAGCGGGCCCTTGGACTATCTAGTTTCCCTAAAGGGCACTTGGACTATTAGGTTACCGAACGGGCACTTGGACTATCTATGTTACCTAGCGGGCACTTGGACTATGTAGGCTAACTAGGGGGCCCTTGGACGATCTAGGTTACCTAGCAGGCACTTTGACTATCTAGGTTAACTAACGGGCACTTGGACTATGTAGGTTGCCTAGCGGGCCCTTGGATTATGTAGGTTCCCTATCGGGCACTTGGACTATGTAGGTTAACTAGCGGGCACTTGGACTGTCTAGGTTACCTAGCGGGCAATTGGACTATGTAAGTTAACTAGCGGACAATTGGACGATCTAGGTTAACTAGCGGACACTTGTACTATGTAGATTACCTAGACGGCACTTGGACTATCTAGGTTAACTAGCGGGCACTTGGACTATCTAGGTTAACTAGCGGGCACTTGGACTATCTAGGTTAACTAGCGTGCACTTGGACTATCTAGGTTACCTAGCAGGCACTTTGACTATCTAGGTTAACTAACGGCCACTTGGACTATGTAGGTTGCCTAGCGGGCCCTTGGATTATGTAGGTTCCCTATCGGGCACTTGGACTATGTAGGTTAACTAGCGGGCACTTGGACTGTCTAGGTTACCTAGCGGGCAATTGGACTATGTAGGTTAACTAGCGGACAATTGGACGATCTAGGTTAAATAGCGGACACTTGTACTATGTAGGTTACCTAGCGGGCACTTGGACTATCTAGGTTAACTAGCGGGCAGTTTGACTATGTAGGTTAACTAGCGGACACTTGCACTATGTAGGTTACCTAGCGGGCACTTGGACTATGTAGGTTAACTAGCAGACCCTTGGACTATCTAGGTTACCTAGCAGGCACTTGGACTATGTAGGTTAACTAGCGGGCACTTGCACTCTCTAGGTTACCTAGCGGCCACATGGACTATGTACCTTCCCTAGCGGGCACTTGTACTATGTAGGTTAACTAGCGGGCTCATGGATTATGTAGGTTTACTAACAGGCACTTGGACTATCTAGGTTAACTAGCAGGCACTTGGACTATGTAGTTTCCCTAGCGGGCATTTGGACTATTTAGGTTACCATCGGGAACTTGGACTATGTAGGTTACCTAGCAGGCACTTGGACTATGTACGTCCCCTAGTGGGCACTTGGACTATCTAGGTTAACTAACTGGCACTTGGACTATGTAGGTTGCCTACCGAGCACTTGGACTATGTAGGTTCCCTATCGGGCACTTGGACTATGTAGGTTAACTAGCGGGCACTTGGACTGTCTAGGTAACCTAGAAGGCACTTGGACTATCTAGGTTAATGAACGGGCACTTGGACTATGTAGGTAACCTAGCGGGCACTTGGACTGTCTAGGTTACCTAGCGGGCACTTTGACTATCTAGGTTAACGAACGGGCACTTGGACTATGCAGGGTACCTTGCGGGCATATGGACTATGTAGGATCCCTATCGGACATTTGGACTACTTAGGTTAACTAGCGGGCACTTGGACGATCTAGGTTAACTAGCGGGCACTTGGACTATCTAGGTCAACTAGCGGGCCCATGTACTATGTAGGTTAACTAGCGGGCCCTTAGACTATGTAGGTTAACTAGCGCGCACTTGGACTATCTAGGTTACCTAGCGGGCACTTGGACTATGTACGTCCCCTAGTGGGCATTTGGACTATCTAGGCTAACTAACGGGCACTTGGACTATGTAGATTCCCTAGCGGGCATTTGGATTATATAGGTTACCTTGTGGGCACTTGGACTATGTAGGTTACCTAGCGGGCACTTGGACTATGTAGGTTAACTAGAAAGCACTTGGACTATCAAGGTTACCTAGCGGGCCCTTGGACAATGTAGGTTACCAGCGGGCACTTGGACTATCTAGGTTAACGAACGTGCACTTGGACTATGTAGGTAACCTAGCGGGCACTTGGACTATCTAGGCTAACTAGTGGACCTTGGACTATGTAGGGTAACTAGCGGCCACTTGGACTTTGTACGTCCCCTAGTGGGCACTTGGACTATCTAGGTTAACTAATGGGAACTAGGACTATCTAGGTTAACTAGCGGGCACTTGGACTATCTAGGTTTACTAAAGGGAACTAGGACTATCTAGGTTAACTATCGGGCACTTGGACTATCTAGTTTACCTAGCAGGCACTTGGATTATGAAGGATCCCTAGCGGGCACTTGGACTATCTAGGTTACCTAGCGGACACGTGGACTATGTAGGTTAACTAGCGGACACTTGCACGATCTAGGTTAACTAGCGGGCCCTTGCACTATGTAGGTTAACTAGAAGGCACTTGGACTATATAGGTTAACTAGCGGGCACTTGGACTATCTAGGTTAACTATCGGGCACTTGGACTATGTAGTTTCCCTAGCGGCCATTTGGATTATTTAGGTTACCTAGTGGGCACTTGGACTATGTAGGTTACCTAGCGGGCACTTGGACTATGTAGGTTAACTAGAAGGCACTTGGACTATCAAGGTTACCTAGCGGGCCCTTGGACTATGTAGGTTACCAGCGGGCACTTGGACTATCTAGGTTAACGAACGTGCACTTGGACTATGTAGGTAACCTAGCGGGCACTTGGACTGTCTAGGTTACCTAGCGGGCACTTGGCCTATCTAGGTTAACGAACGGGCACTTGGACTATGTAGATTACCAGCGGGCACTTGGACTATGTAGGATCCCTATCGGACATTTGGACTACTTAGGTTACCTAGCGGGCACTTGGACTATCTAGGTTAACGAACGGGCACTTGGACTATGTAGGGTAACTAGCGGACACTTCGACTATGTAGGTTAACTAACGGGCAATTGGACTATCTAGGTTACCTAGCAGGCACTTGAACTATGTAGGTTCCCTAGCAGGCACTTGGATTATTTAGGTTACCTAGCAGGCACTTTGACTATCTAGGTTAACTAACGGGCACTTGGACTATGTAGGTTCCCTAGCGAGCACTTGGACTATGTAGGTTCCCAGCGGGCACTTGGACTATGTAGGTTCCTAATCGGGTACTTGGACTGTCTAGGTTAACTAGCGGGCAATTGGGCTGTCTAGGTTACCTAGTGGGCACTTGGACTATGTAGGTTAACTAGCGGGCACTTGGACTATCTAGGTTACCCAGAGGGCACTTTGACTATGTAGGTAACATAATGGTCACTTGGACTGTCTAGGTTACCTAGCGGGGACTTGGATTATGTAGGTTAACTAGCGGGCACTTGGACTATGTAGGATGTCTATCAGGCATTTGTACTACTTAGGTTAACTAGCGGGCACTTTGACTATCTAGGTTAACTAGCGGGCACTTGGACTATCTAGGTTACCCAGCGGGCACTTGGACTATGTAGGTAACATAATGGTCACTTGGACTGTCTAGGTTACCTCGCGGGCACTTGGACTATGTAGGTTAACTAGCGGGCACTTGGACTATCTAGGTTAACTAGCAGGCCCTTGGACGATGTAGGTTAACTAGCGGGCCCTTGGACTATGTAGGTTAACTAGCGGGCCCTTGGACTATGTAGATTAACTAGCGTCACAAGGACTATCTACATTAACTAGCGGGCCCTTGGACTATGTAGATTCCCTAGCGGGAACTTGGAATATGTATGTTAAGTAGCGGACACTTGCACTATGAAGGTTAACTAGCGGGCCCATGGACTATGTAGGTTTACTATCGGGCCCTTGCACTATCTAGCTTCCCTAAAGGGCACTTGGACTATCTAGGTTACCGAACGGGTACTTGGACTATGTAGGTTACCTTGCGGGCACTTGGACTATGTAGGCTAACTAGGGGGCCCTTTGACGATCTAGGTTACCTAGCGGGTACTTGAACTATCTAGGTTTCCTAGCGGGTACTTGGACTACGTAGGTTCCCTAGCGGGCACTTGGACTATCTATGTTAACTAGCGGGCTCTTGGACTATGTAGGTTAACTAGCGGACACTTGCACTATGTAGGTTACCTAGTAGGCACTTGGACAATCTAGGTTACCTAGCGGCCACATGGACTATGTACCTTCCCTAGCGGGCACTTGGACTATGTAAGTTAACTAGCGGGCCCATGGATTATGTAGGTTTACTAACAGGCACTTGGACTATCTAGGTTAACTAGCAGGCACTTGGACTATGTAGTTTCCCTAGCGGGCATTTGGACTATTTAGGTTACCATCGGGAACTTGGACTATGTAGGTTCCCTAGCGGGCACTTGGACTATGTACGTCCCCTAGTGGGCACTTGGACTATCTAGGTTAACTAACTGGCACTTGGACTATGTAGGTTGCCTACCGAGCACTTCGACTATGTAGGTTCCCTATCGGGCACTTGGACTATGTAGGTTAACTAGCGGGCACTTGGACTGTCTAGGTAACCTAGAAGGCACTTGGACTATCTAGGTTAATGAACGGGCACTTGGACTATGTAGGTAACCTAGCGGGCACTTGGACTGTCTAGGTTACCTAGCGGGCACTTTGATTATCTAGGTTAACGAACGGGCACTTGGACTATGCAGGGTACCTTGCGGGCATATGGACTATGTAGGATCCCTATCGGACATTTGGACTACTTAGGTTAACTAGCGGGCACTTGGACGATCTAGGTTAACTAGCGGGCACTTGGACTATCTAGGTCAACTAGCGGGCCCATGTACTATGTAGGTTAACTAGCGGGCCCTTAGACTATGTAGGTTAACTAGCGCGCACTTGGACTATCTAGGTTACCTAGCGGGCACTTGGACTATGTACGTCCCCTAGTGGGCATTTGGACTATCTAGGTTAACTAACGGGCACTTGGACTATGTAGATTCCCTAGCGGGCATTTGGATTATATAGGTTACCTTGTGGGCACTTGGACTATGTAGGTTACCTAGCGGGCACTTGGACTATGTAGGTTAACTAGAAAGCACTTGGACTATCAAGGTTACCTAGCGGGCCCTTGGACAATGTAGGTTACCAGCGGGCACTTGGACTATCTAGGTTAACGAACGTGCACTTGGACTATGTAGGTAACCTAGCGGGCACTTGGACTATCTAGGCTAACTAGTGGACCTTGGACTATGTAGGGTAACTAGCGGCCACTTGGACTTTGTACGTCCCCTAGTGGGCACTTGGACTATCTAGGTTAACTAATGGGAACTAGGACTATCTAGGTTACCTAGCGGGCACTTGGACTATGTAGGTTAACTAGAAAGCACTTGGACTATCAAGGTTACCTAGCGGGCCCTTGGACAATGTAGGTTACCAGTGGGCACTTGGACTATCTAGGTTAACGAACGTGCACTTGGACTATGTAGGTAACCTAGCGGGCACTTGGACTATCTAGGCTAACTAGTGGACCTTGGACTATGTAGGGTAACTAGCGGCCACTTGGACTTTGTACGTCCCCTAGTGGGCACTTGGACTATCTAGGTTAACTAATGGGAACTAGGACTATCTAGGTTAACTAGCGGGCACTTGGACTATCTAGGTTTACTTAAGGGAACTAGGACTATCTAGGTTAACTATCGGGCACTTGGACTATCTAGTTTACCTAGCAGGCACTTGGATTATGAAGGATCCCTAGCGGGCACTTGGACTATCTAGGTTACCTAGCGGACACGTGGACTATGTAGGTTAACTAGCGGACACTTGCACGATCTAGGTTAACTAGCGGGCCCTTGCACTATGTAGGTTAACTAGAAGGCACTTGGACTATATAGGTTAACTAGCGGGCACTTGGACTATCTAGGTTAACTATCGGGCACTTGGACTATGTAGTTTCCCTAGCGGCCATTTGGATTATTTAGGTTACCTAGTGGGCACTTGGACTATGTAGGTTACCTAGCGGGCACTTGGACTATGTAGGTTAACTAGAAGGCACTTGGACTATCAAGGTTACCTAGCGGGCCCTTGGACTATGTAGGTTACCAGCGGGCACTTGGACTATCTAGGTTAACGAACGTGCACTTGGACTATGCAGGTAACCTAGCGGGCACTTGGACTGTCTAGGTTACCTAGCGGGCACTTGGCCTATCTAGGTTAACGAACGGGCACTTGGACTATGTAGATTACCAGCGGGCACTTGGACTATGTAGGATCCCTATCGGACATTTGGACTACTTAGGTTACCTAGCGGGCACTTGGACTATCTAGGTTAACGAACGGGCACTTGGACTATGTAGGGTAACTAGCGGACACTTCGACTATGTAGGTTAACTAACGGGCAATTGGACTATCTAGGTTACCTAGCAGGCACATGGACTATGTAGGTTCCCTAGCAGGCACTTGGATTATTTAGGTTACCTAGCAGGCACTTTGACTATCTAGGTTAACTAACGGGCACTTGGACTATGTAGGTTCCCTAGCGAGCACTTGGACTATGTAGGTTCCCAGCGGGCACTTGGACTATGTAGGTTCCTAATCGGGTACTTGGACTGTCTAGGTTAACTAGCGGGCAATTGGGCTGTCTAGGTTACCTAGTGGGCACTTGGACTATGTAGGTTAACTAGCGGGCACTTGGACTATCTAGGTTACCCAGAGGGCACTTTGACTATGTAGGTAACATAATGGTCACTTGGACTGTCTAGGTTACCTAGCGGGGACTTGGATTATGTAGGTTAACTAGCGGGCACTTGGACTATGTAGGATGCCTATCAGGCATTTGTACTACTTAGGTTAACTAGCGGGCACTTTGACTATCTAGGTTAACTAGCGGGCACTTGGACTATCTAGGTTACCCAGCGGGCACTTGGACTATGTAGGTAACATAATGGTCACTTGGACTGTCTAGGTTACCTCGCGGGCACTTGGACTATGTAGGTTAACTAGCGGGCACTTGGACTATCTAGGTTAACTAGCAGGCCCTTGGACGATGTAGGTTAACTAGCGGGCCCTTGGACTATGTAGGTTAACTAGCGGGCCCTTGGACTATGTAGATTAACTAGCGTCACAAGGACTATCTACATTAACTAGCGGGCCCTTGGACTATGTAGATTCCCTAGCGGGAACTTGGAATATGTATGTTAAGTAGCGGACACTTGCACTATGAAGGTTAACTAGCGGGCCCATGGACTATGTAGGTTTACTATCGGGCCCTTGCACTATCTAGCTTCCCTAAAGGGCACTTGGACTATCTAGGTTACCGAACGGGCACTTGGACTATGTAGGTTACCTTGCGGGCACTTGGACTATGTAGGCTAACTAGGGGGCCCTTTGACGATCTAGGTTACCTAGCGGGTACTTGAACTATCTAGGTTTCCTAGCGGGTACTTGGACTACGCAGGTTCCCTAGCGGGCACTTGGACTATCTATGTTAACTAGCGGGCTCTTGGACTATGTAGGTTAACTAGCGGACACTTGCACTATGTAGGTTACCTAGTAGGCACTTGGACAATCTAGGTTACCTAGCGGGCACTTGGACTATATAGGTTACCTAGCGGGCACTTGGACTATGTAGGTTACCTGGTGGGCACTTGGACTATCTGGGTTAACGAACGGGCACTTGGAATATGCAGGAAACCTAGCGGGCACTTGGACTGTCTAGGTTAACGAACGGGCACTTGGACTATGTAGGTTGCTTAGCGGGCACTTGGACTATCTAGGTAAAGTAATGGGCATTTTGAGTATCTAGGTTACCTAGCGGGAACTTGGACAATGTAAGTTACCTAGCGGGCACTTGGACTATCTAGGTTACCTAACGGGCACTTTGACTATCTAGGTTACATAGCGGGCACTTGGACTATCTAGGTTACCTAGCGGGCACTTGGACTACCTAGGTTACCTAGCGGGCCCTTGGACTATGTAGGTTTCCTAGCGGGCATTTGGACTATCTAGGTTTACGAACTGACACTTGGACTATGTAGGTAACCTAGCGGGCACTTGGACAGTCTAGGTTACCTAGCGGGCACTTGGACTATCTAGGTTAACGAACGGTCACTTGGACTATGTAGGTTACCTAGCGGGCACTTGGACTATGTAGGATCCCTATCGGACATTTGGACTACTTAGGTTACCTAGCGGGCACTTGGACTATCTAGGTAAACTAGCGGGCACTTGGACGATCTAGGTTAACTAGAGGGCACTTGGACTATCTAGGTTAACTAGCGTGCACTTGGACTATCTAGATTAACTAGCGGGCACTTGGATGATCAATGTTAACTAGCGGGCACTTGGACTATCTAGGTTAGCTAACGGGCACTTGGACTATGTAGGTCAACTAGCGGGCCTTTGGACTATGTAGATTAGCTAACTGGCACTTGGACTATTTAGGTTAACTAGCGGACACTTGCACGATCTAGGTTAACTAGCGGACAATTGGACGATATAGGTTAACTAGCGGGCACTTGTATTATCTAGGTTACCTAGCGGGCACTTGGACTAGGTAGGTTCCCTAGCGGGCATTTTGACTATATAGATAACCTAGCGGGAACTTAGACTTTGTAGGTTACCTAGCGGGACCTTGGATTATGTATGTTAACTAGCGGACCCTTGGACTATGTAGGTTACCTAGCGGGCACTTGGATGATCAGGTTAACTAGCGGGTACTTGGACTATGTAGGTTAACTAGCCGGCCTTGGACTATGTAGATTAACTAGCGGCACTTGGACTATCTACGTTAACTAGCGGTCCCTTGGACTATGTAGATTCCATAGCGGGCATTTGGATTATATAGATAACCTAGCGGGCACATAGACTTTGTAGGTTACCTAGCGGGCACTTGGACTATCTAGGTTACCTAGCTGGCACATGAACTATCTACGTTACCTAGTGGGTTCTTGGAGTATGTAGGTTACCTAGCGGGCTGTTGGACTATCTAGGTTACCAAGCGGGCACTTGGACTATCTAGGTTAACTAACGGGCACTGGGACTATGTCGGATCCCTAGAGGGCCCTTGGACTATGTAAATTCCCTAGCGGGCACTTGGACTATGTGGGTTTCCTGGCGGGCATTTAGACTATCTAGGTTACCTAATGGGCACTTGGACTATGTAGGTTCCCTAGCGGGCACTTGGATTATGTAGGTTCCCTCGGGTGCACTTGGACTATGTAGGTTAACTAGAGGGCATTTGGACTATAAGTTGCCTAGCGGGCACTTGGATTATGTAGGTTCCCTATCGGGCACTTGGACTATGTAGGTTAACTAGCGGGCACTTGGACTTTCTAGGTTACCTAGCGGGCACTTGAATTATCTAGGTTAACGAACGGGCACTTGGAATATGTAGGTTACCTAGCCGCCAATTGGACTATCTAGGTTAGCTAACAGGCACTTGGACTATCTAGGTTCCTTTGCGGGCACTTTTACTATCTAGGTTACCTAGCTGGCACTTAAATTATGTAGGTTAAATAGCGGGCACTTGGAATATGTAGGTTAACTTGCGTACACTTGCACTATGTAGGTTAACTAGAGGGCCCATGGACTATGTAGGTTTACTAGCGGGCCCTTGGACTATCTAGGTTCCCTAAAGGGCACTTGGAATATCTAGGTTACCGAATGGGCAAAAGGACTATCTAGGTTACCTAGCGGGCACTTGGACTATGTAGGCTAATTAGGGGGCCATTGGACGATTTAGGTTACCTAGCGGGTACTTGAACTATCTAGGTTAACTAGCGGGCACTTGCACTATCTAGGTTACCTAGCGGGCACTGGGACTATGTACGTTCGCTAGCGGGCACTTGGACTATCCAGGTTACGTAGCGGGCACTTGGACTATCTAGGTTACGTAGCGGGCACTTGGACTATCTAGGTTAACTAGCGGGCAATTGGAATATCTAGGTTAACTCGAGTGCACTTGGACTATGTAGGTTCCATAGCGGGCACTTGGACTATCTAGGTTGCCTAGCGGGCACTTGGACTAAGTAGGTTAATTAGCGTGCCCTTGGACTATCTAGGTTACGTAGCGGGCACTTGGTATATAGGTTAACTAGCGGGCAATTGGACTATGTAGGTTAACTAGAGGACACTTGGACTATCTAGGTTAACTAGTGGGCCCTTGGACTATGTAGGCTAACTAGCGGGCACTTGGACATTCTAGGTTAACTAGCGGGTACTTGGAGGATCTAGGTTAACTAGTGGGCACTTGGACTATGTAGGATACCTAGTGGGCATTTGGACTATGTGGGTTTCCTGGCGGGCATTTAGACTATCTAGGTTACCTAACGGGCATTTGGAATATTTAGGTTCCCTAGCGGGCACTTGGATTATGTAGGTTCCCTCGGGTGCACTTGGACTATGTAGGTTAACTAGAGGGCATTTGGACTATGTAGGTTACCTAGCGGGCACTTGGACTATGTAGGTTCCCTATCGGGAACTTGGATAATGTAGGTTAACTAGGGGGCACTAGGCTATGTAGGTTACTTAGTGGCCCTTGGATTACCTAGGTTACCTAGCGGGAATTTGGACGGTGTAGGCTACCTAACGGTCATTTGGACTATATAGATTACCTAGCGGGCACGTAGACTTTGTAGGTTACCTAGCGGGCACTTGCACTATCTAGGTTACCTAGCTGGCACTTGAACTATCTACGTTACCTAGCGGGTACTTGGAGTATGTAGGTTACCTACCGCGCTGTTGGACTATCTAGGTTACCTAGCGGGCACTGGGACTATCTAGGTTAACTAACGGGCCCTTGGACTATGTATGTTCCCTAGCGGGCCCTTGGACTATGTAAGTTCCCTAGCGGGCACTTGGACTATATGGGTTCCCTAGCGGGCATTTGGACTATCTAGGTTACCTAACGGGCACTTGGACTATGTAGGTTCCCTAGGGGGCACTTGGTCTATCTAGGTTAACTAGCGGGCACTTGGACTATCTAGGTTAACTAGCGAGCACTTGGACTATCTAGGTTACTAGCGGGCATTTGGACAATTAGGGCCCTAAGCGGGCATTTGGACTATATTGGTTACTTAGCGGGCACTTGGAGTATGTAGGTTAACGAACGGGCACTTGGTCTATGTAGGTAACCTAGTGGTCACTTGAACTGTCTAGGTTACCTAGCGGGCACTTGGACTATGTAGGTTAACTATCGTGCACTTGGACTATCTAGGTTAACTAGCGGGCCCTTGGACGATGTAGGTTAACTAGCAGGCCCTAGGATTATGTAGGTTAACTAGCGGGCCCTTGGACTATGTAGGTTACCTAGCGGCCACTTGGACAATCTAGGTTAACAAGCGGGTACTTGGACTATGTAGGTTAACTAGCGGCACTTGGACTATCTAAATTAACTAGTGGGCCCTTGGACTATGTAGATTCCCTAGCGGGCACTTGGACTAGGTATGTTCCAGAGCGGGCACTTGGACTATGTAGGTTCCCTAGCAGGCACTTGTACTATGTAGGTTCCAGAGCGGGCACTTGGACTATCTAGGTTCCCTAGTGGTCACTTGTACTATGTAGGGTAATTAGGGGACACTTGGACGATCTAGGTTAACTAGCGGGTACTTGGACTATGTAGGTTAACTAGTGGGCCCTTGAACTATGTAGATTAACTAGCGGCACTTGGACTACCTACATTAACTAGCGGGCCCTTGGACTATGTAGGTTCCCTAGCGGGCACTTGGACTCTGTATGTTCCCTAGCGGGCACTTGGACTATGTATGTTCCCTACGGACACTTGAACTATGTAAGTTAACTACCGGGCACTTTGACTATGTAGGTTAACTAGCGGGCCCTTGCACTATCTAGGTTACCGAACGGGCATTTGGACTATGTAGGTAACCTAGCGGGCACTTGGAGAGTCTAGGTTACCTAGCGGGCACGTGGACTTCTAGGTTAACGAACGGGCACTTGGACTATGTATGTTGCATAGCGGGCAATTGGACTATCTAGGTTAGGTAACGGGCACTTGGACTATCTAGGTTTCTTAGCGGGCACTTGGAAGATCTAGGTTAACTAGCGGGCACTTGGACTACCTAGGTTAACTAGGTGGCACTTGGACTATGAAGGTTCCCTAGCGGGCACTTGGACTATGTAGGTCAACTAGCGGGCCCTTGGACTATCTAGGTTAGCTAACTGGCACGTGGACTGTGTAGGTTAACTAGCGGACACTTGTACGATCTAGGTTAACTAGCGGGCTCTTGCACTATGTAGGTTAACTAGCGGGCCCATTGACTATGTAGGTTAACTAGCGGGCACTTGGACGATCTAGGTTAACTAGCGGGCACTTGGACGATATAGGTTAACTAGCGGGCTCTTGGATTATCTAGGTTAGCTAGCGGGCTCTTGCATTATGTAGGTTAACTAGCGGGCCCATTGACTATGTAGGTTAACTAGCGGACACTTGGACGATCTAGGTTACCTAGGGGGAACTTTGACTATGTAGGTTAACTACTGGGCACTTGGACTATCTAGGTTACCTAGCAGTCACTTGGATTATGTAGGTTAAATAGCGGGCACTTGGACTATCTAGGTTACCTAGCGGGCACTGGGACTATGTACGTTCCCTAGCGGGCACTTGGACTATCTACGTTACCTAGCGGGCACTTGGACTATGTACGTTAACTAGCGGGCACTTGGACTATGTACGTTTCCTAGCGGGTACTTGGACTATCTATGTTAACTAGCGGGCACTTGGACTATGTAGGTTCCCTATCGGGCACTTGGACTAGGTAGGTTCCCTAGCGGGCACTTGGTCTATCTAGGTTAACTAGCGAGCACTTGGACTATCTAGGTTAACTAGTGAGCACTTGGACTATCTAGGATAACTAGCGGGCACTTGGACTATATAGGTTATCTAACGTGAACTTAGATTATGTAGGTTAACAAGGGGGCACTTGGAATATGTAGGTTAACTAGCGGACACTTGCACTATGTAGGTTAACTAGCGGGCCCATGGACTATGTAGGTTTTCTAGCGGGCCCTTGGACTATCTAGGTTCCCTAAAGGGCACTTGGACTATCAGGTTACCGAACGGGCACTTGGACTATCTAGGTTACCTAGCGGGCACTTGGACTATGTAGGCTAACTATGGGGCCCTTGGACGATCTAGGTTACCTAGCAGGCACTTTGACTATCTAGGTTAACTAACGGGCACTTGGACTATGTAGGTTGCCTAGCGGGCCCTTGGATTATGTAGGTTCCCTATCGGGCACTTGGACTATGTAGTTTAACTAGCGGGCACTTGGACTGTCTAGGTTACCTAGCGGGCAATTGGACTATGTAGGTTAACTAGCGGACAATTGGACGATCTAGGTTAACTAGCGGACACTTGTAATATGTAGGTTACCTAGCGGGCACTTGGACTATCTAGGTTAACTAGCGGACACTTGGACTATCTAGGTTAACTAGCGGGCACTTGGACTATCTAGGTTAACTAGCGTGCACTTGGACTATCTAGGTTACCTAGCAGGCACTTTGACTATCTAGGTTAACTAACGGGCACTTGGACTATGTAGGTTGCCTAGCGGGCCCTTGGATTATGTAGGTTCCCTATCGGGCACTTGGACTATGTAGGTTAACTAGCGGGCAATTGGACTGTCTAGGTTACCTAGCGGGCAATTTGACTATGTAGGTTAACTAGCGGACAATTGGACGATCTAGGTTAACTAGCGGACACTTGCACTATGTAGGTTACCTAGCGTGCACTTGGACTATCTATGTTAACTAGCGGGCAGTTTGACTATGTAGGTTAACTAGCGGACACTTGCACTATGTAGGTTACCTAGCGGGCACTTGGACTATGTAGGTTAACTATCAGACCCTTGGGCTATCTAGGTTACCTAGCAGGCACTTGGACTATGTAGGTTAACTAGCGGGCACTTGCATTCTCTGGGTTACCTAGCAGGCACATGGACTATGTACCTTCCCTAGCGGGCACTTGGACTATGTAGGTTAACTAGCGGGCCCATGGATTATGTAGGTTTACTAACAGGCACTTGGACTATCTAGGTTAACTAGAAGGCACTTGGACTATGTAGTTTCTCTAGCGGGCATTTGGACTATTTAGGTTACCATCGGGAACTTGGACTATGTAGGTTACCTAGCGGGCACTTGGACTATGTACGTCCCCTAGTGGGCACTTGGACTATCTAGGTTAACTAATTAGCACTTGGAATATGTAGGTTGCCTAGCGGGCACTTGGACTATGTAGGTTCCCTATCGGGCACTTGGACTATGTAGGTTAACTAGCGGGCACTTGGACTGTCTAGGTAACCTAGCAGGCACTTGGACTATCTAGGTTAATGAACGGGCACTTGGACTATGTAGGTTAACTAGCGCGCACTTGGACTATCTACGTTACCTAGCGGGCACTTGGACTATGTAGGTTGCCTAGCGGGCCCTTGGACTATGTAGGTTAACTAGCGCGCACTTGGACTATCTAGGTTACCTAGCGGGCACTTGGACTACGTAGGTTGCCTAGCGGGCCCTTGGATTATGTAGGTTCCCTATCGGGCACTTGGACTATGTAGGTTAACTAGCGGACAATTGGACGATCTAGGTTAACTAGCGGACACTTGTACTATGTAGGTTACCTAGCGGGCACTTGGACTATCTAGGTTAACTAGCGGGCACTTTGACTATGTAGGTTAACTAGCGGACACTTGCACTATGTAGGTTACCTAGCGGGCACTTGGACTATGTAGGTTAACTAGCAGACCCTTGGACTATCTAGGTTACCTAGCAGGCACTTGGACTATGTAGGTTAACTAGCGGGCACTTGCACTCTCTAGGTTACCTAGCGGCCACATGGACTATGTACCTTCCCTAGCGGGCATTTGGACTATCTAGGTTACCTAACGGGCACTTGGACTATGTAGGTTCCCTAGGGGGCACTTGGTCTATCTAGGTTAACTAGCGGGCACTTGGACTATCTAGGTTAACTAGCGAGCACTTGGACTATCTAGGTTACTAGCGGGCATTTGGAAAATTAGGGCCCTTAGCGGGCATTTGGACTATATTGGTTACCTAGCGGGCACTTGGACTATGTAGGTTAACGAACGGGCACTTGGTCTATGTAGGTAACCTAGTGGTCACTTGAACTGTCTAGGTTACCTAGCGGGCACTTGGACTATGTAGGTTAACTATCGTGCACTTGGACTATCTAGGTTAACTAGCGGGCCCTTGGATGATGTAGGTTAACTAGCGGGCCCTAGGATTATGTAGGTTAACTAGCGTTCCCTTGGACTATGTAGGTTACCTAGCGGCCACTTGGACAATCTAGGTTAGCAAGCGGGTACTTGGACTATGTAGGTTAACTAGCGGCACTTGGACTATCTAAATTAACTAGTGGGCCCTTGGACTATGTAGATTCCCTAGCGGGCACTTGGACTAGGTATGTTCCAGAGCGGGCACTTGGACTATGTAGGTTCCCTAGCAGGCACTTGTACTATGTAGGTTCCAGAGCGGGCACTTGGACTATCTAGGTTCCCTAGTGGTCACTTGTACTATGTAGGGTAATTAGCGGACACTTGGACGATCTAGGTTAACTAGCGGGTACTTGGACTATGTAGGTTAACTAGTGGGCCCTTGAACTATGTAGATTAACTAGCGGCACTTGGACTACCTACATTAACTAGCGGGCCCTTGGACTATGCAGATTCCTTAGCGGGCACTTGGACTATGTAGGTTCCCTAGCGGGCACTTGGACTCTGTATGTTCCCTAGCGGGCACTTGGACTATGTATGTTCCCTACGGACACTTGAACTATGTAAGTTAACTACTGGGCACTTTGACTATGTAGGTTAACTAGCGGGCCCTTGTACTATCTAGGTTACCGAACGGACATTTGGACTATGTAGGTAACCTAGCGGGCACTTGGAGAGTCTAGGTTACCTAGCGGGCACGTGGACTTCTAGGTTAACGAACGGGCACTTGGACTATGTATGTTGCATAGCGGGCAATTGGACTATCTAGGTTAGGTAACGGGCACTTGGACTATCTAGGTTTCTTAGCGGGCACTTGGAAGATCTAGGTTAACTAGAGGGCACTTGGACTCTCTAGGTTAACTAGCGTGCACTTGGACTATCTAGGTTTCTTAGCGGGTACTTGGACTATGTAGGTTAACTAGCGGGCCCTTGAACTATGTAGATTAACTAGCGGCACTTGGACTATCTAGATTAACTACCGGGCACTTACTATGTAGGCTAACTAGGGGGCCCTTGGACGATCTAGGTTACCTAGCGGGTACTTGAACTATCTAGGTTAACTAGCGGGCACTTGCAGTATCTAGGTTAACTAGCGGGCACTTGCAGTATCTAGGTTACCTAGCGGGCACTTGGAATATGTAGGTTAACTAGCGGACACTTGCACTCTGTAGGTTACCTAGCAGGCACTTGGACTATCTAGGTTAACTAGCGGGCAATTGGACTATCTAGGTTAACTAGCGTGCACTTGGACTATGTAGGTTCCTTAGCGAGCACTTGGACTATCTAGGTTGCCTAGCGGGCACTTGGAAGATATAGGTTAACTAGCGTGCCCTTGGAATATCTAGGTTACGAAACGGGCACTTGGTATATAGGTTAACTAGCGGGCACTTGGACTATGTAGGTTAACTAGAGGACACTTGGACTATCTAGGTTAACTAGTGGGCCCTTGGACTATGTAGGTTAACTAGCGGGCACTTGGACAATCTAGGTTAACTAGTGGGCACTTGGACGATCTAGGTTAACTAGCGGGCACTTGAACTATCAAAGTGAACAAGTGAGCCCTTGGACTATGTAGGTTAACTAGCGGGCCCTTGGACTATCTGGGTTACCTAGCGGGCACTTGGGCTATATAGGTTACCTAGCGGGCACTTGGACTATGTAGGTTACCTAGTGGGCACTTGGACTATCTAAGGTTAACGAACGGGCACTTGGAATATGCAGGTAACCTAGCGGGCACGTGGACTGTCTAGGTTACCTAGCGGGCACTTGGACTTCTAGGTTAATGAACGGGCTCTTGGGCTATGTAGGTTGCCTAGCGGGCACAAGGACTATCTAGGTTAGGTAACGTGCACTTGGACTATCTAGGTTAACGAACGGGCACTTGGACTATGTAGGTAACCTAGCAGGCACTTGGACAGTCTAGGTTACCTAGAGGGCACATGGATTATCTAGGTTAACTAACGAGCATTAGGACGATCTGGGTTACCTAGCGGGCCCTGGACTATGTAGGATCCCTATCGGACATTTGGACTACTTAGGTTACCTAGCGGGCACTTGGACTATCTAGGTTAACTAGCGGGCACATGGACTATCTAGGTCAACTAGTGGGCCCTTGTACTATGTAGGTTAACTAGCGAGCACTTGGACTATCTAGGTTAACTAGCGGACCTTGGACTATGTAGGTTAACTAGCGGGCCCTTGGACTATGTAGGTTAACTAGCGGGCAATTGGACGGTATAGGTTAACTAGAGGGCACTTGGGCTATCTAGGTTAACTAGTGGGCACTTGGATGATCATTGTTAACTAGCGGGCACTTGGACTATCTAGATTAGCTAACGGGCTCATGGACTAAGTACATCCCCTAGTGGGCACTTGGACTATCTAGGTTAAGTAACGGGCAATAGGGCTATCTAGGTTAACTAGCGGGCACTTGGACTACCTAGGTTAACTAGGTGGCACTTGGACTATGAAGGTTCCCTAGCGGGCACTTGGACTATGTAGGTCAACTAGCGGGCCTTTGGACTATCTAGGTTAGCTAACTGGCACGTGGACTGTGTAGGTTAACTAGCGGACACTTGTACGATCTAGGTTAACTAGCGGGCTCTTGCACTATGTAGGTTAACTAGCGGGCCCATTGACTATGTAGGTTAACTAGCGGGCACTTGGACGATCTAGGTTAACTAGCGGGCACTTGGACGATATAGGTTAACTAGCGGGCTCTTGGATTATCTAGGTTAGCTAGCGGGCTCTTGCATTATGTAGGTTAACTAGCGGGCCCATTGACTATGTAGGTTAACTAGCGGACACTTGGACGATCTAGGTTACCTAGGGGGAACTTTGACTATGTAGGTTAACTACTGGGCACTTGGACTATCTAGGTTACCTAGCAGTCAGTTGGATTATGTAGGTTAAATAGCGGGCACTTGGACTATCTAGGTTACCTAGCGGGCACTGGGACTATGTACGTTCCCTAGCGGGCACTTGGACTATCTACGTTACCTAGCGGGCACTTGGACTATGTACGTTAACTAGCGGGCACTTGGACTATGTACGTTTCCTAGCGGGTACTTGGACTATCTATGTTAACTAGCGGGCACTTGGACTATGTAGGTTCCCTATCGGGCACTTGGACTAGGTAGGTTCCCTAGCGGGCACTTGGTCTATCTAGGTTAACTAGCGAGCACTTGGACTATCTAGGTTAACTAGTGAGCACTTGGACTATCTAGGATAACTAGCGGGCACTTGGACTATATAGGTTATCTAACGTGAACTTAGATTATGTAGGTTAACAAGGGGGCACTTGGAATATGTAGGTTAACTAGCGGACACTTGCACTATGTAGGTTAACTAGCGGGCCCATGGACTATGTAGGTTTTCTAGCGGGCCCTTGGACTATCTAGGTTCCCTAAAGGGCACTTGGACTATCAGGTTACCGAACGGACACTTGGACTATCTAGGTTACCTAGCGGGCACTTGGACTATGTAGGCTAACTATGGGGCCCTTGGACGATCTAGGTTACCTAGCAGGCACTTTGACTATCTAGGTTAACTAACGGGCACTTGGACTATGTAGGTTGCCTAGCGGGCCCTTGGATTATGTAGGTTCCCTATCGGGCACTTGGACTATGTAGGTTAACTAGCGGGCACTTGGACTGTCTAGCTTACCTAGCGGGCAATTGGACTATGTAGGTTAACTAGCGGACAATTGGACGATCTAGGTTAACTAGCGGACACTTGTAATATGTAGGTTACCTAGCGGGCACTTGGACTATCTAGGTTAACTAGCGGGCACTTGGACTATCTAGGTTAACTAGCGGGCACTTGGACTATCTAGGTTAACTAGCGTGCACTTGGACTATCTAGGTTACCTAGCAGGCACTTTGACTATCTAGGTTAACTAACGGGCACTTGGACTATGTAGGTTGCCTAGCGGGCCATTGGATTATGTAGGTTCCCTATCGGGCACTTGGACTATGTAGGTTAACTAGCGGGCAATTGGACTGTCTAGGTTACCTAGCGGGCAATTTGACTATGTAGGTTAACTAGCGGACAATTGGACGATCTAGGTTAACTAGCGGACACTTGCACTATGTAGGTTACCTAGCGTGCACTTGGACTATCTATGTTAACTAGCGGGCACTTGGACTGTCTAGGTAACCTAGCAGGCACTTGGACTATCTAGGTTAATGAACGGGCACTTGGACTATGTAGGTTAACTAGCGCGCACTTGGACTATCTACGTTACCTAGCGGGCACTTGGACTATGTAGGTTGCCTAGCGGGCCCTTGGACTATGTAGGTTAACTAGCGCGCACTTGGACTATCTAGGTTACCTAGCGGGCACTTGGACTACGTAGGTTGCCTAGCGGGCCCTTGGATTATGTAGGTTCCCTATCGGGCACTTGGACTATGTAGGTTAACTAGCGGACAATTGGACGATCTAGGTTAACTAGCGGACACTTGTACTATGTAGGTTACCTAGCGGGCACTTGGACTATCTAGGTTAACTAGCGGGCACTTTGACTATGTAGGTTAACTAGCGGACACTTGCACTATGTAGGTTACCTAGCGGGCACTTGGACTATGTAGGTTAACTAGCAGACCCTTGGACTATCTAGGTTACCTAGCAGGCACTTGGACTATGTAGGTTAACTAGCGGGCACTTGCACTCTCTAGGTTACCTAGCGGCCACATGGACTATGTACCTTCCCTAGCGGGCATTTGGACTATCTAGGTTACCTAACGGGCACTTGGACTATGTAGGTTCCCTAGGGGGCACTTGGTCTATCTAAGTTAACTAGCGGGCACTTGGACTATCTAGGTTAACTAGCGAGCACTTGGACTATCTAGGTTACTAGCGGGCATTTGGAAAATTAGGGCCCTTAGCGGGCATTTGGACTATATTGGTTACCTAGCGGGCACTTGGACTATGTAGGTTAACGAACGGGCACTTGGTCTATGTAGGTAACCTAGTGGTCACTTGAACTGTCTAGGTTACCTAGCGGGCACTTGGACTATGTAGGTTAACTATCGTGCACTTGGACTATCTAGGTTAACTAGCGGGCCCTTGGACGATGTAGGTTAACTAGCGGGCCCTAGGATTATGTAGGTTAACTAGCGTTCCCTTGGACTATGTAGGTTACCTAGCGGCCACTTGGACAATCTAGGTTAGCAAGCGGGTACTTGGACTATGTAGGTTAACTAGCGGCACTTGGACTATCTAAATTAACTAGTGGGCCCTTGGACTATGTAGATTCCCTAGCGGGCACTTGGACTAGGTATGTTCCAGAGCGGGCACTTGGACTATGTAGGTTCCCTAGCAGGCACTTGTACTATGTAGGTTCCAGAGCGGGCACTTGGACTATCTAGGTTCCCTAGTGGTCACTTGTACTATGTAGGGTAATTAGCGGACACTTGGACGATCTAGGTTAACTAGCGGGTACTTGGACTATGTAGGTTAACTAGTGGGCCCTTGAACTATGTAGATTAACTAGCGGCACTTGGACTACCTACATTAACTAGCGGGCCCTTGGACTATGCAGATTCCTTAGCGGGCACTTGGACTATGTAGGTTCCCTAGCGGGCACTTGGACTCTGTATGTTCCCTAGCGGGCACTTGGACTATGTATGTTCCCTACGGACACTTGAACTATGTAAGTTAACTACTGGGCACTTTGACTATGTAGGTTAACTAGCGGGCCCTTGTACTATCTAGGTTACCGAACGGACATTTGGACTATGTAGGTAACCTAGCGGGCACTTGGAGAGTCTAGGTTACCTAGCGGGCACGTGGACTTCTAGGTTAACGAACGGGCACTTGGACTATGTATGTTGCATAGCGGGCAATTGGACTATCTAGGTTAGGTAACGGGCACTTGGACTATCTAGGTTTCTTAGCGGGCACTTGGAAGATCTAGGTTAACTAGAGGGCACTTGGACTCTCTAGGTTAACTAGCGTGCACTTGGACTATCTAGGTTTCTTAGCGGGTACTTGGACTATGTAGGTTAACTAGCGGGCCCTTGAACTATGTAGATTAACTAGCGGCACTTGGACTATCTAGATTAACTACCGGGCACTTACTATGTAGGCTAACTAGGGGGCCCTTGGACGATCTAGGTTACCTAGCGGGTACTTGAACTATCTAGGTTAACTAGCGGGCACTTGCAGTATCTAGGTTAACTAGCGGGCACTTGCAGTATCTAGGTTACCTAGCGGGCACTTGGAATATGTAGGTTAACTAGCGGACACTTGCACTCTGTAGGTTACCTAGCAGGCACTTGGACTATCTAGGTTAACTAGCGGGCAATTGGACTATCTAGGTTAACTAGCGTGCACTTGGACTATGTAGGTTCCTTAGCGAGCACTTGGACTATCTAGGTTGCCTAGCGGGCACTTGGAAGATATAGGTTAACTAGCGTGCCCTTGGAATATCTAGGTTACGAAACGGGCACTTGGTATATAGGTTAACTAGCCGGCACTTGGACTATGTAGGTTAACTAGAGGACACTTGGACTATCTAGGTTAACTAGTGGGCCCTTGGACTATGTAGGTTAACTAGCGGGCACTTGGACAATCTAGGTTAACTAGTGGGCACTTGGACGATCTAGGTTAACTAGCGGGCACTTGAACTATCAAAGTGAACAAGTGAGCCCTTGGACTATGTAGGTTAACTAGCGGGCCCTTGGACTATCTGGGTTACCTAGCGGGCACTTGGGCTATATAGGTTACCTAGCGGGCACTTGGACTATGTAGGTTACCTAGTGGGCACTTGGACTATCTAAGGTTAACGAACGGGCACTTGGAATATGCAGGTAACCTAGCGGGCACGTGGACTGTCTAGGTTACCTAGCGGGCACTTGGACTTCTAGGTTAATGAACGGGCTCTTGGGCTATGTAGGTTGCCTAGCGGGCACAAGGACTATCTAGGTTAGGTAACGGGCACTTGGACTATCTAGGTTAACGAACGGGCACTTGGACTATGTAGGTAACCTAGCAGGCACTTGGACAGTCTAGGTTACCTAGAGGGCACATGGATTATCTAGGTTAACTAACGAGCATTAGGACGATCTGGGTTACCTAGCGGGCCCTGGACTATGTAGGATCCCTATCGGACATTTGGACTACTTAGGTTACCTAGCGGGCACTTGGACTATCTAGGTTAACTAGCGGGCACATGGACTATCTAGGTCAACTAGTGGGCCCTTGTACTATGTAGGGTTAACTAGCGAGCACTTGGACTATCTAGGTTAACTAGCGGACCTTGGACTATGTAGGTTAACTAGCGGGCCCTTGGACTATGTAGGTTAACTAGCGGGCAATTGGACGATATAGGTTAACTAGAGGGCACTTGGGCTATCTAGGTTAACTAGTGGGCACTTGGATGATCATTGTTAACTAGCGGGCACTTGGACTATCTAGATTAGCTAACGGGCTCATGGACTAAGTACATCCCCTAGTGGGCACTTGGACTATCTAGGTTAAGTAACGGGCAATAGGGCTATCTAGGTTAACTAGCGGGCACTTGGACTACCTAGGTTAACTAGGTGGCACTTGGACTATGAAGGTTCCCTAGCGGGCACTTGGACTATGTAGGTCAACTAGCGGGCCCTTGGACTATCTAGGTTAGCTAACTGGCACGTGGACTGTGTAGGTTAACTAGCGGACACTTGTACGATCTAGGTTAACTAGCGGGCTCTTGCACTATGTAGGTTAACTAGCGGGCCCATTGACTATGTAGGTTAACTAGCGGGCACTTGGACGATCTAGGTTAACTAGCGGGCACTTGGACGATATAGGTTAACTAGCGGGCTCTTGGATTATCTAGGTTAGCTAGCGGGCTCTTGCATTATGTAGGTTAACTAGCGGGCCCATTGACTATGTAGGTTAACTAGCGGACACTTGGACGATCTAGGTTACCTAGGGGGAACTTTGACTATGTAGGTTAACTACTGGGCACTTGGACTATCTAGGTTACCTAGCAGTCACTTGGATTATGTAGGTTAAATAGCGGGCACTTGGACTATCTAGGTTACCTAGCGGGCACTGGGACTATGTACGTTCCCTAGCGGGCACTTGGACTATCTACGTTACCTAGCGGGCACTTGGACTATGTACGTTAACTAGCGGGCACTTGGACTATGTACGTTTCCTAGCGGGTACTTGGACTATCTATGTTAACTAGCGGGCACTTGGACTATGTAGGTTCCCTATCGGGCACTTGGACTAGGTAGGTTCCCTAGCGGGCACTTGGTCTATCTAGGTTAACTAGCGAGCACTTGGACTATCTAGGTTAACTAGTGAGCACTTGGACTATCTAGGATAACTAGCGGGCACTTGGACTATATAGGTTATCTAACGTGAACTTAGATTATGTAGGTTAACAAGGGGGCACTTGGAATATGTAGGTTAACTAGCGGACACTTGCACTATGTAGGTTAACTAGCGGGCCCATGGACTATGTAGGTTTTCTAGCGGGCCCTTGGACTATCTAGGTTCCCTAAAGGGCACTTGGACTATCAGGTTACCGAACGGGCACTTGGACTATCTAGGTTACCTAGCGGGCACTTGGACTATGTAGGCTAACTATGGGGCCCTTGGACGATCTAGGTTACCTAGCAGGCACTTTGACTATCTAGGTTAACTAACGGGCACTTGGACTATGTAGGTTGCCTAGCGGGCCCTTGGATTATGTAGGTTCCCTATCGGGCACTTGGACTATGTAGGTTAACTAGCGGGCACTTGGACTGTCTAGCTTACCTAGCGGGCAATTGGACTATGTAGGTTAACTAGCGGACAATTGGACGATCTAGGTTAACTAGCGGACACTTGTAATATGTAGGTTACCTAGCGGGCACTTGGACTATCTAGGTTAACTAGCGGGCACTTGGACTATCTAGGTTAACTAGCGGGCACTTGGACTATCTAGGTTAACTAGCGTGCACTTGGACTATCTAGGTTACCTAGCAGGCACTTTGACTATCTAGGTTAACTAACGGGCACTTGGACTATGTAGGTTGCCTAGCGGGCCATTGGATTATGTAGGTTCCCTATCGGGCACTTGGACTATGTAGGTTAACTAGCGGGCAATTGGACTGTCTAGGTTACCTAGCGGGCAATTTGACTATGTAGGTTAACTAGCGGACAATTGGACGATCTAGGTTAACTAGCGGACACTTGCACTATGTAGGTTACCTAGCGTGCACTTGGACTATCTATGTTAACTAGCGGGCAGTTTGACTATGTAGGTTAACTAGCGGACACTTGCACTATGTAGGTTACCTAGCGGGCACTTGGACTATGTAGGTTAACTATCAGACCCTTGGACTATCTAGGTTACCTAGCAGGCACTTGGACTATGTAGGTTAACTAGCGGGCACTTGCACTCTCTAGGTTACCTAGCGGGCACATGGACTATGTACCTTCCCTAGCGGGCACTTGGACTATGTAGGTTAACTAGCGGGCCCATGTATTATGTAGGTTTACTAACAGGCACTTGGACTATCTAGGTTAACTAGCAGGCACTTGGACTATGTAGTTTCCCTAGCGGGCATTTGGACTATTTAGGTTACCATCGGGAACTTGGACTATGTAGGTTACCTAGCGGGCACTTGGACTATGTACGTCCCCTAGTGGGCACTTGGACTTTCTAGGTTAACTAATTAGCACTTGGAATATGTAGGTTGCCTAGCGGGCACTTGGACTATGTAGGTTCCCTATCGGGCACTTGGACTATGTAGGTTAACTAGCGGGCAATTGGACTGTCTAGGAAACCTAGCAGGCACTTGGACTATCTAGGTTAATGAACGGGCACTTGGACTATATAGGTTAACTAGCGCGCACTTGGACTATCTAGGTTACCTAGCGGGCACTTGGACTATGTAGGTTGCCTAGCGGGCCCTTGGATTATGTAGGTTCCCTATTGGGCACTTGGACTATGTAGGTTAACTAGCGCGCACTTGGACTATCTAGGTTACCTAGCGGGCACTTGGACTATGTAGGTTGCCTAGCGGGCCCTTGGATTATGTAGGTTCTCTATCGGGCACTTGGACTATGTAGGTTAACTAGCGGGCAATTGGACTGTCTAGGTTACCTTGCGGGCAATTGGACTATGTAAGTTAACTAGCGGACAATTGGACGATCTAGGTTAACTAGCGGACACTTGTACTATGTAGGTTACCTAGCGGGCACTTGGACTATCTAGGTTAACTAGCGGGCACTTTGACTATGTAGGTTAACTAGCGGACACTTGCACTATGTAGGTTACCTAGCGGGCACTTGGACTATGTAGGTTAACTAGCAGACCCTTGGACTATCTAGGTTACCTAGCAGGCACTTGGACTATGTAGGTTAACTAGCGGGCACTTGCACTCTCTAGGTTACCTAGCGGCCACATGGACTATGTACCTTCCCTAGCGGGCACTTGGACTATGTAGGATAACTAGCGGGCCCATGGATTATGTAGGTTTACTAACAGGCACTTAGACTATCTAGGTTAACTAGCAGGCACTTGGACTCTGTAGTTTCCCTAGTGGGCATTTGGACTATTTAGGTTACCATCGGCAACTTGGACTATGTAGGTTACCTAGCGGGCACTTGGACTATGTACGTCCCCTAGTGTGCACTTGGACTATCTAGGTTAACTAACTGGCACTTGGACTATGTAGTTTGCCTACCGGGCACTTGGACTATGTAGGTTCCCTATCGGGCACTTGGACTATGTAGGTTAACTAGCGGGCACTTGGACTGTCTAGGTAACCTAGCAGGCACTTGGACTATCTTGCTTAATGAACGGGCTCTTGGACTATGTAGGTAACCTAGCGGGCACTTGGACTATCTAGGTTACCTAGCGGGCACTTTGACTATCTAGGTTAACGAACAGGCACTTGGACTATGCAGGGTACCTAGCGGGCATATGGACTATGTAGGATCCCTATCGGACATTTGGACTACTTAGGTTAACTAGCGGGCACTTGGACGATCTAGGTTAACTAGCGGGCACTTGGTCTATCTAGGTCAACTAGCGGGCCCATGTACTATGTAGGTTAACTAGCGGGCCCTTAGACTATGTAGGTTAACTAGCGCGCACTTGGACTATCTAGGTTACCTAGCGGGCACTTGGACTATGTACGTCCCCTAGTGGGCATTTGGACTATCTAGGTTAACTAACGGGCACTTGGACTATGTAGTTTCCCTAGCGGGCATTTGGATTATATTGGTTACCTAGTGGGCACTTGGACTATGTAGGTTACCTAGCGGGCACTTGGACTATGTAGGTTAACTAGAAAGCACTTGGACTATCAAGGTTACCTAGCGGGCCCTTGGACAATGTAGGTTACCAGCGGGCACTTGGACTTTCTAGGTTAACGAACGTGCACTTGGACTATGTAGGTAACCTAGCGGGCACTTGGACTATCTAGGCTAACTAGTGGACCTTGGACTATGTAGGGTAACTAGCGGCCACTTGGACTTTGTACGTCCCCTAGTGGGCACTTGGACTATCTAGGTTAACTAATGGGAACTAGGACTATCTAGGTTAACTAGCGGGCACTTGGACTATCTAGGTTTACTAAAGGGAACTAGGACTATCTAGGTTAACTATCGGGCACTTGGACTATCTAGGTTACCTAGCAGGCACTTGGACTATGTAGGTTAACTAGCGGACACTTGCACGATCTAGGTTAACTAGAGGGCCCTTGCACTATGTAGGTTAACTAGAAGGCACTTGGACTATATAGGTTAACTAGCGGGCACTTGGACTATCTAGGTTAACTAGCGGACACTTGGACTATGTAGTTTCCCTAGCGGCCATTTGGATTATTTAGGTTACCTAGTGGGCACTTGGACTATGTAGGTTACCTAGCGGGCACTTGGACTATGTAGGTTACCAGCGGGCACTTGGACTATCTAGGTTAACGAACGTGCACTTGGACTATGTAGGTAACCTAGCGGGCACTTGGACTGTCTAGGTTACCTAGCGGGCACTTGGCCTATCTAGGTTAACGAACGGGCACTTGGACTATGTAGATTACCAGCGGGCACTTGGACTATGTAGGATCCCTATCGGACATTTGGACTACTTAGGTTACCTAGCGGGCACTTGGACTATCTAGGTTAACGAACGGGCACTTGGACTATGTAGGGTAACTAGCGGACACTTCGACTATGTAGGTTAGCTAACGGGCAATTGGACTATCTAGGTTACCTAGCGGGCACTTGGACTATGTAGGTTCCCTAGCAGGCACTTGGATTATTTAGGTTACCTAGCAGGCACTTTGACTATCTAGGTTAACTAACGGGCACTTGGACTATGTAGGTTCCCTAGCGAGCACTTGGACTATGTAGGTTCCCAGCGGGCACTTGGACTATGTAGGTTCCCTATGGGGTACTTGGACTGTCTAGGTTAACTAGCGGGCAATTGGGCTGTCTAGGTTACCTAGTGGGCACGTGGACTATGTAGTTTACCTAGCAGGCACTTGGACTATGTAGGTTAACTAGCGGGCACTTGGACTATCTAGGTTACCCAGCGGGCACTTGGACTATATAGGTAACATAATGGTCACTTGGACTGTCTAGGTTACCTAGCGGGGACTTGGATTATGTAGGTTAACTAGCGGGCACTTGGACTATGTAGGATGCCTATCAGGCATTTGTACTACTTAGGTTAACTAGCGGGCACTTTGACTATCTAGGTTAACTAGCGGGAACTTGGACTATCTAGGTCAACTAGCGGGCCCTTGTACTATGTAAGTTAACTAGCGGGCACTTGGACTATCTAGGCTAACTAGTGGACCTTGCACTATGTAGGTTAACTTGCGGCCACTTGGACTTTGTACGTCCCCTAGTGGGCACTTGGACGATCTAGGTTAACTAATGGGAACTAGGACTATCTAGGTTAACTAGCGGGCACTTGGACTATCTAGGTTTACTAAAGGGAACTAGGACTATCTAGGTTAGCTATCGGGCACTTGGACTATCTAGGTTACCTAGCAGGCACTTGGATTATGAAGGATCCCTAGCGGGCACTTGGACTATCTAGGTTACCTAGCGGACACGAGGACTATGTAGGTTAACTAGCGGACACTTGCACGATCTAGGTTAACTAGCGGGCCCTTGCACTATGTAGGTTAACTAGCTGGCCCATGGATTATGTAGGTTTACTAGCAGGCACTTGGAGTATCTAGGTTAACTAGCGGGCACTTGGACTATGTAGTTTCCCTAGCGGGCATTTGGACTATTAAGTTTACCAAGCGGGAACTTGGACTATGTAGGTTACCTAGCGGGCACTTGGACTATCTAGGTTAACTAGCAGGCACTTTGACTATCTAGGTTAACTAACGGGCACTTGGACTATCAAAGTTAACAAGTGAGACCATGGACTATGTAGGTTAACTAGCGGGCCCTTGGACTATCTAGGTTACCTAGCAGGCACTTGGAATATGTAGGTTAACTAGCGGGCCCTTGAACTATGTAGATTAACTAGCGGCACTTGGACTATCTACGTTAACTACTGGGCCCTTGGACTATGTAGATTCCCTAGCGGGCACTTGGACTATCTAGGTTAACTAGCGGGCACTTGGACTATGTAGTTTCCCTAGCGGGCATTTGGATTATTTAGGTTACCTAGTGGGCACTTGGACTATGTTGGTTACCTAGCGGGCACTTGGACTATCTAGGTTACCTAGCGGGCACTTGGACTATGTACGTCCCATAGCGGGCACGTGGACTATCTAGGTTAACTAGAGGGCCCTTGGACTATGTAGGTTAACTAGCGGGCACTTGGACTCTCTAGATTAACTAGCGGGCCCTTGGACTATCTAGGTTTACTAGCGGGCACTTGGACTATCTAGGTTAACTAGCGGGCACTTGGACTATGTAGTTTCCCTAGCGGGCATTTGGATAATTTAGGTTACCTAGTGGGCACTTGGACTATGTAGGTTACCTAGCGGGCACTTGGTCTATCTAGGTCAACTAGCGGGCCCATGTACTATTTAGGTTAACTAGCGGGCCCTTAGACTATGTAGGTTAACTAGCGCGCACTTGGACTATCTAGGTTACCTAGCGGGCACTTGGACTATGTACGTCCCCTAGTGGGCATTTGGACTATCTAGGTTAACTAACGGGCACTTGGACTATGTAGTTTCCCTAGCGGGCATTTGGATTATATAGGTTACCTAGTGGGCACTTGGACTATGTAGGTTACCTAGCGGGCACTTGGACTATGTAGGTTAACTAGAAAGCACTTGGACTATCAAGGTTACCTAGCGGGCCCTTGGACAATGTAGGTTACCAGCGGGCACTTGGATTTTCTAGGTTAACGAACGTGCACTTGGACTATGTAGGTAACCTAGCGGGCACTTGGACTATCTAGGCTAACTAGTGGACCTTGGACTATGTAGGTTAACTAGCGGCCACTTGGACTTTGTACGTCCCCTAGTGGGCACTTGGACTATCTAGGTTAACTAATGGGAACTAGGACTATCTAGGTTAACTAGCGGGCACTTGGACTATCTAGGTTTACTAAAGGGAACTAGGACTATCTAGGTTAACTATCGGGCACTTGGACTATCTAGGTTACCTAGCAGGCACTTGGATTATGAAGGATCCCTAGCGGGCACTTGGACTATCTAGGTTACCTAGCGGACACGTGGACTATGTAGGTTAACTAGCGGACACTTGCACGATCTAGGTTAACTAGCGGGCCCTTGCACTATGTAGGTTAACTAGAAGGCACTTGGACTATATAGGTTAATTAGCGGGCACTTGGACTATCTAGGTTAACTAGCGGGCACTTGGACTATGTAGTTTCCCTAGCGGCCATTTGGATTATTTAGGTTACCTAGTGGGCACTTGGACTATGTAGGTTACCTAGCGGGCACTTGGACTATGTAGGTTAACTAGAAGGCACTTGGACTATCAAGGTTACCTAGCGGGCCCTTGGACTATGTAGGTTACCAGCGGGCACTTGGACTATCTAGGTTAACGAACGTGCACTTGGACTATGTAGGTAACCTAGCGGGCACTTGGACTGTCTAGGTTACCTAGCGGGCACTTGGCCTATCTAGGTTAACGAACGGGCACTTGGACTATGTAGATTACCAGCGGGCACTTGGACTATGTAGGATCCCTATCGGACATTTGTACTACTTAGGTTACCTAGCGGGCACTTGGACTATCTAGGTTAACGAACGGGCACTTGGACTATGTAGGGTAACTAGCGGACACTTCGACTATGTAGGTTAGCTAACGGGCAATTGGACTATCTAGGTTACCTAGCGGGCACTTGGACTATGTAGGTTCCCTAGCAGGCACTTGGATTATTTAGGTTACCTAGCAGGCACTTTGACTATCTAGGTTAACTAACGGGCACTTGGACTATGTAGGTTCCCTAGCGAGCACTTGGACTATGTAGGTTCCCAGCGGGCACTTGGACTATGTAGGTTCCCTATCGGGTACTTGGACTGTCTAGGTTAACTAGCGGGCAATTGGGCTGTCTAGGTTACCTAGTGGGCACGTGGACTATGTAGTTTACCTAGCAGGCACTTGGACTATGTAGGTTAACTAGCGGGCACTTGGACTATCTAGGTTACCCAGCGGGCACTTGGACTATGTAGGTAACATAATGGTCACTTGGACTGTCTAGGTTACCTAGCGGGGACTTGGATTATGTAGGTTAACTAGCGGGCACTTGGACTATGTAGGATGCCTATCAGGCATTTGTAGTACTTAGGTTAACTAGCGGGCACTTTGACTATCTAGGTTAACTAGCGGGAACTTGGACTATCTAGGTCAACTAGCGGGCCCTTGTACTATGTAGGTTAACTAGCGGGCACTTGGACTATCTAGGCTAACTAGTGGACCTTGCACTATGTAGGTTAACTTGCGGCCACTTGGACTTTGTACGTCCTCTAGTGGGCACTTGAACGATCTAGGTTAACTAATGGGAACTAGGACTATCTAGGTTAACTAGCGGGCACTTGGACTATCTAGGTTTACTAAAGGGAACTAGGACTATCTAGGTTAGCTATCGGGCACTTGGACTATCTAGGTTACCTAGCAGGCACTTGGATTATGAAGGATCCCTAGCGGGCACTTGGACTATCTAGGTTACCTAGCGGACACGAGGACTATGTAGGTTAACTAGCGGACACTTGCACGATCTAGGTTAACTAGCGGGCCCTTGCACTATGTAGGTTAACTAGCTGGCCCATGGATTATGTAGGTTTACTAGCAGGCACTTGGAGTATCTAGGTTAACTAGCGGGCACTTGGACTATGTAATTTCCCTAACGGGCATTTGGACTATTAAGTTTACCAAGCGGGAACTTGGACTATGTAGGTTACCTAGCGGGCACTTGGACTATCTAGGTTAACTAGCAGGCACTTTGACTATCTAGGTTAACTAACGGGCACTTGGACTATGTAGGTTGCCTAGCGGGCACATGGACTGTGTAGGTTCCCTAGCGGGCACTTGGATTATGTAAGTTCCCTATCGGGCACTTGGATTATGTAGGTTCCCTATCGGGCACTTGGACTATGTAGGTTAACTAGCGGGCACTAGGACTGTCTAGGTAACCTAGCGGGCACTTTGACTATGTAGGATCCCTATCAGACATTGGTACTACTTAGGTTAACTAGCGGGAAATTTGACTATGTAGGTTAAATAGCGGGCACTTGGACTATCTAAGTTTCCTAGCAGGCACATGGACTATGTACGTCCCCTAGTGGGCAATTGGACTATCTAGGTTAACTAACGGGCACTAGGACTATCTAGGTTAACTAGCGAGCACTTGGACTATCTAGGTTACCTAGAAGGCACTTGGATTATGAAGGATCCCTATCGGGCACTTGGACAATCTAGGTTAACTAGCGGGCACTTGGACAATCTAGGTTAACTAGCGGGCACTTGGACTATCAAAGTTAACAAGTGAGCCCATGGACTATGTAGGTTAACTAGCGGGCCCTTGGACTATCTAGGTTACCTAGCAGGCACTTGGAATATGTAGGTTAACTAGCGGGCCCTTGAACTATGTAGATTAACTAGCGGCACTTGGACTATCTACGTTAACTACTGGGCCCTTGGACTATGTAGATTCCCTAGCGGGCACTTGGACTATCTAGGTTAACTAGCGGGCACTTGGACTATGTAGTTTCCCTAGCGGGCATTTGGATTATTTAGGTTACCTAGTGGGCACTTGGACTATGTTGGTTACCTAGCGGGCACTTGGACTATCTAGGTCACCTAGCGGGCACTTGGACTATGTACGTCCCATAGCGGGCACTTGGACTATCTAGGTTACCTAGCGGGCACTTGGACTATGTACGTCCCATAGCGGGCACTTGGACTATCTAGGTTAACTAGAGGGCCCTTGGACTATGTAGGTTAACTAGCGGGCACTTGGACTCTCTAGATTAACTAGCGGGCCCTTGGACTATCTAGGTTTACTAGCGGGCACTTGGACTATCTAGGTTAACTAGCGGGCACTTGGACAATGTAGTTTCCCTAGCGGGCATTTGGATAATTTAGGTTACCTAGTGGGCACTTGGACTATGTAGGTTACCTAGCGGGCACTTGGACTATTTAAGTTAACTAGAAGGCACTTGGACTATCAAGGTTAACTAGCGGGCACTTGGACTATGTAGGTTAACTACCGTGCACTTGCACTATCTAGGTTACCTAGCGGGCACTTGGACCATGTATGTTCCCTAGCGGGCACTTGGACTATCTATGTTAACTAGCGGGCACTTGGAATATGTAGGTTAACTAGGGGACACTTGCACTATGTAGGTTACCTAGGGGCACTTGGACTATCTAGGTTAACTAGCGGGCACTTGGACAATCTGGGTTAACTAGCGTGCACTTGGACTATGTAGGTTCCTTAGCGGGCACTAGGATTATCTAGTTTACCTAGCGGGCACTTGGACTATGTAGGTTAACTAGCGGGCCATTGGACTATCTAGGTTACATAGCTGGAACTTGGACTTTATAGGTTACCTTGCGGGCACTTGGACTATGTAGGTTAATCAAAGACACTTGGACGATCTAGGTTAAATAGTGGGCCCTTGGACTATGTAGGTTAACGAACGGGCATTTAGACTATGTAACTTACCTAGCAGGCAATTGGACTCTCTAGGTTACCTAGTGGGCACTTGGACTATCTAAGTTAACAAACGGGCACTTGGACTATCTAGGTTAACTAGCGGGCACTTGGACTATGTAGGTTACCTAGTGGCCACTTGCACTATCTAGGTTACCAAGCGGGCACTTGGAATATGTAGGTTACCGAACGGGCACTTGGACTATGTAGGTTAATCAAAGACACTTGGACGATCTAGGTTAAATAGTGGGCCCTTGGACTATGTAGGTTAACGAACGGGCATTTAGACTATGTAACTTACCTAGCAGGCAATTGGACTCTCTAGGTTACCTAGTGGGCACTTGGACTATCTAAGTTAACAAACGGGCACTTGGACTATCTAGGTTAACTAGCGGGCACTTGGACTATGTAGGTTACCTAGTGGCCACTTGCACTATCTAGGTTACCTAGCGGGCACTTGGAATATGTAGGTTACCGAACGGGCATTTGGACTATGTAGGTTTCCTAGCGGGCACTTCGACTTCTAGGTTAACGAATGGGCACTTGGACTATATATGTTGCATAGCGGGCAATTGGATTATCTAGGTTAGGTAATGGGCACTTGGACTATCTATGTTACCTAGCGGGAACTTGGACTATGTAGGTTACCTAGCGGGCACTTGGACTATCTAGGTTAACGAAAGGGCACTTGCACTATGTAGGTTACCTAGAGGGCACTTGGATTGTCTAGGTTAGCTAACAGGAACTTGGAATATCTAGGTTACCTAGCGGGCACTTGGACTATGTAGGTTACCTTGCGGGCACTTGTACTATCAAGGTTACCTAACGGGAACATGGACTATGTAGGTTAACTAGCGTACACTTGGACGATCTAGGTTAACTAGCGGGCACTTGGAATATCTAGGTTAACTAGCGGGCCCTTGGACTATGTAGGTTAACTAGCGGGCACTTGGACTATCTAGGTTAACTAGCAGGTTCTGGGACTATGTAGGTTAACTAGTGGGCACTTGGACTATCTAGGTTAACTAGCTGACCTTGGACTATGTAGGTTAACTATCGAGAAATTAGACTATCTAGGTTAACTAGCGGGCACTTGGACTATCTAGGCTAACAAGCGGGCACTTGCACAATGCAGGTTCCCTAGCGGGCACTTTGACTATGTAGGTTCCCTAGCGGGCACTTGGACTATATAGGTTCCCTAAGGGCACTTGGACTATCTAGGTTCCCTAACGGGCACTTGGACTATGTAGGTTCCTCTGCGGGCACTTGGACAATGTAGGTTCCCTAGCAGGCACTTGGACTATGTAGGTTAACTTGCGGGCACTTGGATGATCAAGGTTAACTAGCGGGCACTTGGACTATCTAGGTTAAGTAGTGGGCAATTGGACTATCTAGGTTAATTAGCGGGCACTTGTACAATGCAGGTTCCCTTGCGGGCACTTTGACTATGTAGGTTCCCTAGCGGGCACTTAGACTCTGTAGGTTACCTAGCGGGCACTTGGACTATCTAGGTTGCCAAGCTGGCACTTGAACTATCTATGTTACCTAGCGGGTTCTTGGAGTATGTAGGTTACCTACGGGCTTTTGGACTATCTAGGTTACCAAGCGGGCACTTGGACTATCGAGGTTAACTAACGGGCACTTGGACTATGTAAGTTCCCTATGGGCACTTGGACTATGTGGGTTTCCTGGTGGGCATTTGGACTATCTAGGTTACTTAACGGGCACTTGGACTATGTAGGTTCCCTAGCGGGCACTTGGATTATTTAGGTTCCCTATCGGGCACTTGGATTATGTAGGTTAATTAGAGGGCATTTGGACTACTTAGGGTACCTAGCGGGCACTTGGACTATGTAGGTTCTTTATCGGGCACTTGGAAAAATGTAGGTTAACTAGGGGGCACTAGGACTATGTAGGTTACCTAGATGGCCCTTAGACTATCTAGGTTACCTAGCGGTCATTTGGACTATGTAGGCTCCCTAGCGGTCATTTGGATTATATAGATTACCTAGCGGGCACTTAGACTTTGTAGGTTACCTAGCGGGCACTAGGACTATCTAGGTTACCTAGCATTCACTTGAACTATCTACGTTAACTAGCGGGTACTTGGAGTATGTAGGTTACCTACCGGACTGTTGAACTATCTAGGTTACCTAGCGGGCACTTGGACTATCCAGGTTAACTAACGGGCACTTGGACTATGTAGGTTCCCTAGCGGGCCCTTGGACTATATAAGTTCCCTAGGGGGCACTTGGACTATCTAGGTTACCTAGCGCGCATTTGGACTATCTAGGTTACCTAACGGGCACTTGGACTATGTAGGTTCCCTATCGGGCACTTGGAGAATGTAGGTTAACTAGGGGGCACTAGGACAATGTAGGTTACCTAGCGGGCCCTTGGACTATCTAGGTTACCTAGGGGGAACCTGTACTATGTAGGTTAACTAGTGGGCACTTGGACTATCTAGGTTACCTAGCAGGCACTTGGACTATGTACGTTCCCTAGCGGGCACTTGGACTATCTACGTTACCTAGCGGGCACTTGGACTATGTACGTTACCTAGCGGGCACTTGGACTATGTACGTTTCCTAGCGGGTACTTGGACTAGATAGGTTCCCTAGCGGGCACTTGGTCTATCTAGGTTAACTAGCGAGCACTTGGACTATCTAGGTTAACTAGCGGGCATATGGCCTATTAGGGCCCCTAGCGGGCATTTGGACTATGTAGGTTACCTAGCGGGCACTTGGACTATCTAGGTTAACTAGCAGGCACTTTGACTATCTAGGTTAACTAACGGGCACTTGGACTATGTAGGTTGCCTAGCGGGCACATGGACTGTGTAGGTTCCCTAGCGGGCACTTGGATTATGTAAGTTCCCTATCGGGCACTTGGATTATGTAGGTTCCCTATCGGGCACTTGGACTATGTAGGTTAACTAGCGGGCACTAGGACTGTCTAGGTAACCTAGCGGGCACTTTGACTATGTAGGATCCCTATCAGACATTGGTACTACTTAGGTTAACTAGCGGGAAATTTGACTATGTAGGTTAAATAGCGGGCACTTGGACTATCTAAGTTTCCTAGCAGGCACATGGACTATGTACGTCCCCTAGTGGGCAATTGGACTATCTAGGTTAACTAACGGGCACTAGGACTATCTAGGTTAACTAGCGAGCACTTGGACTATCTAGGTTACCTAGAAGGCACTTGGATTATGAAGGATCCCTATCGGGCACTTGGACAATCTAGGTTAACTAGCGGGCACTTGGACAATCTAGGTTAACTAGCGGGCACTTGGACTATCAAAGTTAACAAGTGAGACCATGGACTATGTAGGTTAACTAGCGGGACCTTGGACTATCTAGGTTACCTAGCAGGCACTTGGAATATGTAGGTTAACTAGCGGGCCCTTGAACTATGTAGATTAACTAGCGGCACTTGGACTATCTACGTTAACTACTGGGCCCTTGGACTATGTAGATTCCCTAGCGGGCACTTGGACTATCTAGGTTAACTAGCGGGCACTTGGACTATGTAGTTTCCCTAGCGGGCATTTGGATTATTTAGGTTACCTAGTGGGCACTTGGACTATGTTGGTTACCTAGCGGGCACTTGGACTATCTAGGTTACCTAGCGGGCACTTGGACTATGTACGTCCCATAGCGGGCACTTGGACTATCTAGGTTACCTAGCGGGCACTTGGACTATGTACGTCCCATAGCGGGCACTTGGACTATCTAGGTTAACTAGAGGGCCCTTGGACTATGTAGGTAAACTAGCGGGCACTTGGACTCTCTAGATTAACTAGCGGGCCCTTGGACTATCTAGGTTTACTAGCGGGCACTTGGACTATCTAGGTTAACTAGCGGGCACTTGGACAATGTAGTTTCCCTAGCGGGCATTTGGATAATTTAGGTTACCTAGTGGGCACTTGGACTATGTAGGTTACCTAGCGGGCACTTGGACTATTTAAGTTAACTAGAAGGCACTTGGACTATCAAGGTTAACTAGCGGGCACTTGGACTATGTAGGTTAACTACCGTGCACTTGCACTATCTAGGTTACCTAGCGGGCACTTGGACCATGTATGTTCCCTAGCGGGCACTTGGACTATCTATGTTAACTAGCGGGCACTTGGAATATGTAGGTTAACTAGGGGACACTTGCACTATGTAGGTTACCTAGGGGCACTTGGACTATCTAGGTTAACTAGCGGGCACTTGGACTATCTGGGTTAACTAGCGTGCACTTGGACTATGTAGGTTCCTTAGCGGGCACTAGGATTATCTAGTTTACCTAGCGGGCACTTGGACTATGTAGGTTAACTAGCGGGCCATTGGATTATCTAGGTTACATAGCTGGAACTTGGACTTTATAGGTTACCTTGCGGGCACTTGGACTATGTAGGTTAATCAAAGACACTTGGACGATCTAGGTTAAATAGTGGGCCCTTGGACTATGTAGGTTAACGAACGGGCATTTAGACTATGTAACTTACCTAGCAGGCAATTGGACTCTCTAGGTTACCTAGTGGGCACTTGGACTATCTAAGTTAACAAACGGGCACTTGGACTATCTAGGTTAACAAGCGGGCACTTGCACAATGCAGGTTCCCTAGCGGGCACTTTGACTATGTAGGTTCCCTAGCGGGCACTTGGACTATATAGGTTCCCTAAGGGCACTTGGACTATCTAGGTTCCCTAACGGGCACTTGGACTATGTAGGTTCCTCTGCGGGCACTTGGACAATGTAGGTTCCCTAGCAGGCACTTGGACTATGTAGGTTAACTTGCGGGCACTTGGATGATCAAGGTTAACTAGCGGGCACTTGGACTATCTAGGTTAAGTAGTGGGCAATTGGACTATCTAGGTTAATTAGCGGGCACTTGTACAATGCAGGTTCCCTTGCGGGCACTTTGACTATGTAGGTTCCCTAGCGGGCACTTAGACTCTGTAGGTTACCTAGCGGGCACTTGGACTATCTAGGTTGCCAAGCTGGCACTTGAACTATCTATGTTACCTAGCGGGTTCTTGGAGTATGTAGGTTACCTACGGGCTTTTGGACTATCTAGGTTACCAAGCGGGCACTTGGACTATCGAGGTTAACTAACGGGCACTTGGACTATGTAAGTTCCCTATGGGCACTTGGACTATGTGGGTTTCCTGGTGGGCATTTGGACTATCTAGGTTACTTAACGGGCACTTGGACTATGTAGGTTCCCTAGCGGGCACTTGGATTATTTAGGTTCCCTATCGGGCACTTGGATTATGTAGGTTAATTAGAGGGCATTTGGACTACTTAGGGTACCTAGCGGGCACTTGGACTATGTAGGTTCTTTATCGGGCACTTGGAAAAATGTAGGTTAACTAGGGGGCACTAGGACTATGTAGGTTACCTAGATGGCCCTTAGACTATCTAGGTTACCTAGCGGTCATTTGGACTATGTAGGCTCCCTAGCGGTCATTTGGATTATATAGATTACCTAGCGGGCACTTAGACTTTGTAGGTTACCTAGCGGGCACTAGGACTATCTAGGTTACCTAGCATTCACTTGAACTATCTACGTTAACTAGCGGGTACTTGGAGTATGTAGGTTACCTACCGGACTGTTGAACTATCTAGGTTACCTAGCGGGCACTTGGACTATCCAGGTTAACTAACGGGCACTTGGACTATGTAGGTTCCCTAGCGGGCCCTTGGACTATATAAGTTCCCTAGGGGGCACTTGGACTATCTAGGTTACCTAGCGCGCATTTGGACTATCTAGGTTACCTAACGGGCACTTGGACTATGTAGGTTCCCTATCGGGCACTTGGAGAATGTAGGTTAACTAGGGGGCACTAGGACAATGTAGGTTACCTAGCGGGCCCTTGGACTATCTAGGTTACCTAGGGGGAACCTGTACTATGTAGGTTAACTAGTGGGCACTTGGACTATCTAGGTTACCTAGCAGGCACTTGGACTATGTACGTTCCCTAGCGGGCACTTGGACTATCTACGTTACCTAGCGGGCACTTGGACTATGTACGTTACCTAGCGGGCACTTGGACTATGTACGTTTCCTAGCGGGTACTTGGACTAGATAGGTTCCCTAGCGGGCACTTGGTCTATCTAGGTTAACTAGCGAGCACTTGGACTATCTAGGTTAACTAGCGGGCATATGGCCTATTAGGGCCCCTAGCGGGCATTTGGACTATGTAGGTTACCTAGCGGGCACTTGGACTATCTAGGTTAACTAGCAGGCACTTTGACTATCTAGGTTAACTAACGGGCACTTGGACTATGTAGGTTGCCTAGCGGGCACATGGACTGTGTAGGTTCCCTAGCGGGCACTTGGATTATGTAAGTTCCCTATCGGGCACTTGGATTATGTAGGTTCCCTATCGGGCACTTGGACTATGTAGGTTAACTAGCGGGCACTAGGACTGTCTAGGTAACCTAGCGGGCACTTTGACTATGTAGGATCCCTATCAGACATTGGTACTACTTAGGTTAACTAGCGGGAAATTTGACTATGTAGGTTAAATAGCGGGCACTTGGACTATCTAAGTTTCCTAGCAGGCACATGGACTATGTACGTCCCCTAGTGGGCAATTGGACTATCTAGGTTAACTAACGGGCACTAGGACTATCTAGGTTAACTAGCGAGCACTTGGACTATCTAGGTTACCTAGAAGGCACTTGGATTATGAAGGATCCCTATCGGGCACTTGGACAATCTAGGTTAACTAGCGGGCACTTGGACAATCTAGGTTAACTAGCGGGCACTTGGACTATCAAAGTTAACAAGTGAGACCATGGACTATGTAGGTTAACTAGCGGGACCTTGGACTATCTAGGTTACCTAGCAGGCACTTGGAATATGTAGGTTAACTAGCGGGCCCTTGAACTATGTAGATTAACTAGCGGCACTTGGACTATCTACGTTAACTACTGGGCCCTTGGACTATGTAGATTCCCTAGCGGGCACTTGGACTATCTAGGTTAACTAGCGGGCACTTGGACTATGTAGTTTCCCTAGCGGGCATTTGGATTATTTAGGTTACCTAGTGGGCACTTGGACTATGTTGGTTACCTAGCGGGCACTTGGACTATCTAGGTTACCTAGCGGGCACTTGGACTATGTACGTCCCATAGCGGGCACTTGGACTATCTAGGTTACCTAGCGGGCACTTGGACTATGTACGTCCCATAGCGGGCACTTGGACTATCTAGGTTAACTAGAGGGCCCTTGGACTATGTAGGTAAACTAGCGGGCACTTGGACTCTCTAGATTAACTAGCGGGCCCTTGGACTATCTAGGTTTACTAGCGGGCACTTGGACTATCTAGGTTAACTAGCGGGCACTTGGACAATGTAGTTTCCCTAGCGGGCATTTGGATAATTTAGGTTACCTAGTGGGCACTTGGACTATGTAGGTTACCTAGCGGGCACTTGGACTATTTAAGTTAACTAGAAGGCACTTGGACTATCAAGGTTAACTAGCGGGCACTTGGACTATGTAGGTTAACTACCGTGCACTTGCACTATCTAGGTTACCTAGCGGGCACTTGGACCATGTATGTTCCCTAGCGGGCACTTGGACTATCTATGTTAACTAGCGGGCACTTGGAATATGTAGGTTAACTAGGGGACACTTGCACTATGTAGGTTACCTAGGGGCACTTGGACTATCTAGGTTAACTAGCGGGCACTTGGACTATCTGGGTTAACTAGCGTGCACTTGGACTATGTAGGTTCCTTAGCGGGCACTAGGATTATCTAGTTTACCTAGCGGGCACTTGGACTATGTAGGTTAACTAGCGGGCCATTGGATTATCTAGGTTACATAGCTGGAACTTGGACTTTATAGGTTACCTTGCGGGCACTTGGACTATGTAGGTTAATCAAAGACACTTGGACGATCTAGGTTAAATAGTGGGCCCTTGGACTATGTAGGTTAACGAACGGGCATTTAGACTATGTAACTTACCTAGCAGGCAATTGGACTCTCTAGGTTACCTAGTGGGCACTTGGACTATCTAAGTTAACAAACGGGCACTTGGACTATCTAGGTTAACAAGCGGGCACTTGCACAATGCAGGTTCCCTAGCGGGCACTTTGACTATGTAGGTTCCCTAGCGGGCACTTGGACTATATAGGTTCCCTAAGGGCACTTGGACTATCTAGGTTCCCTAACGGGCACTTGGACTATGTAGGTTCCTCTGCGGGCACTTGGACAATGTAGGTTCCCTAGCAGGCACTTGGACTATGTAGGTTAACTTGCGGGCACTTGGATGATCAAGGTTAACTAGCGGGCACTTGGACTATCTAGGTTAAGTAGTGGGCAATTGGACTATCTAGGTTAATTAGCGGGCACTTGTACAATGCAGGTTCCCTTGCGGGCACTTTGACTATGTAGGTTCCCTAGCGGGCACTTAGACTCTGTAGGTTACCTAGCGGGCACTTGGACTATCTAGGTTGCCAAGCTGGCACTTGAACTATCTATGTTACCTAGCGGGTTCTTGGAGTATGTAGGTTACCTACGGGCTTTTGGACTATCTAGGTTACCAAGCGGGCACTTGGACTATCGAGGTTAACTAACGGGCACTTGGACTATGTAAGTTCCCTATGGGCACTTGGACTATGTGGGTTTCCTGGTGGGCATTTGGACTATCTAGGTTACTTAACGGGCACTTGGACTATGTAGGTTCCCTAGCGGGCACTTGGATTATTTAGGTTCCCTATCGGGCACTTGGATTATGTAGGTTAATTAGAGGGCATTTGGACTACTTAGGGTACCTAGCGGGCACTTGGACTATGTAGGTTCTTTATCGGGCACTTGGAAAAATGTAGGTTAACTAGGGGGCACTAGGACTATGTAGGTTACCTAGATGGCCCTTAGACTATCTAGGTTACCTAGCGGTCATTTGGACTATGTAGGCTCCCTAGCGGTCATTTGGATTATATAGATTACCTAGCGGGCACTTAGACTTTGTAGGTTACCTAGCGGGCACTAGGACTATCTAGGTTACCTAGCATTCACTTGAACTATCTACGTTAACTAGCGGGTACTTGGAGTATGTAGGTTACCTACCGGACTGTTGAACTATCTAGGTTACCTAGCGGGCACTTGGACTATCCAGGTTAACTAACGGGCACTTGGACTATGTAGGTTCCCTAGCGGGCCCTTGGACTATATAAGTTCCCTAGGGGGCACTTGGACTATCTAGGTTACCTAGCGCGCATTTGGACTATCTAGGTTACCTAACGGGCACTTGGACTATGTAGGTTCCCTATCGGGCACTTGGAGAATGTAGGTTAACTAGGGGGCACTAGGACAATGTAGGTTACCTAGCGGGCCCTTGGACTATCTAGGTTACCTAGGGGGAACCTGTACTATGTAGGTTAACTAGTGGGCACTTGGACTATCTAGGTTACCTAGCAGGCACTTGGACTATGTACGTTCCCTAGCGGGCACTTGGACTATCTACGTTACCTAGCGGGCACTTGGACTATGTACGTTACCTAGCGGGCACTTGGACTATGTACGTTTCCTAGCGGGTACTTGGACTAGATAGGTTCCCTAGCGGGCACTTGGTCTATCTAGGTTAACTAGCGAGCACTTGGACTATCTAGGTTAACTAGCGGGCATATGGCCTATTAGGGCCCCTAGCGGGCATTTGGACTATGTAGGTTACCTAGCGGGCACTTGGACTATCTAGGTTAACTAGCAGGCACTTTGACTATCTAGGTTAACTAACGGGCACTTGGACTATGTAGGTTGCCTAGCGGGCACATGGACTGTGTAGGTTCCCTAGCGGGCACTTGGATTATGTAAGTTCCCTATCGGGCACTTGGATTATGTAGGTTCCCTATCGGGCACTTGGACTATGTAGGTTAACTAGCGGGCACTAGGACTGTCTAGGTAACCTAGCGGGCACTTTGACTATGTAGGATCCCTATCAGACATTGGTACTACTTAGGTTAACTAGCGGGAAATTTGACTATGTAGGTTAAATAGCGGGCACTTGGACTATCTAAGTTTCCTAGCAGGCACATGGACTATGTACGTCCCCTAGTGGGCAATTGGACTATCTAGGTTAACTAACGGGCACTAGGACTATCTAGGTTAACTAGCGAGCACTTGGACTATCTAGGTTACCTAGAAGGCACTTGGATTATGAAGGATCCCTATCGGGCACTTGGACAATCTAGGTTAACTAGCGGGCACTTGGACAATCTAGGTTAACTAGCGGGCACTTGGACTATCAAAGTTAACAAGTGAGACCATGGACTATGTAGGTTAACTAGCGGGACCTTGGACTATCTAGGTTACCTAGCAGGCACTTGGAATATGTAGGTTAACTAGCGGGCCCTTGAACTATGTAGATTAACTAGCGGCACTTGGACTATCTACGTTAACTACTGGGCCCTTGGACTATGTAGATTCCCTAGCGGGCACTTGGACTATCTAGGTTAACTAGCGGGCACTTGGACTATGTAGTTTCCCTAGCGGGCATTTGGATTATTTAGGTTACCTAGTGGGCACTTGGACTATGTTGGTTACCTAGCGGGCACTTGGACTATCTAGGTTACCTAGCGGGCACTTGGACTATGTACGTCCCATAGCGGGCACTTGGACTATCTAGGTTACCTAGCGGGCACTTGGACTATGTACGTCCCATAGCGGGCACTTGGACTATCTAGGTTAACTAGAGGGCCCTTGGACTATGTAGGTAAACTAGCGGGCACTTGGACTCTCTAGATTAACTAGCGGGCCCTTGGACTATCTAGGTTTACTAGCGGGCACTTGGACTATCTAGGTTAACTAGCGGGCACTTGGACAATGTAGTTTCCCTAGCGGGCATTTGGATAATTTAGGTTACCTAGTGGGCACTTGGACTATGTAGGTTACCTAGCGGGCACTTGGACTATTTAAGTTAACTAGAAGGCACTTGGACTATCAAGGTTAACTAGCGGGCACTTGGACTATGTAGGTTAACTACCGTGCACTTGCACTATCTAGGTTACCTAGCGGGCACTTGGACCATGTATGTTCCCTAGCGGGCACTTGGACTATCTATGTTAACTAGCGGGCACTTGGAATATGTAGGTTAACTAGGGGACACTTGCACTATGTAGGTTACCTAGGGGCACTTGGACTATCTAGGTTAACTAGCGGGCACTTGGACTATCTGGGTTAACTAGCGTGCACTTGGACTATGTAGGTTCCTTAGCGGGCACTAGGATTATCTAGTTTACCTAGCGGGCACTTGGACTATGTAGGTTAACTAGCGGGCCATTGGATTATCTAGGTTACATAGCTGGAACTTGGACTTTATAGGTTACCTTGCGGGCACTTGGACTATGTAGGTTAATCAAAGACACTTGGACGATCTAGGTTAAATAGTGGGCCCTTGGACTATGTAGGTTAACGAACGGGCATTTAGACTATGTAACTTACCTAGCAGGCAATTGGACTCTCTAGGTTACCTAGTGGGCACTTGGACTATCTAAGTTAACAAACGGGCACTTGGACTATCTAGGTTAACTAGCGGGCACTTGGACTATGTAGGTTACCTAGTGGCCACTTGCACTATCTAGGTTACCTAGCGGGCACTTGGAATATGTAGGTTACCGAACGGGCACTTGGACTATGTAGGTTAATCAAAGACACTTGGACGATCTAGGTTAAATAGTGGGCCCTTGGACTATGTAGGTTAACGAACGGGCATTTAGACTATGTAACTTACCTAGCAGGCAATTGGACTCTCTAGGTTACCTAGTGGGCACTTGGACTATCTAAGTTAACAAACGGGCACTTGGACTATCTAGGTTAACTAGCGGGCACTTGGACTATGTAGGTTACCTAGTGGCCACTTGCACTATCTAGGTTACCTAGCGGGCACTTGGAATATGTAGGTTACCGAACGGGCATTTGGACTATGTAGGTTTCCTAGCGGGCACTTCGACTTCTAGGTTAACGAATGGGCACTTGGACTATATATGTTGCATAGCGGGCAATTGGATTATCTAGGTTAGGTAATGGGCACTTGGACTATCTATGTTACCTAGCGGGAACTTGGACTATGTAGGTTACCTAGCGGGCACTTGGACTATCTAGGTTAACGAAAGGGCACTTGGACTATGTAGGTTACCTAGAGGGCACTTGGATTGTCTAGGTTAGCTAACAGGAACTTGGAATATCTAGGTTACCTAGCGGGCACTTGGACTATGTAGGTTACCTTGCGGGCACTTGTACTATCTAGGTTACCTAACGGGAACATGGACTATGTAGGTTAACTAGCGTACACTTGGACGTTCTAGGTTAACTAGCGGGCACTTGGAATATCTAGGTTAACTAGCGGGCCCTTGGACTATGTAGGTTAACTAGCGGGCACTTGGACTATCTAGGTTAACTAGCAGGTTCTGGGACTATGTAGGTTAACTAGCGGGCACTTGGACTATCTAGGTTAACTAGCTGACCTTGGACTATGTAGGTTAACTATCGAGAAATTAGACTATCTAGGTTAACTAGCGGGCACTTGGACTATCTAGGTTAACAAGCGGGCACTTGCACAATGCAGGTTCCCTAGCGGGCACTTTGACTATGTAGGTTCCCTAGCGGGCACTTGGACTATATAGGTTCCCTAAGGGCACTTGGACTATCTAGGTTCCCTAACGGGCACTTGGACTATGTAGGTTCCTCTGCGGGCACTTGGACAATGTAGGTTCCCTAGCAGGCACTTGGACTATGTAGGTTAACTTGCGGGCACTTGGATGATCAAGGTTAACTAGCGGGCACTTGGACTATCTAGGTTAAGTAGTGGGCAATTGGACTATCTAGGTTAATTAGCGGGCACTTGTACAATGCAGGTTCCCTTGCGGGCACTTTGACTATGTAGGTTTCCTAGCGGGCACTTAGACTCTGTAGGTTACCTAGCGGGCACTTGGACTATCTAGGTTGCCAAGCTGGCACTTGAACTATCTATGTTACCTAGCGGGTTCTTGGAGTATGTAGGTTACCTACGGGCTTTTGGACTATCTAGGTTACCAAGCGGGCACTTGGACTATCGAGGTTAACTATCGGGCACTTGGACTATGTAAGTTCCCTATGGGCACTTGGACTATGTGGGTTTCCTGGTGGGCATTTGGACTATCTAGGTTACTTAACGGGCACTTGGACTATGTAGGTTCCCTAGCGGGCACTTGGATTATTTAGGTTCCCTATCGGGCACTTGGACTATGTAGGTTAACTAGAGGGCATTTGGACTACTTAGGGTACCTAGCGGGCACTTGGACTATGTAGGTTCTTTATCGGGCACTTGGAAAAATGTAGGTTAACTAGGGGGCACTAGGACTATGTAGGTTACCTAGATGGCCCTTAGACTCTCTAGGTTACCTAGCGGTCATTTGGACTATGTAGGCTCCCTAGCGGTCATTTGGATTATATAGATTACCTAGCGGGCACTTAGACTTTGTAGGTTACCTAGCGGGCACTAGGACTATCTAGGTTACCTAGCATTCACTTGAACTATCTACGTTAACTAGCGGGTACTTGGAGTATGTAGGTTACCTACCGGACTGTTGAACTATCTAGGTTACCTAGCGGGCACTTGGACTATCCAGGTTAACTAACGGGCACTTGGACTATGTAGGTTCCCTAGCGGGCCCTTGGACTATATAAGTTCCCTAGGGGGCACTTGGACTATCTAGGTTACCTAGCGCGCATTTGGACTATCTAGGTTACCTAACGGGCACTTGGACTATGTAGGTTCCCTATCGGGCACTTGGAGAATGTAGGTTAACTAGGGGGCACTAGGACAATGTAGGTTACCTAGCGGGCCCTTGGACTATCTAGGTTACCTAGGGGGAACCTGTACTATGTAGGTTAACTAGTGGGCACTTGGACTATCTAGGTTACCTAGCAGGCACTTGGACTATGTACGTTCCCTAGCGGGCACTTGGACTATCTACGTTACCTAGCGGGCACATGGACTATGTACGTTACCTAGCGGGCACTTGGACTATGTACGTTTCCTAGCGGGTACTTGGACTAGATAGGTTCCCTAGCGGGCACTTGGTCTATCTAGGTTAACTAGCGAGCACTTGGACTATCTAGGTTAACTAGCGGGCATATGGCCTATTAGGGCCCCTAGCGGGCATTTGGACTATATTGGTTACCTAGCGGGCACTTGGACTATGTAGGTTAACGAACGGGCACTTGGACTATGTAGGTAACGTAGTGGTCAAATGAAATGTCTAGGTTACCTAGCGGGCACTTGGACTATGTAGGTTAACTAGCGGGCACTTGGACTATCTAGGTTAACTAGCGGGCCCTTGGACGATGTAGGTTAACTCGCGGGCCCTTGAACGATCTAGGTTAACTAGCGGGTACTTGGACTATGTAGGTTAACTAGCGGGCCCTTGGATTATGTAGATTAACTAGCGGCACTTGGACTATCTACGTTAACTAACGGGCCCTTGGACTATGTAGATTCCCTAGCGGGCACTTGGACTATGTATGTTCCAGTGCGGGCACTTGAACTATGTAGGTTCCCTAGCAGGCACTTGGACTATGTAGGTTCCCTATCGGGCACTTGGACTATGTAGGTTAACTAGCGGGCCCTTGGACTATGTAGATTAACTAGCAGCACTTGGACTATCTACGATAACTAGCGGGCCCTTGGACTATGTAGATTCCCTAGCGGGCACTTGGACTACGTAGGATCCCTAGCGGGCACTTGGACTATGTAGGTTCCCTAGGCGGCACTTGGACTATGAATGTTCCCTACGGACACTTGAACTATGTAAGTTAACTACCGGGCACTTGGACTATGTAGGTTAACTAGCGGGCCCTTGGTCTATCTAGGTTACCTAGCGGGCACTTGGACTATCTAGATTAACTAGCGGGCACTTGGACTATGTAGGTTAACTAGCAGACACTTGCACTATGTAGGTTACGTAGCGGGCACTTGGACTATGTAGGGTAACTAGAAGGCCCTTGGACTATCTAGGTTAGCTAACTGGCACTTGGACTATGTAGGTTAACTAGCGGACACTTGCACGATCTAGGTTAACTAGCGGGCTCTTGCACTATGTAGGTTAACTAGCGGGCCCATTGACTATGTAGGTAAATTAGTGGTCACTTGGACGATCTAGGTTAACTAGCGGGCACTTGGATTATCTAGGTTACCTAGTGGGCACTTGGACTATGTAGGTTCCCCAGCGGGTATTTGGACTATATAGATAACCCAGCGGGCACTTAGACTCTGTAGGTTACCTAGCGGGCACTTGGACTGTCTAGGTTACCTAGCTGGAACTTGAACTATATATGTTACCTAGCGGGTTCTTGGAGTGTGTAGGTTACCTAGCGGGCTGTTGGACTATCTAGGTTACCAAGCGGGCACTTGGACTATCTAGGTTAACTAACGGGCACTTTGACTATGTAGGATCCCTCTCAGGCCCTTGGACTATGTAAGTTCCCTAGCGGGCACTTGGACTATGTGGTTTTCCTGGCGGGCATTTGGACTATCTAGGTTACTTAATGGGCACTTGGACTATGTAGGTTCCCTAGAGGGCACTTGGATTATGTAGGTTCCCTATCGGGCACTTGGACTATCTAGGTTACCTAGCGGGCATTTGGATTATGTAGGGTACCTAGCGGGCACTTGGACTATGTAGGTTCCTTATCGGGCACTTGGAAAAGGTAGGTTAACTAGGGGGCACTAGGACTATGTAGGTTACCTAGAGGGCCCTTAGACTATCTAGGTTACCTAGCGGGCATTTGGACTATGTAGGCTCCCTAGCGGTCATTTGGACTATATAGATTACCTAGCGGGCACTTAGTCTTTGTAGGTTACCTAGCGGGCACTAGGACTATCTAGGTTACCTAGCAGGCACTTGAACTATCTACGTTACCTAGCGGGTACTTGGAGAATGTAGGTTACCTACAGGGCTGTTGAACTATCTAGGTTACCTAGCGGGCACTTGGACTATCTAGGTTAACTAACGGGCACTTGAACTATATAGGTTCCCTAGCGGGCCCTTGGACTATATAAGTTCCCTAGCGGGCACTTGGACTATGTGGGTTCCCTAGCGGGCATTTGGACTATCTAGGTTACCTAACGGGCATATGGACAATGTAGGTTCCCTATCGGGCACTTGGAGAATGTAGATTAACTAGGGGGCACTAGGACAATGTAGGTTACCTAGCGGGCCCTTGGACTATCTAGGTTACCTAGGGGGAACCTGTACTATGTAGGTTAACTAGTGGGCACTTGGATTGTCTAGGTTAGCTAACAGGAACTTGGAATATCTAGGTTACCTAGCGGGCACTTGGACTATGTAGGTTACCTTGCGGGCACTTGTACTATCTAGGTTACCTAACGGGAACATGGACTATGTAGGTTAACTAGCGTACACTTGGACGATCTAGGTTAACTAGCGGGCACTTGGAATATCTAGGTTAACTAGCGGGCCCTTGGACTATGTAGGTTAACTAGCGGGCACTTGGACTATCTAGGTTAACTAGCAGGTTCTGGGACTATGTAGGTTAACTAGCGGGCACTTCGACTATCTAGGTTAACTAGCTGACCTTGGACTATGTAGGTTAACTATCGAGAAATTAGACTATCTAGGTTAACTAGCGGGCACTTGGACTATCTAGGTTAACAAGCGGGCACTTGCACAATGCAGGTTCCCTAGCGGGCACTTTGACTATGTAGGTTCCCTAGCGGGCACTTGGACTATATAGGTTCCCTAAGGGCACTTGGACTATCTAGGTTCCCTAACGGGCACTTGGACTATGTAGGTTCCTCTGCGGGCACTTGGACAATGTAGGTTCCCTAGCAGGCACTTGGACTATGTAGGTTAACTTGCGGGCACTTGGATGATCAAGGTTAACTAGCGGGCACTTGGACTATCTAGGTTAAGTAGCGGGCAATTGGACTATCTAGGTTAATTAGTGGGCACTTGTACAATGCAGGTTCCTTAGCGGGCACTTTGACTATGTAGGTTCCCTAGCGGGCACTTAGACTCTGTAGGTTACCTAGCGGGCACTTGGACTATCTAGGTTGCCAAGCTGGCACTTGAACTATCTATGTTACCTAGCGGGTTCTTGGAGTATGTAGGTTACCTACGGGCTGTTGGACTATCTAGGTTACCAAGCGGGCACTTGGGCTATCGAGGTTAACTAACGGGCACTTGGACTATGTAAGTTCCCTATGGGCACTTGGACTATGTGGGTTTCCTGGTGGGCATTTGGACTATCTAGGTTACTTAACGGGCACTTGGACTATGTAGGTTCCCTAGCGGGCACTTGGATTATTTAGGTTCCCTATCGGGCACTTGGACTATGTAGGTTAACTAGAGGGCATTTGGACTACTTAGGGTACCTAGCGGGCACTTGGACTATGTAGGTTCCTTATCGGGCACTTGGAAAAATGTAGGTTAACTAGGGGGCACTAGGACTATGTAGGTTACCTAGATGGCCCTTAGACTATCTAGGTTACCTAGCGGTCATTTGGACTATGTAGGCTCCCTAGCGGTCATTTGGATTATATAGATTACCTAGCGGGCACTTAGACTTTGTAGGTTACCTAGCAGGCACTAGGACTATCTAGGTTACCTAGCATTCACTTGAGCTATCTACGTTACCTAGCGGGTACTTGGAGTATTTAGGTTACCTACCGGACTGTTGAACTATCTAGGTTACCTAGCGGGCACTGGGACTATCTAGGTTAACTAACGGGCCCTTGGACTATGTATGTTCCCTAGCGGGCCCTTGGACTATGTAAGTTCCCTAGCGGGCACTTGGACTATGTGGGTTCCCTAGCGGGCATTTGGACTATCTAGGTTACCTAACGGGCACTTGGACTATGTAGGTTCCCTAGGGGGCACTTGGTCTATCTAGGTTAACTAGCGGGCACTTGGACTATCTAGGTTAACTAGCGAGCACTTGGACTATCTAGGTTACTAGCGGGCATTTGGACAATTAGGGCCCTTAGCGGGCATTTGGACTATATTGGTTACCTAGCGGGCACTTGGACTATGTAGGTTAACGAACGGGCACTTGGTCTATGTAGGTAACCTAGTGGTCACTTGAACTGTCTAGGTTACCTAGCGGGCACTTGGACTATGTAGGTTAACTATCGTGCACTTGGACTATCTAGGTTAACTAGCGGGCCCTTGGACGATGTAGGTTAACTAGCGGGCCCTAGGATTATGTAGGTTAACTAGCGGGTCCTTGGACTATGTAGGTTACCTAGCGGCCACTTGGACAATCTAGGTTAACAAGCGGGTACTTGGACTATGTAGGTTAACTAGCGGCACTTGGACTATCTAAATTAACTAGTGGGCCCTTGGACTATGTAGATTCCCTAGCGGGCACTTGGACTAGGTATGTTCCAGAGCGGGCACTTGGACTATGTAGGTTCCCTAGCAGGCACTTGGACTATGTAGGTTCCAGAGCGGGCACTTGGACTTTCTAGGTTCCCTAGTGGTCACTTGTACTATGTAGGGTAATTAGCGGACACTTGGACGATCTAGGTTAACTAGCGGGTACTTGGACTATGTAGGTTAACTAGTGGGCCCTTGAACTATGTAGATTAACTAGCGGCACTTGGACTACCTACATTAACTAGCGGGCCCTTGGACTATGCAGATTCCTTAGCGGGCACTTGGACTCTGTATGTTCCCTAGCGGGCACTTGGACTATGTATGTTCCCTACGGACACTTGAACTATGTAAGTTAACTACCGGGCACTTTGACTATGTAGGTTAACTAGCGGGCCCTTGCACTATCTAGGTTACCGAACGGGCATTTGGACTATGTAGGTAACCTAGCGGGCACTTGGAGAGTCTAGGTTACCTAGCGGGCACGTGGACTTCTAGGTTAACGAACGGGCACTTGGACTATGTATGTTGCATAGCGGGCAATTGGACTATCTAGGTTAGGTAACGGGCACTTGGACTATCTAGGTTTCTTAGCGGGCACTTGGAAGATCTAGGTTAACTAGAGGGCACTTGGACTCTCTAGGTTAACTAGCGTGCACTTGGACTATCTAGGTTTCTTAGCGGGTACTTGGACTATGTAGGTTAACTAGCGGGCCCTTGAACTATGTAGATTAACTAGCGGCACTTGGACTATCTAGATTAACTACCGGGCACTTACTATGTAGGCTAACTAGGGGGCCCTTGGACGATCTAGGTTACCTAGCGGGTACTTGAACTATCTAGGTTAACTAGCGGGCACTTGCAGTATCTAGGTTACCTAGCGGGCACTTGGAATATGTAGGTTAACTAGCGGACACTTGCACTCTGTAGGTTACCTAGCAGGCACTTGGACTATCTAGGTTAACTAGCGGGCAATTGAACTATCTAGGTTAACTAGCGTGCACTTGGACTATGTAGGTTCCTTAGCGAGCACTTGGACTATCTAGGTTGCCTAGCGGGCACTTGGAAGATATAGGTTAACTAGCGTGCCCTTGGAATATCTAGGTTACGAAACGGGCACTTGGTATATAGGTTAACTAGCAGGCACTTGGACTATGTAGGTTAACTAGAGAACACTTGGACTATCTAGGTTAACTAGTGGGCCCTTGGACTATGTAGGTTAACTAGCGGGCACTTGGACAATCTAGGTTAACTAGTGGGCACTTGGACGATCTAGGTTAACTAGCGGGCACTTGAACTATCAAAGTGAACAAGTGAGCCCTTGGACTATGTAGGTTAACTAGCGGGCCCTTGGACTATCTGGGTTACCTAGCGGGCACTTGGGCTATATAGGTTACCTAGCGGGCACTTGGACTATGTAGGTTACCTAGTGGGCACTTGGACTATCTAAGGTTAACGAACGGGCACTTGGAATATGCAGGTAACCTAGCGGGCACGTGGACTGTCTAGGTTACCTAGCGGGCACTTGGACTTCTAGGTTAACGAACGGGCTCTTGGGCTATGTAGGTTGCCTAGCGGGCACAAGGACTATCTAGGTTAGGTAACGGGCACTTGGACTATCTAGGTTAACGAACGGGCACTTGGACTATGTAGGTAACCTAGCAGGCACTTGGACAGTCTAGGTTACCTAGAGGGCACATGGATTATCTAGGTTAACTAACGAGCATTAGGACGATCTGGGTTACCTAGCGGGCCCTGGACTATGTAGGATCCCTATCGGACATTTGGACTACTTAGGTTACCTAGCGGGCACTTGGACTATCTAGGTTAACTAGCGGGCACATGGACTATCTAGGTCAACTAGTGGGCCCTTGTACTATGTAGGTTAACTAGCGAGCACTTGGACTATCTAGGTTAACTAGCGGACCTTGGACTATGTAGGTTAACTAGCGGGCCCTTGGACTATGTAGGTTAACTAGCGGGCACTTGGACGATATAGGTTAACTAGAGGGCACTTGGGCTATCTAGGTTAACTAGCGGGCACTTGGATGATCATTGTTAACTAGCGGGCACTTGGACTATCTAGATTAGCTAACGGGCTCATGGACTAAGTACATCCCCTAGTGGGCACTTGGACTATCTAGGTTAAGTAACGGGCAATAGGACTATCTAGGTTAACTAGCGGGCACTTGGACTACCTAGGTTAACTAGGTGGCACTTGGACTATGAAGGTTCCCTAGCGGGCACTTGGACTATGTAGGTCAACTAGCGGGCCCTTGGACTATCTAGGTTAGCTAACTGGCACGTGGACTGTGTAGGTTAACTAGCGGACACTTGTACGATCTAGGTTAACTAGCGGGCTCTTGCACTATGTAGGTTAACTAGCGGGCCCATTGACTATGTAGGTTAACTAGCGGGCACTTGGACGATCTAGGTTAACTAGCGGGCACTTGGACGATATAGGTTAACTAGCGGGCTCTTGGATTATCTAGGTTAGCTAGCGGGCTCTTGCATTATGTAGGTTAACTAGCGGGCCCATTGACTATGTAGGTTAACTAGCGGACACTTGGACGATCTAGGTTACCTAGGGGGAACTTTGACTATGTAGGTTAACTACTGGGCACTTGGACTATCTAGGTTACCTAGCAGTCACTTGGATTATGTAGGTTAAATAGCGGGCACTTGGACTATCTAGGTTACCTAGCGGGCACTGGGACTATGTACGTTCCCTAGCGGGCACTTGGACTATCTACGTTACCTAGCGGGCACTTGGACTATGTACGTTAACTAGCGGGCACTTGGACTATGTACGTTTCCTAGCGGGTACTTGGACTATCTATGTTAACTAGCGGGCACTTGGACTATGTAGGTTCCCTATCGGGCACTTGGACTAGGTAGGTTCCCTAGCGGGCACTTGGTCTATCTAGGTTAACTAGCGAGCACTTGGACTATCTAGGTTAACTAGTGAGCACTTGGACTATCTAGGATAACTAGCGGGCACTTGGACTATATAGGTTATCTAACGTGAACTTAGATTATGTAGGTTAACTAGGGGGCACTTGGAATATGTAGGTTAACTAGCGGACACTTGCACTATGTAGGTTAACTAGCGGGCCCATGGACTATGTAGGTTTTCTAGCGGGCCCTTGGACTATCTAGGTTCCCTAAAGGGCACTTGGACTATCAGGTTACCGAACGGGCACTTGGACTATCTAGGTTACCTAGCGGGCACTTGGACTATGTAGGTTAACTAGCGGACAATTGGACGATCTAGGTTAACTAGCGGACACTTGTAATATGTAGGTTCCTAGCGGGCACTTGGACGATCTAGGTTAACTAGCGGGCACTTGGAATATCTAGGTTAACTAGCGGGCCCTTGGACTATGTAGGTTACCTAGCGGGCACTTGGACTATCTAGGTTAACTAGCAGGTTCTGGGACTATGTAGGTTAACTAGCGGGCACTTGGACTATCTAGGTTAACTAGCTGACCTTGGACTATGTAGGTTAACTATCGAGAAATTAGACTATCTAGGTTAACTAGCGGGCACTTGGACTATCTAGGTTAACAAGCGGGCACTTGCACAATGCAGGTTCCCTAGCGGGCACTTTGACTATGTAGGTTCCCTAGCGGGCACTTGGACTATATAGGTTCCCTAAGGGCACTTGGACTATCTAGGTTCCCTAACGGGCACTTGGACTATGTATGTTCCTCTGCGGGCACTTGGACAATGTAGGTTCCCTAGCAGGCACTTGGACTATGTAGGTTAACTTGCGGGCACTTGGATGATCAAGGTTAACTAGCGGGCACTTGGACTATCTAGGTTAAGTAGCGGGCAATTGGACTATCTAGGTTAATTAGTGGGCACTTGTACAATGCAGGTTCCCTAGCGGGCACTTTGACTATGTAGGTTCCCTAGCGGGCACTTAGACTCTGTAGGTTACCTAGCGGGCACTAGGACTATCTAGGTTGCCAAGCTGGCACTTGAACTATCTATGTTACCTAGCGGGTTCTTGGAGTATGTAGGTTACCTAGCGGGCTGTTGGACTATCTAGGTTACCAAGCGGGCACTTGGGCTATCGAGGTTAACTAACGGGCACTTGGACTATGTAAGTTCCCTATGGGCACTTGGACTATGTGGGTTTCCTGGTGGGCATTTGGACTATCTAGGTTACTTAACGGGCACTTGGACTATGTAGGTTCCCTAGCGGGCACTTGGATTATTTAGGTTCCCTATCGGGCACTTGGACTATGTAGGTTAACTAGAGGGCATTTGGACTACTTAGGGTACCTAGCGGGCACTTGGACTATGTAGGTTCCTTATCGGGCACTTGGAAAAATGTAGGTTAACTAGGGGGCACTAGGACTATGTAGGTTACCTACATGGCCCTTAGACTATCTAGGTTACCTAGCGGTCATTTGGACTATGTAGGCTCCCTAGCGGTCATTTGGATTATATAGATTACCTAGCGGGCACTTAGACTTTGTAGGTTACCTAGCAGGCACTAGGACTATCTAGGTTACCTAGCATTCACTTGAGCTATCTACGTTACCTAGCGGGTACTTGGAGTATGTAGGTTACCTACCGGACTGTTGAACTATCTAGGTTACCTAGCGGGCACTGGGACTATCTAGGTTAACTAACGGGCCCTTGGACTATGTATGTTCCCTAGCGGGCCCTTGGACTATGTAAGTTCCCTAGCGGGCACTTGGACTATGTGGGTTCCCTAGCGGGCATTTGGACTATCTAGGTTACCTAAAGGGCACTTGGACTATGTAGGTTCCCTAGGGGGCACTTGGTCTATCTAGTTTAACTAGCGGGCACTTGGACTATCTAGGTTAACTAGCGAGCACTTGGACTATCTAGGTTACTAGCGGGCATTTGGACAATTAGGGCCCTTAGCGGGCATTTGGACTATATTGGTTACCTAGCGGGCACTTGGACTATGTAGGTTAACGAACGGGCACTTGGTCTATGTAGGTAACCTAGTGGTCACTTGAACTGTCTAGGTTACCTAGCGGGCACTTGGACTATGTAGGTTAACTATCGTGCACTTGGACTATCTAGGTTAACTAGCGGGCACTTGGACGATGTAGGTTAACTAGCGGGCCCTAGGATTATGTAGGTTAACTAGCGGGTCCTTGGACTATGTAGGTTACCTAGCGGCCACTTGGACAATCTAGGTTAACAAGCGGGTACTTGGACTATGTAGGTTAACTAGCGGCACTTGGACTATCTAAATTAACTAGTGGGCCCTTGGACTATGTAGATTCCCTAGCGGGCACTTGGACTAGGTATGTTCCAGAGCGGGCACTTGGACTATGTAGGTTCCCTAGCAGGCACTTGGACTATGTAGGTTCCAGAGCGGGCACTTGGACTATCTAGGTTCCCTAGTGGTCACTTGTACTATGTAGGGTAATTAGCGGACACTTGGACGATCTAGGTTAACTAGCGGGCTCTTGCACTATGTAGGTTAACTAGCGGGCCCATTGACTATGTAGGTTAACTAGCGGGCACTTGGACGATCTAGGTTAACTAGCGGGCACTTGGACGATATAGGTTAACTAGCGGGCTCTTGGATTATCTAGGTTAGCTAGCGGGCTCTTGCATTATGTAGGTTAACTAGCGGGCCCATTGACTATGTAGGTTAACTAGCGGACACTTGGACGATCTAGGTTACCTAGGGGGAACTTTGACTATGTAGGTTAACTACTGGGCACTTGGACTATCTAGGTTACCTAGCAGTCACTTGGATTATGTAGGTTAAATAGCGGGCACTTGGACTATCTAGGTTACCTAGCGGGCACTGGGACTATGTACGTTCCCTAGCGGGCACTTGGACTATCTACGTTACCTAGCGGGCACTTGGACTATGTACGTTAACTAGCGGGCACTTGGACTATGTACGTTTCCTAGCGGGTACTTGGACTATCTATGTTAACTAGCGGGCACTTGGACTATGTAGGTTCCCTATCGGGCACTTGGACTAGGTAGGTTCCCTAGCGGGCACTTGGTCTATCTAGGTTAACTAGCGAGCACTTGGACTATCTAGGTTAACTAGTGAGCACTTGGACTATCTAGGATAACTAGCGGGCACTTGGACTATATAGGTTATCTAACGTGAACTTAGATTATGTAGGTTAACTAGGGGGCACTTGGAATATGTAGGTTAACTAGCGGACACTTGCACTATGTAGGTTAACTAGCGGGCCCATGGACTATGTAGGTTTTCTAGCGGGCCCTTGGACTATCTAGGTTCCCTAAAGGGCACTTGGACTATCAGGTTACCGAACGGGCACTTGGACTATCTAGGTTACCTAGCGGGCACTTGGACTATGTAGGCTAACTATGGGGCCCTTGGACGATCTAGGTTACCTAGCAGGCACTTTGACTATCTAGGTTAACTAACGGGCACTTGGACTATGTAGGTTGCCTAGCGGGCCCTTGGATTATGTAGGTTCCCTATCGGGCACTTGGACTATGTAGTTTAACTAGCGGGCACTTGGACTGTCTAGGTTACCTAGCGGGCAATTGGACTATGTAGGTTAACTAGCGGACAATTGGACGATCTAGGTTAACTAGCGGACACTTGTAATATGTAGGTTACCTAGCGGGCACTTGGACGATCTAGGTTAACTAGCGGGCACTTGGAATATCTAGGTTAACTAGCGGGCCCTTGGACTATGTAGGTTACCTAGCGGGCACTTGGACTATCTAGGTTAACTAGCAGGTTCTGGGACTATGTAGGTTAACTAGCGGGCACTTGGACTATCTAGGTTAACTAGCTGACCTTGGACTATGTAGGTTAACTATCGAGAAATTAGACTATCTAGGTTAACTAGCGGGCACTTGGACTATCTAGGTTAACAAGCGGGCACTTGCACAATGCAGGTTCCCTAGCGGGCACTTTGACTATGTAGGTTCCCTAGCGGGCACTTGGACTATATAGGTTCCCTAAGGGCACTTGGACTATCTAGGTTCCCTAACGGGCACTTGGACTATGTATGTTCCTCTGCGGGCACTTGGACAATGTAGGTTCCCTAGCAGGCACTTGGACTATGTAGGTTAACTTGCGGGCACTTGGATGATCAAGGTTAACTAGCGGGCACTTGGACTATCTAGGTTAAGTAGCGGGCAATTGGACTATCTAGGTTAATTAGTGGGCACTTGTACAATGCAGGTTCCCTAGCGGGCACTTTGACTATGTAGGTTCCCTAGCGGGCACTTAGACTCTGTAGGTTACCTAGCGGGCACTTGGACTATCTAGGTTGCCAAGCTGGCACTTGAACTATCTATGTTACCTAGCGGGTTCTTGGAGTATGTAGGTTACCTACGGGCTGTTGGACTATCTAGGTTACCAAGCGGGCACTTGGGCTATCGAGGTTAACTAACGGGCACTTGGACTATGTAAGTTCCCTATGGGCACTTGGACTATGTGGGTTTCCTGGTGGGCATTTGGACTATCTAGGTTACTTAACGGGCACTTGGACTATGTAGGTTCCCTAGCGGGCACTTGGATTATTTAGGTTCCCTATCGGGCACTTGGACTATGTAGGTTAACTAGAGGGCATTTGGACTACTTAGGGTACCTAGCGGGCACTTGGACTATGTAGGTTCCTTATCGGGCACTTGGAAAAATGTAGGTTAACTAGGGGGCACTAGGACTATGTAGGTTACCTACATGGCCCTTAGACTATCTAGGTTACCTAGCGGTCATTTGGACTATGTAGGCTCCCTAGCGGTCATTTGGATTATATAGATTACCTAGCGGGCACTTAGACTTTGTAGGTTACCTAGCAGGCACTAGGACTATCTAGGTTACCTAGCATTCACTTGAGCTATCTACGTTACCTAGCGGGTACTTGGAGTATGTAGGTTACCTACCGGACTGTTGAACTATCTAGGTTACCTAGCGGGCACTGGGACTATCTAGGTTAACTAACGGGCCCTTGGACTATGTATGTTCCCTAGCGGGCCCTTGGACTATGTAAGTTCCCTAGCGGGCACTTGGACTATGTGGGTTCCCTAGCGGGCATTTGGACTATCTAGGTTACCTAAAGGGCACTTGGACTATGTAGGTTCCCTAGGGGGCACTTGGTCTATCTAGGTTAACTAGCGGGCACTTGGACTATCTAGGTTAACTAGCGAGCACTTGGACTATCTAGGTTACTAGCGGGCATTTGGACAATTAGGGCCCTTAGCGGGCATTTGGACTATATTGGTTACCTAGCGGGCACTTGGACTATGTAGGTTAACGAACGGGCACTTGGTCTATGTAGGTAACCTAGTGGTCACTTGAACTGTCTAGGTTACCTAGCGGGCACTTGGACTATGTAGGTTAACTATCGTGCACTTGGACTATCTAGGTTAACTAGCGGGCCCTTGGACGATGTAGGTTAACTAGCGGGCCCTAGGATTATGTAGGTTAACTAGCGGGTCCTTGGACTATGTAGGTTACCTAGCGGCCACTTGGACAATCTAGGTTAACAAGCGGGTACTTGGACTATGTAGGTTAACTAGCGGCACTTGGACTATCTAAATTAACTAGTGGGCCCTTGGACTATGTAGATTCCCTAGCGGGCACTTGGACTAGGTATGTTCCAGAGCGGGCACTTGGACTATGTAGGTTCCCTAGCAGGCACTTGGACTATGTAGGTTCCAGAGCGGGCACTTGGACTATCTAGGTTCCCTAGTGGTCACTTGTACTATGTAGGGTAATTAGCGGACACTTGGACGATCTAGGTTAACTAGCGGGTACTTGGACTATGTAGGTTAACTAGTGGGCCCTTGAACTATGTAGATTAACTAGCGGCACTTGGACTACCTACATTAACTAGCGGGCCCTTGGACTATGCAGATTCCTTAGCGGGCACTTGGACTCTGTATGTTCCCTAGCGGGCACTTGGACTATGTATGTTCCCTACGGACACTTGAACTATGTAAGTTAACTACCGGGCACTTTGACTATGTAGGTTAACTAGCGGGCCCTTGCACTATCTAGGTTACCGAACGGGCATTTGGACTATGTAGGTAACCTAGCGGGCACTTGGAGAGTCTAGGTTACCTAGCGGGCACGTGGACTTCTAGGTTAACGAACGGGCACTTGGACTATGTATGTTGCATAGCGGGCAATTGGACTATCTAGGTTAGGTAACGGGCACTTGGACTATCTAGGTTTCTTAGCGGGCACTTGGAAGATCTAGGTTAACTAGAGGGCACTTGGACTCTCTAGGTTAACTAGCGTGCACTTGGACTATCTAGGTTTCTTAGCGGGTACTTGGACTATGTAGGTTAACTAGCGGGCCCTTGAACTATGTAGATTAACTAGCGGCACTTGGACTATCTAGATTAACTACCGGGCACTTACTATGTAGGCTAACTAGGGGGCCCTTGGACGATCTAGGTTACCTAGCGGGTACTTGAACTATCTAGGTTAACTAGCGGGCACTTGCAGTATCTAGGTTACCTAGCGGGCACTTGGAATATGTAGGTTAACTAGCGGACACTTGCACTCTGTAGGTTACCTAGCAGGCACTTGGACTATCTAGGTTAACTAGCGGGCAATTGGACTATCTAGGTTAACTAGCGTGCACTTGGACTATGTAGGTTCCTTAGCGAGCACTTGGACTATCTAGGTTGCCTAGCGGGCACTTGGAAGATATAGGTTAACAAGCGTGCCCTTGGAATATCTAGGTTACGAAACGGGCACTTGGTATATAGGTTAACTAGCGGGCACTTGGACTATGTAGGTTAACTAGAGGACACTTGGACTATCTAGGTTAACTAGTGGGCCCTTGGACTATGTAGGTTAACTAGCGGGCACTTGGACAATCTAGGTTAACTAGTGGGCACTTGGACGATCTAGGTTAACTAGCGGGCACTTGAACTATCAAAGTGAACAAGTGAGCCCTTGGACTATGTAGGTTAACTAGCGGGCCCTTGGACTATCTGGGTTACCTAGCGGGCACTTGGACTATCTGGGTTACCTAGCGGGCACTTGGGCTATATAGGTTACCTAGCGGGCACTTGGACTATGTAGGTTACCTAGTGGGCACTTGGACTATCTAAGGTTAACGAACGGGCACTTGGAATATGCAGGTAACCTAGCGGGCACGTGGACTGTCTAGGTTACCTTGCGGGCACTTGGACTTCTAGGTTAACGAACGGGCTCTTGGGCTATGTAGGTTGCCTAGCGGGCACAAGGACTATCTAGGTTAGGTAACGGGCACTTGGACTATCTAGGTTAACGAACGGGCACTTGGACTATGTAGGTAACCTAGCAGGCACTTGGACAGTCTAGGTTACCTAGAGGGCACATGGATTATCTAGGTTAACTAACGAGCATTAGGACGATCTGGGTTACCTAGCGGGCCCTGGACTATGTAGGATCCCTATCGGACATTTGGACTACTTAGGTTACCTAGCGGGCACTTGGACTATCTAGGTTAACTAGCGGGCACATGGACTATCTAGGTCAACTAGTGGGCCCTTGTACTATGTAGGTTAACTAGCGAGCACTTGGACTATCTAGGTTAACTAGCGGACCTTGGACTATGTAGGTTAACTAGCGGGCCCTTGGACTATGTAGGTTAACTAGCGGGCACTTGGACGATATAGGTTAACTAGAGGGCACTTGGGCTATCTAGGTTAACTAGCGGGCACTTGGATGATCATTGTTAACTAGCGGGCACTTGGACTATCTAGATTAGCTAACGGGCTCATGGACTAAGTACATCCCCTAGTGGGCACTTGGACTATCTAGGTTAAGTAACGGGCAATAGGACTATCTAGGTTAACTAGCGGGCACTTGGACTACCTAGGTTAACTAGGTGGCACTTGGACTATGAAGGTTCCCTAGCGGGCACTTGGACTATGTAGGTCAACTAGCGGGCCCTTGGACTATCTAGGTTAGCTAACTGGCACGTGGACTGTGTAGGTTAACTAGCGGACACTTGTACGATCTAGGTTAACTAGCGGGCTCTTGCACTATGTAGGTTAACTAGCGGGCCCATTGACTATGTAGGTTAACTAGCGGGCACTTGGACGATCTAGGTTAACTAGCGGGCACTTGGACGATATAGGTTAACTAGCGGGCTCTTGGATTATCTAGGTTAGCTAGCGGGCTCTTGCATTATGTAGGTTAACTAGCGGGCCCATTGACTATGTAGGTTAACTAGCGGACACTTGGACGATCTAGGTTACCTAGGGGGAACTTTGACTATGTAGGTTAACTACTGGGCACTTGGACTATCTAGGTTACCTAGCAGTCACTTGGATTATGTAGGTTAAATAGCGGGCACTTGGACTATCTAGGTTACCTAGCGGGCACTGGGACTATGTACGTTCCCTAGCGGGCACTTGGACTATCTACGTTACCTAGCGGGCACTTGGACTATGTACGTTAACTAGCGGGCACTTGGACTATGTACGTTTCCTAGCGGGTACTTGGACTATCTATGTTAACTAGCGGGCACTTGGACTATGTAGGTTCCCTATCGGGCACTTGGACTAGGTAGGTTCCCTAGCGGGCATTTGGTCTATCTAGGTTAACTAGCGAGCACTTGGACTATCTAGGTTAACTAGTGAGCACTTGGACTATCTAGGATAACTAGCGGGCACTTGGACTATATAGGTTATCTAACGTGAACTTAGATTATGTAGGTTAACTAGGGGGCACTTGGAATATGTAGGTTAACTAGCGGACACTTGCACTATGTAGGTTAACTAGCGGGCCCATGGACTATGTAGGTTTTCTAGCGGGCCCTTGGACTATCTAGGTTCCCGAAAGGGCACTTGGACTATCAGGTTACCGAACGGGCACTTGGACTATCTAGGTTACCTAGCGGGCACTTGGACTATGTAGGCTAACTATGGGGCCCTTGGACGATCTAGGTTACCTAGCAGGCACTTTGACTATCTAGGTTAACTAACGGGCACTTGGACTATGTAGGTTGCCTAGCGGGCCCTTGGATTATGTAGGTTCCCTATCGGGCACTTGGACTATGTAGTTTAACTAGCGGGCACTTGGACTGTCTAGGTTACCTAGCGGGCAATTGGACTATGTAGGTTAACTAGCGGACAATTGGACGATCTAGGTTAACTAGCGGACACTTGTAATATGTAGGTTACCTAGCGGGCACTTGGACGATCTAGGTTAACTAGCGGGCACTTGGAATATCTAGGTTAACTAGCGGGCCCTTGGACTATGTAGGTTAACTAGCGGGCACTTGGACTATCTAGGTTAACTAGCAGGTTCTGGGACTATGTAGGTTAACTAGCGGGCACTTGGACTATCTAGGTTAACTAGCTGACCTTGGACTATGTAGGTTAACTATCGAGAAATTAGACTATCTAGGTTAACTAGCGGGCACTTGGACTATCTAGGTTAACAAGCGGGCACTTGCACAATGCAGGTTCCCTAGCGGGCACTTTGACTATGTAGGTTCCCTAGCGGGCACTTGGACTATATAGGTTCCCTAAGGGCACTTGGACTATCTAGGTTCCCTAACGGGCACTTGGACTATGTAGGTTCCTCTGCGGGCACTTGGACAATGTAGGTTCCCTACCAGGCACTTGGACTATGTAGGTTAACTTGCGGGCACTTGGATGATCAAGGTTAACTAGCGGGCACTTGGACTATCTAGGTTAAGTAGCGGGCAATTGGACTATCTAGGTTAATTAGTGGGCACTTGTACAATGCAGGTTCCCTAGCGGGCACTTTGACTATGTAGGTTCCCTAGCGGGCACTTAGACTCTGTAGGTTACCTAGCGGGCACTAGGACTATCTAGGTTGCCAAGCTGGCACTTGAACTATCTATGTTACCTAGCGGGTTCTTGGAGTATGTAGGTTACCTACGGGCTGTTGGACTATCTAGGTTACCAAGCGGGCACTTGGGCTATCGAGGTTAACTAACGGGCACTTGGACTATGTAAGTTCCCTATGGGCACTTGGACTATGTGGGTTTCCTGGTGGGCATTTGGACTATCTAGGTTACTTAACGGGCACTTGGACTATGTAGGTTCCCTAGCGGGCACTTGGATTATTTAGGTTCCCTATCGGGCACTTGGACTATGTAGGTTAACTAGAGGGCATTTGGACTACTTAGGGTACCTAGCGGGCACTTGGACTATGTAGGTTCCTTATCGGGCACTTGGAAAAATGTAGGTTAACTAGGGGGCACTAGGACTATGTAGGTTACCTACATGGCCCTTAGACTATCTAGGTTACCTAGCGGTCATTTGGACTATGTAGGCTCCCTAGCGGTCATTTGGATTATATAGATTACCTAGCGGGCACTTAGACTTTGTAGGTTACCTAGCAGGCACTAGGACTATCTAGGTTACCTAGCATTCACTTGAGCTATCTACGTTACCTAGCGGGTACTTGGAGTATGTAGGTTACCTACCGGACTGTTGAACTATCTAGGTTACCTAGCGGGCACTGGGACTATCTAGTTTAACTAACGGGCCCTTGGACTATGTATGTTCCCTAGCGGGCCCTTGGACTATGTAAGTTCCCTAGCGGGCACTTGGACTATGTGGGTTCCCTAGCGGATATTTGGACTATCTAGGTTACCTAACGGGCACTTGGACTATGTAGGTTCCCTAGGGGGCACTTGGTCTATCTAGGTTAACTAGCGGGCACTTGGACTATCTAGGTTAACTAGCGAGCACTTGGACTATCTAGGTTACTAGCGGGCATTTGGACAATTAGGGCCCTTAGCGGGCATTTGGACTATATTGGTTACCTAGCGGGCACTTGGACTATGTAGGTTAACGAACGGGCACTTGGTCTATGTAGGTAACCTAGTGGTCACTTGAACTGTCTAGGTTACCTAGCGGGCACTTGGACTATGTAGGTTAACTATCGTGCACTTGGACTATCTAGGTTAACTAGCGGGCCCTTGGACGATGTAGGTTAACTAGCGGGCCCTAGGATTATGTAGGTTAACTAGCGGGTCCTTGGACTATGTAGGTTACCTAGCGGCCACTTGGACAATCTAGGTTAACAAGCGGGTACTTGGACTATGTAGGTTAACTAGCGGCACTTGGACTATCTAAATTAACTAGTGGGCCCTTGGACTATGTAGATTCCCTAGCGGGCACTTGGACTAGGTATGTTCCAGAGCGGGCACTTGGACTATGTAGGTTCCCTAGCAGGCACTTGGACTATGTAGGTTCCAGAGCGGGCACTTGGACTATCTAGGTTCCCTAGTGGTCACTTGTACTATGTAGGGTAATTAGCGGACACTTGGACGATCTAGGTTAACTAGCGGGTACTTGGACTATGTAGGTTAACTAGTGGGCCCTTGAACTATGTAGATTAACTAGCGGCACTTGGACTACCTACATTAACTAGCGGGCCCTTGGACTATGCAGATTCCTTAGCGGGCACTTGGACTCTGTATGTTCCCTAGCGGGCACTTGGACTATGTATGTTCCCTACGGACACTTGAACTATGTAAGTTAACTACCGGGCACTTTGACTATGTAGGTTAACTAGCGGGCCCTTGCACTATCTAGGTTACCGAACGGGCATTTGGACTATGTAGGTAACCTAGCGGGCACTTGGAGAGTCTAGGTTACCTAGCGGGCACGTGGACTTCTAGGTTAACGAACGGGCACTTGGACTATGTATGTTGCATAGCGGGCAATTGGACTATCTAGGTTAGGTAACGGGCACTTGGACTATCTAGGTTTCTTAGCGGGCACTTGGAAGATCTAGGTTAACTAGAGGGCACTTGGACTCTCTAGGTTAACTAGCGTGCACTTGGACTATCTAGGTTTCTTAGCGGGTACTTGGACTATGTAGGTTAACTAGCGGGCCCATGGACTCTGTAGGTTTTCTAGCGGGCCCTTGGACTATCTAGGTTCCCTAAAGGGCACTTGGACTATCAGGTTACCGAACGGGCACTTGGACTATCTAGGTTACCTAGCGGGCACTTGGACTATGTAGGCTAACTATGGGGCCCTTGGACGATCTAGGTTACCTAGCAGGCACTTTGACTATGTAGGTTAACTAACGGGCACTTGGACTATGTAGGTTGCCTAGCGGGCCCTTGGATTATGTAGGTTCCCTATCGGGCACTTGGACTATGTAGGTTAACTAGCGGGCACTTGGACTGTCTAGGTTACCTAGCGGGCAATTGGACTATGTAGGTTAACTAGCGGACAATTGGACGATCTAGGTTAACTAGCGGACACTTGTAATATGTAGGTTACCTAGCGGGCACTTGGACTATCTAGGTTAACTAGCGGGCACTTGGATTATCTAGGTTAACTAGCGGGCACTTGGACTATCTAGGTTAACTAGCGTGCACTTGGACTATCTAGGTTACCTAGCAGGCACTTTGACTATCTAGGTTAACTAACGGGCACTTGGACTATATAGGTTGCCTAGCGGGCCCTTGGATTATGTAGGTTCCCTATCGGGCACTTGGACTATGTAGGTTAACTAGCGGGCAATTGGACTGTCTAGGTTACCTAGCGGGCAATTTGACTATGTAGGTTAACTAGCGGACAATTGGACGATCTAGGTTAACTAGCGGACACTTGTACTATGTAGGTTACCTAGCGTGCACTTGGACTATCTAGGTTAACTAGCGGGCAGTTTGACTATGTAGGTTAACGAGCGGACACTTGCACTATGTAGGTTACCTAGCGGGCACTTGGACTATGTAGGTTAACTATCAGACCCTTGGACTATCTAGGTTACCTAGCAGGCACTTGGACTATGTAGGTTAACTAGCGGGCACTTGCACTCTCTAGGTTACCTAGCGGGCACATGGACTATGTACCTTCCCTAGCAGGCACTTGGACTATGTAGGTTAACTAGCGGGCCCATGTATTATGTAGGTTTACAAACAGGCACTTGGACTATCTAGGTTAACTAGCAGGCACTTGGACTATGTAGTTTCCCTAGCGGGCATTTGGACTATTTAGGTTACCATCGGGAACTTGGACTATGTAGGTTACCTAGCGGGCACTTGGACTATGTACGTCCCCTAGTGGGCACTTGGACTATCTAGGTTAACTAATTAGCACTTGGAATATGTAGGTTGCCTAGCGGGCACTTGGACTATGTAGGTTCCCTATCGGGCACTTGGACTATATAGGTTAACTAGCGGGCACTTGGACTGTCTAGGTAACCTAGCAGGCACTTGGACTATCTAGGTTAATGAACGGGCACTTGGACTATGTAGGTTAACTAGCGCGCACTTGGACTATCTAGGTTACCTAGCGGACACTTGGACTATGAAGGTTGCCTAGCGGGCCCTTGGATTATGTAGGTTCCCTATCGGGCACTTGGACCATGTAGGTTAACTAGCGCGCACTTGGACTATCTAGGTTACCTAGCGGGCACTTGGACTATGTACGTTGCCTAGCGGGCCCTTGGATTATGTAGGTTCCCTATCGGGCACTTGGACTATGTAGGTTAACTAGCGGGCAATTGGACTGTCTAGGTTACCTAGCGGGCAATTGGACTATGTAGGTTAACTAGCGGACAATTGGACGATCTAGGTTAACTAGCGGACACTTGTACTATGTAGGTTACCTAGCGGGCACTTGGACTATCTAGGTTAACTAGCGGGCACTTTGACTATGTAGGTTAACTAGCGGACACTTGCACTATGTAGGTTACCTAGCGGGCACTTGGACTATGTAGGTTAACTAGCAGACCCTTGGACTATCTAGGTTACCTAGCAGGCACTTGGACTATGTAGGTTAACTAGCGGGCACTTGCACTCTCTAGGTTACCTAGCGGCCACATGGACTATGTACCTTCCCTAGCGGGCACTTGGACTATGTAGGTTAACTAGCGGGCCCATGGATTATGTAGGTTTACTAACAGGCACTTGGACTATCTAGGTTAACTAGCAGGCACTTGGACTATGTAGTTTCCCTAGCGGGCATTTGGACTATTTAGGTTACTATCGGGAACTTGGACTATGTAGGTTACCTAGCGGGCACTTGGACTATGTACGTCCCCTAGTGGGCACTTGGACTATCTAGGTTAACTAACTGGCACTTGGACTATGTAGGTTCCCTATCGGGCACTTGGACTATGTAGGTTAACTAGCGGGCACTTGGACTGTCTAGGTAACCTAGCAGGCACTTGGACTATCTTGGTTAATGAACGGGCACTTGGACTATGTAGGTAACCTAGCGGGCACTTGGACTGTCTAGGTTACCTAGCGGGCACTTTGACTATCTAGGTTAACGAACAGGCACTTGGACTATGCAGGGTACCTAGCGGGCATATGGACTATGTAGGATCCCTATCGGACATTTTGGACTACTTAGGTTAACTAGCGGGCACTTGGACGATCTAGGTTAACTAGCGGGCACTTGGTCTATCTAGGTCAACTAGCGGGCCCATGTACTATGTAGGTTAACTAGCGGGCCCTTAGACTATGTAGGTTAACTAGCGCGCACTTGGACTATCTAGGTTACCTAGCGGGCACTTGGACTATGTACGTCCCCTAGTGGGCATTTGGACTATCTAGGTTAACTAACGGGCACTTGGACTATGTAGTTTCCCTAGCGGGCATTTGGATTATATAGGTTACCTAGTGGGCACTTGGACTATGTAGGTTACCTAGCGGGCACTTGGACTATGTAGGTTAACTAGAAAGCACTTGGACTATCAAGGTTACCTAGCGGGCCCTTGGACAATGTAGGTTACCAGCGGGCACTTGGATTTTCTAGGTTAACGAACATGCACTTGGACTATGTAGGTAACCTAGCGGGCACTTGGACTATCTAGGCTAACTAGTGGACCTTGGACTATGTAGGTTAACTAGCGGCCACTTGGACTTTGTACGTCCCCTAGTGGGCACTTGGACTATCTAGGTTAACTAATGGGAACTAGGACTATCTAGGTTAACTAGCGGGCACTTGGACTATCTAGGTTTACTAAAGGGAACTAGGACTATCTAGGTTAACTATCGGGCACTTGGACTATCTAGGTTACCTAGCAGGCACTTGGATTATGAAGGATCCCTAGCGGGCACTTGGACTATCTAGATTACCTAGCGGACACGTGGACTATGTAGGTTAACTAGCGGACACTTGCACGATCTAGGTTAACTAGCGGGCCCTTGCACTATGTAGGTTAACTAGAAGGCACTTGGACTATATAGGTTAATTAGCGGGTACTTGGACTATCTAGGTTAACTAGCGGGCACTTGGACTATGTAGTTTCCCTAGCGGCCATTTGGATTATTTAGGTTACCTAGTGGGCACTTGGACTATGTAGGTTACCTAGCGGGCACTTGGACTATGTAGGTTAACTAGAAGGCACTTGGACTATCAAGGTTACCTAGCGGGCCCTTGGACTATGTAGGTTACCAGCGGGCACTTGGACTATCTAGGTTAACGAACGTGCACTTGGACTATGTATGTAACCTAGCGGGCACTTGGACTGTCTAGGTTACCTAGCAGGCACTTGGCCTATCTAGGTTAACGAACGGGCACTTGAACTATGTAGATTACCAGCGGGCACTTGGACTATGTAGGATCCCTATCGGACATTTGTACTACTTAGGTTACCTAGCGGGCACTTGGACTATCTAGGTTAACGAACGGGCACTTGGACTATGTAGGGTAACTAGCGGACACTTCGACTATGTAGGTTAGCTAACGGGCAATTGGACTATCTAGGTTACCTAGCGGGCACTTGGACTATGTAGGTTCCCTAGCAGGCACTTGGATTATTTAGGTTACCTAGCAGGCACTTTGACTATCTAGGTTAACTAACGGGCACTTGGACTATGTAGGTTCCCTAGCGAGCACTTGGACTATGTAGGTTCCCAGCGGGCACTTGGACTATGTAGGTTCCCTATCGGGTACTTGGACTGTCTAGGTTAAATAGCGGGCAATTGGGCTGTCTAGGTTACCTAGTGGGCACGTGGACTATGTAGTTTACCTAGCAGGCACTTGGACTATGTAGGTTAACTAGCGGGCACTTGGACTATCTAGGTTACCCAGAGGGCACTTGGACTATGTAGGTAACATAATGGTCACTTGGACTGTCTAGGTTACCTAGCGGGGACTTGGATTATGTAGGTTAACTAGCGGGCACTTGGACTATGTAGGATGCCTATCAGGCATTTGTACTACTTAGGTTAACTAGCGGGCACTTTGACTATCTAGGTTAACTAGCGGGAACTTGGACTATCTAGGTCAACTAGCGGGCCCTTGTACTATGTAGGTTAACTAGCGGGCACTTGGACTATCTAGGCTAACTAGTGGACCTTGCACTATGTAGGTTAACTTGCGGCCACTTAGACTTTGTACGTCCCCTAGTGGGCACTTGGACGATCTAGGTTAACTAATGGGAACTAGGACTATCTAGGTTAACTAGCGGGCACTTGGACTATCTAGGTTTACTAAAGGGAACTAGGACTATCTAGGTTAGCTATCGGGCACTTGGACTATCTACGTTACCTAGCAGGCACTTGGATTATGAAGGATCCCTAGCGGGCACTTGGACTATCTAGGTTACCTAGCGGACACGAGGACTATGTAGGTTAACTAGCGGACACTTGCACGATCTAGGTTAACTAGCGGGCCCTCGCAATATGTAGGTTAACTAGCTGGCCCATGGATTATGTAGGTTTACTAGCAGGCACTTGGAGTATCTAGGTTAACTAGCGGGCACTTGGACTATGTAATTTCCCTAGCGGGCATTTGGACTATTAAGTTTACCAAGCGGGCACTTGGACTATCTAGGTTAACTAGCAGGCACTTTGACTATCTAGGTTAACTAACGGGCACTTGGACTATGTAGGTTGCCTAGCGGGCACATGGACTGTGTAGGTTCCCTAGCGGGCACTTGGATTATGTAAGTTCCCTATCGGGCACTTGGATTATGTAGGTTCCCTATCGGGCACTTGGACTATGTAGGTTAACTAGCGGGCACTAGGACTGTCTAGGTAACCTAGCGGGCACTTTGACTATGTAGGATCCCTATCAGACATTGGTACTACTTAGGTTAACTAGCGGGAAATTTGACTATGTAGGTTAAATAGCGGGCACTTGGACTATCTAAGTTTCCTAGCAGGCACATGGACTATGTACGTCCCCTAGTGGGCAATTGGACTATCTAGGTTAACTAACGGGCACTAGGACTATCTAGGTTAACTAGCGAGCACTTGGACTATCTAGGTTACCTAGAAGGCACTTGGATTATGAAGGATCCCTATCGGGCACTTGGACAATCTAGGTTAACTAGCGGGCACTTGGACAATCTAGGTTAACTAGCGGGCACTTGGACTATCAAAGTTAACAAGTGAGCCCATGGACTATGTAGGTTAACTAGCGGGCCCTTGGACTATCTAGGTTACCTAGCAGGCACTTGGAATATGTAGGTTAACTAGCGGGCCCTTGAACTATGTAGATTAACTAGCGGCACTTGGACTATCTACGTTAACTACTGGGCCCTTGGACTATGTAGATTCCCTAGCGGGCACTTTGACTATGTAGGTTCCCTAGCGGGCACTTAGACTCTGTAGGTTACCTAGCGGGCACTAGGACTATCTAGGTTGCCAAGCTGGCACTTGAACTATCTATGTTACCTAGCGGGTTCTTGGAGTATGTAGGTTACCTACGGGCTGTTGGACTATCTAGGTTACCAAGCGGGCACTTGGGCTATCGAGGTTAACTAACGGGCACTTGGACTATGTAAGTTCCCTATGGGCACTTGGACTATGTGGGTTTCCTGGTGGGCATTTGGACTATCTAGGTTACTTAACGGGCACTTGGACTATGTAGGTTCCCTAGCGGGCACTTGGATTATTTAGGTTCCCTATCGGGCACTTGGACTATGTAGGTTAACTAGAGGGCATTTGGACTACTTAGGGTACCTAGCGGGCACTTGGACTATGTAGGTTCCTTATCGGGCACTTGGAAAAATGTAGGTTAACTAGGGGGCACTAGGACTATGTAGGTTACCTACATGGCCCTTAGACTATCTAGGTTACCTAGCGGTCATTTGGACTATGTAGGCTCCCTAGCGGTCATTTGGATTATATAGATTACCTAGCGGGCACTTAGACTTTGTAGGTTACCTAGCAGGCACTAGGACTATCTAGGTTACCTAGCATTCACTTGAGCTATCTACGTTACCTAGCGGGTACTTGGAGTATGTAGGTTACCTACCGGACTGTTGAACTATCTAGGTTACCTAGCGGGCACTGGGACTATCTAGGTTAACTAACGGGCCCTTGGACTATGTATGTTCCCTAGCGGGCCCTTGGACTATGTAAGTTCCCTAGCGGGCACTTGGACTATGTGGGTTCCCTAGCGGGCATTTGGACTATCTAGGTTACCTAAAGGGCACTTGGACTATGTAGGTTCCCTAGGGGGCACTTGGTCTATCTAGGTTAACTAGCGGGCACTTGGACTATCTAGGTTAACTAGCGAGCACTTGGACTATCTAGGTTACTAGCGGGCATTTGGACAATTAGGGCCCTTAGCGGGCATTTGGACTATATTGGTTACCTAGCGGGCACTTGGACTATGTAGGTTAACGAACGGGCACTTGGTCTATGTAGGTAACCTAGTGGTCACTTGAACTGTCTAGGTTACCTAGCGGGCACTTGGACTATGTAGGTTAACTATCGTGCACTTGGACTATCTAGGTTAACTAGCGGGCCCTTGGACGATGTAGGTTAACTAGCGGGCCCTAGGATTATGTAGGTTAACTAGCGGGTCCTTGGACTATGTAGGTTACCTAGCGGCCACTTGGACAATCTAGGTTAACAAGCGGGTACTTGGACTATGTAGGTTAACTAGCGGCACTTGGACTATCTAAATTAACTAGTGGGCCCTTGGACTATGTAGATTCCCTAGCGGGCACTTGGACTAGGTATGTTCCAGAGCGGGCACTTGGACTATGTAGGTTCCCTAGCAGGCACTTGGACTATGTAGGTTCCAGAGCGGGCACTTGGACTATCTAGGTTCCCTAGTGGTCACTTGTACTATGTAGGGTAATTAGCGGACACTTGGACGATCTAGGTTAACTAGCGGGTACTTGGACTATGTAGGTTAACTAGTGGGCCCTTGAACTATGTAGATTAACTAGCGGCACTTGGACTACCTACATTAACTAGCGGGCCCTTGGACTATGCAGATTCCTTAGCGGGCACTTGGACTCTGTATGTTCCCTAGCGGGCACTTGGACTATGTATGTTCCCTACGGACACTTGAACTATGTAAGTTAACTACCGGGCACTTTGACTATGTAGGTTAACTAGCGGGCCCTTGCACTATCTAGGTTACCGAACGGGCATTTGGACTATGTAGGTAACCTAGCGGGCACTTGGAGAGTCTAGGTTACCTAGCGGGCACGTGGACTTCTAGGTTAACGAACGGGCACTTGGACTATGTATGTTGCATAGCGGGCAATTGGACTATCTAGGTTAGGTAACGGGCACTTGGACTATCTAGGTTTCTTAGCGGGCACTTGGAAGATCTAGGTTAACTAGAGGGCACTTGGACTCTCTAGGTTAACTAGCGTGCACTTGGACTATCTAGGTTTCTTAGCGGGTACTTGGACTATGTAGGTTAACTAGCGGGCCCTTGAACTATGTAGATTAACTAGCGGCACTTGGACTATCTAGATTAACTACCGGGCACTTACTATGTAGGCTAACTAGGGGGCCCTTGGACGATCTAGGTTACCTAGCGGGTACTTGAACTATCTAGGTTAACTAGCGGGCACTTGCAGTATCTAGGTTACCTAGCGGGCACTTGGAATATGTAGGTTAACTAGCGGACACTTGCACTCTGTAGGTTACCTAGCAGGCACTTGGACTATCTAGGTTAACTAGCGGGCAATTGGACTATCTAGGTTAACTAGCGTGCACTTGGACTATGTAGGTTCCTTAGCGAGCACTTGGACTATCTAGGTTGCCTAGCGGGCACTTGGAAGATATAGGTTAACAAGCGTGCCCTTGGAATATCTGGGTTACGAAACGGGCACTTGGTATATAGGTTAACTAGCGGGCACTTGGACTATGTAGGTTAACTAGAGGACACTTGGACTATCTAGGTTAACTAGTGGGCCCTTGGACTATGTAGGTTAACTAGCGGGCACTTGGACAATCTAGGTTAACTAGTGGGCACTTGGACGATCTAGGTTAACTAGCGGGCACTTGAACTATCAAAGTGAACAAGTGAGCCCTTGGACTATGTAGGTTAACTAGCGGGCCCTTGGACTATCTGGGTTACCTAGCGGGCACTTGGACTATCTGGGTTACCTAGCGGGCACTTGGGCTATATAGGTTACCTAGCGGGCACTTGGACTATGTAGGTTACCTAGTGGGCACTTGGACTATCTAAGGTTAACGAACGGGCACTTGGAATATGCAGGTAACCTAGCGGGCACGTGGACTGTCTAGGTTACCTTGCGGGCACTTGGACTTCTAGGTTAACGAACGGGCTCTTGGGCTATGTAGGTTGCCTAGCGGGCACAAGGACTATCTAGGTTAGGTAACGGGCACTTGGACTATCTAGGTTAACGAACGGGCACTTGGACTATGTAGGTAACCTAGCAGGCACTTGGACAGTCTAGGTTACCTAGAGGGCACATGGATTATCTAGGTTAACTAACGAGCATTAGGACGATCTGGGTTACCTAGCGGGCCCTGGACTATGTAGGATCCCTATCGGACATTTGGACTACTTAGGTTACCTAGCGGGCACTTGGACTATCTAGGTTAACTAGCGGGCACATGGACTATCTAGGTCAACTAGTGGGCCCTTGTACTATGTAGGTTAACTAGCGAGCACTTGGACTATCTAGGTTAACTAGCGGACCTTGGACTATGTAGGTTAACTAGCGGGCCCTTGGACTATGTAGGTTAACTAGCGGGCACTTGGACGATATAGGTTAACTAGAGGGCACTTGGGCTATCTAGGTTAACTAGCGGGCACTTGGATGATCATTGTTAACTAGCGGGCACTTGGACTATCTAGATTAGCTAACGGGCTCATGGACTAAGTACATCCCCTAGTGGGCACTTGGACTATCTAGGTTAAGTAACGGGCAATAGGACTATCTAGGTTAACTAGCGGGCACTTGGACTACCTAGGTTAACTAGGTGGCACTTGGACTATGAAGGTTCCCTAGCGGGCACTTGGACTATGTAGGTCAACTAGCGGGCCCTTGGACTATCTAGGTTAGCTAACTGGCACGTGGACTGTGTAGGTTAACTAGCGGACACTTGTACGATCTAGGTTAACTAGCGGGCTCTTGCACTATGTAGGTTAACTAGCGGGCCCATTGACTATGTAGGTTAACTAGCGGGCACTTGGACGATCTAGGTTAACTAGCGGGCACTTGGACGATATAGGTTAACTAGCGGGCTCTTGGATTATCTAGGTTAGCTAGCGGGCTCTTGCATTATGTAGGTTAACTAGCGGGCCCATTGACTATGTAGGTTAACTAGCGGACACTTGGACGATCTAGGTTACCTAGGGGGAACTTTGACTATGTAGGTTAACTACTGGGCACTTGGACTATCTAGGTTACCTAGCAGTCACTTGGATTATGTAGGTTAAATAGCGGGCACTTGGACTATCTAGGTTACCTAGCGGGCACTGGGACTATGTACGTTCCCTAGCGGGCACTTGGACTATCTACGTTACCTAGCGGGCACTTGGACTATGTACGTTAACTAGCGGGCACTTGGACTATGTACGTTTCCTAGCGGGTACTTGGACTATCTATGTTAACTAGCGGGCACTTGGACTATGTAGGTTCCCTATCGGGCACTTGGACTAGGTAGGTTCCCTAGCGGGCATTTGGTCTATCTAGGTTAACTAGCGAGCACTTGGACTATCTAGGTTAACTAGTGAGCACTTGGACTATCTAGGATAACTAGCGGGCACTTGGACTATATAGGTTATCTAACGTGAACTTAGATTATGTAGGTTAACTAGGGGGCACTTGGAATATGTAGGTTAACTAGCGGACACTTGCACTATGTAGGTTAACTAGCGGGCCCATGGACTATGTAGGTTTTCTAGCGGGCCCTTGGACTATCTAGGTTCCCGAAAGGGCACTTGGACTATCAGGTTACCGAACGGGCACTTGGACTATCTAGGTTACCTAGCGGGCACTTGGACTATGTAGGCTAACTATGGGGCCCTTGGACGATCTAGGTTACCTAGCAGGCACTTTGACTATCTAGGTTAACTAACGGGCACTTGGACTATGTAGGTTGCCTAGCGGGCCCTTGGATTATGTAGGTTCCCTATCGGGCACTTGGACTATGTAGTTTAACTAGCGGGCACTTGGACTGTCTAGGTTACCTAGCGGGCAATTGGACTATGTAGGTTAACTAGCGGACAATTGGACGATCTAGGTTAACTAGCGGACACTTGTAATATGTAGGTTACCTAGCGGGCACTTGGACGATCTAGGTTAACTAGCGGGCACTTGGAATATCTAGGTTAACTAGCGGGCCCTTGGACTATGTAGGTTAACTAGCGGGCACTTGGACTATCTAGGTTAACTAGCAGGTTCTGGGACTATGTAGGTTAACTAGCGGGCACTTGGACTATCTAGGTTAACTAGCTGACCTTGGACTATGTAGGTTAACTATCGAGAAATTAGACTATCTAGGTTAACTAGCGGGCACTTGGACTATCTAGGTTAACAAGCGGGCACTTGCACAATGCAGGTTCCCTAGCGGGCACTTTGACTATGTAGGTTCCCTAGCGGGCACTTGGACTATATAGGTTCCCTAAGGGCACTTGGACTATCTAGGTTCCCTAACGGGCACTTGGACTATGTAGGTTCCTCTGCGGGCACTTGGACAATGTAGGTTCCCTAGCAGGCACTTGGACTATGTAGGTTAACTTGCGGGCACTTGGATGATCAAGGTTAACTAGCGGGCACTTGGACTATCTAGGTTAAGTAGCGGGCAATTGGACTATCTAGGTTAATTAGTGGGCACTTGTACAATGCAGGTTCCCTAGCGGGCACTTTGACTATGTAGGTTCCCTAGCGGGCACTTAGACTCTGTAGGTTACCTAGCGGGCACTAGGACTATCTAGGTTGCCAAGCTGGCACTTGAACTATCTATGTTACCTAGCGGGTTCTTGGAGTATGTAGGTTACCTACGGGCTGTTGGACTATCTAGGTTACCAAGCGGGCACTTGGGCTATCGAGGTTAACTAACGGGCACTTGGACTATGTAAGTTCCCTATGGGCACTTGGACTATGTGGGTTTCCTGGTGGGCATTTGGACTATCTAGGTTACTTAACGGGCACTTGGACTATGTAGGTTCCCTAGCGGGCACTTGGATTATTTAGGTTCCCTATCGGGCACTTGGACTATGTAGGTTAACTAGAGGGCATTTGGACTACTTAGGGTACCTAGCGGGCACTTGGACTATGTAGGTTCCTTATCGGGCACTTGGAAAAATGTAGGTTAACTAGGGGGCACTAGGACTATGTAGGTTACCTACATGGCCCTTAGACTATCTAGGTTACCTAGCGGTCATTTGGACTATGTAGGCTCCCTAGCGGTCATTTGGATTATATAGATTACCTAGCGGGCACTTAGACTTTGTAGGTTACCTAGCAGGCACTAGGACTATCTAGGTTACCTAGCATTCACTTGAGCTATCTACGTTACCTAGCGGGTACTTGGAGTATGTAGGTTACCTACCGGACTGTTGAACTATCTAGGTTACCTAGCGGGCACTGGGACTATCTAGTTTAACTAACGGGCCCTTGGACTATGTATGTTCCCTAGCGGGCCCTTGGACTATGTAAGTTCCCTAGCGGGCACTTGGACTATGTGGGTTCCCTAGCGGATATTTGGACTATCTAGGTTACCTAACGGGCACTTGGACTATGTAGGTTCCCTAGGGGGCACTTGGTCTATCTAGGTTAACTAGCGGGCACTTGGACTATCTAGGTTAACTAGCGAGCACTTGGACTATCTAGGTTACTAGCGGGCATTTGGACAATTAGGGCCCTTAGCGGGCATTTGGACTATATTGGTTACCTAGCGGGCACTTGGACTATGTAGGTTAACGAACGGGCACTTGGTCTATGTAGGTAACCTAGTGGTCACTTGAACTGTCTAGGTTACCTAGCGGGCACTTGGACTATGTAGGTTAACTATCGTGCACTTGGACTATCTAGGTTAACTAGCGGGCCCTTGGACGATGTAGGTTAACTAGCGGGCCCTAGGATTATGTAGGTTAACTAGCGGGTCCTTGGACTATGTAGGTTACCTAGCGGCCACTTGGACAATCTAGGTTAACAAGCGGGTACTTGGACTATGTAGGTTAACTAGCGGCACTTGGACTATCTAAATTAACTAGTGGGCCCTTGGACTATGTAGATTCCCTAGCGGGCACTTGGACTAGGTATGTTCCAGAGCGGGCACTTGGACTATGTAGGTTCCCTAGCAGGCACTTGGACTATGTAGGTTCCAGAGCGGGCACTTGGACTATCTAGGTTCCCTAGTGGTCACTTGTACTATGTAGGGTAATTAGCGGACACTTGGACGATCTAGGTTAACTAGCGGGTACTTGGACTATGTAGGTTAACTAGTGGGCCCTTGAACTATGTAGATTAACTAGCGGCACTTGGACTACCTACATTAACTAGCGGGCCCTTGGACTATGCAGATTCCTTAGCGGGCACTTGGACTCTGTATGTTCCCTAGCGGGCACTTGGACTATGTATGTTCCCTACGGACACTTGAACTATGTAAGTTAACTACCGGGCACTTTGACTATGTAGGTTAACTAGCGGGCCCTTGCACTATCTAGGTTACCGAACGGGCATTTGGACTATGTAGGTAACCTAGCGGGCACTTGGAGAGTCTAGGTTACCTAGCGGGCACGTGGACTTCTAGGTTAACGAACGGGCACTTGGACTATGTATGTTGCATAGCGGGCAATTGGACTATCTAGGTTAGGTAACGGGCACTTGGACTATCTAGGTTTCTTAGCGGGCACTTGGAAGATCTAGGTTAACTAGAGGGCACTTGGACTCTCTAGGTTAACTAGCGTGCACTTGGACTATCTAGGTTTCTTAGCGGGTACTTGGACTATGTAGGTTAACTAGCGGGCCCATGGACTCTGTAGGTTTTCTAGCGGGCCCTTGGACTATCTAGGTTCCCTAAAGGGCACTTGGACTATCAGGTTACCGAACGGGCACTTGGACTATCTAGGTTACCTAGCGGGCACTTGGACTATGTAGGCTAACTATGGGGCCCTTGGACGATCTAGGTTACCTAGCAGGCACTTTGACTATGTAGGTTAACTAACGGGCACTTGGACTATGTAGGTTGCCTAGCGGGCCCTTGGATTATGTAGGTTCCCTATCGGGCACTTGGACTATGTAGGTTAACTAGCGGGCACTTGGACTGTCTAGGTTACCTAGCGGGCAATTGGACTATGTAGGTTAACTAGCGGACAATTGGACGATCTAGGTTAACTAGCGGACACTTGTAATATGTAGGTTACCTAGCGGGCACTTGGACTATCTAGGTTAACTAGCGGGCACTTGGATTATCTAGGTTAACTAGCGGGCACTTGGACTATCTAGGTTAACTAGCGTGCACTTGGACTATCTAGGTTACCTAGCAGGCACTTTGACTATCTAGGTTAACTAACGGGCACTTGGACTATGTAGGTTGCCTAGCGGGCCCTTGGATTATGTAGGTTCCCTATCGGGCACTTGGACTATGTAGGTTAACTAGCGGGCAATTGGACTGTCTAGGTTACCTAGCGGGCAATTTGACTATGTAGGTTAACTAGCGGACAATTGGACGATCTAGGTTAACTAGCGGACACTTGTACTATGTAGGTTACCTAGCGTGCACTTGGACTATCTAGGTTAACTAGCGGGCAGTTTGACTATGTAGGTTAACGAGCGGACACTTGCACTATGTAGGTTACCTAGCGGGCACTTGGACTATGTAGGTTAACTATCAGACCCTTGGACTATCTAGGTTACCTAGCAGGCACTTGGACTATGTAGGTTAACTAGCGGGCACTTGCACTCTCTAGGTTACCTAGCGGGCACATGGACTATGTACCTTCCCTAGCAGGCACTTGGACTATGTAGGTTAACTAGCGGGCCCATGTATTATGTAGGTTTACAAACAGGCACTTGGACTATCTAGGTTAACTAGCAGGCACTTGGACTATGTAGTTTCCCTAGCGGGCATTTGGACTATTTAGGTTACCATCGGGAACTTGGACTATGTAGGTTACCTAGCGGGCACTTGGACTATGTACGTCCCCTAGTGGGCACTTGGACTATCTAGGTTAACTAATTAGCACTTGGAATATGTAGGTTGCCTAGCGGGCACTTGGACTATGTAGGTTCCCTATCGGGCACTTGGACTATATAGGTTAACTAGCGGGCACTTGGACTGTCTAGGTAACCTAGCAGGCACTTGGACTATCTAGGTTAATGAACGGGCACTTGGACTATGTAGGTTAACTAGCGCGCACTTGGACTATCTAGGTTACCTAGCGGACACTTGGACTATGAAGGTTGCCTAGCGGGCCCTTGGATTATGTAGGTTCCCTATCGGGCACTTGGACCATGTAGGTTAACTAGCGCGCACTTGGACTATCTAGGTTACCTAGCGGGCACTTGGACTATGTACGTTGCCTAGCGGGCCCTTGGATTATGTAGGTTCCCTATCGGGCACTTGGACTATGTAGGTTAACTAGCGGGCAATTGGACTGTCTAGGTTACCTAGCGGGCAATTGGACTATGTAGGTTAACTAGCGGACAATTGGACGATCTAGGTTAACTAGCGGACACTTGTACTATGTAGGTTACCTAGCGGGCACTTGGACTATCTAGGTTAACTAGCGGGCACTTTGACTATGTAGGTTAACTAGCGGACACTTGCACTATGTAGGTTACCTAGCGGGCACTTGGACTATGTAGGTTAACTAGCAGACCCTTGGACTATCTAGGTTACCTAGCAGGCACTTGGACTATGTAGGTTAACTAGCGGGCACTTGCACTCTCTAGGTTACCTAGCGGCCACATGGACTATGTACCTTCCCTAGCGGGCACTTGGACTATGTAGGTTAACTAGCGGGCCCATGGATTATGTAGGTTTACTAACAGGCACTTGGACTATCTAGGTTAACTAGCAGGCACTTGGACTATGTAGTTTCCCTAGCGGGCATTTGGACTATTTAGGTTACTATCGGGAACTTGGACTATGTAGGTTACCTAGCGGGCACTTGGACTATGTACGTCCCCTAGTGGGCACTTGGACTATCTAGGTTAACTAACTGGCACTTGGACTATGTAGGTTCCCTATCGGGCACTTGGACTATGTAGGTTAACTAGCGGGCACTTGGACTGTCTAGGTAACCTAGCAGGCACTTGGACTATCTTGGTTAATGAACGGGCACTTGGACTATGTAGGTAACCTAGCGGGCACTTGGACTGTCTAGGTTACCTAGCGGGCACTTTGACTATCTAGGTTAACGAACAGGCACTTGGACTATGCAGGGTACCTAGCGGGCATATGGACTATGTAGGATCCCTATCGGACATTTTGGACTACTTAGGTTAACTAGCGGGCACTTGGACGATCTAGGTTAACTAGCGGGCACTTGGTCTATCTAGGTCAACTAGCGGGCCCATGTACTATGTAGGTTAACTAGCGGGCCCTTAGACTATGTAGGTTAACTAGCGCGCACTTGGACTATCTAGGTTACCTAGCGGGCACTTGGACTATGTACGTCCCCTAGTGGGCATTTGGACTATCTAGGTTAACTAACGGGCACTTGGACTATGTAGTTTCCCTAGCGGGCATTTGGATTATATAGGTTACCTAGTGGGCACTTGGACTATGTAGGTTACCTAGCGGGCACTTGGACTATGTAGGTTAACTAGAAAGCACTTGGACTATCAAGGTTACCTAGCGGGCCCTTGGACAATGTAGGTTACCAGCGGGCACTTGGATTTTCTAGGTTAACGAACATGCACTTGGACTATGTAGGTAACCTAGCGGGCACTTGGACTATCTAGGCTAACTAGTGGACCTTGGACTATGTAGGTTAACTAGCGGCCACTTGGACTTTGTACGTCCCCTAGTGGGCACTTGGACTATCTAGGTTAACTAATGGGAACTAGGACTATCTAGGTTAACTAGCGGGCACTTGGACTATCTAGGTTTACTAAAGGGAACTAGGACTATCTAGGTTAACTATCGGGCACTTGGACTATCTAGGTTACCTAGCAGGCACTTGGATTATGAAGGATCCCTAGCGGGCACTTGGACTATCTAGATTACCTAGCGGACACGTGGACTATGTAGGTTAACTAGCGGACACTTGCACGATCTAGGTTAACTAGCGGGCCCTTGCACTATGTAGGTTAACTAGAAGGCACTTGGACTATATAGGTTAATTAGCGGGTACTTGGACTATCTAGGTTAACTAGCGGGCACTTGGACTATGTAGTTTCCTTGGCGGCCATTTGGATTATTTAGGTTACCTAGTGGGCACTTGGACTATGTAGGTTACCTAGCGGGCACTTGGACTATGTAGGTTAACTAGAAGGCACTTGGACTATCAAGGTTACCTAGCGGGCCCTTGGACTATGTAGGTTACCAGCGGGCACTTGGACTATCTAGGTTAACGAACGTGCACTTGGACTATGTAGGTAACCTAGCGGGCACTTGGACTGTCTAGGTTACCTAGCAGGCACTTGGCCTATCTAGGTTAACGAACGGGCACTTGAACTATGTAGATTACCAGCGGGCACTTGGACTATGTAGGATCCCTATCGGACATTTGTACTACTTAGGTTACCTAGCGGGCACTTGGACTATCTAGGTTAACGAACGGGCACTTGGACTATGTAGGGTAACTAGCGGACACTTCGACTATGTAGGTTAGCTAACGGGCAATTGGACTATCTAGGTTACCTAGCGGGCACTTGGACTATGTAGGTTCCCTAGCAGGCACTTGGATTATTTAGGTTACCTAGCAGGCACTTTGACTATCTAGGTTAACTAACGGGCACTTGGACTATGTAGGTTCCCTAGCGAGCACTTGGACTATGTAGGTTCCCAGCGGGCACTTGGACTATGTAGGTTCCCTATCGGGTACTTGGACTGTCTAGGTTAAATAGCGGGCAATTGGGCTGTCTAGGTTACCTAGTGGGCACGTGGACTATGTAGTTTACCTAGCAGGCACTTGGACTATGTAGGTTAACTAGCGGGCACTTGGACTATCTAGGTTACCCAGAGGGCACTTGGACTATGTAGGTAACATAATGGTCACTTGGACTGTCTAGGTTACCTAGCGGGGACTTGGATTATGTAGGTTAACTAGCGGGCACTTGGACTATGTAGGATGCCTATCAGGCATTTGTACTACTTAGGTTAACTAGCGGGCACTTTGACTATCTAGGTTAACTAGCGGGAACTTGGACTATCTAGGTCAACTAGCGGGCCCTTGTACTATGTAGGTTAACTAGCGGGCACTTGGACTATCTAGGCTAACTAGTGGACCTTGCACTATGTAGGTTAACTTGCGGCCACTTAGACTTTGTACGTCCCCTAGTGGGCACTTGGACGATCTAGGTTAACTAATGGGAACTAGGACTATCTAGGTTAACTAGCGGGCACTTGGACTATCTAGGTTTACTAAAGGGAACTAGGACTATCTAGGTTAGCTATCGGGCACTTGGACTATCTACGTTACCTAGCAGGCACTTGGATTATGAAGGATCCCTAGCGGGCACTTGGACTATCTAGGTTACCTAGCGGACACGAGGACTATGTAGGTTAACTAGCGGACACTTGCACGATCTAGGTTAACTAGCGGGCCCTCGCAATATGTAGGTTAACTAGCTGGCCCATGGATTATGTAGGTTTACTAGCAGGCACTTGGAGTATCTAGGTTAACTAGCGGGCACTTGGACTATGTAATTTCCCTAGCGGGCATTTGGACTATTAAGTTTACCAAGCGGGCACTTGCACTATCTAGGTTAACTAGCAGGCACTTTGACTATCTAGGTTAACTAACGGGCACTTGGACTATGTAGGTTGCCTAGCGGGCACATGGACTGTGTAGGTTCCCTAGCGGGCACTTGGATTATGTAAGTTCCCTATCGGGCACTTGGATTATGTAGGTTCCCTATCGGGCACTTGGACTATGTAGGTTAACTAGCGGGCACTAGGACTGTCTAGGTAACCTAGCGGGCACTTTGACTATGTAGGATCCCTATCAGACATTGGTACTACTTAGGTTAACTAGCGGGAAATTTGACTATGTAGGTTAAATAGCGGGCACTTGGACTATCTAAGTTTCCTAGCAGGCACATGGACTATGTACGTCCCCTAGTGGGCAATTGGACTATCTAGGTTAACTAACGGGCACTAGGACTATCTAGGTTAACTAGCGAGCACTTGGACTATCTAGGTTACCTAGAAGGCACTTGGATTATGAAGGATCCCTATCGGGCACTTGGACAATCTAGGTTAACTAGCGGGCACTTGGACAATCTAGGTTAACTAGCGGGCACTTGGACTATCAAAGTTAACAAGTGAGCCCATGGACTATGTAGGTTAACTAGCGGGCCTTGGACTATCTAGGTTACCTAGCAGGCACTTGGAATATGTAGGTTAACTAGCGGGCCCTTGAACTATGTAGATTAACTAGCGGCACTTGGACTATCTACGTTAACTACTGGGCCCTTGGACTATGTAGATTCCCTAGCGGGCACTTGGACTATCTAGGTTAACTAGCGGGCACTTGGACTATGTAGTTTCCCTAGCGGGCATTTGGATTATTTAGGTTACCTAGTGGGCACTTGGACTATGTTGGTTACCTAGCGGGCACTTGGACTATCTAGGTTACCTAGCGGGCACTTGGACTATGTACGTCCCATAGCGGGCACTTGGACTATCTAGGTTAACTAGAGGGCCCTTGGACTATGTAGGTTAACTAGCGGGCACTTGGACTCTCTAGATTAACTAGCGGGCCCTTGGACTATCTAGGTTTACTAGCGGGCACTTGGACTATCTAGGTTAACTAGCGGGCACTTGGACTATGTAGTTTCCCTAGCGGGCATTTGGATAATTTAGGTTACCTAGTGGGCACTTGGACTATGTAGGTTACCTAGCGGGCACTTGGACTATTTAAGTTAACTAGAAGGCACTTGGACTATCAAGGATAACTAGCGGGCACTTGGACTATGTAGGTTAACTACCGTGCACTTGCACTATCTAGATTACCTAGCGGGCACTTGGACCATGTATGTTCCCTAGCAGGCACTTGGACTATCTATGTTAACTAGCGGGCACTTGGAATATGTAGGTTAACTAGGGGACACTTGCACTATGTAGGTTACCTAGGGGCACTTGGACTATCTAGGTTAACTAGCGGGCAATTGGACTATCTGGGTTAACTAGCGTGCACTTGGACTATGTAGGTTCCTTAGCGGGCACTAGGATTATCTAGTTTACCTAGCGGGCACTTGGACTATGTAGGTTAACTAGCGGGCCATTGGACTATCTAGGTTACATAGCTGGAACTTGGACTTTATAGGTTACCTTGCGGGCACTTGGACTATGTAGGTTAATCAAAGACACTTGGACGATCTAGGTTAAATAGTGGGCCCTTGGACTATGTAGGTTAACGAACGGGCATTTAGACTATGTAACTTACCTAGCAGGCAATTGGACTCTCTAGGTTACCTAGTGGGCACTTGGACTATCTAAGTTAACAAACGGGCACTTGGACTATCTAGGTTAACTAGCGGGCACTTGGACTATGTAGGTTACCTAGTGGCCACTTGCACTATCTAGGTTACCTAGCGGGCACTTGGTATATGTAGGTTACCGAACGGGCATTTGGACTATGTAGGTTTCCTAGCGGGCACTTCGACTTCTAGGTTAACGAATGGGCACTTGGACTATATATGTTGCATAGCGGGCAATTGGATTATCTAGGTTAGGTAATGGGCACTTGGACTATCTATGTTACCTAGCGGGAACTTGGACTATGTAGGTTACCTAGCGGGCACTTGGACTATCTAGGTTAACGAAAGGGCACTTGGACTATGTAGGTTACCTAGAGGGCACTTGGATTGTCTAGGTTAGCTAACAGGAACTTGGAATATCTAGGTTACCTAGCGGGCACTTGGACTATGTAGGTTACCTTGCGGGCACTTGTACTATCTAGGTTACCTAACGGGAACATGGACTATGTAGGTTAACTAGCGTACACTTGGACGATCTAGGTTAAATAGCGGGCACTTGGAATATCTAGGTTAACTAGCGGGCCCTTGGACTATGTAGGTTAACTAGCGGGCACTTGGACTATCTAGGTTAACTAGCAGGTTCTGGGACTATGTAGGTTAACTAGCGGGCACTTGGACTATCTAGGTTAACTAGCTGACCTTGGACTATGTAGGTTAACTATCGAGAAATTAGACTATCTAGGTTAACTAGCGGGCACTTGGACTATCTAGGTTAACAAGCGGGCACTTGCACAATGCAGGTTCCCTAGCGGGCACTTTGACTATGTAGGTTCCCTAGTGGGCACTTGGACTATATAGGTTCCCTAAGGGCACTTGGACTATCTAGGTTCCCTAACGGGCACTTGGACTATGTAGGTTCCTCTGTGGGCACTTGGACAATGTAGGTTCCCTAGCAGGCACTTGGACTATGTAGGTTAACTTGCGGGCACTTGGATGATCAAGGTTAACTAGCGGGCACTTGGACTATCTAGGTTAAGTAGCGGGCAATTGGACTATCTAGGTTAATTAGCGGGCACTTGTACAATGCAGGTTCCCTAGCGGGCACTTTGACTATGTAGGTTCCCTAGCGGGCACTTAGACTCTGTAGGTTACCTAGCGGGCACTTGGACTATCTAGGTTGCCAAGCTGGCACTTGAACTATCTATGTTACCTAGCGGGTTCTTGGAGTATGTAGGTTACCTACGGGCTGTTGGACTATCTAGGTTACCAAGCGGGCACTTGGACTATCGAGGTTACCTAACGGGCACTTGGACTATGTAAGTTTCCTATGGGCACTTGGACTATGTGGGTTTCCTGGTGGGCATTTGGACTATCTAGGTTACGTAGCGGTCATGTTGGACTATGTAGGCTCCCTAGCGGTCATTTGGATTATATAGATTACCTAGCGGGCACTTAGACTTTGTAGGTTACCTAGCGGGCACTAGGACTATCTAGGTTACCTAGCATTCACTTGAACTATCTACGTTACCTAGCGGGTACTTGGAGTATGTAGGTTACCTACCGGACTGTTGAACTATCTAGGTTACCTAGCGGGCACTTGGACTATCCAGGTTAACTAACGGACACTTGGACTATGTAGGTTCCCTAGCGGGCCCTTGGACTATATAAGTTCCCTAGGGGGCACTTGGACTATGTGGGTTCCCTAGCGGTCATTTGGACTATCTAGGTTACCTAACGGGCACTTGGACTATGTAGGTTCCCTATCGGGCACTTGGAGAATGTAGGTTAACTAGGGGGCACTAGGACAATGTAGGTTACCTAGCGGGCCCTTGGACTATCTAGGTTACCTAGGGGGAACCTGTACTATGTAGGTTAACTAGTGGGCACTTGGATTATCTAGGTTACCTAGCAGGCACTTGGACTATGTACGTTCCCTAGCGGGCACTTGGACTATCTACGTTACCTAGCGGGCACTTGGACTATGTACGTTACCTAGCGGGCACTTGGACTATGTACGTTTCCTAGCGCGTACTTGGACTAGATAGTTTCCCTAGCGGGCACTTGGTCTATCTAGGTTAACTAGCGAGCACTTGGACTATCTAGGTTAACTAGCGGGCATATGGATTATTAGGGGCCCTAGCGGGCATTTGGACTATATTGGTTCCCTAGCGGGCACTTGTACTATGTAGGTTAACTAGCGGACTTGGACAATCTAGGTTAACTAGCGGGTAGTTGGACTATGTAGGTTAACTAGCGGGCCCATGAACTATGTAGATTAACTAGCGGCACTTGGACTATCTACGTTAACTAGCGGGCCCTTGGACTATGTAGATTCCCTAGCGGGCACTTGGACTATCTAAGTTAACTAGCGGGCACTTGGACTATGTAGTTTCCCTAGCGGGCATTTGGATTATTTAGGTTACCTAGTGGGCACTTGGACTATGTAGGTTACCTAGCGGGCACTTGGACTATCTAGGTTACCTAGCGGGCACTTGGACTATGTACGTCCCCTAGCGGGCACTTGGACTATCTAGGTTAACTAGAGGGCCCTTGGACTATGTAGGTTAACTAGCGGGCACTTGGACTCTCTAGATTAACTAGCGGGCACTTGGACAATGTAGTTTCCCTAGCGGGCATTTGGATAATTTAGGTTACCTAGTGGGCACTTGGACTATGTAGGTTACCTAGTGGGCACTTGGACTATTTAAGTTAACTAGAAGGCACTTGGACTATCAAGGTTAACTAGCGGGCACTTGGACTATGTAGGTTAACTACCGTGCACTTGCACTATCTAGGTTTCCTAGCGGGCACTTGGACCATGTATGTTCCCTAGCGGGCACTTGGACTATCTATGTTAACTAGCTGGCACTTGGAATATGTAGGTTAACTAGGGGACACTTGCACTATGTAGGTTTCCCAGCGGCACTTGGACTATCTAGGTTAACGAGCGGGCACTTGGACTATCTGGGTTAACTAGCGTGCACTTGGACTATGTAGGTTCCTTAGCGGGCACTAGGATTATCTAGTTTACCTAGCGGGCACTAGGACAATGTAGGTTACCTAGCGGGCCCTTGGACTATGTAGGTTACCTAGGGGAACCTGTACTATGTAGGTTAACTAGTGGGCACTTGGACTATCTAGGTTACCTAGCAGGCACTTGGACTATGTACGTTCCCTAGCGGGCACTTGGACTATCTACGTTACCTAGCGGGCACTTGGACTATGTACGTTACCTAGCGGGCACTTGGACTATGTACGTTTCCTAGCGGGTACTTGGACTAGATAGGTTCCCTAGCGGGCACTTGGTCTATCTAGGTTAACTAGCGGGCAAATGGACTATTAGGGCCCCTAGCGGGCATTTGGACTATATTGGTTCCCTAGCGGGCACTTGGACTATCTAGGTTAACAAACGGGCACTTGGACTATCTAGGTTAACTAGCGGGCACTTGGACTATGTAGGTTACCTAGCGGGCACTTGCACTATCTAGGTTACCTATCGGGCACTTGGACTATGTAGGTTAATTAGCGGGCACTTGGACTATCTAGGTTACCGAACGGGCATTTGGACTATGTAGGTTACCTAGCGGGCACTTCGACTTCTCGGTTAACGAATGGGCACTTGGACTATATATGTTGCATAGCGGACAATTGGATTATCTAGGTTAGGTAATGGACACTTGGACTATCTATGTTACCTAGCAGGCACTTGGACTATCTAGGTTAACGAAAGGGCACTTGGACTATGTAGGTTACCTAGAGGGCACTTGGATTGTCTAGGTTAGCTAACAGGAACTTGGAATATCTAGGTTACCTAGCGGGCACTTGGACTATGTAGGTTACCTTGCGGGCACTTGTACTATCTAGGTTACCTAACGGGAACATGGACTATGTAGGTTAACTAGCGTACACTTGGACGATCTAGGTTAACTAGCGGGCACTTGGAATATCTAGGTTAACTAGCGGGCCCTTGGACTATGTAGGTTAACTAGCGGGCACTTGGATTATCTAGGTTAACTAGCAGGTTCTGGGACTATGTAGGTTAACTAGCGGGCACTTGGACTATCTAGGTTAACTAGCTGACCTTGGACTATGTAGGTTAACTATCGAGAAATTAGACTATCTAGGTTAACTAGCGGGCACTTGGACTATCTAGGTTAACAAGCGGGCACTTGCACAATGCAGGTTCCCTAGCGGGCACTTTGACTATGTAGGTTCCCTAGCGGGCACTTGGACTATATAGGTTCCCTAAGGGCACTTGGACTATCTAGGTTCCCTAACGGGCACTTGGACTATGTAGGTTCCTCTGCGGGCCCTTGGACAATGTAGGTTCCCTAACAGGCACTAGGACTATGTAGGTTAACTAGCGAGCACTTGGATGATCAAGGTTAACTAGCGGGCACTTGAACTATCTAGGTTAAGTAGCGGGCAATTGGACTATCTAGGTTAATTAGCGGGCACTTTTACAATGCAGGTTCCCTAGCGGGCACTTTGACTATGTAGGCTCCCTAGCGGGCACTTAGACTCTGTAGGTTACCTAGCGGGCACTTGGACTATCTAGGTTGGCAAGCTGGCACTTGAACTATCTATGTTACCTAGTGGGTTCTTGGAGTATGTAGGTTACCTAGCGGGCTGTTGGACTATCTAGGTTACCAAGCGGGCACTTGGACTATCGAGGTTAACTAACGGGCACTTGGACTATGTAAGTTCCCTAGCGGGCACTTGGACTATGTGGGTTTCCTGGCGAGCATTTGGACTATCTAGGTTACTTAACGGGCACTTGGACTATGTAGGTTCCCTAGCGGGCACTTGGATTATTTAGGTTCCCTATCGGGCACTTGGACTATGTAGGTTAACTAGAGGGCATTTGGACTATGTAGGGTACCTAGCGGGCACTTGGTCTATGTAGGTTCCTTATCGGGCACTTGGAAAAATGTAGGTTAACTAGGGGGCACTAGGACAATGTAGGTTACCTAGCGGGCCCTTGGACTATCTAGGTTACCTAGGGGGAACCTGTACTATGTAGGTTAACTAGTGGGCACTTGGACTATCTAGGTTACCTAGCAGGCACTTGGACTATGTACGTTCCCTAGCGGGCACTTGGACTATCTACGTTACCTAGCGGGCACTTGGACTATGTACGTTACCTAGCGGGCACTTGGACTATGTACGTTTCCTAGCGGGTACTTGGACTAGATAGGTTCCCTAGCGGGCACTTGGTCTATCTAGGTTAACTAGCGAGCACTTGGACTATCTAGGTTAACTAGCGGGCATATGGCCTATTAGGGCCGCTAGCGGGCATTTGGACTATATTGGTTACCTAGCGGTCACTTGGACTATGTAGGTTAACTAGAGGGCATTTGGACTATGTAGGGTACCTAGCGGGCACTTGGACTATGTAGGTTCCTTATCGCGCACTTGGAAAAATGTAGGTTAACTAGGGGGCACTAGCACTATGTAGGTTACCTAGAGGGCCCTTTGACTATCTAGGTTACCTAGCGGCCATTTGGACTATGTAGGCTCCCTAGGGGTCATTTGGATTATATAGATTACCTAGCGGGCACTTAGACTTTGTAGGTAACCTAGCGGGCACTAGGACTATCTAGGTTACCTAGCATTCACTTGAACTATCTACGTTACCTAGCGGGTACTTGGAGTATGTAGGTTACCTACCGGACTGTTGAACTATCTAGGTTACCTAGCGGGCACTTGGACTATCCAGGTTAACTAACGGGCACTTGGACTATGTAGGTTCCCTAGCGGGCCCTTGGACTATATAAGTTCCCTAGGGGGCACTTGGACTATGTGGGTTCCCTAGCGGGCATTTGGACTATCTAGGTTACCTAACGGGCACTTGGACTATGTAGGTTCCCTATCGGGCACTTGGAGAATGTAGGTTAACTAGGGGGCACTAGGACAATGTAGGTTACCTAGCGGGCCCTTGGACTATCTAGGTTACCTAGGGGGAACCTGTACTATGTAGGTTAACTAGTGGGCACTTGGACTATCTAGGTTACCTAGCAGGCACTTGGACTATGTACGTTCCCTAGCGGGCACTTGGACTATCTACGTTACCTAGCGGGCACTTGGACTATGTACGTTACTAGCGGGCACTTGGACTATGTACATTTCCTAGCGGGTACTTGGACTAGATAGGTTCCCTAGCGGGCACTTGGTATATCTAGGTTAACTAGCGAGCACTTGGACTATCTAGGTTAACTAGCGGGCATATGGCCTATTAGGGCCCCCAGCGGGCATTTGGACTATATTGGTTACCTAGCGGGCACTTGGACTATGTAGGTTAACTAGCGGGCACTTGGACTATGTAGGTTAACTAGAGGGCATTTGGACTATGTAGGGTACCTAGCGGGCACATGGTCTATGTAGGTTCCTTATCGGGCACTTGGAAAAATGTAGGTTAACTAGGGGGCACTAGGACTATGTAGGTTACCTAGAGGGCCCTTTGACTATCTAGGTTACCTAGCGGCCATTTGGACTATGTAGGCTCCCTAGCGGTCATTTGGATTATATAGATTACCTAGCGGGCACTTAGACTTTGTAGGTTACCTAGCGTGCACTAGGACTATCTAGGTTACCTAGCATTCACTTGAACTATCTACTTTACCTAGCGGGTACTTGGAGTATGTAGGTTACCTACCGGACTGTTGAACTATCTAGGTTACCTAGCGGGCACTTGGACTATCCAGGTTAACTAACGGGCACTTGGACTATGTAGGTTCCCTAGCGGGCCGTTGGACTATATAAGTTCCCTATGGGGCACTTGGACTATGTGGGTTCCCTAGCGGGCATTTGGACTATCTAGGTTACCTAACGGGCACTTGGACTATGTAGGTTCCCTATCGGGCACTTGGAGAATGTAGGTTAACTAGGGGGCACTAGGACAATGTAGGTTACCTAGCGGGCCCTTGGACTATCTAGGTTACCTAGGGGGAACCTGTACTATGTAGGTTAACTAGTGGGCACTTGGACTATCTAGGTTACCTAGCAGGCACTTGGACTATGTACGTTCCCTAGCGGGCACTTGGACTATCTACGTTACCTAGCGGGCACTTGGACTATGTACGTTACCTAGCGGGCACTTGGACTATGTACGTTTCCTAGCGGGTACTTGGACTAGATAGGTTCCCTAGCGGGCACTTGGTCTATCTAGGTTAACTAGCGAGCACTTGGACTATCTAGGTTAACTAGCGGGCATATGGCCTATTAGGGCCGCTAGCGAGCATTTGGACTATATTGGTTACCTAGCGGGCACTTGGACTATGTAGGTTAACTAGAGGGCATTTGGACTATGTAGGGTACCTAGCGGGCACTTGGACTATGTAGGTTCCTTATCGCGCACTTGGAAAAATGTAGGTTAACTAGGGGGCACTAGCACTATGTAGGTTACCTAGAGGGCCCTTAGACTATCTAGGTTACCTAGCGGCCATTTGGACTATGTAGGCTCCCTAGCGGTCATTTGGATTATATAGATTACCTAGCGGGCACTTAGACTTTGTAGGTTACCTAGCGGGCACTAGGACTATCTAGGTTACCTAGCATCCACTAGAACTATCTACGTTACCTAGCGGGTACTTGGAGTATGTAGGTTACCTACCGGACTGTTGAACTATCTAGGTTACCTAGCGGGCACTTGGACTATCCAGGTTAACTAACGGGCACTTGGACTATGTAGGTTCCCTAGCGGGCCCTTGGACTATATAAGTTCCCTAGGGGGCACTTGGACTATGTGGGTTCCCTAGCGGGCATTTGGACTATCTAGGTTACCTAACGGGCACTTGGACTATGTAGGTTCCCTATCGGGCACTTGGAGAATGTAGGTTAACTAGGGGGCACTAGGACAATGTAGGTTACCTAGCGGGCCCTTGGACTATCTAGGTTACCTAGGGGGAACCTGTACTATGTAGGTTAACTAGTGGGCACTTGGACTATCTAGGTTACCTAGCAGGCACTTGGACTATGTACGTTCCCTAGCGGGCACTTGGACTATCTACGTTACCTAGCGGGCACTTGGACTATGTACGTTACTAGCGGGCACTTGGACTATGTACGTTTCCTAGCGGGTACTTGGACTAGATAGGTTCCCTAGCGGGCACTTGGTCTATCTAGGTTAACTAGCGAGCACTTGGACTATCTAGGTTAACTAGCGGGCATATGGCCTATTAGGGCCCCTAGCGGGCATTTGGACTATATTGGTTACCTAGCGGGCACTTGGACTATGTAGGTTAACTAGCGGGCACTTGGACTATGTAGGTTAACTAGAGGGCATTTGGACTATGTAGGGTACCTAGCGGGCACATGGTCTATGTAGGTTCCTTATCGGGCACTTGGAAAAATGTAGGTTAACTAGGGGGCACTAGGACTATGTAGGTTACCTAGAGGGCCCTTAGACTATCTAGGTAACCTAGCGGCCATTTGGACTATGTAGGCTCCCTAGCGGTCATTTGGATTATATAGATTACCTAGCGGGCACTTAGACTTTGTAGGTTACCTAGCGTGCACTAGGACTATCTAGGTTACCTAGCATTCACTTGAACTATCTACATTACCTAGCGGGTACTTGGAGTATGTAGGTTACCTACCGGACTGTTGAACTATCTAGGTTACCTAGCGGGCACTTGGACTATCCAGGTTAACTAACGGGCACTTGGACTATGTAGGTTCCCTAGCGGGCCCTTGGACTATATAAGTTCCCTAGGGGGCACTTGGACTATGTGGGTTCCCTAGCGGGCATTTGGACTATCTAGGTTACCTAACGGGCACTTGGACTATGTAGGTTCCCTATCGGGCACTTGGAGAATGTAGGTTAAATAGGGGGCACTAGGACAATGTAGGTTACCTAGCGGGCCCTTGGACTATCTAGGTTACCTAGGGGGAACCTGTACTATGTAGGTTAACTAGTGGGCACTTGGACTATCTAGGTTACCTAGCAGGCACTTGGACTATGTACGTTCCCTAGCGGGCACTTGGACTATCTACGTTACCTAGCGGGCACTTGGACTATGTACGTTACCTAGCGGGCACTTGGACTATGTACGTTTCCTAGCGGGTACTTGGACTAGATAGGTTCCCTAGCGGGCACTTGGTCTATCTAGGTTAACTAGCGAGCACTTGGACTATCTAGGTTAACTAGCGGGCATATGGCCTATTAGGGCCCCTAGCGGGCATTTGGACTATATTGGTAACCTAGCGGGCACTTGGACTATGTAGGTTAACTAGAGGGCATGTGGAATATGTAGGGTACCTAGCGGGCACTTGGACTATGTAGGTTCCTTATCGGGCACTTGGAAAAATGTAGGTTAACTAGGGGGCACTAGGACTATGTAGGTTACCTAGAGGGCCCTTTGACTATCTAGGTTACCTAGCGGCCATTTGGACTATGTAGGCTCCCTAGCGGTCATTTGGATTATATAGATTACCTAGCGGGCACTTAGACTTTGTAGGTTACCTAGCGGGCACTAGGACTATCTAGGTTACCTAGCATTCACTTGAACTATCTACGTTACCTAGCGGGTACTTGGAGTATGTAGGTTACCTACCGGACTGTTGAACTATCTAGGTTACCTAGCGGGCACTTGGACTATCCAGGTTAACTAACGGGCACTTGGACTATGTAGGTTCCCTAGCGGGCCCTTGGACTATATAAGTTCCCTAGGGGGCACTTGGACTATGTGGGTTCCCTAGCGGGCATTTGGACTATCTAGGTTACCTAACGGGCACTTGGACTATGTAGGTTCCCTATCGGGCACTTGGAGAATGTAGGTTAACTAGGGGGCACTAGGACAATGTAGGTTACCTAGCGGGCCCTTGGACTATCTAGGTTACCTAGGGGGAACCTGTACTATGTAGGTTAACTAGTGGGCACTTGGACTATCTAGGTTACCTAGCAGGCACTTGGACTATGTACGTTCCCTAGCGGGCACTTGGACTATCTACGTAACCTAGCGGGCACTTGGACTATGTACGTTACCTAGCGGGCACTTGGACTATGTACGTTTCCTAGCGGGTACTTGGACTAGATAGGTTCCCTAGCGGGCACTTGGTCTATCTAGGTTAACTAGCGAGCACTTGGACTATCTAGGTTAACTAGCGGGCATATGGCCTATTAGGGCCCCTAGCAGGCATTTGGACTATATTGGTTACCTAGCGGGCACTTGGACTATGTAGGTTAACTAGCGGGCACTTGGACTATCTAGGTTACCTAGCGGGCCCTTGGACAACGTAGGTTACCTAGTGGGCACTTTGATGATCTAGGTTAACTAGCGGGTACTTGGACTATGTAGGTTAACTAGCGGGCCCTTGAACTATGTAGATTAACTAGCGGGCACTTGGACAATGTAGGTTCCCTAGCGGGCACTTGGACTCTGTATGTTCCCTACGGACACTTGAACTATGTAAGTTAACTACCGGGCACTTGGACTATGTAGGTTAACTAGCGGGCCCTTGTTCTATCTAGGTTACCTAGCGGGCACTTGGACTATCTAGATTAACTAGCGGGCACTTGGACTATGTAGGTTAACTAGCGGACACTTGCACTATGTAGGTTACGGAGCGGGAACTTGGACTATGTAGGGTAACTAGAAGGCCCTTGGACTATCTAGGTTAGCTAACTGGCACTTGGACTATGTAGGTTAACTAGCGGACACTTGCACGATATAGGTTAACTAGCGGGCTCTTGCACTATGTAGGTTAACTAGCGGGCCCATTGACTATGTAGGTAAACTAGTGGGCGCTTGGACGATCTAGGTTAACTAGCGGGCACTTGGACTATGTAGGTTCCCCAGCGGGCATTTGGACTATATAGATAACCCAGCGGGCACTTAGACTCTGTTGGTTACCTAGCGGACACTTGGACTGTCTAGGTTACCTAGCTGGCACTTGAACTATATATGTTACCTAGCGGGTTCTTGGAGTATGTAGGTTACCTAGCGGGCTGTTGGACTATCTAGGTTACCCAGCGGGCACTTGGACTATCTAGTTTAACTAACGGGCACTTGGACTATGTAGGTTCCCTCTCAGGCCCTTGGACTATGTAAGTTCCCTAGCGGGCACTTGGACTATGTGGTTTTCCTGGCGGGCATTTGGACTATCTAGGTTACCTAACGGGCACTTGGACTATGTAGGTTCCCTAGCGGGCACTTGGATTATGTAGGTTCCCTATCGGGCACTTGGACTATGTAGGTTAACTAGAGGGCATTTGGATTATGTAGGGTACCTAGCGGGCACTTGGACTATGTAGGTTACTTATCGGGCACTTGGAAAAGGTAGGTTAACTAGGGGGCACTAGGACTATGTAGCTTACCTAGAGGGCCCTTAGACTATCTAGGTTACCTAGCGGGCATTTGGACTATGTAGGCTCCCTAGCGGTCATTTGGACTATATAGATTAGCTAGCGGGCACTTAGACTTTGTAGGTTACCTAGCAGGCACTAGGACTATCTAGGTTACCTAGCAGGCACTTGAAATATCTACGTTACCTAGCGGGTACTTGTAGTATGTAGGTTACCTACCGGGCTGTTGAACTATCTAGGTTACCTAGCGGGCACTTGGACTATCTAGGTTAACTAACGGGCACTTGAACTATATAGGTTCCTTAGCGGACCCTTGGACTATATAAGTTCCCTAGCGGGCACTTGGACTATGTGGGTTCCCTAGCGGGCATTTGGACTATCTAGGTTACCTAACGGCCACTAGGACTATGTAGGTTCCCTAGCGGGCACTTGGATTATGTAATTTCCCTATCGTGCACTTGGACTATGTAGGTTAACTGGCGGGCATTTGGACTATGTAGGTTACCTAGCAGGCACTTGGACTATATAGGTTCCCTATCGGGCACTTGGAGAATGTAGGTTAACTAGGGGGCACTAGGACAATGTAGGTTACCTAGCGGGCCCTTGGACTATCTAGGTTACCTAGGGGGAACCTGCACTATGTAGGTTAACTAGTGGGCACTTGGACTCTCTAGGTTACCTAGCAGGCACTTGGAAAATGTACGTTACCTAGCGGGCACTTGGACTATCTACATTACCTAGCGGGCACTTGGACTATGTACGTTACCTAGCAGGCACTTGGACTATGTGGGTTTCCTGGCGGGCATTTGGACTATCTAGGTTACCTAACGGGCACTTGGACTATGTAGGTTCCCTCTCGGGCACTTGGAAAATGTAGGTTAACTAGGGGGCACTAGGACTATGTAGGTTACCTAGCGGGCCCTTAGACTATCTAGGTTACCTAGCGAGCACTTGGACTATGTAGGCTCCCTAGCGGTCATTTGGACTATATAGATTACCTAGCGGGAACTTAGACTCTGTAGGTTACCTAGCGGGCACTTGGACTATCTAGGTTACCTAGCAGTCACTTGAACTATCTACGTTACCTAGCGGGTACTTGGAGTATGTAGGTTACCTACCGGGCTGTTGGACTATCTAGGTTACCTAGCGGGCACTTGGACTATCTAGGTTAACTAACGGGCACTTGGACTATGTAGGTTCCCTATCGGGCACTTGGAGAATGTAGGTTAACTAGGGGGCACTAGGACTATGTAGGTAACCTAGCGGGCCCTTAGACTATCTAGGTTACGTAGCTAGCACTTGGACTATGTAGGCTCCCTAGCGGTCATTTGGACTATATAGATTACCTAGCGGGAACTTAGACTCTGTAGGTTACCTAGCGGGCACTTGGACTATCTAGGTTACCTAACAGGCACTTGAACTATCTACGTTACCTAGCGGGTACTTGGAGTATGTAGGTTACCTACCGGGCTGTTGGACTATCTAGGTTACCTAGCGGGCACTTGGACTATCTAGGTTAACTAACGGGCACTTGGACTATGTAGGTTCCCTATCGGGCACTTGGAGAATGTAGGTTAACTAGGGGGCACTAGGACAATGTAGGTTACCTAGTGGGCCCTTGGACTATCTAGGTTACCTAGGGGGAACCTGCACTATGTAGGTTAACTAGTGGGCACTTGGACTATCTAGGTTACCTAGCAGGCACTTGGAATATGTAGGTTAACTAGCGGGCACTTGGACTATCTAGGTTACCTAGCGGGCACTTGGAGTATGTACGTTCCGTAGCGGGCACTTGGACTATCTACGTTACCTAGTGGGCACTTGGACTATGTACGTTTTCTAGCGGGTACTTGGACTAGATAGGATCCCTGGAGGGCACTTGATCTATCTAGGTTAACTAGCGGGACCTTGGACTATCTAGGTTAACTAGTGGGCACTTGGACTATGTAGGTTACCTAGCGGGCACTTGCACTATCTAGGTTACCTAGCGGGCACTTGGAATATGTAGGTTACCGAACGGGCATTTGGACTATGTAGGTTACCTAGCGGGCACTTCGACTTCTAGGTTAACGAATGGGCACTTGGACTATATATGTTGCATAGCGGGCAATTGGATTATCTAGGTTAGGTAATGGGCACTTGGACTATCTATGTTACCTAGCGGGAACTTGGACTATGTAGGTTACCTAGCGGGCACTTGGACTATCTAGGTTAACGAAAGGGCACTTGGACTATGTAGGTTACCTAGAGGGCACTTGGATTGTCTAGGTTAGCTAACAGGAACTTGGAATATCTAGGTTACCTAGCGGGCACTTGGACTAGGTAGGTTACCTTGCGGGCACTTGTACTATCTAGGTTACCTAACGGGAACATGGACTATGTAGGTTAACTAGCGTACACTTGGACGATCTAGGTTAACTAGCGGGCACTTGGAATATCTAGGTTAACTAGCGGGCCCTTGGACTATGTAGGTTAACTAGCGGGCACTTGGACTATCTAGGTTAACTAGCAGGTTCTGGGACTATGTAGGTTAACTAGCGGGCACTTGGACTATCTAGGTTAACTAGATGACCTTGGACTATGTAGGTTAACTATCGAGAAATTAGACTATCTAGGTTAACTAGCGGGCACTTGGACTATCTAGGTTAACAAGCGGGCACTTGCACAATGCAGGTTCCCTAGCGGGCACTTTGACTATGTAGGTTCCCTAGCGGGCACTTGGACTATATAGGTTCCCTAAGGGCACTTAGACTCTCTAGGTTCCCTAACGGGCACTTGGACTATGTAGGTTCCTCTGCGGGCACTTGGACAATGTAGGTTCCCTAACAGGCACTTGGACTATGTAGGTTAACTAGCGGGCACTTGGATGATCAAGGTTAACTAGCGGGCACTTGGACTATCTAGGTTAAGTAGCGGGCAATTGGACTATCTAGGTTAATTAGCGGGCACTTGTACAATGCAGGTTCCCTAGAGGGCACTTTGACTATGTAGGTTCCCTAGCGGGCACTTAGACTCTGTAGGTTACCTAGCGGGCACTTGGACTGTCTAGGTTACCTAGCTGGTACTTGAACTATCTATGTTACCTAGCGGGTTCTTGGACTATGTAGGTTACCTAGCGGGCTGTTGGACTATCTAGGTTACCAAGCGGGCACTTGGACTACCTAGGTTAACTAACGGGCACTTGGACTATGTAAGTTCCCTAGCGGGCACTTGGACTATGTGGGTTTCCTGGCGAGCATTTGGACTATCTAGGTTACTTAACGGGCACTTGGACTATGTAGGTTCCCTAGCGGGCACTTGGATTATTTAGGTTCCCTATCGGGCACTTGGACTATGTAGATAACTAGAGGGCATTTGGATTATGTAGGCTACCTAGCGGGCACTTGGACTATGTAGGTACCTTATCGGGCACTTGGAAAAGGTAGGTTAACTAGGGGGCACTAGGACTATGTAGGTTAACTAGAGGGCCCTTAGACTATCTAGGTTACCTAGCGGGCATTTGGACTATGTAGGCTCCCTAGCGGTCATTTGGACTATATAGATTACCTAGCGGGCACTTGGACTATGTAGGTTCCCTCTCGGGCACTTGGAAAATGTAGGTTAACTAGGGGGCACTAGGACTACGTAGGTTACCTAGTGGGCCCTTAGACTATCTAGGTTACCTAGCGAGCACTTGGACTAAGTAGGCTCCCTAGCGGTCATTTGGACTATATAGATTACCTAGCGGGAACTTAGACTCTGTAGGTTACCTAGCAGGCACTTGGACTATCTAGGTTACCTAGCAGGCACTTGAACTATCTACGCTACCTAGCGGGTACTTGGAGTATGTAGGTTACCTACCGGGCTGTTGGACTATCTAGGTTACCTAGCGGGCACTTGGACTATCTAGGTTAACTAACGGGCACTTGGACTATATAGGTTCCAATCGAGCAGTTGGAGAATGTAGGTTAACTAGGGGACACTAGGTCAATGTAGGTTACCTAGCGGGCCCTTGGACTATCTAGGTTACCTAGGGGGAACCTGCACTATGTAGGTTAACTAGTGGGCACTTGGACTATCTAGGTTACCTAGCAGGCACTTGGAATATGTAGGTTAACTAGCGGGCACTTGGACTATCTACGTTACATAGTGGGCACTTGGACTATGTACGTTTTCTAGTGGGTATTTGGACTAGATAGGATCCCTGGCGGGCACTTGGTCTATCTAGGTTAACTAGCGGGCCCTTGGACTATCTAGGTTAACTAGCGAGCACTTGGACAATATAGGTTACCTAGTGGGCACTTGGACGATCTAGGTTAACTAGCGGGCCCTTGGACTATGTAGGTTAACTAGCGGGCACTTGGACTATCTAGGTTAACTAGCAGGTTCTGGGACTATGTAGGTTAACTAGCGGGCACTTGGACTATCTAGGTTAACTAGCTGACCTTGGACTATGTAGGTTAACTATCGAGAAATTAGACTATCTAGGTTAACTAGCGGGCACTTGGACTATCTAGGTTAACAAGCGGGCACTTGCACAATGCAGGTTCCCTAGCGGGCACTTTGACTATGTAGGTTCCCTAGCGGGCACTTGGACTATATAGGTTCCCTAAGGGCACTTGGACTATCTAGGTTCCCTAACGGGCACTTGGACTATGTAGGTTCCTCTGCGGGCACTTGGACAATGTAGGATCCCTAGCAGGCACTTGGACTATGTAGGTTAACTAGCGGGCACTTGGATGATCAAGGTTAACTAGCGGGCACTTGGACTATCTAGGTTAAGTAGTGGGCAATTGGACTATCTAGGTTAATTAGCGGGCACTTGTACAATGCAGGTTCCCTAGCGGGCACTTTGACTATGTAGGTTCCCTAGCGGGCACTTAGACTCTGTAGGTTACCTAGCGGGCACTTGGACTATCTAGGTTGCCAAGCTGGCACTTGAACTATCTATGTTACCTAGCGGGTTCTTGGAGTATGTAGGTTACCTAGCGGGCTGTTGGACTATCTAGGTTACCAAGCGGGCACTTGGACTATCTAGGTTAACTAACGGGCACTTGGACTATGTAAGTTCCCTAGCGGGCACTTGGACTATGTGGGTTTCCTGGCGAGCATTTGGACTATCTAGGTTACTTAACGGGCACTTGGACTATGTAGGTTCCCTAGCGGGCACTTGGATTATGTAGGTTCCCTATCGGGCACTTGGACTATGTAGGTTAACTAGAGGGCATTTGGACTATGTAGGGTACCTAGCGGGCACTTGGACTATGTAGGTTCCTTATCGGGCACTTGGAAAAATGTAGGTTAACTAGGGGGCACTAGGACTATGTAGGTTACCTAGAGGGCCCTTAGACTATCTAGGTTACCTAGCGGCCATTTGGACTATGTAGGCTCCCTAGCGGTCATTTGGATTATATAGATTACCTATCGGGCACTTAGACTTTGTAGGTTACCTAGCGGGCACTAGGACTATCTAGGTTACCTAGCATTCACTTGAACTACCTACGTTACCTAGCGGGTACTTGGAGTATGTAGGTTACCTACCGGACTGTTGAACTATCTAGGTTACCTAGCGGGCACTTGGACTATGTGGGTTCCCTAGCGGGCATTTGGACTATCTAGGTTACCTAACGGGCACTTGGACTATGTAGGTTAACTGGCGGGTATTTGGACTATGTAGGTTACCTACCGGGCACTTGGACTATGTATGTTCCCTATCGGGCACTTGGAGAATGTAGGTTAACTAGGGGGCAGTAGGACAATGTAGGTTACCTAGCGGGCCCTTGGACTATCTAGGTTACCTAGGGGGAACCGGCACTATGTAGGTTACCTAGCGGGCACTTGGACTATCTAGGTTAACGAAAGGGCACTTGGACTATGTAGGTTACTTAGAGGGCACTTGGATTGTCTAGGTTAGCTAACAGAAACTTGGAATATCTAGGTTACCTAGCGGGCCCTTGGACTATGTAGGTTACCTTGCGGGCACTTGTACTATCTAGGTTACCTAACGGGAACATGGACTATGTAGGTTAACTAGCGTACACTTGGACGATCTAGGTTAACTAGCGGGCACTTGGAATATCTAGGTTAACTAGCGGGCCCTTGGACTATGTAGGTTAACTAGCGGGTACTTGGACTATCTAGGTTAACTAGCAGGTTCTGGGACTATGTAGGTTAACTAGCGGGCACTTGGACTATCTAGGTTAACTAGCTGACCTTGGACTATGTAGGTTAACTAATGAGAAATTAGACTATCTGGTTAACTAGCGGGCACTTGGACTATCTAGGTTAACAAGCGGGCACTTGCACAATGCAGGTTCCCTAGCGGGCACTTTGACTATGTAGGTTAACTAGCGGGCACTTGGACTATATAGGTTCCCTAAGGGCACTTGGATTATGTAGGTTCCTCTGCGGGCACTTGGACAATATAGGTTCCCTATCAGGCACTTGGACTATGTAGGTTAACTAGCGGGCACTTGGATGATCAAGGTTAGCTAGCGGGCACTTGGACTATCTAGGTTAAGTAGCGGGCAATTGGACTATCTAGGTTAATTAGCGGGCACTAGTACAATGCAGGTTCCCTAGCGGGCACTTTGACTATGTAGGTTCCCTAGCGGGCACTTAGACTCTGTAGGTTACCTAGCGGGCACTTGGACTATCTAGGTTGCCAAGCTGGCACTTGAACTATCTATGTTACTTAGCGGGTTCTTGGAGTATGTAGGTTACCTAGCGGGCTGTTGGACTATCTAGGTTACCAAGCAGGCACTTGGACTATAGAGGTTAACTAACGGGCACTTGGACTATGTAGGTTCCAATCGAGCAGTTGGAGAATGTAGGTTAACTAGGGGGCACTAGGACAATGTAGGTTACCTAGCGGGCCCTTGGACTATCTGGGTTACCTAGGGGGAACCTGCACTATGTAGGTTAACTAGTGGGCACTTGGACTATCTAGGTTACCTAGCAGGCACTTGGAATATGTAGGTTAACTAGCGGGCACTTGGACTATCTACGTTACCTAGTGGGCACTTGGACTATGTACGTTTTCTAGCGGGTATTTGGACTAGATAGGATCCCTGGCGGGCACTTAGTCTATCTAGGTTAACTAGCGGGCCCTTGGACTATCTAGGTTAACTAGCGAGCACTTGGACTATCTACGTTAACTAGCGGGCATTTGGAATATTAGGGCCCCTAGCGGGCATTTGGACTATATTGTTTACCTAGCGGGCACTTGGACTATGTAGGTTAACGAACGGGCACTTGGACTATATAGGTAACCTAGTGGTCACTTGAACTGTCTAGGTTACCTAGCGGGCACTTAGACTATGTAGGTTAACTAGCGGGCACTTGGACTATCTAGGTTAACTCGCGGGCCCATGGACGATGTAGGTCAACTAGCAGGTACTTGGACTATGTAGTTTAACTAGCGGGCCCTTGGACTATGTAGATTAACAAGCGGCACTTGGACTATCTACGTTAACTAGCGGGCCTTGGACTATGTAGATTCCCTAGCGGGCACTTGTACTATGTATGTTCCAGAGCGGGCACTTGGACTACGTAGGTTCCCAAGCAGTCACTTGGACTATGTAGGTTCCAGAGCGGGCACTTAGAATATCTAGGTTCCCTAGCGGGCACTTGTACTATGTAGGTTAATTAGCGGACACTTGGACGATCTACGTTAACTAGCGGGTACTTGGATTATGTAGGTTAACTAGCGGTCCCTTGAACTATGTAGATTAACTAGCGGGCACTTGGACTATGTAGGTTCCCTAGCGGGCACTTGGACTCTGTATTTTCCCTACGGACACTTGAACTATGTAAGTTAACTACCGGGCACTTGGACTATGTAGGTTAACTAGTGGGTCTCTGGTCTATCTAGGTTACCTAGCGGGCACTTGGACTATGTAGGTTAACTACCGGGCAATTGCACTATCTACGTTACCGAACGGGCATTTGGACTATGTAGGTAACCTAGCGGGCACTTGGAGAGTCTAGGTTACCTAGCAGGCACTTGGACTTCTAGGTTAACGAACGGGCACTTGGACTATGTATGTTGCATAGCGGGCAATTGGACTATCTAGATTAGGAAACGGGCACTTGGACTATCTAGGTTTCTTAGCAGGCACTTGGACGATCTAGTTTAACTAGAGGGCACTTGGACTATCTAGGTTAACTAGCGTGCACTTGGACTATCTAGGTTTCTTAGCGGGTACTTGGACTATGTAGGTAAACTAGCGGGCCCTTGGACTATGTAGATTAACTAGCGGCACTTGGACTATCTACGTTAACTAGCGGGCCCTTGGACTATGTAGATTCCCTAGCTGGCATTTGGACTATATAGATAACCTGGCGGGCACTTTGACTTTGTAGGTTACCTAGCGGCACATGGACTATCTAGGTTACCTAGCTGGCACTTGAACTATCTACGTTATAGCGGGTTCTTAGAGTATGTAGGTTACCTACCGGGCTGTTGGACTATCTAGGTTACCTAGTGGGCATTTGGACTACCTAGGTTAGCTAACTGGCACTTGGAATATGTAGGTTAACTAGCGGACACTTGCATGATCTAGGTTAACTAGGGGGCTCTTGCACTATGTAGGTTAACTAGCGGGCATTTGGACTATGTAGGTTACCTAGCGGGCACTTGTTCTATGTAGGTTCCCTATCGGGGACTTGGAGAATGTAGGTTAACTAGGGGGCACTAGGACAATGTAGGTTACCTAGCGGGCCCTTGGACTATCTAGGTTACCTAGGGGGAACCTGGACTATGTAGGTTAACTAGTGGGCACTTGGACTATCTAGGTTACCTAGCAGGCACTTGGAATATGTAGGTTAACTAGCCGGCACTTGGACTATCTAGGTTACCTAGCGGGCACTTGGACTATGTACGTTCCCTAGCGGGCACTTGGACTATCTACGTTACCTAGCGGGCACTTGGACTATGTATGTTTCCTAGCGGGTACTTGGACTTGATAGGTTCCCCAGCGGGCACTTGTTCTATCTAGGTTAACTAGCGGGCACTTGGACTATCTAGGTTAACTAGCGAGCACTTGGACTATCTAGGTTAACTAGCGGGCATTTGGAATATTAGGGCCCCTAGCGGGCATTTGGACTATATTGGTTACCTAGCGGGCACTTGGACTATGTAGGTTAACGAACGGCCACTTGGACTATGTAGGTAACCTAGTGGTCACTTGAACTGTCTAGGTTACCTAGCGGGCACTTGAACTATCTAGGTTAACTCGCGGGCCCTTAGACAATGTAGGTTAACTAGCGGGCCCTTGCATTATGTAGGTTAACTAGAGGGCCCATGGATTATGTAGGTTTACTAGCAGGCACTTGGACTATCTAGGTTAACTAGCGGGCACTTGGACTATGTAGGTTACCTAGCGGGCCCTTGGACTATCTAGGTTACCTAGGGGGAACCTGGACTATGTAGGTTAACTAGTGGGCAATTTGACTATCTAGGTTACCTAGCAGGCACTTGGAATATTTAGGTTAACTAGCGGGCACTTGGACTATCTAGGTTACCTAGCGGGCACTTGGACTATGTACGTTCCGTAGCGGGCACTTGGACTATCTATGTTACCTAGCGGGCACTTGGACTATGTACGTTTCCTAGCGGGTACTTGGACTACATTGGATCCCTGGCGGGCACTTGGTCTATCTAGGCTAACTAGCGGGCACTTGGACTATCTAGGTTAACTAGCGAGCACTTGGACTATCTAGGTTAACTAGCAGGCATTTGGAATATTAGGGCCCCTAGCGGACATTTGGACTACGTTGGTTACCTAGCGGACACTTGGACTATGTAGGTTAACGAACGGGCACTTGGACTATGTAGGTAACCTAGTGGTCACTTGGATTGTCCAGGTTACCTAGCGGGCACTTAGACTATGTAGGTTAACTAGCGGGCACTTGGACTATCTAGGTTAACTCGTGGGCCCTTGGACGATGTAGGTTAACTAGCGGGCCCTTGGTCTATCTAGGTTACCTAGCGGGCACTTGAACTATGCAGGTTAACTACCGGGCACTTGCACTATCTACGTTACCGAACGGGCATTTGGACAATGTAGGTAACCTAGAGGGCACTTGGAGAGTCTAGGGTACCTAGCGGGCACTTGGACTTCTAGGTTAAAGAACGGGCACTTGGACTATGTATGTTGCATAGCGGGCAATTGGACTATCTAGATTAGGTAACGGACACTTGGACTATCTAGGTTTCTTAGCAGCACTTGGACGATATAGGTTAACTAGAGGGCACTTGGACTATCTAGGTTAACTAGCGTGCACTTGGACTATCTAGGTTTCTTAGCGGGTACTTGGACTATGTAGGTTAACTAGCGGGCCCTTGGACTATGTAGATTGACTAGCGGCACTTGGACTATCTACGTTAACTAGCGGGCCCTTGGACTATGTAGATTCCCTAGCTGGCATTTGGACTATATAGATAACCTAGCGGGCACATTGAATTTGTAGGTTACCTAGCGGCACATGGACTATCTAGGTTACCTAGCTGGCACTTGAACTATATACGTTATAGCGGGTTCTTACAGTATGTAGGTTACCTAGCGGGCTGTTGGACTATCTAGGTTACCAAGCGGGGACTTGGACTATGTAGGTTAACTAACGGGCACTTGGACTGTGTAGATTCCCCAGCAGGCCCTTGGACTATGTAAGTCCCCCAGAGGACACTTGGACTATGTGGGTTTCCTGGCGGGCATTTGGACTATCTAGGTTACCTAACGGGCACATAGACTATGTAGGTTCCCTAGCGGGCACTTGGATTATGTAGGTTCCCTATCGGGCACATGGACTATGTAGGTTAACTAGAGGGCATTTGGACTATGTAGGTTACCTAGCAGGCACATGGACTATGTAGGTTCCCTATCGGGCACTTGGAAAATGTAGGTTAACTAGGGGGCACTAGGACTATGTAGGATACCAGCGGGCCCTTAGGCTATCTAGGTTACCTAGCGAGCGTTTGGACTATGTAGGCTCCCTAGCGGTCATTTGGACTATATAGATTACCTAGCGGGAACTTAGACTTTGTAGGTTACCTAGCGGGCACTTGGACTATCTAGGTTACCTAGCTGGCACTTGAACTATCTATGTTACCTAGCGGGTACTTGGAGTATGTAGGTTACCTACCGGGCTGTTGGACTATCTAGGTTACCTAGCGGGCACTTGGACTATCTAGGTTAACTAACGGGCACTTGGACTATGTAGGTTCCCAAGCGGGCCCTTGGACTATGTAAGTTCCCTAGCGGGCACTTGGACCATGTGGGTTCCATAGCGGGCATTTGGACTATCTAGGTTACCTAACGGGCACTTGGTCTATGTAGGTTCCCTAGCGGGCAATTAGACTATGTAGGTTAACTAGCGGGCCCTTGGACGATTTAGGTTAACTAGCGGGCCCTTACACTATGTAGTTTAACTAGCGGGACCATGGATTATGTAGGTTTACTAGCAGGCACTTGGACTATCTAGGTTATCTAGCGGGCACTTGGACTATCTAGGTTAACTAGCGGGCATTTGGAATATTTAGGTTACCTAGCGGGAACTTAGACTCTGTACGTTACCTAGCGGGCACTTGGACTATCTAGGTTACCTAGCTGGCACTTGAACTATCTACGTTACCTAGCGTGTACTTGGAGTATGTAGGTTACGTACCGGGCTGTTGGACTATCTAGGTTACCTAGCGGGCAATTGGTCTATCTAGGTTATCTAGCGAGCACTTGGACTATCTAGGTTAACTAGCGGGCATTTGGAATATTAGGGCCCATAGCGGACATTTGGACTATATTTGTTACCTAGCGGGCACTTGGACTATCTAGGTTAACTAACGGGCACTTGGACTATATAGGTTCCCTATCGGGCACTTGGAGAATGTAGGTTAACTAGGGGGCACTAGGACAATGTAGGTTACCTAGCGGGCCCTTGGACAATCTAGGTTACCTAGGGGGTACCTGGACTATGTAGGTTAACTAGTGGGCACTTGGACTATCTAGGTTACCTAGCAGGCACTTGGAATATGTAGGTTAACTAGCCGGCACTTGGACTTTCTAGGTTACCTAGCGGGCACTTGGACTATGTACGTTCCCTAGCGGGCACTTGGACTATCTAGATTAACTAGCGGGCACTTGGACTATCTAGGTTAACTAGCGTGCACTTGGACTATGTACGTTTCCTAGCGGGTACTTGGACTAGATAGGTTCCCTAGGGGGCACTTGGTCTATCTAGGTTAACTAGCGAGCACTTGGACTATCTAGGTTAACTAGCGGGCATTTGGAATATTAGGGCCCCTAGCGGGCATTTGGACTATATTGGTTACCTAGCGGGCACTTGGACTATGTAGGTTAACGAACGGGCACTTGGACTATGTAGGTAACCTAGTGGTCATTTGAACTGTCTAGGTTACCTAGCGGGCACTTAGACTATGTAGGTTAACTAGCGGGCACTTGGACTATCTAGGTTAACTCGCGGGCCCTTGGACGATGTAGGTTAACTAGCGGGCCCTTGCACTATGTAGGTTAACTAGCGGGCCCATGGATTATGTAGGTTTACTAGCAGGCACTTAGACTATCTAGGTTAACTAGCGGGCACTTGGACTATGTAGTTTCCCTAGCGGGCATTTGGACTATTTATGTTACCTAGCGGGCACTTGGACTATGTGGGTTCCCTAGCGGGCACTTGGACTATCTAGGTTTCCTAGCAGGCAATTTGACTATCTAGGTTAACTAACGGGCACTTGGACTATGTAGGTTGCCTAGCGGGCACTTGGATTATGTAGGTTCCCTATCGGGCACTTGGACTATGTAGGTTAACTAGCGGGCACTTGGATTATCTCGGTTAACGAACGGGCACTAGGACTATGTAGGTTACCTAGCCGCCACTGGGACTATCTAGGTTAGCTAACAGGCACTTGGACTATGTAGGTTCCCTAGCGGGCACTTGTACTATCTAGGTTACCTAGCTGGCACTTGGACTATGTAGGTCAACTAGCGGGCCCTTGGACTATCTATGTTAGCCAGCGGGCACTTAGATTATGTAGGTTAACTAGCGGGAACTTGGAATATGTAGGTTAAGTAGCGGACACTTGCACTATGAAGGTTAACTAGCGGGCACATGGAGTATGTAGGTTTACTAGCGGGCCCTTGGACTATCTAGGTTGCCTAGCGGGCACTTGGACTATGTAGGCTAACTAGGGGGCCCTTGGACGATCTAGGTTACCTAGCGGGTACTTGAACTCTCTAGGTTACCTGGCGGGCACTTGAACTATGTACGTTCCCTAGCGGGCACTTGGACTTTCTATGTTAACTAGAGGGCACTTGGAATATGTAGGTTAACTAGTGGACACTTGCACTATGTAGGTTACCTAGCAGTCACTTGGACTATCTAGGTTAACTAGCGGGCACTTGGACTATGTAGGTCAACTAGCGGGCCCTTGGACTATCTAGGTTAGCCAACGGGCACTTAGATTATGTAGGTTAACTAGAGGGCACTTGGAATATGTAGGTTAAGTAGCGGACACTTGCACTATGAAGGTTAACTAGCGGGCCCATGGACTATGTAGGTTTACTAGCGGGCCCTTGGACTATCAAGGTTCCCTAAAGGGCACTTGGACTATCTAGGTTACCGAACGGGCACTTGGACTATCTAGGTTACCTTGGACTTCTAGGTTAACGAACGGGCACTTGGACTATGTATGTTGCATAGCGGGCAATTGGACTATCTAGGTTAGGTAACGGGCACTTGGACTATCTAGGTTTCTTAGCGGGCACTTGGACGAACTAGGTTAACTAGAGGGCACTTGGACTATCTAGGTTAACTAGCGTGCACTTGGACTATCTAGGTAAACTAGCGTGCACTTGGACTATCTAGGTTTCTTAGCGGATAATTGGACTATGTAGGTTAACTAGTGGGCCATTGGGCTATGTAGATTAACTAGAGGCACTTGGACTATCTACGTTAACTAGCGGGCCCTTAGCCTATGTAGATTCCCTAGCTGGCATTTGGACTATATAGATAACCTAGACGGCACTTTGACTTTGTAGATTACCTAGCGGCACATGGAATATCTAGGTTACCTAGCTGTCACTTGAACTATCTACGTTATAGCGGGTTTTTAGAGTATGTAGGTTACCTACCGGGCTGTTGGACTATCTAGGTTACCAAGCGGGGACGTGGACTATCTAGGTTAACTAACGGGCACTTGGACTGTGTAGATTCCCTAGCGGGCCCTTGGACTATGTAAGTTCCCTAGGGGGCACTTGGACTATGTGGGATTCCTGGCGGGCATTTGGACTATCTAGGTTACCTAACGGGCTCTTGGACTCTGTACATTCCCTAGCGGGCACTTGGATTATGTAGGTTCCCTATCGGGCACTTGGACTATGTATATTAACTAGAGGGCATTTGGACTATGTAGGTTACCTAGCGGGCACTTGGACTATGTAGGTTCCCTATCGGGCACTTGGAGAATGTAGGTTAACTAGGGGGCACTAGGACTATGTAGGTTACCTAGCGGGCCCTTGGACTATCTAGGTTACCTAGGGGGAACCTGTACTATTTGGTTAACTAGTGGGCACTTGGACTATCTATGTTACCTAGCAGGCACTTGGACTATGTACGTTCCCTAGCGGGCACTTGGACTATCTACGTTACCTAGCGGACACTTGGACTATGTACGTTTCCTGGAGGGTACTTGGACTAGATAGGTTCCCTAGTGGGCAATTGGTCTATCTAGGTTAACTAGCGAGCACTTGGACTATCTAGGTTAACTAGCGGGCATATGGACTATTAGGGCCCCTAGCGCGCATTTGGACTATATAGATTACCTAGCGGGAACTTAGACTTTGTAGGTTACCTAGCGGGCACTTGGACTATCTAAGTTACCAAGCTGGCACTTGAACTATCTACGTTACCTAGCGGGTACTTGGAGTATGTAGGTTACCTACCGGGCTGTTGGACTATCTAGGTTACCTAGCGGGCACTTGGACTATCTAGGTTAACTAACGGGCACTTGGACTATGTAGGTTCCCTAGCGGGCCCTTGGACTATGTAAGTTCCCTAGCGGGCACTTGGAATATGTGGGTTCCATAGCGGGCATTTGGAATATCTAGGTTACCTAACGGGCACTTCGTCTATGTAGGTTCCCTAACGGGCAATTGGATTATGTAGGTTCCCTATCGGGCACTTGGACTATGTAGGTTAACTAGCGGGCATTTGGACTATGTAGGTTACCTAGCGGGCACTTGTTCTATGTAGGTTCCCCATCGGGCACTTGGAGAATGTAGGTTAACTAGGGGGCACTAGGACAATGTAGGTTACCTAGCGGGCCCATGGACTATCTAGGTTACCTAGGGGGAACCTGGACTATGTAGGTTAACTAGTGGGCACTTAGACAATCTAGGTTACCTAGCAGGCACTTGGAATATGTAGGTTAACTAGCGGGCACTTGGACTATCTAGGTTACCTAGCGGGAACTAGGACTATGTACATTCCCTAGCGGGCACTTGGACTATCTACTTTACCTAGCGGGCACTTGGACTATGTACGTTTCCTAGCGGGTACTTGGACTAGATAGGTTCCCTAGCGGGCACTTGATCTATCTAGGTTAACTAGCGGGCACTTGGACTATCTAGGTTAACTAGCGAGCACTTGGACTATCTAGGTTAACTAGCGGGCATTTGGAATATTAGGGCCCCTAGCGGGCATTTGGACAATATTGGTTACCTAGCGGGCACTTGGACTATGTAGGTTAACTAACGGGCACTTGGACTATGTAGGTAACCTAGTGGTCACTTGAAATGTCTAGGTTACCTAGCGGGCACTTAGACTATGTAGGTTAACTAGCGGGCACTTGGACTATCTAGGTTAACTCGCGGGCCCTTGGACGATGTAGGTTAACTAGCGGGCCCTTGCACTATGTAGGTTAACTAGCGGGCCCATGGATTATGTAGGTTTACTAGCAGGCACTTGGACTATCTAGGTTAACTAGCGGGCACTTGGACTATGTAGTTTCCCTAGCGGGCATTTGGACTATTTAGGTTACCTAGCGGGCACTTGGACTATGTGGGTTACCTAGCGGGTACTTGGACTATCTAGGTTACCTAGCAGGCAATTTGACTATCTAGGTTAACTAACGGGCACTTGGACTATGTAGGTTACCTAGCGGGCACGTGGATTATGTAGGTTCCCTATCGGGCACTTGGACTATGTAGGTTCCCTAGCGGGCACTTGGATTATGTAGGTTCCCTATCGGGCACATGGACTATGTAGGTTAACTAGAGGGCATTTGGACTATGTAGGTTACCTAGCAGGCACTTGGACTATGTAGGTTCCCTATCGGGCACTTGGAAAATGTAGGTTAACTAGGGGGCACTAGGACTATGTAGGATACCAGCGGGCCCTTAGGCTATCTAGGTTACCTAGCGAGCGTTTGGACTATGTAGGCTCCCCAGCGGTCATTTGGACTATATAGATTACCTAGCGGGAACTTAGACTTTGTAGGTTACCTAGCGGGCACTTGGACTATCTAGGTTACCTAGCTGGCACTTGAACTATCTATGTTACCTAGCGGGTACTTGGAGTATGTAGGTTACCTACCGGGCTGTTGGACTATCTAGGTTACCTAGCGGGCACTTGGACTATCTAGGTTAACTAACGGGCACTTGGACTATGTAGGTTCCCAAGCGGGCCCTTGGACTATGTAAGTTCCCTAGCGGGCACTTGGACCATGTGGGTTCCATAGCGGGCATTTGGACTATCTAGGTTACCTAACGGGCACTTGGTCTATGTAGGTTCCCTAGCGGGCAATTGGATTATGTAGGTTCCCTATCGGGCAATTAGACTATGTAGGTTAACTAGCGGGCCCTTGGACGATTTAGGTTAACTAGCGGGCCCTTACACTATGTAGTTTAACTAGCGGGACCATGGATTATGTAGGTTTACTAGCAGGCACTTGGACTATCTAGGTTATCTAGCGGGCACTTGGACTATCTAGGTTAACTAGCGGGCATTTGGAATATTTAGGTTACCTAGCGGGAACTTAGACTCTGTACGTTACCTAGCGGGCACTTGGACTATCTAGGTTACCTAGCTGGCACTTGAACTATCTACGTTACCTAGCGTGTACTTGGAGTATGTAGGTTACGTACCGGGCTGTTGGACTATCTAGGTTACCTAGCGGGCAATTGGTCTATCTAGGTTATCTAGCGAGCACTTGGACTATCTAGGTTAACTAGCGGGCATTTGGAATATTAGGGCCCCTAGCGGGCATTTGGACTATATTGGTTACCTAGCGGGCACTTGGACTATGTAGGTTAACGAACGGGCACTTGGACTATGTAGGTAACCTAGTGGTCATTTGAACTGTCTAGGTTACCTAGCGGGCACTTAGACTATGTAGGTTAACTAGCGGGCACTTGGACTATCTAGGTTAACTCGCGGGCCCTTGGACGATGTAGGTTAACTAGCGGGCCCTTGCACTATGTAGGTTAACTAGCGGGCCCATGGATTATGTAGGTTTACTAGCAGGCACTTAGACTATCTAGGTTAACTAGCGGGCACTTGGACTATGTAGTTTCCCTAGCGGGCATTTGGACTATTTATGTTACCTAGCGGGCACTTGGACTATGTGGGTTCCCTAGCGGGCACTTGGACTATCTAGGTTTCCTAGCAGGCAATTTGACTATCTAGGTTAACTAACGGGCACTTGGACTATGTAGGTTGCCTAGCGGGCACTTGGATTATGTAGGTTCCCTATCGGGCACTTGGACTATGTAGGTTAACTAGCGGGCACTTGGATTATCTCGGTTAACGAACGGGCACTAGGACTATGTAGGTTACCTAGCCGCCACTGGGACTATCTAGGTTAGCTAACAGGCACTTGGACTATGTAGGGTCCCTAGCGGGCACTTGTACTATCTAGGTTACCTAGCTGGCACTTGGACTATGTAGGTCAACTAGCGGGCCCTTGGACTATCTATGTTAGCCAGCGGGCACTTAGATTATGTAGGTTAACTAGCGGGAACTTGGAATATGTAGGTTAAGTAGCGGACACTTGCACTATGAAGGTTAACTAGCGGGCACATGGAGTATGTAGGTTTACTAGCGGGCCCTTGGACTATCTAGGTTGCCTAGCGGGCACTTGGACTATGTAGGCTAACTAGGGGGCCCTTGGACGATCTAGGTTACCTAGCGGGTACTTGAACTATCTAGGTTAACTAGCGGGCACTTGTACTATCTAGGTTACCTGGCGGGCACTTGGACTATGTACGTTCCCTAGCGGGCACTTGGACTTTCTATGTTAACTAGAGGGCACTTGGAATATGTAGGTTAACTAGTGGACACTTGCACTATGTAGGTTACCTAGCAGTCACTTGGACTATCTCGGTTAACTAGCGGGCACTTGGACTATGTAGGTCAACTAGCGGGCCCTTGGACTATCTAGGTTAGCCAACGGGCACTTAGATTATGTAGGTTAACTAGAGGGCACTTGGAATATGTAGGTTAAGTAGCGGACACTTGCACTATGAAGGTTAACTAGCGGGCCCATGGACTATGTAGGTTTACTAGCGGGCCCTTGGACTATCAAGGTTCCCTAAAGGGCACTTGGACTATCTAGGTTACCGAACGGGCACTTGGACTATCTAGGTTACCTTGGACTTCTAGGTTAACGAACGGGCACTTGGACTATGTATGTTGCATAGCGGGCAATTGAACTATCTAGGTTAGGTAACGGGCACTTGGACTATCTAGGTTTCTTAGCGGGCACTTGGACGAACTAGGTTAACTAGAGGGCACTTGGACTATCTAGGTTAACTAGCGTGCACTTGGACTATCTAGGTAAACTAGCGTGCACTTGGACTATCTAGGTTTCTTAGCGGATAATTGGACTATGTAGGTTAACTAGTGGGCCATTGGGCTATGTAGATTAACTAGAGGCACTTGGACTATCTACGTTAACTAGCGGGCCCTTAGCCTATGTAGATTCCCTAGCTGGCATTTGGACTATATAGATAACCTAGACGGCACTTTGACTTTGTAGATTACCTAGCGGCACATGGAATATCTAGGTTACCTAGCTGTCACTTGAACTATCTACGTTATAGCGGGTTTTTAGAGTATGTAGGTTACCTACCGGGCTGTTGGACTATCTAGGTTACCAAGCGGGGACGTGGACTATCTAGGTTAACTAACGGGCACTTGGACTGTGTAGATTCCCTAGCGGGCCCTTGGACTATGTAAGTTCCCTAGGGGGCACTTGGACTATGTGGGATTCCTGGCGGGCATTTGGACTATCTAGGTTACCTAACGGGCTCTTGGACTCTGTACGTTCCCTAGCGGGCACTTGGATTATGTAGGTTCCCTATCGGGCACTTGGACTATGTATATTAACTAGAGGGCATTTGGACTATGTAGGTTACCTAGCGGGCACTTGGACTATGTAGGTTCCCTATCGGGCACTTGGAGAATGTAGGTTAACTAGGGGGCACTAGGACTATGTAGGTTACCTAGCGGGCCCTTGGACTATCTAGGTTACCTAGGGGGAACCTGTACTATTTGGTTAACTAGTGGGCACTTGGACTATCTATGTTACCTAGCAGGCACTTGGACTATGTACGTTCCCTAGCGGGCACTTGGACTATCTACGTTACCTAGCGGACACTTGGACTATGTACGTTTCCTGGAGGGTACTTGGACTAGATAGGTTCCCTAGTGGGCAATTGGTCTATCTAGGTTAACTAGCGAGCACTTGGACTATCTAGGTTAACTAGCGGGCATATGGACTATTAGGGCCCCTAGCGCGCATTTGGACTATATAGATTACCTAGCGGGAACTTAGATTTTGTAGGTTACCTAGCGGGCACTTGGACTATCTAAGTTACCAAGCTGGCACTTGAACTATCTACGTTACCTAGCGGGTACTTGGAGTATGTAGGTTACCTACCGGGCTGTTGGACTATCTAGGTTACCTAGCGGGCACTTGGACTATCTAGGTTCCCTAGCGGGCCCTTGGACTATGTAAGTTCCCTAGCGGGCACTTGGAATATGTGGGTTCCATAGCGGGCATTTGGAATATCTAGGTTACCTAACGGGCACTTGGTCTATGTAGGTTCCCTAACGGGCAATTGGATTATGTAGGTTCCCTATCGGGCACTTGGACTATGTAGGTTAACTAGCGGGCACTTGGAGAATGTAGGTTACCTAGCGGGCACTTGTTCTATGTAGGTTCCCCATCGGGCACTTGGAGAATGTAGGTTAACTAGGGGGCACTAGGACAATGTAGGTTACCTAGCGGGCCCATGGACTATCTAGGTTACCTAGGGGGAACCTGGACTATGTAGGTTAACTAGTGGGCACTTAGACAATCTAGGTTACCTAGCAGGCACTTGGAATATGTAGGTTAACTAGCGGGCACTTGGACTATCTAGGTTACCTAGCGGGAACTTGGACTATGTACATTCCCTAGCGGGCACTTGGACTATCTACTTTACCTAGCGGGCACTTGGACTATGTACGTTTCCTAGCGGGTACTTGGACTAGATAGGTTCCCTAGCGGGCACTTGATCTATCTAGGTTAACTAGCGGGCACTTGGACTATCTAGGTTAACTAGCGAGCACTTGGACTATCTAGGTTAACTAGCGGGCATTTGGAATATTAGGGCCCCTAGCGGGCATTTGGACAATATTGGTTACCTAGCGGGCACTTGGACTATGTAGGTTAACTAACGGGCACTTGGACTATGTAGGTAACCTAGTGGTCACTTGAAATGTCTAGGTTACCTAGCGGGCACTTAGACTATGTAGGTTAACTAGCGGGCACTTGGACTATCTAGGTTAACTCGCGGGCCCTTGGACGATGTAGGTTAACTAGCGGGCCCTTGCACTATGTAGGTTAACTAGCGGGCCCATGGATTATGTAGGTTTACTAGCAGGCACTTGGACTATCTAGGTTAACTAGCGGGCACTTGGACTATGTAGTTTCCCTAGCGGGCATTTGGACTATTTAGGTTACCTAGCGGGCACATGGACTATGTGGGTTACCTAGCGGGTACTTGGACTATCTAGGTTACCTAGCAGGCAATTTGACTATCTAGGTTAACTAACGGGCACTTGGACTATGTAGGTTACCTAGCGGGCACGTGGATTATGTAGGTTCCCTATCGGGCACTTGGACTATGTAGGTTCCCTAGCGGGCACTTGGATTATGTAGGTTCCCTATCGGGCACATGGACTATGTAGGTTAACTAGAGGGCATTTGGACTATGTAGGTTACCTAGCAGGCACTTGGACTATGTAGGTTCCCTATCGGGCACTTGGAAAATGTAGGTTAACTAGGGGGCACTAGGACTATGTAGGATACCAGCGGGCCCTTAGGCTATCTAGGTTACCTAGCGAGCGTTTGGACTATGTAGGCTCCCTAGCGGTCATTTGGACTATATAGATTACCTAGCGGGAACTTAGACTTTGTAGGTTACCTAGCGGGCACTTGGACTATCTAGGTTACCTAGCTGGCACTTGAACTATCTATGTTACCTAGCGGGTACTTGGAGTATGTAGGTTACCTACCGGGCTGTTGGACTATCTAGGTTACCTAGCGGGCACTTGGACTATCTAGGTTAACTAACGGGCACTTGGACTATGTAGGTTCCCAAGCGGGCCCTTGGACTATGTAAGTTCCCTAGCGGGCACTTGGACCATGTGGGTTCCATAGCGGGCATTTGGACTATCTAGGTTACCTAACGGGCACTTGGTCTATGTAGGTTCCCTAGCGGGCAATTGGATTATGTAGGTTCCCTATCGGGCAATTAGACTATGTAGGTTAACTAGCGGGCCCTTGGACGATTTAGGTTAACTAGCGGGCCCTTACACTATGTAGTTTAACTAGCGGGACCATGGATTATGTAGGTTTACTAGCAGGCACTTGGACTATCTAGGTTATCTAGCGGGCACTTGGACTATCTAGGTTAACTAGCGGGCATTTGGAATATTTAGGTTACCTAGCGGGAACTTAGACTCTGTACGTTACCTAGCGGGCACTTGGACTATCTAGGTTACCTAGCTGGCACTTGAACTATCTACGTTACCTAGCGTGTACTTGGAGTATGTAGGTTACGTACCGGGCTGTTGGACTATCTAGGTTACCTAGCGGGCAATTGGTCTATCTAGGTTATCTAGCGAGCACTTGGACTATCTAGGTTAACTAGCGGGAATTTGGAATATTAGGGCCCATAGCGGACATTTGGACTATATTTGTTACCTAGCGGGCACTTGGACTATCTAGGTTAACTAACGGGCACTTGGACTATATAGGTTCCCTATCGGGCACTTGGAGAATGTAGGTTAACTAGGGGGCACTAGGACAATGTAGGTTACCTAGCGGGCCCTTGGACTATCTAGGTTACCTAGGGGGTACCTGGACTATGTAGGTTAACTAGTGGGCACTTGTACTATCTAGGTTACCTAGCAGGCACTTGGAATATGTAGGTTAACTAGCCGGCACTTGGACTATCTAGGTTACCTAGCGGGCACTTGGACTATGTACGTTCCCTAGCGGGCACTTGGACTATCTAGATTAACTAGCGGGCACTTGGACTATCTAGGTTAACTAGCGTGCACTTGGACTATGTACGTTTCCTAGCGGGTACTTGGACTAGATAGGTTCCCTCGGGGGCACTTGGTCTATCTAGGTTAACTAGCGAGCACTTGGACTATCTAGGTTAACTAGCGGGCATTTGGAATATTAGGGCCCCTAGCGGGCATTTGGACTATATTGGTTACCTAGCGGGCACTTGGACTATGTAGGTTAACGAACGGGCACTTGGACTATGTAGGTAACCTAGTGGTCATTTGAACTGTCTAGGTTACCTAGCGGGCACTTAGACTATGTAGGTTAACTAGCGGGCACTTGGACTATCTAGGTTAACTCGCGGGCCCTTGGACGATGTAGGTTAACTAGCGGGCCCTTGCACTATGTAGGTTAACTAGCGGGCCCATGGATTATGTAGGTTTACTAGCAGGCACTTAGACTATCTAGGTTAACTAGCGGGCACTTGGACTATGTAGTTTCCCTAGCGGGCATTTGGACTATTTATGTTACCTAGCGGGCACTTGGACTATGTGGGTTCCCTAGCGGGCACTTGGACTATCTAGGTTTCCTAGCAGGCAATTTGACTATCTAGGTTAACTAACGGGCACTTGGACTATGTAGGTTGCCTAGCGGGCACTTGGATTATGTAGGTTCCCTATCGGGCACTTGGACTATGTAGGTTAACTAGCGGGCACTTGGATTATCTCGGTTAACGAACGGGCACTAGGACTATGTAGGTTACCTAGCCGCCACTGGGACTATCTAGGTTAGCTAACAGGCACTTGGACTATGTAGGGTCCCTAGCGGGCACTTGTACTATCTAGGTTACCTAGCTGGCACTTGGACTATGTAGGTCAACTAGCGGGCCCTTGGACTATCTATGTTAGCCAGCGGGCACTTAGATTATGTAGGTTAACTAGCGGGAACTTGGAATATGTAGGTTAAGTAGCGGACACTTGCACTATGAAGGTTAACTAGCGGGCACATGGAGTATGTAGGTTTACTAGCGGGCCCTTGGACTATCTAGGTTGCCTAGCGGGCACTTGGACTATGTAGGCTAACTAGGGGGCCCTTGGACGATCTAGGTTACCTAGCGGGTACTTGAACTATCTAGGTTAACTAGCGGGCACTTGTACTATCTAGGTTACCTGGCGGGCACTTGGACTATGTACGTTCCCTAGCGGGCACTTGGACTTTCTATGTTAAGTAGAGGGCACTTGGAATATGTAGGTTAACTAGTGGACACTTGCACTATTTAGGTTACCTAGCAGTCACTTGGACTATCTAGGTTAACTAGCGGGCACTTGGACTATGTAGGTCAACTAGCGGGCCCTTGGACTATCTAGGTTAGCCAAAGGGCACTTAGATTATGTAGGTTAACTAGAGGGCACTTGGAATATGTAGGTTAAGTAGCGGACACTTGCACTATGAAGGTTAACTAGCGGGCCCATGGACTATGTAGGTTTACTAGCGGGCCCTTGGACTATCAAGGTTCCCTAAAGGGCACTTGGACTATCTAGGTTACCGAACGGGCACTTGGACTATCTAGGTTACCTTGGACTTCTAGGTTAACGAACGGGCACTTGGACTATGTATGTTGCATAGCGGGCAATTGGACTATCTAGGTTAGGTAACGGGCACTTGGACTATCTAGGTTTCTTAGCGGGCACTTGGACGAACTAGGTTAACTAGAGGGCACTTGGACTATCTAGGTTAACTAGCGTGCACTTGGACTATCTAGGTAAACTAGCATGCACTTGGACTATCTAGGTTTCTTAGCGGATAATTGGACTATGTAGGTTAACTAGTGGGCCATTGGGCTATGTAGATTAACTAGAGGCACTTGGACTATCTACGTTAACTAGCGGGCCCTTAGCCTATGTAGATTCCCTAGCTGGCATTTGGACTATATAGATAACCTAGACGGCACTTTGACTTTGTAGATTACCTAGCGGCACATGGAATATCTAGGTTACCTAGCTGTCACTTGAACTATCTACGTTATAGCGGGTTTTTAGAGTATGTAGGTTACCTACCGGGCTGTTGGACTATCTAGGTTACCAAGCGGGGACGTGGACTATCTAGGTTAACTAACGGGCACTTGGACTGTGTAGATTCCCTAGCGGGCCCTTGGACTATGTAAGTTCCCTAGGGGGCACTTGGACTATGTGGGATTCCTGGCGGGCATTTGGACTATCTAGGTTACCTAACGGGCTCTTGGACTCTGTACGTTCCCTAGCGGGCACTTGGATTATGTAGGTTCCCTATCGGGCACTTGGACTATGTATATTAACTAGAGGGCATTTGGACTATGTAGGTTGCCTAGCGGGCACTTGGACTATGTAGGTTCCCTATCGGGCACTTGGAGAATGTAGGTTAACTAGGGTGCACTAGGACTATGTAGGTTACCTAGCGGGCCCTTGGACTATCTAGGTTACCTAGGGGGAACCTGTACTATTTGGTTAACTAGTGGGCACTTGGACTATCTATGTTACCTAGCAGGCACTTGGACTATGTACGTTCCCTAGCGGGCACTTGGACTATCTACGTTACCTAGCGGACACTTGGACTATGTACGTTTCCTGGAGGGTACTTGGACTAGATAGGTTCCCCAGCGGGCACTTGTTCTATCTAGGTTAACTAGCGGGCACTTGGACTATCTAGGTTAACTAGCGAGCACTTGGACTATCTAGGTTAACTAGCGGGCATTTGGAATATTAGGGCCCCTAGCGGGCATTTGGACAATATTGGTTACCTAGCGGGCACTTGGACTATGTAGGTTAACGAACGGGCACTTGGACTATGTAGGTAACCTAGTGGTCACTTGAAATGTCTAGGTTACCTAGCGGGCACTTAGACTATGTAGGTTAACTAGCGGGCACTTGGACTATCTAGGTTAACTCGCGGGCCCTTGGACGATGTAGGTTAACTAGCGGGCCCTTGCACTATGTAGGTTAACTAGCGGGCCCATGGATTATGTAGGTTTACTAGCAGGCACTTGGACTATCTAGGTTAACTAGCGGGCACTTGGACTATGTAGTTTCCCTAGCGGGCATTTGGACTATTTAGGTTACCTAGCGGGCACTTGGACTATGTGGGTTACCTAGCGGGTACTTGGACTATCTAGGTTACCTAGCAGGCAATTTGACTATCTAGGTTAACTAACGGGCACTTGGACTATGTAGGTTACCTAGCGGGCACGTGGATTATGTAGGTTCCCTATCGGGCACTTGGACTATGTAGGTTAACTAGCGGGCACTTGGATTATCTAGGTTAACGAACGGGCACTAGGACTATGTAGGTTACCTAGCTGCCACTGGGACTATCTAGGTTAGCTAACAGGCACTTGGACTATCTAGGTTCCCTAGCGGGCACTTGTACTATCTAGGTTACCTAGCTGGCATAGACTATGTAGGTCAACTAGCGGGCCCTTGGACTATCTATGTTAGCCAACGGGCACTTAGATTATGTAGGTTAACTAGCGGGAACTTGGAATACGTAGGTTAAGTAGCGGACACTTGCACTATGAAGGTTAACTAGCGGGCCCATGGAGTATGTAGGTTTACTAGCGGGCCCTTGGACTATGTAGGTTACCTAGCGGGCACTTGGACTATGTAGGTTAACTAGGGGGCCCTTGGACGATCTAGGTTACCTAGCGGGTACTTGAACTATCTAGGTTAACTAGCGGGCACTTGCACTGTCTAGGTTACCTGGCGGGCACTTGGACGATGTACGTTCCCTAGCGGGCACTTGGACTATCTATGTTAACTAGAGGGCACTTGGAATATGTAGGTTAACTAGCGGACACTTGCACTATGTAGGTTACATAGCACTCACTTGGCCTATCTAGGTTAACTAGCGGGCACTTGGACTATGTAGGTCAACTAGCGGGCCCTTGGACTATCTAGGTTATCCAACGGGCACTTAGATTATGTAGGTTAACTAGAGGGCACTTGGAATATGTAGGTTAAGTAGCGGACACTTGCACTATGAAGGTTAACTAGCGGGCCCATGGACTATGTAAGTTTACTAGCGGGCCCTTGGACTATCTAGGTTCCCTAAAGGGCACTTGGACTATCTAGGTTACCGAACGGGCAATTGGACTATCTAGGTTACCTAGCGGGCACTTGGACTTCTAGGTTAACGAACGGGCACTTGGACTATGTATGTTGCATAGCGGGCAATTGGACTATCTAGGTTAGGTAACGGGCACTTGGACTATCTAGGTTTCTTAGCGGGCACTTGGACGAACTAGGTTAACTAGAGGGCACGAGGACTATCTACGTTACCTAGCGTGTACTTGGAGTATGTAGTTTACGTACTGGGCTGTTGGACTATCTAGGTTACCTAGCGGGAACTTGGACTATCTAGGTTAACTAACGGGCACTTGGACTGTGTAGATTCCCTAGCGGGCCCTTGGACTATGTAAGTTCCCTAGCGGGCACTTGGACTATGTGGGTTTCCTGGCGGGCATTTGGACTATCTAGGTTACCTAAGGGGCACGTGCACTATGTAAGTTCCCTAGCGGGCACTTGGATTATGTAGGTTACCCATCGGGCACTTGGACTATGTAGATTAACTAGAGGGCATTTGGCCTATGTAGGTTACCTAGCGGGCACTTGGATTATGTAGGTTCCCTATCGGGCACTTGGAGAATGTAGGTTAACAAGGGGGTACTAGTACTATGTAGGTGACCTAGCGGGCCCTTGGACTATCTAGCTTACCTAAGGGGAACCTGGACTATGTAGGGTAACTAGTGGGCACTTGGACTATCTACGTTACCTAGAGGGCACTTGAACTATGTACGTTTCCAAGAGGGTACTTGGACTAGATAGGTTCCCTAGCGGGCACTTGGTCTATCTAGGTTAACAAGGGAGCACTTAGACTATCTAGGTTAACTAGCAGGCATATGTACTATTAGGACCCTAGCGGGCATTTTGACTATATTGGTTACCTAGCGGGCACGTGGACTATGTAGGTTAACGAACGGGCACTTGGACTATGTAGGTAAACTAGTGGTCACTTGAAATGTCTAGATTACCTAGCGGGCACTTGGACTATGTAGGTTAACTAGCGGGCACTTGGACTATCTAGGTTACCTAGGGAGCTTTGGGACGATGTAGGTTAACTAGCGGGCCCTTGGACTATGTAGGTTAACTAGCGGGCGCTTGGACTATGTAGGTTACCTAGTGGGCACTTGGACGATCTAGGTTAACTAGCGGGTACTTGGACTATGTAGGTTAACTAGCGGGCCCTTGGACTATGTAGATTAACTAACGGCACTTGGACTATCTACGTTAACTAGGGGCCCTTGCACTATGTAGGTTAACTAGCGGGCCCATGGACTATATAGGTTTACTAGAAGGCACTTGGACTATCTAGGTTATCTAGCGGGCACTTGGACTATCTAGGTTAACTAGCGGGCATTTGGAATATTTAGGTTACCTAGCGGGAACTTAGACTCTGTACGTTACCTAGCGGGCACTTGGACTATCTAGGTTACCTAGCTGGCACTTGAACTATCTACGTTACCTAGCGGGTACTTGGAGTATGTAGGTTACCTACTGGGCTGTTGGACTATCTAGGTTACCTAGCGGGCACTTAGACTGTCTAGGTTAACTAACGGGCATTTGGACTATGTAGGTTCCCTATCGGGCACTTGGAAAATGTAGGTTAACTAGGGGGCACTAGGACTATGTAGGATACCTAGCGGGCCCTTAGACTATCTAGGTTACCTAGGGAGCATTTGGACTATGTAGGCTCCCTAGCGGTCATTTGGACTATATAGATTACCTAGCGGGAACTTAGACTTTGTAGGTTACCTAGCGGGCACTTGGACTATCTAGGTTACCTAGCTGGCACTTGAACTATCTATGTTACCTAGCGGGTACTTGGACTATGTAGGTTCCCTAGCGGGCCCTTGGACTATGTAAGTTCCCTAGCGGGCACTTGGACTATGTGGGTTCCATAGCGGGCATTTGGACTATCTAGGTTACCTAACGGGCACTTGGTCTATGTAGGTTCCCTAGTGGGCAATTGGATTATGTAGGTTCCCTATCGGGCAATTAGACTATGTAGGTTAACTAGCGGGCCCTTGGACGATTTAGGTTAACTAGCGGGCCCTTGCACTATGTAGGTTAACTAGCGGGCCCATGGATTATGTAGCTTTACTAGCAGGCACTTGGACTATCTAGGTTATCTAGCGGGCACTTGGACTATCTAGGTTAACTAGCGGGTATTTGGAATATTTAGGTTACCTAGCGGGAACGTAGACTCTGTACGTTACCTAGCGGGCACTTGGACTATCTAGGTTGCCCAGCTGGCACTTGAACTATCTACGTTACCTAGCGGGTACTTGGAGTATGTAGGTTACGTACCGGGTTGTTGGACTATCTAGGCTACCTAGCGGGCACTTGGACTATCTAGGTTAACTAACGGGCACTTGGACTATGTAGGTTCCTTATCGGGCACTTGGAAAATGTAGGTTAACTAGGGGGCACTAGGACTATGTAGGTTACCTAGCGGGCCCTTAGACTATCTAGGTTACCTAGCGGGCATTTGGACTATGTAGGCTCCCTAGCGGTCATTTGGACTATATAGATTACCTAGCGGGAACTTAGACTTTGTAGGTTACCTAGCGGGCACTTGGACTATCTAGGTTACCTAGCTGGCACTTGAACTATCTATGTTACCTAGCAGGTACTTGGAGTATGTAGGTTACCTAGCGGGCTGTTGGACTATCTAGGTTACCAAGCGGGGACGTGGACTATCTAGGTTAACTAACGGGCAATTGGACTGTGTAGATTCCCTAGCGGGCCCTTGGACTATGTAAGTTCCCTAGCGTGCACTTGGACTATGTGGGTTTCCTGACGGGCATTTGGACTATCTAGGTTACCTAACGGGCACGTGGACTATGTAAGTTCCCTAGCGGGCACTTGGATTATGTAGGTTCCCTATCGGGCACTTGGACTATGTAGATTAACTAGAGGGCATTTGGCCTATGTAGGTTACCTAGCGGGCACTTGGATTATGTAGGTTCCCTATCGGGCACTTGGAGAATGTAGGTTAACTAGGGGGTACTAGGACTATGTAGGTGACCTAGCGGGCCCTTGGACTATCTAGGTTACCTATGGGGAACCTGGACTATGTAGGGTAACTAGTGGGCACTTGGACTATCTACGTTACCTAGAGGGCACTTGGACTATGTACGTTTCCAAGAGGGTACTTGGACTAGGTAGGTTCCCTAGCGGGCACTTGGTCTATCTAGGTTAACTAGCGAGCACTTGGACTATCTAGGTTAACTAGAGGGCATATGTACTATTAGGACCCTAGCGGGCATTTTGACTATATTGGTTACCTAGCGGGCACGTGGACTATGTAGGTTAACGAACGGGCACTTGGACTATGTAGGTAAACTAGTGGTCACTTGAAATGTCTAGATTACCTAGCGGGCACTTGGACTATGTAGGTTAACTAGCGGGCACTTGGACTATCTAGGTTACCTAGGGAGCTTTTGGACGATGTAGGTTAACTAGCGGGCCCTTGGACTATGTAGGTTAACTAGCGGGCACTTGGACTATGTAGGTTACCTAGTGGGCACTTGGACGATCTAGGTTAACTAGCGGGTACTTGGACTATGTAGGTTAACTAGCGGGCCCTTGGACTATGTAGATTAACTAACGGCACTTGGACTATCTGCGTTAACTAGCGGGCCCATGGATTATATAGGTTTACTAGAAGGCACTTGGACTATCTAGGTTATCTAGCGGGCACTTGGACTATCTAGGTTAACTAGCGGGCATTTGGAATATTTAGGTTACCTAGCGGGAACTTAGACTCTGTACGTTACCTAGCGGGCACTTGGACTATCTAGGTTACCTAGCTGGCACTTGAACTATCTACGTTACCTAGCGGGTACTTGCAGTATGTAGGTTACGTACCGGGCTGTTGGACTATCTAGGTTACCTAGCGGGCACTTGGACTATCTAGGTTAACTAACGGGCATTTGGACTATGTAGGTTCCCTATCGTGCACTTGGAAAATGTAGGTTAACTAGGGGGCACTAGGACTATGTAGGATACCTAGCGGGCCCTTAGACTATCTAGGTTACCTAGGGAGCATTTGGACTATGTAGGCTCCCTAGCGGTCATTTGGACTATATAGATTACCTAGCGGGAACATAGACTTTGTAGGTTACCTAGCGGGCACTTGGACTATCTAGGTTACCTAGCTGGCACTTGAACTATCTATGTTACCTAGCAGGTACTTGGAGTATGTAGGTTACCTACCGGGCTGTTGGACTATCTAGGTAACCTAGCGGGCACTTGGACTATCTAGGTTAACTAACGGGCACTTGGACTATGTAGGTTCCCTAGCGGGCCCTTGGACTATGTAAGTTCCCTAGCGGGCACTTGGACTATGTGGGTTCCATAGCGGGCATTTGGACTATCTAGGTTACCTAACGGGCACTTGGTCTATGTAGGTTCCCTAGTGGGCAATTGGATTATGTAGGTTCCCTATCGGGCAATTAGAGTATGTAGGTTAACTAGCGGGCCCTTGGACGATTTAGGTTAACTAGCGGGCCCTTGCACTATGTAGGTTAACTAGCGGGCCCATGGATTATGTAGCTTTACTAGCAGGCACTTGCACTATCTAGGTTATCTAGCGGGCACTTGGACTATCTAGGTTAACTAGCGGGTATTTGGAATATTTAGGTTACCTAGCGGGAACGTAGACCCTGTATGTTACCTAGCGGGCACTTGGACTATCTAGGTTGCCCAGCTGGCACTTGAACTATCTACGTTACCTAGCGGGTACTTGGAGTATGTAGGTTACGTACCGGGCTGTTGGACTATCTAGGTTACCTAGCGGGCACTTGGACTATCTAGGTTAACTAACGGGCACTTGGACTATGTAGGTTCCCTATCGGGCACTTGGAGAATGTAGGTTAACTAGGGGGCACTAGGACAATGTAGGTTACCTAGCGGGCCCTTGGACTATCTAGGTTACCTAGGGGGAACCTGGACTATGTAGGTAAACTAGTGGGCACTTGGACTATCTAGGTTAACTAACGGGCACTTGGACTATGTAGGTTCCCTATCGGGCACTTGGAAAATGTAGGTTAACTAGGGGGCACTAGGACTATGTAGGTTACCTAGCGGGCCCTTAGACTATCTAGGTTACCTAGCGGGCATTTGGACTATGTAGGCTCCCGAGCGGTCATTTGGACTATATAGATTACCTAGCGGGAACTTAGACTTTGTAGGTTACCTAGCGGGCACTTGGACTATCTAGGTTACCTAGCTGGCACTTGAACTATCTATGTTACCTAGCAGGTACTTGGAGTATGTAGGTTACCTAGCGGGCTGTTGGACTATCTAGGTTACCAAGCGGGGACTTGGACTATCTAGGTTAACTAACGGGCACTTGGACTGTGTAGATTCCCTAGCGGGCCCTTGGACTATGTAAGTTCCCTAGCGTGCACTTGGACTATGTGGGTTTCCTGGCGGGCATTTGGACTATCTAGGTTACCTAACGGGCACGTGGACTATGTAAGTTCCCTAGCGGGCACTTGGATTATGTAGGTTCCCTATCGGGCACTTGGACTATGTAGATTAACTAGAGGGCATTTGGCCTATGTAGGTTACCTAGCGGGCACTTGGATTATGTAGGTTCCCTATCGGGCACTTGGAGAATGTAGGTTAACTAGGGGGTACTAGGACTATGTACGTGACCTAGCGGGCCCTTGGACTATCTAGGTTACCTATGGGGAACCTGGACTATGTAGGGTAACTAGTGGGCACTTGGACTATCTACGTTACCTAGAGGGCACTTGGACTATGTACGTTTCCAAGAGGGTACTTGGACTAGATAGGTTCCCTAGCGGGCACTTGGTCTATCTAGGTTAACTAGCGAGCACTTGGACTATCTGTGTTAACTAGCGGGCATATGTACTATTAGGACCCTAGCGGGCATTTTGATTATATTGGTTACCTAGCGGGCAGGTGGACTATGTAGGTTAACGAACGGGCACTTGGACTATGTAGGTAAACTAGTGGTCACTTGAAATGTCTAGATTACCTAGCGGGCACTTGGACTATGTAGGTTAACTAGCGGGCACTTGGACTATCTAGGTTACCCAGGGAGCTTTTGGACGATGTAGGTTAACTAGCGGGCCCTTGGACTATGTAGGTTAACTAGCGGGCACTTGGACTATGTAGGTTACCTAGTGGGCACTTGGACGATCTAGGTTAACTAGCGGGTACTTGGACTATGTAGGTTAACTAGCGGGCCCTTGGACTATGTAGATTAACTAACGGCACTTGGACTATCTGCGTTAACTAGCGGGCCCTTGCACTATGTAGGTTAACTAGCGGGCCCATGGATTATATAGGTTTACTAGAAGGCACTTGGACTATCTAGGTTATCTAGCGGGCACTTGGACTATCTAGGTTAACTAGCGGGCATTTGGAATATTTAGGTTACCTAGCGGGAACTTAGACTCTGTACGTTACCTAGCGGGCACTTGGACTATCTAGGTTACCTAGCTGGCACTTGAACTATCTACGTTACCTAGCGGGTACTTGGAGTATGTAGGTTACGTACCGGGCTGTTGGACTATCTAGGTTACCTAGCGGGCACTTGGACTATCTAGGTTAACTAACGGGCATTTGGACTATGTAGGTTCCCTATCGTGCACTTGGAAAATGTAGGTTAACTAGGGGGCACTAGGACTATGTAGGATACCTAGCGGGCCCTTAGACTATCTAGGTTACCTAGGGAGCATTTGGACTATGTAGGCTCCCTAGCGGTCATTTGGACTATATAGATTACCTAGCGGGAACTTAGACTTTGTAGGTTACCTAGCGGGCACTTGGACTATCTAGGTTACCTAGCTGGCACTTGAACTATCTATGTTACCTAGCAGGTACTTGGAGTATGTAGGTTACCTACCGGGCTGTTGGACTATCTAGGTAACCTAGCGGGCACTTGGACTATCTAGGTTAACTCACGGGCACTTGGACTATGTAGGTTCCCTAGCGGGCCCTTGGACTATGTAAGTTCCCTAGCGGGCACTTGGACTATGTGGGTTCCATAGCGGGCATTTGGACTATCTAGGTTACCTAACGGGCACTTGGTCTATGTAGGTTCCCTAGTGGGCAATTGGATTATGTAGGTTCCCTATCGGGCAATTAGAGTATGTAGGTTAACTAGCGGGCCCTTGGACGATTTAGGTTAACTAGCGGGCCCTTGCACTATGTAGGTTAACTAGCGGGCCCATGGATTATGTAGCTTTACTAGCAGGCACTTGGACTATCTAGGTTATCTAGCGGGCACTTGGACTATCTAGGTTAACTAGCGGGTATTTGGAATATTTAGGTTACCTAGCGGGAACGTAGACCCTGTACGTTACCTAGCGGGCACTTGGACTATCTAGGTTGCCCAGCTGGCACTTGAACTATCTACGTTACCTAGCGGGTACTTGGAGTATGTAGGTTACGTACCGGGCTGTTGGACTATCTAGGTTACCTAGCGGGCACTTGGACTATCTAGGTTAACTAACGGGCACTTGGACTATGTAGGTTCCCTATCGGGCACTTGGAGAATGTAGGTTAACTAGGGGGCACTAGGACAATGTAGGTTACCTAGCGGGCCCTTGGACTATCTAGGTTACCTAGGGGGAACCTGGACTATGTAGGTTAACTAGTGGGCACTTGGACTATCTAGGTTAACTAACGGGCACTTGGACTATGTAGGTTCCCTATCGGGCACTTGGAAAATGTAGGTTAACTAGGGGGCACTAGGACTATGTAGGTTACCTAGCGGGCCCTTAGACTATCTAGGTTACCTAGCGGGCATTTGGACTATGTAGGCTCCCTAGCGGTCATTTGGACTATATAGATTACCTAGCGGGAACTTAGACTTTGTAGGTTACCTAGCGGGCACTTGGACTATCTAGGTTACCTAGCTGGCACTTGAACTATCTATGTTACCTAGCAGGTACTTGGAGTATGTAGGTTACCTAGCGGGCTGTTGGACTATCTAGGTTACCAAGCGGGGACTTGGACTATCTAGGTTAACTAACGGGCACTTGGACTGTGTAGATTCCCTAGCGGGCCCTTGGACTATGTAAGTTCCCTAGCGTGCACTTGGACTATGTGGGTTTCCTGGCGGGCATTTGGACTACCTAGGTTACCTAACGGGCACGTGGACTATGTAAGTTCCCTAGCGGGCACTTGGATTATGTAGGTTCCCTATCGGGCACTTGGACTATGTAGATTAACTAGAGGGCATTTGGCCTATGTAGGTTACCTAGCGGGCACTTGGATTATGTAGGTTCCCTATCGGGCACTTGGAGAATGTAGGTTAACTAGGGGGTACTAGGACTATGTACGTGACCTAGCGGGCCCTTGGACTATCTAGGTTACCTATGGGGAACCTGGACTATGTAGGGTAACTAGTGGGCACTTGGACTATCTACGTTACCTAGAGGGCACTTGGACTATGTACGTTTCCAAGAGGGTACTTGGACTAGATAGATTCCCTAGCGGGCACTTGGTCTATCTAGGTTAACTAGCGAGCACTTGGACTATCTGTGTTAACTAGCGGGCATATGTACTATTAGGACCCTAGCGGGCATTTTGACTATATTGGTTACCTAGCGGGCACGTGGACTATGTAGGTTAACGAACGGGCACTTGGACTATGTAGGTAAACTAGTGGTCACTTGAAATGTCTAGATTACCTAGCGGGCACTTGGACTATGTAGGTTAACTAGCGGGCACTTGGACTATCTAGGTTACCTAGGGAGCTTTTGGACGATGTAGGTTAACTAGCGGGCCCTTGGACTATGTAGGTTAACTAGCGGGCGCTTGGACTATGTAGGTTACCTAGTGGGCACTTGGACGATCTAGGTTAACTAGCGGGTACTTGGACTATGTAGGTTAACTAGCGGGCCCTTGGACTATGTAGATTAACTAACGGCACTTGGACTATCTACGTTAACTAGCGGGCCCTTGCACTATGTAGGTTAACTAGCGGGCCCATGGATTATGTAGCTTTACTAGAAGGCACTTGGACTATCTAGGTTATCTAGCGGGCACTTGGACTATCTAGGTTAACTAGCGGGCATTTGGAATATTTAGGTTACCTAGCGGGAACTTAGACTCTGTACTTTACCTAGCGGGCACTTGGACTATCTAGGTTACCTAGCTGGCACTTGAACTATCTCCGTTACCTAGCGGGTACTTGGAGTATGTAGGTTACGTACCGGGCTGTTGGACTATCTAGGTTACCTAGCGGGCACTTGGACTATCTAGGTTAACTAACGGGCATTTGGACTATGTAGGTTCCCTATCGTGCACTTGGAAAATGTAGGTTAACTAGGGGGCACTAGGACTATGTAGGATACCTAGCGGGCCCTTAGACTATCTAGGTTACCTAGGGAGCATTTGGACTATGTAGGCTCCCTAGCGGTCATTTGGACTATATAGATTACCTAGCGGGAACATAGACTTTGTAGGTTACCTAGCGGGCACTTGGACTATCTAGGTTACCTAGCTGGCACTTGAACTATCTATGTTACCTAGCAGGTACTTGGAGTATGTAGGTTACCTACCGGGCTGTTGGACTATCTAGGTTACCTAGCGGGCACTTGGACTATCTAGGTTAACTAACGGGCACTTGGACTATGTAGGTTCCCTAGCGGGCCCTTGGACTATGTAAGTTCCCTAGCGGGCACTTGGACCATGTGGGTTCCATAGCGGGCATTTGGACTATCTAGGTTACCTAACGGGCACTTGGTCTATGTAGGTTCCCTAGCGGGCAATGGATTATGTAGGTTCCCTATCGGGCAATTAGACTATGCAGGTTAACTAGAGGGCCCTTGGACGATTTAGGTTAACTAGCGGGCCCTTGCACTATGTAGGTTAACTAGCGGGCCCATGGATTATGTAGGTTTACTAGCAGGCACTTGGACTATCTAGGTTATCTAGCGGGCACTTGGACTATCTAGGTTAACTAGCGGGCATTTGGAATATTTAGGTTACCTAGCAGGAACTTAGACTCTTTACGTTACCTAGCGGGCATGTGGACTATCTAAGTTACCTATCTGGCACTTGAACTATCTACGTTACCTAGCGGGTACTTGGAGTATGTAGGTTACGTACCGGGCTGTTGGACTATCTAGGTTACCTAGCGGGCACTTGGACTATCTAGGTTAACTAACGGGCACTTGGACTATGTAGGTTCCCTATCGGGCACTTGGAGAATGTAGGTTAACTAGGGGGCACTAGGACAATGTAGGTTACCTAGCGGGCCCTTGGACTATCTAGGTTACCTAGGGGGAACCTGGACTATGTAGGTTAACTAGTGGGCACTTGGACTATCTAGGTTACCTAGCAGGCACTTGGAATATGTAGGTTAACTAGCGGGCACTTGGAATATCTAGGTTACCTAGCGGGCACTTGGACTATGTACGTTCCCTAGCGGGCACTTGGACTATCTACGTTCCCTAGCGGGCACTTGGACTATGTACGTTTCCTAGCGGGTACTTGGACTAGATAGGTTCCCTAGCGGGCAATTGGTCTATCTAGGTTAACTAGCGAGCACTTGGACTATCTAGGTTAACTAGCGGGCATTTGGAATATTAGGGCCCCTAGCGGGCATTTGGACTATATTCGTTACCTAGCGGGCACTTGGACTATCTAGGTTAACTAACGGGCACTTGGACTATGTAGGTTCCCTATCGGGCACTTGGAGAATGTAGGTTAACTAGGGGGCACTAGGACAATGTAGGTTACCTAGCGGGCCCTTGGACAATCTAGGTTACCTAGGGGGAACCTGGAATATGTAGGTTAACTAGTGGGCACTTGGACTATCTAGGTTACCTAGCAGGCACTTGGAATATGTAGGTTAACTAGCGGGCACTTGGACTATCTAGGTTACCTAGCGGGCACTTGGACTATTTACGTTCCCTAGCGGGCACTTGGACTATCTACGGTACCTAGCGGGCACTTGGATTATGTACGTTTGCTAGCGGGTACTTGGACTAGATAGGTTCCCTAGCAGGCACTTGGTCTATCTAGGTTAACTAGCGAGCACTTGGACTATGTAGGTTAACTAGCGGGCATTTGGAATATTAGGGTCCCTAGCGGGCATTTGGACTATATTGGTAACCTAGCGGGCACTTGGACTCTGTAGGTTAACGAACGGGCACTTGGACTATGTAGGTAACCTACTGGTCATTTGAACTGTCTAGGTTACCTAGCGGGCACTTACACTATGTAGGTTAACTAGCGGGCACTTGGACTATCTAGGTTAACTCGCGGGCCCTTGGACGATGTAGGTTAACTAGCGGGCCCTTGCACTATGTAGGTTAACTAGCGGGCCCATGGATTATGTAGGTTTACTAGCAGGCACTTAGACTATCTATGTTAACTAGCGGGCACTTGGACTATGTAGTTTCCCTAGCGGGCATTTGGACTATTTAGGTTACCTAGCGGGCTCTTGGACTATGTGGGTTACCTAGCGGGCACTTGGACTATGTGGGTTACCTAGCGGGCACTTGGACTATCTAGGTTACCTAGCAGGCAATTTGACTATCTAGGTTAACTAACGGGCACTTGGACTATGTAGGTTGCCTAGCGGGCACTTGGATTATGTAGGTTCCCTATCGGGCACTTGGACTATGTAGGTTAACTAGCGGGCACTTGGATTATCTAGGTTAACGAACGAGCACTAGGACTATGTAGGTTACCTAGCCGCCACTGGGACTATCTAGGTTAGCTAACAGGCACTTGGACTATCTAGGTTCCCTAGCGGGCACTTGTACTATCTAGGTTACCTAGCTGGCACTTGGACTATGTAGGTCAACTAGCGGGCCCTTGGACTATGTAGATTAACTAGCGGCACTTGGACTATCTACGTTAACTAGTGGGCCCTTGGACTATGTAGATTCCCTAGCGGGCACTTGGACTATATATGTTCCAGAACGGGCACTTGGACTATGTAGGTTCCCTAGCAGTCACTTGGACTATGTAGGTTCCAGAGCGGGCACTTGGACTATGTAGATTAACTAAGGGGCCCTTGGACGATCTAGGTTACCTAGCAGGTACTTGAACTATCTAGGTTAACTAGCGGGCAATTGCATTATCTAGGTTACCTAGCGGGCACTTGGACTATCCATTTTAACTAGCGGGCATTTGGAATATGTAGGTTAACTAGCGGACATTTGCACTATGTAGGTTACCTAGCAGGCACTTGGTCTATCTAGGTTAACTAGCGGGCACTTGGACTATCTAGGTTAACTAGCGTGCACTTGGACTGTGTAGGTTCCCTAGCGGACACTTGGATTATGTAGGTTCCCTATCGGGCACTTGGATTATGTAGGTTAACTAGCGGGCCCTTGGACTATCTAGGTTACCTAGCGGGCACTTGAACTATGTAGGTTAACTACTGGGCACTTGCACTATCTAGGTTACCGAACGGGCATTTGGATTATGTAGGTAACCTAGCAGGCACTTGGAGAGTCTAGGTTACCTAGCGGGCACTTGGATTTCTAGGTTAACGAACGGGCACTTGGACTATGTATGTTGCATAGCGGGCAATTGGACTATCTAGGTTAGGTAACGGGTACTTGGACTATCTAGGTTTCTTAGTGGGCATTTGGACGATCTAGGTTAACTAGAGGGCACTTGTACTATCTAGGTTAACTAGCGTGAACTTGGACTATCTAGGTTTCTTAGCGGGTACTTGGACTATGTAGGTTAACTAGCGGGCCCTTGGACTATGTAGATTAATTTGCGGCACTTGGGCTATCTACGTTAACTAGCGGGCCCTTGGACTATGTAGATTCCCTAGCTGGCATTTGGACTATATAGATAACGTAGCGGGCACCTTGACTTTGTAGGTTACCTAGCGGCACAAGGACTATCTAGGTTACCTAGCTGGCACTTGAACTATCTACGTTATAGCGGGTTCTTAATATATGTAGGTTACCTAGCGGGCTGTTGGACTATCTAGGTTACCAAGTGGGCACTTGGTCTATCTAGGTTAACTAAAGGGCACTTGGACTGTGTAGATTCCCTAGCGGGCTCTTGGACTATATGGGTTTCCTGGTGGGCATTTGGACTATCTAGGTTACCAAACGGGCACTTGGACTATGTAGGTTCCCTAGCGGGCACTTGGATTATGTACGTTCCCTATCGGGCACTTGGACTATGTAGATTAACTAGAGGGCATTTGGACTATGTAGGTTACCTAGCGGGCACTTGGATTATGTAGGTTCCCTATCGGGCACTTGGAGAATGTAGGTTAACTAGGGGGCACTAGGACTATGTAGGTTACCTAGCGGGCCCTTGGATTATCTAGGTTACCTAGGGGGAACCTTGACTATGTAGGTTAACTAGTGGGCACTTGGACTATCTAGGTTACCTAGCAGGCACTAGGACTATGTACGTTCCCTAGCGGGCACTTGGACTATCTTCGTTACCTAGCGGGCACTTGGACTATGTACGTTACCTACCGGGCACATGGACTATGCACGTTTCCTAGCGGGTACTTGGACTAGATAGGTTAACTAGCGAGCACTTGGACTATCTAGGTTACCTAGCTGGCACTTGAACTATCTACGTTATAGCGGGTTCTTAGAGTATGTAGGTTACCTAGCGGGCTGTTGGACTATCTAGGTTACCAAGTGGGCACTTGGACTATCTAGGTTAACTAAAGGGCACTTGGACTGTGTAGATTCCCTAGTGGGCCCTTGGACTATGTAAGTTCCCTAGCGGGCACTTGGACTATGTGGGTTTCCTGGCGGGCATTTGGACTATCTAGGTTACCAAACGGGCACTTGGACTATGTACGTTCCCTAGCGGGTACTTGGATTATGTACGTTCCCTATCGGGCACTTGGACTATGTAGATTAACTAGAGGGCATTTGGAGTATGTAGGTTACCTAGCGGGCACTTGGACTATGTGGGTTTCTGGCGGGCATTTTGACTATCTAGGTTACCAAACGGGCACTTGGACTATGTAGGTTCCCTAGCGGGCACTTGGATTATGTACGTTCCCTATCGGGCACTTGGACTATGTAGATTAACTAGAGGGCATTTGGAGTATGTAGGTTACCTAACGGGCACTTAGACTATGTAGGTTCCCTATCGGGCACTTGGAGAATGTAGGTTAACTAGGGGGCACTATGTAGATTCCCAATCGGGCACTTGGAGAATGTAGGTTAACTAGGGGGCACTAGGACTATGTAGGTTACCTAGCGGGCCCTAGGACTTTCTAGGTTACCTAGGGGGAACCTGGAGTATGTAGGTTTACTAGTGGGCACTTGGACTATCTAGGTTACCTAGCAGGCACTTGGACTATGTACGTTCCCTAGCGGGCACTTGGACTATCTACGTTACCTAGCGGGCACTTCGACTATGTACGTTACCTAGCAGGCACTTGGAATATGTACGTTTCCTGGCGGGTACTTGGACTAGATAGGTTCCCTAGCGGGCACTTGGTCTATCTAGGTTAACTAGCGAGCACTTGGACTATCTAGGTTAACTAGCAGGCATATGGACTATTAGTGGCCCTAGCGGGCATTTGGACTATATTTGTTACCTAGCGGGCACTTGGACTATGTAGGTTAACAAACGGGCACTTGGACTATGTAGGTAACCTAGTGGTCACTTGAACTGTCTAGGTTACCTAGCGGGCACGTGGACTATGTAGGTTAACTAGTGGGCACTTGGACTATCTAGGTTAACTAGCGGGCCCTTGGACGATGTAGGTTAACTACTGGGCCCTTGGACTATGTAGGTTAACTAGCGGGCCTTTGGACTATGTAGGTTACCTAGTGGGCACTTGAACGATCTAGGTTAACTAGCGGGTACATGGACTATGTAGGTTAACTAGCGGGCCCTTGGACTATGTAGATTAACTAGCAGCACTTGGACTATCTACGTTAACTAGCGGGCCCTTGGACTATGTAGATTCCCTATCGGGCACTTGGACTATGTAGGTTCCAGAGCGGGCACTTAGACTATGTAGGTTCCCTAGCAGTCACTTGGACTATGTAAGTTCCAGAGTGGGCACTTAGAATATCTAAGTTCCCTAGCGGGCACTTGTACTATGTAGGTTAATTTGCGGACACTTGGACGATCTAGGTTAACTAGCGGGTACTTGAATTATGTAGGTTAACTAGCAGGCCCTTGAACTATGTAGATTAACTAGCGGGCACTTGGTCTATGTAGGTTCCCTGGCGGGCACTTGGACTCTGTATGTTGCCTACGGACACTTGAACTATGTAAGTTAACTACCGGGCACTTGGACTATGTAGGTTAACTAACGGGCCCTTGTACTATCTAGGTTACCTATCAGGCACTTGGACTATGTAGGTAACCTAGCGGGCACTTGGAGAGTGTAGGTTACCTAGCAGGCACTTGGACTTCTAAGTTAACGAACGGGCACTTGGACAATGTATTTTGCATAGCGGGCAATTGGACTATCTAGGTTAGGTAACGGGCACTTGGACTATCTAGGTTTCTTAGCGGGCAATTGGACGATCTAGGTTAACTAGAGGGCACTTGGACTATCTAGGTTAACTAGCATGCACTTGGACTATCTAGGTTTCTTAGCGGGTACTTGGACTATGTAGGTTAAATAGTGGGCCATTGATCTATGTAGAATAACTAGCGGCACTTGGACTATCTACGTTAATTAGCGGGCCCTTGGACTATGTAGATACCCTAGCGGGCATTTGGACTATATAGATAACCTAGCGGGCACTTTGACTTTGTAGGTCACCTAGCGGCACATTGACTATCTAGGTTACCTGGCTGGCACTTGAACTATCTACGTTATAGCGGGATCTTGGAGCATGTAGGTTACCTAGCGGGCTGTTGGACTATCTAGGTTACCAAGCGGGCACTTGGACTATCTAGGTTACCTAGCTGGCACTAGGACTATGAAGGTTCCCTAGCGGGCACTAGGATTATCTAGGTTACCTAGCGGGCACTTGGACTATGTAGGTCAACTAGCGGGCACTTGGATTATGTAGGTTCCCTATCGGGCACTTGGACTATGTAGGTTAACTAGAGGGCATTTGCACTATGTAGGTTACCTAGCGGGCACTTGGACTATGTAGGTTCCCTATCGGGCACGTGGAAAATGTAGGTTAACTAGGGGGCACTAGGACTATGTAGGTTACCTAGCGGGCCCTTAAACTATCTAGGTTACCTAGCGGGCATTTGGACTATGTAGGCTCCCTAGCGGTCATTTGGACTATATAGATTACCTAGAAGGCACTTAGACTTTGTAGGTTACCTAGCGGGCACTTGGACTATCTAGGTTACCTAGCTGGCACTTGAACTATCTATGTTACCTAGCGGGTACTTGGAGTATGTACGTTACCTACCGGGCGGTTGTACTATCTAGGTTACCAAGCGGGCACTTGGACTATCTAGGTTAACTAACGGGCACTTGGACTGTGTAGGTTCCCTAGCGGGCCCTTGGACTATGTAAGTTCCCTAGCGGGCACTTGGACTATGTGGGTTTCCTGGCGGGCATTTGGACTTTCTAGGTTACCTAACGGGCACTTGGATTATGTACGTTCCCTATCGGGCACTTGGACTATGTAGAATAACTAGAGGGCATTTGGACTATGTAGGTTACCTAGCGGGCACTTGGACTATGTAGCTTCCCTATCGGGCACTTGGAAAATGTAGTTTAACTAGGGGGCACTAGGACTATGTAGGTTGCCTAGCGGGCCCTTAGACTATCTAGGTTACCTAGCGGGCATTTGGACTATATAGATTCCCTAGCGGGCACTTAGACTTTGTAGGTTACCTAGCGGGCACTTGGACTATCTAGGTTACCTAGCTGACACTTGAACTATCTACATTACCTAGCAGGTACTTGGAGTATGTAGATTACCTACCGGGCTGTTGGAATATCTAGGTTACCTAGAAGGCACTGGGACTATCTAGGTTAACTAACGGGCACTTGTACTATGTAGGTTCCCTAGCGGGCCCTTGGACGATGTAAGTTCCCTAGCGGGCACTTGGACTATGTGGGTTCCCTAGCGGGCATTTGGACTATCTAGATTACCTAACGGGCACTTGGACTAGGTAGGTTCCCTAGCGGGCAATTGGATTATGTAGGTTCCCTATCGGGCACTTGGACTATGTAGGTTAACTAGCGGGCATTTGGACTATGTAGGTTACCGAGCGGGCACTTGGACTATGTAGGTTCCCTATCGGGCACTTTGAGAATGTAGGTTAACTAGGGGGCACTAGGACTATGTAGGTTACCTAGCGGGCCCTTGGACTATCTAGGTGACCTAAGGGGAACCTGGACTATGTAGGTTAACTAGTGGGCACTTAGATTATCTAGGTTACCTAGCAGGCACTTGGACTATGTACGTTCCCTAGCGGGCATTTGGACTATCTAGGTTACCTAACGGGCACTTGGACTAGGTAGGTTCCCTAGCGGGCACATGGATTATGTAGGTTCCCTATCGGGCACTTGGACTATGTAGGTTAACTAGCGGGCATTTGGACTATGTAGGTTACCTAGCGGGCACTTGGACTATGTAGGTTCCCTATCGGGCACTTTGAGAATGTAGGTTAACTAGGGGGCACTAGGACTATGTAGGTTACCTAGCGGGCCCTTGGACTATCTAGGTTACCTAGGGGGAACCTGGACTATGTAGGTTAACTAGTGGGCACTTGGACAATCTAGGTTACCTAGCAGGCACTTGGACTATGTACGTTCCCTAGCAGGCACTTGGATTATGTAGGTTCCCTATCGGGAACTTGGACTATGTAGAATAACTAGAGGGCATTTGGACTATGTAGGTTACCTAGCGGGCACTTGGACTATGTAGGTTCCCTATCGGGCACATGGAAAATGTAAGTTAACTAGGGGGCACTAGGACTATGTAGGTTACCTAGGGGGCCCTTAGACTATCTTGGTTACCTAGCGGGCATTTGGATTATGTAGGCTCCCTAGCGGTCATTTGGACTATCTAGGTTACCTAGCTGGCACTTGAACTATCTACGTTACCTAGCGGGTACTTGGAGTATGTAGGTTACCTACCGGGCTGTTGGACTATCTAGGTTACCTAGCGGGCATTGGGACTATCTAGGTTAACTAACGGTCACTTGGACTATGTAGGTTCCCAAGCGGGCCCGGACTATGTAAGTTCCCTAGGGTGCACTTTGACTATGTGGGTTCCCTAGCGGGCATTTGGACTATCTAGGTTACCTAACGGGCACTTGGACTATGTAGGTTCCCTAGCGGGCACTTGCATTATGTAGGTTCCCTATCGGGCACTTGGACTATGTAGGTTAACTAGCAGGCATTTGGACTATGTAGGTTACCTAGCGGGCACTTTGACTATCTAGGTTCCCTATCGGGCACTTGGAGAATGTAGGTTAACTAGGGGGCACTAGGACTATGTAGGTTACCTAGCGGGCCCTTGGACTATCTAGGTTACCTAGGGGGAACCTGGACTATGTAGGTTAACTAGTGGGCACTTGGACTATCTAGGTTACCTAGCAGGCACTTGGACTATGTACGTTCCTTAGCGGGCATTGGATTATGTAGGTTCACTATCGGGCACTTGGACTATGTACTTTACCTAGCGGGCACTTGGACTATGTATGTTTCCGAGCGGGTACTTGGACTAGATAGGTTCCCTAGCGGGCACTTGGTCTATCTAGGTTAACTAGCGAGCACTTGGACTATCTAGGTTAACTAGCGGGCATATGGATTATTAGGGCCCCTAGCGGGCATTTGGACTATATTTGTTACCTAGCGGGCACTTGGACTATTTAGGTTAACGAACGGGCACTTGTATTATTTAGGTAACCTATTGGTCACTTGGACTATCTAGGTTAACTTGCGGGCCCTTGGACAATGCAGGTTAATTAGCGGGCCCTTGGATTATGTAGGTTAACTAGTGGGCACTTGGACGATCTAGGTTAACTAGCGGGTACTTGGACTATGTAGATTAACTAGCGGCACTTGGACTATCTACGTTAACTAGTGGGCCCTTGGACTATGCAGATTCCCTAGCGGGCACTTGGACTATGTATGTTCCAGAGCGGGCCCTTGGACTATGTAGGGTCCCTAGCAGTCACTTGGACTATGTAGGTTCCAGAGCGGGCACTTAGGCTAACTAGGTTCCCTAGCGGGCACTTGTACTATGTAGGTTAATTAGCGGACACTTGGACGATCTAGGTTAACTAGCGGGTACTTGGATTATGTAAGTTAAGTAGCGGGCCCTTGAACTATGTAGATTAACTAGCGGGCACTTGGAGTATGTAGGTTCCCTAGCGGGCACTTGGACTCTGTATGTTCCCTACGGACACTTGAACTATGTAAGTTAACTACCGGGCACTTGGACTATGTAGGTTAACTAGCGGGCCCTTGTACTATCTAGGTTACCTAGCGGGCACTTAGACTATGTAGGTTAACTACCGGGCACTTGCACTATCTAGGTTACCAAACGGGCATTTGGCTATGTAGGTAACCTAGCGGGCACTTGGAGAGTCTAGGTTACCTAGCGGGCACTTGGACTTCTAGGTTAACGAACGGGCACTTGGACTATGTATGTTGCATAGCGGGTAATTGGACTATCAAGGTTAGGTAACGTGCACTTGGACTATCTAGGTTTCTTAGCGGGCACTTGGAAGATCTAGGTTAACTAGAGGGCACTTGGACTAACTAGGTTAGGTAACGGGCACTTGGACTATCTAGGTTTCTTAGCGGGTACTTGGACTATGTAGGTTAACTAGTGGGCCCTTGAACTATGTAGAATAACTAGCGGGCCCTTGGACTATGTAGATACCCTAGCGGGCATTTGGACTATATAGATAACCTAGCGGGCACTTTGACATTGTAGGTTACCTAGCGGCACATGGACTATCCAGGTTACATATCTGGCACTTCAACTATCTAAGTTGCCTAGCGGGTTCTTGGAGTATGTAGGTTACCTAGCGGGCTGTTGGACTATCTAGGTTACCTAGCAGGCACTTGGACTATTTAGGTTAACTAACGGGCACTTGGACTATGTAGGTTCCCTAGCGGGCCCTTGGACTATGTAAGTTCCCTTTCGGGCACTTGGACTAGGTAGGTTCCCTAGCGGGCACTTGGTCTATCTAGGTTAACTAGCGGGCACTTGGAGTATCTGGTTAACTAGCGAGCACTTGGACTATCTAGGATAACTAGCGGGCACTTGGACTATTAGGGTCCCTAGCGGGCATTTGGACTATATTGGTTACCTAGAGGGCACTTGGACTATGTAGGTTAACGAAAAGGCACTTGGACTATGTAAGAAACCTACTGGTCACTTGAACTATCTAGGATACTTAGCGGGCTGTTGGACTATGTACGTTCCCTAGCGGGCACTTGGACTATCTAGATTAACTAGCGGGCACTTGGACTATCTAGGTTAACTAGCGTGCACTTGGACTATGTAGGTTCCTTAGCGGGCACTTGGACTATCTAGGTTAACTAGCGGGCACTTGGACTATGTAGGTTCCTTAGCGGGCACTTGGACAATCTAGGTTGCCTAGCGGGCACTTGTACTATGTAGGTTAACTAGCGTGCCCTTGGACTATCTAGGTTACGTAGCGGGCACTTGGTATATAGGTTAACTAGCGGGCATTTGGACTATGTAGGTTAACTAGCGGACACTTACACGATCTAGGTTAACTAGCGGGCCCTTGCACTATGTAGGTTAACTAGCGGGCCATGGATTATGTAGGTTTACTAGCAGGCACTTGGACTATCTAGTCAAACTAGCGGGCACTTGGACTATGCAGCTTCCCTAGCGGGCATTTGGACTATCTAGGTTACCTAGCGGGCACTTGGACTATCTAGCTTACCTAGCGAGCACTTGGACTATCTAAGTTACCTAGCAGGCACTTTGACTATCTAGGTTAACTAACGGGAACTTGGACTATGTAGGTTGCCTAGCGGGCACTTGGATTATGTAGGTTCCCTAGCGGGCACTTGGACTATCTAGGTTAACGAAAGGGGACTTGGACTGTCTAGGTTACATAGCGGCACTTGGACTTCTAGGTTAACGAACGGGCACTTGGACTATGTATGTTGCCTAGCGGGCACTTGGACTATCTAGGTTAGCTAACGGGCACTTGGACTATCTAAGTAACCTAGCGGGAACTTGGACAATGTAGGTTTCCTAGCAGGCACTTGGACTATCTAGGTTACCTACCGGGCACTTTCACTATCTAGGTTACCTAGCTGGCACTTAGACTATGTAGGTTAACTAGCGGGCACTTGGACGATCTAGGTTGACTAGCGGGCACTTGGACTATATAGGTTACCTAGCGGGCACTTGGACTATCGAGGTTAACGAACGGGCACTTGGACTATGTAGGTTACCTAGCAGGCACTAGGACTATCTAGGTTAACGAATGGGCACTTGGACTATGCAGGTAACCTAGCGGCACTTGGACCTTCTAGGTTACATAGCGGGCACTTGGTCTTCTAGGTTAACGAACGGGCACTTGGACTATGTATGTTGCCTAGCGGGCATTTGGACTATCTAGGTTAGGTTACGGGCACTTGGACTATCTAGATTACCTAGCGGGAACTTGGATAATGTAGGTTACCTAGCAGGCACTTGGACTATCTAGGTTACCTAACGGGCACTTTCACTATCTAGGTTACCTAGCTGGCACTTGGACTATGTAGGTTACCTAAAGGGCACTTTGACTATCTAGGTTACCTAGCGGGCACTTGGACTATCTAGGTTAACTAACGGGAACTTAGACTATCTAGGTTACCTAGCGGGCACTTGGATTATCTAGGTTACCTAGCGGTTCCCTGGACTATGTAGGTTCCCTAGCGGGCCCTTGGACTATGTGGGTTTCCTGGCGGCCTTTTGTACTATCTAGGTTACCTAACGGGCACTTGTACTATGTAGGTTCCCTAGCGAGCACTTGGATTATGTAGGTTCCCTATCGGGCACTTGGACTATGTAGGTTACCTAGAGGGCATTTGGACTATGTAGGTTACCTAGCCGGTACTTGGACTATCTAGGTTACCTCGGGGGAACGTGGGCTATGTAGGTTAACTAGTGGGCACTTGGACTATGTAGGTTGCCTAGCGGGCACTTGGACTATGTAGGTTCCCTAGCGGGCACTTGGATTATGTAGGTTCCCTATCGGGCACTTGGACTATGTAGGTTAACTAGCGCGCACTTGGACTCTCTGGGTTACCTAGCGGGCATTTGGATTATCTAGGTTAACGAACGGGCACTTGGACTATGTAGGTTACCTAGCCGCCACTTGGACTATCTAGGTTAGCTAACAGGCACTTGGACTATTTAGGTTCCCTAGCGGGCAATTGTACTATCTAGGATACCTAGCTGGCACTTGGACTATGTAGGACAACTAGCGGGCCCTTGGACAATCTAGGTTAGCTAACGGGCACTTAGATTATGTAGGTTAACTAGCGGGCACTTGGAATATGTAGGTTAACTAGCGGGCCCATGGACTATGTAGGTTTACTAGCGGGCACTTGGACTATCTAGGTTCCCTAAAGGGCACTTGGATTATCTAGGTTACCGAACGGGCACTTGGACTATCTAGGTTACCTAAAGGGCAGTAGGACTATGTAGGCTAACTAGGGGACCCTTGGACGATCTAGGTTACCTAGCGGGTACTTGAACTATCTAGGTTAACTAGCGGGCACTTGCACTATCTAGGTTACCTAGCGGGCACTTGAACTATCTATGTTAACTAGCGGGCACTTGGAATATGTAGGTTAACTAGCGGACACTTGCACTATGTAGGTTACCTAGCAGGCACTTGGACTATCTAGGTTAACTAGCCGGCACTTGGACTATGTAGGTTAACTAGCGGGCACTTGGACACTCTAGGTTACCTATGGGCACTTGGACTATGTACGTTCCCTAGCGGGCACTTGGGCTATCTACGTTCCCTAGAGGGCACTTGGACTATGTAGGTTAACGAACGGGCACTTGGACTATGTACGTAACCTAGTGGTCCCTTGGACTGTCTAGGTTACCTAGCGGAAACTTGGAGTATCTAGGTTAACTAGCGGGCACTTGCACTATCTAGGTTACCTAGCGGGCACTTGGACTATCTATGTTAACTAGAGGGCACTTTGATGATTCTGGTTAACTAGCGGGCACTTGGACTATCTAGGTTAACTAGCGGGCACTTGGACTGTGTAGGTTCCCTAGCGGGCATTGGACTATATAGGTTACCTAGCGGGCACTTGGACTATGTAGGTTACCTAGCGGGCACTTGGACTATCTAGGTTAACTAGCGGGCACTTGGATTATCCAGGTTAACTAACGGGCTCTGGGACTATGTATGTTCCAGAGCGAGCAATTGGACTATGTAGGTTCCCTAGTGGGCACTTGGACTATCTAGGTTCCCTAAAGGGCACTTGGACTATCTAGGTTACCGAACGGGCACTTGGACTATCTAGGTTACCTAGCGGGCACTTGGACTATGTAGGCTAACTAGCGGACAATTGGACGATCTAGGTTAACTAGCGGACACTTGCACTATGTAGGTTACCTAGCGGGCACTTGGACTATCTAGGTTAACTAGCGGGCACTTTGACTATGTAGGTTAACTAGCGGACACTTGCACTATGTAGGTTACCTAGCGGGTACTTGGACTATGTAGGTTAACTGGCAGGCCCTTGGACTATCTAGGTTACCTAGCAGGCATTTGGACTATGTAGGTTAACTAGCGGGCACTTGCACTCTCTAGGTTACCTAGCGGGCACTTTGACTATGTACCTTCTCTAGCGGGCACTTGGACTATCTACGTTAACTAGCGGGCACTTGGACTATGTAGGTTAACTAGAGGACACTTGGACTATCTAGGTTAACTAGCGGGCACTTGGACGATCTAGGTTAACTAACGGGCACTTGGACTATCAAAGTTAACAAGCGAGCCCTTGGACTATGTAGGTTAACTAGCGGGCCCTTGGACTATCTAGGTTACCTAGATAGCACTTGGACTATATAGGTTCCCTAGCATGCACTAGGACTTCTAGGTTAACAAACGGGCACTTGGACTGTCTAGGTTACATACCAGGCACTTGGACTTCTAGGTTAACGAACGGGCACTTGGACTATGTATGTTGCCTAGCGGGCACTTGGACTATCTAGGTTAGGTAACGGGCACATTGACTATCTAGTTTACCTAGCCAGAACTTGGACATGTAGGTTACCTAGCAGGCACTTGGACTATCTAGGTTACCTAACGGGCACTTTCACTATCTAGGTTACCTAGCGGGCACTTGGACTATGTAGGTTAACTAGCGGGCACTTGGACTATCTAGGTTACCTAGCGGGCACTTGGACTATCTCGGTTACCTAGCGGGCCCTTGGACTATGTAGGTTACCTAGCGGGCACTTGGACTATCTAGGTTAACGAAAGGGCACTTGGACTATGTAGGTAACCTAGCGGGCACTTGGACTGTCTAGGTTACCTAGCGGGCACTTTGACTATCTAGGTTAATTAGCAGACCTTCGACTCTGTAGGTTAACTAGTGGGCCCGTGGACTATGTAGGTTAACAAGCGGGCACTTGGACTATCTAGGTTTCCTAGCAGGCACTTGGACTATGTACATACCCTAGCGCGCACTTGGATTATCTAGGTTACCTAGCGGGCCCTTGGAATATGTACGTCCCATAGTGGGCACTTGGACTATCTACGTTAACTAACGGGCACGAGACTATCTAGGTTAACTAGCGGGCACTTGGACTATCTAGGTTACCTAGCAGGCACATGGATTATGAAGGATCCCAAGCGGGCACTTTGACTATCTAGGTTAACTAGAGGGCCCTTGCACTATGTAGGTTAACTAGCGGGCCCATGGATTATTTAGGTTTACTAGCAGACACTTGGACTATCTAGGTTAACTAGCGGGCACTTGGACTATGTAGTTTCCCTACCGGGCATTTGGACAATTTAGGTTACCAAGCGGGAACAAGGACTATGTAGCTTACCTAGCGGGCACTTGGACTATCTAGGTTACCTAGCAGGCACTTTGACTATCTAGGTTAAATAACGGGCACTTGGACTATGTAGGTTGCCTAGCGGGCACTTGGACTATGTAGGTTCCCTGGCGGGCACTTGGATTATGTAGGTTCCCTTTCGGGCACTTGGATTATGTAGGTTAACTAGCGGGCACTTGGACTGTCTAGGTTACCTAGCAGGCACTTGGATTATCTAGGTTAACGAAAAGGCACTTGGACTATTTAGGTTACCTAGCCGCCACTTGGACTATCTAGGTTAGCTTGGGGGCACTTGTACTATCTAGGTTAACTAGCTGGAACTTGGACTATGTAGGTCAATTAGCGGGCCCTTCTACTACCAAGGTTAGCTAACGGGAACTTTGATTATGTAGGTTAACTAGCGGGCACTTGGAATATGTAGGTTTACTAGCGGACACTTGCACTATGTAGGTTAACTAGCGGGCCCATGGACTATGTAGGTTTACTAGCGGGCCCTTGGACTATCTAGGTTCTCTAAAGGGCACTTGGACTATCTAGGTTACCGATCGGGCACTTGGACTATCTAGGTTACCTAGCGGGCACTTGGACTATGTAGGCTAACTAGGGGGCCCTTGGACGATCTAGGTTACCTAGCGGGTACTAGAACGATCTAGGTAACTAGAGGGCACTTGCACTATCTAAGTTACCTAGCGGGCACATGGACTAGGTACGTTCCCTAGCGGGCACTTGGACTATCTATGTTAACTAGCGGGCACTTGAAATATGTAGGTTAACTAGCGGACTCTTGCACTATGTAGGTTACCTAGCAGGCACTTGGACTATCTAGGTTAACTAGCGGGAACTTGGACTATCTAGGTTAACTAGCGTGCACTTGGACTATCTAGGTTACCTAGCAGGCACTTGGACTATCTAGATTAACTAGCGGGCCCTTGGACTATGTATGTAAACTAGCGGGCACTTGGACGATCTAGGTTAACTAGAGGGCACTTGGACTATGTAGGTTTCCAAGCGGGCATTTGGACTATATAGATAACCTAGCGGGCACTTAGACTTTGTAGGTTACCTAGCGGACACTAGGACTATCTAGGTTACCTAGCAGGCACTTTGACTGTCTAGGTTAAATAACGGGCACTTGGACTATGTAGGTTGCCAAGCGGGCACTTGGATTATGTAGGTTCTCTATCGGGCACTTGGACTACGTAGGTTAACTTGTGGGCACTAGGACTGTCTAGGTTACCTAGCGGGCCCTTGGATTATCTAGGTTAACGAACGGGCACTTGGACTATGTAGGTTACCTAGCCGCCACATGGACTATCTAGGTTAGCTAACAGGCACTTGGACTATCTAGGTTCTCTAGCAGGCACTTGTACTATCTAGGTTACCTAGCTGGCACTTGGACTATGTAGGTCAACTAGCGGGCCCTTGGACTATCTAGGTTAGCTAACGGGCACTTAGATTATGTAGGTTAACTAGCGGGCACTTGGATGATCTAGGTTAACTAACGGGCACTTGGACTATCAAAGTTAACAGCGAGCCCTTGGACTATCTAGGTTAACTAGCGGGCCCTTGGACTATCTAGTTTACCTAGATAGCACTTGGAATATATAGGTTCCCTAGCGGACACTTGGACTATCTAGGTTAACGAACGGGCACTTGGACTATGCAAGTAACCTAGCGGGCACTTGGACTGTCTAGGTTACCTAGCGGGCACTTGGACTTCTAGGTTTACGAACGGGCACTTGGACTATCTAAGTTACCTAGCGGGAACTTGGACAATGTAGGTTACCTGGCAGGCACTTGGACTATCTAGGTTAACTAGCGGGCACTTGGACTCTCTAGGTTACCTAGCGGGCCCTCGGACTATGTAGGTTACCTAGCGGGCACTTGGACTATCTAGGTTAACGAACGGGCATTTGGACTATGTAGGTAACCTAACGGGCACTTGGACTGTCTAGGTTATCCAGCAGGCACTTTGACTATCTAGGTTAACTAGCAGACCTTGGACTATGTAGGTTAACTAGCGGGCCCTTGGACTATGTAGGTTAACTAGCGGGCTCTTGGACTATCTAGGTTTCCTAGCAGGCACTTGGACTATGTACATACCCTAGCGCGCACTTGGACTATCTAGGTTACCTAGCGGGCACTTGGACTATGTACGTCCCCTAGTGGGCACTTGGACTATCTAGGTTAACTAACGGGCACTTGGACTATGTAGGCTAACTAGGGGGCCCTTGAACGATCGAGGTTACCTAGCGGGTACTAGAACTATCTAGGTTAACTAGCTGGCACTTGGATTATCTAGGTTAACTAGCGGGCACTTGGACTATGTAGGTTAACTAGCGGACACTTGCACGATCTAGGTTAACTAGCGGGCCCTTGCACTATGTAGGTTAACTAGCGGGCCCATGGATTATGTAGGTTTACTAGCAGGCACTTGGACTATCTAGGTTAACTAGCGGGCCCTTGGACTATGTAGTTTCCCTAGCGGGCATTTGGACTATTAAGGTTACCAAGCGGGAACTTGGACTATGTAGGTTCCCTAGCGGGCACTTGGATTATGTAGGTTCCCTATCGGGCACTTGGACTATGTAGGTTACCTAGCAGGCACTTTGACTATCTAGGTTAAATAACGGGCATTGGACTATGTAGGTTGCCTAGCGGGCACTTGGACTATGTAGGTTCCCTAGCCGGCACTTGGATTATGTAGGTTCCCTATTGGGCACTTGGACTATGTAGGTTAACTAGCAGGTACTTGGACTGTCTAGGTTACCTAGCGGGCACTTAGATTATCTAGGTTAACGAACGGGCACTTGGACTATGTAGGTTACTTAACCGCCACTTGACTATCTAGGTTAGCTAACAGGCACTTGGACTATCTAGGATCCCTAGCGGGCACTTGTACTATCTAGGTTACCTAGCTGGCACTTGGACTATGTAGGTCAACTAGCGGGCCCTTATACTACCTATGTTAGCTAACGGGCACTTAGATTATGTAGTTTAACTAGGGGGCACTTGGAATTTGTAGGTTAACTAGCGGACACTTGCACTATGTAGGTTAACTAGCGGGCCCATGGACTATGTAGGTTTACTAGCGGGCCTTTGGACTATCTAGGTTCCCTCAAGGGCACTTGGGCTATCTTGGTTACCGAACGGGCACTTGAACTATCTAGGTTATCTAGCGGGAACTTGGACATTGTATGTTCCCTAGCGGGCACTTGGATTATCTATGTTAACTGGCGGGCACTTGGAATATGTAGGTTAACTAGCAGACACTTGCACTATGTCGGTTACCTTGCAGGCACTTGGACTATCTAGGTTAACTAGCGGGCACTTGGACTATGTAGGTTCCTTAGCGGGCACTTGGACAATCTAGGTTGCCTAGCGGGCACTTGTACTATGTAGGTTAACTAGCGTGCCCTTGGACTATCTAGGTTACGTAGCGGGCACTTGGTATATAGGTTAACTAGCGGGCATTTGGACTATGTAGGTTAACTAGCGGACACTTACACGATCTAGGTTAACTAGCGGGCCCTTGCACTATGTAGGTTAACTAGCGGGCCATGGATTATGTAGGTTTACTAGCAGGCACTTGGACTATCTAGGCAAACTAGCGGGCACTTGGACTATGCAGCTTCCCTAGCGGGCATTTGGACTATCTAGGTTACCTAGCGGGCACTTGGACTATCTAGCTTACCTAGCGAGCACTTGGACTATCTAAGTTACCTAGCAGGCACTTTGACTATCTAGGTTAACTAACGGGCACTTGGACTATGTAGGTTGCCTAGCGGGCACTTGGATTATGTAGGTTCCCTAGCGGGCACTTGGACTATCTAGGTTAACGAAAGGGGACTTGGACTGTCTAGGTTACATAGCGGCACTTGGACTTCTAGGTTAACGAACGGGCACTTGGACTATGTATGTTGCCTAGCGGGCACTTGGACTATCTAGGTTAGCTAACGGGCACTTGGACTATCTAAGTAACCTAGCGAGAACTTGGACAATGAAGGTTACCTAGCAGGCACTTGGACTATCTAGGTTACCCAACGGGCACTTTCACTATCTAGGTTACCTAGCTGGCACTTGGACTATGTAGGTTAACTAGCGGGCACTTGGACGATCTAGGTTGACTAGCGGGCACTTGGACTATATAGGTTACCTAGCGGGCACTTGGACTATCGAGGTTAACGAACGGGCACTTGGACTATGTAGGTTACCTAGCAGGCACTTGGACTATCTAGGTTACCTAGATTGCACTTGGACTATATAGGTTCCCTAGCGGGCACTTGGACTATCTAGGTTAACGAATGGGCACTTGGACTATGCAGGTAACCTAGCGGCACTTGGACCTTCTAGGTTACATAGCGGGCACTTGGTCTTCTAGGTTAACGAACGGGCACTTGGACTATGTATGTTGCCTAGCGGGCATTTGGACTATCTAGGTTAGGTTACGGGCACTTGGACTATCTAGATTACCTAGCGGGAACTTGGACAATGTAGGTTACCTAGCAGGCACTTGGACTATCTAGGTTACCTAACGGGCACTTTCACTATCTAGGTTACCTAGCTGGCACTTGGACTATGTAGGTTACCTAAAGGGCACTTTGACTATCTAGGTTACCTAGCGGGCACTTGGACTATCTAGGTTAACTAACGGGAACTTAGACTATCTAGGTTACCTAGCGGGCACTTGGATTATCTAGGTTACCTAGCGGTTCCCTGGACTATGTAGGTTACCTAGCGGACACTTGGACTATCTAGGTTAACGAACGGGCACTTGGACTATGTAGGTTCCCTAGCGGGCCCTTGGACTATTTGGGTTTCCTGGCGGCCATTTGGACTAGATAGGTTACCTAACGGGCACTTTTACTATCTACGTTAACTAGCAGATCTTGGACTATGTAGGTTAACTAGCGGGCCCTTGGACTATGTAGGTTAACTAGCGGGCACTTGGACTATCTAGGTTTCCTGGCAGGCCCTTGAACTATGTACATACCCTAGCGCGCACTTGGACTATCTAGCTTACCTAGCGGGCACTTGGACTATGTACTTCCCCTAGTGGGGACGTGGACTATCTAGGTTAACTAGCGGGCACTTGGACTATCTAGGTTACCTAGCAGGCACTTGGATTATGAAGGATCCCTAGCGGGCACTTGGACTATCTAGGTTAACTAGCGGGCACTTGGACTATGTAGGTTAACTAGCGGACACTTGCACGATCTAGGTTAACTAGCGGGCCCTTGCACTATGTAGGTTAACTAGCGGGCCCATGGATTATGTAGGTTTACTAGCAGGCACTTGGACTATCTAGGTTAACTAGCGGGCACTTGGACTATGTAGTTTCCCTAGCGGGCATTTGGGCTATTAAGGTTACCAAGCGGGAACTTGGACAATGTAGGTTACCTAGTGGGCACTTGGACTATCTAAGTTACCTAGCAGGCACTTTGATTATCTAGGTTAACTAACGGGCACTTGGACTATGTATGTTGCCTAGCGGGCACTTGGACTATGTAGGTTACCTAGCGGGCACTTGGATTATGTAGGTTCCCTATCGGGCACTTGGACTATGTAGGTTAACTAGCGGGCACTTGGACTGTCTAGGTTACTTAGAGGGCACTTGGATTATCTAGGTTAACGAAAGGGCACTTGGACTATGTAGGTTACCTAGCCGCCACTTGGACTATCTAGGTTCCCTAGCTGGCACTTGGACTATATAGGTCAACTAGCGGGCCCTTATACTACCAAGGTTAGCTAACGGGCACTTAGATTATGTAGTTTAACTAGGGGGCACTTGGAATTTGTAGGTTAACTAGCAGACACTTGCACTATGTAGGTTAACTAGCGGGCCCATGGACTATGTAGGTTTACTAGCGGGCCTTTGGACTATCTAGGTTCTCTCAAGGGCACTTGGGCTATCTTGGTTACCGAACGGGCACTTGAACTATCTAGGTTATCTAGCGGGCACTTGGACTATGTAGGCTAACTAGGGGGCCCTTGTACGATCGAGGTTACCTAGCGGGTACTAGAACTATCTAGGTTAACTAGCGGGCACTTGCACTATCTAAGTTACCTAGCGGGCACTTGGAATAAGTACGTTCCCTAGCGGGAACTTGAACTATGTATGTTCCCTAGCGGGCACTTGGATTATCTATGTTAACTGGCGGGCACTTGGAATATGTAGGTTAACTAGCGGACACTGGCACTATGTCGGTTACCTAGCAGGCACTTGGACTATCTAGGTTAACTAGCGGGCACTTGGACTATATAGGTTAACTAGCGTGCACTTGGACTATGTAGGTTCCTTAGCGGGCACTTGGACAATCTAGGTTGCCTAGCGGGCACTTGTACTATGTAGGTTACCTAGCATGCCCTTGGACTATCTAGGTTACTTAGCGGGCACTTGGTATATAGGTTAACTAGCGGGCATTTGGACTATGTAGGTTAACTAGCGGACACATACACGATCTAGGTTAACTAGCGGGCCCTTGCACTATGTAGGTTAACTAGCGGGCCATGGATTATGTAGGTTTATTAGCAGGCACTTGGACTATCTAGGCAAACTAGCGGGCACTTGGACTATGTAGCTTCCCTAGCGGGCATTTGGACTATCTAAGTTACCTAGCAGGCACTTTGACTATCTAGGTTAACTAACGGGCACTTGGACTATGTAGGTTGCCTAGCGGGCACTTGGACTATGTAGGTTACCTAGCGGGCACTTGGATTATGTAGGTTCCCTATCGGGCACTTGGACTATGTAGGTTAAGTAGCGGGCACTTGGACTGTCTAGGTTACCTAGCGGGCACTTGGATTATCTAGGTTAACGAAAGGGCACTTGGACTATGTAGGTTACCTAGCCGCCATTTGGACTATCGAGGTTAGCTAACTGGCACTTGGACTATCTAGGTTCCCTAGCTGGCACTTGGACTATGTAGGTCAACTAGCGGGCCCTTATACTACCTATGTTAGCTAACGGGCACTTAGATTATGTAGTTTAACTAGGGGGCACTTGGAATTTGTAGGTTAACTAGCGGACACTTGCACTATGTAGGTTAACTAGCGGGCCCATGGACTATGTAGGTTTACTAGCGGGCACTTGGACAATCTAGGTTCCCTAAAGGGCACTTGGATTATCTAGGTTACCGAACGGGCACTTGGACTATCTAGGTTACCTAAAGAGCAGTAGGACTATGTAGGCTAACTAGGGGACCCTTGGACGATCTAGGTTACCTAGCGGGTACTTGAACTATCTAGGTTAACTAGCGGGCACTTGCACTATCTAGGTTACCTAGCGGGCACTTGGACTATCTATGTTAACTAGCGGGCACTTGGAATATGTAGGTTAACTAGCGGACACTTGGATTACCTATGTTAACTGGCGGGCACTTGGAATATGAAGGTTAACTAGCGGACACTTGCACTATGTCGGTTACCTAGCAGGCATTTGGACTATCTAGGTTAACTAGCAGGCACTTGGACTATATAGGTTAACTAGCGTGCACTTGGACTATGTAGGTTCCTTAGCGGGCACTTGGACAATCTAGGTAACCTAGCGGACACTTGTACTATGTAGGTTAACTAGCGTGCCCTTGGACTATCTAGGTTACATAGCGGACACTTGGTATATAGGTTAACTAGCGGGCATTTGGACTATATAGGTTAACTAGCGGACACTTACACGATCTAGGTTAACTAGCGGGCCCTTGCACTATGTAGGTTAACTAGCGGGCCATGGATTATGTAGGTTTACTAGCAGGCACTTGGACTATCTAGGCAAACTAGCGGGCACATGGACTATGTAGCTTCCCTAGCGGGCATTTGGACTATCTAGGTTACCTAGCGGGCACTTGGACTATCTAGCTTACCTAGCGAGCACTTGGACTATCTACGTTACCTAGCATGCACTTTGACTATCTAGGTTAACTAACGGGCACTTGGACTATGTAGGTTGCCTAGCGGGCACTTGGATTATGTAGGTTCCCTAGCGGGCACTTGGACTATCGAGGTTAACGAACGGGCACCTGGACTGTCTAGGTTACATAGCGGCACTTGGACTTCTAGGTTAACGAATGGGCACTTGGACTATGTATGTTGCCTAGCGGGCACTTGGACTATCTAGCTTACCTAGCGAGCACTTGGACTATCTTAGTTACCTAGCAGGCACTTTGACTATCTAGGTTAACTAACGGGCACTTGGACTATGTAGGTTGCCTAGCGGGCACTTGGACTATCTAGGTTAACGAACGGGCACCTGGACTGTCTAGGTTACATAGTGGCACTTGGACTTCTAGGTTAACGAACGGGCACTTGGACTATGTATGTTGCCTAGCGGGCACTTGGACTATCTAGGTTAGCTAACGGGCACTTGGACTATCTAAGTAACCTAGCGGGAACTTGGACAATGTAGGTTACCTAGCAGGCACTTGGACTATCTAGGTTACCTAACGGGCACTTGGACTATCTAGGTTACCTAGCTGGCACTTGGACTATGTAGGTTAACTAGCGGACAATTGGACGATCTAGGTTAACTAGCGGACACTTGCACAATGTACCTTCCCTAGGGGGCACTTGGACTATCTATGTTAACTAGCGGGCACTTGGACTATGTAGGTTACCTAGCAGACACTTGCACTATGTAGGTTACCTAGCGGGCACTTGGACTATGTAGGTTAACTAGCAGGCACTTGGACGATCTAGGTTAAATAACGGGCACTTGGACTATCAAAGATAACAAGCGAGCCCTTGGACTATCTACGTTACCTAGATAGCACTTGGACTATATAGGTTCCCTCGCGGGCACTTGGACTATCTAGGTTAACGAACGGGCACTTGGACTATGCAGGTAACCTAGCGGGCACTTGGACTGTCTAGGTTACATAGCGGGCACTTGTACTTCTATGTTAACGAACGGGCACTTGGAATATGTATGTTGCCTAGCGGGCACTTGGACAAACTCGGTTAGGTAACGGGCACTTGGACTATCTAGGTTACCTAGCGGGAACTTGGACAATGTACGTTACCTAGCAGGCACTTGGACTATCTAGGTTAACTAGCGGGCATTGGACTATCTAGGTTACCTAGCGGGAACTTGGACTATCTAGGTTACCTAGCGGGCCCTTGGACTATGTAGGTTACCCAGCGGGCACTTGGACTATCTAGGTTAACGAACGGGCACTTGGACTATGTAGGTAACTTAACGGGCACTTGGACTGTCTAGGTTACCTAGCGGGCACTTTGACTATCTAGGTAACTAGCAGACCTTGGACTATGTAGGTTAACTAGCGGGCCCTTGGACTATGTAGGTTAACTAGCGGGCTCTTGGACTATCTAGGTTTCCTAGCAGGCACTTGGATTATGTACATATCATAGCGCGCACTTGGACTATCTAGGTTACCTAGCGGGCACTTGGATTATGTACGTTCCCTAGCGGGCACTTGAACTATCTATGTTAACTAGCGGGCACTTGGAATATGTAGGTTAACTAGCGGACACTTGCACTATGTAGGTTACCTAGCAGGCACTTGGACTATCTAGGTTAACTAGCGGGCACTTGGACTATCTAGGTTAACTAGCGTGCACTTGGACTATGTAGGTTCCCTAGTGGGCACTTTGACTCTGTATGTTCCCTACGGACACTTGAACTAGGTAAGTTAACTACCGGACACTTGGACTATGTAGGTTAAATAGCGGACCCTTGGACTATCTAGGTTACCTAGCGGCCACTTGGACTATGTAGGTTAACTACCGGGCACTTGCACTATCTAGGTTTCCGAACGGCTATTTGGACTATGTAGGTAACCTAGCGGGCACTTGGAGAGTCTAGGTTACCTAGCGGGCACTTGGACTTCTGGGTTAACTAACGGGCACTTGGACTATGTATGTTGCATAGCATGCAATTGGATTATCTAGGTTAGGTAACGGGCACTTGAACTATCTAGGATTCATAGAGGGCACTTGGACAATCTAGGTTAACTAGAGGGCACTTGGACTATCTAGGTTAACTAGCATGCACTTGGACTATCTAGGTTTCTTAGCGGGTACTTGGACTATGTAGGTTAACTAGCGGGCCCTTGGACTATGTAGATTAACTAGCGGCACTTGGACTATCTACGTTAACTAGCGGGCCCTTGCACTATGTAGATTCCCTAGCGGGCATTTGGACTATACAGATAACCTAGCGGGCATTTTGACTTTGTAGGTTACCTAGCGGCACATGGACTATCTAGGTTACCTAGCTGGCACTTGAACTATCTACGTTATAGCGAGTTCTTGGAGTATGTAGGTTACCTAACTGGCTGTCGGACTATCTAGGTTACCTAGCGGGCACTTGGACTATCTAGGTTAACTAACGGGCACTTCGATTGTGTAGGTCCCCTAGCGGGCCCTTGGACTATGTAAGTTCCCTACGAGTCACTTGGACTATGTAGGTTCCCTAGCGGGTATTTGGACTATATAGGTTACCTAGCGGGCACTTGGACTATGTAGGTTACCTAGCGGCCACTTGGACTATCTAGGTTAACGAACGGGCACTTAGACTATGTAGGTAACCTAGCGGGCACTTGGACAGTCTAGGTTACCTAGCTGGCACTTAGACTATGTAGGTCAAGTAGCGGGCCCTTGGACTATCAAGGTTAGCTAACGGGCACTTAGATTATGTAGGTTACCTAGCGGGCACTTGGAGTATGTAGGCTAACTAGGGGCCCCTTGGACGATCTAGGTTACCTAGCGGGTACTTGAACTATCTAGGCTAACTAGCGGGCACTTGCACTATCTAGGTTACCTAGTGGGCACTTGGACTATGTAAGTTCCCTAGCGGGCACTTGGACTGTCTATTTTAACTAGCGGGCACTTGGACTATCTAGGTTAACTAGCGTGCACTTGGACTATGTAGGTTCCCTAGCGGGCACTTGGACTATGTAGGATCCCTATTGGACATTTGGACTACTTTGGTTACCTAGCGGGCACAGGGACTATCTAGGTTAACTAGCGGGCACTTGGACTATCTAGGTCAACTAGCGGGCCCTTGTACTTTGTAGGTTAACTAGCGAGCACTAGGACTATCTAGGTTAACTAGCGGACCTTGGACTATGTGGGTTAACTAGCGGGCCCTTGGGCTATGTAGGTTAACTAGCGGGCACTTGGACGATCTAGGTTAACTAGAGGGCACTTGGACTATATAGGTTACCTTGCGGGCATTTGGACCATGTAGGTTCCCAGGCGGGCATTTGGACTATATAGACAACCTAGCGGGCACTTAGAATTTGTAGGTTACCTAGTGGGCACTTGGACTATCTAGGTTACCTAGCTGGCACTTGAATTATCTACGTTGCCTAGCGGGTTCTTGGAGTATGTAGGTTACCTAGAGGGCTGTTGGACTATCTAGGTTACCTAGCGGGCCCTTGGACTATGTGAGTTAACTAGAGGGCATTTGGACTATGAAGGTTACCTAGCGGGCACTTGGACTATGTAGGTTCCTTATCGGGCACTTGGAGAATGTAGGTTAACTAGGGGGCACTAGGACTATGTAGGTTACCTAGAGGGCCCTTGGACTATCTAGATTACCTAGCGGGCATTTGGATTATGTAGGCTCCCTAGCGGGCATTTGGACTATATAGATTCCTTAGCGGGCACTTAGACTGTGTAGGTTACCTAGCGGGCACTTGGACTACTTTGGTTACCTAGCGGGCACTTGGACTATCTAGGTTACCTAGCGGGCCCTTGGACTATGTAGGTTACCAGCGGGCACTTGGATAATCTAGGTTAACGAACGTGCACTTGGACTATGTAGGTAACCTAGCGGGCACTTGGACTGTCTAGGTTACCTAGCGGGCACTTGGACTTTCTAGGTTAACGAACGGGCACTTGGACTATGTAGGTTAACTAGCGGACACTTCGACTATCTAGGTTAGCTAACGTGCATTTGGACTATCTAGGTTACCTTGCGGGCACTTGGACTATGTAGGTTCCCTAGCGGGCACGTGGACTATTTAGGTTACCTAGTAGGCACTTTGACTATCTAGGTTAACTAACGGGTACTTGGACTATGTAGGTTGCCTAGCGAGCACTTGGACTATGTAGGTTCCCTAGGGGGAACTTGGACTATGTAGGTTCCCTATCGGGTACTTGGACTGTCTAGGTTAACTAGTGGGCAATTGGACTGTCTAGGTTACCTAGTGGGCACTTGGACTATGTACGTTCCCTAGCGGGCACATGGGCTATCTACGTTACCTAGCGGGCACTTGGACTATGTAGGTTAACGAACGGGCACTTGGACTATGTAGTTTACCTAGCAGGCACTTGGACTATGTAGGTTAACTAACGGGCACTTGGACTATCTAGGTAACCTACCGGCACTTGGACTATCTAGGTTAACTAGCGGGCGCTTGGACCATGTAGGTTCCCTAGCGGGCATTTGGACACTATAGGTTACCTAGCGGGCACTTGGACTATCTAGGTTAACTAGCGGGCACTTGGACTATGTATGTTCCAGAGCGGACAATTGGACTATGTAGGTTCCCTAGTGGGCACTTGGACTATCTAGATTCCCTAAAGGGCACTTGGACTATCTAGGTTACCGAACGGGCACTTGGACTATCTAGGTTACCTAGCGGGAACTTGGAATATATAGGTTAACTAGCGGACAATTGGACGATCTAGGTTAACTAGCGGACACTTGCACTATGTAGGTTACCTAGCGGGCACTTGGACTATCTAGGTTAACTAGCGGGCACTTTGACTATGTAGGTTAACTAGCGGACACTTGCACTATGTAGGTTACCTAGCGGGCACTTGGACGATCTAGGTTACCTAGCAGGCACTTGGACTATGTAGGTTAACTAGCGGGCACTTGGACGATCTAGGTTAACTAACGGGCACTTGGACTATCTAGGTTACTTACCGGCACTTGGACTATCTAGGTTAACTAGCGGGCACTTGGTCTATGTAGGTTATATAGCAGACACTTGCACTATGTAGGTTACCTAGCGGGCACTTGGACTATGTAGGTTAACTAGCGGGCACTTGGACTATCTAGGTTAACTAGCGGGCACTTTGACTATGTAGGTTAACTAGCGGACAATTGCACTATGTAGGTTACCTAGCGGGCACTTGGATTATGTAGGTTAACTAGCATGCCCTTGGACTATCTAGGTTACCTAGCAGGCACTTGGACTATGTAGGTTACCTAGCAGACACTTGCACTATGTAGTTTACCTAGCGGGCACTTGGACTATGTAGGTTAACTAGCGGGCACTTGGACGATTTGGGTTAACTAACGGGCACTTGGACTATCAAATTAACAAGCGAGCCCTTGGACTATCTAGGTTAACTAGCGGGCCCTTGGACTATCTAGGTTACCTAGATATCACTTGGACTATATAGGTTCCCTCGCGGGCACTTGGACTATCTAGGTTAACGAACGGGCACTTGGACTATGCAGGTAACCTAGCGGGCACTTGGACTGTCTAGGTTACATAGCGGGCACTTGTACTTCTATGTTAACGAACGGGCACTTGGACAAACTAGGTTAGGTAACGGGCACTTGGACTATCTAGGTTACCTAGCGGGAACTTGGACAATGTACGTTACCTAGCAGGCACTTGGACTATCTAGGTTAACTAGCGGGCATTGGACTATCTAGGTTACCTAGCGGGCCCTTGGACTATGTAGGTTACCCAGCGGGCACTTGGACTATCTAGGTTAACGAACGGGCACTTGGACTATGTAGGTAACCTAACGGGCACTTGGACTGTCTAGGTTACCTAGCGGGCACTTTGTCTATCTAGGTTAACTAGCAGACCTTGGACTATGTAGGTTAACTAGCGGGCCCTTGGACTATGTAGGTTAACTAGCGGGCTCTTGGACTATCTAGGTTTCCTAGCAGGCACTTGGACTATGTACATACCATAGCGCGCACTTGGACTATCTAGGTTACCTAGCGGGCACTTGGATTATGTCCGTTCCCTAGCGGGCACTTGGACTATGTAGGTTACCTAGCAGACACTTGCACTATGTAGGTTACCTACCAGGCACTTGGACTATCTAGGTTAACTAGCGGGCACTTGGACTATCTAGGTTAACTAGCGTGCACTTGGACTATGTAGGTTCCCTAGTGGGCACTTTGACTCTGTATGTTCCCTACGGACACTTGAACTAGGTAAGTTAACAACAGGGCACTTGGACTATGTAGGTTAAATTGCGGGCCCTTGGACTATCTAGGTTACCTAGCGGGCACTTGGACTATGTAGGTTAACTACCGGGCACTTGCACTATCTAGGTTTCCGAAAGGGCATTTGGACTATGTAGGTAACCTAGCGGGCACTTGGAGAGTCTAGGTTACCTAGCGGCACTTGGACTTCTCGGTTAACGAACGGGCAATTGGACTATGTATGTTGCATAGCAGGCAATTGGACTCTCTAGGTTAGGTAACGGGCACTTGAACTATCTAGGTTTCTTAGCGGGCACTTGGACGATCTAGGTTAACTAGAGGGCACTTGGACTATCTAGGTTAACTAGCGTGCTCTTGGACTATCTAGGTTTCTTAGCGGGTACTTGGACAATGTAGTTTAACTAGCGGACCCTTGGATTATGTAGATTAACTAGCGACACTTGGACTATCTACATTAACTAGCGGGCCCTTGGACTATGTAGATTCCCTAGCGGGCATTTGGATTATATAGATAACCTAGCGGGCATTTTGACTTTGTAGGTTACCTAGCGGCACATGGACTATCTAGGTTACCTAGCTGGCACTTGAACTATCTACGTTATAGCGGGTTCTTAGAGTATGTAGGTTACCTAGCGGGCTGTTGGACAATCTAGGTTACCTAGCGGGCACTTGGACTATCTAGGTTAACTAACGGGCACTTGGACTATGTAGGTTGCCTAGCGAGCACTTGGACTATGTAGGTTCCCTAGGGGGAACTTGGACTATGTAGGTTCCCTATCGGGTACTTGGACTGTCTAGGTTAACTAGTGGGCAATTGGACTGTCTAGGTTACCTAGTGGGCACTTGGAATATGTACGTTCCCTAGCGGGCACATGGGCTATCTACGTTACCTAGCGGGCACTTGGACTATGTAGGTTAACGAACGGGCACTTGGACTATGTAGTTTACCTAGCAGGCACTTGGATTATGTAGTTTAACTAGCGGGCACTTGGACTATCTAGGTTACCTACGGGCACTTGGACTATCTAGGTTAACTAGAGGGCACTTGGACTATCTAGGTTAACTAGCGGGCGCTTGGACCATGTAGGTTCCCTAGCGGGCATTTGGACACTATAGGTTACCTAGCGGGCACTTGGACTATCTAGGTTAACTAGCGGGCACTTGGACTATGTATGTTCCAGAGCGGACAATTGGACTATGTAGGTTCCCTAGTGGGCACTTGGACTATCTAGATTCCCTAAAGGGCACTTGGACTATCTAGGTTACCGAACGGGCACTTGGACTATCTAGGTTACCTAGCGGGAATTGGACTATGTAGGTTAACTAGCGGACAATTGGACGATCTAGGTTAACTAGCGGACACTTGCACTATGTAGGTTACCTAGCGGGCACTTGGACTATCTAGGTTAACTAGCGGGCACTTTGACTATGTAGCTTAACTAGCGCACACTTGCACTATGTAGGTTACCTAGTGGGCACTTGGATTATGTAGGTTAACTAGCAGGCCCTTGGACTATCTAGGTTACCTAGCAGGCACTTGGACTATGTAGGTTACCTAGCAGACACTTGCACTATGTGGGTTACCTAGCGGGCACTTGGACTATGTAGGTTAACTAGCGGGCACTTGGACGATCTAGGTTAACTAACGGGCACTTGGACTATCAAAGTTAACAAGCGAGCCCTTGGACTATCTAGGTTAACTAGCGGGCCCTTGGACTATCTAGGTTACCTAGATAGCACTTGGACTATATAGGTTCCCTCGCGGGCACTTGGACTATCTAGGTTAACGAACGGGCACTTGGACTATGCAGGTAACCTAGCGGGCACTTGGACTGTCTAGGTTACATAGCGGGCACTTGTACTTCTATGTTAACGAACGGGCACTTGGAATATGTATGTTGCCTAGCGGGCACTTGGACAAACTAGGTTAGGTAACGGGCATTTGGACTATCTAGGTTACCTAGCGGGAACTTGGACAATGTACGTTACCTAGCAGGCACTTGGACTATCTAGGTAAACTAGCGGGCATTGCACTATCTAGGTTACCTAGCGGGAACTTGGACTATCTAGGTTACCTAGCGGGCCCTTGGACTAAGTAGGTTACCCAGCGGGCACTTGGACTATCTAGGTTAACGAACGGGCACTTGGACTATTTAGGTAACCTAACGGGCACTTGGACTATCTAGCTTACCTAGCGGGCACTTTGACTATCTAGGTAACTAGCAGACCTTGGACTATGAAGGTTAACTAGCGGGCCCTTGGACTATGTAGGTTAACTAGCGGGCTGTTGGACTATCTAGGTTTCCTAGCAGGCACTTGGACTATGTACATATCATAGCGCGCACTTGGACTATCTAGGTTACCTAGCGGGCACTTGGATTATGTACGTTCCCTAGCGGGCACTTGGACTATCTATGTTAACTAGCGGGCGCTTGGAATATGTAGGTTACCTAGCAGACACTTGTACTATATAGGTTTCCTAGCGGGCACTTGGACTATGTAGGTTAACTAGCGAGCACTTGGACTCTAGGTTACCTAGCGGGCACTTGGACTATCTAGGTTACCTAGCGGGCCCTTGGACTATGTAGGTTTCCTAGCGGGCACTTGGACTATCTAGGTTAACGAACGGGCACTTGGACTACGTAGGTAACCTAGCGGGCACTTGGACAGTCTAGGTTACCTAGTGGGCACTTGGACTATCTAGGTTAACGAACGGGCAATTGGACAATGTAGGTAACCTAGCGGACACTTGGACATCTAGGTTACCTAGCGGGCAATTGGACTATCTAGGTTAACGAACGGGCACTTGGACTATCTAGGTTAACTAGCGGGCGCTTGGACCATGTAGGTTCCCTAGCGGGCATTTGGACTATATAGGTTACCTAGCGGGCACTTGGACTATGTATGTTCCAGAGCGGACAATTGGACTATGTAGATTCCCTAGTGGGCACTTGGACTATCTAGATTCCCTAAAGGGCACTTGGACTATCTAGGTTACCGAGCGGGCACTTGGACTATCTAGGTTACCTAGCGGGAACTTGGAATATGTAGGTTAACTAGCGGACAATTGGACGATCTAGGTTAACTAGCGGACACTTGCACTATGTAGGTTACCTAGCAGGCACTTTGACTATGTAGGTTAACTAGCGGACACTTGCACTATGTAGGTTACCTAGCGGGCACTTGGATTATGTAGGTTAACTAGCAGGCCCTTGGACTATCTAGGTTACCTAGCAGGCACTTGGACTATGTAGGTTAACTAGCGGGCACTTGGACTATCTAGGTTACCTAGCAGGCACTTTGACTATGTAGGTTAACTAGCGGACACTTGCACTATGTAGGTTACCTAGCGGGCACTTGGATTATGTAGGTTAACTAGCAGGCCCTTGGACTATCTAGGTTACCTAGCAGGCACTTGGACTATGTACGTTAACTAGCGGGCACTTGAACTCTCTAGGTTACCTAGCGGGCACTTGGACTATGTACCTTCCCTAGCGGGCACTTGGACTATCTATGTTAACTAGCGGGCAGTTGGACTATGTAGGTTATATAGCAGACACTTGCACTATGTAGGTTACGTAGCGGGCACTTGGACTATGTAGGTTAACTAGCGGGCACTTGGACGATCTAGGTTAACTAACGGGCACTTGGACTATCTAGGTTACCTACCGGCACTTGCACTATCTAGGTTAACTAGCGGGCACTTGGAATATCTATGTTAACTAGCGGGCGCTTGGACCATGTAGGTTCCCTAGCGGGCATTTGGACTATATAGGTTAACTAGCGGGCACTTGGACTATCTAGGTTAACTAGCGGGCACTTGGACTATGTATGTTCCAGAGCGGACAATTGGACTATGTAGGTTCCCTAGTGGGCACTTGGACTATCTAGATTCCCTAAAGGGCACTTGGACTATCTAGGTTACCGAACGGGCACTTGGACTATCTAGGTTACCTAGCGGGAACTTGGAATATATAGGTTAACTAGCGGACAATTGGATGATCTAGGTTAACTAGCAGACACTTGCACTATGTAGGTTACCTAGCGGGCACTTGGACTATCTAGGTTAACTAGCGGGCACTTTGACTATGTAGGTTACCTAGCGGGCACTTGGATTATGTAGGTTAACTAGCAGGCCCTTGGACTATCTAGGTTAAATAGCAGGCACTTGGACTATGTAGGTTAACTAGCGGGCACTTGAACTCTCTAGGTTACCTAGCGGGCACTTGCACTATGAAGGACCGGAAAAGCACACGGTCCAAGTTCCCAAAACCACATAGGTGGAGGCCATCCCTCCCCATCACCCTCCCCCACCCTTCCCCCACCCCTCCCCTCCCCCACCCCTCCCCTCCCCCACCCCTCCCCTCCCCTCCTCTCCCCTCCCCTCCTCTCCCCTCCCCTCCCCTCCCGATCTCTCTCCCCTAATCGGCTTTATCCCATTTTGCAGGAGAACTCTGAGAGTGGGAGAGCTGGCTTCAAACCCTTTCTTTCAACCCCCGCCCTATAAGGTTTCTAGGGTCTAGAAATAGAAAACTTCTAACAGGCCCTTATTGAGTCACTCCCTCCCCCACCGGACCCCCAACCTCACCCCCACCCCTAACAAGCAGCCCCACACACACACTAGTACTGGTATGACTTCCATACTCATCAGCCCACCTGTAATGCTTGCCAACAACTTTTCCAGGTGCTGTTCACAACGGAGGAGGGTAGCCCTTCCAGACAGAGGCCCAGTAAGCAGTCAGTGAACCTGATGGTCAGCGAGCGGGCACTCCCCACTTGAGAGAAACTCTTTTGGCCACTACACCAACAATGTGGGATCTCAATTCCTAGCAAGGCCCAAAGGGCTTTACCAGGTATCACCCATTGCTCTTACATGACCCTCTGCGGAAGAGCTAGGAAACCTATGAATTTATCATCTAAGGTCAGTGAGAATTTTCAGGTTCCTATAAGAGAATGTCCGCCTGCCTTTCTAGAGTGGCTGATGTAAGCCTACGGGCTTTATACCCCTAACGGCCCGGAGGCACTGAGAACAGGAGGGCAATAAGTATTGCCTTTATTACTCAGTCAGTCTGCCTCAGACATGACAACGAAATGGGAAGGGTTTGAAGGGAAAATCTTAGCGATTTGGTACAAGTGGCTCATTGAGTGTATAACAACAGAGATGACCCTAGCACGACAGAGACAAAGAAGCTAGCTAAAATAATCGTAATTGCCATGAGATACCCCAGAGACTCAGGAAAGGAGAGCATGGCTCACTCACGGAGAGACTAACCTGTGGGCACCGCCAAGCCATGGGGAAGGACCAATGTGCCTACTGCAGGAAAGAAGGACACTGGAAAAATCAGTGCCTTGAAAACCCCAGGAGAGGTGCACGACCCTCCACTAGAGTGGATAGGCCTCATCTGCACGTAGAAAGACCCAAGCAAGAGACAATAATGCTTGAAGAAGCTCAATGAAGGGGTCAGGGCTCTGTTTCACTTCGCCGCCAAAAGCCCAGGCTAACTCTCCAAGTAGGAGGCCAGGCAGTAAATTTCTTGGTGGACACAGGGGCCACCTTCTCAGGTTCAGAAAGGAATATGGGCACATTTTCAAGAAGAAAGATGTGAATTACTGTGAGCCCATGATTCCTTCCACAGATAACTCACACCAGAAGGTTTGCATGGAGGGTAGGTGGGTTTCCCAAGACAACAAGATAACAAATATCTATCAGCCCTTTGGCCCAGTTAGCCACCTGGTTATGATATCACTGGCTTCTGGCTCAGCTGCTGAGCCAGTGAAGCAGTTATAGCAGGAGAAGACTAGGTGGCCGGTGGCCATCAACGGAAGGACCAAATCTCCACAGTGGGCTTCCTGTTTCAATATGGAGCCACGTATGTTACCTGCTGGACACCATCTCTATCCTGAGCTCATAATTGCCATCCCAGGTCTAGAATGCGGCGCGCAGGTACACACTATATGAAACAGTCTCTGATTAACTCCTCTGGATAACTTGCTGACATGGGAGTCTGGATAATCCTGTACATTTACTTTGCAGATTAGAAAACTCACTCAAAAACACACGGGAGTTCACCCAGAGACACACAACTGGTTAACAACAAAGTCATATTCAAACCAGCGTCTGGACCAAGAGCACGGTGCCCCACAGAACTGTGCCCATCGAGCAGTCAATATCTCCTGGACTCTCAAAAGATCTGAGCTGACACCCACCCCACCCCCCACACATCCTTGCAGCCCCAAAAGATTGTATTTCACAGGATGGCACCGGATCTGCAGCTCGCGGAGAGGGACATATCTGATCAGAGAACACAGGGCAGAACAAGGGGGAGGAGGGAAGAATGGAGCACACCCTGGCCCAATACACCTTGAGGATGATGTTCCCAATCAGAGAAGCCAATCCACAGAGAAGACCACATGGGCAGCCCCACGATGAGAAACGTCCCTCAAAGACCCATAGCCTTAGAGGGGACAACACTGGACACACAGTGTGGGAACTGCGCCCGAACTGATCCTGCCACTTCGAGGCATGACACTAAGAGAGTGCAGCGGAAGAGAAAGAAAATGGAGCATCAAAGTCCCCGGGGAATGCCAAAGGTGGACTTTGTGGTCAGGGTTCGGTGCCCCCACAGACTGGACTGGAAAACACTCCTAAAGTTCACCACACAGTCCTTGTACTTTTCTTTCTGGTTAGTGTTGTTTTCTTTTAGTGTCATTGGATTTGGGTTGGGTTTTGTTTTCATTTTTGTTTGTTTTTCTTTTTGCTGCTTGGTTTAGCTCAGTCTTGTTTTGTGCATGTTATTACCTTTACAGGTCTGTCTAATTAAGAGAGGCTGGATGAAGAATCTGGAGGAGTAAACATGTGACCGGCCCTTTCCATTGGGCATGGGAGTGAGGAGGGTGGGGGGAAAGGAAGTGGTGTAAAGAAACCCAGAGACAAGGGTACAACAAGTGATGGAAAACGGTAGTGAGGGGGATGTAGGAGGCCTGGTAGGGCGTGATCAAAGGTAATGTAACCAAGAGGAATTACTGAAACCCAAAGGAAGACTGAGCATGTCAGTGGGCACAAGAGGAAAATCAAAGGGTATAGAAGAGTGAGCTGGGAAGCAAGGGCCAGTTATAGACGTCTAAAAAAAGGCATGTACATATGTACATATATTTACAAAGGGGCATGGGGAAATAGATCTATGTCCATATGTTTATAGATTTAGTATTGAGGTAGCAGATGGACATAGGGCCTCCACTCAAGGAATCCCTCATTGCAAGAACACTGTTTTATAAAATTGGCATTCTAAGATGCTCACCTTTCCTACACAATCACTGACCACAGAGCGGCTGCATAAGCAAATGTGGTGAAGAAATCCGATGGTGTCCAGCTACCTAAAGATATAGCGTGTGGGGTCTTAAAGGCTTGAGGGTAAAGAAACAGCCATCTGGCTCTGAAGCAACAGAGCCCACATGGAGAAAGCATACCAGCCTGTGTGATCACAAAGTTTTAAAGGGATAAGGCAACAGGCATCATGAGAACAAAAAAATCTTATCATGGAGAATGAGAGGGGACTGCCGGGTATAGACCCAAAACCTGTTTGCAGTGCACTGGACATCCCCTTACAGAAGGATCTCAGAGTGGAGATTAAAGAATACAGGGTATGAGACAGCAAAGATGAAACACAACTTTCCTCTAGTTCTTAATGCTTCCTCTTGCCCCACTATCATGATCCCAGTTCTACCATACTAATCTGGCCAAACTAGAGAAGGTATTCTAGTACCGATAGGAATTTCAAACACGGGGAATCCAGAGTGGATGGGCCCTTTACCAGTGTTATGAGTGGAGATACTGGGAGGGTGGAGGAAGGGCAGGATGGAAAGTGGGAACCGATTACAAGGATCTTCATTGACCTCAAAAGAAAGGTGGGTGAAAATATGACAAAAGAATTAGTACATTTCCAAGGATTGATGAGGGATGGGTGGCGGGCATTGAGGGGGGAAAAATGAGGAGCTGAGGCCAGGGGCTTGGGTGGAGAGTGGATATTTTGTGAATAAGGAGGGCAATTAATGTACAGATGTGCTTCAAACAGATGATGTATTTATGGACTGCGGTTAGTGTTGTAGGAGCCACTAATGAAAAGATCATAAAAGAAACAAAAATAATCTTGGCAGAGGGCTCATGCAAGGATGATCTCAGGCTGGATGAGACCAGTCAAAACAGCTACTGGAGTGGCCTCACCCTGTGTCTATTACTGAGTCAGCCATGATGCTTAGGACCCACAGCCCCAGCAGCTGGCCAGAGAGGGAGGTGGATCTCTGAGGCCATTCCACAGGGGGAATGGTCTTCTGTCCTGCAGGGCCCACCCTCCTTTGTAAGCGTGCTGCCTGGGGCAAGGCTTTCATGGAGTCCACACCATGGGAGCTCTACTACTCATGGGGGATTGGCAGGAAGCCTCTGCTCATGTGCATACACCACCACCTAGCTGGAGGATCTCCGTGAACAAAGCCCGAGGCAGACAACAAGCCCACTAACTGATGCTGTAAGAGATACAATCAGCATCCAGAAACCTGCAACTGGGAGTAAGAGGCAGCATACCTTGGTCCCAGCCCCTCCCACTCTAATCTACAAGGAGTGACATTGCAAAGCAGAGGGTTTTCATAAAGCACTTCCAGGACAGTGGAATGAGCAGCCTCGTTTGTGGACATGGATACTCTGTGATCCAGACGTACTACCTCCTCCCTTCCAGTCAGCTGAGACAAAAACCCTTGCAAGCAGAAAGCCATGCATCTGAACAGTATCCACCAGCCACTCATGTGCAGCCCAGCTGCCTCCAAAGAGCCTTCCTGAGTGTGAGAGAAATCATGCAGAAGCCTGGTCTGCACTCAAGAGAGTTTTATGAGCGTTAGGGAGGCGTGGTGGGCAAGTCTGGCCGACCCCAGTGGCTGAATTGAATTAACATGGCCTAGATTGGTCAATCCAGGTACAGGAACCACCCAGGTGACCTCCCCTTCATGGCCAGAAATCTGGACCTCTGAGCATGCACAGGGTGCCTCTCCTAACTGGGCTCTTATCTTGGCCCTATGGGCATGCATAACGGATGCCCCAGTCCCTAGCATAGCTACCTAACATTTGCCCCCCTGAAGAGATATGGACCCAAATCTTTGGGGTACTGGGCGACGACATCTCTAGCTACTTCCTGCTGGCAGAAGGGGCGAGGTGGGGCTTTGGGTCCATACCCTTCCTACACTGCTGGGAGGGGTTGTCCATTGAGGGCAACTTTATCCAGGATGGATAAGGTTGAGGTGGTCCAGGAGATGGTAGTCGTGGACCTGGCACACTTGGTTCAGAAGCTTTAATCACCCGATAACTTCTGAGAAAAACAAACGGTCTAAAAGGTGAACAGTTTGACTACGACAAGGCTAAGCTTGTGAGGTGGCAGTGGCCTTGAAATTAGGTGAGTGTCACAGGAAACAAAAATAATCTTAGGATTAATTACCAGACATGTGTGTTTGTTCATTGGAAGTACAGGAAGAGGGATAAAAGCATTCACACTTTCCCCTAGGAGGGCACAGGTTTGGGCACTACTAGGTGCAGTCGGATCACTGATTCATTTATGATGCTAAGGTCTTGGACACGCTGATCAGACCCATCCTTCTTTTTAACCCTATAACGCTTCAATTTTAATTTTGGGAAAAAATTTTCTTTTTGTTGTGGACTTTCATAGTTATAAATATATATATATATATGTATTAATATATACATTTTTTAATGTTATGAAAACATCATGCTTCGCGTTATAGAGTTCAATGGAAATAATGGGCTAGTGCAGGACGAGTCAAAAGTGACCAAAATAGAGTAACTGCCTAAGTCATTTTGAATTTTCTTGGGTTCAATTGGAGTAAAGGCTTGTAAATTACCCGGGGTCCAAATTCCCATGGTGCCTCCTACAACGGGTAGAATGTTCAGGGATGTTTCAGGGCTGGGAGATTAATAACCCCTAAGTCCAGGATACCTTAGGGCAGGGGTCCTGAAACTGTTTACCCAGGGGGCCAGTTCACTATCCCTCAGGCCTTTTGAAGGAAAGACTATAGTTTAAAAAAACAAATATTACGAACAAATTCATGTGCACACTGCACATATTGATTTGAAGTTCAAAAAAATAAATAAATAAATGGGGCACATACACCCGGCAGAAAGGATCAACGTCCTCGGCTGTCTGCATGTGGCCCACAGGTTGTAGTTTGAGGACCCCTGCTCTCGGCATTCACCAAGAGGATGTGGTTTCAACCCAAAAGCTTGGAGACTCTACAATTTGTTTAAAAGTGATGGGGCAGAAGGAGTCCCTGATTGACCCACGCAAGACTAGTTTTCCCATCCCCTATTACTAAGAGTTCATAGTTATGGTTAAAGGGAACCAGGATATCCCGATCTGATCCCGTTACTTCAAGTGTGGGCTGACATTGCCACTAAGAAGCCTGCAAATATAAAAGACTTACTCCCTCCCGCAAAGAAAGGGCCCTTGTTTCGAAGGTTACAGGAAACATGGAAGGACCGGAAAAACAAACGGTCCAAGTTCCCAAAACCACATAGGTGGAGGCCTTCCCTCCCCATCAACCCACCCCTCCCCATCACCCCACCCCTCCCCATCACCCCTCCCCTCCCCATCACCCCTCCCCTCCCCATCACCCCTCCCCTCCCCATCACCCCTCCCCATCACCCCTCCCCTCCCCATCACCCCTCCCCTCCCCTCCCCTCCCGATCTCTCTCCCCTAATCGGCTTTATCCCATTTTGCAGGAGAACTCTGAGAGTGGGAGAGCTGGCTTCAAACCCTTTCTTTCAACCCCCGCCCTATAAGGTTTCTAGGGTCCAGAAATAGAAAACTTCTAACAGGCCCTTATTGAGTCACTCCCTCCCCCACCGGCCCCCCAACCTCACCCCCACCCCTAACAAGCAGCCCCACACACACACTAGTACTGGTATGACTTCCATACTCATCAGCCCACCTGTAATGCTTGCCAACAACTTTTCCAGGTGCTGTTCACAACGGAGGAGGGTAGCCCTTCCAGACAGAGGCCCAGTAAGCAGTCAGTGAACCTGATGGTCAGCGAGCGGGCACTCCCCACTTGAGAGAAACTCTTTTGGCCACTACACCAACAATGTGGGATCTCAATTCCTAGCAAGGCCCAAAGGGCTTTACCAGGTATCACCCATTGCTCTTACATGACCCTCTGCGGAAGAGCTAGGAAACCTATGAATTTATCATCTAAGGTCAGTGAGAATTTTCAGGTTCCTATAAGAGAATGTCCGCCTGCCTTTCTAGAGTGGCTGATGTAAGCCTACGGGCTTTATACCCCTAACGGCCCGGAGGCACTGAGAACAGGAGGGCAATAAGTATTGCCTTTATTACTCAGTCAGTCTGCCTCAGACATGACAACGAAATGGGAAGGGTTTGAAGGGAAAATCTTAGCGATTTGGTACAAGTGGCTCATTGAGTGTATAACAACAGAGATGACCCTAGCACGACAGAGACAAAGAAGCTAGCTAAAATAATCGTAATTGCCATGAGATACCCCAGAGACTCAGGAAAAGGAGAGCATGGCTCACTCACGGAGAGACTAACCTGTGGGCACCGCCAAGCCATGGGGAAGGACCAATGTGCCTACTGCAGGAAAGAAGGACACTGGAAAAATCAGTGCCTTGAAAACCCCAGGAGAGGTGCACGACCCTCCACTAGAGTGGATAGGCCTCATCTGCACGTAGAAAGACCCAAGCAAGAGACAATAATGCTTGAAGAAGCTCAATGAAGGGGTCAGGGCTCTGTTTCACTTCGCCGCCAAAAGCCCAGGCTAACTCTCCAAGTAGGAGGCCAGGCAGTAAATTTCTTGGTGGACACAGGGGCCACCTTCTCAGGTTCAGAAAGGAATATGGGCACATTTTCAAGAAGAAAGATGTGAATTACTGTGAGCCCATGATTCCTTCCACAGATAACTCACACCAGAAGGTTTGCATGGAGGGTAGGTGGGTTTCCCAAGACAACAAGATAACAAATATCTATCAGCCCTTTGGCCCAGTTAGCCACCTGGTTATGATATCACTGGCTTCTGACTCAGCTGCTGAGCCAGTGAAGCAGTTATAGCAGGAGAAGACTAGGTGGCCGGTGGCCATCAACGGAAGGACCAAATCTCCACAGTGGGCTTCCTGTTTCAATATGGAGCCACGTATGTTACCTGCTGGACACCATCTCTATCCTGAGCTCATAATTGCCATCCCAGGTCTAGAATGTGGCGCGCAGGTACACACTATATGAAACAGTCTCTGATTAACTCCTCTGGATAACTTGCTGACATGGGAGTCTGGATAATCCTGTACATTTACTTTGCAGATTAGAAAACTCACTCAAAAACACACGGGAGTTCACCCAGAGACACACAACTGGTTAACAACAAAGTCATATTCAAACCAGCGTCTGGACCAAGAGCACGGTGCCCCACAGAACTGTGCCCATCGAGCAGTCAATATCTCCTGGACTCTCAAAAGATCTGAGCTGACACCCACCCCCCCCACACACACACACATCCTTGCAGCCCCAAAAGATTGTATTTCACAGGATGGCACCGGATCTGCAGCTCGCGGAGAGGGACATATCTGATCAGAGAACACAGGGAAGAACAAGGGGGAGGAGGGAAGAATGGAGCACACCCTGGCCCAATACACCTTGAGGATGATGTTCCCAATCAGAGAAGCCAATCCACAGAGAAGACCACATGGGCAGCCCCACGATGAGAAACGTCCCTCAAAGACCCATAGCCCTAGAGGGGACAACACTGGACACACAGTGTGGGAACTGCGCCCGAACTGATCCTGCCACTTCGAGGCATGACACTAAGAGAGTGCAGCGGAAGAGAAAGAAAACGGAGCATCAAAGTCCCCGGGGAATGCCAAAGGTGGACTTTGTGGTCAGGGTTCGGTGCCCCCACAGACTGGACTGGAAAACACTCCTAAATTCGCCACACAGTCCTTGTACTTTTCTTTCTGGTTAGTGTTGTTTTCTTTTAGTGTCATTGGATTTGGGTTGGGTTTTGTTTTCATTTTTGTTTGTTTTTCTTTTTGCTGCTTGGTTTAGCTCAGTCTTGTTTTGTGCATGTTATTACCTTTACAGGTCTGTCTAATTAAGAGAGGCTGGATGAAGAATCTGGAGGAGTAAACATGTGACCGGCCCTTTCCATTGGGCATGGGAGTGAGGAGGGTGGGGGGAAAGGAAGTGGTGTAAAGAAACCCAGAGACAAGGGTACAACAAGTGATGGAAAACGGTAGTGAGGGGGATGTAGGAGGCCTGGTAGGGCGTGATCAAAGGTAATGTAACCAAGAGGAATTACTGAAACCCAAAGGAAGACTGAGCATGTCAGTGGGCACAAGAGGAAAATCAAAGGGTATAGAAGAGTGAGCTGGGAAGCAAGGGCCAGTTATAGACGTCTAAAAAAGGCATGTACATATGTACATATATTTACAAAGGGGCATGGGGAAATAGATCTATGTCCATATGTTTATAGATTTAGTATTGAGGTAGCAGATGGACATAGGGCCTCCGCTCAAGGAATCCCTCATTGCAAGAACACTGTTTTATAAAATTGGCATTCTAAGATGCTCACCTTTCCTACACAATCACTGACCACAGAGCGGCTGCATAAGCAAATGTGGTGAAGAAATCCGATGGTGTCCAGCTACCTAAAGATATAGCGTGTGGGGTCTTAAAGGCTTGAGGGTAAAGAAACAGCCATCTGGCTCTGAAGCAACAGAGCCCACATGGAGAAAGCATACCAGCCTGTGTGATCACAAAGTTTTAAAGGGATAAGGCAACAGGCATCATGAGAACAAAAAAATCTTATCATGGAGAATGAGAGGGGACTGCCGGGTATAGACCCAAAACCTGTTTGCAGTGCACTGGACATCCCCTTACAGAAGGATCTCAGAGTGGAGATTAAAGAATACAGGGTATGAGACAGCAAAGATGAAACACAACTTTCCTCTAGTTCTTAATGCTTCCTCTTGCCCCACTATCATGATCCCAGTTCTACCATACTAATCTGGCCAAACTAGAGAAGGTATTCTAGTACCGATAGGAATTTCAAACACGGGGAATCCAGAGTGGATGGGCCCTTTACCAGTGTTATGAGTGGAGATACTGGGAGGGTGGAGGAAGGGCAGGATGGAAAGTGGGAACCGATTACAAGGATCTTCATTGACCTCAAAAGAAAGGTGGGTGAAAATATGACAAAAGAATTAGTACATTTCCAAGGATTGATGAGGGATGGGTGGCGGGCATTGAGGGGGGAAAAATGAGGAGCTGAGGCCAGGGGCTTGGGTGGAGAGTGGATATTTTGTGAATAAGGAGGGCAATTAATGTACAGATGTGCTTCAAACAGATGATGTATTTATGGACTGCGGTTAGTGTTGTAGGAGCCACTAATGAAAAGATCATAAAAGAAACAAAAATAATCTTGGCAGAGGGCTCATGCAAGGATGATCTCAGGCTGGATGAGACCAGTCAAAACAGCTACTGGAGTGGCCTCACCCTGTGTCTATTACTGAGTCAGCCATGATGCTTAGGACCCACAGCCCCAGCAGCTGGCCAGAGAGGGAGGTGGATCTCTGAGGCCATTCCACAGGGGGAATGGTCTTCTGTCCTGCAGGGCCCACCCTCCTTTGTAAGCGTGCTGCCTGGGGCAAGGCTTTCATGGAGTCCACACCATGGGAGCTCTACTACTCATGGGGGATTGGCAGGAAGCCTCTGCTCATGTGCATACACCACCACCTAGCTGGAGGATCTCCGTGAACAAAGCCCGAGGCAGACAACAAGCCCACTAACTGATGCTGTAAGAGATACAATCAGCATCCAGAAACCTGCAACTGGGAGTAAGAGGCAGCATACCTTGGTCCCAGCCCCTCCCACTCTAATCTACAAGGAGTGACATTGCAAAGCAGAGGGTTTTCATAAAGCACTTCCAGGACAGTGGAATGAGCAGCCTCGTTTGTGGACATGGATACTCTGTGATCCAGACGTACTACCTCCTCCCTTCCAGTCAGCTGAGACAAAAACCCTTGCAAGCAGAAAGCCATGCATCTGAACAGTATCCACCAGCCACTCATGTGCAGCCCAGCTGCCTCCAAAGAGCCTTCCTGAGTGTGAGAGAAATCATGCAGAAGCCTGGTCTGCACTCAAGAGAGTTTTATGAGCGTTAGGGAGGCGTGGTGGGCAAGTCTGGCCGACCCCAGTGGCTGAATTGAATTAACATGGCCTAGATTGGTCAATCCAGGTACAGGAACCACCCAGGTGACCTCCCCTTCATGGCCAGAAATCTGGACCTCTGAGCATGCACAGGGTGCCTCTCCTAACTGGGCTCTTATCTTGGCCCTATGGGCATGCATAACGGATGCCCCAGTCCCTAGCATAGCTACCTAACATTTGCCCCCCTGAAGAGATATGGACCCAAATCTTTGGGGTACTGGGCGACGACATCTCTAGCTACTTCCTGCTGGCAGAAGGGGCGAGGTGGGGCTTTGGGTCCATACCCTTCCTACACTGCTGGGAGGGGTTGTCCATTGAGGGCAACTTTATCCAGGATGGATAAGGTTGAGGTGGTCCAGGAGATGGTAGTCGTGGACCTGGCACACTTGGTTCAGAAGCTTTAATCACCCGATAACTTCTGAGAAAAACAAACGGTCTAAAAGGTGAACAGTTTGACTACGACAAGGCTAAGCTTGTGAGGTGGCAGTGGCCTTGAAATTAGGTGAGTGTCACAGGAAACAAAAATAATCTTAGGATTAATTACCAGACATGTGTGTTTGTTCATTGGAAGTACAGGAAGAGGGATAAAAGCATTCACACTTTCCCCTAGGAGGGCACAGGTTTGGGCACTACTAGGTGCAGTCGGATCACTGATTCATTTATGATGCTAAGGTCTTGGACACGCTGATCAGACCCATCCTTCTTTTTAACCCTATAACGCTTCAATTTTAATTTTGGGAAAAAATTTTCTTTTTGTTGTGGACTTTCATAGTTATAAATATATATATATATATGTATTAATATATACATTTTTTAATGTTATGAAAACATCATGCTTCGCGTTATAGAGTTCAATGGAAATAATGGGCTAGTGCAGGACGAGTCAAAAGTGACCAAAATAGAGTAACTGCCTAAGTCATTTTGAATTTTCTTGGGTTCAATTGGAGTAAAGGCTTGTAAATTACCCGGGGTCCAAATTCCCATGGTGCCTCCTACAACGGGTAGAATGTTCAGGGATGTTTCAGGGCTGGGAGATTAATAACCCCTAAGTCCAGGATACCTTAGGGCAGGGGTCCTGAAACTGTTTACCCAGGGGGCCAGTTCACTATCCCTCAGGCCTTTTGAAGGAAAGACTATAGTTTAAAAAAACAAATATTACGAACAAATTCATGTGCACACTGCACATATTGATTTGAAGTTCAAAAAAATAAATAAATAAATGGGGCACATACACCCGGCAGAAAGGATCAACGTCCTCGGCTGTCTGCATGTGGCCCACAGGTTGTAGTTTGAGGACCCCTGCTCTCGGCATTCACCAAGAGGATGTGGTTTCAACCCAAAAGCTTGGAGACTCTACAATTTGTTTAAAAGTGATGGGGCAGAAGGAGTCCCTGATTGACCCACGCAAGACTAGTTTTCCCATCCCCTATTACTAAGAGTTCATAGTTATGGTTAAAGGGAACCAGGATATCCCGATCTGATCCCGTTACTTCAAGTGTGGGCTGACATTGCCACTAAGAAGCCTGCAAATATAAAAGACTTACTCCCTCCCGCAAAGAAAGGGCCCTTGTTTCCAAGGTTTCAGGAAACATGGAAGGACCGGAAAAGCAAACGGTCCAAGTTCCCAAAACCACATAGGTGGAGGCCATCCCTCCCCATCACCCTCCCCCACCCCTCCCCTCCCCCACCCCTCCCCTCCCCCACACCTCCCCTCCCCTCCCCTCCCGATCTCTCTCCCCTAATCGGCTTTATCCCATTTTGCAGGAGAACTCTGAGAGTGGGAGAGCTGGCTTCAAACCCTTTCTTTCAACCCCCGCCCTATAAGGTTTCTAGGGTCCAGAAATAGAAAACTTCTAACAGGCCCTTATTGAGTCACTCCCTCCCCCACCGGCCCCCCAACCTCACCCCCACCCCTAACAAGCAGCCCCACACACACACAAGTACTGGTATGACTTCCATACTCATCAGCCCACCTGTAATGCTTGCCAACAACTTTTCCAGGTGCTGTTCACAACGGAGGAGGGTAGCCCTTCCAGACAGAGGCCCAGTAAGCAGTCAGTGAACCTGATGGTCAGCGAGCGGGCACTCCCCACTTGAGAGAAACTCTTTTGGCCACTACACCAACAATGTGGGATCTCAATTCCTAGCAAGGCCCAAAGGGCTTTACCAGGTATCACCCATTGCTCTTACATGACCCTCTGCGGAAGAGCTAGGAAACCTATGAATTTATCATCTAAGGTCAGTGAGAATTTTCAGGTTCCTATAAGAGAATGTCCGCCTGCCTTTCTAGAGTGGCTGATGTAAGCCTACGGGCTTTATACCCCTAACGGCCCGGAGGCACTGAGAACAGGAGGGCAATAAGTATTGCCTTTATTACTCAGTCAGTCTGCCTCAGACATGACAACGAAATGGGAAGGGTTTGAAGGGAAAATCTTAGCGATTTGGTACAAGTGGCTCATTGAGTGTATAACAACAGAGATGACCCTAGCACGACAGAGACAAAGAAGCTAGCTAAAATAATCGTAATTGCCATGAGATACCCCAGAGACTCAGGAAAAGGAGAGCATGGCTCACTCACGGAGAGACTAACCTGTGGGCACCGCCAAGCCATGGGGAAGGACCAATGTGCCTACTGCAGGAAAGAAGGACACTGGAAAAATCAGTGCCTTGAAAACCCCAGGAGAGGTGCACGACCCTCCACTAGAGTGGATAGGCCTCATCTGCACGTAGAAAGACCCAAGCAAGAGACAATAATGCTTGAAGAAGCTCAATGAAGGGGTCAGGGCTCTGTTTCACTTCGCCGCCAAAAGCCCAGGCTAACTCTCCAAGTAGGAGGCCAGGCAGTAAATTTCTTGGTGGACACAGGGGCCACCTTCTCAGGTTCAGAAAGGAATATGGGCACATTTTCAAGAAGAAAGATGTGAATTACTGTGAGCCCATGATTCCTTCCACAGATAACTCACACCAGAAGGTTTGCATGGAGGGTAGGTGGGTTTCCCAAGACAACAAGATAACAAATATCTATCAGCCCTTTGGCCCAGTTAGCCACCTGGTTATGATATCACTGGCTTCTGGCTCAGCTGCTGAGCCAGTGAAGCAGTTATAGCAGGAGAAGACTAGGTGGCCGGTGGCCATCAACGGAAGGACCAAATCTCCACAGTGGGCTTCCTGTTTCAATATGGAGCCACGTATGTTACCTGCTGGACACCATCTCTATCCTGAGCTCATAATTGCCATCCCAGGTCTAGAATGCGGCGCGCAGGTACACACTATATGAAACAGTCTCTGATTAACTCCTCTGGATAACTTGCTGACATGGGAGTCTGGATAATCCTGTACATTTACTTTGCAGATTAGAAAACTCACTCAAAAACACACGGGAGTTCACCCAGAGACACACAACTGGTTAACAACAAAGTCATATTCAAACCAGCGTCTGGACCAAGAGCACGGTGCCCCACAGAACTGTGCCCATCGAGCAGTCAATATCTCCTGGACTCTCAAAAGATCTGAGCTGACACCCACCCCACCCCCCACACATCCTTGCAGCCCCAAAAGATTGTATTTCACAGGATGGCACCGGATCTGCAGCTCGCGGAGAGGGACATATCTGATCAGAGAACACAGGGCAGAACAAGGGGGAGGAGGGAAGAATGGAGCACACCCTGGCCCAATACACCTTGAGGATGATGTTCCCAATCAGAGAAGCCAATCCACAGAGAAGACCACATGGGCAGCCCCACGATGAGAAACGTCCCTCAAAGACCCATAGCCCTAGAGGGGACAACACTGGACACACAGTGTGGGAACTGCGCCCGAACTGATCCTGCCACTTCGAGGCATGACACTAAGAGAGTGCAGCGGAAGAGAAAGAAAATGGAGCATCAAAGTCCCCGGGGAATGCCAAAGGTGGACTTTGTGGTCAGGGTTCGGTGCCCCCACAGACTGGACTGGAAAACACTCCTAAAGTTCACCACACAGTCCTTGTACTTTTCTTTCTGGTTAGTGTTGTTTTCTTTTAGTGTCATTGGATTTGGGTTGGGTTTTGTTTTCATTTTTGTTTGTTTTTCTTTTTGCTGCTTGGTTTAGCTCAGTCTTGTTTTGTGCATGTTATTACCTTTACAGGTCTGTCTAATTAAGAGAGGCTGGATGAAGAATCTGGAGGAGTAAACATGTGACCGGCCCTTTCCATTGGGCATGGGAGTGAGGAGGGTGGGGGGAAAGGAAGTGGTGTAAAGAAACCCAGAGACAAGGGTACAACAAGTGATGGAAAACGGTAGTGAGGGGGATGTAGGAGGCCTGGTAGGGCGTGATCAAAGGTAATGTAACCAAGAGGAATTACTGAAACCCAAAGGAAGACTGAGCATGTCAGTGGGCACAAGAGGAAAATCAAAGGGTATAGAAGAGTGAGCTGGGAAGCAAGGGCCAGTTATAGACGTCTAAAAAAAGGCATGTACATATGTATATATATTTACAAAGGGGCATGGGGAAATAGATCTATGTCCATATGTTTATAGATTTAGTATTGAGGTAGCAGATGGACATAGGGCCTCCGCTCAAGGAATCCCTCATTGCAAGAACACTGTTTTATAAAATTGGCATTCTAAGATGCTCACCTTTCCTACACAATCACTGACCACAGAGCGGCTGCATAAGCAAATGTGGTGAAGAAATCCGATGGTGTCCAGCTACCTAAAGATATAGCGTGTGGGGTCTTAAAGGCTTGAGGGTAAAGAAACAGCCATCTGGCTCTGAAGCAACAGAGCCCACATGGAGAAAGCATACCAGCCTGTGTGATCACAAAGTTTTAAAGGGATAAGGCAACAGGCATCATGAGAACAAAAAAATCTTATCATGGAGAATGAGAGGGGACTGCCGGGTATAGACCCAAAACCTGTTTGCAGTGCACTGGACATCCCCTTACAGAAGGATCTCAGAGTGGAGATTAAAGAATACAGGGTATGAGACAGCAAAGATGAAACACAACTTTCCTCTAGTTCTTAATGCTTCCTCTTGCCCCACTATCATGATCCCAGTTCTACCATACTAATCTGGCCAAACTAGAGAAGGTATTCTAGTACCGATAGGAATTTCAAACACGGGGAATCCAGAGTGGATGGGCCCTTTACCAGTGTTATGAGTGGAGATACTGGGAGGGTGGAGGAAGGGCAGGATGGAAAATGGGAACCGATTACAAGGATCTTCATTGACCTCAAAAGAAAGGTGGGTGAAAATATGACAAAAGAATTAGTACATTTCCAAGGATTGATGAGGGATGGGTGGCGGGCATTGAGGGGGGAAAAATGAGGAGCTGAGGCCAGGGGCTTGGGTGGAGAGTGGATATTTTGTGAATAAGGAGGGCAATTAATGTACAGATGTGCTTCAAACAGATGATGTATTTATGGACTGCGGTTAGTGTTGTAGGAGCCACTAATGAAAAGATCATAAAAGAAACAAAAATAATCTTGGCAGAGGGCTCATGCAAGGATGATCTCAGGCTGGATGAGACCAGTCAAAACAGCTACTGGAGTGGCCTCACCCTGTGTCTATTACTGAGTCAGCCATGATGCTTAGGACCCACAGCCCCAGCAGCTGGCCAGAGAGGGAGGTGGATCTCTGAGGCCATTCCACAGGGGGAATGGTCTTCTGTCCTGCAGGGCCCACCCTCCTTTGTAAGCGTGCTGCCTGGGGCAAGGCTTTCATGGAGTCCACACCATGGGAGCTCTACTACTCATGGGGGATTGGCAGGAAGCCTCTGCTCATGTGCATACACCACCACCTAGCTGGAGGATCTCCGTGAACAAAGCCCGAGGCAGACAACAAGCCCACTAACTGATGCTGTAAGAGATACAATCAGCATCCAGAAACCTGCAACTGGGAGTAAGAGGCAGCATACCTTGGTCCCAGCCCCTCCCACTCTAATCTACAAGGAGTGACATTGCAAAGCAGAGGGTTTTCATAAAGCACTTCCAGGACAGTGGAATGAGCAGCCTCGTTTGTGGACATGGATACTCTGTGATCCAGACGTACTACCTCCTCCCTTCCAGTCAGCTGAGACAAAAACCCTTGCAAGCAGAAAGCCATGCATCTGAACAGTATCCACCAGCCACTCATGTGCAGCCCAGCTGCCTCCAAAGAGCCTTCCTGAGTGTGAGAGAAATCATGCAGAAGCCTGGTCTGCACTCAAGAGAGTTTTATGAGCGTTAGGGAGGCGTGGTGGGCAAGTCTGGCCGACCCCAGTGGCTGAATTGAATTAACATGGCCTAGATTGGTCAATCCAGGTACAGGAACCACCCAGGTGACCTCCCCTTCATGGCCAGAAATCTGGACCTCTGAGCATGCACAGGGTGCCTCTCCTAACTGGGCTCTTATCTTGGCCCTATGGGCATGCATAACGGATGCCCCAGTCCCTAGCATAGCTACCTAACATTTGCCCCCCTGAAGAGATATGGACCCAAATCTTTGGGGTACTGGGCGACGACATCTCTAGCTACTTCCTGCTGGCAGAAGGGGCGAGGTGGGGCTTTGGGTCCATACCCTTCCTACACTGCTGGGAGGGGTTGTCCATTGAGGGCAACTTTATCCAGGATGGATAAGGTTGAGGTGGTCCAGGAGATGGTAGTCGTGGACCTGGCACACTTGGTTCAGAAGCTTTAATCACCCGATAACTTCTGAGAAAAACAAACGGTCTAAAAGGTGAACAGTTTGACTACGACAAGGCTAAGCTTGTGAGGTGGCAGTGGCCTTGAAATTAGGTGAGTGTCACAGGAAACAAAAATAATCTTAGGATTAATTACCAGACATGTGTGTTTGTTCATTGGAAGTACAGGAAGAGGGATAAAAGCATTCACACTTTCCCCTAGGAGGGCACAGGTTTGGGCACTACTAGGTGCAGTCGGATCACTGATTCATTTATGATGCTAAGGTCTTGGACACGCTGATCAGACCCATCCTTCTTTTTAACCCTATAACGCTTCAATTTTAATTTTGGGAAAAAATTTTCTTTTTGTTGTGGACTTTCATAGTTATAAATATATATATATATATGTATTAATATATACATTTTTTAATGTTATGAAAACATCATGCTTCGCGTTATAGAGTTCAATGGAAATAATGGGCTAGTGCAGGACGAGTCAAAAGTGACCAAAATAGAGTAACTGCCTAAGTCATTTTGAATTTTCTTGGGTTCAATTGGAGTAAAGGCTTGTAAATTACCCGGGGTCCAAATTCCCATGGTGCCTCCTACAACGGGTAGAATGTTCAGGGATGTTTCAGGGCTGGGAGATTAATAACCCCTAAGTCCAGGATACCTTAGGGCAGGGGTCCTGAAACTGTTTACCCAGGGGGCCAGTTCACTATCCCTCAGGCCTTTTGAAGGAAAGACTATAGTTTAAAAAAACAAATATTACGAACAAATTCATGTGCACACTGCACATATTGATTTGAAGTTCAAAAAAATAAATAAATAAATGGGGCACATACACCCGGCAGAAAGGATCAACGTCCTCGGCTGTCTGCATGTGGCCCACAGGTTGTAGTTTGAGGACCCCTGCTCTCGGCATTCACCAAGAGGATGTGGTTTCAACCCAAAAGCTTGGAGACTCTACAATTTGTTTAAAAGTGATGGGGCAGAAGGAGTCCCTGATTGACCCACGCAAGACTAGTTTTCCCATCCCCTATTACTAAGAGTTCATAGTTATGGTTAAAGGGAACCAGGATATCCCGATCTGATCCCGTTACTTCAAGTGTGGGCTGACATTGCCACTAAGAAGCCTGCAAATATAAAAGACTTACTCCCTCCCGCAAAGAAAGGGCCCTTGTTTCGAAGGTTACAGGAAACATGGAAGGACCGGAAAAACAAACGGTCCAAGTTCCCAAAACCACATAGGTGGAGGCCTTCCCTCCCCATCAACCCACCCCTCCCCATCACCCCACCCCTCCCCACCACCCCTCCCCTCCCCATCACCCCTCCCCTCCCAATCACCCCTCCCCTCCCCATCACCCCTCCCCATCACCCCTCCCCATCACCCCTCCCCTCCCCATCACCCCTCCCCTCCCCTCCCCTCCCGATCTCTCTCCCCTAATCGGCTTTATCCCATTTTGCAGGAGAACTCTGAGAGTGGGAGAGCTGGCTTCAAACCCTTTCTTTCAACCCCCGCCCTATAAGGTTTCTAGGGTCCAGAAATAGAAAACTTCTAACAGGCCCTTATTGAGTCACTCCCTCCCCCACCGGCCCCCCAACCTCACCCCCACCCCTAACAAGCAGCCCCACACACACACTAGTACTGGTATGACTTCCATACTCATCAGCCCACCTGTAATGCTTGCCAACAACTTTTCCAGGTGCTGTTCACAACGGAGGAGGGTAGCCCTTCCAGACAGAGGCCCAGTAAGCAGTCAGTGAACCTGATGGTCAGCGAGCGGGCACTCCCCACTTGAGAGAAACTCTTTTGGCCACTACACCAACAATGTGGGATCTCAATTCCTAGCAAGGCCCAAAGGGCTTTACCAGGTATCACCCATTGCTCTTACATGACCCTCTGCGGAAGAGCTAGGAAACCTATGAATTTATCATCTAAGGTCAGTGAGAATTTTCAGGTTCCTATAAGAGAATGTCCGCCTGCCTTTCTAGAGTGGCTGATGTAAGCCTACGGGCTTTATACCCCTAACGGCCCGGAGGCACTGAGAACAGGAGGGCAATAAGTATTGCCTTTATTACTCAGTCAGTCTGCCTCAGACATGACAACGAAATGGGAAGGGTTTGAAGGGAAAATCTTAGCGATTTGGTACAAGTGGCTCATTGAGTGTATAACAACAGAGATGACCCTAGCACGACAGAGACAAAGAAGCTAGCTAAAATAATCGTAATTGCCATGAGATACCCCAGAGACTCAGGAAAAGGAGAGCATGGCTCACTCACGGAGAGACTAACCTGTGGGCACCGCCAAGCCATGGGGAAGGACCAATGTGCCTACTGCAGGAAAGAAGGACACTGGAAAAATCAGTGCCTTGAAAACCCCAGGAGAGGTGCACGACCCTCCACTAGAGTGGATAGGCCTCATCTGCACGTAGAAAGACCCAAGCAAGAGACAATAATGCTTGAAGAAGCTCAATGAAGGGGTCAGGGCTCTGTTTCACTTCGCCGCCAAAAGCCCAGGCTAACTCTCCAAGTAGGAGGCCAGGCAGTAAATTTCTTGGTGGACACAGGGGCCACCTTCTCAGGTTCAGAAAGGAATATGGGCACATTTTCAAGAAGAAAGATGTGAATTACTGTGAGCCCATGATTCCTTCCACAGATAACTCACACCAGAAGGTTTGCATGGAGGGTAGGTGGGTTTCCCAAGACAACAAGATAACAAATATCTATCAGTCCTTTGGCCCAGTTAGCCACCTGGTTATGATATCACTGGCTTCTGGCTCAGCTGCTGAGCCAGTGAAGCAGTTATAGCAGGAGAAGACTAGGTGGCCGGTGGCCATCAACGGAAGGACCAAATCTCCACAGTGGGCTTCCTGTTTCAATATGGAGCCACGTATGTTACCTGCTGGACACCATCTCTATCCTGAGCTCATAATTGCCATCCCAGGTCTAGAATGCGGCGCGCAGGTACACACTATATGAAACAGTCTCTGATTAACTCCTCTGGATAACTTGCTGACATGGGAGTCTGGATAATCCTGTACATTTACTTTGCAGATTAGAAAACTCACTCAAAAACACACGGGAGTTCACCCAGAGACACACAACTGGTTAACAACAAAGTCATATTCAAACCAGCGTCTGGACCAAGAGCACGGTGCCCCACAGAACTGTGCCCATCGAGCAGTCAATATCTCCTGGACTCTCAAAAGATCTGAGCTGACACCCACCCCCCCCCCCACACACACACATCCTTGCAGCCCCAAAAGATTGTATTTCACAGGATGGCACCGGATCTGCAGCTCGCGGAGAGGGACATATCTGATCAGAGAACACAGGGCAGAACAAGGGGGAGGAGGGAAGAATGGAGCACACCCTGGCCCAATACACCTTGAGGATGATGTTCCCAATCAGAGAAGCCAATCCACAGAGAAGACCACATGGGCAGCCCCACGATGAGAAACGTCCCTCAAAGACCCATAGCCCTAGAGGGGACAACACTGGACACACAGTGTGGGAACTGCGCCCGAACTGATCCTGCCACTTCGAGGCATGACACTAAGAGAGTGCAGCGGAAGAGAAAGAAAACGGAGCATCAAAGTCCCCGGGGAATGCCAAAGGTGGACTTTGTGGTCAGGGTTCGGTGCCCCCACAGACTGGACTGGAAAACACTCCTAAAGTTCGCCACACAGTCCTTGTACTTTTCTTTCTGGTTAGTGTTGTTTTCTTTTAGTGTCATTGGATTTGGGTTGGGTTTTGTTTTCATTTTTGTTTGTTTTTCTTTTTGCTGCTTGGTTTAGCTCAGTCTTGTTTTGTGCATGTTATTACCTTTACAGGTCTGTCTAATTAAGAGAGGCTGGATGAAGAATCTGGAGGAGTAAACATGTGACCGGCCCTTTCCATTGGGCATGGGAGTGAGGAGGGTGGGGGGAAAGGAAGTGGTGTAAAGAAACCCAGAGACAAGGGTACAACAAGTGATGGAAAACGGTAGTGAGGGGGATGTAGGAGGCCTGGTAGGGCGTGATCAAAGGTAATGTAACCAAGAGGAATTACTGAAACCCAAAGGAAGACTGAGCATGTCAGTGGGCACAAGAGGAAAATCAAAGGGTATAGAAGAGTGAGCTGGGAAGCAAGGGCCAGTTATAGACGTCTAAAAAAAGGCATGTACATATGTACATATATTTACAAAGGGGCATGGGGAAATAGATCTATGTCCATATGTTTATAGATTTAGTATTGAGGTAGCAGATGGACATAGGGCCTCCGCTCAAGGAATCCCTCATTGCAAGAACACTGTTTTATAAAATTGGCATTCTAAGATGCTCGCCTTTCCTACACAATCACTGACCACAGAGCGGCTGCATAAGCAAATGTGGTGAAGAAATCCGATGGTGTCCAGCTACCTAAAGATATAGCGTGTGGGGTCTTAAAGGCTTGAGGGTAAAGAAACAGCCATCTGGCTCTGAAGCAACAGAGCCCACATGGAGAAAGCATACCAGCCTGTGTGATCACAAAGTTTTAAAGGGATAAGGCAACAGGCATCATGAGAACAAAAAAATCTTATCATGGAGAATGAGAGGGGACTGCCGGGTATAGACCCAAAACCTGTTTGCAGTGCACTGGACATCCCCTTACAGAAGGATCTCAGAGTGGAGATTAAAGAATACAGGGTATGAGACAGCAAAGATGAAACACAACTTTCCTCTAGTTCTTAATGCTTCCTCTTGCCCCACTATCATGATCCCAGTTCTACCATACTAATCTGGCCAAACTAGAGAAGGTATTCTAGTACCGATAGGAATTTCAAACACGGGGAATCCAGAGTGGATGGGCCCTTTACCAGTGTTATGAGTGGAGATACTGGGAGGGTGGAGGAAGGGCAGGATGGAAAGTGGGAACCGATTACAAGGATCTTCATTGACCTCAAAAGAAAGGTGGGTGAAAATATGACAAAAGAATTAGTACATTTCCAAGGATTGATGAGGGATGGGTGGCGGGCATTGAGGGGGGAAAAATGAGGAGCTGAGGCCAGGGGCTTGGGTGGAGAGTGGATATTTTGTGAATAAGGAGGGCAATTAATGTACAGATGTGCTTCAAACAGATGATGTATTTATGGACTGCGGTTAGTGTTGTAGGAGCCACTAATGAAAAGATCATAAAAGAAACAAAAATAATCTTGGCAGAGGGCTCATGCAAGGATGATCTCAGGCTGGATGAGACCAGTCAAAACAGCTACTGGAGTGGCCTCACCCTGTGTCTATTACTGAGTCAGCCATGATGCTTAGGACCCACAGCCCCAGCAGCTGGCCAGAGAGGGAGGTGGATCTCTGAGGCCATTCCACAGGGGGAATGGTCTTCTGTCCTGCAGGGCCCACCCTCCTTTGTAAGCGTGCTGCCTGGGGCAAGGCTTTCATGGAGTCCACACCATGGGAGCTCTACTACTCATGGGGGATTGGCAGGAAGCCTCTGCTCATGTGCATACACCACCACCTAGCTGGAGGATCTCCGTGAACAAAGCCCGAGGCAGACAACAAGCCCACTAACTGATGCTGTAAGAGATACAATCAGCATCCAGAAACCTGCAACTGGGAGTAAGAGGCAGCATACCTTGGTCCCAGCCCCTCCCACTCTAATCTACAAGGAGTGACATTGCAAAGCAGAGGGTTTTCATAAAGCACTTCCAGGACAGTGGAATGAGCAGCCTCGTTTGTGGACATGGATACTCTGTGATCCAGACGTACTACCTCCTCCCTTCCAGTCAGCTGAGACAAAAACCCTTGCAAGCAGAAAGCCATGCATCTGAACAGTATCCACCAGCCACTCATGTGCAGCCCAGCTGCCTCCAAAGAGCCTTCCTGAGTGTGAGAGAAATCATGCAGAAGCCTGGTCTGCACTCAAGAGAGTTTTATGAGCGTTAGGGAGGCGTGGTGGGCAAGTCTGGCCGACCCCAGTGGCTGAATTGAATTAACATGGCCTAGATTGGTCAATCCAGGTACAGGAACCACCCAGGTGACCTCCCCTTCATGGCCAGAAATCTGGACCTCTGAGCATGCACAGGGTGCCTCTCCTAACTGGGCTCTTATCTTGGCCCTATGGGCATGCATAACGGATGCCCCAGTCCCTAGCATAGCTACCTAACATTTGCCCCCCTGAAGAGATATGGACCCAAATCTTTGGGGTACTGGGCGACGACATCTCTAGCTACTTCCTGCTGGCAGAAGGGGCGAGGTGGGGCTTTGGGTCCATACCCTTCCTACACTGCTGGGAGGGGTTGTCCATTGAGGGCAACTTTATCCAGGATGGATAAGGTTGAGGTGGTCCAGGAGATGGTAGTCGTGGACCTGGCACACTTGGTTCAGAAGCTTTAATCACCCGATAACTTCTGAGAAAAACAAACGGTCTAAAAGGTGAACAGTTTGACTACGACAAGGCTAAGCTTGTGAGGTGGCAGTGGCCTTGAAATTAGGTGAGTGTCACAGGAAACAAAAATAATCTTAGGATTAATTACCAGACATGTGTGTTTGTTCATTGGAAGTACAGGAAGAGGGATAAAAGCATTCACACTTTCCCCTAGGAGGGCACAGGTTTGGGCACTACTAGGTGCAGTCGGATCACTGATTCATTTATGATGCTAAGGTCTTGGACACGCTGATCAGACCCATCCTTCTTTTTAACCCTATAACGCTTCAATTTTAATTTTGGGAAAAAATTTTCTTTTTGTTGTGGACTTTCATAGTTATAAATATATATATATATATATATATGTATTAATATATACATTTTTTAATGTTATGAAAACATCATGCTTCGCGTTATAGAGTTCAATGGAAATAATGGGCTAGTGCAGGACGAGTCAAAAGTGACCAAAATAGAGTAACTGCCTAAGTCATTTTGAATTTTCTTGGGTTCAATTGGAGTAAAGGCTTGTAAATTACCCGGGGTCCAAATTCCCATGGTGCCTCCTACAACGGGTAGAATGTTCAGGGATGTTTCAGGGCTGGGAGATTAATAACCCCTAAGTCCAGGATACCTTAGGGCAGGGGTCCTGAAACTGTTTACCCAGGGGGCCAGTTCACTATCCCTCAGGCCTTTTGAAGGAAAGACTATAGTTTAAAAAAACAAATATTACGAACAAATTCATGTGCACACTGCACATATTGATTTGAAGTTCAAAAAAATAAATAAATAAATGGGGCACATACACCCGGCAGAAAGGATCAACGTCCTCGGCTGTCTGCATGTGGCCCACAGGTTGTAGTTTGAGGACCCCTGCTCTCGGCATTCACCAAGAGGATGTGGTTTCAACCCAAAAGCTTGGAGACTCTACAATTTGTTTAAAAGTGATGGGGCAGAAGGAGTCCCTGATTGACCCACGCAAGACTAGTTTTCCCATCCCCTATTACTAAGAGTTCATAGTTATGGTTAAAGGGAACCAGGATATCCCGATCTGATCCCGTTACTTCAAGTGTGGGCTGACATTGCCACTAAGAAGCCTGCAAATATAAAAGACTTACTCCCTCCCGCAAAGAAAGGGCCCTTGTTTCGAAGGTTACAGGAAACATGGAAGGACCGGAAAAACAAACGGTCCAAGTTCCCAAAACCACATAGGTGGAGGCCTTCCCTCCCCATCAACCCACCCCTCCCCATCACCCCACCCCTCCCCATCACCCCTCCCCTCCCCATCACCCCTCCCCTCCCCATCACCCCTCCCCTCCCCATCACCCCTCCCCATCACCCCTCCCCTCCCCATCACCCCTCCCCTCCCCTCCCCTCCCGATCTCTCTCCCCTAATCGGCTTTATCCCATTTTGCAGGAGAACTCTGAGAGTGGGAGAGCTGGCTTCAAACCCTTTCTTTCAACCCCCGCCCTATAAGGTTTCTAGGGTCCAGAAATAGAAAACTTCTAACAGGCCCTTATTGAGTCACTCCCTCCCCCACCGGCCCCCCAACCTCACCCCCACCCCTAACAAGCAGCCCCACACACACACTAGTACTGGTATGACTTCCATACTCATCAGCCCACCTGTAATGCTTGCCAACAACTTTTCCAGGTGCTGTTCACAACGGAGGAGGGTAGCCCTTCCAGACAGAGGCCCAGTAAGCAGTCAGTGAACCTGATGGTCAGCGAGCGGGCACTCCCCACTTGAGAGAAACTCTTTTGGCCACTACACCAACAATGTGGGATCTCAATTCCTAGCAAGGCCCAAAGGGCTTTACCAGGTATCACCCATTGCTCTTACATGACCCTCTGCGGAAGAGCTAGGAAACCTATGAATTTATCATCTAAGGTCAGTGAGAATTTTCAGGTTCCTATAAGAGAATGTCCGCCTGCCTTTCTAGAGTGGCTGATGTAAGCCTACGGGCTTTATACCCCTAACGGCCCGGAGGCACTGAGAACAGGAGGGCAATAAGTATTGCCTTTATTACTCAGTCAGTCTGCCTCAGACATGACAACGAAATGGGAAGGGTTTGAAGGGAAAATCTTAGCGATTTGGTACAAGTGGCTCATTGAGTGTATAACAACAGAGATGACCCTAGCACGACAGAGACAAAGAAGCTAGCTAAAATAATCGTAATTGCCATGAGATACCCCAGAGACTCAGGAAAAGGAGAGCATGGCTCACTCACGGAGAGACTAACCTGTGGGCACCGCCAAGCCATGGGGGAGGACCAATGTGCCTACTGCAGGAAAGAAGGACACTGGAAAAATCAGTGCCTTGAAAACCCCAGGAGAGGTGCACGACCCTCCACTAGAGTGGATAGGCCTCATCTGCACGTAGAAAGACCCAAGCAAGAGACAATAATGCTTGAAGAAGCTCAATGAAGGGGTCAGGGCTCTGTTTCACTTCGCCACCAAAAGCCCAGGCTAACTCTCCAAGTAGGAGGCCAGGCAGTAAATTTCTTGGTGGACACAGGGGCCACCTTCTCAGGTTCAGAAAGGAATATGGGCACATTTTCAAGAAGAAAGATGTGAATTACTGTGAGCCCATGATTCCTTCCACAGATAACTCACACCAGAAGGTTTGCATGGAGGGTAGGTGGGTTTCCCAAGACAACAAGATAACAAATATCTATCAGCCCTTTGGCCCAGTTAGCCACCTGGTTATGATATCACTGGCTTCTGGCTCAGCTGCTGAGCCAGTGAAGCAGTTATAGCAGGAGAAGACTAGGTGGCCAGTGGCCATCAACGGAAGGACCAAATCTCCACAGTGGGCTTTCTGTTTCAATATGGAGCCACGTATGTTACCTGCTGGACACCATCTCTATCCTGAGCTCATAATTGCCATCCCAGGTCTAGAATGCGGCGCGCAGGTACACACTATATGAAACAGTCTCTGATTAACTCCTCTGGATAACTTGCTGACATGGGAGTCTGGATAATCCTGTACATTTACTTTGCAGATTAGAAAACTCACTCAAAAACACACGGGAGTTCACCCAGAGACACACAACTGGTTAACAACAAAGTCATATTCAAACCAGCGTCTGGACCAAGAGCACGGTGCCCCACAGAACTGTGCCCATCGAGCAGTCAATATCTCCTGGACTCTCAAAAGATCTGAGCTGACACCCACCCCCCCCACACACATCCTTGCAGCCCCAAAAGATTGTATTTCACAGGATGGCACCGGATCTGCAGCTCGCGGAGAGGGACATATCTGATCAGAGAACACAGGGCAGAACAAGGGGGAGGAGGGAAGAATGGAGCACACCCTGGCCCAATACACCTTGAGGATGATGTTCCCAATCAGAGAAGCCAATCCACAGAGAAGACCACATGGGCAGCCCCACGATGAGAAACGTCCCTCAAAGACCCATAGCCTTAGAGGGGACAACACTGGACACACAGTGTGGGAACTGCGCCCGAACTGATCCTGCCACTTCGAGGCATGACACTAAGAGAGTGCAGCGGAAGAGAAAGAAAACGGAGCATCAAAGTCCCCGGGGAATGCCAAAGGTGGACTTTGTGGTCAGGGTTCGGTGCCCCCACAGACTGGACTGGAAAACACTCCTAAAGTTCGCCACACAGTCCTTGTACTTTTCTTTCTGGTTAGTGTTGTTTTCTTTTAGTGTCATTGGATTTGGGTTGGGTTTTGTTTTCATTTTTGTTTGTTTTTCTTTTTGCTGCTTGGTTTAGCTCAGTCTTGTTTTGTGCATGTTATTACCTTTACAGGTCTGTCTAATTAAGAGAGGCTGGATGAAGAATCTGGAGGAGTAAACATGTGACCGGCCCTTTCCATTGGGCATGGGAGTGAGGAGGGTGGGGGGAAAGGAAGTGGTGTAAAGAAACCCAGAGACAAGGGTACAACAAGTGATGGAAAACGGTAGTGAGGGGGATGTAGGAGGCCTGGTAGGGCGTGATCAAAGGTAATGTAACCAAGAGGAATTACTGAAACCCAAAGGAAGACTGAGCATGTCAGTGGGCACAAGAGGAAAATCAAAGGGTATAGAAGAGTGAGCTGGGAAGCAAGGGCCAGTTATAGACGTCTAAAAAAAGGCATGTACATATGTACATATATTTACAAAGGGGCATGGGGAAATAGATCTATGTCCATATGTTTATAGATTTAGTATTGAGGTAGCAGATGGACATAGGGCCTCCGCTCAAGGAATCCCTCATTGCAAGAACACTGTTTTATAAAATTGGCATTCTAAGATGCTCGCCTTTCCTACACAATCACTGACCACAGAGCGGCTGCATAAGCAAATGTGGTGAAGAAATCCGATGGTGTCCAGCTACCTAAAGATATAGCGTGTGGGGTCTTAAAGGCTTGAGGGTAAAGAAACAGCCATCTGGCTCTGAAGCAACAGAGCCCACATGGAGAAAGCATACCAGCCTGTGTGATCACAAAGTTTTAAAGGGATAAGGCAACAGGCATCATGAGAACAAAAAAATCTTATCATGGAGAATGAGAGGGGACTGCCGGGTATAGACCCAAAACCTGTTTGCAGTGCACTGGACATCCCCTTACAGAAGGATCTCAGAGTGGAGATTAAAGAATACAGGGTATGAGACAGCAAAGATGAAACACAACTTTCCTCTAGTTCTTAATGCTTCCTCTTGCCCCACTATCATGATCCCAGTTCTACCATACTAATCTGGCCAAACTAGAGAAGGTATTCTAGTACCGATAGGAATTTCAAACACGGGGAATCCAGAGTGGATGGGCCCTTTACCAGTGTTATGAGTGGAGATACTGGGAGGGTGGAGGAAGGGCAGGATGGAAAGTGGGAACCGATTACAAGGATCTTCATTGACCTCAAAAGAAAGGTGGGTGAAAATATGACAAAAGAATTAGTACATTTCCAAGGATTGATGAGGGATGGGTGGCGGACATTGAGGGGGGAAAAATGAGGAGCTGAGGCCAGGGGCTTGGGTGGAGAGTGGATATTTTGTGAATAAGGAGGGCAATTAATGTACAGATGTGCTTCAAACAGATGATGTATTTATGGACTGCGGTTAGTGTTGTAGGAGCCACTAATGAAAAGATCATAAAAGAAACAAAAATAATCTTGGCAGAGGGCTCATGCAAGGATGATCTCAGGCTGGATGAGACCAGTCAAAACAGCTACTGGAGTGGCCTCACCCTGTGTCTATTACTGAGTCAGCCATGATGCTTAGGACCCACAGCCCCAGCAGCTGGCCAGAGAGGGAGGTGGATCTCTGAGGCCATTCCACAGGGGGAATGGTCTTCTGTCCTGCAGGGCCCACCCTCCTTTGTAAGCGTGCTGCCTGGGGCAAGGCTTTCATGGAGTCCACACCATGGGAGCTCTACTACTCATGGGGGATTGGCAGGAAGCCTCTGCTCATGTGCATACACCACCACCTAGCTGGAGGATCTCCGTGAACAAAGCCCGAGGCAGACAACAAGCCCACTAACTGATGCTGTAAGAGATACAATCAGCATCCAGAAACCTGCAACTGGGAGTAAGAGGCAGCATACCTTGGTCCCAGCCCCTCCCACTCTAATCTACAAGGAGTGACATTGCAAAGCAGAGGGTTTTCATAAAGCACTTCCAGGACAGTGGAATGAGCAGCCTCGTTTGTGGACATGGATACTCTGTGATCCAGACGTACTACCTCCTCCCTTCCAGTCAGCTGAGACAAAAACCCTTGCAAGCAGAAAGCCATGCATCTGAACAGTATCCACCAGCCACTCATGTGCAGCCCAGCTGCCTCCAAAGAGCCTTCCTGAGTGTGAGAGAAATCATGCAGAAGCCTGGTCTGCACTCAAGAGAGTTTTATGAGCGTTAGGGAGGCGTGGTGGGCAAGTCTGGCCGACCCCAGTGGCTGAATTGAATTAACATGGCCTAGATTGGTCAATCCAGGTACAGGAACCACCCAGGTGACCTCCCCTTCATGGCCAGAAATCTGGACCTCTGAGCATGCACAGGGTGCCTCTCCTAACTGGGCTCTTATCTTGGCCCTATGGGCATGCATAACGGATGCCCCAGTCCCTAGCATAGCTACCTAACATTTGCCCCCCTGAAGAGATATGGACCCAAATCTTTGGGGTACTGGGCGACGACATCTCTAGCTACTTCCTGCTGGCAGAAGGGGCGAGGTGGGGCTTTGGGTCCATACCCTTCCTACACTGCTGGGAGGGGTTGTCCATTGAGGGCAACTTTATCCAGGATGGATAAGGTTGAGGTGGTCCAGGAGATGGTAGTCGTGGACCTGGCACACTTGGTTCAGAAGCTTTAATCACCCGATAACTTCTGAGAAAAACAAACGGTCTAAAAGGTGAACAGTTTGACTACGACAAGGCTAAGCTTGTGAGGTGGCAGTGGCCTTGAAATTAGGTGAGTGTCACAGGAAACAAAAATAATCTTAGGATTAATTACCAGACATGTGTGTTTGTTCATTGGAAGTACAGGAAGAGGGATAAAAGCATTCACACTTTCCCCTAGGAGGGCACAGGTTTGGGCACTACTAGGTGCAGTCGGATCACTGATTCATTTATGATGCTAAGGTCTTGGACACGCTGATCAGACCCATCCTTCTTTTTAACCCTATAACGCTTCAATTTTAATTTTGGGAAAAAATTTTCATTTTGTTGTGGACTTTCATAGTTATAAATATATATATATATATATATATATATATATATGTATTAATATATACATTTTTTAATGTTATGAAAACATCATGCTTCGCGTTATAGAGTTCAATGGAAATAATGGGCTAGTGCAGGACGAGTCAAAAGTGACCAAAATAGAGTAACTGCCTAAGTCATTTTGAATTTTCTTGGGTTCAATTGGAGTAAAGGCTTGTAAATTACCCGGGGTCCAAATTCCCATGGTGCCTCCTACAACGCGTAGAATGTTCAGGGATGTTTCAGGGCTGGGAGATTAATAACCCCTAAGTCCAGGATACCTTAGGGCAGGGGTCCTGAAACTGTTTACCCAGGGGGCCAGTTCACTATCCCTCAGGCCTTTTGAAGGAAAGACTATAGTTTAAAAAAACAAATATTACGAACAAATTCATGTGCACACTGCACATATTGATTTGAAGTTCAAAAAAATAAATAAATAAATGGGGCGCATACACCCGGCAGAAAGGATCAACGTCCTCGGCTGTCTGCATGTGGCCCACAGGTTGTAGTTTGAGGACCCCTGCTCTCGGCATTCACCAAGAGGATGTGGTTTCAACCCAAAAGCTTGGAGACTCTACAATTTGTTTAAAAGTGATGGGGCAGAAGGAGTCCCTGATTGACCCACGCAAGACTAGTTTTCCCATCCCCTATTACTAAGAGTTCATAGTTATGGTTAAAGGGAACCAGGATATCCCGATCTGATCCCGTTACTTCAAGTGTGGGCTGACATTGCCACTAAGAAGCCTGCAAATATAAAAGACTTACTCCCTCCCGCAAAGAAAGGGCCCTTGTTTCGAAGGTTTCAGGAAACATGGAAGGACCGGAAAAACAAACGGTCCAAGTTCCCAAAACCACATAGGTGGAGGCCTTCCCTCCCCATCAACCCACCCCTCCCCATCACCCCACCCCTCCCCATCACCCCTCCCCTCCCCATCACCCCTCCCCTCCCCATCACCCCTCCCCTCCCCATCACCCCTCCCCATCACCCCTCCCCATCACCCCTCCCCTCCCCATCACCCCTCCCCTCCCGATCTCTCTCCCCTAATCGGCTTTATCCCATTTTGCAGGAGAACTCTGAGAGTGGGAGAGCTGGCTTCAAACCCTTTCTTTCAACCCCCGCCCTATAAGGTTTCTAGGGTCCAGAAATAGAAAACTTCTAACAGGCCCTTATTGAGTCACTCCCTCCCCCACCGGCCCCCCAACCTCACCCCCACCCCTAACAAGCAGCCCCACACACACACTAGTACTGGTATGACTTCCATACTCATCAGCCCACCTGTAATGCTTGCCAACAACTTTTCCAGGTGCTGTTCACAACGGAGGAGGGTAGCCCTTCCAGACAGAGGCCCAGTAAGCAGTCAGTGAACCTGATGGTCAGCGAGCGGGCACTCCCCACTTGAGAGAAACTCTTTTGGCCACTACACCAACAATGTGGGATCTCAATTCCTAGCAAGGCCCAAAGGGCTTTACCAGGTATCACCCATTGCTCTTACATGACCCTCTGCGGAAGAGCTAGGAAACCTATGAATTTATCATCTAAGGTCAGTGAGAATTTTCAGGTTCCTATAAGAGAATGTCCGCCTGCCTTTCTAGAGTGGCTGATGTAAGCCTACGGGCTTTATACCCCTAACGGCCCGGAGGCACTGAGAACAGGAGGGCAATAAGTATTGCCTTTATTACTCAGTCAGTCTGCCTCAGACATGACAACGAAATGGGAAGGGTTTGAAGGGAAAATCTTAGCGATTTGGTACAAGTGGCTCATTGAGTGTATAACAACAGAGATGACCCTAGCACGACAGAGACAAAGAAGCTAGCTAAAATAATCGTAATTGCCATGAGATACCCCAGAGACTCAGGAAAAGGAGAGCATGGCTCACTCACGGAGAGACTAACCTGTGGGCACCGCCAAGCCATGGGGAAGGACCAATGTGCCTACTGCAGGAAAGAAGGACACTGGAAAAATCAGTGCCTTGAAAACCCCAGGAGAGGTGCACGACCCTCCACTAGAGTGGATGGGCCTCATCTGCACGTAGAAAGACCCAAGCAAGAGACAATAATGCTTGAAGAAGCTCAATGAAGGGGTCAGGGCTCTGTTTCACTTCGCCGCCAAAAGCCCAGGCTAACTCTCCAAGTAGGAGGCCAGGCAGTAAATTTCTTGGTGGACACAGGGGCCACCTTCTCAGGTTCAGAAAGGAATATGGGCACATTTTCAAGAAGAAAGATGTGAATTACTGTGAGCCCATGATTCCTTCCACAGATAACTCACACCAGAAGGTTTGCATGGAGGGTAGGTGGGTTTCCCAAGACAACAAGATAACAAATATCTATCAGCCCTTTGGCCCAGTTAGCCACCTGGTTATGATATCACTGGCTTCTGGCTCAGCTGCTGAGCCAGTGAAGCAGTTATAGCAGGAGAAGACTAGGTGGCCGGTGGCCATCAACGGAAGGACCAAATCTCCACAGTGGGCTTCCTGTTTCAATATGGAGCCACGTATGTTACCTGCTGGACACCATCTCTATCCTGAGCTCATAATTGCCATCCCAGGTCTAGAATGCGGCGCGCAGGTACACACTATATGAAACAGTCTCTGATTAACTCCTCTGGATAACTTGCTGACATGGGAGTCTGGATAATCCTGTACATTTACTTTGCAGATTAGAAAACTCACTCAAAAACACACGGGAGTTCACCCAGAGACACACAACTGGTTAACAACAAAGTCATATTCAAACCAGCGTCTGGACCAAGAGCACGGTGCCCCACAGAACTGTGCCCATCGAGCAGTCAATATCTCCTGGACTCTCAAAAGATCTGAGCTGACACCCACCCCCACCCCCCACACATCCTTGCAGCCCCAAAAGATTGTATTTCACAGGATGGCACCGGATCTGCAGCTCGCGGAGAGGGACATATCTGATCAGAGAACACAGGGCAGAACAAGGGGGAGGAGGGAAGAATGGAGCACACCCTGGCCCAATACACCTTGAGGATGATGTTCCCAATCAGAGAAGCCAATCCACAGAGAAGACCACATGGGCAGCCCCACGATGAGAAACGTCCCTCAAAGACCCATAGCCCTAGAGGGGACAACACTGGACACACAGTGTGGGAACTGCGCCCGAACTGATCCTGCCACTTCGAGGCATGACACTAAGAGAGTGCAGCGGAAGAGAAAGAAAACGGAGCATCAAAGTCCCCGGGGAATGCCAAAGGTGGACTTTGTGGTCAGGGTTCGGTGCCCCCACAGACTGGACTGGAAAACACTCCTAAAGTTCGCCACACAGTCCTTGTACTTTTCTTTCTGGTTAGTGTTGTTTTCTTTTAGTGTCATTGGATTTGGGTTGGGTTTTGTTTTCATTTTTGTTTGTTTTTCTTTTTGCTGCTTGGTTTAGCTCAGTCTTGTTTTGTGCATGTTATTACCTTTACAGGTCTGTCTAATTAAGAGAGGCTGGATGAAGAATCTGGAGGAGTAAACATGTGACCGGCCCTTTCCATTGGGCATGGGAGTGAGGAGGGTGGGGGGAAAGGAAGTGGTGTAAAGAAACCCAGAGACAAGGGTACAACAAGTGATGGAAAACGGTAGTGAGGGGGATGTAGGAGGCCTGGTAGGGCGTGATCAAAGGTAATGTAACCAAGAGGAATTACTGAAACCCAAAGGAAGACTGAGCATGTCAGTGGGCACAAGAGGAAAATCAAAGGGTATAGAAGAGTGAGCTGGGAAGCAAGGGCCAGTTATAGACGTCTAAAAAAAGGCATGTACATATGTACATATATTTACAAAGGGGCATGGGGAAATAGATCTATGTCCATATGTTTATAGATTTAGTATTGAGGTAGCAGATGGACATAGGGCCTCCGCTCAAGGAATCCCTCATTGCAAGAACACTGTTTTATAAAATTGGCATTCTAAGATGCTCGCCTTTCCTACACAATCACTGACCACAGAGCGGCTGCATAAGCAAATGTGGTGAAGAAATCCGATGGTGTCCAGCTACCTAAAGATATAGCGTGTGGGGTCTTAAAGGCTTGAGGGTAAAGAAACAGCCATCTGGCTCTGAAGCAACAGAGCCCACATGGAGAAAGCATACCAGCCTGTGTGATCACAAAGTTTTAAAGGGATAAGGCAACAGGCATCATGAGAACAAAAAAATCTTATCATGGAGAATGAGAGGGGACTGCCGGGTATAGACCCAAAACCTGTTTGCAGTGCACTGGACATCCCCTTACAGAAGGATCTCAGAGTGGAGATTAAAGAATACAGGGTATGAGACAGCAAAGATGAAACACAACTTTCCTCTAGTTCTTAATGCTTCCTCTTGCCCCACTATCATGATCCCAGTTCTACCATACTAATCTGGCCAAACTAGAGAAGGTAGTCTAGTACCGATAGGAATTTCAAACACGGGGAATCCAGAGTGGATGGGCCCTTTACCAGTGTTATGAGTGGAGATACTGGGAGGGTGGAGGAAGGGAAGGATGGAAAGTGGGAACCGATTACAAGGATCTTCATTGACCTCAAAAGAAAGGTGGGTGAAAATATGACAAAAGAATTAGTACATTTCCAAGGATTGATGAGGGATGGGTGGCGGGCATTGAGGGGGGAAAAATGAGGAGCTGAGGCCAGGGGCTTGGGTGGAGAGTGGATATTTTGTGAATAAGGAGGGCAATTAATGTACAGATGTGCTTCAAACAGATGATGTATTTATGGATTGCGGTTAGTGTTGTAGGAGCCACTAATGAAAAGATCATAAAAGAAACAAAAATAATCTTGGCAGAGGGCTCATGCAAGGATGATCTCAGGCTGGATGAGACCAGTCAAAACAGCTACTGGAGTGGCCTCACCCTGTGTCTATTACTGAGTCAGCCATGATGCTTAGGACCCACAGCCCCAGCAGCTGGCCAGAGAGGGAGGTGGATCTCTGAGGCCATTCCACAGGGGGAATGGTCTTCTGTCCTGCAGGGCCCACCCTCCTTTGTAAGCGTGCTGCCTGGGGCAAGGCTTTCATGGAGTCCACACCATGGGAGCTCTACTACTCATGGGGGATTGGCAGGAAGCCTCTGCTCATGTGCATACACCACCACCTAGCTGGAGGATCTCCGTGAACAAAGCCCGAGGCAGACAACAAGCCCACTAACTGATGCTGTAAGAGATACAATCAGCATCCAGAAACCTGCAACTGGGAGTAAGAGGCAGCATACCTTGGTCCCAGCCCCTCCCACTCTAATCTACAAGGAGTGACATTGCAAAGCAGAGGGTTTTCATAAAGCACTTCCAGGACAGTGGAATGAGCAGCCTCGTTTGTGGACATGGATACTCTGTGATCCAGACGTACTACCTCCTCCCTTCCAGTCAGCTGAGACAAAAACCCTTGCAAGCAGAAAGCCATGCATCTGAACAGTATCTACCAGCCACTCATGTGCAGCCCAGCTGCCTCCAAAGAGCCTTCCTGAGTGTGAGAGAAATCATGCAGAAGCCTGGTCTGCACTCAAGAGAGTTTTATGAGTGTTAGGGAGGCGTGGTGGGCAAGTCTGGCCGACCCCAGTGGCTGAATTGAATTAACATGGCCTAGATTGGTCAATCCAGGTACAGGAACCACCCAGGTGACCTCCCCTTCATGGCCAGAAATCTGGACCTCTGAGCATGCACAGGGTGCCTCTCCTAACTGGGCTCTTATCTTGGCCCTATGGGCATGCATAACGGATGCCCCAGTCCCTAGCATAGCTACCTAACATTTGCCCCCCTGAAGAGATATGGACCCAAATCTTTGGGGTACTGGGCGACGACATCTCTAGCTACTTCCTGCTGGCAGAAGGGGCGAGGTGGGGCTTTGGGTCCATACCCTTCCTACACTGCTGGGAGGGGTTGTCCATTGAGGGCAACTTTATCCAGGATGGATAAGGTTGAGGTGGTCCAGGAGATGGTAGTCGTGGACCTGGCACACTTGGTTCAGAAGCTTTAATCACCCGATAACTTCTGAGAAAAACAAACGGTCTAAAAGGTGAACAGTTTGACTACGACAAGGCTAAGCTTGTGAGGTGGCAGTGGCCTTGAAATTAGGTGAGTGTCACAGGAAACAAAAATAATCTTAGGATTAATTACCAGACATGTGTGTTTGTTCATTGGAAGTACAGGAAGAGGGATAAAAGCATTCACACTTTCCCCTAGGAGGGCACAGGTTTGGGCACTACTAGGTGCAGTCGGATCACTGATTCATTTATGATGCTAAGGTCTTGGACACGCTGATCAGACCCATCCTTCTTTTTAACCCTATAACGCTTCAATTTTAATTTTGGGAAAAAATTTTCTTTTTGTTGTGGACTTTCATAGTTATAAATATATATATATATATATTAATTAATATATACATTTTTAATGTTATGAAAACATCATGCTTCGCGTTATAGAGTTCAATGGAAATAATGGGCTAGTGCAGGACGAGTCAAAAGTGACCAAAATAGAGTAACTGCCTAAGTCATTTTGAATTTTCTTGGGTTCAATTGGAGTAAAGGCTTGTAAATTACCCGGGGTCCAAATTCCCATGGTGCCTCCTACAACGGGTAGAATGTTCAGGGATGTTTCAGGGCTGGGAGATTAATAACCCCTAAGTCCAGGATACCTTAGGGCAGGGGTCCTGAAACTGTTTACCCAGGGGGCCAGTTCACTATCCCTCAGGCCTTTTGAAGGAAAGACTATAGTTTAAAAAAACAAATATTACGAACAAATTCATGTGCACACTGCACATATTGATTTGAAGTTCAAAAAAATAAATGGGGCACATACACCCGGCAGAAAGGATCAACGTCCTCGGCTGTCTGCATGTGGCCCACAGGTTGTAGTTTGAGGACCCCTGCTCTCGGCATTCACCAAGAGGATGTGGTTTCAACCCAAAAGCTTGGAGACTCTACAATTTGTTTAAAAGTGATGGGGCAGAAGGAGTCCCTGATTGACCCACGCAAGACTAGTTTTCCCATCCCCTATTACTAAGAGTTCATAGTTATGGTTAAAGGGAACCAGGATATCCCGATCTGATCCCGTTACTTCAAGTGTGGGCTGACATTGCCACTAAGAAGCCTGCAAATATAAAAGACTTACTCCCTCCCGCAAAGAAAGGGCCCTTGTTTCGAAGGTTTCAGGAAACATGGAAGGACCGGAAAAACAAACGGTCCAAGTTCCCAAAACCACATAGGTGGAGGCCTTCCCTCCCCATCAACCCACCCCTCCCCATCACCCCACCCCTCCCCATCACCCCTCCCCTCCCCATCACCCCTCCCCTCCCCATCACCCCTCCCCTCCCCATCACCCCTCCCCATCACCCGTCCCCATCACCCCTCCCCATCACCCCTCCCCTCCCCATCACCCCTCCCCTCCCCATCACCCCTCCCCTCCCCTCCCCTCCCGATCTCTCTCCCCTAATCGGCTTTATCCCATTTTGCAGGAGAACTCTGAGAGTGGGAGAGCTGGCTTCAAACCCTTTCTTTCAACCCCCGCCCTATAAGGTTTCTAGGGTCCAGAAATAGAAAACTTCTAACAGGCCCTTATTGAGTCACTCCCTCCCCCACCGGCCCCCCAACCTCACCCCCACCCCTAACAAGCAGCCCCACACACACACTAGTACTGGTATGACTTCCATACTCATCAGCCCACCTGTAATGCTTGCCAACAACTTTTCCAGGTGCTGTTCACAACGGAGGAGGGTAGCCCTTCCAGACAGAGGCCCAGTAAGCAGTCAGTGAACCTGATGGTCAGCGAGCGGGCACTCCCCACTTGAGAGAAACTCTTTTGGCCACTACACCAACAATGTGGGATCTCAATTCCTAGCAAGGCCCAAAGGGCTTTACCAGGTATCACCCATTGCTCTTACATGACCCTCTGCGGAAGAGCTAGGAAACCTATGAATTTATCATCTAAGGTCAGTGAGAATTTTCAGGTTCCTATAAGAGAATGTCCGCCTGCCTTTCTAGAGTGGCTGATGTAAGCCTACGGGCTTTATACCCCTAACGGCCCGGAGGCACTGAGAACAGGAGGGCAATAAGTATTGCCTTTATTACTCAGTCAGTCTGCCTCAGACATGACAACGAAATGGGAAGGGTTTGAAGGGAAAATCTTAGCGATTTGGTACAAGTGGCTCATTGAGTGTATAACAACAGAGATGACCCTAGCACGACAGAGACAAAGAAGCTAGCTAAAATAATCGTAATTGCCATGAGATACCCCAGAGACTCAGGAAAAGGAGAGCATGGCTCACTCACGGAGAGACTAACCTGTGGGCACCGCCAAGCCATGGGGAAGGACCAATGTGCCTACTGCAGGAAAGAAGGACACTGGAAAAATCAGTGCCTTGAAAACCCCAGGAGAGGTGCACGACCCTCCACTAGAGTGGATAGGCCTCATCTGCACGTAGAAAGACCCAAGCAAGAGACAATAATGCTTGAAGAAGCTCAATGAAGGGGTCAGGGCTCTGTTTCACTTCGCCGCCAAAAGCCCAGGCTAACTCTCCAAGTAGGAGGCCAGGCAGTAAATTTCTTGGTGGACACAGGGGCCACCTTCTCAGGTTCAGAAAGGAATATGGGCACATTTTCAAGAAGAAAGATGTGAATTACTGTGAGCCCATGATTCCTTCCACAGATAACTCACACCAGAAGGTTTGCATGGAGGGTAGGTGGGTTTCCCAAGACAACAAGATAACAAATATCTATCAGCCCTTTGGCCCAGTTAGCCACCTGGTTATGATATCACTGGCTTCTGGCTCAGCTGCTGAGCCAGTGAAGCAGTTATAGCAGGAGAAGACTAGGTGGCCGGTGGCCATCAACGGAAGGACCAAATCTCCACAGTGGGCTTCCTGTTTCAATATGGAGCCACGTATGTTACCTGCTGGACACCATCTCTATCCTGAGCTCATAATTGCCATCCCAGGTCTAGAATGCGGCGCGCAGGTACACACTATATGAAACAGTCTCTGATTAACTCCTCTGGATAACTTGCTGACATGGGAGTCTGGATAATCCTGTACATTTACTTTGCAGATTAGAAAACTCACTCAAAAACACACGGGAGTTCACCCAGAGACACACAACTGGTTAACAACAAAGTCATATTCAAACCAGCGTCTGGACCAAGAGCACGGTGCCCCACAGAACTGTGCCCATCGAGCAGTCAATATCTCCTGGACTCTCAAAAGATCTGAGCTGACACCCACCCCCCCACACACACACACATCCTTGCAGCCCCAAAAGATTGTATTTCACAGGATGGCACCGGATCTGCAGCTCGCGGAGAGGGACATATCTGATCAGAGAACACAGGGCAGAACAAGGGGGAGGAGGGAAGAATGGAGCACACCCTGGCCCAATACACCTTGAGGATGATGTTCCCAATCAGAGAAGCCAATCCACAGAGAAGACCACATGGGCAGCCCCACGATGAGAAACGTCCCTCAAAGACCCATAGCCCTAGAGGGGACAACACTGGACACACAGTGTGGGAACTGCGCCCGAACTGATCCTGCCACTTCGAGGCATGACACTAAGAGAGTGCAGCGGAAGAGAAAGAAAACGGAGCATCAAAGTCCCCGGGGAATGCCAAAGGTGGACTTTGTGGTCAGGGTTCGGTGCCCCCACAGACTGGACTGGAAAACACTCCTAAAGTTCGCCACACAGTCCTTGTACTTTTCTTTCTGGTTAGTGTTGTTTTCTTTTAGTGTCATTGGATTTGGGTTGGGTTTTGTTTTCATTTTTGTTTGTTTTTCTTTTTGCTGCTTGGTTTAGCTCAGTCTTGTTTTGTGCATGTTATTACCTTTACAGGTCTGTCTAATTAAGAGAGGCTGGATGAAGAATCTGGAGGAGTAAACATGTGACCGGCCCTTTCCATTGGGCATGGGAGTGAGGAGGGTGGGGGGAAAGGAAGTGGTGTAAAGAAACCCAGAGACAAGGGTACAACAAGTGATGGAAAACGGTAGTGAGGGGGATGTAGGAGGCCTGGTAGGGCGTGATCAAAGGTAATGTAACCAAGAGGAATTACTGAAACCCAAAGGAAGACTGAGCATGTCAGTGGGCACAAGAGGAAAATCAAAGGGTATAGAAGAGTGAGCTGGGAAGCAAGGGCCAGTTATAGACGTCTAAAAAAAGGCATGTACATATGTACATATATTTACAAAGGGGCATGGGGAAATAGATCTATGTCCATATGTTTATAGATTTAGTATTGAGGTAGCAGATGGACATAGGGCCTCCGCTCAAGGAATCCCTCATTGCAAGAACACTGTTTTATAAAATTGGCATTCTAAGATGCTCGCCTTTCCTACACAATCACTGACCACAGAGCGGCTGCATAAGCAAATGTGGTGAAGAAATCCGATGGTGTCCAGCTACCTAAAGATATAGCGTGTGGGGTCTTAAAGGCTTGAGGGTAAAGAAACAGCCATCTGGCTCTGAAGCAACAGAGCCCACATGGAGAAAGCATACCAGCCTGTGTGATCACAAAGTTTTAAAGGGATAAGGCAACAGGCATCATGAGAACAAAAAAATCTTATCATGGAGAATGAGAGGGGACTGCCGGGTATAGACCCAAAACCTGTTTGCAGTGCACTGGACATCCCCTTACAGAAGGATCTCAGAGTGGAGATTAAAGAATACAGGGTATGAGACAGCAAAGATGAAACACAACTTTCCTCTAGTTCTTAATGCTTCCTCTTGCCCCACTATCATGATCCCAGTTCTACCATACTAATCTGGCCAAACTAGAGAAGGTATTCTAGTACCGATAGGAATTTCAAACACGGGGAATCCAGAGTGGATGGGCCCTTTACCAGTGTTATGAGTGGAGATACTGGGAGGGTGGAGGAAGGGCAGGATGGAAAGTGGGAACCGATTACAAGGATCTTCATTGACCTCAAAAGAAAGGTGGGTGAAAATATGACAAAAGAATTAGTACATTTCCAAGGATTGATGAGGGATGGGTGGCGGACATTGAGGGGGGAAAAATGAGGAGCTGAGGCCAGGGGCTTGGGTGGAGAGTGGATATTTTGTGAATAAGGAGGGCAATTAATGTACAGATGTGCTTCAAACAGATGATGTATTTATGGACTGCGGTTAGTGTTGTAGGAGCCACTAATGAAAAGATCATAAAAGAAACAAAAATAATCTTGGCAGAGGGCTCATGCAAGGATGATCTCAGGCTGGATGAGACCAGTCAAAACAGCTACTGGAGTGGCCTCACCCTGTGTCTATTACTGAGTCAGCCATGATGCTTAGGACCCACAGCCCCAGCAGCTGGCCAGAGAGGGAGGTGGATCTCTGAGGCCATTCCACAGGGGGAATGGTCTTCTGTCCTGCAGGGCCCACCCTCCTTTGTAAGCGTGCTGCCTGGGGCAAGGCTTTCATGGAGTCCACACCATGGGAGCTCTACTACTCATGGGGGATTGGCAGGAAGCCTCTGCTCATGTGCATACACCACCACCTAGCTGGAGGATCTCCGTGAACAAAGCCCGAGGCAGACAACAAGCCCACTAACTGATGCTGTAAGAGATACAATCAGCATCCAGAAACCTGCAACTGGGAGTAAGAGGCAGCATACCTTGGTCCCAGCCCCTCCCACTCTAATCTACAAGGAGTGACATTGCAAAGCAGAGGGTTTTCATAAAGCACTTCCAGGACAGTGGAATGAGCAGCCTCGTTTGTGGACATGGATACTCTGTGATCCAGACGTACTACCTCCTCCCTTCCAGTCAGCTGAGACAAAAACCCTTGCAAGCAGAAAGCCATGCATCTGAACAGTATCCACCAGCCACTCATGTGCAGCCCAGCTGCCTCCAAAGAGCCTTCCTGAGTGTGAGAGAAATCATGCAGAAGCCTGGTCTGCACTCAAGAGAGTTTTATGAGCGTTAGGGAGGCGTGGTGGGCAAGTCTGGCCGACCCCAGTGGCTGAATTGAATTAACATGGCCTAGATTGGTCAATCCAGGTACAGGAACCACCCAGGTGACCTCCCCTTCATGGCCAGAAATCTGGACCTCTGAGCATGCACAGGGTGCCTCTCCTAACTGGGCTCTTATCTTGGCCCTATGGGCATGCATAACGGATGCCCCAGTCCCTAGCATAGCTACCTAACATTTGCCCCCCTGAAGAGATATGGACCCAAATCTTTGGGGTACTGGGCGACGACATCTCTAGCTACTTCCTGCTGGCAGAAGGGGCGAGGTGGGGCTTTGGGTCCATACCCTTCCTACACTGCTGGGAGGGGTTGTCCATTGAGGGCAACTTTATCCAGGATGGATAAGGTTGAGGTGGTCCACGAGATGGTAGTCGTGGACCTGGCACACTTGGTTCAGAAGCTTTAATCACCCGATAACTTCTGAGAAAAACAAACGGTCTAAAAGGTGAACAGTTTGACTACGACAAGGCTAAGCTTGTGAGGTGGCAGTGGCCTTGAAATTAGGTGAGTGTCACAGGAAACAAAAATAATCTTAGGATTAATTACCAGACATGTGTGTTTGTTCATTGGAAGTACAGGAAGAGGGATAAAAGCATTCACACTTTCCCCTAGGAGGGCACAGGTTTGGGCACTACTAGGTGCAGTCGGATCACTGATTCATTTATGATGCTAAGGTCTTGGACACGCTGATCAGACCCATCCTTCTTTTTAACCCTATAACGCTTCAATTTTAATTTTGGGAAAAAATTTTCATTTTGTTGTGGACTTTCATAGTTATAAATATATATATATATATATATATATATATATGTATTAATATATACATTTTTTAATGTTATGAAAACATCATGCTTCGCGTTATAGAGTTCAATGGAAATAATGGGCTAGTGCAGGACGAGTCAAAAGTGACCAAAATAGAGTAACTGCCTAAGTCATTTTGAATTTTCTTGGGTTCAATTGGAGTAAAGGCTTGTAAATTACCCGGGGTCCAAATTCCCATGGTGCCTCCTACAACGCGTAGAATGTTCAGGGATGTTTCAGGGCTGGGAGATTAATAACCCCTAAGTCCAGGATACCTTAGGGCAGGGGTCCTGAAACTGTTTACCCAGGGGGCCAGTTCACTATCCCTCAGGCCTTTTGAAGGAAAGACTATAGTTTAAAAAAACAAATATTACGAACAAATTCATGTGCACACTGCACATATTGATTTGAAGTTCAAAAAAATAAATAAATAAATGGGGCGCATACACCCGGCAGAAAGGATCAACGTCCTCGGCTGTCTGCATGTGGCCCACAGGTTGTAGTTTGAGGACCCCTGCTCTCGGCATTCACCAAGAGGATGTGGTTTCAACCCAAAAGCTTGGAGACTCTACAATTTGTTTAAAAGTGATGGGGCAGAAGGAGTCCCTGATTGACCCACGCAAGACTAGTTTTCCCATCCCCTATTACTAAGAGTTCATAGTTATGGTTAAAGGGAACCAGGATATCCCGATCTGATCCCGTTACTTCAAGTGTGGGCTGACATTGCCACTAAGAAGCCTGCAAATATAAAAGACTTACTCCCTCCCACAAAGAAAGGGCCCTTGTTTCGAAGGTTTCAGGAAACATGGAAGGACCGGAAAAACAAACGGTCCAAGTTCCCAAAACCACATAGGTGGAGGCCTTCCCTCCCCATCAACCCACCCCTCCCCATCACCCCACCCCTCCCCATCACCCCTCCCCTCCCCATCACCCCTCCCCTCCCCATCACCCCTCCCCTCCCCATCACCCCTCCCCATCACCCCTCCCCATCACCCCTCCCCTCCCCATCACCCCTCCCCTCCCCTCCCCTCCTGATCTCTCTCCCCTAATCGGCTTTATCCCATTTTGCAGGAGAACTCTGAGAGTGGGAGAGCTGGCTTCAAACCCTTTCTTTCAACCCCCGCCCTATAAGTTTTCTAGGGTCCAGAAATAGAAAATTTCTAACAGGCCCTTATTGAGTCACTCCCTCCCCCACAGGCCCCCCAACCTCACCCCCACCCCTAACAAGCAGCCCCACACACACACTAGTACTGGTATGACTTCCATACTCATCAGCCCACCTGTAATGCTTGCCAACAACTTTTCCAGGTGCTGTTCACAACGGAGGAGGGTAGCCCTTCCAGACAGAGGCCCAGTAAGCAGTCAATGAACCTGATGGTCAGCGAGCGGGCACTCCCCACTTGAGAGAAACTCTTTTGGCCACTACACCAACAATGTGGGATCTCAATTCCTAGCAAGGCCCAGAGGGCTTTAGCAGGTATCCCCCATTGCTCTTACATGACCCTCTGCGGAAGAGCTAGGAAACCTATGAATTTATCATCTAAGGTCAGTGAGAATTTTCAGGTTCCTATAAGAGAATGTCCGCCTGCCTTCTAGAGTGGCTGATGGAAGCCTACAGGCTTTATACCCCTAACAGCCCGGAGGCCCCGAGAACAGGAGGGCAATAAATATTGCCTTTATGACTCAGTCAGTCTGCCTCAGACATGAAGAAGAAGTGGGAAGGGTTTCAAGGGAAAAATCTTAGTGATTTGATACAAGTGGTTCATTGAGTATATCACAACCGAGATGACCCTAGCACGACAGAGACAAAGAAACTAGCTAAAATACTAGGAATTGCCATGAGAGACCCCAGAGACTCAAGAAAAGGAGAGCATGGCCCACTCACGGAGAGACTAACCTCTGGGCACCTCCAAGCCATGGGGAAGGATCAATGTGCCTACTGCAGGAAAGAAGGACACTGGAAAAATCAGTGCCTTGAAAACCCCAGGAGAGGTCCACGACCCTCCACAAGAGTGGACGGGCCTCATCTGCAACGAGAAAGACCCAAGCAAGAGACAATAAGGCTTGAAGAGCTGAATGAAGGGGTCAGGGCTCTGTTTCACTTCGCCGCCAAAACCCAGGCTAACACTCCATGTAGGAGGCCAGGCAGTAAATTTCTTGGTGGACACAGGGGCCACCTTCTCAGGTTCAGAAAGGAATACGGGCACATTTTCAAAAAGAAAGATGTGTATTACTGTGAGCCTATGATTCCTTCCACAGATAACTCACACCAGAAGGTTTGCATGGAGGTTAGGTGGGCTTCCCAAGACAAGATAACAAATATCTATCTGCCCTTTCTCCCAGTTAGCCACCTGGTTATGATGGCACTGGCTCCTGGCTCAGCTGCTGAGCCAGTGAAGCAGTTATAGCAGAAGACTAGGTGGCCGGTGGCCATCAACGGAAGGACCAAATCTCCACAGTGGGCTTCCTGTTTCAATATGGAGCCACGTCTGTCACCTACTGGACACCATCTCTATTCTGAGCTCATAATTGCCATCCCAGGTCTCGAATGCGGCGCACAGATACACACTATATGAAACAGTCTCTGATTAACTCCTCTGGATAACTTGCTGACATGGGAGTCTGGATAATCCTGTACATTTACTTTGCAGATTAGAAAACTCACTCAAAACACACAGGAGTTGACCCAGAGACACACAACTGGTTAACAACAAAGTCATATTCACAACCAGCGTCTGGACCAAGAGCACGGTGCCCCACAGAACTGTGCCCATCGAGAAGTCAATATCTCCTGGACTCTCAAAAGATCTGAGCTGATGCCCCCCCCTCCCACCTCCTTGCAGCCCCCAAAGATTGTATTTCACAGGATGGCACCGGAGCTGCAGCTCGAGGAGAGGGACATATCTGATCAGAGAACACAGAGCAGAACAAGGGGGAGGAGGGGAGAATGGAGCACATCCTGGCCCACTACACCTTGAGGATGATGTTCCCAATCAGAGAAGCCAGTCCACAGAAAAGACCACATGGGCAGCCCCACGATGAGAAACGTCCCTCAAAGACCCATAGCCCTAGAGGGGACAACACTGGACACACAGTGTGGGAACTGCGCCCGAACTGATCTTGCTACATCGAGGCATGACACTAAGGGAGTGCAGCGGAAGCGCTAGAAAACGGAGCATCAAAGTTCCCGGGGAATGCCAAAGGTGGACTTTGTGGTCAGGGCTCGGTGCCCCAACAGACTGGACTGGAAAACACTCCTAAAGTTCACCACACAGTCCTTGTACTTTTCTTTCTGGTTAGTGTTGTTTTCTTTTAGTGTCATTGGATTTTTGTTGTCTTGGTTTTTTTGGGTTGCTTGTCTTGGTTTTGTGCATGTTATTACCTTTTCTGGTCTGTCTAAATTAGATAGGCTGGATGTCCAATCTGGAGGACAAAACCCAGGACCAACACTTCTGGGGGGTGGGGCATGGGAAAGAGGGAGGTGGGCATAAAGGAAGCGGTGTTAAGAAACCCAGAAACAAGAGAACAGGAAGTCATGCATATCCGTGGTGAGGTAGATGTAGGAGGCCTGGTAGGGCGGGATCAAGGGTAATGGAACCAAGACGAATTACTGAAACCCAAAGGAAGACTGAGCATGGCAGTGGGCACAAGAGGAAAATGAAAGGGAAATAGAAGAGCAAGCCAGGAAGCAAGGGCCTATTATAGAGGTCTTTAAAAAAGTATGTCCATATGTAAATATATTCATATATGAGCATGGGGAAATAGACCTACGTCCATATATTTATAGGTTTCGTATTAAGGTAGCAGATGGACTCTGGGCCTCCACTCAAGTACTCCCTCATTGCAAGAATACTTTGTTCTATTAAATTGGCATTCTATGGTGCTCACCTTCCCCACAGGTACACTGAAGACAAAGCTGATGGTGCCCAGCTGTCAAAAGATATAGCGTCTGAGGTCTTAAAAGCTTGAATGTAAACAAGCGGCCACCTAGCTCAGAAACAACAAAGCCCACATGGAATAATCACACCAGCCTATGAGATCACGAGGTTTCGAAGGGATCAGGTGTCAGGCATCATCAGAACAAAAACATCTTATTGGGAATGAGAAGAGTGCTTGGTAGAGACCCAAAGCCCATTTCCAGACCACTGGACAATACCTTACAGAAGGGTCTCAGAGAGGAGATGAGCCAAGACTAGGTACGAGATAGCAATGATGAAACACAACTTTCCTCTAGTTGCTAAATGCTTTCTCTCCCCCCATTATCATGACCCCAATTCTACCTTACAAATCTGGCTAGACTAGAGAATGTACACTGGTACAGATAGCAACTGGAAACACAGGGAATCCAGGGTGGATGAGTCCTTTAGGACCAGTATTATGAGTGAAGACACTGAGAGGGTAAGAGGGAGGGCAGTTTGGAAACGGGGAACTGATTACAAGGATGTACATTTTACTTCAACAGAAAAGTGGGTGAAGGGGGATATCAGACAGTGCAAGATATGACAAAAATTAGTAAATTACCAAGGATTGATGAGCGAGGGGTAGCGCACATGGGGGGTGGGGATGGGAATGAGGAGCTGAGGCCATGGGCTTGGGTGGAGAGTGGATATTTTGAGAATGAGGGAAATGAATGTACAAATGTGCTTTACACAACTGATGTATGCATAGAATGTGTTTAGTGTTGTATGAGCCCCTAATAAAACGTTAAAAAAAAAGATCTGGGCAGAGGACTCATTCAAGGATTATCTCAGGCTGGATTAGACCCTTCTAAGTAGAAAGTCCTGCATCTGAACAGTATCCACCAGCCATTCATGTCCAGTTATGCTGCCTCCAAAGAGCCTTCCTGGGTTTGTCAGATCTCTCTGGGGACAGACAGACCTTGGTCCTCTGCTCTGCGTGAGAAAGAATGCATGTAGAAGCCTGATTGTCATCCAAGTGGGTTTTATGAGCATTAGGGAGGCATGGTGGGCAACCCTGGTCAACCCCAGCAGCTGAATTTAATTTACTTGGCCTTGGTGGGTCAATCAAGTTGCAGCACTCACCCAGGTGTACCTCCTCTTCCTGGCCGGAAACCTGAACCTCTGAGCACGCACAGTGTGCCACTCCTTCTTGGGCTGCTACCTTGGCCCTCTGGGCATGCATAATGGACACCCCAGTCCCTAGGATAGCTACCTAACATTTGCCCCCTGAAGAGGTATGGACCCAAATCTTTGGGGTACTGGGCGACGACATCTCTAAGTACTTCCTGCTGCAAAAGGGGCAAATGGGGTTCAGAAGGGATTGTCCACTCAGGTCCCAGGATGGATAAAGTTGAGGTTGTTCAGGAAATCGTGGTCCTGCAGCTGGCACACTTGGTTTGGAGGCCTTGGTAACCTGAGAACTTCTGGAAAAACAAACAAAAAGACAAAAGGTTGAAGAGTTTAAGTGAGACAAGTCTAAGATTCGGAGGAGGTCGTTCCCTTCAAGTTAGGTGAGTGTCACAAGAAATAAATATACTTAGGATTATCAGGCATGTGTTTGTTCACTCTAAGTACAGGAACGGGGATTAAAGCATTCACAATTTCCCTAGGAGGGCACAGGGTTTGGGCACTACTAGGTGCAGTGGGATCACTGCTTCATTTATGATCCTAAGGTCTTACACCTGCTGATAAGACCCATCCTTTTTAACCCCATAATGGCTCAATTTTCAATTTGGGGGAAATGTTTTTGTTTTTATTCTTTATTTTCAAAGTTATCTACCTATTTATCTGTCTGTTTATCTATCTATCTATTAATATATACATTTCTTTATATGTTATGGAAATATGCTCAGCGTTATAGAGTTAAATGGTAATATTGGGGTACTACAGGGGGAGTCAACCGTAATCAAAAGTAGAGTAACTGCCTAAGTCATTTTTAATTTTCTTGGCTTCAAATTGAATAAAAGGCTGGTAAATTACCCAGGGACCAAATTTCCCTGGTGCCTCTACTATGGGTAGAATGATCAGGGGTGTGTCAGGGCTGCGAGAATAGTAACCCCTAAGTCCAGGATCCCTTAGGGCAGGGGTCCTCAAACTGTTTACCTAGGGGGCCAGTTCTGTCCCTCAGATCATTGGAGGGTCAGACTATAGTTTTTTAAAAACCTATGAACAAGTTCCTATGCACACTGCACGAGTCGGCTGCTAAGCAGGACAGGCAGAGGCAGCAAAAACACCCTGAGGGTGGAATAAATATCGTCAGGCCACATGTGTCCCACGGGCCACAGTTTGAGGACGCCTGCCTTAGGGGTTCCTGTGTGCACTGGGGATGAAGGTCTCTACTGCTCCTCAAAAGGAGAAATGCTCTAACTTCTGGCATCTCCCCCCATTTCCCATCACTCTACAGAACTGTTCCAGGTGAATCAGGGTTGGAAGGAAAAGTGTGCCATTCTCTGGCCACCATTCTCCTTTCTCAAATAAAGTTGCATAGTGTATCAGCTTTTGTTTGTCTAGCCTCTGTGTCAACTCTATCCCAATTGGACAGGATTCATGCAAGGGGGAAATTCCTGAGTATGAAGCTGCTAAGTCCCATCTGGAAAGCACAAAACAAGGCTATTTAGAGCTTGCTGCCTCAAGGTCAATAACCCCGCTTCAGAGCAGACCCCTGGTGTGCTATTAAACTGATGCCTCTGACAGGTGCCCCCACCATAGACAAAGGGTCAAAGAGCAGTCGCTGTGGGCGACTTTAGGTCCAACCATTTTCTAGACAATAAGCTAGGAGGACCACTGTTTGGGATGGCCCCACAGCCTTCCAAGATGCCTGCTGGCAGGAGCAGACTCTCAAATCTCTGAAGGGAAGGGGCATCTGGCAGCTCAGGGAACCTTTAGGAAAATAGGAATTTCTGGCTGGAACATCATGGCAGCTGAGCTATATTAAGAGCTGTCCCCAGAAGTGCGTGGAGAAACACCACTGAAAGCCTAAAAGTAAGGGTTACCCAGGCTAGGCTTCCGAACGCCTTTGTCTTAAGACTGAGCAACGGAAAACCAGCCAGTAACAAGGAACAAACCTACACTGGTAGAACACTAACCCTAGAACACCTGAAGTTTTCAATGCAGGAAATAATATTTTTTTGTTTTTATTCTTTACTTTCATTGTTATCAATATATATGACAACCAAAGTATATTTTAAAAGTATAAATTTTCAAAAATATAACCAAATTGTCATATTTATAATATATAATTTTGGTACCAGATACATTTTAACTAAATGTTACAAAAAAGTCCTGCTCCGTGTTATAGGGCTCAAGCAGCTTGTTTTAAAAACCAGGAGAAAGGCAAAGGGAACGGAGGGGAAAAGGGAAACATTTGGCTGCCGGGACAAGGCAGGGCTATCTCCCAGGCCTAAATCAACCAGCTCCCGAGGCAGTGCCCTTCCACGTGTTTGGACTGGTGGGCACCATTTTGGCCAGGGTCATAGGCCTTGTTTCCCCCATGGCGGCTATGTAGGTTCTCTGGGAAAAGCATAAAGAGCCTTGATAATGGTGAAGCCATTCTGAACTGACAGAAGCCACCATGAAAGGTAAATAAAGTAGCTATGAACTGTCAATGAACTAGCTGATATTGGGGTGGTAGGCCGTGCAGACGTAGCCCAAGGGAATGTCCCAAAGGAAATGGATGTTCAGAAGGCTTTTGAGAACAAGAGCAGTTTTTGTTCAACTAAGAATGGCTAACCGCAACACCCCACTTCTCTACTCTGCCTGCTTGCACACCTGCACATTGCACAAGTATAAAAACCTTTGGAAAATTCAACTGGGGGCTGCTCAGTCTCCTCTCAAGAGGGCTGACAGACCCTGTGCAGAAAATAAAACTTTTTCTGTTGAACTTGCCGGTGGTCGGAGATGCTTTCTTTCTGGGAATGGACAGTAGCTACAACATTTCGAGGTGCACCGAGATCCGAGTGCCACTGTCGGAGCCTGCTTAGAAAGGGGAACCAGGACATCCTGATCGGATCCCTTAAATTCATGTGTGGATTGACATTGCCACTAAGAAGCCAACATATATAAAAGACTTCCTCCCCCAACATAAAGAGTTCTTGTTTCCAAGATTTCAGTAAACATGGCAGGACCGGAAAAACAACCTGTCCAAGTTCCTAAAACCACCAAGGTGGAGGCTGTCCCTGTCCCTCCCCCTCCCTTCCCCCTTTCCCTCCCTGTCTGATTTATCCCATTTTGCAAGAGGACTCTGGGAGCAGGAGAGCTGGCTTCCGACCCTTGGTGCCGCTGCCACCCTATCAGGTTCCCAAGGGGCCGGAGAGAGGAATACTCACAGCCTCTTTTTGAGCCCCCCCCACCCCACAACAAATACACTAGGGCAGGCATGTCTTAACAACCCCCAGAGAAAGATCACTCAGCAACAGCCATTCTCCCCTTAAGGCAAGCAGCCCCCAAACCTGGGAAGACTCCCGAATCCCTTTTTCAGTATATGTTCCCTTTTGTTCCAGGGATTTGTATAATTGGAACCAACAAAACCCCTTTTTTCTGACAAACCATAAGGTCTGATTTCTTTGCTAGATATGGTTTTCCATACGCATCAGCCCACCTGAGGTGATTTCCTGCAACTTCTCCAGGTGCTGTTCATATCAGAGGAATGGGACCCCTTCCAGAGAGGCCCAGAAGGCAGTCAATGGACCTAAGGGTCAGCCAGCGGGCACTCCCCACTTGAGAGAAATTTTTTTCCCCACTGCACAACCAATGTGGGATCCAAACTCCTAGCAAGGCCCAGAGGGCTTAAGCAGATATCACCAGTTGCTCTTGCAGGGCCTCCGCTTAACCACTAGGAAGCCTATAAATTTATCTAAGGTCAGTGAGAATTCTCAGGCTCCTACAAGAGAATGTCCGCCTGCCTTTTTAGAGTGGCTGATGGACGCCTACGGGCTTTATACCCCTATTGACCTGAAAGCCCCCTGAGAACAGGAGGGAAGTAAGTATTGCCTGTATTATTCAGTCAGTCTGCCTCAGACATGAAAAAGAAGTGGGAAGGGTTTGAAGGGAAAAATCCTAGTGATTTGGTAGAAGTGGCTCATTGAGTGTATAACAACAGAGACAAAGAAACTAGCTAAAATACTAGTAATTGCTATGAGAGACCCCAGAGGCTCAGGAAAAGGAGAGCATGGCCCACTCACGGAGAGACTAACCTGTGGGCACCACCAAGCCCCGAAGAAGGATCAATGTGCCTACTGCAGGAAAGAAGGACATTGGAAACATCAGTCCCTTGAAAACGCCAGGAGAGGTGCACGACCCTCCACTAGAGAGGACGGGCCTCATTCACACCTAGAAAGACCCAAGCGAGAGACAATAATGCTTGAAGAAGCTGAATGAAGGTGTCAGGGCTGTTTCACTTGGCCTCCAGGATCCCACGCTAACACTCCAAAAAGGGGGCCAGCCAGTAAATTTCTTGGTGGACACAGGGGCCACCTTCTTGGTTTTGGAAAAGACTACAGGTGCATTGTCAAAGGAAAGATTTTAATTACAGGTGCCACATGGCAGACCCAAGCATACCCATGGACAACGGCCAGAATAACAGATTTAGCACAAGAGACAGTTCCACACTCCTTCCTGGTAATGCCTCAGGGCCCCTTTCCCCTAATTGGTCGGGATTTATTACGATAAATGGTGGCCATGATTACTTTCTCATCTGCTGCAACCACCTTAACCCTTGAACTTGAAAAGGCAAAGGTTTTGCTCACCGCTCCACTGCCAGAGGGATATGTGTTTTATCAAAGAGCAGAAGAAACCTCCTCAAAGGAACTTCTTGATAAATGGCTAAAAGATATTCCTTTTGTTTGGGCAGAGAACAACCTGCCAGACCTTGCTGAACATCAGGTGCCTGCGGTCGTACAACTTCTGAGCTCAGCCACACTGGTGAGTGTCAAGCAAAACCCTACTCCCTGGAAAGCACAGGTGGGTATTGCTGTTCACATATGCAGACTAAAGAGGACAGGCATTTTGGTGCCCTGCAAGTCCACATGGAACGCTCCCCTGCTGCCCATGCCGAAACCGGGAACTGAGGACTTCCAAATGGTGCAGGATCTCGGAGAGGTAAATGCGAGGGTAGAAACTGTCCACTCCACGGTACCAAACTCCGAGACCCTCCTGAGTACTATCCCGTCAAACTGAATTTGTTATACTGTTTTGGACTTAAAGGATGCTTTTTTCTCCATACCCTTGTCCTCTGTACGTCAACCCAATGAAGACTTACAGGAATACAAGGAGGAACACCCCCAAACCCCCTTGCTCCAGTATGCAGATGACCTCCTCCTGGCCTCCGAAACCCTGGAGGAATGCCCAAGTGCTACCGAGGACCTGTTAATAGTCCTTGGCCAATTGGGGTCCAGGGAATCTGAAAGAGAGGCTCAACTGTGTGTCAATAAAGCTGTATACCTAGGCTACCAACTGGAGGAGGGAAAACAGACCTTGTCCCCCAGCCGCACTGAGGTGATCCTCAAAATCCCAGTCCCTGAGACTAAGAGGCAGGTGTGAGAGTTTCTAGGATTTGTGGGGTACTGTCCATTGTGGAATTTGGGATTTGAGGGATTAGCCAAACTCCTATATGCAAGTACTGGGGAAAGGAAAAAACTTCAATGGACTGAAGTAGAACAGCAAGCCTTTGAATCCTTAAAAACGTCGTTCATATGGGCACCCTCTCTTCCCCTTCCAGACATAGAAAATCCCTTCCAATTGTCTATGAGGCCAGGGGCACAGCAAAAGGAATGCTAACTCAGAACTTGCAGCCATGAAAGAGACCTGTGGCCGATCTTTCAATCACACTAGACTCTGTAACTGCAGGATGGCCGAGCTGCATGCGAGCTGAGGCTGCCACGGCCATCCTAGTTATAGAAGCTAGGAAGCTTACACTGGGGCAGGATATTGCTGGGGTAGGGGGACCTATGGTTGAGCCCCTCCTAACAAGTCCCCTGGACCGGTGGACCTCGAATGCCAGGATTATACCACAAATCCCCAAGGTAATGGCCATGACCATGCCATCCCCAGTGTTACTGCCACAACCTACATACTCGGAAAATGATCTAAAGGTAAGCCAAGAGCTGGGCTGCCAAAGAGACTCGGAGCATCCAGGTGGCTGCTCCATCCTGATGGAAGAAGATTCATGCCAGAAGCTCTGGGAGAGATCTGATTCAAGGACTACGTGAAGGTATGCACTCAGGATCCTCTAAATGGTCTCAGTTGCTCCTCAGGTACTTTTACATACCCAGGCTTGGACACTGGGTGGCAGATGACACCACTGTTGCTTGCACTGTGCTCGCTCGGGGAAACATCCCTACAAAAGAAAAGGAGCAACCCCAACCACCAGCTCGAGGTAGTACTCCTGGAGAATTCTGGGAGGTGGACTTTATGGATATCAAACTTAGAAAGTATGGCTACGGGTATTTGCTGGTGCTAGTGGACACCTATTCTGGATGGGTGGGAGCCTTCCCAACGAAGAAGGACACTGCTGCCACTGGGTGTAAATTATTAGTAACTAAAATTGTCCCTAGATTTGGCTTCCCACCACCTTGGGGTCCAACAATGGCCCAGTATTCATTGCTCAAATTACTAAAGTATTAGCAATACTTCTAAATATTAACTGGAAGCTCTACTGGGCTTATAGGCCCCAAAGTTCAAGGCAAGTAGAAAGAATGAACAGAACCCTAAAGGAATTGTTAGTTAAGTTGCATTTAGAAACTGGCGAGAACTGGATTGATCCTTTCTTTACCTTTTGCCCTACTTCGAGTCCGATGCACTCCCTATGTGAAAAGCACGACCCCGTTTGAATTTAAGTTTGGCAGACCTTCCCCAATCCTCCCAAGACTGAAGGAAGTAGAAGTAATGGAAGTCACTACTTGTTCCTTCATGAAGTGCCTGCAGGCTGTCCAGCAGCAGGTGAGACAAATCATCTGCTCCGACACCTTCATTTTGGGCCCAACCAAGGGAAAGGTGAAGAGGCAGCCCACAACTTGCAACCTGGAGACTGAACGTGGGTAAAGAAGCACTGACCCGAGACCTTAGAACCTAGGGGGACTGGCCCATACTAGGTGATATTATAACACCAACTGCTATTAAAGTAGTGGGGAAGGGGCCGTGGATTCATCAGTCACAAGTCAAAAAAAGCCCTCCCTGAGCATATCCTGAAAAGATGAACACTCAGAAAGACAGAAAAACCCTCAAAATTAAGGCTTTACAGAACTTAATTGTTTTTGTCTGAGCATTGCTGACAGCACCCGCCATTTCGCCCAACCACAAACACATCTGTGGACTGCTACTCGAACCTCCAACAGTGAATATGTAACTTCTTACACTGGGTCTGACCCCCGTTTCTGCTTTGATTTGTTTGATTTGCTAGGAAAGAGCTGGCATTCCGGATCCTTTAAAGGTAAAGGGCACAATGGGGCCCATAACCGGAATCCCGTCCTATGGGTGCGGAATACCCTCTATAGAAAGAAGGCTCCAAACACACCATTTCTATACATGCCCGGCTCATGGGCTCCCTAACTGCCAAGGGGAGGGACATTGCCATTGTGCAGCTTAGGGTTGTGAAACTATCATCTTCAGGGTGGAAACTTGTTAAAGACGACCCTATTGTTTTTACAAGAATGGGACTCAAGTCGGAGGGGTTTGATCCCACCACGTGTATGGTTTCTAAATGTAACCCAATAAGAACTGGATTCAAGCGTTATTGGGTTCACTGGGAACACATGGGGAATTCAGTATTATGTAAATGATAGAGATCCCGGGACAACCTTTACTATGCAGCAAAGTAAAATATGGCAACTTCCTGTCCATAAATAGGCCCAAACCTGGTGATAAATCCTGAAGAGCCACAGCTGGGTATCATTAAGATTCCTTTGCAGCACCCTCCAGACTCTTCAGTAACTTTCCCGTTCACTGCCAGCCCAACTCAAAGGGCCCTTCCCATTCAGGAGCCACCTCAAGGTTCTGTGTTTGATACTCTGGATGCTGTATTCCAATTTATGAACTCAAATCCTAACCTCGCAACTGATTGTTGGCTTTGTCTGAACCCTGCTCCCCCTTACTCGGTAGGCACAGCTACAAATAGCACTATTGGTGCAGAGCGTAATCCAATTAGAAATGTTAGTAAGAAGGATTACACGAAGCAGCAGTCTGTAGGTGAGGTTAGAGTGGACTCAACTCTAGCTCACTTTAAAAGATTACCAAGGGCGAAGACTGTTTTTATTCATCTAATTATCCCTTTAATATATCAAAATATCAAGATTTTTGCCTTCAAGCTGTTCCTATTGAACCAAATGGTGATCCTTATTTGTTATCTGCCACAACGGGTACTTGCTTTACTTGTTCCACAGGACTAGCACCCTGTCTCCTTTCCCCAGTATTAGCAGCAGACCCGGGTATTTGTGTCCTAGTGCATGTTATTCCTCAAGTGTACCTGTGTTCTGGTGAAGGAGGTAGGGATAACTTTGGAATTTCTGGATGAGCTAAAAGAGCCCCAATGTCAGTCCCACTGTTAACGGGGCTTGGGATTATGGGATTAGCTGCAGTCGGGTCAGTTGCTTTAATACAAGGAAACTTAAACTATCAGACTCTTAGTCAGCAAATTGCTTTAGATATACAGGGATAAAAATACCATGTTTCCCATTTAGAAAGATCCTTAGACTCCCTTGTAGAAGTGTGTTGCCAAACCGCCTAGGGCTTGACTTGCTCCTTTTGAAACAAGGAGTGTTGTGCATGGCATTAGGAGAAACTTGTTTTATGCAAACCATTCAGGAATCATTAAAGATAGTTTAGCCCTGGTTAGGAAAAGATTAGAGGAAAGAGTCAAGAAAAGAAATGAAGAAACCAATTGGTTTGAAAAGCTACTTAATTGGGCAACCTGGCGAACCACCCTAGTAACGCCCCTAGCCGGACCCCTAATCCTCCTCCTGCTAAACCTCACGTTTGGACCAATAATAACCAATAAGCTAGTGGCAGTCCTCACACAGAAAGTACAAACCATAAAACTCTTAGTGCTGAGCCCACCATACACTGGGCTGGCTACCGCAGATTCAATGATTTGAACTCGGCTAAGAAGAGGAGGGAATGTAGCAGCTCTGGGCAAAGCTTAAACAGCCTTGACAAGAGAAGTCATTTTGAGCTGATAGAAGCCATTATGAACAGTAAATAAACTAGCTATGAACTGTCAACGAACTAGCTGATATTGGGGAGGTAGGCTGTGCAGACATAGCCCAAGGGAATGTACAGAAGGAAAGACCAGAGCATGTAATGTTCAACTAAGAATGGCTAACTGCAACACCCTACTTCTCTACTCTACCTGCTTGCACACCTGCACATTGCAAAAGTATAAAAACCTTTGGAAAATTAGACTGGGGGCCACTCAGTCTCCTCTCAAGAGAGCTGACAGTCTCTGCGCAGAAAATAAAACTTGTTCTGTTGAACTTGCCCGCGGTCTGGGTGGCTTTCTTTCTGGGAAGAGACAGTAGCTACAACAGACACAGGTGGCGCCATTCTGCCTGGGAGTGGAGTCATGTGGCTGGGAAAATGGAAGCCGCAGATTGTGGCCTAGCCGAAAGCCAGCCTGGAGCCAACCACCCAGCCAGAGACCTGCCCAAACCAACAGGGTAGATGTGGGCGCTCCCAGCCATCTTGCTTGGCGGAGCCGCAGCACACCACTGTGTCCCAGTCTTGGTGCAACAGACTCCATTTTGAGGCCTGCACCTCCATCTTAGCTCTCAAGACTGACCCCTAACCGACCTCCCCTCCCCTGCTCTACCCCAAATTCCTGGAACCAGCTCGTCCCAAAGCCAGAATGTTTTCTGAATATATGGTCACTCCAACCCTCCCTCACATATAGATAAGATTAACGACCCCTCTGAAGCACCTATGTGCGCAGATCCTCCCCAGCCATGATCGACAACCTTTTCTTTTCTCGCCTCTTCCTGCAACTGATTGCCCTCTGCTAGCTTCGTACCTTCCATACTTGTCCTTGCTCCGCAACCTTCTTAGACAACACGAAAACTCCCCCATCCCTGAACCATCTCCGACCTCTGCTGATCACCAAAAACCAGTGCATCCTGGAAAAGCTGTGTTAATTAAATCCCTAGCACCCAGACCCTTAGCACCCCGGTGGGAAGGCCCTTACACCGTAGTGCTCACCACTCCCTTGGCAGTCAAGGGTCTTGGAATAGATTCCTGGGTACATTTGTCCCGAGTCAAGGCAGCAGTGAACTCTGACCATGGCTCCCAGTGGTCTGGCTCAGTCTACTGGTCCTATGTCTCTCCGCCTCACTCGCCTCACCAAGCCAGCCAGCTAAACCTAATATAATTTCCCCTTTTGCTGGCGATTTTACTTGACTGAAAACTATACCAATTACGCCCGCACTAAGCGTTATGATTATTTGCTGGCCACCGCTGACTGCCCACCCACAGGGTGCAGAACACCCATATACTTAAATTTCACTGACTTTAAGCGGCATCAAGGAAAAGCTGATCCCATCATTTGCTACCTGTATGACCAGAAGGCAACTACCCAATGTGCAAAAAGGTGAATACAGAAAAATGTAGGGTGTCCTTGGTCTTCCTGCCAGATACTTTACCTTTCCCTTTGTCCCCAGGGATGATTCTACTACCATCAATCTAAATACACTCTCACAATCCCAGACCCCTGGGATAGCCGCTGGACACCTCTGGTTCCAGGAGCGTGGGACGCCACTCGCCGAGAGAAATTTCCAGACGCCAAACTCTATGTATGGAGGTCGCTACTCCAGGTCCAATCCACCATCCACTGTAATATTCAGATCCAAGACCTTCAACTCACTAAGCAAATTTCTAAACCTTCTGAGTCTCCCTTCTCCCAGCTTACCCTGCTACAGCAGGGACTGGCCATCGCCACTTTGCTGGACTAGGCAACCTCTCCACCTGCTGCATGTGTGCAGCCCTAGAACGCCCTCCTCTGGTAGCAGTACCAGGTCCTGCCCTGTCATATTTTCATCCAACGTAAAGACCACAAAACCCATAACCATCCCCAATATTCCTCTGTACATCCAACCAGAAAACACTCAAGTGCCCTTTTGCTACTCCAATCCATCGACACAGACATGTAATGTCACCCAAATCCCCTCCAAACCACTAACAGCGCCAGAAAAAAATTTTCTTTTGGTGCAACTATACACTAAGCATTTAAACATCAGTTCTACCTTACCCTTTTGTGCCTGCCCGTCACTCTGGTTCCGCAGCTCACTACATACACTCCGGCTGAGGTCCAGGACAAATACATCCAGGTATACAGTCGCCAAACTAAAAGAGCAGTTTTTCTTCCGATAGCGGTGAGAATCTCCTTAGCCTCAGCAGCAGGTGCAGTAGGACTCAGCGGCGGGACCCTTAGACCCTCTATCACCACAGCAGACAAGTTATCCACACGCTTCCAGCTGGCAGTCGATGCCTCTGCCAAATCTCTAGCCTCCCTGCAGAAACAAACAACCTCTTTTGCCCAAGTTGCCTTGCAGAGCCGTTGCACTTTAGACCTCATCACTGCTGAAAAAGGAGGAACCTGCTTATTCCTCCAGGAGGAATGCCGTTATTACATCAATAAGCTGGGAATTGTGGAAACTAGAGTCCAGACCCTCAACAAGCTAAACCGTGAGCTGCAAAACAACAGATTCAGAAGAGACGGATCCTCTTCCTGGTGGAACTCTTCTCTGTACTCCTTCCTAGCCCCCATACTAGAACCCATAATTTTAGTAGTAATTTTGCTCTTAATTGCTCCTTGTCTCATTCAGCTCCTGCAAAGTCGACTCCGCGAAATCACCCGTATAGCAGTCCACCAGCAACAACAACCTCTCCACCCTGTGCCAGGCCGCAACTCCCAGTACTCTGCCTGGAAAAGCCCCTCCCCTTGCTCTTCGCCCACTACCCACAGGAAGCAGTTACAGAAATGGACTAATGTTGTCCCTTTTCCCTATAGGGTCAGTCTAAAACGTCCTGTCTTGGCACAACAGACTCCATTTTAGCTCTCAAGACTGACCCCTAACTGACCTCCCCTCCTCTGCTCAACCCCAAATTCCTGGAACCAGCTCCTCCAAAAGCCAGAAGGTTTTCTGAAGATATGGTCACTCCACGCGTCCCTGACATATATAGGTAAGATTAACGACCTTCTCCCTTCGGAAGCACCTGTGTGCGCAGATCCAAATCCCCCCCCCAAGCTATGATTCTCCTCAGCTGTTCCTGCCAGCAGTGGGCATAAAAACGCCGCCAGGATTTTTTCCCTGGCGTGGCTTCAATAGCTCAATACCCTGAGTTGCTGAACCCGCCACAAGTTCGCAATAAAGCCTGCTTCTAAAACTTAATTAATTGGGTCTTTGATTCTGTTTTCGAGTCCAAATAAACTTTTACACTGAGCCTCGAGAAGGCTTTGGGAGTCAAAATCCTCCCAGCCTCCAGGCAGCAGCGTCCCAGCCCCCTCCCAAATGCAGCCCGGGAAAGCAGGCACAGAGAGCTACATCAAGTCCCGCACACCAGCAAGGAACGGCGCAAAGACCGACACCAGCAAGAAACGGCGCAAAGACCGACACCAGCAAGAAACGGCGCAAAGACCGACACCAGCAAGAAATGGCGCAAAGACCAACACCAGCAAGAAACGGCGCAAAGACCTACACCAGCAAGAAACGGCGCAAAGACCGCCACCAGCAAGAAACGGCGCAAAGACCGACACCAGCAGGAAACGGCACAAAGACCAACGACACCAGCAAGAAATGGCGCAAAGACCGACACAAAAGGCTGGGGCTGCGGCAATACGCTACAAGCGTCCCCAGGGGCCTCCACCGTATTGGGTGGGGCGCCACTTGGATTGGCTCACCTAGGCCAGGTGAACTCAACCCAACAATTCTCCCAAGGGTGGTGAGGTGAAAGGAGCCCAGAGGGGCCCACAACCCGTGAGACCAGCATGGGAAGGCCCACTCCTGGGGCCGGCTTACCTCATAGCTTCCAGTCACACAGCACCGCTTCTGTTCGAACATCACCGCTTCTGTTGGACCTCACCTGGGGCAGGTGTGCCTCGGTCCGCGGCTCCACGCCAGAAACAGCTCAAGCCGAGGCCTGGTTTGGGATCCTCTTGAGTTTTATGAGCGGTTAGGGAGGCGTGGTCGATGACGTATTCGACCTCATTGGCTGTATTGTTGAATTGAATTCACCTGGCCTAGGTGAGCCAATGCAGGTACAGCGCCCACCCAGGCGTAGCTCCCCCTGCTGGCTGGAAACCTGAACTTCTGAGCATGCAGTGAGCCTCTACTTCATGAGCCGGTAGCTCAGACCTCTGAGCTTGTGTAATGGGCCTGCCAGTCCCTATGCTAGCTCCCTAACAGGTTTTCCAGCCAAAGGTCTGCCTTCTGGGGCTGTTCTACAGAAAGCACTTGGTTCCTGACCCCTACGCATTTGGGGTGGTGGATGCCCTTGCTTCCATGCTTGCTTCTATGTAATTCTGGAATGGTCCTTGTTTCACAAGGTCGGCGAGGTCAGGAATTCTGGACTGGTTGGCTACCAGGCACAAAATAAATAGCCAACGGATTGAAATCTCAACCCCTATATTGGTTTATTATGGACCACACAGACTTGTCTTCTGGAACTTCCCTCCTCAATTTCTGAACCCTTGAACTCCTTGCCACCTCTACGTGGAAAACAAGGATTCCAAACTCCGATCACCACATCTGCCTGCCCCCCCCAGTCCCTCTGTGGTCCCCCTTGTCTTCCAGAGGTGCATTGTCAACCAGCAAAGTCGGGCCTCTCCATTTCTCAGAAGCTGCAGATTGTTACGTGACATCACCCTGTGTTTAAATGTTAGTGATTATGCTATCTAAAAAACAAATCTGAGCCAACTGCGGACAAACAAAACTCATTTCAAACACCAGCTCTGTCTCCCATAAGGTCCCGTGTACAACTGCTACAACACAACAGTGGGTCCTGCTGGGTCTCCACTAGCATCTGGGAGGAAGGCTATTTATTACCGGGAATCCTACCTTGGTCCCTTGGTGTTAATTGCAGACTCACTGGGTGACGGATTGTATCTGACACGCACCATGTTTCCCGCAGCAAACACAACACTTTGTCAAACTCCGTTTGGTATTGCTCCATCCCTCCATCATTCTCCCTAAAGACAAAAATAATTAACACATTCATATAAAAGCACAGGATGAGGAGAGCTTTAATTTATTCATCTAGTTCAGGGTCATCCCTGTTATCAATATATGACAAGTTAATGTCATATATTAATTAAAAAGCAACAGTGAAGCAATTTAGGAAACTGAGGGATTGTCATGGGTCCTGGTTGTGACAGCATGTTTTGGGCATCATGGAAGATTACAGATTTGCCTTCTGTGGTATCTCATATCCATCATCCAAAAACTACCTGCTCTTAAGGGTAGAGAGAGCGAGCTTGTCTTTGAAAAAGGTGCCTGGGTCTCTTTTCCGGTTGCCGCAGCGCTAGGAACCATGAGTACCAAAGTCTCTGGCGACACCCTCTACGAGGCGGTGCGGGAAGTCCTGCACAGGAACCAGCGCAAGCGCCGGAAGTTTTTGGAGACGGTGGAGCTGCAGAGCAGCCTGAAGAACTACGACCCTCAGAAGGACAAACGCTTCTCTGGCACCGTCAGGCTTAAGTCCACCCCGCGCCCCAAGTTCTCAGTGTGTGTCCTTGGGGACCAGCAGCACTGCGACAAGCGAAGGCCGTGGAGATCCCTCACATGGACATCGAGGCGCTCAAGAAGCTCAACAAGAATAAGAAGTTGGTCAAAAAGCTGGCCAAGAAGTATGATGCCTTTTTGGCCTCAGAGACCCTGATCAAGCAGATTCCTCGAATTCTGGGCCCGGGCCTGAACAAGGCCGGGAAATTCCCTTCCCTGCTGACCCACAATGAGAACATGGTGGCCAAGGTCGACGAGGTGAAGTCCACCGTCAAGTTCCAGATGAAGGAGGTGCTGTGTCTGGCAGTGGCAGTTGGCCATGTGAAGATGACAGATGATGAACTCGTGTACAACATCCACTTGGCTGTCAACTTTTTGGTTTCGCTGCTGAAGAAGAATTGGCAGAATATCCGTGCTTTGTACATTAAGAGCACCGTGGGGAAACCCCAGCGCCTGTACTAAGCTACGGTTCAATAAACTTTATTGTTCCTGTTAAAAAAAAAAAAAGAAAGAAAAAAGTGCCTGGGTTTGGTAGCTGCTCACAGGATGGCAGGTGTAACGTATTATGAGAATTTAACAAGGCTCTGAGAAGACGGTTATTGGAAGTTCTGGCTGGAGGGCAAGGCCATGACTCCTGAAAGATTCTGGATCCAAAAGTCAAGTCAGAACTGGATGCCACAGACTTTCTCAATCCAGCCCTCTTTGTCCCTCCCCTAAGGCCAATACATTTCTTTTTTTTTTTTCTTTCATTCTTTATTTATTTATTTTAATCGTTTTATTGGGGCTCATAAGGCTCTTATCACAATCTGTACATACATCAATTGAGCAAAGCACCCTTATACATTCGTTGCACTCATCACTCTCATAATTCACCTTCCACTTGGGTTCCTGGTATCAGCTCGGTTTCCCTTTTTTTCCCCCCATCCCCCTCCCTCCCCGATCCCACCCCTGGTCCCTTGATAATTTATAAATAATTATTATATCTTATCTTACACTCCCCGGCGTCTCCCCTCACCCGCCTCCCCCTTGCCAATCTCCCAGAGAGGAGGTAACACATAGATCTCTGAGATCGGTTCTCCCTTTCTACATGCCCTTCCCTCCTGGTGCCGCCACTCCCACAGCTGGTGTTGAGGGGTTCGTCTGTCCTAGATTCCCTGTGCCTCCAGATCCCCACTGCACCGCTGTACATCCTCTGGTATAACCAGGTCCGCAAGGCAAGGTAGGATTGGGGTCATGATGATTGGGAGGGGAGGAAGCGTTCAGGAACTAGAGGAAGGTTTTGAGTTTCATTGTTGCTACACTGAACCCTGAGTGGCCCATCTCCTCCTCACTACCCCTCTGGAAGGGGTGTCCAGCTGTCTACAGGTGGGCGTTGGGTCCCCATCATGCACTCCCCCTCCTTCACGGTGATGTGATTCTCACCACCACCCCACCTTTGATGTTGGAGACCTGGTCTCCTCTGTCCTTCATGATCACCTATGTTGGTGTGCTGCTTCCGTGTGGGCTCGGTTGCTTCTGGGCTAGATGGCCGCTTGTTTGCATTCAAGCCTTTAAGTCCCCAGACGCTATATCTCTCAGTAGCCGGGCACCATCCGCCTTCTTCACCACACTTGCTTATGCACACTTTCGTCTTCAGCCATTATGTGAGGGAGGTGATCACACAATGATTGTTTTTGTTCCTTTGTATCTGCTACATGGTCCATTCAACACTTTGTATTCGCTTAGGCCGTGTGCTTCTTCTCTGTGGGCTTTGTTGCTTCTGAGCTAGATGGCCGCTTATTTGCCTTCAAGCCTTTAAGACCCCAGACGCTATATCTTTTTTTGATAAGCCGGGCACCATCAGCTTTCTTCACCACATTTGCTTACACACACGGCTGTCTTCAGTGATCATGTCGGGAAGATGGGTATCCTGCAATGGCTGCTTAGCAGGGCGAGGTGCTATTGTATTGGGGGATTATGCATGAGGAGGCCCAATGTCCATCTGCTACCCTACTACTGAACCTATAAATATATGCATGTAAATCTATTGCCCCCATAATCATAAATATGTTTACATATGTACATGTCTGTATTTAGGCTTCTCTGTATGCACTTTGCCTCCTACTCCTTTCCTCTATTTCCTTTCGCTTTCCTCCCGACCCATTACCATGTTTAGCCTTCATTCTGGATTCAGTAGTTCCTCTCAGTTACCTTGCTCTTGGTCACTCCCTTCCAGTCCTCCCCTCCCCTCCCTCCTCTGGTTTTGAACCATCCGCTGTTCCCTTGTCCCTGTGTTGGGCGACACCTCCTCCCTTCCCCTACCTCCCACGCTCTCATGTCCCTCCAGGACCGTTGGTCCTGTTGTTTTCTTCTCTCATTATTTGTCCAGCCTATCTTGTCTAGGTGGACCTGCTGACATAGTAATACGTGCATACAAATGGATATGACTTTGACCGCGCCCAAGTGGCCCATAAGAACATGGCTTTGACAGAAGCAACATCGACACGCTGATAAGCAGAAAAGCCACTAACATACAAAATTTACTGGGTAAAAAAACAAAACAAATTTTAAAAGACTAAACAAAAAGATAGCAAATACTAAAAGAAAAAATTGCTAGTAGTTCAAGGTCCTTTCATTGGCCTTTAGGAGTGTTTTCTAGGTGTAGCTTGTGAGGCGCCACGTCCTGGCCCAGAAGACCATCCTTTTACTCCCTCGGGCTCCCTTTGCTCTGCTTCCTCCGCTGCTCCATTGCATGTCCCCAGTGTTTGCCTCAGTGTGGCGGGGTCAGCTCAGTTGCCCATCCCCCGTTGTGTCTCAGGTGCTGTCCCGTGTAGGGCCATGTGTTGGTGTAGGATGTCATATCTCGTAGTGTGGTCAGCTGAATGGTCCTCTCTGTATGATGGGCTCTTCTAGCTGGTCTACCGACTTTGGGCTTGGTGGACCCAGGTGTACTCCACTATGTCCTTTCTCCTTCTTTTGTTTCAGCTTCGTTCTGGATGTGGTGTGGTGGGTCAGTTCCTTTCCCACTCCAGACAATCTATTTTTGTTTTCTGTGGTATTCCCTTCGAGTGTGGGGGTCGGCCTAATTCTGGTTTGGGCCGGCTTGTCGTCCAGCCTCTTTGTGTAGACCTCTGTACTTTGCGTTGTCCTCCTTGTTTGGTGTGTCGCTAGGTTTCCGAACGGGCATTTGGACTATGTAGGTAACCTAGCGGGCACTTGGAGAGTCTAGGTTACCTAGCGGCACTTGGACTTCTAGGTTAACGAACGGGCACTTGGACTATGTATGTTGCAAAGCAGGCAATTGGACACTCTAGGTTAGGTAACGGGCACTTGAACTATCTAGGTTTCTTAGCGGGCACTTGGAGGATCTAGGTTAACTAGAGGGCACTTGGACTATCTAGGTTTCTTAGCGGGTACTTGGACTATGTAGGTTAACTAGCGGGCCCTTGGACTATGTAGCTTAACTAGCGACACTTGGACTATCTACGTTAACTAGCGGGCCCTTGGACTATGTAGATTCCCTAGCGGGCATTTGGACTATGTAGATAACCTAGCGGGCATTTTGACTTTGTAGGTTACCTAGCGGCACATGGACTATCTAGGTTACCTAGCTGGCACTTGATCTATCTACGTTATAGCGGGTTCTTGGAGTATGTAGGTTACCTAGCTGGCTGTTGGACTATCTAGGTTACCTAGCGGGCACTTGGACTATCTAGGTTAACTAACGGGCACTTGGACTGTGTAGGTCCCCTAGCGGGACCTTGGACTATGTAAGTTCCCTACCGGGCACTTGGACTATGTAGGTTCCCTAGCGGGTATTTGGACTATATAGGTTACCTAGCGGGCACTTGGACTATGTAGGTTACCTAGCGGGCACTTGGACTATCTAGGTTAACGAACGGGCACTTAGACTATGTAGGTAACCTAGCGGGCACTTGGACATTCTAGGTTACCTAGCTGGCACTTAGACTATGTAGGTCAACTAGCGGGCCCTTGGACTATCAAGGTTAGCTAACGGGCACTTAGATTATGTAGGTTACCTAGTGGGCACTTGGATTATGTAGGCTAACTAGGGGGCCCTTGGACGATCTAGGTTACCTAGCGGGTAATTGAACTATCTAGGTTAACTAGCGGGCACTTGCACTATCTAGGTTACCTAGTGGGCACTTGGACTATGTAAGTTCCCTAGCGGGCACTTGGACTGTCTATTTTAACTAGCGGGCACTTGGAATATGTAGGTTAACTAGCGGACACTTGCACTATGTAGGTTACCTAGCAGGCACTTGAACTATCTAGGTTAACTAGCGGGCACTTGGACTATCTAGGTTAACTACCGTGCACTTGGACTATGTAGGTTCCTTAGCGTGCACTTGGACTATCTAGGTTACCTAGCGGGCACTTGGACTATGTAGGTAACCTAGTGGTCACTTGAACTGTCTAGGTTACCTAGCGGGCATTTGGACTATGTAGGTTAACTAGCGAGCTCTTGGACTATCTAGGTTAACTAGCGGGCACTTGGACTATTAGGGTCCCTAGCGGGCATTTGGACTATGTAGGTTACCTAGCGGGCACTTGGACTATGTAGGTTAACTAGCGGACACTTCGACTATCTAGGTTAGCTAACGGGCAATTGGACTATCTAGGTTACCTAGCGGGCACTTGGACTATGTAGGTTCCCTAGCGGGCACTTGGACTATTTAGGTTACCTAGCAGGCACTTTGACTATCTAGGTTAACTAACGGGCACTTGGACTATGGAAAGAAGTGCCTAATGGTCACCAGGACCCATGGTTAATCCAGGCGTGGTCATTTGATTCCAATCGATCAGACCTAGCTATAAATCACTTATATGTCTGGGTAATTAAAAGCAAATATAAATTTTCAAAAAAAATAACGTTGCATGGGATAGAAAGAGAATACATAACAACATCAGACATAAATATGCCTCAAGACAAACTCATTGTGCACATCCAGAATACATAATGGCTCTTGCTAAGATGCGTTTCCCACTAGACCCTACCCCAAGCCAGTAAAAGCCAGAAACTCTACAGTAAACTGTGGATTGTACTACTCTGAAATGGGAGCTGTGTCTCTAGACCTAATTTGGGGCTGTTCGTGCTGAGGACTCACCAATACCTGCTGCAGTGACAACAGTCCAGGTGAGAATAAGGAAATCTGGATGACAGCCAGGATATAGGAGCACTGAGACCTCAAATTGCTTCTAGGCGAGCATGGCCTAATGGGCTTCCATTTATGCACCTCTGGCAGGAGGAGTTTGTTCTGGAAAGTAATGGTTTCTAAGGAAGTATTTCTTAAACTTTCACATGCATGCACTTACCCAGGTTCCTGGAAATCGGGCTGGGGGGCAGATTCTGATTTTGTGGGTTCAGGGTGGGGGGTCTAGGATCCAGCAGTTCTAGAGGCCCTGGTACTCTTGGGCTGTTAACCACAAGGACAGTAGTCCTAAACCACCAGCCACTCCTTGGGAGAAATATGAGGCTGTAGACTCCGGGCAAGAGTGACAGTCTGGGAAACCCACAAGGGCAGTTCTACCCTGTCCTGTAGGGTCACTATGAGTCAGCATCAACTCGATGGCATTAGCATGGGAGAAGCTAATGCTGATGTTGCTGGTTCCTTGACCTATCATACTTTGAGTGGCAAAGTCCCAAGGGCCTTCCCGGATGTGATGGCCAAAAGCAGTAGTGTTCACCCTTGGTCATACTTTGGAATCCCTTAGGAGCTTTCAAGCCTCCCATTGGCCTGGCGCCATCCCAGACCAATGAAGCAAGACTTAGTGGAAGCAGGATTCAGGTCACGGTCAGTGAGAAAGCCCCCTTGGCAATGCCAACGTACAGCCAGTGCAGAGTCGAACTGGTCGACGACTCCACATGACTCCATATACTTTGGTGAAGCCAGCTGTTTGGGCAAGGTTTTCAGAGTTACCACCCATGTAGACTTGTTGGTGATAGTGCATTAAATAGAGCACATGCAGTGCATTGCATGAGTGTCCTATGCCATGCAACCACACCAGGGGTATGTTGAGCCAATTTCTCTGGGAGACCAAGGGTGTTGGCTCCATCCTGAACGTTGGCAGGGTAATGGACTGACACAGAGGAAACTCATTCTCTTTGTGGTGGTGCACTAATGGGTTCTTCACAGAAGGCCAAGTCCATGGCTGCAGATGCTCACGGGGCTGAGGGAGCAGGTCAAATCCTAAGTCCGAGGTGGGTGTTTGCATATTTACATGCCCTCACTGCCATCAAGTCCATTCCAACTCACAGGCCCATGGGACTGAGTAAAATGGCCCCCGTGGGTTTCTGAGACTGTGATTCTTTAGAGGAGTAGAAAATCTCCTCTTTCTCCAGAGGAGCGGTTGGTCATTCAAACTGCTGACCTTGAGATTAACAGTCCAACTCCTGACCACTCTTGCCGTCAGAATTCTATTTATTTACACAAGTATATATATATCCTTTCCCAAAAGAACTCCACATTTTCAAATCATTCTTGACACTCATGGCCTTTTTTCCTTTATAGCCATGCCTTTGGTTGAAACACAGATATAAGAGAAATATTTATCTACTTATAGGGGTACAAAAGTAGCTTTGGTGGCATAGTGTTTGCATGTTGGGCTGCTAACACCAAAGTCAGCACTTTGAAACCACCAGCCACTCCGTGGGAAGAAGAGTCTGTCTACTCCTATAAAGAGTTACAGTCTCAGAAACTCACAGGGACAGATCTACTCTGCCTCATAGGGTCACTATGAGTCAGCATCACCTCCCTGGCAGTGAGGTAGATTTTGGTTTCATAGAGATACAAGTCAGTCCTGAGCTGCTAAAGACAAGGTTGGCAGTTTGAACCCACCAGCTGCAGAGAAAGAGGAGGCTTTCTATTCCCATAAGGAGCTACAGTTTCAGAAATACCCACAGGGGAAATTTTAACCTCTCCTGTAGGATCAATATGAGTCAGAATCGACTTATCGGTGGTGAGCAAGTGGAGGGGACCCTAAACAGGTTCCGGTGGACCTTAAGAGTTCTACTAATTGTGCATGCTCTGTAAAATGTAAACCAAGATTTTACTTTTGCAAACATTATTTTTTCTAAACACGTCTAACTGTGAAACCATACTCGCATGCGGGTCTTTGAACCTGGTCAGTGGTCTGGGGAAGTGAAGGGGCCTGACATCCTTTGTTGTTGTTAGTGCTGTCCAGTCATTCTGACATCACAGGGACCTTCTTTGCAACACAAGGCAGCACTGCCCGGTCCTTTGCCAGCCTCAGGGGTAGTATGTTGGAGCCCATGGTTTCAGCTACCGTGTCTTCCAGTTCACCAAGGAGTTTCCTCTTTGTGCTGCTTACTAAACCCGTTTCTAAGGAGTCCATTCCAACTCATGGTGACGCCGTGTGGGTCAGCACCACGGGACCCCACATAATGCCTTATACCATATATATATATATATATATATATATATATATATATATATATATATATATATATATATATATATATATATATATATATTGCATAATGCCTTATACCTGGTCCCTTTGGCACCTTGTGATCGCACAGGCTGGTGTGCTTATTCCATGTGGGCTTTTTTGCTTCTGAGCCAGATGGCCGTTTGCTCACCTTCAAGCCTTTAAGACCCCAGACACTATCTCTTTTGATAGCCTCTGGCCTTTACTTCGGGGTCTTCGGTCCCTGCAGAGTGGACACATGCCTGCTGTGCGGGTATGGGACGTGTCGGAGCGCAGCCTGGTGGCGGAGCTTCAGGAGCATAAGTATGGCATGGCATGTGTGGCCTTCTCATCCAGTGCCAAGTACATTGTCTCAGTGGGCTACCAGCATGACATGATCGTCAATGTCTGGGCCTGGAAGGTGAGTGGGCTGCTGGCCTCAGGACAGGCGGGGCCGGGAGGGGAGCCAAGAAACTGCTGACCGGTGGCCTTTACTTCCGCCTGCTGGCCTCAGTCCCTTTCTAGAGAACTCTGAGCAGAAAGGAGCAACTGGGTATCTAGGATGCTGAAGAAGGGGCAGAAGGAGAGGTCAAGTTCACAGCTTGTCTAACCTTCAGTGTGTAAGTTTCTTTTCCCTCAGCTCCTAGAAGCAGAGCCTTGATTTCCCTTGACTTTCTCTCCAGAAAAACATTGTAGTGGCTTCCAACAAGGTGTCCAGTCAGGTGACAGCAGTATCCTTCTCTGAGGACTGCAGGCAACCGGCACATCAAGTTCTGGTACCTCGATGACAGCAAGACCTCAAAGGTGAGGCAGCAAGTAGCCACTAGGGTGGGGTCTGCCCAGATATGTTCCACCTGCGCCCCCTTCTGCATGCTCAAAAGCCCCTTGGAAGTCTCAGCTGGGCCAGGTGCTATGTCAATATGCAAGGGAAGCCTTCTCCCTCCCTCCCCAGGGCCTGCTTTCCAGGGGGTAGCCTGCAGGGTGTGTGGGTGGCACCTGTGGTGGGTCTCCACAGGTGAATGCCACTGTACCCCTGCTGGGCCGCTCCGGGCTGCTGGGGGAACCTGCGGAACAACCTGTTCACTGATGTAGCCTGTGGCCGCGGGAAGAAGACTGACAGCACCTTCTGTATCACATCCTCAGGGCAGCTGTGCGAGTTCAGTGACCCGGAGACTGTTGGACAAGTGGGTGGAGCTGAGTGTAAGTGAATGCTTTGTCGGCACCCTCCCGTCTGTCACCTCCGGGCTCCAGGGCACCTGAGTCTGCATGCACGCTGGGGGAGGCCCCAGGCGGAGGAAGGTGTTTGGGAACCTCTCTGCTTGCTCGCCCTCTCTGTCTCTGCCTCTTCCTCTGCTTTCCTCTTCTGCTCAGCACACAGACAGCATCACAGTAAGTGTGCTGGCCCTGTCCGCTGCCTCTGCTGCCTTTCTCTGGGCCGGCCTTTTCTGGGTGTGTCTTTGCCCAAACCTCAGGTGCCTTATAAGGAAGGCTTGCTGACTCCTTCCCCCTAATTGCACGGGGCTGTGGGCCCTCTGGCCAGCTGCTGTTAGAGGGAGGGGCATTGAGGGGCTCTGCCCAGGGCAGCTGGCCTGCCTTGCGCTTGTCCTTGCCTCTTGGCTCATGGCTGTTGAGGTGTCCGGTGAAGGAGTGGACAGACGCCCTTGCTGACTGTGGCTTCTGTGCTCACAGACCACAGTGGCCCACTGCATCTCGGTGAGCCAGGACTACATCTTCTGCGGCTGTGCTGACGGCACCGTGTGCCTTTTCAACCCCTTCAACCTGCACTTCCTCAGCACGCTGCCCCGGCCCCATGCCCTGGGGACAGACATTGCCAGCATCACAGAGGCCAGGTGAGCGGTGTGGGTGGGCCCCTGAGTCCTGTCAGAGCCCCACTCTGTGCCAGGCCGTCCCTGGCATGCTGCAAGGAGAGGAGGGCACACATAGACCTCTGGGAAGACCCTTGCAGTCAAGCACAGGTGGGTCTTTTAGCATTTGTTGCTCACTGTGGGCAACCGTGGTAATCTGAGTCTGCAGTGTGGTAATTAATGCATTGTCCTGTAAACACCACAGCTAGGACAGACGGGCAGTTCCTTAGGGTTTCTGAGAGAGGCTGGAAACCTGACGGAGCAGGCCTTTCTCCCTCAGGGTGGTCCTGGGTAGCAGCTAAGGTAGGAGGGTCTTATTGTAGCCTCGGGCCTTGGGTTGGGTGATTGCAGGAAGTGAAGTTTTGCTCTGGTTTCAGTGCTGTCAGGAAGCGGGGCAGTTCTGCAGTTGGGTATATTAATTTCTCATTCAGGGAAGGAGTGGGCTAAATCTGCAAATGGCAGGAAATGATATATGACCATGACTGGTTTGCACAGTGCCCTTCCTTTTCCTCTGACGTGAGTCTAGAAGGGCCTGACATCTGCTTGGCTGCATCACGGCCACACACTGTCCCCGCCTGATGTTGGGGGCTATGAAATAGCTTGTGTTCTTTTGCAGAGCCCCATGGCAAGGAATGCCAGGCCAGCCGCTGCGTTCTTTCTCCAGTGACTGCTGGCCACCCTGCTGCTCCTCCCTTTAGTGCCCCTTTTCATTAGCGCTAACTCACCAGTTTGCCCTGTCTGCCCTGGACACCCTGACCCCCTCTTTCCTCAGTCGCCTTTTCGCTGGAGTGGCCAATGCGAAGTATCGGGACACCATCACCTTGACCTTTGATCCTGCAAATCCGTGGCTGTCTTGTGTGTACAATGACCATAGTACTTATGTCTGGGGTGTGAAGGGCCCCAAGAAAGTGGGCAAGGTGTATTCAGCTCTGTATCATTCCTCCTGCGTCTGGAGTGTAGAGGTACGTGGGCCAGGTCTGCTGAGACTGACCGTGTTTCCTGGCCTACCATTAGGAGCTGGGGTTCCTCAAGTGTGGAATTTGTTTCCTCCAGCACCCTTGCTCCCCAAGCTGTGCCCCTGGGTCCCTTCGTATCTGTTAATTGGCTCTGAGGATGGGAGGGGATTTTAGTGCTGACTCATCTCAGACGTTTTTCAGTATGCCCCTGTGCAGTCTTAGCTTGGCCTCTTTGGACATGTTCCTGAACTTGACCAAACCTTAGTTTCTGCAATTGTGAAATGACATACCTGATGCATTTGATTTTTACGAACAGGAGACAAAGTAAGTGGGAGATTTAGAATGCCTAGTACTTACTAGGTGCTTGGTTAATGTATATTCCTTTACTTGTTAAAGACAAGAGCTAATCATTATGACTTGCTTGCTATGGGACAAGCCGTTGCCTCCAGGGGACAGGATGGGGGAACTTTAGGCCCCCAAGGACAGAGGTTCAGGAGGGTTTAGCTGAAAAGGGTTGGGGACAAAATTTATTATCTCCAAGGGAAAGATACTAACTTGACAATGAAGAAACGGCAAAACCCACCCTTAGCCAAGTCATTAAGGTTAACATCCCGTGGCAGCAGCATGAATCTGGTGAGAGGGTACACTGAGAGGTTTCAAAATGTTCCCAGAAAATGTTATGACTCTTAAGAACTCCCAATAAAATGTTGAACAACAACAACCAACGTTGATGGAAAGTTTCTTTTAGTTCTGTTTTTCCATGCAGCCTCCTCCTAGCATTGTGTCTGGTATTCTTGACCCAAATGTATAAGGAACTTAGGATAGTCATGAGGAAGCATCAGGCAACCTTCATTTGAGGTACACCTGCCAGAGTAACTTATCACACTCTCCCAGGTGTCAGGGTAGGAAAGACAAGCAAAGACTGAAAGCCGTTCTAGACTGGGACAGATGACACCCATGTGCCGTGGGGGCTCCTGGGATCCTGGAGCAGAAGAAGTACATTCGTGGGATAAACAAACAAACTCATTGGCATTGGGTTGATTCCAACTCAGAGCAACCCCCGCTGGTGACATTTAAATAAAGTCTAATAATGTTGTACCAGTGTGACCTCCGTGGTCCTTATCACTGTGTACTGTAGTGCATAAAACATTAATACGAAGGGAGACCAGGTGAGAGAGTTGAATGTGACATATCTTGACTCATTTTTCTAAAGGTTCAACCCAAAAGGTAAAGTAAAACAGCTCTTGATGGAGAGGAAAAGGTGGAAGGGGGTGGGTGATGATTCTTTCCCCCCGCTGCCTGGCACTGAACGGCCTCTCCTCTCTTCTCATTTTGCAGGGTCCACGAATTGCAGTTCCTGAGTGAAATGCTGAAGGTGGAGGCCCATGAGTCAGAGATTCTGTGCCTGGAGTACTCGAAGCCAGACACAGGTACCTGGCCCTGGCCTGGAATGGCCTTGAGTGAGCCCCTCCAGTCTGGCCAGAGCCACTGATACTTGTCCTGCCTCTTGACTATGGGGCTGATCGTTCTTTTGGCTACCAAAAGAGTTAGTGATCCTTCTTGATGTCTCTGAAGGCTTCTTGTTGTTTCTGAAGGCTTTGGGGAGGACTGCATCTCAACTCTGCCCGACTCCATGGCTCATGTGGCTTAAGGATGTGGGGCTCAGTTTCTCTGGGTGCTCTTTGCTGGGCACTCATGTTGGGCTGCGATCCACAAGCTCAGCAGTTTGAAACTACCAGCCGCTCTGCAGGAGAAAGGTGGGCCTTTCTACTCCTGTAAACAGTTACAGTCTCAGAAGCCCATAGGGGGTATTCACTATGAGTCAGCATTAACTTGATAGCAGCAGATTTGATTTTTGTAAAGTCTTTTTAAAGCCAACCAAAAGCTGAATCCGTGAAGAAGATCTGCTTTAGACATTGTGCTCTTTTAAAGAATAATCTGTCTGTGATCAGATTGACACAGGAACTTGGAAGGTTAGGTGAAAAGTTTAAGGGGCAGTGAGCTTATGTGTGTGATGGAAATTTGGAATTGGAAAAGGACAGTGAGAATGGCTACATAATTTCAGAAATATAATGAATGTTAGCAAATTGTACATGTAGAAATGATCGAATTGGTATATATTTTTGTGTGCATTGTTTTAGATCAGGGAGAAGACTCGAAGTTCAAATATAATTTACAGAGACCCCCCTTGTTAAATCTTGAATGGGACAAAGTCCAGAAAAAACAAATCATCTGGTTGAGGGAGACCGTAAGCATGAGGCCATAATGGGGACTGAAGGATTCACAACAGCTCGGTCACATGGAAAACAAAGGAAGCCCCTTTAAAAGTCAAGTTCCCAGCAGATCAGACCATCACAGTTGGAAATGTGACTACAGAAATGGGAAAGGGACCATGATTGGAGTAAATACATTATTGCAGATTAGAAAAGTTTACAGGACTGGTTCAGGGCCCTCCAACCATCTTGGTCAGGGCATGAACGTGCAACCTCAGTACCCCAATTCCCATCAAGGGCATACTCAGGCAAGTTCTTGAGGGCTAGACTACTCCTCACCAGGCTGGCCAGAGGAGTGGGTGGAAGCAAACAAACTCTGCCTGAGGGCAAAGCATTTTACGTTGCTAGTTCAGAGTCATGGAGCTCTAGTGCCATAGAAGGTTATGGGTTGGGCGGTTAACCACAAGGTTTCACTCTTCAAAACCACCAGCCAGCTCCAGGGAAGAAAGATGAGGCTTTCTACTCCAATAAAAATATATAGTCTGGAGATTAAAAGCCCCAATGTAAGTTAACTGGGTTGATTCCTACTAGAGGGATAATGTGTGTGGGCCAGATGCTTGCAAGGTCCCTCAAGGCAATGCTGCCAGACTGCAGTCTCTGCTCCCTGCTGGTGGAGACAATGGATTGCTTTTCTCTAAAACTTGGAACCATTAGCTTGGTTCCAGTAGGTGGAGTTCACACCCTACTGATAATGGTTCATATGGAGATCCAGAAAACAGGTCAAAGTTAAGCTGCCATTCTAAATGTAGGATCCGCCCATTTTGTCACCTGTATACCCCCAATCCCTCCTCTTCCTATTGCATGTATGCCCCTAGACCACCCCTTCTCACCGCTGTATAACATAGTCCAAGTCCTTCCTGTGATGTATGTCTTTACCCTCCCGTTTCCAATTCCCCTTGTCCTCCTTCCCTTCCCCCTCTCTCCATGTGGACCACCAAGTGGGGCTGAGGTGAGCAATGCTACCATGATATGTGTGTGACTGCATTATTGTAATATCTCTTCTATCTCTCATGCTCCCAATGACTTTAATATTTATATCTCAACCCTTTATGTTTCCAGGGCTTTCAATGACATTAGGCATCTTTTCAATGTTTATGAATCATGCTTATGAACCTCTCTTCTGTTAGTTGTCTGTGTGTATGCATTGCCTGTATTAAAAACATATAGAACCGAGCAATTTGTCTGGAAAAATAATTTATAGGAACTTTATGTTAGATTGCCATGCGTTTTGCATAGCCAATTGTTCTTTTAAAACACTTTTCTTGTCATTGTGATACCATGCTAAAAGGTAAAAACATCTGTATATAGTCAAATAGCTTTATCTTTCCTTTAAAGACATGAACCTTCGTGTCTTGCTTAAAGTTTCCACCTCACTAAAGCTAAATTGCTACTCTCGAAAATAAATCCCTCTAAGTTTTTAATGCTTTGAATATTTTATCGCTCTAATCCTCCTGGAGTTTATTTTTGAATGTAGTATGCTCCTTCCTTTGATTTCTTGTAAATTCAGCCAATTCAACCACTCATTAACCAAAGTATTCCTTTACCACTGGATTGTTTTGCCACCTTTGCTTTGCATAGCATATAGTTCTAAATTATATCCCAGACTACTGAATTATTTGCCAGAGTGGCTTTACTAATTGTACACTGGCATCACAACACGCGGGAGCTTCGGAAAGATCGTGGGAGAAAGGAATGAAAAGAGAAGATAATTTCCCATGAATTTTTGAAGCTTCCTCGTACAGGTGCTTTACAGTAAGTCGACATTAGGGTTTATAATCAATAAAAAATTCAACTGTGATCCAAGAATGAGGGGCGTGACATTTCCTGGTTGAGACAAAAGCGAACAGGCGAGCAGAATACGAAAAGAATTGGTTAACCGATGAAACTGCAGCCAAGTGTTAGCTGTTATCACAAAAATGAACACACAGAATATTCTTGAACTTGGAAGTGGGAACTTCAGCCTTTCAACGGCCATCGACGGTGCGGGGCAACATCCCCGCACTCCTACGCTCAGGAAGGGGGTTCTGGGGTCTGCGGCGCCGCGGGGCACAAGTGGGGCGAAGGGCTGCGAGGGAACGCCGAGGCAGAGGGGTCCCCGCGAGGCGGCTGCGGGCCGCTCCAGAAGGCAGGGGTCCGGGGGCTCTGCGGTCCCTCAGGACCCTCCAGGAGAGGCTCCAGAAAGGCAGCTGGAGGCCCCGGCCGGCCGTGCAGCTCGCTGGGAGGCGCGGGCGCACGTGCTCCGCCGGTCCGGGCGGCGGGGGCGGCTGAACGGGCCCTGGCCGTGGGCGGCGGGCGGCGGGCGGGCGCAGTGCGGCGCCGGGCAGGCGGGAGGTGACCGCGCGGGGCGGTCGCGGCGGCTGGGGCTACTGACGGCACACGGATCCGGAGCGCACTGCGCGGGGCGGGGCGCCGCGCAGGTGAGAGCGGCAGCGGACCCGGATGCGGCGCGGCTGAGGGCGGCCGAGGGCGGGGGGTCGCGGCGGCTAGCTCTTGGAGATCCCGGCCGGAGGCTCCGGCGCCGGTGCTGCGCTTCCTGCCGGCTCGAAGAACGAGCCCGAGCCTGGCCGCCCTCGGGATGCCTTGCTGAGGCTCCGCCGGACGTCCCCAACAGGGGGGGGGGGGCGGGGCGGGGCGCGTTCGGGCGCCTCCTGAGGGCGCCTCAGCGGAGAGCGGCGTTGGCGCCGTGGAGTCTACGCTCCACGCGGGCGGCCCAACCCGCCTGCCACTCAGGTGTCTTTTTGCACGGAAGTGAGTTTTAGGAGCGGGAAACCTGTGGTGGGCGTGACTGACGTGTTTTTAAATCATTTTCTATACATTTAAAGCTGTAAAGGCAAAACTTCATGATCCAATTAATATAGCCAAAAATTCAGGCTTGATAGAAACATTTAGAATCCAGGCACTGGGGGTAAAGTCCCCTTATTCCCATCTGTTATTGGAGGAAGGTATGAGAGAGATTGGATACTGCGGTGGGAAGAAATAGAGCCAAATAGGAATGTCTGCTTCTATAGGGAGAATGTATCAGCCATGCGCTCACTTTAAGGCAGCACAGCTTTAAGGGAGAATCTGTGGAAATGATAGATTACCGCAGGAACATGAACTTGGAGTATATCTCCAACTAACAGAGTGGTGGTCTTCCAGCCATGGAACATTAGTCTCCCAGATTCCCTCTGTACCAGTCAGGGAATAAGTCCCAGTATTATTTCCCTTGGTGCTAGTATCCCACATTTCCCCTCTCTGCATTATGTTTAAGATTCAATAGTGTCACGGAGGCAACATGGTCTCTTTTCATATCTATTACCTTCCTATAGAAGTGACATGAGACTGCAAGCATCACAATTATGATAAAAAAACACAGTCAGACTGGAACTTAAGCTATGTGAAGTACTTTGCCCCCAAGCTCGCGGGTCCAACCCTTCCATGCTACTCCTCAATTGCTTAATCACATCAGAGCCAGGAGAAGCCTCAAGCTTGTCTTTGAATGTATAGAAAATATCCTTTTTAAGCTGATCAATATCTAATGAAATGTTTCCCTTAAACCCTTGCAAATGTTTCCTAATCAAATTCCAATCATGCAATGTCTTATTATAAGGATAAGTGGTTATACAGAAATCAGTTACATTCCAATCACATTATAGCATTGACAAATTCAAAATCTTGACCTTTCAGCAAAGCAGTCTGCAGTAATATTCCAGTCACATTGTATAAAATGTTCAGTTATGATAGCATCCCAGAGTGTCTCTTAGACAGCATCAGCAATGGAAGAAATACCTCAGCAGTCAGCAATCGCCATTCTCAGGAATCTTCGAGGTCTTCTTGACGTTTTGAATAACTTCAATAACAGTGACCCGCTTTCTTCTGGGCCTTGCTGGCTGAAGAGAAATCCACCTATCTCCTTTGCCTGTGAAAATATAAAGAAATAGCCCCTCTCTTTGGGGTATCATTAACCTGAAAAAAGGATTTATGATTAATATTGGTTGGCCTCTCCATCTCTTCCTTGTCCATCTTTCTCCAAAGGTGGTTGCGTCCTTTTAAAGGGAGTCCATCAGTTTTATTCTGTAAAAAACATACATGCATAGCCTTTTCTCCAGGTGAATGGACCTGGATCCCAAACACAGTTTCCATCATCCTCAGATTTCTTAGGATCAATTTTCTCTGTAGAATTGAAAACGTGTTTATCTTCCCTAATTTTATTACAAGCTTTTAGTAAGGAGAAAAATTTTTTAGTTAAAATGAGTAAATGAACTTTGTCACACATAAGATTCCTCTTCTCCTCCTTCTGTTTTAACAATTTAAATAGTAAAGCATTGCTAGATCTTGAACCAGTAAAAGTACTAGTTAGATAACCTTCATTGTTATGTAAATACTGGCTCCCATCCCTCAGAGAATTAAGAGAGCTAACTAATTGGGAGAACTTCTTATCATACTTTGAAAGACTGAAAAAATTCTTAATAAATTTGTTCAGCTGATCTTGAAGTAACTTACCAAGCAGACATTTTTTCTCCAGGCTTACCAATAAGGTTATAGGCTCAATTGAGCCGTTTTGCCTTTCAGGCTTCTCACACTGTATGATTTTACCTTGCAATATTCTGTCTTGGTTAACTTCACTCATTCCCTCTATGCTGGCTTTAGGGGAAGTTAATGGGAGGGCCTTAGGCCCCCCTGAATGCCCTAAGGAAATGACCCGGCATCCACAGTTAACAAACCTTTTTCCTTCCATTTCTAATTCCATGTGGGGGCGCTGTTTCTCCACAACAGCAGTCCAGAAGACTGCTTGATTTATAGGGTGGTCAAACTTCTCAAGTACTCTTTCCTGATAGGTATAAATTTTTACTCTAGAAATGCAAGGAAGGGAAAATTGGCTTAAGCGATCCTACATTTTTACAAACCATGGTATATCAGAACTCATTACTGCCTTAATTTCTTCTTCACAATCCTGACCAATAACTCCAGCAACACCTTGAGAATTTATGTTGGACTTTCTTTTTTTTTTTGGACTTTCTTAATAAACTTCCTATAGTTCTTTTAGGTAGTGGACCCCAATTACTGCTCTTCGTTTCTGATTCAATCACAGTTTTGGGCTTTTTCTTACAACTCTTATCAACTCCAGTATCAATTTTAATTTCTTGAGTACTAAGGTTAAATCTTCCTGATAGAAACTGTATTAATCTTTCAATAAGAGGTCCCTGCTTTTGAGGATCAAGCTCCTGTGAAGGCTTCTGAGCCATCTCTTGGTTATTCAAACCAACTGCAGTGAGAACAGAGACTAGGTTTTTGCCTCTTTGGCTAGGTCTGTTCTCCTGCTGTGAGGCTGCTAGATAAAGGCGATTTCTCTCAAAGATCTTCTTTGCTCCAGTAGGCAGACACCTTGCCTACCACGCTCTGCTATGAGGGCTCTGCATCAAGCTTCTTCCACTATTTTCCCGCCGGGAAGTCTTTGCTAATGGCGACCCTTCACTGTTGATTTTTGAACGACATTGGCTCGCCCAATGAGTTCCCTTCCTACAATGGAGGCAGAGTTCAGGTTCGTTTAAACCCGATCTCCATGGTCCTGGCCCATGCTCTGACATTGGCCGCAGCCTGCTCTGCCTACACTCTTTTGAAGATGACTTGTCTTCCCACAACTAAAGCACTTTCTTCCAGGTCTGATATAGTTTGCCAATGAAGCTGCCATGAGGTCTGCCTTGTATTCCTCTGCCTCTACATTCCTGCATATCCTAAAATAACCCAGCAAAGTGCCCTGTTCGCTGTAGGGATGCAAGGCATTTTTACAGTGCTTATTAGAGAAATCATAAGATAGCTTGTGCACTAGGTCTCTTACTGCCTGAACATTCTTCACACATTTGGAAATAGCATCTTCCAGTCGGGACACAAAGTCAGCGTAACGCTCATCATTCTGTTGTCTTATAGCCCTGTAACGCGGCGTTCTCTCTTCTGATGGAATTATCTTTTCCCAGGCCCTTAAGCAAACCTCATGTATCTGTCCTATTGTCTGTTCAGTAAACTGTAGTTGAGACTCAACTGTAATATAATTTGCATCCCCTAGCAATTGATGAATTCCTATATCTATCCCATCCTCAGCATTCTTCCCAGCTCTTGCAAGGGCTGCTTCCTTCCATAGCATTTGATATCACAAGCATTCTGAAGAGTAAAGACAAATTCTCACTAAAGCTTTCCAATCTGTAGGGGTCCAGCTGTCAGACTCTGCTAGAGCCCTTATCATGCTAATTACAAAATGTGAGTCTGGGCCCTAGTCATTGATTGCCTGCTTGAGATCTTTTAGCAACTTAAAAGGCAAAGGCACTGTGAATTCCTTTTGGTTCTAACAGGATAAGACATCTTGCATTCTAAATCTTCTTCTGCAATCCCTCTTCCTACTCTGGAGAGTAAAGGTGCTTTCCTATACTTTGCTTCTTTACGTCTATTCTCTGAGCTACTCTTTTCAATCTGGATATCTTGGAGTTCCACTTCCTGAACTTCACCTTCTGTGCTAGCTCTCCTAGTTTGCATTTCTTTGGAGCTAATCTCTCTACCTTCAGGGCTGGCTTGCTTGATTGTTTTACAATCTCTGGCCTTTCTTACACTAAATTCCAGCAGGAGAGCAGTTGCTTTTACTATGTCCCCTTCTGACTCAGGCTCATTCTTTTAGCTCTGCCTAAAATCTTCTCATCTGCCTGAAACCCGTTCTCACTGCTTCTCATCTGATTTAAATTTGGGCATCTTAGACGTTGCCTGTTCTGCTTCTTGGCTTTCTCTACCTTTGAAAGCAAGGGAGCTTCCTGGGATTGTTTAATAGCCATGCTTTGGATCTTGCAATCCACTGCCTCTAGTACTGTATCACCTTTAAACCTTCGGAGTCTGCAGTCTCGCGAGAGCATACAGGCTTTGGCAATGAGGTTCTGTTCTAGAATTGGAGGCTTTAGATAACAAACCAATCCCTGCCTTTTCAGTTTTTCCTAAAGTTTCTTAACCTAAATCATGCTTATTCACAGACACTTTAGCTTGCTTTTCTAGATTTGAATAGACACAAGACTTCTCACTAGACTGTTCATCCTTATTCTCTTCCTCCTGCAAAAGTTTTAAAACCATCTTAACTTGTACCCACAGAGACCACTTCTCCATAGGGATACTCTCCCCATCTCTGTGCTTCCTTTAAGTTGACAATGACCTCCTCCCAGGTCTCTAAATCAAAAGTTCCTTCCTCTGAGAACCATGAATTATACCTTTTTACTACTTTTAGAAAACATTGTATCTTTTTCTTCGTTACTTTTACACCTTGTCTTTTCAGGAAGTAGAGAGCATGGTACCATAAGTTTCAGGTTTACTTTTACCTTGCTCCCATTATCCTCTTTAAAATTCTAATTCACTATTTCCACTACTTCTCTGTCAATCCCCACACCGGATCCTCACTTCGCACAATTTTCAAATTCACTCTACGTACCAATGGGGCCATATAATTGTTATATGGGATATAACTCATATTGTCCCACGTTGTGCGCCATTTGTCTGGGGAAGCCCGCCTTGTGCTGGGGCTCCAGCCTCCAGCCCAGTCCTTGAGCCTCCTGCCTGGTCTCCATCCCACCTCCCTTCGTCCACACTGAGCGTGGACCTGGCTGGTAAGATCATGGCCATCCAGGAGGTGAGCATGCTACCATGAATTGTGTCTGACTGCATTATTGTAATGTCTCTTCTATCGCTCATGATCCCGGTGACTTTAATATAATATTTATATATCTCAACCATACAATTGTGCTTATTGAACCCAAGATTACTGGTGGGGGGCTGGCACCCCAACTCATACCACAGTACATACCATTTGTCTAGTTCTTCAATGCTTCCTCTCCCGCTCACTCCCTCCAACTATCATGACCTCAGCTCTACCTTACAAAGCCGGCTAGACCAGAGCATGTACACTGGTACAGATAAGAACTCTCAACACACAGAATCCAGGACAGATAAACCCTTCAGGAACAGTAATGGAAGTAGTGATAACATGAGGGTAGGGATGAGATGGAGGGAACTGATAGCAATGATTGATGTATTAACACTCACACCCCAGGGGGACAAGCAACAGAAACATTGGTGAAGTGAGACATTGGACATTGTAAAATATGAAAGTATAATTTATCAAGGTTTCATGAGGGTGGGAGAGTGGGAGAGAAGGGGGGAAAAGGAGCTGATACCAAGGGGTCAAGTATAAAGAAAATGATGATGGTACCATAGGTACAAATGTGCTTGATACAATTGATGTATGCATTGTTATAAGTGGTGTAAGAGCCCCCGATAAAATGACTTAATTTTTTAAAAGTGTTTAGGTAGATCTTGATGGAGGATAGATTGAGAAACAATAGTTTCAGAATTTGATAATTTTGCTTAATAATCAAACTGAAAACTCACTGCCATTGCATCTTTTGTGACTCACAGCAACCCTGACTTTCAGCAACCCTATTGGACAGGGTAGAGCAGCCCCTGTGAGTTTCTGAGACTGCAACTCTTTACAGGGGTAGAAAGCCCTAACGTTTCTCTCTCAGAGCGGGTGGTGGTTTTGAACTATGTGGGTAGCAGCCCAAGTGAAAACCACTATGCCACCAGGGCTCCCTGTGCCACATAGCGGGAGCTGTTGTTTTCCCAAACATTCACTTGGCTATTTCTTTTATAAGAAGCCAAGTAATTTGGCAGCTTATTTCTGTTCCAGTTTTCTTATATAGAAAATGTGGTGACAGTGTGAACCTGTTTGTTGTAGTTTATGTGAACATAATTGAGTGATCTAGACCAAGTGAGCTAGACCAAGTGAGCTGACTGGTCAAAAATCAGACCTGTGGATTGCCAAATTGGTTCTGCTGAGATTGGGGCTTTCCTGGATCCACAGGCTTCCTCCAAGCTGTGTCCGAGAAGCTCTGCATTTTAGAGCTACATTTTATAGTTGAAAGAGAGGCCTAAGGAGGGAGGGAGTCCTTAAGCTCTAAGACCTTAATGCTGTCATTGCTGTCCTCTTTTAGTGTACCTGCAGTTTCCACACTGCAGTGGGAACCATTGAAACAGCTATTCTCATTCTCTGAGATGGTGTGCCACCCCACTCCATACCACCACCACCTCATCCCTTTCTCTTATTGTAGAGATAATGCCCCTTCCATATGTATCTCAGATATTCAATTAATGAAGAAAGACAAAAGTAGGAGAAATGATTTAGATGAAGGAGACCATAAGCATGAGGCCATAATGGGGTCCAAAGGCTGTGTGGCCATGTCGCTAATTATAGAAATGGATGAAATCTGCCACAAAAATGTGATTGGAGGCAGAGCAATTCATCACTCTCTCAGGCAGGACTACATAAGTGAGAATGGGGCCATTATGGAGACATGGAGACGATCACAGATTAGAAAGGCTTACTGGATTTGTTCTGGGGCCTTCCGACCACTATAACTCATGACCATAGGGTCTTAGACTTTCCCAATTTCCATTGAGGACCTTCCCAGGGAAGTCCCAGAGGGCAGATTGCTCCTCTCTGCTCTGGCTAGTTGTTGTTGCGTGCCATTGAGGACACTTGGACTCGTCGTGACCTCACATACAACCGAATGAAACACTGTAGGGTCGTGCACCATCCTCACAATTGTTCCTGTGCCTGAACCACCGATGAAGCCACTGAGTCCATCCACTTCTTCGAGGACCTCCTCTGTTTCATGGCTTCTCCACTGTACCAAATAGGATGTCCTTCTCCAGGGACTGGTCTCTCCTGACAACATGTCCAAAGTATGTAAGATGGCGTCTTGCCATCCTTGCCTCTAAGCAGCACTCTGGCCTTATTTCTTCTGATACAGATTGGTCAGTCCTTCAGCAGTCCATGGTACTGTCAGTAGTCTTCTGGTGGACCACAATTCGATGCATCTGTTCTTCTACAGCCTTCCTTATTCAGTGTCTAACTTTCACATGCATATGATGCAATGGAAAATAGCATGGCTTAGGTCATGTGCACCTTAGTCCTCAGAGTAACATCATTGTTCTTCAACACTATAAAGAGGTTTTCTGCAGCAGATTTACCCATTACAATACATCTTTTGATCTCCTGACTGCTGTTTCTATGAACATTGATAGTGGATCTAAGCAAGACAAAATCCTTGACAACTGAAGCCCTTTTCTCTGTTTATCACCTATTGGTCCAGTTTTGGGGATTTTGGTCTTCCTTATATTGAATTGTAACCCATATTGAAGGCTGCAATCCTTGATCTTCAGCAAGTGGTTCAATTCCTCCTCACTTTCAGCAAACAAATGGCGTCATATATGCACACAAGCAGGCTCCCAAAAGTTAGTGGAACAAGGAATCAAAAGAGAATGGAATTTTTCAGGGATTTTTTAAATACCAGTGAGTGTGTGTGTGTGTGTGTGTGTGTGTGTGTGTGTGTGTGTGTGTGAGAGAGAGAGAGAGAGAGAGAGAGAGAGAGAGAGAGAGGAGATGTGGGCATAAAACAAACATCAAGCAACATAAGGGAGAATGCTGTTGGCTGCTGTTGAACTGATTCCGGTGCGCATGCACAGTGACCTGCTGTGTGCACCATAGTGACCCCTCAGAAGCAGATCATCAAGCCTACCTTTCAACTGAAATTCTGAGAATTCACAATTTTCAGAAGTATGTGGATAACAGTGAAAGCCAAAATTCTATTTGCACAGTCCCCACGTGGATTAAGCTTCCAGTGAATTCCTTCAGACCATTGACCAGGGATGTGAACACTCTTGCCACCAGGCAGAGGGCATTGGAAAGTGGATTACCCCTTAGGCAGCCCATGGTGGGGCTTAGAGACTTGCCTAAGTGTATCCTTGAATCGAGGCTGCCATTCTGGGCTGCACAGTCATGAGTCATGCCCCCAAAGCCTTGGTTGTTTGGCCCTGGACCACTCTTGTAAACTGTCCTGTTTCACACAGGTCCCAATCCTTGTCCTATTCTTGCTTCTGTAGTCCCACCTGGAACTGTGATGTTGGGATCTGCCGCCATGTCCTTTCAAGTCTGTGAATCTCAGATAACCCTTACATATCAATAAGACCTCTTGCTAATAGTTTCCCTCCCCTCATCTCGATGGCATGTGTTTGTCCTGTTTAAGATTTAATAAATTATCTTTGAGATTTGGGATATCCTCTTACCCTAAAACACAAGGCATCTCTGGGTGTATTCCAGCTGCCAACTTTTTAGGTAGTAGTCAAGAAGTTCGCTGTTATGTCACCCAGGAAGCTGGGGAAAGGATGATCACCAGAACAAATCCATTATTCCCTCCACTCGCTTCCTAGCCTTTGAATCTCCACCTTGGAGGCAACTATGGCCTTTCTGTTTCTTTTTGATGATCATGTACGCATGTCCAAGTAAAGCTTACTTTTTACTCTTTTGTATCGCCTATTTCATTAAATATTATATTTTGGAGATTCTTCCAAATGGATTCATACAGAATGACCTCATTCATTTAAGAGTGCATGCTGTTACACAATACAGCTATGATAAAATGCATCTAACCAACCTCTCTTTTTTCTCTGTGTATTTTACAAATTTTCCTGTCAAAATTGACCATATCTGAGTTTGCTTTCAGGGACACCTTAAGTCTAGTACCCCTTGAATCCTAGGGCCTGGAGTCCTCCTCCTCTTCAGAACCAATCTCTGTGCAGGTGTGCTGGTATGTGAACTGTGAACCCTCTCCCTAAAATCAAAAAATAAAACCCAAACTCACTGTCATCAAGTCACTGTTGACTTGCAGTGACCCTCTGAGTTTCTGAAACTCTGTCTATGGTAGTAGAAAAACCAGTCTTTCTCAGAGCTGCTGGTAGTTTTGAACTGCCAACCATGTGGATCACAGCATAACTGTTAGGTTTCTCGGGTGGGAAATACCTCAGTTCTTGGCATCACAGGAGAAAGAATTCATGTCGAAGACTGATTGTTGATCCAAATGGGTTTGTATTAAGGAGAGAAGGTGATAGAGGAGAAGAGAAGAGAAAGAGTTGAGAGAGGGGGAAGGGGGAAAGAAAGGATTGAGAGAGAGAGAGAGAGAGAGAGAGAGAGAGAGAGAGACCCCACAGAAAAACAGGGAGGTGGTCTCCAGGTTCGGCCTTTAGTGGCTTCGGCTGGGAGGCGTGGTTGACATTATTGGTTGACCCCATTGGCTGAATTAAGCCCACCTGGCCTGGTTTGCACCCACCTAAGTGCACTGCCTCCCTGCCTCATGTGCCTGAATTTGGAGCCTGCCCAGTAGACACCCTGGTCCCAGCTCTAGCTACCTAACATAAAACTACACCATAACACTACTCCCTCCTAAACAGCATAGCTAAAAATATGAGTTGAGCAGAGAAATTGGTTCTTAAAAGAATGCCTTCGCTTACAACCGATTGTCATTTTAAATTTCACTTGATGGTGTAGAGAGAACCAAGAGATCATTCCATCCCTCAGATTACTTGTAAACTACTGCAGAAACCTCAGGAAAGCCAGCAATTGCCTGCAAGACTGAGGTAAGAATCTCAAGGTTGACTCCCAAAACCATACGCATTGCTATAGAGTTGATTCTGACCCATAGCAACCTTACACAGGACAGGGTAGAACTAACTACCTCTGAGTTTCCAAGTCTGAAACTCTCTATTTTTGTAAATCATTTTATTGGGGGCTCTTACAGGTCTTATAACAATCCATACATCAATTTTGTCAAGCACATTTGTACATATGTTGCAATCATCATTTTCTTTGTATGTGAGCCCTTGGTATCAACTCCTTTTATTTCCCTCCCTCCCAACCCTCCCTACCTCATGAACACTTGATAAATTATTAATTATTATCTTTCATATTGTACAGAATCCGCTGTCTCCATTCACCCAAGTTCTTGTTGTTCATGCCCCCCAGTCACCCCCTGGGGAGCGGCGTGGTTATACAGTGATCATTGCAGTCAGTTCCCCCTTTCACACCCCACCTCTCCCCCACCCTCATGGTATCACTACTCCCATTACTGTTCCTAGGGGGTTTATCTGTCCTGAATTCTGTGTGTCCAGAGCTCTTATCTGCACCAGTGTACATGCTTTGGTCTAGCCGGATTTGTAAGGTAGAACTGGAGTCATGATAGTGGGGTGAGGGTTGGGAGAGTCTGTAACTCTTTATAGGAGTAGAAAGCTTCACAGGAAAGTGAATTTGAGGCTGAGACCTTGGGAAAAGTTTGGTCAAGATAAACAGATGTGGAGTGGTGTAGGGAAGGAAAGATTAAAAATAACCTGGTCCAGGATCCTCACAAATTTTAAGTTCATTTGACGCTCCCTAGGGAGGAAGGAGGAAGAGCTATCAGCAGGCAGGCTGTGTCATGCCTACAGCCTCTACAAAAATGCTTCCTGACTCTTCTCAGAAATTCTGCCAGGTGCTACCAGCCTCCTGAGTCTGAGAATGGTTCCTCTATGTTCTTATTAAGCTGAGGAAGGTTGGCACAAAAATATTTGGGAATCCAAGGAGCATGGTGAGGTCATTTCAGGGGGTCATGAGGAATGACTAGTAGGGATTTCAGCCAAATTAAAGGGCTTAGCAATTTGAATACCAGCTGACTCTGACCTTGATCAAGCCTCTTTACCTTTCTGGGTCAATTAAAAAAATTATTTTTTACCAGGTTTCTACTATATGTCAGATATGGGGAAGCAGTAGACAAACCAATAGAAGCTAGGAAATTTGATCCCACCTGTACAGATGTTGCTTCTAAAGACAGCATTCTTTATGTATGAGTTTGCCAGTAGTAATAATTGTCGTTAATCGTGCACTCTTGCCTGAAGAAAAATCCAAGAATCTGTGTCTTTGTACCTCCCTTTTGACACCCTCAAGGAACCCAGTGGTGCTGTGAGGAAGGCATTGGCCTGCTAACCCAAATACTGGCAGTTCAAACCCACCTGATGCTCCAAAGAAGATGAGACTGTCTGTTCCCCTGAAGATATATCCTTTTGGAAACCCCACAGAGCAACTCTACTCTGTCCTATGAGAGTCAGAATAGACTAGTGAGGACAGTAGATGTGGTTTGGGTTTGGTTTCAACACCTCCTCCCTGATCTACCTCATTACATCACAGTGCCTTAATCAGCTCCCCAAGCTGGTTTGTTTTTATGGCAGATTTTCTTTCTCTCCCCAAGTGCCTGATTGTGGGAAACAGAGGGATTTCTCCCAAGCTGTCTACCCCAAATATATTCCAAACTCAGCTGCTTGCAAATGACTATGCACTTGGAGGTCATCAGGAATAGATCAGGGGTCATTCTCCCTAAGAGTTATCAGCTATCTAGTGCAAGCAGACACCACTGCTTATCCCACAACAAGTAGGATTCACTCCCTTCTGATAAGGATAGTAGTTGTCTGTTTCCTTGTAGGAGACACCAGAGAGGTCAAACCCATCCAAAGATGACCAAGGTTAGGCTGCCATCCTAAAACTAGAATCAGCCCATCTTGTCACATGTATACCCCCCAATCTCTACTCTTGCTATTGCATTTCCATAGACCATCCCCTCTCATTACTGTATCACCTATAGCACATCCCCTTCCTGTGACATGGGTCCTCACCTGTCATTAGGGGGCTTGCATGCCCCCAGAGAATATAAAAACCTGGGTTAGCATCAAATATCTCTCTTTCCACGTAGACCACCAAGCGGGGCTGAGCTGAGTATGCTACTATGAATTGTGTCTGACTCCATTTATTTCAATATTTCTCTTATGCTCTGTAACTTTACTATAATATTTATTTATTATCGCTATACAATTGCGCCCACCGGACTCATAATGATGTGTTAGGGGCTGGCTTCCCCTGACACCTGATGCTTATTCTTCTTCTGTCACCTCTGCCCCCCCACCCCCCACCTTTCTTCCCTTCCTTCTCTTCCCACTGTTGGCCACACCATTGCTGTGTGTGTTGCTCGACCTTTTTTGTGCAGGTCTCTGCAGGCAGTTGGGAGAAGAAGGGCAGTGAAAGGGACTGAACATGCCACTATCTGTGGGCAGGACAGGATGTCTGATGCTTTGCTGGCTCTTTGATATGTGAGACCAGCAGCCAAACCTACCCCTTTAAGAGCCTGGAGATGATGACTGAAGGCCTTATGCAAATTTTTTTTTTTTTTTGCAAATATTTTTACCTTACTTTTATTGTTCTTTGTGTAAAGTGAGGGGCTGGGCAATATGTTTTTAAGACTCCAAGCTCGAACATTCCAAGAAAGTAAGCATTCAAATGTTAAATGCAGGAATTACAAATACTCCTTGACTGGGATGGGCGTGCTCTGCTCCCTGCTGCTGGAGACAATGGATTAATTCTCCCTCAAGCTTGCAACCAATAGCTTGGTTCCTGTAGGTGGAGTTCACACCCTACTGATATGGTTCATATGGAGATCCAGACAGGTCAAAGTTAAACTGCCATCCTAAATGTAGGGTCCGCCCATCTTGTCACAAGTATACGCCCAATCCCTCCTCTTCCTATTGCGTGCATGGAAGGCGGGGGTCTGGGGGTCCCGGGGCCCTTCAGGGACCCGCCAGTCATACAGCTCGACGGGAGGCGCGGGCGCGCATGCTCCGACAGTCGGTGCGGCGGCGGGGACGACGGCGGCGGGGACGACAGCGGCGCGGCGGCGGCGGGCAGGCGGAGTGCCAAGCCCGGCGGGCGTGAGGTGACGAGCGGGGCGGGCAGCGGCTGGGGCTACTGACGGCTCACCGGATCCGGAGCGCACTGCGCGGGGCGCCGGGCAGGTGAGAGCGGCGGCGCGGGACCCGGATGCGGCGCGGCTGAGGGCGGCCAAGGGCGGTGGTCGCGGCGGCGCCTGGGCCCCGCGCTGGCCGGCGGCGAGTTCCCGGAGGTCCGGGCCGGCGGCTCCGGCGCCCGTGCCGCGCTTCCTGCCGGCTCGGAAGACGCGCGCCGAGCGGCCCAGAGGACGCCTTGCTGAGGCGCGGCCGGATGTCCCTGGCGGGCGGGTGGCGCGTTCGGGCGCCTCCTGAGGGCGCCTGAGCGGAGAGCGGCGTTCGCGCCATCGCGTCTACGTGGGCGCCCCGGACCCGCCTGCCACTCAGGTGTCTCTTCACGCAGAAGTGTGTTTTAGGAGCGGGAAACCTGTGGTGGGCTTCACGGACGTGTTTTTAAATCCCAGCGCCGCCGAGGAGCCCTGGGGCCTCGCCCCTAACGCCCTACTTTGCCCAAGGGGGTAAGAATGCGTGTCCAAAAGGTTGCCTGGCCAGAGCGCAAGTGCTTGTGAATGGTAGCGACTGGGAAGGCTGCACCTCGCTCCGCTGGCCGAAGCCTGGCTGCTGGGCGGGTCACGTTTATTTCCGAGCTGCTGTGGTGTGGCTGCAAGCTCCGCTGGAGTAGCTCCTAATGTTGGAGCCTGTCGTCGGCGGGTAAAATAGCATCCCGGGGCCCCTTCCTAGAGTGCTTCCTAGCACAAGCACATGGCGACTCGGAATACCTGTCCCAGGTACCTGGGGGCTGAGGCAACCCAGTGAACGTAGGATAATTTACGGGAGGTCCCAAACTTGAAGTGCCTTGCTCTTTAAATAATCTCAAGTGTCACTTTATCACTGGTTGCAGACTATAAACACACCGAAAGTATGAAACACCCACTCCCCGCACCCCCCCCCCACCAACTACATTGGTACTTCTAAAGGGAGTGACAAGTGCCTTTGTAAACATCATCTTGGGCTGTTACTGTCTGGTGAAGTCGTCATAATTAAATTAGATGAGTACTTATTTTGAAGCACTGAATGGCTGTTTGGAAGTAGTATTCCTAAAAAAATCATCTCCAGAGAGTCAGAATCGGTTTTTTTTTTCTTCCAAAAGCTGCATTGTAAGGTTTCAGTGGAAAAGCAGAAGTGTTTGAGTGTAATGTAGCTAGCATAGGAGAATAGAATCTTAACCGAGTTTCCCAAGGCAGGTGTGAGCAAATCTAAACCTGAACCGAATTTACTTCTCTAAAGCACAAGTGATACACAAAATCAACAACTCTGCCTTACATCCCTGTTCATGGGGATGTTCTACTGGCAGGGGTGTTATTTAGAAGTGGGGAAAATGGGAGTTTTCATTTATTGTTGCTTTACACCGCTGACCTGTGTTTCTTGGAGACTTATCCATAAAGATTTTAGATCCATCTTGCTATGAATATCAACCAAACCGATTGGGAGTGGGGTGGTGGGCATATGAACCTTGTAGTCTATCCTGTGTTCCTCTTTGTGTTATTCACACTGTCCTGTAAAAGGTGAAACGCCACAGCGGAAGCATTAATAGGCATTATAAAAGACACTGGTGTCTGAAGTCTGATCTTGGCTCAAGCTCTGGACTGGAGTTTAAACAATGTCACTCCATCTCTCTGTCTTTCTGGATATCTTTTTTTAACATTAATTAATTCAAACTGAAAAGGATACTTAATTAGCTTCCTTTCCTCGGGTCTTGCTCTCTTGGAGTTATTTAAGATTGCTTTCTTTTTTCTTGTTTAATCATTTTATTAGGGGCTCTTACCGCTCTTATCACAATTTCTGATTTCTTTCTTCCACTTTCATATAAGGTATATGAATATAGCGACTTTGTTTGCCTTCTAGAGTATCCCCAGCATCCAGAGTAGTGCCTGAATCATTTAACTAATGTTGAATATGAAATGAATGCCATGTGTAATAACATCTTCTGGTTCCACATATAGCATGTATTGAAAGGTCTCAGATTTGTACAACTGAGGAAATAACCAGGAGACCTAGAGTTAACCTCTTAGGTGTTCTTACTCAGTCTTCATTAACAGCTGCCACTTTTGTCTTCATAAAAGTACTCTATCCATGAAGAAGATAAGCATTTAGACGCTGTCCTTGATTACAAAAGCAAATGTGAATTTCTCAGTCATGCTCATGTATACTAGATTATTAGCATTTTGGCAGCCAAGGGACCAAACAAGCTTTATCAGTTTTGATTTTTTGGGGCATCAAATTTTGGTCTTGACAGTGGATTGGTTCTAGAGTGTGGTAATTTGATCAACATCACAATCCTATAGGAAACTTCAGATTTTTGCAGGGGGTAGATTTAGTTCACTTTCATTGTTTCTCTTTTCCATCTAAAAATTACCCACTGTGTGTGTATGTGTGTAACTGTGCTTGTGCACCTATGTATCCTTGGACCCACAGCCATTAAGGTGGCTCTGGTTCATAGCGACCCGATATACGAAGTGCTTCTTTGAGAGCTCTGTTTGGTTATAGTAGAGGCCCTGTGCAGCACAAACATGTACCCACTTAGCTACTACTAACTAGGCTAAGAATGGAAAGATTGGTGGATCAAACCAGTGGGAAGTGACTTGCAGGAAAAGGCCTGGCAGTGTACTTAAAGAGAATACAGTGATTGAGAATCATATGGAGCAAAGTTAGGAAGCTCACTGTGAATCAGAATCGACTTGTGGCGGTGTGACCCACAGGGGCAGTTCTACCCTGCCCAGTAGGGTCATTGTGAGTGGTAGCACTGAATTTGGTTTGTTTTTGATTCAGAGGAAGATTTAAAGAGGCTATCTACTTCCCTTTACAGTTACAATCTCAGAAACTCACAGGGGCAGGAGTTCTGCCTGTACAGGGTCCAAGTGAGTCAGCATGGACTCAATGGCTGTAAGTTTATATTAATTTAAATCAGGATTTTGATCCGATTCAATCATGTCTGAAGAAGCAAAATCAAAAGAGACTCCACATTTTAAAATTTGAATGAAGTCGAAAGAAAACCGGAATGGGAAATCTTGTAGATTTTATCCCTGGATTATAGGATTTGGCAGAGGGTTAGGGAGTCCTTTTAGGAACCTAATTTAGGAGATTGGATGGGTGGTTAATACACATTCAAAATGGTGCAGCTGCCATCTTTGAGCATGGCAGTGCTGTTTCTGATTGCAGGCTAAGAGATGTGGTGGCTAGGCGTTGATTGGGCTGCCCTTGTTTTCTAAGAGGCAGATTAACTTTCCAAAAGAGCATAGACAGTAATTCTTTCCAGTCTGTTTCAGTTTTGCTTCCTTGGTTATAACTGAACTGTGAAGACGGTTTCAAATCCCTGATTAAAAGTGTTATTTTTAAAATTTTTATTATTTTTAAAGTGTTATCTTAAAAAGTGTAATTAATAATCACCGTTTTCATTTTATGATACATATATATTTGTAAACAGGAAGGACTTTTCCAGTCAGTCAGCAACTTTCTCTCTGTCACCACTGTTAGGTTAATTGATCCATTTTTATAGATAAGAGTTAAGTAATAAATTAGGCATTTGATGTTAGTGTACCTTTGTTTGGAAGTATGATCAGCTTTCTCTTTGTTTTGGCCCGACTTTAAAAATAGAACGACTGTTTTAATGAATTTGTATATATATGTAATTAAGGAAAATGATTAATGTATGACATGATGTAGTTACATCTTGTAAGTTGTGTTGCTCATATGTATAGAATTTTCAAATAAAAACGGTCTAACCCAGTGGTTCTCAACCTGTGAGTCACCACCCCTTTCAGTGTTGAACAACACTTTGACAGGGGTTGTCTAAGACCATGGGAAAATACATGCTTCTGATCTGGTGAGAAAAAAAGCTATCGCAAGCATCACATTGATGTTGGCCTTTTGTGCATACTTTTGCAAAATGTAGCATTTTATTTTACTTTTGGCACCCATGATATACCATACTTCAAGACAAAAATTCATTTATTTGTCATTAGAAAAAATATTTAGCAATATACAATTACATATTTTTGTGATTAATCACTGCTTTAATTATGTTTAATTTGTCACAATGAAAATATATCCTGAATATCAGATATATACATTATGATTCATCAAAGTATCAAAATTACAATTATGAAGTAGCTACGACAATAATTTTGTGTTTGGGGGGGTCACCACAACACGAGGAACTGTATTAAAGGGTCGCGCATTAGGAAGGTTGAGAACCACTGGTGTAACCAAAGAAGCCAATTCCACCACCACTGAGTCAATTCTGACCCATAGTCATCAAACTGTCAATCTTTGCTGGAGCAGAAAGCCTCATCTTTTTTCTGTGGAGTGGCTGGAGGGTTTGAATTGCTGACCTTGTGCTTTCACCAGCCCAATATTTAACCAGTGTCATGTGGAATCCTTAAGAAAATTCTCAAAGTCCTTACACCCACTCAACACATGTGATTTGTTTGGATGGTGTATTGACAGGCTACTAAACTTGATCTTTAAATTCAGTTGACTATTTGTATCTCAGGGTTTTGCATCATTGTTACATCCAACTCCTGATGGGAAATATTTGGTGGGGGAGAGCAACTGAGTGATGAGTGCTCAAGCAATCCTTCAGAGACTGAGGGAGCATAAAGTATTCCTTATATAGCATGTGTAGTGGTTTAGGTGTTACCATTACTCTAGAGGTGATTTAAAGTACACAGGAGATGTGCATGGGTCGCATGCAAACAATATATCATTTTATGTAAGAGACTTATACTTTCAGATTTTGGTACCTGCTGGGAGTCCTGGTCCCCCTCTCCGTGTATACGGAGGGAAGACTATATTAGGAGTAGAAGAATTTAAACATAAATTTACTTTTGAGTAAATGAGCCAATAGATAGACTATAGATAACACCCCTCTCACTTGAAAAAGGAGATTAAAAAACCTGAGTAGAGCAAGTATTTATATTATTTAGCTTTGTTTTCCACCTTCCCGTGTGAGAAAGAAATGTGATTGTTAATACTACATCTTTTATTAAGTTGTACTGAAACTTGTGCCAAGTATGCTCAGAATTCCATGATTTTATGGTCAATAGTTTCATATATCTGAAGGTTGTATTCAGTAGTAAACATAGTACGCACACACACATGCACACGGCTTTTTACCCGTTTGGAAACCTGGGTAGGTATGTAACTTGTTTCAGGAAAGTTTCTGGTGTGTTGATATTAAAGTCACTATGACAGGCTATCCAATCCCACAAATAGGGGATTTGTGATTAATTGCTTCACTGCCAAAGAGTTAAGCGACTCTAGCTGTATAATTATAAATATTATTCTATCATTACTAAACATGGAGATTTAGAACTTCTGAAGTATTCTCCATTTTAAAAGTGAGCTATATATAATGAATTGAAATGAATGAATTGCCTTTGACTACATTCTATTTTGTACTATGGGTGAGATCTGATTTCAGTAAAGGAAAAGGAAAATATTTTCAAAGATCCCAATCTTTATATCATGGGACAATGTCAGTAATACTTAAAAAAAAGTAGCATTTTTTTTCCTGTGTACTTTGTAACATCATGTATGAGGATACGTAGAAAGTGTTGCCTTTAGATCATACACAAAAACATAAAAATGCCTCTGCAACTAGTGGATGATTGCAGACAAGTTCTGTTGGAAATTCACTTGTAAAATAAAACAGAACGAAACAAAACAAAACACAGTTATTCAAAACAGTGGCCTCTGATGGGACCTGCTCAGCCAGTTCAAGGCAGGAGAACTCACAGGGGTCATCTTACTAGACTTTTTTGAAGACACAATGCAGTCACAAAGCTTATTAGGAAGAAGTTTAAGAAAATTTAAAAACTTCATTGATGAGAAAAAGGTCAGAAAAATTTTGCTGTAGAATTGTTTTCCATTCTGACAATGCACCTGCACATTCTTTGAGGGTAACCAATGGCTGTCCTTGGAGGATTTCACTGGGGAGCCTTACACCATCCCCTTCCAGTCTGATTTTTCTCCTTCAAACTTTATTCTAATTCACCAGACTCAAAGAATATTTAAAAGAATGTGGTGACGGTGTGAACCTGTTTCTTGTAATTTATGTGAACATAATTGAGTGATCTAGACCAAGTGAGCTGACTGGTTAAAAATCAGACCTGTGGATTGCCAAATTGGTTCTGCTGAGATTGGGGCTTTCCTGGATCCACAGGCTTCCTGAAAGTTGTGTCCGAGAACCTTTTCATTTTAGAGCTACATTTTATAGTTGAAAGAGAGGCCTAAGGAGGGAGGGAGTCCTTCAGCTCTAAGACCTTAATGCTGTCGTTGCTGTGCTCTTTTAGTGTACCTGCAGTTTCCACACTGCAGTGGGAACCATTGAAACAGCTGTTTTCATTCTCTGAGATGGTGTGCCACCCCACTCCACACCACCACCACCACCTCATCCCTTTCTCTTATTGTAGAGATAATCCCCCTTCCATATGTATTTCAGATATCCAATTAGTGAAGAAGTCTGGATGAGGGTCTTCAAAAATTTATGAATAATATTTCATTGTCTTTCTATTTCATTTACCACGAACTTTTTGAAGCCATTTTGTTTACTGGTTAAGCATTACTAGATATACATGAGAGAAACAAAATTGTGTCTAATCTTTGGTAAACTCTGCACAGGATCTCTTAAAGGTTTTGAAGAACAAGGATGCTACTTTGAGAATTAAGGTGTATCTGACCTAAGCCATGGCATTTTCAGTCATATCGTATACATGTGAAAGCTGGAAAATGAATAAAGGTGACCCTGGAAGAACTAATTATTCTGCTGGCAAAGAATATTGAAAGTATCTTAGGTTGCCAAGGGAACACACAAATCTATCTTGGAGGGAGCACAGCCAGAATACTCCTTCGAGGCAGCAGGGGTAGACGTCTCAGGTACTTTTTAACTCATGGCAAATTATCAGGGGATCTCCCCCACCTTCCCCTCCTGGCATCTCTACTCATTATTGGTCCTGAGGGGTTTATCAGGGTTATTCCCTGTGTTTCCAGCTCTGAGCTGTACCTGTGTACATCCTCTGGTCTTTCCGGATTTGTAAGGTAGAATTGGGATCATGATAGTGCTAGGGAGGAAGCATTAAAAAACTAGAAGAAAGTTATGTTTCATGATGCTATGCTGCACCTTGACTGGCTCGTCTTTTCCCTGTGACCTTCCAGAAGGGGATGTTCAGTTGCCTACAGACGGATTTTGGGTCCCCAGTCTGCACTCCCCCTCATTCACAGTGATATGGTTCTTTGATGCATGATACTTCATCCTATGGACCCCTTGTGATCACACAGACTGGTGTGCTTCTTCCATGTGGGCTTTGTTGCTTCTCAGTTAGATGGCTGCTTGTTTATATTTCAAGTCTTTAAGACCTCAGATGTTATATCTTTTGAGAGCTGGACACCATTAGCTTTCTTCACATTTACTTACGCACCTGCTTTGTGTTCATTGAACATGTCAGGAAGGTGAGCATCATGGAATGCCAGTTTAGTAGAACAAGGTGTTCTTGCATTGCTGGAGTTCTTGAGTTAGAGACCCAATAATGTCCATCTACGTTCACACTAAACCTATAAATATATGCACATAGATCTATTTCCCCATCATCATATATAATTATATCTACATATGTATATGCCTGTATTTAGACCTCTATTTCCTTTTACCTTCCTCTTGTGCTACTTTCATGTTCTGCATTAATTTGGATTTCAGTAATTACTCTTGGTTATATTGCCCTTGATCAAGCCTTACCAGGCCTCCTATACCACACCTTCCTCTCTATTGATTTTTGGATCACTTGTTCCCTAATCCCTGGGGTTGTTGACACGGACTTCCTTTCCCCTGCCTCCCTTTGCCAGCCCCCCTTCTTCCAACTTAGATCCCATTGTTTTCTTCCCCAGATGGTTTATCCCACCTATCTTATCTAGATAGACCTGGAGAGATAATAATATGCATAAAAAAACCAAGACAGCAAAGCAACAAAACAACAAAAATCAAGCACAAAAAAAGAAAAAAACCTGTAAATAGTTCAGGGTCTGTTTTTTTGACCTTTAGGAGTGTTTTCCAGTCACGTCTGATGGGGTGTCACGCCCTGGCCCCACATTCTATTTTTGGTTTTCCTTAGGGACCTCATTGCTCTATCCCCCTTGCTATTCTGTTCATGCCCTTAGTGTTTCGCCTCAGTGTGGTGGGGTCAGATTGGTCGCAATTCCCGCACTGTGTCTCCAGTGTTGTCCCCCATAGCACAATGGGTCAGTGAGGGACGTCATGTCTCCTAGTGGGGCAGGCCCTATGGTCGGTCCTCTCTGTGCTTTGGCTGCTCTGAGCCAGAATATCGTCCTCAGGCCTTGGTGGACCAGGATGTGTTCCACTCTCTCCTCCTCTTCCTTCATTTGCTCCTGTGTGCTCTGATCAGACATGACCCTCTCCTAGAGCTGTATAGCTTCAGTACTGTCCTCTGAAATGAAATCTTCTGAAGAGAGGGGAGGCTGGCCCCTCAGGCCTCTCTATGATTTTAAGGAGATAAGTGTAGGGATAATGGGAAGTGACTGGGAAAATTTATGCTGTTTTATTTTTAGGGTAATGAAATATGTGAAAGTTTGTAGCAATGGTTATACAACTACAAGTCTTCCTATGCTAAAACCCACCACACATTTAAAACGATGATATAATTTCTTCTTTTTTGTGTGCTAGTCCTTTTATGCCCGGTGATATAATTTCGTAAGATAAAATTCACATACCCAAAAAGCCACCCATTCTTTTTTCCACAAGTCACCCATACTTTATGTACTCTGTACTTTTGTCAGATAATAGAATTTGCATACATACTTTCCTACTTTGAGTTTTTTTATTTTCAAAAGAAAATTTCAAAATTGACGTAGTCCTATTTATCTTTCCATTTGCCACTTAAGCTTTTGGTGTCAGGTTTAAAAACAAAGTTCCCTGATTCAAGATTTACTTCTATATTTGTTCCCTTGAGTTATGCTTTTAGCTTTTACATTAAGGATTATGGTCCATATTGAGTTAATTTTTCCATGTGGTACAAGAAAAGGGTCACCTCTTATTCTTTTGTGGGTATCAGTTTTCCAACATTATTTGCCTCATCAGTAAATTGACCTGGCAACCTTGTTGTAAATCAGTTGATCATAAATATGTTTTAGTTCGTTGATATTTGTGCATGTTCTATTTTTCAGTTTTACCTTAAGCTACAGTAAATAAACCTATGGTTCAGATGGACTCACTTCAAGCACATTGTCAGTTACTTAAAAAAATTCTGGCCTTTGGAAGGAGAAAGATTTAAAGAGAAAGTTCACAAGGGCAACACAATGGTGCTTTCTAATCGAAACCCAAATGGAGCCCTGGTGGTGCAGTAGTTACTTGTAGGGCTGTGACTCCACAAGGTCTGAAGTTGGAAAGCTGACTCTCTACTCCTGTAAACAGTTAGTCTCAGAAAGGAACAGGGGCAGTTCAACCCAGTCCTATAATGTCATTATGAGTCAGCATTGAATCGATGGTAGTGAGTTGTTGAAGTGAAACCAGAAAACTTAACGGTTGACCACCTAGGCATTAGTGTCAGTCTTCAGACCAAGACATTGCCATTTTCATTACTTAGCAGCAACTTGGTAATTTTACCCATCCGTTTCAATGATGATTGAGGAAGACAGAATGATCATAAAATGGAATGCTGTGAACTGGAAGCCATCGAGCCAGATGAGCCGGCTTCCACAATCTAGTGACCAGCTGTCTCTCATATTTAGCATGTCTTAAATATATTTAAAACAGGCACTGATTCCAACTAATGTCATGGAAAAAGTACTTGACTGTTAATTAAAAGGTTGGAGGTTTGAATCCACCCATTGATAACCTTGGAAGAAAGACTTGTTTTCAATCTGATTATGAAAAACTAGATGTAGAAAACCCTGATGATTGTCAACTGGTTTAAACTCAATATGTTAAAAAAAAAGGATCATTGTCCTCGGCTGTCTGCATGTGGCCCATAGGCTGTAGTTTGAGGACCCATGCTCTAGGCGGTCACCAAGAGGATGTGGTTTCAACCCAGTCCCTAGCATAGCTACCTAACATTTGCCCCCCTGAAGAGATATGGACCCAAATCTTTGGGGTACTGGGCGACGACATCTCTAGCTACTTCCTGCTGGCAGAAGGGGCGAGGTGGGGCTTTGGGTCCATACCCTTCCTACACTGCTGGGAGGGGTTGTCCATTGAGGGCAACTTTATCCAGGATGGATAAGGTTGAGGTGGTCCAGGAGATGGTAGTCGTGGACCTGGCACACTTGGTTCAGAAGCTTTAATCACCCGATAACTTCTGAGAAAAACAAACGGTCTAAAAGGTGAACAGTTTGACTACGACAAGGCTAAGCTTGTGAGGTGGCAGTGGCCTTGAAATTAGGTGAGTGTCACAGGAAACAAAAATAATCTTAGGATTAATTACCAGACATGTGTGTTTGTTCATTGGAAGTACAGGAAGAGGGATAAAAGCATTCACACTTTCCCCTAGGAGGGCACAGGTTTGGGCACTACTAGGTGCAGTCGGATCACTGATTCATTTATGATGCTAAGGTCTTGGACACGCTGATCAGACCCATCCTTCTTTTTAACCCTATAACGCTTCAATTTTAATTTTGGGAAAAAATTTTCTTTTTGTTGTGGACTTTCATAGTTATAAATATATATATATATATGTATTAATATATACATTTTTTAATCTTATGAAAACATCATGCTTCGCGTTATAGAGTTCAATGGAAATAATGGGCTAGTGCAGGACGAGTCAAAAGTGACCAAAATAGAGTAACTGCCTAAGTCATTTTGAATTTTCTTGGGTTCAATTGGAGTAAAGGCTTGTAAATTACCCGGGGTCCAAATTCCCATGGTGCCTCCTACAATGGGTAGAATGTTCAGGGATGTTTCAGGGCTGGGAGATTAATAACCCCTAAGTCCAGGATACCTTAGGGCAGGGGTCCTGAAACTGTTTACCCAGGGGGCCAGTTCACTATCCCTCAGGCCTTTTGAAGGAAAGACTATAGTTTAAAAAAACAAATATTACGAACAAATTCATGTGCACACTGCACATATTGATTTGAAGTTCAAAAAAATAAATGGGGCACATACACCCGGCAGAAAGGATCAACGTCCTCGGCTGTCTGCATGTGGCCCACAGGTTGTAGTTTGAGGACCCCTGCTCTCGGCATTCACCAAGAGGATGTGGTTTCAACCCAAAAGCTTGGAGACTCTACAATTTGTTTAAAAGTGATGGGGCAGAAGGAGTCCCTGATTGACCCACGCAAGACTAGTTTTCCCATCCCCTATTACTAAGAGTTCATAGTTATGGTTAAAGGGAACCAGGATATCCCGATCTGATCCCGTTACTTCAAGTGTGGGCTGACATTGCCACTAAGAAGCCTGCAAATATAAAAGACTTACTCCCTCCCGCAAAGAAAGGGCCCTTGTTTCCAAGGTTTCAGGAAACATGGAAGGACCGGAAAAGCAAACGGTCCAAGTTCCCAAAACCACATAGGTGGAGGCCATCCCTCCCCATCACCCTCCCCTACCCCTCCCCTCCCCCACCCCTCCCCTCCCCCACACCTCCCCTCCCCTCCCCTCCCGATCTCTCTCCCCTAATCGGCTTTATCCCATTTTGCAGGAGAACTCTGAGAGTGGGAGAGCTGGCTTCAAACCCTTTCTTTCAACCCCCGCCCTATAAGGTTTCTAGGGTCCAGAAATAGAAAACTTCTAACAGGCCCTTATTGAGTCACTCCCTCCCCCACCGGCCCCCCAACCTCACCCCCACCCCTAACAAGCAGCCCCACACACACACTAGTACTGGTATGACTTCCATACTCATCAGCCCACCTGTAATGCTTGCCAACAACTTTTCCAGGTGCTGTTCACAACGGAGGAGGGTAGCCCTTCCAGACAGAGGCCCAGTAAGCAGTCAGTGAACCTGATGGTCAGCGAGCGGGCACTCCCCACTTGAGAGAAACTCTTTTGGCCACTACACCAACAATGTGGGATCTCAATTCCTAGCAAGGCCCAAAGGGCTTTACCAGGTATCACCCATTGCTCTTACATGACCCTCTGCGGAAGAGCTAGGAAACCTATGAATTTATCATCTAAGGTCAGTGAGAATTTTCAGGTTCCTATAAGAGAATGTCCGCCTGCCTTTCTAGAGTGGCTGATGTAAGTCTACGGGCTTTATAACCCTAACGGCCCGGTGGCACTGAGAACAGGAGGGCAATAAGTATTGCCTTTATGACTCAGTCAGTCTGCCTCAGACATGACAACGAAATGGGAAGGGTTTGAAGGGAAAATCTTAGCGATTTGGTACAAGTGGCTCATTGAGTGTATAACAACAGAGATGACCCTAGCACGACAGAGACAAAGAAGCTAGCTAAAATAATCGTAATTGCCATGAGATACCCCAGAGACTCAGGAAAAGGAGAGCATGGCTCACTCACGGAGAGACTAACCTGTGGGCACCGCCAAGCCATGGGGAAGGACCAATGTGCCTACTGCAGGAAAGAAGGACACTGGAAAAATCAGTGCCTTGAAAACCCCAGGAGAGGTGCACGACCCTCCACTAGAGTGGATAGGCCTCATCTGCACGTAGAAAGACCCAAGCAAGAGACAATAATGCTTGAAGAAGCTCAATGAAGGGGTCAGGGCTCTGTTTCACTTCGCCGCCAAAAGCCCAGGCTAACTCTCCAAGTAGGAGGCCAGGCAGTAAATTTCTTGGTGGACACAGGGGCCACCTTCTCAGGTTCAGAAAGGAATATGGGCACATTTTCAAGAAGAAAGATGTGAATTACTGTGAGCCCATGATTCCTTCCACAGATAACTCACACCAGAAGGTTTGCATGGAGGGTAGGTGGGTTTCCCAAGACAACAAGATAACAAATATCTATCAGCCCTTTGGCCCAGTTAGCCACCTGGTTATGATATCACTGGCTTCTGGCTCAGCTGCTGAGCCAGTGAAGCAGTTATAGCAGGAGAAGACTAGGTGGCCGGTGGCCATCAACGGAAGGACCAAATCTCCACAGTGGGCTTCCTGTTTCAATATGGAGCCACGTATGTTACCTGCTGGACACCATCTCTATCCTGAGCTCATAATTGCCATCCCAGGTCTAGAATGCGGCGCGCAGGTACACACTATATGAAACAGTCTCTGATTAACTCCTCTGGATAACTTGCTGACATGGGAGTCTGGATAATCCTGTACATTTACTTTGCAGATTCGAAAACTCACTCAAAAACACACGGGAGTTCACCCAGAGACACACAACTGGTTAACAACAAAGTCATATTCAAACCAGCGTCTGGACCAAGAGCACGGTGCCCCACAGAACTGTGCCCATCGAGCAGTCAATATCTCCTGGACTCTCAAAAGATCTGAGCTGACACCCACCCCCCCACACACACACACATCCTTGCAGCCCCAAAAGATTGTATTTCACAGGATGGCACCGGATCTGCAGCTCGCGGAGAGGGACATATCTGATCAGAGAACACAGGGCAGAACAAGGGGGAGGAGGGAAGAATGGAGCACACCCTGGCCCAATACACCTTGAGGATGATGTTCCCAATCAGAGAAGCCAATCCACAGAGAAGACCACATGGGCAGCCCCACGATGAGAAACGTCCCTCAAAGACCCATAGCCCTAGAGGGGACAACACTGGACACACAGTGTGGGAACTGCGCCCGAACTGATCCTGCCACTTCGAGGCATGACACTAAGAGAGTGCAGCGGAAGAGAAAGAAAACGGAGCATCAAAGTCCCCGGGGAATGCCAAAGGTGGACTTTGTGGTCAGGGTTCGGTGCCCCCACAGACTGGACTGGAAAACACTCCTAAAGTTCGCCACACAGTCCTTGTACTTTTCTTTCTGGTTAGTGTTGTTTTCTTTTAGTGTCATTGGATTTGGGTTGGGTTTTGTTTTCATTTTTGTTTGTTTTTCTTTTTGCTGCTTGGTTTAGCTCAGTCTTGTTTTGTGCATGTTATTACCTTTACAGGTCTGTCTAATTAAGAGAGGCTGGATGAAGAATCTGGAGGAGTAAACATGTGACCGGCCCTTTCCATTGGGCATGGGAGTGAGGAGGGTGGGGGGAAAGGAAGTGGTGTAAAGAAACCCAGAGACAAGGGTACAACAAGTGATGGAAAACGGTAGTGAGGGGGATGTAGGAGGCCTGGTAGGGCGTGATCAAAGGTAATGTAACCAAGAGGAATTACTGAAACCCAAAGGAAGACTGAGCATGTCAGTGGGCACAAGAGGAAAACCAAAGGGTATAGAAGAGTGAGCTGGGAAGCAAGGGCCAGTTATAGACGTCTAAAAAAAGGCATGTACATATGCACATATATTTACAAAGGGGCATGGGGAAATAGATCTATGTCCATATGTTTATAGATTTAGTATTGAGGTAGCAGATGGACATAGGGCCTCCGCTCAAGGAATCCCTCATTGCAAGAACACTGTTTTATAAAATTGGCATTCTAAGATGCTCACCTTTCCTACACAATCACTGACCACAGAGCGGCTGCATAAGCAAATGTGGTGAAGAAATCCGATGGTGTCCAGCTACCTAAAGATATAGCGTGTGGGGTCTTAAAGGCTTGAGGGTAAAGAAACAGCCATCTGGCTCTGAAGCAACAGAGCCCACATGGAGAAAGCATACCAGCCTGTGTGATCACAAAGTTTTAAAGGGATAAGGCAACAGGCATCATGAAAACAAAAAAATCTTATCATGGAGAATGAGAGGGGACTGCCGGGTATAGACCCAAAACCTGTTTGCAGTGCACTGGACATCCCCTTACAGAAGGATCTCAGAGTGGAGATTAAAGAATACAGGGTATGAGACAGCAAAGATGAAACACAACTTTCCTCTAGTTCTTAATGCTTCCTCTTGCCCCACTATCATGATCCCAGTTCTACCATACTAATCTGGCCAAACTAGAGAAGGTATTCTAGTACCGATAGGAATTTCAAACACGGGGAATCCAGAGTGGATGGGCCCTTTACCAGTGTTATGAGTGGAGATACTGGGAGGGTGGAGGAAGGGCAGGATGGAAAGTGGGAACCGATTACAAGGATCTTCATTGACCTCAAAAGAAAGGTGGGTGAAAATATGACAAAAGAATTAGTACATTTCCAAGGATTGATGAGGGATGGGTGGCGGGCATTGAGGGGGGAAAAATGAGGAGCTGAGGCCAGGGGCTTGGGTGGAGAGTGGATATTTTGTGAATAAGGAGGGCAATTAATGTACAGATGTGCTTCAAACAGATGATGTATTTATGGACTGCGGTTAGTGTTGTAGGAGCCACTAATGAAAAGATCATAAAAGAAACAAAAATAATCTTGGCAGAGGGCTCATGCAAGGATGATCTCAGGCTGGATGAGACCAGTCAAAACAGCTACTGGAGTGGCCTCACCCTGTGTCTATTACTGAGTCAGCCATGATGCTTAGGACCCACAGCCCCAGCAGCTGGCCAGAGAGGGAGGTGGATCTCTGAGGCCATTCCACAGGGGGAATGGTCTTCTGTCCTGCAGGGCCCACCCTCCTTTGTAAGCGTGCTGCCTGGGGCAAGGCTTTCATGGAGTCCACACCATGGGAGCTCTACTACTCATGGGGGATTGGCAGGAAGCCTCTGCTCATGTGCATACACCACCACCTAGCTGGAGGATCTCCGTGAACAAAGCCCGAGGCAGACAACAAGCCCACTAACTGATGCTGTAAGAGATACAATCAGCATCCAGAAACCTGCAACTGGGAGTAAGAGGCAGCATACCTTGGTCCCAGCCCCTCCCACTCTAATCTACAAGGAGTGACATTGCAAAGCAGAGGGTTTTCATAAAGCACTTCCAGGACAGTGGAATGAGCAGCCTCGTTTGTGGACATGGATACTCTGTGATCCAGACGTACTACCTCCTCCCTTCCAGTCAGCTGAGACAAAAACCCTTGCAAGCAGAAAGCCATGCATCTGAACAGTATCCACCAGCCACTCATGTGCAGCCCAGCTGCCTCCAAAGAGCCTTCCTGAGTGTGAGAGAAATCATGCAGAAGCCTGGTCTGCACTCAAGAGAGTTTTATGAGCGTTAGGGAGGCGTGGTGGGCAAGTCTGGCCGACCCCAGTGGCTGAATTGAATTAACATGGCCTAGATTGGTCAATCCAGGTACAGGAACCACCCAGGTGACCTCCCCTTCATGGCCAGAAATCTGGACCTCTGAGCATGCACAGGGTGCCTCTCCTAACTGGGCTCTTATCTTGGCCCTATGGGCATGCATAACGGATGCCCCAGTCCCTAGCATAGCTACCTAACATTTGCCCCCCTGAAGAGATATGGACCCAAATCTTTGGGGTACTGGGCGACGACATCTCTAGCTACTTCCTGCTGGCAGAAGGGGCGAGGTGGGGCTTTGGGTCCATACCCTTCCTACACTGCTGGGAGGGGTTGTCCATTGAGGGCAACTTTATCCAGGATGGATAAGGTTGAGGTGGTCCAGGAGATGGTAGTCGTGGACCTGGCACACTTGGTTCAGAAGCTTTAATCACCCGATAACTTCTGAGAAAAACAAACGGTCTAAAAGGTGAACAGTTTGACTACGACAAGGCTAAGCTTGTGAGGTGGCAGTGGCCTTGAAATTAGGTGAGTGTCACAGGAAACAAAAATAATCTTAGGATTAATTACCAGACATGTGTGTTTGTTCATTGGAAGTACAGGAAGAGGGATAAAAGCATTCACACTTTCCCCTAGGAGGGCACAGGTTTGGGCACTACTAGGTGCAGTCGGATCACTGATTCATTTATGATGCTAAGGTCTTGGACACGCTGATCAGACCCATCCTTCTTTTTAACCCTATAACGCTTCAATTTTAATTTTGGGAAAAAATTTTCTTTTTGTTGTGGACTTTCATAGTTATAAATATATATATATGTATTAATATATACATTTTTTAATCTTATGAAAATATCATGCTTCGCGTTATAGAGTTCAATGGAAATAATGGGCTAGTGCAGGACGAGTCAAAAGTGACCAAAATAGAGTAACTGCCTAAGTCATTTTGAATTTTCTTGGGTTCAATTGGAGTAAAGGCTTGTAAATTACCCGGGGTCCAAATTCCCATGGTGCCTCCTACAACGGGTAGAATGTTCAGGGATGTTTCAGGGCTGGGAGATTAATAACCCCTAAGTCCAGGATACCTTAGGGCAGGGGTCCTGAAACTGTTTACCCAGGGGGCCAGTTCACTATCCCTCAGGCCTTTTGAAGGAAAGACTATAGTTTAAAAAAACAAATATTACGAACAAATTCATGTGCACACTGCACATATTGATTTGAAGTTCAAAAAAATAAATAAATAAATGGGGCACATACACCCGGCAGAAAGGATCAACGTCCTCGGCTGTCTGCATGTGGCCCACAGGTTGTAGTTTGAGGACCCCTGCTCTCGGCATTCACCAAGAGGATGTGGTTTCAACCCAAAAGCTTGGAGACTCTACAATTTGTTTAAAAGTGATGGGGCAGAAGGAGTCCCTGATTGACCCACGCAAGACTAGTTTTCCCATCCCCTATTACTAAGAGTTCATAGTTATGGTTAAAGGGAACCAGGATATCCCGATCTGATCCCGTTACTTCAAGTGTGGGCTGACATTGCCACTAAGAAGCCTGCAAATATAAAAGACTTACTCCCTCCCGCAAAGAAAGGGCCCTTGTTTCCAAGGTTTCAGGAAACATGGAAGGACCGGAAAAGCAAACGGTCCAAGTTCCCAAAACCACATAGGTGGAGGCCATCCCTCCCCATCACCCTCCCCTACCCCTCCCCTCCCCCACCCCTCCCCTCCCCCACACCTCCCCTCCCCTCCCCTCCCGATCTCTCTCCCCTAATCGGCTTTATCCCATTTTGCAGGAGAACTCTGAGAGTGGGAGAGCTGGCTTCAAACCCTTTCTTTCAACCCCCGCCCTATAAGGTTTCTAGAGTCCAGAAATAGAAAACTTCTAACAGGCCCTTATTGAGTCACTCCCTCCCCCACCGGCCCCCCAACCTCACCCCCACCCCCAACCAGCAGCCCCCCACACACACTAGTACTGGTATGTCTTCCATACTGAGCAGCCCACCTGTTCTGATTGCCAGCAACTTCTCCAGGTGCTGTTCACCACGGAGGAAGGGTAGCCCTTCCACACAGAGGCCCAGTAAGCAGTCAGTGAACCTGATGGTCAGCGAGCGGGCACTCCCCACTTGAGAGAAACTCTTTTGGCCACTACACGATCAATGTGGGATCTCAATTCCTAGCAAGGCCCAGAGGGCTTTACCAGGTATCACCCGTTGCTCTTACACGACCCTCTGCGGAAGAAGTAGGAAACCTATGACTGTATCTAAGGTCAGTGAGAATTTTCAGGTTCCTATAAGAGAATGTCCGCCTGCCTTTCTAGAGTAGCTGATGTAAGCCTACGGGCTTTATACCCCTAATGGCCCCGAGGCCCCGAGATCCGGAGGGCAATAAGTATTGCCTTTATTACTCAGTCAGTCTGCCTCAGACATGAAAAAGAAGTTGGAAGGGTTTGAAGGGAAAATCTTAGCGATTTGGTACAAGTGGCTCATTGAGTGTATAACAACAGAGATGACCCTAGCACGACAGAGACAAAGAAACTAGCTAAAATACTAGTAATTGCCATGAGAGACCCCAGAGACTCAGGAAAAGGAGAGCATGGCCCACTCACGGAGAGACTAACCTGTGGGCACCGCCAAGCCATAGGGAAGGATCAATGTGCCTACTGCAGGAAAGAAGGACACTGGAAAAATCAGTGTCTTGAAACCCCAGGAGAGGTGCACGACCCTCCACTAGAGTGGACGGGCCTCATCTGCACCTAGAAAAACCAAGCAAGAGACAATAATGCTTGAAGAAGCTGAATGAAGGGGTCAGAGCTCTTTTTCCCTTCGCCACCATAAGCCCAGACTAACTCTCCATGTAGGAGGCCAGCCAGTAAATTTCTTGGTGGACAGAGGGGCCACCTTCTTAGGTTCAGAAAGGAATACGGGCACATTTTCAAAGAAAAAAAATGTGAATTACTGTGAGCCTATGATTCCTTTCACAGATAACTCAAACCAGAAAGTTTGCAGGGATGTTAGGTGGGCTTCACAAGACAACAAGATAACAAATATCTATCTGCCCTTTGTCCCAGTTAGCTACCTGGTTATGATGGCACTGGCTCCTGGCTCAGCTGCTGAGCCAGTGAAGCAGTTATAGCAGGAGAAGACTAGGTGGCCGGTGGCCATCAACGGAAGGACCAAATCTCCACAGTGGGCTTCCTGTTTCAATATGGAGCCACGTCTGTCACCTACTGGACACCATCTCTATCCTGAGCTCATAATTGCCACCCCAGGTCTAGAATGCAGCGCGCAGGTACACACTATATGAAACAGTCTCTGATTAACCCCTCTCGATAACTTGCTGACATGGGAGTCTGGATAATCCAGTACATTTACTTTCCAGATGAGAAAACTCACTCAAAAACAAACAGGAGTTGGCCCAGAGACACACAACTGGTTAACAACAAAGTCATATTCACAACCAGCGTCTGCACCAAGAGCCCGGTGCCCCACAGAACTGTGCCCATCGAGCAGTCAATATCTCCTGGACTCTCAAAAGATCTGAGCTGACACCCACCCCCACCCCCCACCTCCTTGCTGCCCCCAAAGATTGCATTTCACAGGCTGGCACCGGATCTGCAGCTTGCGGAGAGGGACATATCTGATCAGAGAACACAGGGCAGAACAAGGGGGAGGAGGGGAGAATGGAGCACATCCTGGCCCAATACACCTTGAGGATGATGTTCCCAATCAGAGAAGCCAATCCACAGAGAAGACCACATGGGCAGCCCCACGATGAGAAACGTCCCTCAAAGACCCATAGCCCTAGAGGGGACAACACTGGAGACACAGTGTGGGAACTGCGCCCGAACTGATCCTGCCACATCGAGGCATGACACTAAGAGAGTGCAGCGGAAGAGAAAGAAAACGGAGCATCAAAGTCCCCGGGGAATGCCAAAGGTGGACTTTGTGGTCAGGGCTCGGTGCCCCAACAGACTGGACTGGAAAACACTCCTAAAGGTCACCACACAGTCCTTGTACTTTTCTTTCTTGGTTAGTGTTGTTTTCCTTTAGTGTCATTGGATTTTGGTTGGGTTTTGTTTTTTCTTTTTTTTTTTTTAAATTTTAACAATTTATTGGGGCTCATACAATTCTTTTCACAGTTCATATATATACATACATCAATTGTATAAAGCACATCTGTACAGTCTTTGCCCTAATCATTTTTTTCTCTTTTCTTCTTTTACATTTTATTAGGAACTCATACAACTCTTACCACAATCCATACATATACATACATCAATTGTATAAAGCACATCCATACATTCCCTGCCCCAATCATTCTCAAGGCATTTGCTCTCCACTTAAGCCCCTTGCATCAGGTCCTCTTTTTTTTTCCCCTCCTCCCTCCCCATTCCCCGCTCCCTCATATGCCTTTGGTAATTTATACATCGTTGTTTTGTCATATCTTGCCCTATCCGGAGTCTCCCTTCCCCCCTTCTCTGCTGTGGGTTTTGTTTTCATTTTTGTTTGTTTTTTTTTTCTTTTTGTTGCTTGGTTTTGCTCAGTTTTGTGTTGTGCATGTTATTACCTTCACAGGTCTGTCTAATTAAGAGAGGCTGGATGATGAATCTGGAGGAGTAAACATGTGACCGGCCCTTTCCATTGGGCATGGGAGTGAGGACGGTGGGGGGAAAGGAAGTGGTGTCAAGAAACCCAGAGACAAGGGAACAACAAGTGATGGAAATCGGTGGTGAGGGGGGATGTAGGATGCCTGGTAGGGCGTGATCAAGGGTAATGTAACCAAGAGTAATTACTGAAACCCAAAGGAAGACTGAGCATGGCAGTGGGCACAAGAGGAAAATCAAAGGGTATAGAAGAGTGAGCTGGGAAGCAAGGGCCAGTTATGGACATCTAAATAAAGGCATGTACATATATTTACAAAGGGGCATGGGGAAATAGATCTATGTCCATATGTTTATAGATTTAGTATTAAGGTAGCAGATGGACATAGGGACTCCGCTCAAGGACTCCCTCATTGCGAGAACACTGTTTTATTAAATTGGCATTCTACGATGCTCACGTTCCCTACACGATCACTGACCACAGAGCGGCTGCATAAGCAAATGTGGTGAAGAAATCCGATAGTGTCCAGCTACCAAATGATATAGCGTGTGGGGTCTTAAAGGCTTGAAGGTAAAGAAGCAGCCATCTGGCTCAGAAGCAACAGAGCCCACATGGAGGAAGGATACCAGCCTGTGTGATCACAAAGTTTCAAAGGGATAAGGCAACAGGCATCATGAGAACAAAAAAATCTTATCATGGAGAATGAGAGGGGACTGCCGTGTATAGACTCAAAACCTATTTACAGTGCACTGCACATCCCCTTACAGAAGGATCTCAGAGAGGAGATTAAAGAATACAGGGTATGAGACAGCAAAGATGAAACACAACTTTCCTCTAGTTCTTAATGCGTCCTCTTGCCCCACTATCATGATCCCAGTTCTACCATACTAATCTGGCCAAACTAGAGAAGGTATTCTAGTACCGATAGGAATTTCAAACACGGGGAATCCAGAGTGGATGGGCCCTTTACCAGTGTTATGAGTGGAGATACTGGGAGGGTGGAGGAAGGGCAGGATGGAAAGTGGGAACCGATTACAAGGATCTTCATTGACCTCAAAAGAAAGGTGGGTGAAAATATGACAAAAGAATTAGTACATTTCCAAGGATTGATGAGGGATGGGTGGCGGGCATTGAGGGGGGAAAAATGAGGAGCTGAGGCCAGGGGCTTGGGTGGAGAGTGGATATTTTGTGAATAAGGAGGGCAATTAATGTACAGATGTGCTTCAAACAGATGATGTATTTATGGACTGCGGTTAGTGTTGTAGGAGCCACTAATGAAAAGATCATAAAAGAAACAAAAATAATCTTGGCAGAGGGCTCATGCAAGGATGATCTCAGGCTGGATGAGACCAGTCAAAACAGCTACTGGAGTGGCCTCACCCTGTGTCTATTACTGAGTCAGCCATGATGCTTAGGACCCACAGCCCCAGCAGCTGGCCAGAGAGGGAGGTGGATCTCTGAGGCCATTCCACAGGGGGAATGGTCTTCTGTCCTGCAGGGCCCACCCTCCTTTGTAAGCGTGCTGCCTGGGGCAAGGCTTTCATGGAGTCCACACCATGGGAGCTCTACTACTCATGGGGGATTGGCAGGAAGCCTCTGCTCATGTGCATACACCACCACCTAGCTGGAGGATCTCCGTGAACAAAGCCCGAGGCAGACAACAAGCCCACTAACTGATGCTGTAAGAGATACAATCAGCATCCAGAAACCTGCAACTGGGAGTAAGAGGCAGCATACCTTGGTCCCAGCCCCTCCCACTCTAATCTACAAGGAGTGACATTGCAAAGCAGAGGGTTTTCATAAAGCACTTCCAGGACAGTGGAATGAGCAGCCTCGTTTGTGGACATGGATACTCTGTGATCCAGACGTACTACCTCCTCCCTTCCAGTCAGCTGAGACAAAAACCCTTGCAAGCAGAAAGCCATGCATCTGAACAGTATCCACCAGCCACTCATGTGCAGCCCAGCTGCCTCCAAAGAGCCTTCCTGAGTGTGAGAGAAATCATGCAGAAGCCTGGTCTGCACTCAAGAGAGTTTTATGAGCGTTAGGGAGGCGTGGTGGGCAAGTCTGGCCGACCCCAGTGGCTGAATTGAATTAACATGGCCTAGATTGGTCAATCCAGGTACAGGAACCACCCAGGTGACCTCCCCTTCATGGCCAGAAATCTGGACCTCTGAGCATGCACAGGGTGCCTCTCCTAACTGGGCTCTTATCTTGGCCCTATGGGCATGCATAACGGATGCCCCAGTCCCTAGCATAGCTACCTAACATTTGCCCCCCTGAAGAGATATGGACCCAAATCTTTGGGGTACTGGGCGACGACATCTCTAGCTACTTCCTGCTGGCAGAAGGGGCGAGGTGGGGCTTTGGGCCCATACCCTTCCTACACTGCTGGGAGGGGTTGTCCATTGAGGGCAACTTTATCCAGGATGGATAAGGTTGAGGTGGTCCAGGAGATGGTAGTCGTGGACCTGGCACACTTGGTTCAGAAGCTTTAATCACCCGATAACTTCTGAGAAAAACAAACGGTCTAAAAGGTGAACAGTTTGACTACGACAAGGCTAAGCTTGTGAGGTGGCAGTGGCCTTGAAATTAGGTGAGTGTCACAGGAAACAAAAATAATCTTAGGATTAATTACCAGACATGTGTGTTTGTTCATTGGAAGTACAGGAAGAGGGATAAAAGCATTCACACTTTCCCCTAGGAGGGCACAGGTTTGGGCACTACTAGGTGCAGTCGGATCACTGATTCATTTATGATGCTAAGGTCTTGGACACGCTGATCAGACCCATCCTTCTTTTTAACCCTATAACGCTTCAATTTTAATTTTGGGAAAAAATTTTCTTTTTGTTGTGGACTTTCATAGTTATAAATATATATATATATATGTATTAATATATACATTTTTTAATGTTATGAAAACATCATGCTTCGCGTTATAGAGTTCAATGGAAATAATGGGCTAGTGCAGGACGAGTCAAAAGTGACCAAAATAGAGTAACTGCCTAAGTCATTTTGAATTTTCTTGGGTTCAATTGGAGTAAAGGCTTGTAAATTACCCGGGGTCCAAATTCCCATGGTGCCTCCTACAACGGGTAGAATGTTCAGGGATGTTTCAGGGCTGGGAGATTAATAACCCCTAAGTCCAGGATACCTTAGGGCAGGGGTCCTGAAACTGTTTACCCAGGGGGCCAGTTCACTATCCCTCAGGCCTTTTGAAGGAAAGACTATAGTTTAAAAAAAACAAATATTACGAACAAATTCATGTGCACACTGCACATATTGATTTGAAGTTCAAAAAAATAAATGGGGCACATACACCCGGCAGAAAGGATCAACGTCCTCGGCTGTCTGCATGTGGCCCACAGGTTGTAGTTTGAGGACCCCTGCTCTCGGCATTCACCAAGAGGATGTGGTTTCAACCCAAAAGCTTGGAGACTCTACAATTTGTTTAAAAGTGATGGGGCAGAAGGAGTCCCTGATTGACCCACGCAAGACTAGTTTTCCCATCCCCTATTACTAAGAGTTCATAGTTATGGTTAAAGGGAACCAGGATATCCCGATCTGATCCCGTTACTTCAAGTGTGGGCTGACATTGCCACTAAGAAGCCTGCAAATATAAAAGACTTACTCCCTCCCGCAAAGAAAGGGCCCTTGTTTCCAAGGTTTCAGGAAACATGGAAGGACCGGAAAAGCAAACGGTCCAAGTTCCCAAAACCACATAGGTGGAGGCCATCCCTCCCCATCACCCTCCCCTACCCCTCCCCTCCCCCACCCCTCCCCTCCCCCACACCTCCCCTCCCCTCCCCTCCCGATCTCTCTCCCCTAATCGGCTTTATCCCATTTTGCAGGAGAACTCTGAGAGTGGGAGAGCTGGCTTCAAACCCTTTCTTTCAACCCCCGCCCTATAAGGTTTCTAGAGTCCAGAAATAGAAAACTTCTAACAGGCCCTTATTGAGTCACTCCCTCCCCCACCGGCCCCCCAACCTCACCCCCACCCCCAACCAGCAGCCCCCCACACACACTAGTACTGGTATGTCTTCCATACTGAGCAGCCCACCTGTTCTGATTGCCAGCAACTTCTCCAGGTGCTGTTCACCACGGAGGAAGGGTAGCCCTTCCACACAGAGGCCCAGTAAGCAGTCAGTGAACCTGATGGTCAGCGAGCGGGCACTCCCCACTTGAGAGAAACTCTTTTGGCCACTACACGATCAATGTGGGATCTCAATTCCTAGCAAGGCCCAGAGGGCTTTACCAGGTATCACCCGTTGCTCTTACACGACCCTCTGCGGAAGAAGTAGGAAACCTATGACTGTATCTAAGGTCAGTGAGAATTTTCAGGTTCCTATAAGAGAATGTCCGCCTGCCTTTCTAGAGTAGCTGATGTAAGCCTACGGGCTTTATACCCCTAATGGCCCCGAGGCCCCGAGATCCGGAGGGCAATAAGTATTGCCTTTATTACTCAGTCAGTCTGCCTCAGACATGAAAAAGAAGTTGGAAGGGTTTGAAGGGAAAATCTTAGCGATTTGGTACAAGTGGCTCATTGAGTGTATAACAACAGAGATGACCCTAGCACGACAGAGACAAAGAAACTAGCTAAAATACTAGTAATTGCCATGAGAGACCCCAGAGACTCAGGAAAAGGAGAGCATGGCCCACTCACGGAGAGACTAACCTGTGGGCACCGCCAAGCCATAGGGAAGGATCAATGTGCCTACTGCAGGAAAGAAGGACACTGGAAAAATCAGTGTCTTGAAACCCCAGGAGAGGTGCACGACCCTCCACTAGAGTGGACGGGCCTCATCTGCACCTAGAAAAACCAAGCAAGAGACAATAATGCTTGAAGAAGCTGAATGAAGGGGTCAGAGCTCTTTTTCCCTTCGCCACCATAAGCCCAGACTAACTCTCCATGTAGGAGGCCAGCCAGTAAATTTCTTGGTGGACAGAGGGGCCACCTTCTTAGGTTCAGAAAGGAATACGGGCACATTTTCAAAGAAAAAAAATGTGAATTACTGTGAGCCTATGATTCCTTTCACAGATAACTCAAACCAGAAAGTTTGCAGGGATGTTAGGTGGGCTTCACAAGACAACAAGATAACAAATATCTATCTGCCCTTTGTCCCAGTTAGCTACCTGGTTATGATGGCACTGGCTCCTGGCTCAGCTGCTGAGCCAGTGAAGCAGTTATAGCAGGAGAAGACTAGGTGGCCGGTGGCCATCAACGGAAGGACCAAATCTCCACAGTGGGCTTCCTGTTTCAATATGGAGCCACGTCTGTCACCTACTGGACACCATCTCTATCCTGAGCTCATAATTGCCACCCCAGGTCTAGAATGCAGCGCGCAGGTACACACTATATGAAACAGTCTCTGATTAACCCCTCTCGATAACTTGCTGACATGGGAGTCTGGATAATCCAGTACATTTACTTTCCAGATGAGAAAACTCACTCAAAAACAAACAGGAGTTGGCCCAGAGACACACAACTGGTTAACAACAAAGTCATATTCACAACCAGCGTCTGCACCAAGAGCCCGGTGCCCCACAGAACTGTGCCCATCGAGCAGTCAATATCTCCTGGACTCTCAAAAGATCTGAGCTGACACCCACCCCCACCCCCCACCTCCTTGCTGCCCCCAAAGATTGCATTTCACAGGCTGGCACCGGATCTGCAGCTTGCGGAGAGGGACATATCTGATCAGAGAACACAGGGCAGAACAAGGGGGAGGAGGGGAGAATGGAGCACATCCTGGCCCAATACACCTTGAGGATGATGTTCCCAATCAGAGAAGCCAATCCACAGAGAAGACCACATGGGCAGCCCCACGATGAGAAACGTCCCTCAAAGACCCATAGCCCTAGAGGGGACAACACTGGAGACACAGTGTGGGAACTGCGCCCGAACTGATCCTGCCACATCGAGGCATGACACTAAGAGAGTGCAGCGGAAGAGAAAGAAAACGGAGCATCAAAGTCCCCGGGGAATGCCAAAGGTGGACTTTGTGGTCAGGGCTCGGTGCCCCAACAGACTGGACTGGAAAACACTCCTAAAGGTCACCACACAGTCCTTGTACTTTTCTTTCTTGGTTAGTGTTGTTTTCCTTTAGTGTCATTGGATTTTGGTTGGGTTTTGTTTTTTCTTTTTTTTTTTTTAAATTTTAACAATTTATTGGGGCTCATACAATTCTTTTCACAGTTCATATATATACATACATCAATTGTATAAAGCACATCTGTACAGTCTTTGCCCTAATCATTTTTTTCTCTTTTCTTCTTTTACATTTTATTAGGAACTCATACAACTCTTACCACAATCCATACATATACATACATCAATTGTATAAAGCACATCCATACATTCCCTGCCCCAATCATTCTCAAGGCATTTGCTCTCCACTTAAGCCCCTTGCATCAGGTCCTCTTTTTTTTTCCCCTCCTCCCTCCCCATTCCCCGCTCCCTCATATGCCTTTGGTAATTTATACATCGTTGTTTTGTCATATCTTGCCCTATCCGGAGTCTCCCTTCCCCCCTTCTCTGCTGTGGGTTTTGTTTTCATTTTTGTTTGTTTTTTTTTTCTTTTTGTTGCTTGGTTTTGCTCAGTTTTGTGTTGTGCATGTTATTACCTTCACAGGTCTGTCTAATTAAGAGAGGCTGGATGATGAATCTGGAGGAGTAAACATGTGACCGGCCCTTTCCATTGGGCATGGGAGTGAGGACGGTGGGGGGAAAGGAAGTGGTGTCAAGAAACCCAGAGACAAGGGAACAACAAGTGATGGAAATCGGTGGTGAGGGGGGATGTAGGATGCCTGGTAGGGCGTGATCAAGGGTAATGTAACCAAGAGTAATTACTGAAACCCAAAGGAAGACTGAGCATGGCAGTGGGCACAAGAGGAAAATCAAAGGGTATAGAAGAGTGAGCTGGGAAGCAAGGGCCAGTTATGGACATCTAAATAAAGGCATGTACATATATTTACAAAGGGGCATGGGGAAATAGATCTATGTCCATATGTTTATAGATTTAGTATTAAGGTAGCAGATGGACATAGGGACTCCGCTCAAGGACTCCCTCATTGCGAGAACACTGTTTTATTAAATTGGCATTCTACGATGCTCACGTTCCCTACACGATCACTGACCACAGAGCGGCTGCATAAGCAAATGTGGTGAAGAAATCCGATAGTGTCCAGCTACCAAATGATATAGCGTGTGGGGTCTTAAAGGCTTGAAGGTAAAGAAGCAGCCATCTGGCTCAGAAGCAACAGAGCCCACATGGAGGAAGGATACCAGCCTGTGTGATCACAAAGTTTCAAAGGGATAAGGCAACAGGCATCATGAGAACAAAAAAATCTTATCATGGAGAATGAGAGGGGACTGCCGTGTATAGACTCAAAACCTATTTACAGTGCACTGCACATCCCCTTACAGAAGGATCTCAGAGAGGAGATTAAAGAATACAGGGTATGAGACAGCAAAGATGAAACTCAACTTTCCTCTAGTTCTTAATGCGTCCTCTTGCCCCACTATCATGATCCCAGTTCTACCATACTAATCTGGCCAAACTAGAGAAGGTATTCTAGTACCGATAGGAATTTCAAACACGGGGAATCCAGAGTGGATGGGCCCTTTACCAGTGTTATGAGTGGAGATACTGGGAGGGTGGAGGAAGGGCAGGATGGAAAGTGGGAACCGATTACAAGGATCTTCATTGACCTCAAAAGAAAGGTGGGTGAAAATATGACAAAAGAATTAGTACATTTCCAAGGATTGATGAGGGATGGGTGGCGGGCATTGAGGGGGGAAAAATGAGGAGCTGAGGCCAGGGGCTTGGGTGGAGAGTGGATATTTTGTGAATAAGGAGGGCAATTAATGTACAGATGTGCTTCAAACAGATGATGTATTTATGGACTGCGGTTAGTGTTGTAGGAGCCACTAATGAAAAGATCATAAAAGAAACAAAAATAATCTTGGCAGAGGGCTCATGCAAGGATGATCTCAGGCTGGATGAGACCAGTCAAAACAGCTACTGGAGTGGCCTCACCCTGTGTCTATTACTGAGTCAGCCATGATGCTTAGGACCCACAGCCCCAGCAGCTGGCCAGAGAGGGAGGTGGATCTCTGAGGCCATTCCACAGGGGGAATGGTCTTCTGTCCTGCAGGGCCCACCCTCCTTTGTAAGCGTGCTGCCTGGGGCAAGGCTTTCATGGAGTCCACACCATGGGAGCTCTACTACTCATGGGGGATTGGCAGGAAGCCTCTGCTCATGTGCATACACCACCACCTAGCTGGAGGATCTCCGTGAACAAAGCCCGAGGCAGACAACAAGCCCACTAATTGATGCTGTAAGAGATACAATCAGCATCCAGAAACCTGCAACTGGGAGTAAGAGGCAGCATACCTTGGTCCCAGCCCCTCCCACTCTAATCTACAAGGAGTGACATTGCAAAGCAGAGGGTTTTCATAAAGCACTTCCAGGACAGTGGAATGAGCAGCCTCGTTTGTGGACATGGATACTCTGTGATCCAGACGTACTACCTCCTCCCTTCCAGTCAGCTGAGACAAAAACCCTTGCAAGCAGAAAGCCATGCATCTGAACAGTATCCACCAGCCACTCATGTGCAGCCCAGCTGCCTCCAAAGAGCCTTCCTGAGTGTGAGAGAAATCATGCAGAAGCCTGGTCTGCACTCAAGAGAGTTTTATGAGCGTTAGGGAGGCGTGGTGGGCAAGTCTGGCCGACCCCAGTGGCTGAATTGAATTAACATGGCCTAGATTGGTCAATCCAGGTACAGGAACCACCCAGGTGACCTCCCCTTCATGGCCAGAAATCTGGACCTCTGAGCATGCACAGGGTGCCTCTCCTAACTGGGCTCTTATCTTGGCCCTATGGGCATGCATAACGGATGCCCCAGTCCCTAGCATAGCTACCTAACATTTGCCCCCCTGAAGAGATATGGACCCAAATCTTTGGGGTACTGGGCGACGACATCTCTAGCTACTTCCTGCTGGCAGAAGGGGCGAGGTGGGGCTTTGGGTCCATACCCTTCCTACACTGCTGGGAGGGGTTGTCCATTGAGGGCAACTTTATCCAGGATGGATAAGGTTGAGGTGGTCCAGGAGATGGTAGTCGTGGACCTGGCACACTTGGTTCAGAAGCTTTAATCACCCGATAACTTCTGAGAAAAACAAACGGTCTAAAAGGTGAACAGTTTGACTACGACAAGGCTAAGCTTGTGAGGTGGCAGTGGCCTTGAAATTAGGTGAGTGTCACAGGAAACAAAAATAATCTTAGGATTAATTACCAGACATGTGTGTTTGTTCATTGGAAGTACAGGAAGAGGGATAAAAGCATTCACACTTTCCCCTAGGAGGGCACAGGTTTGGGCACTACTAGGTGCAGTCGGATCACTGATTCATTTATGATGCTAAGGTCTTGGACACGCTGATCAGACCCATCCTTCTTTTTAACCCTATAACGCTTCAATTTTAATTTTGGGAAAAAATTTTCTTTTTGTTGTGGACTTTCATAGTTATAAATATATATATATATGTATTAATATATACATTTTTTAATGTTATGAAAACATCATGCTTCGCGTTATAGAGTTCAATGGAAATAATGGGCTAGTGCAGGACGAGTCAAAAGTGACCAAAATAGAGTAACTGCCTAAGTCATTTTGAATTTTCTTGGGTTCAATTGGAGTAAAGGCTTGTAAATTACCCGGGGTCCAAATTCCCATGGTGCCTCCTACAACGGGTAGAATGTTCAGGGATGTTTCAGGGCTGGGAGATTAATAACCCCTAAGTCCAGGATACCTTAGGGCAGGGGTCCTGAAACTGTTTACCCAGGGGGCCAGTTCACTATCCCTCAGGCCTTTTGAAGGAAAGACTATAGTTTAAAAAAACAAATATTACGAACAAATTCATGTGCACACTGCACATATTGATTTGAAGTTCAAAAAAATAAATGGGGCACATACACCCGGCAGAAAGGATCAACGTCCTCGGCTGTCTGCATGTGGCCCACAGGTTGTAGTTTGAGGACCCCTGCTCTCGGCATTCACCAAGAGGATGTGGTTTCAACCCAAAAGCTTGGAGACTCTACAATTTGTTTAAAAGTGATGGGGCAGAAGGAGTCCCTGATTGACCCACGCAAGACTAGTTTTCCCATCCCCTATTACTAAGAGTTCATAGTTATGGTTAAAGGGAACCAGGATATCCCGATCTGATCCCGTTACTTCAAGTGTGGGCTGACATTGCCACTAAGAAGCCTGCAAATATAAAAGACTTACTCCCTCCCGCAAAGAAAGGGCCCTTGTTTCCAAGGTTTCAGGAAACATGGAAGGACCGGAAAAGCAAACGGTCCAAGTTCCCAAAACCACATAGGTGGAGGCCATCCCTCCCCATCACCCTCCCCTACCCCTCCCCTCCCCCACCCCTCCCCTCCCCCACACCTCCCCTCCCCTCCCCTCCCGATCTCTCTCCCCTAATCGGCTTTATCCCATTTTGCAGGAGAACTCTGAGAGTGGGAGAGCTGGCTTCAAACCCTTTCTTTCAACCCCCGCCCTATAAGGTTTCTAGAGTCCAGAAATAGAAAACTTCTAACAGGCCCTTATTGAGTCACTCCCTCCCCCACCGGCCCCCCAACCTCACCCCCACCCCCAACCAGCAGCCCCCCACACACACTAGTACTGGTATGTCTTCCATACTGAGCAGCCCACCTGTTCTGATTGCCAGCAACTTCTCCAGGTGCTGTTCACCACGGAGGAAGGGTAGCCCTTCCACACAGAGGCCCAGTAAGCAGTCAGTGAACCTGATGGTCAGCGAGCGGGCACTCCCCACTTGAGAGAAACTCTTTTGGCCACTACACGATCAATGTGGGATCTCAATTCCTAGCAAGGCCCAGAGGGCTTTACCAGGTATCACCCGTTGCTCTTACACGACCCTCTGCGGAAGAAGTAGGAAACCTATGACTGTATCTAAGGTCAGTGAGAATTTTCAGGTTCCTATAAGAGAATGTCCGCCTGCCTTTCTAGAGTAGCTGATGTAAGCCTACGGGCTTTATACCCCTAATGGCCCCGAGGCCCCGAGATCCGGAGGGCAATAAGTATTGCCTTTATTACTCAGTCAGTCTGCCTCAGACATGAAAAAGAAGTTGGAAGGGTTTGAAGGGAAAATCTTAGCGATTTGGTACAAGTGGCTCATTGAGTGTATAACAACAGAGATGACCCTAGCACGACAGAGACAAAGAAACTAGCTAAAATACTAGTAATTGCCATGAGAGACCCCAGAGACTCAGGAAAAGGAGAGCATGGCCCACTCACGGAGAGACTAACCTGTGGGCACCGCCAAGCCATAGGGAAGGATCAATGTGCCTACTGCAGGAAAGAAGGACACTGGAAAAATCAGTGTCTTGAAACCCCAGGAGAGGTGCACGACCCTCCACTAGAGTGGACGGGCCTCATCTGCACCTAGAAAAACCAAGCAAGAGACAATAATGCTTGAAGAAGCTGAATGAAGGGGTCAGAGCTCTTTTTCCCTTCGCCACCATAAGCCCAGACTAACTCTCCATGTAGGAGGCCAGCCAGTAAATTTCTTGGTGGACAGAGGGGCCACCTTCTTAGGTTCAGAAAGGAATACGGGCACATTTTCAAAGAAAAAAAATGTGAATTACTGTGAGCCTATGATTCCTTTCACAGATAACTCAAACCAGAAAGTTTGCAGGGATGTTAGGTGGGCTTCACAAGACAACAAGATAACAAATATCTATCTGCCCTTTGTCCCAGTTAGCTACCTGGTTATGATGGCACTGGCTCCTGGCTCAGCTGCTGAGCCAGTGAAGCAGTTATAGCAGGAGAAGACTAGGTGGCCGGTGGCCATCAACGGAAGGACCAAATCTCCACAGTGGGCTTCCTGTTTCAATATGGAGCCACGTCTGTCACCTACTGGACACCATCTCTATCCTGAGCTCATAATTGCCACCCCAGGTCTAGAATGCAGCGCGCAGGTACACACTATATGAAACAGTCTCTGATTAACCCCTCTCGATAACTTGCTGACATGGGAGTCTGGATAATCCAGTACATTTACTTTCCAGATGAGAAAACTCACTCAAAAACAAACAGGAGTTGGCCCAGAGACACACAACTGGTTAACAACAAAGTCATATTCACAACCAGCGTCTGCACCAAGAGCCCGGTGCCCCACAGAACTGTGCCCATCGAGCAGTCAATATCTCCTGGACTCTCAAAAGATCTGAGCTGACACCCACCCCCACCCCCCACCTCCTTGCTGCCCCCAAAGATTGCATTTCACAGGCTGGCACCGGATCTGCAGCTTGCGGAGAGGGACATATCTGATCAGAGAACACAGGGCAGAACAAGGGGGAGGAGGGGAGAATGGAGCACATCCTGGCCCAATACACCTTGAGGATGATGTTCCCAATCAGAGAAGCCAATCCACAGAGAAGACCACATGGGCAGCCCCACGATGAGAAACGTCCCTCAAAGACCCATAGCCCTAGAGGGGACAACACTGGAGACACAGTGTGGGAACTGCGCCCGAACTGATCCTGCCACATCGAGGCATGACACTAAGAGAGTGCAGCGGAAGAGAAAGAAAACGGAGCATCAAAGTCCCCGGGGAATGCCAAAGGTGGACTTTGTGGTCAGGGCTCGGTGCCCCAACAGACTGGACTGGAAAACACTCCTAAAGGTCACCACACAGTCCTTGTACTTTTCTTTCTTGGTTAGTGTTGTTTTCCTTTAGTGTCATTGGATTTTGGTTGGGTTTTGTTTTTTCTTTTTTTTTTTTTAAATTTTAACAATTTATTGGGGCTCATACAATTCTTTTCACAGTTCATATATATACATACATCAATTGTATAAAGCACATCTGTACAGTCTTTGCCCTAATCATTTTTTTCTCTTTTCTTCTTTTACATTTTATTAGGAACTCATACAACTCTTACCACAATCCATACATATACATACATCAATTGTATAAAGCACATCCATACATTCCCTGCCCCAATCATTCTCAAGGCATTTGCTCTCCACTTAAGCCCCTTGCATCAGGTCCTCTTTTTTTTTCCCCTCCTCCCTCCCCATTCCCCGCTCCCTCATATGCCTTTGGTAATTTATACATCGTTGTTTTGTCATATCTTGCCCTATCCGGAGTCTCCCTTCCCCCCTTCTCTGCTGTGGGTTTTGTTTTCATTTTTGTTTGTTTTTTTTTTCTTTTTGTTGCTTGGTTTTGCTCAGTTTTGTGTTGTGCCTGTTATTACCTTCACAGGTCTGTCTAATTAAGAGAGGCTGGATGATGAATCTGGAGGAGTAAACATGTGACCGGCCCTTTCCATTGGGCATGGGAGTGAGGACGGTGGGGGGAAAGGAAGTGGTGTCAAGAAACCCAGAGACAAGGGAACAACAAGTGATGGAAATCGGTGGTGAGGGGGGATGTAGGATGCCTGGTAGGGCGTGATCAAGGGTAATGTAACCAAGAGTAATTACTGAAACCCAAAGGAAGACTGAGCATGGCAGTGGGCACAAGAGGAAAATCAAAGGGTATAGAAGAGTGAGCTGGGAAGCAAGGGCCAGTTATGGACATCTAAATAAAGGCATGTACATATATTTACAAAGGGGCATGGGGAAATAGATCTATGTCCATATGTTTATAGATTTAGTATTAAGGTAGCAGATGGACATAGGGACTCCGCTCAAGGACTCCCTCATTGCGAGAACACTGTTTTATTAAATTGGCATTCTACGATGCTCACGTTCCCTACACGATCACTGACCACAGAGCGGCTGCATAAGCAAATGTGGTGAAGAAATCCGATAGTGTCCAGCTACCAAATGATATAGCGTGTGGGGTCTTAAAGGCTTGAAGGTAAAGAAGCAGCCATCTGGCTCAGAAGCAACAGAGCCCACATGGAGGAAGGATACCAGCCTGTGTGATCACAAAGTTTCAAAGGGATAAGGCAACAGGCATCATGAGAACAAAAAAATCTTATCATGGAGAATGAGAGGGGACTGCCGTGTATAGACTCAAAACCTATTTACAGTGCACTGCACATCCCCTTACAGAAGGATCTCAGAGAGGAGATTAAAGAATACAGGGTATGAGACAGCAAAGATGAAACTCAACTTTCCTCTAGTTCTTAATGCGTCCTCTTGCCCCACTATCATGATCCCAGTTCTACCATACTAATCTGGCCAAACTAGAGAAGGTATTCTAGTACCGATAGGAATTTCAAACACGGGGAATCCAGAGTGGATGGGCCCTTTACCAGTGTTATGAGTGGAGATACTGGGAGGGTGGAGGAAGGGCAGGATGGAAAGTGGGAACCGATTACAAGGATCTTCATTGACCTCAAAAGAAAGGTGGGTGAAAATATGACAAAAGAATTAGTACATTTCCAAGGATTGATGAGGGATGGGTGGCGGGCATTGAGGGGGGAAAAATGAGGAGCTGAGGCCAGGGGCTTGGGTGGAGAGTGGATATTTTGTGAATAAGGAGGGCAATTAATGTACAGATGTGCTTCAAACAGATGATGTATTTATGGACTGCGGTTAGTGTTGTAGGAGCCACTAATGAAAAGATCATAAAAGAAACAAAAATAATCTTGGCAGAAGGCTCATGCAAGGATGATCTCAGGCTGGATGAGACCAGTCAAAACAGCTACTGGAGTGGCCTCACCCTGTGTCTATTACTGAGTCAGCCATGATGCTTAGGACCCACAGCCCCAGCAGCTGGCCAGAGAGGGAGGTGGATCTCTGAGGCCATTCCACAGGGGGAATGGTCTTCTGTCCTGCAGGGCCCACCCTCCTTTGTAAGCGTGCTGCCTGGGGCAAGGCTTTCATGGAGTCCACACCATGGGAGCTCTACTACTCATGGGGGATTGGCAGGAAGCCTCTGCTCATGTGCATACACCACCACCTAGCTGGAGGATCTCCGTGAACAAAGCCCGAGGCAGACAACAAGCCCACTAATTGATGCTGTAAGAGATACAATCAGCATCCAGAAACCTGCAACTGGGAGTAAGAGGCAGCATACCTTGGTCCCAGCCCCTCCCACTCTAATCTACAAGGAGTGACATTGCAAAGCAGAGGGTTTTCATAAAGCACTTCCAGGACAGTGGAATGAGCAGCCTCGTTTGTGGACATGGATACTCTGTGATCCAGACGTACTACCTCCTCCCTTCCAGTCAGCTGAGACAAAAACCCTTGCAAGCAGAAAGCCATGCATCTGAACAGTATCCACCAGCCACTCATGTGCAGCCCAGCTGCCTCCAAAGAGCCTTCCTGAGTGTGAGAGAAATCATGCAGAAGCCTGGTCTGCACTCAAGAGAGTTTTATGAGCGTTAGGGAGGCGTGGTGGGCAAGTCTGGCCGACCCCAGTGGCTGAATTGAATTAACATGGCCTAGATTGGTCAATCCAGGTACAGGAACCACCCAGGTGACCTCCCCTTCATGGCCAGAAATCTGGACCTCTGAGCATGCACAGGGTGCCTCTCCTAACTGGGCTCTTATCTTGGCCCTATGGGCATGCATAACGGATGCCCCAGTCCCTAGCATAGCTACCTAACATTTGCCCCCCTGAAGAGATATGGACCCAAATCTTTGGGGTACTGGGCGACGACATCTCTAGCTACTTCCTGCTGGCAGAAGGGGCGAGGTGGGGCTTTGGGCCCATACCCTTCCTACACTGCTGGGAGGGGTTGTCCATTGAGGGCAACTTTATCCAGGATGGATAAGGTTGAGGTGGTCCAGGAGATGGTAGTCGTGGACCTGGCACACTTGGTTCAGAAGCTTTAATCACCCGATAACTTCTGAGAAAAACAAACGGTCTAAAAGGTGAACAGTTTGACTACGACAAGGCTAAGCTTGTGAGGTGGCAGTGGCCTTGAAATTAGGTGAGTGTCACAGGAAACAAAAATAATCTTAGGATTAATTACCAGACATGTGTGTTTGTTCATTGGAAGTACAGGAAGAGGGATAAAAGCATTCACACTTTCCCCTAGGAGGGCACAGGTTTGGGCACTACTAGGTGCAGTCGGATCACTGATTCATTTATGATGCTAAGGTCTTGGACACGCTGATCAGACCCATCCTTCTTTTTAACCCTATAACGCTTCAATTTTAATTTTGGGAAAAAATTTTCTTTTTGTTGTGGACTTTCATAGTTATAAATATATATATATGTATTAATATATACATTTTTTAATGTTATGAAAACATCATGCTTCGCGTTATAGAGTTCAATGGAAATAATGGGCTAGTGCAGGACGAGTCAAAAGTGACCAAAATAGAGTAACTGCCTAAGTCATTTTGAATTTTCTTGGGTTCAATTGGAGTAAAGGCTTGTAAATTACCCGGGGTCCAAATTCCCATGGTGCCTCCTACAACGGGTAGAATGTTCAGGGATGTTTCAGGGCTGGGAGATTAATAACCCCTAAGTCCAGGATACCTTAGGGCAGGGGTCCTGAAACTGTTTACCCAGGGGGCCAGTTCACTATCCCTCAGGCCTTTTGAAGGAAAGACTATAGTTTAAAAAAACAAATATTACGAACAAATTCATGTGCACACTGCACATATTGATTTGAAGTTCAAAAAAATAAATGGGGCACATACACCCGGCAGAAAGGATCAACGTCCTCGGCTGTCTGCATGTGGCCCACAGGTTGTAGTTTGAGGACCCCTGCTCTCGGCATTCACCAAGAGGATGTGGTTTCAACCCAAAAGCTTGGAGACTCTACAATTTGTTTAAAAGTGATGGGGCAGAAGGAGTCCCTGATTGACCCACGCAAGACTAGTTTTCCCATCCCCTATTACTAAGAGTTCATAGTTATGGTTAAAGGGAACCAGGATATCCCGATCTGATCCCGTTACTTCAAGTGTGGGCTGACATTGCCACTAAGAAGCCTGCAAATATAAAAGACTTACTCCCTCCCGCAAAGAAAGGGCCCTTGTTTCCAAGGTTTCAGGAAACATGGAAGGACCGGAAAAGCAAACGGTCCAAGTTCCCAAAACCACATAGGTGGAGGCCATCCCTCCCCATCACCCTCCCCTACCCCTCCCCTCCCCCACCCCTCCCCTCCCCCACACCTCCCCTCCCCTCCCCTCCCGATCTCTCTCCCCTAATCGGCTTTATCCCATTTTGCAGGAGAACTCTGAGAGTGGGAGAGCTGGCTTCAAACCCTTTCTTTCAACCCCCGCCCTATAAGGTTTCTAGGGTCCAGAAATAGAAAACTTCTAACAGGCCCTTATTGAGTCACTCCCTCCCCCACCGGCCCCCCAACCTCACCCCCACCCCTAACAAGCAGCCCCACACACACACTAGTACTGGTATGACTTCCATACTCATCAGCCCACCTGTAATGCTTGCCAACAACTTTTCCAGGTGCTGTTCACAACGGAGGAGGGTAGCCCTTCCAGACAGAGGCCCAGTAAGCAGTCAGTGAACCTGATGGTCAGCGAGCGGGCACTCCCCACTTGAGAGAAACTCTTTTGGCCACTACACCAACAATGTGGGATCTCAATTCCTAGCAAGGCCCAAAGGGCTTTACCAGGTATCACCCATTGCTCTTACATGACCCTCTGCGGAAGAGCTAGGAAACCTATGAATTTATCATCTAAGGTCAGTGAGAATTTTCAGGTTCCTATAAGAGAATGTCCGCCTGCCTTTCTAGAGTGGCTGATGTAAGTCTACGGGCTTTATAACCCTAACGGCCCGGTGGCACTGAGAACAGGAGGGCAATAAGTATTGCCTTTATGACTCAGTCAGTCTGCCTCAGACATGAAGAAGAAGTGGGAAGGGTTTGAAGGGAAAATCTTAGCGATTTGGTACAAGTGGCTCATTGAGTGTATAACAACAGAGATGACCCTAGCACGACAGAGACAAAGAAGCTAGCTAAAATAATCGTAATTGCCATGAGATACCCCAGAGACTCAGGAAAAGGAGAGCATGGCTCACTCACGGAGAGACTAACCTGTGGGCACCGCCAAGCCATGGGGAAGGACCAATGTGCCTACTGCAGGAAAGAAGGACACTGGAAAAATCAGTGCCTTGAAAACCCCAGGAGAGGTGCACGACCCTCCACTAGAGTGGATAGGCCTCATCTGCACGTAGAAAGACCCAAGCAAGAGACAATAATGCTTGAAGAAGCTCAATGAAGGGGTCAGGGCTCTGTTTCACTTCGCCGCCAAAAGCCCAGGCTAACTCTCCAAGTAGGAGGCCAGGCAGTAAATTTCTTGGTGGACACAGGGGCCACCTTCTCAGGTTCAGAAAGGAATATGGGCACATTTTCAAGAAGAAAGATGTGAATTACTGTGAGCCCATGATTCCTTCCACAGATAACTCACACCAGAAGGTTTGCATGGAGGGTAGGTGGGTTTCCCAAGACAACAAGATAACAAATATCTATCAGCCCTTTGGCCCAGTTAGCCACCTGGTTATGATATCACTGGCTTCTGGCTCAGCTGCTGAGCCAGTGAAGCAGTTATAGCAGGAGAAGACTAGGTGGCCGGTGGCCATCAACGGAAGGACCAAATCTCCACAGTGGGCTTCCTGTTTCAATATGGAGCCACGTATGTTACCTGCTGGACACCATCTCTATCCTGAGCTCATAATTGCCATCCCAGGTCTAGAATGCGGCGCGCAGGTACACACTATATGAAACAGTCTCTGATTAACTCCTCTGGATAACTTGCTGACATGGGAGTCTGGATAATCCTGTACATTTACTTTGCAGATTAGAAAACTCACTCAAAAACACACGGGAGTTCACCCAGAGACACACAACTGGTTAACAACAAAGTCATATTCAAACCAGCGTCTGGACCAAGAGCACGGTGCCCCACAGAACTGTGCCCATCGAGCAGTCAATATCTCCTGGACTCTCAAAAGATCTGAGCTGACACCCACCCCCACCCCCCACACATCCTTGCAGCCCCAAAAGATTGTATTTCACAGGATGGCACCGGATCTGCAGCTCGCGGAGAGGGACATATCTGATCAGAGAACACAGGGCAGAACAAGGGGGAGGAGGGAAGAATGGAGCACACCCTGGCCCAATACACCTTGAGGATGATGTTCCCAATCAGAGAAGCCAATCCACAGAGAAGACCACATGGGCAGCCCCACGATGAGAAACGTCCCTCAAAGACCCATAGCCCTAGAGGGGACAACACTGGACACACAGTGTGGGAACTGCGCCCGAACTGATCCTGCCACTTCGAGGCATGACACTAAGAGAGTGCAGCGGAAGAGAAAGAAAACGGAGCATCAAAGTCCCCGGGGAATGCCAAAGGTGGACTTTGTGGTCAGGGTTCGGTGCCCCCACAGACTGGACTGGAAAACACTCCTAAAGTTCGCCACACAGTCCTTGTACTTTTCTTTCTGGTTAGTGTTGTTTTCTTTTAGTGTCATTGGATTTGGGTTGGGTTTTGTTTTCATTTTTGTTTGTTTTTCTTTTTGCTGCTTGGTTTAGCTCAGTCTTGTTTTGTGCATGTTATTACCTTTACAGGTCTGTCTAATTAAGAGAGGCTGGATGAAGAATCTGGAGGAGTAAACATGTGACCGGCCCTTTCCATTGGGCATGGGAGTGAGGAGGGTGGGGGGAAAGGAAGTGGTGTAAAGAAACCCAGAGACAAGGGTACAACAAGTGATGGAAAACGGTAGTGAGGGGGATGTAGGAGGCCTGGTAGGGCGTGATCAAAGGTAATGTAACCAAGAGGAATTACTGAAACCCAAAGGAAGACTGAGCATGTCAGTGGGCACAAGAGGAAAATCAAAGGGTATAGAAGAGTGAGCTGGGAAGCAAGGGCCAGTTATAGACGTCTAAAAAAAGGCATGTACATATGCACATATATTTACAAAGGGGCATGGGGAAATAGATCTATGTCCATATGTTTATAGATTTAGTATTGAGGTAGCAGATGGACATAGGGCCTCCGCTCAAGGAATCCCTCATTGCAAGAACACTGTTTTATAAAATTGGCATTCTAAGATGCTCACCTTTCCTACACAATCACTGACCACAGAGCGGCTGCATAAGCAAATGTGGTGAAGAAATCCGATGGTGTCCAGCTACCTAAAGATATAGCGTGTGGGGTCTTAAAGGCTTGAGGGTAAAGAAACAGCCATCTGGCTCTGAAGCAACAGAGCCCACATGGAGAAAGCATACCAGCCTGTGTGATCACAAAGTTTTAAAGGGATAAGGCAACAGGCATCATGAAAACAAAAAAATCTTATCATGGAGAATGAGAGGGGACTGCCGGGTATAGACCCAAAACCTGTTTGCAGTGCACTGGACATCCCCTTACAGAAGGATCTCAGAGTGGAGATTAAAGAATACAGGGTATGAGACAGCAAAGATGAAACACAACTTTCCTCTAGTTCTTAATGCTTCCTCTTGCCCCACTATCATGATCCCAGTTCTACCATACTAATCTGGCCAAACTAGAGAAGGTATTCTAGTACCGATAGGAATTTCAAACACGGGGAATCCAGAGTGGATGGGCCCTTTACCAGTGTTATGAGTGGAGATACTGGGAGGGTGGAGGAAGGGCAGGATGGAAAGTGGGAACCGATTACAAGGATCTTCATTGACCTCAAAAGAAAGGTGGGTGAAAATATGACAAAAGAATTAGTACATTTCCAAGGATTGATGAGGGATGGGTGGCGGGCATTGAGGGGGGGAAAATGAGGAGCTGAGGCCAGGGGCTTGGGTGGAGAGTGGATATTTTGTGAATAAGGAGGGCAATTAATGTACAGATGTGCTTCAAACAGATGATGTATTTATGGACTGCGGTTAGTGTTGTAGGAGCCACTAATGAAAAGATCATAAAAGAAACAAAAATAATCTTGGCAGAGGGCTCATGCAAGGATGATCTCAGGCTGGATGAGACCAGTCAAAACAGCTACTGGAGTGGCCTCACCCTGTGTCTATTACTGAGTCAGCCATGATGCTTAGGACCCACAGCCCCAGCAGCTGGCCAGAGAGGGAGGTGGATCTCTGAGGCCATTCCACAGGGGGAATGGTCTTCTGTCCTGCAGGGTCCACCCTCCTTTGTAAGCGTGCTGCCTGGGGCAAGGCTTTCATGGAGTCCACACCATGGGAGCTCTACTACTCATGGGGGATTGGCAGGAAGCCTCTGCTCATGTGCATACACCACCACCTAGCTGGAGGATCTCCGTGAACAAAGCCCGAGGCAGACAACAAGCCCACTAACTGATGCTGTAAGAGATACAATCAGCATCCAGAAACCTGCAACTGGGAGTAAGAGGCAGCATACCTTGGTCCCAGCCCCTCCCACTCTAATCTACAAGGAGTGACATTGCAAAGCAGAGGGTTTTCATAAAGCACTTCCAGGACAGTGGAATGAGCAGCCTCGTTTGTGGACATGGATACTCTGTGATCCAGACGTACTACCTCCTCCCTTCCAGTCAGCTGAGACAAAAACCCTTGCAAGCAGAAAGCCATGCATCTGAACAGTATCCACCAGCCACTCATGTGCAGCCCAGCTGCCTCCAAAGAGCCTTCCTGAGTGTGAGAGAAATCATGCAGAAGCCTGGTCTGCACTCAAGAGAGTTTTATGAGCGTTAGGGAGGCGTGGTGGGCAAGTCTGGCCGACCCCAGTGGCTGAATTGAATTAACATGGCCTAGATTGGTCAATCCAGGTACAGGAACCACCCAGGTGACCTCCCCTTCATGGCCAGAAATCTGGACCTCTGAGCATGCACAGGGTGCCTCTCCTAACTGGGCTCTTATCTTGGCCCTATGGGCATGCATAACGGATGCCCCAGTCCCTAGCATAGCTACCTAACATTTGCCCCCCTGAAGAGATATGGACCCAAATCTTTGGGGTACTGGGCGACGACATCTCTAGCTACTTCCTGCTGGCAGAAGGGGCGAGGTGGGGCTTTGGGTCCATACCCTTCCTACACTGCTGGGAGGGGTTGTCCATTGAGGGCAACTTTATCCAGGATGGATAAGGTTGAGGTGGTCCAGGAGATGGTAGTCGTGGACCTGGCACACTTGGTTCAGAAGCTTTAATCACCCGATAACTTCTGAGAAAAACAAACGGTCTAAAAGGTGAACAGTTTGACTACGACAAGGCTAAGCTTGTGAGGTGGCAGTGGCCTTGAAATTAGGTGAGTGTCACAGGAAACAAAAATAATCTTAGGATTAATTACCAGACATGTGTGTTTGTTCATTGGAAGTACAGGAAGAGGGATAAAAGCATTCACACTTTCCCCTAGGAGGGCACAGGTTTGGGCACTACTAGGTGCAGTCGGATCACTGATTCATTTATGATGCTAAGGTCTTGGACACGCTGATCAGACCCATCCTTCTTTTTAACCCTATAACGCTTCAATTTTAATTTTGGGAAAAAATTTTCTTTTTGTTGTGGACTTTCATAGTTATAAATATATATATATGTATTAATATATACATTTTTTAATCTTATGAAAACATCATGCTTCGCGTTATAGAGTTCAATGGAAATAATGGGCTAGTGCAGGACGAGTCAAAAGTGACCAAAATAGAGTAACTGCCTAAGTCATTTTGAATTTTCTTGGGTTCAATTGGAGTAAAGGCTTGTAAATTACCCGGGGTCCAAATTCCCATGGTGCCTCCTACAACGGGTAGAATGTTCAGGGATGTTTCAGGGCTGGGAGATTAATAACCCCTAAGTCCAGGATACCTTAGGGCAGGGGTCCTGAAACTGTTTACCCAGGGGGCCAGTTCACTATCCCTCAGGCCTTTTGAAGGAAAGACTATAGTTTAAAAAAACAAATATTACGAACAAATTCATGTGCACACTGCACATATTGATTTGAAGTTCAAAAAAATAAATGGGGCACATACACCCGGCAGAAAGGATCAACGTCCTCGGCTGTCTGCATGTGGCCCACAGGTTGTAGTTTGAGGACCCCTGCTCTCGGCATTCACCAAGAGGATGTGGTTTCAACCCAAAAGCTTGGAGACTCTACAATTTGTTTAAAAGTGATGGGGCAGAAGGAGTCCCTGATTGACCCACGCAAGACTAGTTTTCCCATCCCCTATTACTAAGAGTTCATAGTTATGGTTAAAGGGAACCAGGATATCCCGATCTGATCCCGTTACTTCAAGTGTGGGCTGACATTGCCACTAAGAAGCCTGCAAATATAAAAGACTTACTCCCTCCCGCAAAGAAAGGGCCCTTGTTTCGAAGGTTACAGGAAACATGGAAGGACCGGAAAAACAAACGGTCCAAGTTCCCAAAACCACATAGGTGGAGGCCTTCCCTCCCCATCAACCCACCCCTCCCCATCACCCCACCCCTCCCCATCACCCCTCCCCTCCCCATCACCCCTCCCCTCCCCATCACCCCTCCCCTCCCCATCACCCCTCCCCTCCCCATCACCCCTCCCCATCACCCCTCCCCATCACCCCTCCCCTCCCCATCACCCCTCCCCTCCCCTCCCCTCCCGATCTCTCTCCCCTAATCGGCTTTATCCCATTTTGCAGGAGAACTCTGAGAGTGGGAGAGCTGGCTTCAAACCCTTTCTTTCAACCCCCGCCCTATAAGGTTTCTAGGGTCCAGAAATAGAAAACTTCTAACAGGCCCTTATTGAGTCACTCCCTCCCCCACCGGCCCCCCAACCTCACCCCCACCCCTAACAAGCAGCCCCACACACACACTAGTACTGGTATGACTTCCATACTCATCAGCCCACCTGTAATGCTTGCCAACAACTTTTCCAGGTGCTGTTCACAACGGAGGAGGGTAGCCCTTCCAGACAGAGGCCCAGTAAGCAGTCAGTGAACCTGATGGTCAGCGAGCGGGCACTCCCCACTTGAGAGAAACTCTTTTGGCCACTACACCAACAATGTGGGATCTCAATTCCTAGCAAGGCCCAAAGGGCTTTACCAGGTATCACCCATTGCTCTTACATGACCCTCTGCGGAAGAGCTAGGAAACCTATGAATTTATCATCTAAGGTCAGTGAGAATTTTCAGGTTCCTATAAGAGAATGTCCGCCTGCCTTTCTAGAGTGGCTGATGTAAGCCTACGGGCTTTATACCCCTAACGGCCCGGAGGCACTGAGAACAGGAGGGCAATAAGTATTGCCTTTATTACTCAGTCAGTCTGCCTCAGACATGACAACGAAATGGGAAGGGTTTGAAGGGAAAATCTTAGCGATTTGGTACAAGTGGCTCATTGAGTGTATAACAACAGAGATGACCCTAGCACGACAGAGACAAAGAAGCTAGCTAAAATAATCGTAATTGCCATGAGATACCCCAGAGACTCAGGAAAAGGAGAGCATGGCTCACTCATGGAGAGACTAACCTGTGGGCACCGCCAAGCCATGGGGAAGGACCAATGTGCCTACTGCAGGAAAGAAGGACACTGGAAAAATCAGTGCCTTGAAAACCCCAGGAGAGGTGCACGACCCTCCACTAGAGTGGATAGGCCTCATCTGCACGTAGAAAGACCCAAGCAAGAGACAATAATGCTTGAAGAAGCTCAATGAAGGGGTCAGGGCTCTGTTTCACTTCGCCGCCAAAAGCCCAGGCTAACTCTCCAAGTAGGAGGCCAGGCAGTAAATTTCTTGGTGGACACAGGGGCCACCTTCTCAGGTTCAGAAAGGAATATGGGCACATTTTCAAGAAGAAAGATGTGAATTACTGTGAGCCCATGATTCCTTCCACAGATAACTCACACCAGAAGGTTTGCATGGAGGGTAGGTGGGTTTCCCAAGACAACAAGATAACAAATATCTATCAGCCCTTTGGCCCAGTTAGCCACCTGGTTATGATATCACTGGCTTCTGGCTCAGCTGCTGAGCCAGTGAAGCAGTTATAGCAGGAGAAGACTAGGTGGCCGGTGGCCATCAACGGAAGGACCAAATCTCCACAGTGGGCTTCCTGTTTCAATATGGAGCCACGTATGTTACCTGCTGGACACCATCTCTATCCTGAGCTCATAATTGCCATCCCAGGTCTAGAATGCGGCGCGCAGGTACACACTATATGAAACAGTCTCTGATTAACTCCTCTGGATAACTTGCTGACATGGGAGTCTGGATAATCCTGTACATTTACTTTGCAGATTAGAAAACTCACTCAAAAACACACGGGAGTTCACCCAGAGACACACAACTGGTTAACAACAAAGTCATATTCAAACCAGCGTCTGGACCAAGAGCACGGTGCCCCACAGAACTGTGCCCATCGAGCAGTCAATATCTCCTGGACTCTCAAAAGATCTGAGCTGACACCCACCCCCACCCCCCACACATCCTTGCAGCCCCAAAAGATTGTATTTCACAGGATGGCACCGGATCTGCAGCTCGCGGAGAGGGACATATCTGATCAGAGAACACAGGGCAGAACAAGGGGGAGGAGGGAAGAATGGAGCACACCCTGGCCCAATACACCTTGAGGATGATGTTCCCAATCAGAGAAGCCAATCCACAGAAAAGACCACATGGGCAGCCCCACGATGAGAAACGTCCCTCAAAGACCCATAGCCCTAGAGGGGACAACACTGGACACACAGTGTGGGAACTGCGCCCGAACTGATCCTGCCACTTCGAGGCATGACACTAAGAGAGTGCAGCGGAAGAGAAAGAAAACGGAGCATCAAAGTCCCCGGGGAATGCCAAAGGTGGACTTTGTGGTCAGGGTTCGGTGCCCCCACAGACTGGACTGGAAAACACTCCTAAAGTTCGCCACACAGTCCTTGTACTTTTCTTTCTGGTTAGTGTTGTTTTCTTTTAGTGTCATTGGATTTGGGTTGGGTTTTGTTTTCATTTTTGTTTGTTTTTCTTTTTGCTGCTTGGTTTAGCTCAGTCTTGTTTTGTGCATGTTATTACCTTTACAGGTCTGTCTAATTAAGAGAGGCTGGATGAAGAATCTGGAGGAGTAAACATGTGACCGGCCCTTTCCATTGGGCATGGGAGTGAGGAGGGTGGGGGGAAAGGAAGTGGTGTAAAGAAACCCAGAGACAAGGGTACAACAAGTGATGGAAAACGGTAGTGAGGGGGATGTAGGAGGCCTGGTAGGGCGTGATCAAAGGTAATGTAACCAAGAGGAATTACTGAAACCCAAAGGAAGACTGAGCATGTCAGTGGGCACAAGAGGAAAATCAAAGGGTATAGAAGAGTGAGCTGGGAAGCAAGGGCCAGTTATAGACGTCTAAAAAAAGGCATGTACATATGCACATATATTTACAAAGGGGCATGGGGAAATAGATCTATGTCCATATGTTTATAGATTTAGTATTGAGGTAGCAGATGGACATAGGGCCTCCGCTCAAGGAATCCCTCATTGCAAGAACACTGTTTTATAAAATTGGCATTCTAAGATGCTCACCTTTCCTACACAATCACTGACCACAGAGCGGCTGCATAAGCAAATGTGGTGAAGAAATCCGATGGTGTCCAGCTACCTAAAGATATAGCGTGTGGGGTCTTAAAGGCTTGAGGGTAAAGAAACAGCCATCTGGCTCTGAAGCAACAGAGCCCACATGGAGAAAGCATACCAGCCTGTGTGATCACAAAGTTTTAAAGGGATAAGGCAACAGGCATCATGAAAACAAAAAAATCTTATCATGGAGAATGAGAGGGGACTGCCGGGTATAGACCCAAAACCTGTTTGCAGTGCACTGGACATCCCCTTACAGAAGGATCTCAGAGTGGAGATTAAAGAATACAGGGTATGAGACAGCAAAGATGAAACACAACTTTCCTCTAGTTCTTAATGCTTCCTCTTGCCCCACTATCATGATCCCAGTTCTACCATACTAATCTGGCCAAACTAGAGAAGGTATTCTAGTACCGATAGGAATTTCAAACACGGGGAATCCAGAGTGGATGGGCCCTTTACCAGTGTTATGAGTGGAGATACTGGGAGGGTGGAGGAAGGGCAGGATGGAAAGTGGGAACCGATTACAAGGATCTTCATTGACCTCAAAAGAAAGGTGGGTGAAAATATGACAAAAGAATTAGTACATTTCCAAGGATTGATGAGGGATGGGTGGCGGGCATTGAGGGGGGAAAAATGAGGAGCTGAGGCCAGGGGCTTGGGTGGAGAGTGGATATTTTGTGAATAAGGAGGGCAATTAATGTACAGATGTGCTTCAAACAGATGATGTATTTATGGACTGCGGTTAGTGTTGTAGGAGCCACTAATGAAAAGATCATAAAAGAAACAAAAATAATCTTGGCAGAGGGCTCATGCAAGGATGATCTCAGGCTGGATGAGACCAGTCAAAACAGCTACTGGAGTGGCCTCACCCTGTGTCTATTACTGAGTCAGCCATGATGCTTAGGACCCACAGCCCCAGCAGCTGGCCAGAGAGGGAGGTGGATCTCTGAGGCCATTCCACAGGGGGAATGGTCTTCTGTCCTGCAGGGCCCACCCTCCTTTGTAAGCGTGCTGCCTGGGGCAAGGCTTTCATGGAGTCCACACCATGGGAGCTCTACTACTCATGGGGGATTGGCAGGAAGCCTCTGCTCATGTGCATACACCACCACCTAGCTGGAGGATCTCCGTGAACAAAGCCCGAGGCAGACAACAAGCCCACTAACTGATGCTGTAAGAGATACAATCAGCATCCAGAAACCTGCAACTGGGAGTAAGAGGCAGCATACCTTGGTCCCAGCCCCTCCCACTCTAATCTACAAGGAGTGACATTGCAAAGCAGAGGGTTTTCATAAAGCACTTCCAGGACAGTGGAATGAGCAGCCTCGTTTGTGGACATGGATACTCTGTGATCCAGACGTACTACCTCCTCCCTTCCAGTCAGCTGAGACAAAAACCCTTGCAAGCAGAAAGCCATGCATCTGAACAGTATCCACCAGCCACTCATGTGCAGCCCAGCTGCCTCCAAAGAGCCTTCCTGAGTGTGAGAGAAATCATGCAGAAGCCTGGTCTGCACTCAAGAGAGTTTTATGAGCGTTAGGGAGGCGTGGTGGGCAAGTCTGGCCGACCCCAGTGGCTGAATTGAATTAACATGGCCTAGATTGGTCAATCCAGGTACAGGAACCACCCAGGTGACCTCCCCTTCATGGCCAGAAATCTGGACCTCTGAGCATGCACAGGGTGCCTCTCCTAACTGGGCTCTTATCTTGGCCCTATGGGCATGCATAACGGATGCCCCAGTCCCTAGCATAGCTACCTAACATTTGCCCCCCTGAAGAGATATGGACCCAAATCTTTGGGGTACTGGGCGACGACATCTCTAGCTACTTCCTGCTGGCAGAAGGGGCGAGGTGGGGCTTTGGGTCCATACCCTTCCTACACTGCTGGGAGGGGTTGTCCATTGAGGGCAACTTTATCCAGGATGGATAAGGTTGAGGTGGTCCAGGAGATGGTAGTCGTGGACCTGGCACACTTGGTTCAGAAGCTTTAATCACCCGATAACTTCTGAGAAAAACAAACGGTCTAAAAGGTGAACAGTTTGACTACGACAAGGCTAAGCTTGTGAGGTGGCAGTGGCCTTGAAATTAGGTGAGTGTCACAGGAAACAAAAATAATCTTAGGATTAATTACCAGACATGTGTGTTTGTTCATTGGAAGTACAGGAAGAGGGATAAAAGCATTCACACTTTCCCCTAGGAGGGCACAGGTTTGGGCACTACTAGGTGCAGTCGGATCACTGATTCATTTATGATGCTAAGGTCTTGGACACGCTGATCAGACCCATCCTTCTTTTTAACCCTATAACGCTTCAATTTTAATTTTGGGAAAAAATTTTCTTTTTGTTGTGGACTTTCATAGTTATAAATATATATATATATATGTATTAATATATACATTTTTTAATCTTATGAAAACATCATGCTTCGCGTTATAGAGTTCAATGGAAATAATGGGCTAGTGCAGGACGAGTCAAAAGTGACCAAAATAGAGTAACTGCCTAAGTCATTTTGAATTTTCTTGGGTTCAATTGGAGTAAAGGCTTGTAAATTACCCGGGGTCCAAATTCCCATGGTGCCTCCTACAACGGGTAGAATGTTCAGGGATGTTTCAGGGCTGGGAGATTAATAACCCCTAAGTCCAGGATACCTTAGGGCAGGGGTCCTGAAACTGTTTACCCAGGGGGCCAGTTCACTATCCCTCAGGCCTTTTGAAGGAAAGACTATAGTTTAAAAAACAAATATTACGAACAAATTCATGTGCACACTGCACATATTGATTTGAAGTTCAAAAAAATAAATGGGGCACATACACCCGGCAGAAAGGATCAACGTCCTCGGCTGTCTGCATGTGGCCCACAGGTTGTAGTTTGAGGACCCCTGCTCTCGGCATTCACCAAGAGGATGTGGTTTCAACCCAAAAGCTTGGAGACTCTACAATTTGTTTAAAAGTGATGGGGCAGAAGGAGTCCCTGATTGACCCACGCAAGACTAGTTTTCCCATCCCCTATTACTAAGAGTTCATAGTTATGGTTAAAGGGAACCAGGATATCCCGATCTGATCCCGTTACTTCAAGTGTGGGCTGACATTGCCACTAAGAAGCCTGCAAATATAAAAGACTTACTCCCTCCCGCAAAGAAAGGGCCCTTGTTTCCAAGGTTTCAGGAAACATGGAAGGACCGGAAAAGCAAACGGTCCAAGTTCCCAAAACCACATAGGTGGAGGCCATCCCTCCCCATCACCCTCCCCTACCCCTCCCCTCCCCCACCCCTCCCCTCCCCCACACCTCCCCTCCCCTCCCCTCCCGATCTCTCTCCCCTAATCGGCTTTATCCCATTTTGCAGGAGAACTCTGAGAGTGGGAGAGCTGGCTTCAAACCCTTTCTTTCAACCCCCGCCCTATAAGGTTTCTAGGGTCCAGAAATAGAAAACTTCTAACAGGCCCTTATTGAGTCACTCCCTCCCCCACCGGCCCCCCAACCTCACCCCCACCCCTAACAAGCAGCCCCACACACACACTAGTACTGGTATGACTTCCATACTCATCAGCCCACCTGTAATGCTTGCCAACAACTTTTCCAGGTGCTGTTCACAACGGAGGAGGGTAGCCCTTCCAGACAGAGGCCCAGTAAGCAGTCAGTGAACCTGATGGTCAGCGAGCGGGCACTCCCCACTTGAGAGAAACTCTTTTGGCCACTACACCAACAATGTGGGATCTCAATTCCTAGCAAGGCCCAAAGGGCTTTACCAGGTATCACCCATTGCTCTTACATGACCCTCTGCGGAAGAGCTAGGAAACCTATGAATTTATCATCTAAGGTCAGTGAGAATTTTCAGGTTCCTATAAGAGAATGTCCGCCTGCCTTTCTAGAGTGGCTGATGTAAGTCTACGGGCTTTATAACCCTAACGGCCCGGTGGCACTGAGAACAGGAGGGCAATAAGTATTGCCTTTATGACTCAGTCAGTCTGCCTCAGACATGAAGAAGAAGTGGGAAGGGTTTGAAGGGAAAATCTTAGCGATTTGGTACAAGTGGCTCATTGAGTGTATAACAACAGAGATGACCCTAGCACGACAGAGACAAAGAAGCTAGCTAAAATAATCGTAATTGCCATGAGATACCCCAGAGACTCAGGAAAAGGAGAGCATGGCTCACTCACGGAGAGACTAACCTGTGGGCACCGCCAAGCCATGGGGAAGGACCAATGTGCCTACTGCAGGAAAGAAGGACACTGGAAAAATCAGTGCCTTGAAAACCCCAGGAGAGGTGCACGACCCTCCACTAGAGTGGATAGGCCTCATCTGCACGTAGAAAGACCCAAGCAAGAGACAATAATGCTTGAAGAAGCTCAATGAAGGGGTCAGGGCTCTGTTTCACTTCGCCGCCAAAAGCCCAGGCTAACTCTCCAAGTAGGAGGCCAGGCAGTAAATTTCTTGGTGGACACAGGGGCCACCTTCTCAGGTTCAGAAAGGAATATGGGCACATTTTCAAGAAGAAAGATGTGAATTACTGTGAGCCCATGATTCCTTCCACAGATAACTCACACCAGAAGGTTTGCATGGAGGGTAGGTGGGTTTCCCAAGACAACAAGATAACAAATATCTATCAGCCCTTTGGCCCAGTTAGCCACCTGGTTATGATATCACTGGCTTCTGGCTCAGCTGCTGAGCCAGTGAAGCAGTTATAGCAGGAGAAGACTAGGTGGCCGGTGGCCATCAACGGAAGGACCAAATCTCCACAGTGGGCTTCCTGTTTCAATATGGAGCCACGTATGTTACCTGCTGGACACCATCTCTATCCTGAGCTCATAATTGCCATCCCAGGTCTAGAATGCGGCGCGCAGGTACACACTATATGAAACAGTCTCTGATTAACTCCTCTGGATAACTTGCTGACATGGGAGTCTGGATAATCCTGTACATTTACTTTGCAGATTAGAAAACTCACTCAAAAACACACGGGAGTTCACCCAGAGACACACAACTGGTTAACAACAAAGTCATATTCAAACCAGCGTCTGGACCAAGAGCACGGTGCCCCACAGAACTGTGCCCATCGAGCAGTCAATATCTCCTGGACTCTCAAAAGATCTGAGCTGACACCCACCCCCACCCCCCACACATCCTTGCAGCCCCAAAAGATTGTATTTCACAGGATGGCACCGGATCTGCAGCTCGCGGAGAGGGACATATCTGATCAGAGAACACAGGGCAGAACAAGGGGGAGGAGGGAAGAATGGAGCACACCCTGGCCCAATACACCTTGAGGATGATGTTCCCAATCAGAGAAGCCAATCCACAGAGAAGACCACATGGGCAGCCCCACGATGAGAAACGTCCCTCAAAGACCCATAGCCCTAGAGGGGACAACACTGGACACACAGTGTGGGAACTGCGCCCGAACTGATCCTGCCACTTCGAGGCATGACACTAAGAGAGTGCAGCGGAAGAGAAAGAAAACGGAGCATCAAAGTCCCCGGGGAATGCCAAAGGTGGACTTTGTGGTCAGGGTTCGGTGCCCCCACAGACTGGACTGGAAAACACTCCTAAAGTTCGCCACACAGTCCTTGTACTTTTCTTTCTGGTTAGTGTTGTTTTCTTTTAGTGTCATTGGATTTGGGTTGGGTTTTGTTTTCATTTTTGTTTGTTTGTTTTTCTTTTTGCTGCTTGGTTTAGCTCAGTCTTGTTTTGTGCATGTTATTACCTTTACAGGTCTGTCTAATTAAGAGAGGCTGGATGAAGAATCTGGAGGAGTAAACATGTGACCGGCCCTTTCCATTGGGCATGGGAGTGAGGAGGGTGGGGGGAAAGGAAGTGGTGTAAAGAAACCCAGAGACAAGGGTACAACAAGTGATGGAAAACGGTAGTGAGGGGGATGTAGGAGGCCTGGTAGGGCGTGATCAAAGGTAATGTAACCAAGAGGAATTACTGAAACCCAAAGGAAGACTGAGCATGTCAGTGGGCACAAGAGGAAAATCAAAGGGTATAGAAGAGTGAGCTGGGAAGCAAGGGCCAGTTATAGACGTCTAAAAAAAGGCATGTACATATGCACATATATTTACAAAGGGGCATGGGGAAATAGATCTATGTCCATATGTTTATAGATTTAGTATTGAGGTAGCAGATGGACATAGGGCCTCCGCTCAAGGAATCCCTCATTGCAAGAACACTGTTTTATAAAATTGGCATTCTAAGATGCTCACCTTTCCTACACAATCACTGACCACAGAGCGGCTGCATAAGCAAATGTGGTGAAGAAATCCGATGGTGTCCAGCTACCTAAAGATATAGCGTGTGGGGTCTTAAAGGCTTGAGGGTAAAGAAACAGCCATCTGGCTCTGAAGCAACAGAGCCCACATGGAGAAAGCATACCAGCCTGTGTGATCACAAAGTTTTAAAGGGATAAGGCAACAGGCATCATGAAAACAAAAAAATCTTATCATGGAGAATGAGAGGGGACTGCCGGGTATAGACCCAAAACCTGTTTGCAGTGCACTGGACATCCCCTTACAGAAGGATCTCAGAGTGGAGATTAAAGAATACAGGGTATGAGACAGCAAAGATGAAACACAACTTTCCTCTAGTTCTTAATGCTTCCTCTTGCCCCACTATCATGATCCCAGTTCTACCATACTAATCTGGCCAAACTAGAGAAGGTATTCTAGTACCGATAGGAATTTCAAACACGGGGAATCCAGAGTGGATGGGCCCTTTACCAGTGTTATGAGTGGAGATACTGGGAGGGTGGAGGAAGGGCAGGATGGAAAGTGGGAACCGATTACAAGGATCTTCATTGACCTCAAAAGAAAGGTGGGTGAAAATATGACAAAAGAATTAGTACATTTCCAAGGATTGATGAGGGATGGGTGGCGGGCATTGAGGGGGGAAAAATGAGGAGCTGAGGCCAGGGGCTTGGGTGGAGAGTGGATATTTTGTGAATAAGGAGGGCAATTAATGTACAGATGTGCTTCAAACAGATGATGTATTTATGGACTGCGGTTAGTGTTGTAGGAGCCACTAATGAAAAGATCATAAAAGAAACAAAAATAATCTTGGCAGAGGGCTCATGCAAGGATGATCTCAGGCTGGATGAGACCAGTCAAAACAGCTACTGGAGTGGCCTCACCCTGTGTCTATTACTGAGTCAGCCATGATGCTTAGGACCCACAGCCCCAGCAGCTGGCCAGAGAGGGAGGTGGATCTCTGAGGCCATTCCACAGGGGGAATGGTCTTCTGTCCTGCAGGGCCCACCCTCCTTTGTAAGCGTGCTGCCTGGGGCAAGGCTTTCATGGAGTCCACACCATGGGAGCTCTACTACTCATGGGGGATTGGCAGGAAGCCTCTGCTCATGTGCATACACCACCACCTAGCTGGAGGATCTCCGTGAACAAAGCCCGAGGCAGACAACAAGCCCACTAACTGATGCTGTAAGAGATACAATCAGCATCCAGAAACCTGCAACTGGGAGTAAGAGGCAGCATACCTTGGTCCCAGCCCCTCCCACTCTAATCTACAAGGAGTGACATTGCAAAGCAGAGGGTTTTCATAAAGCACTTCCAGGACAGTGGAATGAGCAGCCTCGTTTGTGGACATGGATACTCTGTGATCCAGACGTACTACCTCCTCCCTTCCAGTCAGCTGAGACAAAAACCCTTGCAAGCAGAAAGCCATGCATCTGAACAGTATCCACCAGCCACTCATGTGCAGCCCAGCTGCCTCCAAAGAGCCTTCCTGAGTGTGAGAGAAATCATGCAGAAGCCTGGTCTGCACTCAAGAGAGTTTTATGAGCGTTAGGGAGGCGTGGTGGGCAAGTCTGGCCGACCCCAGTGGCTGAATTGAATTAACATGGCCTAGATTGGTCAATCCAGGTACAGGAACCACCCAGGTGACCTCCCCTTCATGGCCAGAAATCTGGACCTCTGAGCATGCACAGGGTGCCTCTCCTAACTGGGCTCTTATCTTGGCCCTATGGGCATGCATAACGGATGCCCCAGTCCCTAGCATAGCTACCTAACATTTGCCCCCCTGAAGAGATATGGACCCAAATCTTTGGGGTACTGGGCGACGACATCTCTAGCTACTTCCTGCTGGCAGAAGGGGCGAGGTGGGGCTTTGGGTCCATACCCTTCCTACACTGCTGGGAGGGGTTGTCCATTGAGGGCAACTTTATCCAGGATGGATAAGGTTGAGGTGGTCCAGGAGATGGTAGTCGTGGACCTGGCACACTTGGTTCAGAAGCTTTAATCACCCGATAACTTCTGAGAAAAACAAACGGTCTAAAAGGTGAACAGTTTGGCTACGACAAGGCTAAGCTTGTGAGGTGGCAGTGGCCTTGAAATTAGGTGAGTGTCACAGGAAACAAAAATAATCTTAGGATTAATTACCAGACATGTGTGTTTGTTCATTGGAAGTACAGGAAGAGGGATAAAAGCATTCACACTTTCCCCTAGGAGGGCACAGGTTTGGGCACTCCTAGGTGCAGTCGGATCACTGATTCATTTATGATGCTAAGGTCTTGGACACGCTGATCAGACCCATCCTTCTTTTTAACCCTATAACGCTTCAATTTTAATTTTGGGAAAAAATTTTCTTTTTGTTGTGGACTTTCATAGTTATAAATATATATATATATGTATTAATATATACATTTTTTAATCTTATGAAAACATCATGCTTCGCGTTATAGAGTTCAATGGAAATAATGGGCTAGTGCAGGACGAGTCAAAAGTGACCAAAATAGAGTAACTGCCTAAGTCATTTTGAATTTTCTTGGGTTCAATTGGAGTAAAGGCTTGTAAATTACCCGGGGTCCAAATTCCCATGGTGCCTCCTACAACGGGTAGAATGTTCAGGGATGTTTCAGGGCTGGGAGATTAATAACCCCTAAGTCCAGGATACCTTAGGGCAGGGGTCCTGAAACTGTTTACCCAGGGGGCCAGTTCACTATCCCTCAGGCCTTTTGAAGGAAAGACTATAGTTTAAAAAAACAAATATTACGAACAAATTCATGTGCACACTGCACATATTGATTTGAAGTTCAAAAAAATAAATGGGGCACATACACCCGGCAGAAAGGATCAACGTCCTCGGCTGTCTGCATGTGGCCCACAGGTTGTAGTTTGAGGACCCCTGCTCTCGGCATTCACCAAGAGGATGTGGTTTCAACCCAAAAGCTTGGAGACTCTACAATTTGTTTAAAAGTGATGGGGCAGAAGGAGTCCCTGATTGACCCACGCAAGACTAGTTTTCCCATCCCCTATTACTAAGAGTTCATAGTTATGGTTAAAGGGAACCAGGATATCCCGATCTGATCCCGTTACTTCAAGTGTGGGCTGACATTGCCACTAAGAAGCCTGCAAATATAAAAGACTTACTCCCTCCCGCAAAGAAAGGGCCCTTGTTTCCAAGGTTTCAGGAAACATGGAAGGACCGGAAAAGCAAACGGTCCAAGTTCCCAAAACCACATAGGTGGAGGCCATCCCTCCCCATCACCCTCCCCTACCCCTCCCCTCCCCCACCCCTCCCCTCCCCCACACCTCCCCTCCCCTCCCCTCCCGATCTCTCTCCCCTAATCGGCTTTATCCCATTTTGCAGGAGAACTCTGAGAGTGGGAGAGCTGGCTTCAAACCCTTTCTTTCAACCCCCGCCCTATAAGGTTTCTAGGGTCCAGAAATAGAAAACTTCTAACAGGCCCTTATTGAGTCACTCCCTCCCCCACCGGCCCCCCAACCTCACCCCCACCCCTAACAAGCAGCCCCACACACACACTAGTACTGGTATGACTTCCATACTCATCAGCCCACCTGTAATGCTTGCCAACAACTTTTCCAGGTGCTGTTCACAACGGAGGAGGGTAGCCCTTCCAGACAGAGGCCCAGTAAGCAGTCAGTGAACCTGATGGTCAGCGAGCGGGCACTCCCCACTTGAGAGAAACTCTTTTGGCCACTACACCAACAATGTGGGATCTCAATTCCTAGCAAGGCCCAAAGGGCTTTACCAGGTATCACCCATTGCTCTTACATGACCCTCTGCGGAAGAGCTAGGAAACCTATGAATTTATCATCTAAGGTCAGTGAGAATTTTCAGGTTCCTATAAGAGAATGTCCGCCTGCCTTTCTAGAGTGGCTGATGTAAGTCTACGGGCTTTATAACCCTAACGGCCCGGTGGCACTGAGAACAGGAGGGCAATAAGTATTGCCTTTATGACTCAGTCAGTCTGCCTCAGACATGAAGAAGAAGTGGGAAGGGTTTGAAGGGAAAATCTTAGCGATTTGGTACAAGTGGCTCATTGAGTGTATAACAACAGAGATGACCCTAGCACGACAGAGACAAAGAAGCTAGCTAAAATAATCGTAATTGCCATGAGATACCCCAGAGACTCAGGAAAAGGAGAGCATGGCTCACTCACGGAGAGACTAACCTGTGGGCACCGCCAAGCCATGGGGAAGGACCAATGTGCCTACTGCAGGAAAGAAGGACACTGGAAAAATCAGTGCCTTGAAAACCCCAGGAGAGGTGCACGACCCTCCACTAGAGTGGATAGGCCTCATCTGCACGTAGAAAGACCCAAGCAAGAGACAATAATGCTTGAAGAAGCTCAATGAAGGGGTCAGGGCTCTGTTTCACTTCGCCGCCAAAAGCCCAGGCTAACTCTCCAAGTAGGAGGCCAGGCAGTAAATTTCTTGGTGGACACAGGGGCCACCTTCTCAGGTTCAGAAAGGAATATGGGCACATTTTCAAGAAGAAAGATGTGAATTACTGTGAGCCCATGATTCCTTCCACAGATAACTCACACCAGAAGGTTTGCATGGAGGGTAGGTGGGTTTCCCAAGACAACAAGATAACAAATATCTATCAGCCCTTTGGCCCAGTTAGCCACCTGGTTATGATATCACTGGCTTCTGGCTCAGCTGCTGAGCCAGTGAAGCAGTTATAGCAGGAGAAGACTAGGTGGCCGGTGGCCATCAACGGAAGGACCAAATCTCCACAGTGGGCTTCCTGTTTCAATATGGAGCCACGTATGTTACCTGCTGGACACCATCTCTATCCTGAGCTCATAATTGCCATCCCAGGTCTAGAATGCGGCGCGCAGGTACACACTATATGAAACAGTCTCTGATTAACTCCTCTGGATAACTTGCTGACATGGGAGTCTGGATAATCCTGTACATTTACTTTGCAGATTAGAAAACTCACTCAAAAACACACGGGAGTTCACCCAGAGACACACAACTGGTTAACAACAAAGTCATATTCAAACCAGCGTCTGGACCAAGAGCACGGTGCCCCACAGAACTGTGCCCATCGAGCAGTCAATATCTCCTGGACTCTCAAAAGATCTGAGCTGACACCCACCCCCACCCCCCACACATCCTTGCAGCCCCAAAAGATTGTATTTCACAGGATGGCACCGGATCTGCAGCTCGCGGAGAGGGACATATCTGATCAGAGAACACAGGGCAGAACAAGGGGGAGGAGGGAAGAATGGAGCACACCCTGGCCCAATACACCTTGAGGATGATGTTCCCAATCAGAGAAGCCAATCCACAGAGAAGACCACATGGGCAGCCCCACGATGAGAAACGTCCCTCAAAGACCCATAGCCCTAGAGGGGACAACACTGGACACACAGTGTGGGAACTGCGCCCGAACTGATCCTGCCACTTCGAGGCATGACACTAAGAGAGTGCAGCGGAAGAGAAAGAAAACGGAGCATCAAAGTCCCCGGGGAATGCCAAAGGTGGACTTTGTGGTCAGGGTTCGGTGCCCCCACAGACTGGACTGGAAAACACTCCTAAAGTTCGCCACACAGTCCTTGTACTTTTCTTTCTGGTTAGTGTTGTTTTCTTTTAGTGTCATTGGATTTGGGTTGGGTTTTGTTTTCATTTTTGTTTGTTTGTTTTTCTTTTTGCTGCTTGGTTTAGCTCAGTCTTGTTTTGTGCATGTTATTACCTTTACAGGTCTGTCTAATTAAGAGAGGCTGGATGAAGAATCTGGAGGAGTAAACATGTGACCGGCCCTTTCCATTGGGCATGGGAGTGAGGAGGGTGGGGGGAAAGGAAGTGGTGTAAAGAAACCCAGAGACAAGGGTACAACAAGTGATGGAAAACGGTAGTGAGGGGGATGTAGGAGGCCTGGTAGGGCGTGATCAAAGGTAATGTAACCAAGAGGAATTACTGAAACCCAAAGGAAGACTGAGCATGTCAGTGGGCACAAGAGGAAAATCAAAGGGTATAGAAGAGTGAGCTGGGAAGCAAGGGCCAGTTATAGACGTCTAAAAAAAGGCATGTACATATGCACATATATTTACAAAGGGGCATGGGGAAATAGATCTATGTCCATATGTTTATAGATTTAGTATTGAGGTAGCAGATGGACATAGGGCCTCCGCTCAAGGAATCCCTCATTGCAAGAACACTGTTTTATAAAATTGGCATTCTAAGATGCTCACCTTTCCTACACAATCACTGACCACAGAGCGGCTGCATAAGCAAATGTGGTGAAGAAATCCGATGGTGTCCAGCTACCTAAAGATATAGCGTGTGGGGTCTTAAAGGCTTGAGGGTAAAGAAACAGCCATCTGGCTCTGAAGCAACAGAGCCCACATGGAGAAAGCATACCAGCCTGTGTGATCACAAAGTTTTAAAGGGATAAGGCAACAGGCATCATGAAAACAAAAAAATCTTATCATGGAGAATGAGAGGGGACTGCCGGGTATAGACCCAAAACCTGTTTGCAGTGCACTGGACATCCCCTTACAGAAGGATCTCAGAGTGGAGATTAAAGAATACAGGGTATGAGACAGCAAAGATGAAACACAACTTTCCTCTAGTTCTTAATGCTTCCTCTTGCCCCACTATCATGATCCCAGTTCTACCATACTAATCTGGCCAAACTAGAGAAGGTATTCTAGTACCGATAGGAATTTCAAACACGGGGAATCCAGAGTGGATGGGCCCTTTACCAGTGTTATGAGTGGAGATACTGGGAGGGTGGAGGAAGGGCAGGATGGAAAGTGGGAACCGATTACAAGGATCTTCATTGACCTCAAAAGAAAGGTGGGTGAAAATATGACAAAAGAATTAGTACATTTCCAAGGATTGATGAGGGATGGGTGGCGGGCATTGAGGGGGGAAAAATGAGGAGCTGAGGCCAGGGGCTTGGGTGGAGAGTGGATATTTTGTGAATAAGGAGGGCAATTAATGTACAGATGTGCTTCAAACAGATGATGTATTTATGGACTGCGGTTAGTGTTGTAGGAGCCACTAATGAAAAGATCATAAAAGAAACAAAAATAATCTTGGCAGAGGGCTCATGCAAGGATGATCTCAGGCTGGATGAGACCAGTCAAAACAGCTACTGGAGTGGCCTCACCCTGTGTCTATTACTGAGTCAGCCATGATGCTTAGGACCCACAGCCCCAGCAGCTGGCCAGAGAGGGAGGTGGATCTCTGAGGCCATTCCACAGGGGGAATGGTCTTCTGTCCTGCAGGGCCCACCCTCCTTTGTAAGCGTGCTGCCTGGGGCAAGGCTTTCATGGAGTCCACACCATGGGAGCTCTACTACTCATGGGGGATTGGCAGGAAGCCTCTGCTCATGTGCATACACCACCACCTAGCTGGAGGATCTCCGTGAACAAAGCCCGAGGCAGACAACAAGCCCACTAACTGATGCTGTAAGAGATACAATCAGCATCCAGAAACCTGCAACTGGGAGTAAGAGGCAGCATACCTTGGTCCCAGCCCCTCCCACTCTAATCTACAAGGAGTGACATTGCAAAGCAGAGGGTTTTCATAAAGCACTTCCAGGACAGTGGAATGAGCAGCCTCGTTTGTGGACATGGATACTCTGTGATCCAGACGTACTACCTCCTCCCTTCCAGTCAGCTGAGACAAAAACCCTTGCAAGCAGAAAGCCATGCATCTGAACAGTATCCACCAGCCACTCATGTGCAGCCCAGCTGCCTCCAAAGAGCCTTCCTGAGTGTGAGAGAAATCATGCAGAAGCCTGGTCTGCACTCAAGAGAGTTTTATGAGCGTTAGGGAGGCGTGGTGGGCAAGTCTGGCCGACCCCAGTGGCTGAATTGAATTAACATGGCCTAGATTGGTCAATCCAGGTACAGGAACCACCCAGGTGACCTCCCCTTCATGGCCAGAAATCTGGACCTCTGAGCATGCACAGGGTGCCTCTCCTAACTGGGCTCTTATCTTGGCCCTATGGGCATGCATAACGGATGCCCCAGTCCCTAGCATAGCTACCTAACATTTGCCCCCCTGAAGAGATATGGACCCAAATCTTTGGGGTACTGGGCGACGACATCTCTAGCTACTTCCTGCTGGCAGAAGGGGCGAGGTGGGGCTTTGGGTCCATACCCTTCCTACACTGCTGGGAGGGGTTGTCCATTGAGGGCAACTTTATCCAGGATGGATAAGGTTGAGGTGGTCCAGGAGATGGTAGTCGTGGACCTGGCACACTTGGTTCAGAAGCTTTAATCACCCGATAACTTCTGAGAAAAACAAACGGTCTAAAAGGTGAACAGTTTGGCTACGACAAGGCTAAGCTTGTGAGGTGGCAGTGGCCTTGAAATTAGGTGAGTGTCACAGGAAACAAAAATAATCTTAGGATTAATTACCAGACATGTGTGTTTGTTCATTGGAAGTACAGGAAGAGGGATAAAAGCATTCACACTTTCCCCTAGGAGGGCACAGGTTTGGGCACTCCTAGGTGCAGTCGGATCACTGATTCATTTATGATGCTAAGGTCTTGGACACGCTGATCAGACCCATCCTTCTTTTTAACCCTATAACGCTTCAATTTTAATTTTGGGAAAAAATTTTCTTTTTGTTGTGGACTTTCATAGTTATAAATATATATATATATGTATTAATATATACATTTTTTAATCTTATGAAAACATCATGCTTCGCGTTATAGAGTTCAATGGAAATAATGGGCTAGTGCAGGACGAGTCAAAAGTGACCAAAATAGAGTAACTGCCTAAGTCATTTTGAATTTTCTTGGGTTCAATTGGAGTAAAGGCTTGTAAATTACCCGGGGTCCAAATTCCCATGGTGCCTCCTACAACGGGTAGAATGTTCAGGGATGTTTCAGGGCTGGGAGATTAATAACCCCTAAGTCCAGGATACCTTAGGGCAGGGGTCCTGAAACTGTTTACCCAGGGGGCCAGTTCACTATCCCTCAGGCCTTTTGAAGGAAAGACTATAGTTTAAAAAAACAAATATTACGAACAAATTCATGTGCACACTGCACATATTGATTTGAAGTTCAAAAAAATAAATGGGGCACATACACCCGGCAGAAAGGATCAACGTCCTCGGCTGTCTGCATGTGGCCCACAGGTTGTAGTTTGAGGACCCCTGCTCTCGGCATTCACCAAGAGGATGTGGTTTCAACCCAAAAGCTTGGAGACTCTACAATTTGTTTAAAAGTGATGGGGCAGAAGGAGTCCCTGATTGACCCACGCAAGACTAGTTTTCCCATCCCCTATTACTAAGAGTTCATAGTTATGGTTAAAGGGAACCAGGATATCCCGATCTGATCCCGTTACTTCAAGTGTGGGCTGACATTGCCACTAAGAAGCCTGCAAATATAAAAGACTTACTCCCTCCCGCAAAGAAAGGGCCCTTGTTTCCAAGGTTTCAGGAAACATGGAAGGACCGGAAAAACAAACGGTCCAAGTTCCCAAAACCACATAGGTGGAGGCCTTCCTCCCCATCAACCCACCCCTCCCCATCACCCCACCCCTCCCCATCACCCCTCCCGTCCCCATCACCCCTCCCCTCCCCATCACCCCTCCCCTCCCCATCACCCCTCCCCATCACCCCTCCCCATCACCCCTCCCCTCCCCTCCCCTCCCGATCTCTCTCCCCTAATCGGCTTTATCCCATTTTGCAGGAGAACTCTGAGAGTGGGAGAGCTGGCTTCAAACCCTTTCTTTCAACCCCCGCCCTATAAGGTTTCTAGGGTCCAGAAATAGAAAACTTCTAACAGGCCCTTATTGAGTCACTCCCTCCCCCACCGGCCCCCCAACCTCACCCCCACCCCTAACAAGCAGCCCCACACACACACTAGTACTGGTATGACTTCCATACTCATCAGCCCACCTGTAATGCTTGCCAACAACTTTTCCAGGTGCTGTTCACAACGGAGGAGGGTAGCCCTTCCAGACAGAGGCCCAGTAAGCAGTCAATGAACCTGATGGTCAGCGAGCGGGCACTCCCCACTTGAGAGAAACTCTTTTGGCCACTACACCAAAAATGTGGGATCTCAATTCCTAGCAAGGCCCAGAGGGCTTTAGCAGGTATCCCCCATTGCTCTTACATGACCCTCTGCGGAAGAGCTAGGAAACCTATGAATTTATCATCTAAGGTCAGTGAGAATTTTCAGGTTCCTATAAGAGAATGTCCGCCTGCCTTCTAGAGTGGCTGATGGAAGCCTACAGGCTTTATACCCCTAACAGCCCGGAGGCCCCGAGAACAGGAGGGCAATAAATATTGCCTTTATGACTCAGTCAGTCTGCCTCAGACATGAAGAAGAAGTGGGAAGGGTTTCAAGGGAAAAATCTTAGTGATTTGATACAAGTGGTTCATTGAGTACATCACAACCGAGATGACCCTAGCACGACAGAGACAAAGAAACTAGCTAAAATACTAGGAATTGCCATGAGAGACCCCAGAGACTCAGGAAAAGGAGAGCATGGCCCACTCACGGAGAGACTAACCTCTGGGCACCTCCAAGCCATGGGGAAGGATCAATGTGCCTACTGCAGGAAAGAAGGACACTGGAAAAATCAGTGCCTTGAAAACCCCAGGAGAGGTCCACGACCCTCCACAAGAGTGGACGGGCCTCATCTGCAACGAGAAAGACCCAAGCAAGAGACAATAAGGCTTGAAGAGCTGAATGAAGGGGTCAGGGCTCTGTTTCACTTCGCCGCCAAAACCCAGGCTAACACTCCATGTAGGAGGCCAGGCAGTAAATTTCTTGGTGGACACAGGGGCCACCTTCTCAGGTTCAGAAAGGAATACGGGCACATTTTCAAAAAGAAAGATGTGTATTACTGTGAGCCTATGATTCCTTCCACAGATAACTCACACCAGAAGGTTTGCATGGAGGTTAGGTGGGCTTCCCAAGACAACAAGATAACAAATATCTATCTGCCCTTTCTCCCAGTTAGCCACCTGGTTATGATGGCACTGGCTCCTGGCTCAGCTGCTGAGCCAGTGAAGCAGTTATAGCAGAAGACTAGGTGGCCGGTGGCCATCAACGGAAGGACCAAATCTCCACAGTGGGCTTCCTGTTTCAATATGGAGCCACGTCTGTCACCTACTGGACACCATCTCTATTCTGAGCTCATAATTGCCATCCCAGGTCTCGAATGCGGCGCACAGATACACACTATATGAAACAGTCTCTGATTAACTCCTCTGGATAACTTGCTGACATGGGAGTCTGGATAATCCTGTACATTTACTTTGCAGATTAGAAAACTCACTCAAAACACACAGGAGTTGACCCAGAGACACACAACTGGTTAACAACAAAGTCATATTCACAACCAGCGTCTGGACCAAGAGCACGGTGCCCCACAGAACTGTGCCCATCGAGAAGTCAATATCTCCTGGACTCTCAAAAGATCTGAGCTGATGCCCCCCCCTCCCACCTCCTTGCAGCCCCCAAAGATTGTATTTCACAGGATGGCACCGGAGCTGCAGCTCGAGGAGAGGGACATATCTGATCAGAGAACACAGAGCAGAACAAGGGGGAGGAGGGGAGAATGGAGCACATCCTGGCCCACTACACCTTGAGGATGATGTTCCCAATCAGAGAAGCCAGTCCACAGAAAAGACCACATGGGCAGCCCCACGATGAGAAACGTCCCTCAAAGACCCATAGCCCTAGAGGGGACAACACTGGACACACAGTGTGGGAACTGCGCCCGAACTGATCTTGCTACATCGAGGCATGACACTAAGGGAGTGCAGCGGAAGCGCTAGAAAACGGAGCATCAAAGTTCCCGGGGAATGCCAAAGGTGGACTTTGTGGTCAGGGCTCGGTGCCCCAACAGACTGGACTGGAAAACACTCCTAAAGTTCACCACACATTCCTTGTACTTTTCTTTCTGGTTAGTGTTGTTTTCTTTTAGTGTCATTGGATTTTTGTTGTCTTGGGTTTTTTGGGTTGCTTGTCTTGGTTTTGTGCATGTTATTACCTTTTCTGGTCTGTCTAAATTAGATAGGCTGGATGTCCAATCTGGAGGACAAAACCCAGGACCAACACTTCTGGGGGGTGGGGCATGGGAAAGAGGGAGGTGGGCATAAAGGAAGCGGTGTTAAGAAACCCAGAAACAAGAGAACAGGAAGTCATGCATATCCGTGGTGAGGTAGATGTAGGAGGCCTGGTAGGGCGGGATCAAGGGTAATGGAACCAAGAAGAATTACTGAAACCCAAAGGAAGACTGAGCATGGCAGTGGGCACAAGAGGAAAATGAAAGGGAAATAGAAGAGCAAGCCAGGAAGCAAGGGCCTATTATAGAGGTCTTTAAAAAAGTATGTCCATATGTAAATATATTCATATATGAGCATGGGGAAATAGACCTACGTCCATATATTTATAGGTTTCGTATTAAGGTAGCAGATGGACTCTGGGCCTCCACTCAAGTACTCCCTCATTGCAAGAATACTTTGTTCTATTAAATTGGCATTCTATGGTGCTCACCTTCCCCACAGGTACACTGAAGACAAAGCTGATGGTGCCCAGCTGTCAAAAGATATAGCGTCTGAGGTCTTAAAAGCTTGAATGTAAACAAGCGGCCACCTAGCTCAGAAACAACAAAGCCCACATGGAATAATCACACCAGCCTATGAGATCACGAGGTTTCGAAGGGATCAGGTGTCAGGCATCATCAGAACAAAAACATCTTATTGGGAATGAGAAGAGTGCTTGGTAGAGACCCAAAGCCCATTTCCAGACCACTGGACAATACCTTACAGAAGGGTCTCAGAGAGGAGATGAGCCAAGACTAGGTACGAGATAGCAATGATGAAACACAACTTTCCTCTAGTTGCTAAATGCTTTCTCTCCCCCCATTATCATGACCCCAATTCTACCTTACAAATCTGGCTAGACTAGAGAATGTACACTGGTACAGATAGCAACTGGAAACACAGGGAATCCAGGGTGGATGAGTCCTTTAGGACCAGTATTATGAGTGAAGACACTGAGAGGGTAAGAGGGAGGGCAGTTTGGAAACGGGGAACTGATTACAAGGATGTACATTTTACTTCAACAGAAAAGTGGGTGAAGGGGGATATCAGACAGTGCAAGATATGACAAAAATTAGTAAATTACCAAGGATTGATGAGCGAGGGGTAGCGCACATGGGGGGTGGGGATGGGAATGAGGAGCTGAGGCCATGGGCTTGGGTGGAGAGTGGATATTTTGAGAATGAGGGAAATGAATGTACAAATGTGCTTTACACAACTGATGTATGCATAGAATGTGTTTAGTGTTGTATGAGCCCCTAATAAAACGTTAAAAAAAAAGATCTGGGCAGAGGACTCATTCAAGGATTATCTCAGGCTGGATTAGACCCTTCTAAGTAGAAAGTCCTGCATCTGAACAGTATCCACCAGCCATTCATGTCCAGTTATGCTGCCTCCAAAGAGCCTTCCTGGGTTTGTCAGATCTCTCTGGGGACAGACAGACCTTGGTCCTCTGCTCTGCGTGAGAAAGAATGCATGTAGAAGCCTGATTGTCATCCAAGTGGGTTTTATGAGCATTAGGGAGGCATGGTGGGCAACCCTGGTCAACCCCAGCAGCTGAATTTAATTTACTTGGCCTTGGTGGGTCAATCAAGTTGCAGCACTCACCCAGGTGTACCTCCTCTTCCTGGCCGGAAACCTGAACCTCTGAGCACGCACAGTGTGCCACTCCTTCTTGGGCTGCTACCTTGGCCCTCTGGGCATGCATAATGGACACCCCAGTCCCTAGGATAGCTACCTAACATTTGCCCCCTGAAGAGGTATGGACCCAAATCTTTGGGGTACTGGGCGACGACATCTCTAAGTACTTCCTGCTGCAAAAGGGGCAAATGGGGTTCAGAAGGGATTGTCCACTCAGGTCCCAGGATGGATAAAGTTGAGGTTGTTCAGGAAATCGTGGTCCTGCAGCTGGCACACTTGGTTTGGAGGCCTTGGTAACCTGAGAACTTCTGGAAAAACAAACAAAAAGACAAAAGGTTGAAGAGTTTAAGTGAGACAAGTCTAAGATTCGGAGGAGGTCGTTCCCTTCAAGTTAGGTGAGTGTCACAAGAAATAAATATACTTAGGATTATCAGGCATGTGTTTGTTCACTCTAAGTACAGGAACGGGGATTAAAGCATTCACAATTTCCCTAGGAGGGCACAGGGTTTGGGCACTACTAGGTGCAGTGGGATCACTGCTTCATTTATGATCCTAAGGTCTTACACCTGCTGATAAGACCCATCCTTTTTAACCCTATAATGGCTCAATTTTCAATTTGGGGGAAATGTTTTTGTTTTTATTCTTTATTTTCAAAGTTATCTACCTATTTATCTGTCTGTTTATCTATCTATCTATTAATATATACATTTCTTTATATGTTATGGAAATATGCTCAGCGTTATAGAGTTAAATGGTAATATTGGGGTACTACAGGGGGAGTCAACCGTAATCAAAAGTAGAGTAACTGCCTAAGTCATTTTTAATTTTCTTGGCTTCAATTTGAATAAAAGGCTGGTAAATTACCCAGGGACCAAATTTCCCTGGTGCCTCTACTATGGGTAGAATGATCAGGGGTGTGTCAGGGCTGCGAGAATAGTAACCCCTAAGTCCAGGATCCCTTAGGGCAGGGGTCCTCAAACTGTTTACCTAGGGGGCCAGTTCTGTCCCTCAGATCATTGGAGGGTCAGACTATAGTTTTTTAAAAACCTATGAACAAGTTCCTATGCACACTGCACGAGTCGGCTGCTAAGCAGGACAGGCAGAGGCAGCAAAAACACCCTGAGGGTGGAATAAATATCGTCAGGCCACATGTGTCCCACGGGCCACAGTTTGAGGACGCCTGCCTTAGGGGTTCCTGTGTGCACTGGGGATGAAGGTCTCTACTGCTCCTCAAAAGGAGAAATGCTCTAACTTCTGGCATCTCCCCCCATTTCCCATCACTCTACAGAACTGTTCCAGGTGAATCAGGGTTGGAAGGAAAAGTGTGCCATTCTCTGGCCACCATTCTCCTTTCTCAAATAAAGTTGCATAGTGTATCAGCTTTTGTTTGTCTAGCCTCTGTGTCAACTCTATCCCAATTGGACAGGATTCATGCAAGGGGGCAATTCCTGAGTATGAAGCTGCTAAGTCCCATCTGGAAAGCACAAAACAAGGCTATTTAGAGCTTGCTGCCTCAAGGTCAATAACCCCGCTTCAGAGCAGACCCCTGGTGTGCTATTAAACTGATGCCTCTGACAGGTGCCCCCACCATAGACAAAGGGTCAAAGAGCAGTCGCTGTGGGCGACTTTAGGTCCAACCATTTTCTAGACAATAAGCTAGGAGGACCACTGTTTGGGATGGCCCCACAGCCTTCCAAGATGCCTGCTGGCAGGAGCAGACTCTCAAATCTCTGAAGGGAAGGGGCATCTGGCAGCTCAGGGAACCTTTAGGAAAATAGGAATTTCTGGCTGGAACATCATGGCAGCTGAGCTATATTAAGAGCTGTCCCCAGAAGTGCGTGGAGAAACACCACTGAAAGCCTAAAAGTAAGGGTTACCCAGGCTAGGCTTCCGAACGCCTTTGTCTTAAGACTGAGCAACGGAAAACCAGCCAGTAACAAGGAACAAACCTACACTGGTAGAACACTAACCCTAGAACACCTGAAGTTTTCAATGCAGGAAATAATATTTTTTTGTTTTTATTCTTTACTTTCATTGTTATCAATATATATGACAACCAAAGTATATTTTAAAAGTATAAATTTTCAAAAATATAACCAAATTGTCATATTTATAATATATAATTTTGGTACCAGATACATTTTAACTAAATGTTACAAAAAAGTCCTGCTCCGTGTTATAGGGCTCAAGCAGCTTGTTTTAAAAACCAGGAGAAAGGCAAAGGGAACGGAGGGGAAAAGGGAAACATTTGGCTGCCGGGACAAGGCAGGGCTATCTCCCAGGCCTAAATCAACCAGCTCCCGAGGCAGTGCCCTTCCACGTGTTTGGACTGGTGGGCACCATTTTGGCCAGGGTCATAGGCCTTGTTTCCCCCATGGCGGCTATGTAGGTTCTCTGGGAAAAGCATAAAGAGCCTTGATAATGGTGAAGCCATTCTGAACTGACAGAAGCCACCATGAAAGGTAAATAAAGTAGCTATGAACTGTCAATGAACTAGCTGATATTGGGGTGGTAGGCCGTGCAGACGTAGCCCAAGGGAATGTCCCAAAGGAAATGGATGTTCAGAAGGCTTTTGAGAACAAGAGCAGTTTTTGTTCAACTAAGAATGGCTAACCGCAACACCCCACTTCTCTACTCTGCCTGCTTGCACACCTGCACATTGCACAAGTATAAAAACCTTTGGAAAATTCAACTGGGGGCTGCTCAGTCTCCTCTCAAGAGGGCTGACAGACCCTGTGCAGAAAATAAAACTTTTTCTGTTGAACTTGCCGGTGGTCGGAGATGCTTTCTTTCTGGGAATGGACAGTAGCTACAACATTTCGAGGTGCACCGAGATCCGAGTGCCACTGTCGGAGCCTGCTTAGAAAGGGGAACCAGGACATCCTGATCGGATCCCTTAAATTCATGTGTGGATTGACATTGCCACTAAGAAGCCAACATATATAAAAGACTTCCTCCCCCAACATAAAGAGTTCTTGTTTCCAAGATTTCAGTAAACATGGCAGGACCGGAAAAACAACCTGTCCAAGTTCCTAAAACCACCAAGGTGGAGGCTGTCCCTGTCCCTCCCCCTCCCTTCCCCCTTTCCCTCCCTGTCTGATTTATCCCATTTTGCAAGAGGACTCTGGGAGCAGGAGAGCTGGCTTCCGACCCTTGATGCCGCTGCCACCCTATCAGGTTCCCAAGGGGCCGGAGAGAGGAATACTCACAGCCTCTTTTTGAGCCCCCCCACCCCACAACAAATACACTAGGGCAGGCATGTCTTAACAACCCCCAGAGAAAGATCACTCAGCAACAGCCATTCTCCCCTTAAGGCAAGCAGCCCCCAAACCTGGGAAGACTCCCGAATCCCTTTTTCAGTATATGTTCCCTTTTGTTCCAGGGATTTTTATAATTGGAACCAACAAAACCCCTTTTTTCTGACAAACCATAAGGTCTGATTTCTTTGCTAGATATGGTTTTCCATACGCATCAGCCCACCTGAGGTGATTTCCTGCAACTTCTCCAGGTGCTGTTCATATCAGAGGAATGGGACCCCTTCCAGAGAGGCCCAGAAGGCAGTCAATGGACCTAAGGGTCAGCCAGCGGGCACTCCCCACTTGAGAGAAATTTTTTTCCCCACTGCACAACCAATGTGGGATCCAAACTCCTAGCAAGGCCCAGAGGGCTTAAGCAGATATCACCAGTTGCTCTTGCAGGGCCTCCGCTTAACCACTAGGAAGCCTATAAATTTATCTAAGGTCAGTGAGAATTCTCAGGCTCCTACAAGAGAATGTCCGCCTGCCTTTTTAGAGTGGCTGATGGACGCCTACGGGCTTTATACCCCTATTGACCTGAAAGCCCCCTGAGAACAGGAGGGAAGTAAGTATTGCCTGTATTATTCAGTCAGTCTGCCTCAGACATGAAAAAGAAGTGGGAAGGGTTTGAAGGGAAAAATCCTAGTGATTTGGTAGAAGTGGCTCATTGAGTGTATAACAACAGAGACAAAGAAACTAGCTAAAATACTAGTAATTGCCATGAGAGACCCCAGAGGCTCAGGAAAAGGAGAGCATGGCCCACTCACGGAGAGACTAACCTGTGGGCACCACCAAGCCCCGAAGAAGGATCAATGTGCCTACTGCAGGAAAGAAGGACATTGGAAACATCAGTCCCTTGAAAACGCCAGGAGAGGTGCACGACCCTCCACTAGAGAGGACGGGCCTCATTCACACCTAGAAAGACCCAAGCGAGAGACAATAATGCTTGAAGAAGCTGAATGAAGGTGTCAGGGCTGTTTCACTTGGCCTCCAGGATCCCACGCTAACACTCCAAAAAGGGGGCCAGCCAGTAAATTTCTTGGTGGACACAGGGGCCACCTTCTTGGTTTTGGAAAAGACTACAGGTGCATTGTCAAAGGAAAGATTTTAATTACAGGTGCCACATGGCAGACCCAAGCATACCCATGGACAACGGCCAGAATAACAGATTTAGCACAAGAGACAGTTCCACACTCCTTCCTGGTAATGCCTCAGGGCCCCTTTCCCCTAATTGGTCGGGATTTATTATGATAAATGGTGGCCATGATTACTTTCTCATCTGCTGCAACCACCTTAACCCTTGAACTTGAAAAGGCAAAGGTTTTGCTCACCGCTCCACTGCCAGAGGGATATGTGTTTTATCAAAGAGCAGAAGAAACCTCCTCAAAGGAACTTCTTGATAAATGGCTAAAAGATATTCCTTTTGTTTGGGCAGAGAACAACCTGCCAGACCTTGCTGAACATCAGGTGCCTGCGGTCGTACAACTTCTGAGCTCAGCCACACTGGTGAGTGTCAAGCAAAACCCTACTCCCTGGAAAGCACAGGTGGGTATTGCTGTTCACATATGCAGACTAAAGAGGACAGGCATTTTGGTGCCCTGCAAGTCCACATGGAACGCTCCCCTGCTGCCCATGCCGAAACCGGGAACTGAGGACTTCCAAATGGTGCAGGATCTCGGAGAGGTAAATGCGAGGGTAGAAACTGTCCACTCCACGGTACCAAACTCCGAGACCCTCCTGAGTACTATCCCGTCAAACTGAATTTGTTATACTGTTTTGGACTTAAAGGATGCTTTTTTCTCCATACCCTTGTCCTCTGTACGTCAACCCAATGAAGACTTACAGGAATACAAGGAGGAACACCCCCAAACCCCCTTGCTCCAGTATGCAGATGACCTCCTCCTGGCCTCCGAAACCCTGGAGGAATGCCCAAGTGCTACCGAGGACCTGTTAATAGTCCTTGGCCAATTGGGGTCCAGGGAATCTGAAAGAGAGGCTCAACTGTGTGTCAATAAAGCTGTATACCTAGGCTACCAACTGGAGGAGGGAAAACAGACCTTGTCCCCCAGCCGCACTGAGGTGATCCTCAAAATCCCAGTCCCTGAGACTAAGAGGCAGGTGTGAGAGTTTCTAGGATTTGTGGGGTACTGTCCATTGTGGAATTTGGGATTTGAGGGATTAGCCAAACTCCTATATGCAAGTACTGGGGAAAGGAAAAAACTTCAATGGACTGAAGTAGAACAGCAAGCCTTTGAATCCTTAAAAACGTCGTTCATATGGGCACCCTCTCTTCCCCTTCCAGACATAGAAAATCCCTTCCAATTGTCTATGAGGCCAGGGGCACAGCAAAAGGAATGCTAACTCAGAACTTGCAGCCATGAAAGAGACCTGTGGCCGATCTTTCAATCACACTAGACTCTGTAACTGCAGGATGGCCGAGCTGCATGCGAGCTGAGGCTGCCACGGCCATCCTAGTTATAGAAGCTAGGAAGCTTACACTGGGGCAGGATATTGCTGGGGTAGGGGGACCTATGGTTGAGCCCCTCCTAACAAGTCCCCTGGACCGGTGGACCTCGAATGCCAGGATTATACCACAAATCCCCAAGGTAATGGCCATGACCATGCCATCCCCAGTGTTACTGCCACAACCTACATACTCGGAAAATGATCTAAAGGTAAGCCAAGAGCTGGGCTGCCAAAGAGACTCGGAGCATCCAGGTGGCTGCTCCATCCTGATGGAAGAAGATTCATGCCAGAAGCTCTGGGAGAGATCTGATTCAAGGACTACGTGAAGGTATGCACTCAGGATCCTCTAAATGGTCTCAGTTGCTCCTCAGGTACTTTTACATACCCAGGCTTGGACACTGGGTGGCAGATGACACCACTGTTGCTTGCACTGTGCTCGCTCGGGGAAACATCCCTACAAAAGAAAAGGAGCAACCCCAACCACAAGTTCGAGGTAGTACTCCTGGAGAATTCTGGGAGGTGGACTTTATGGATATCAAACTTAGAAAGTATGGCTACGGGTATTTGCTGGTGCTAGTGGACACCTATTCTGGATGGGTGGGAGCCTTCCCAACGAAGAAGGACACTGCTGCCACTGGGTGTAAATTATTAGTAACTAAAATTGTCCCTAGATTTGGCTTCCCACCACCTTGGGGTCCAACAATGGCCCAGTATTCATTGCTCAAATTACTAAAGTATTAGCAATGCTTCTAAATATTAACTGGAAGCTCTACTGGGCTTATAGGCCCCAAAGTTCAAGGCAAGTAGAAAGAATAAACAGAACCCTAAAGGAATTGTTAGTTAAGTTGCATTTAGAAACTGGCGAGAACTGGATTGATCCTTTCTTTACCTTTTGCCCTACTTCGAGTCCGATGCACTCCCTATGTGAAAAGCACGACCCCGTTTGAATTTAAGTTTGGCAGACCTTCCCCAATCCTCCCAAGACTGAAGGAAGTAGAAGTAATGGAAGTCACTACTTGTTCCTTCATGAAGTGCCTGCAGGCTGTCCAGCAGCAGGTGAGACAAATCATCTGCTCCGACACCTTCATTTTGGGCCCAACCAAGGGAAAGGTGAAGAGGCAGCCCACAACTTGCAACCTGGAGACTGAACGTGGGTAAAGAAGCACTGACCCGAGACCTTAGAACCTAGGGGGACTGGCCCATACTAGGTGATATTATAACACCAACTGCTATTAAAGTAGTGGGGAAGGGGCCGTGGATTCATCAGTCACAAGTCAAAAAAAGCCCTCCCTGAGCATATCCTGAAAAGATGAACACTCAGAAAGACAGAAAAACCCTCAAAATTAAGGCTTTACAGAACTTAATTGTTTTTGTCTGAGCATTGCTGACAGCACCCGCCATTTCGCCCAACCACAAACACATCTGTGGACTGCTACTCGAACCTCCAACAGTGAATATGTAACTTCTTACACTGGGTCTGACTCCCGTTTCTGCTTTGATTTGTTTGATTTGCTAGGAAAGAGCTGGCATTCCGGATCCTTTAAAGGTAAAGGGCACAATGGGGCCCATAACCGGAATCCCGTCCTATGGGTGCGGAATACCCTCTATAGAAAGAAGGCTCCAAACACACCATTTCTATAGATGCCCGGCTCATGGGCTCCCTAACTGCCAAGGGGAGGGACATTGCCATTGTGCAGCTTAGGGTTGTGAAACTATCATCTTCAGGGTGGAAACTTGTTAAAGACGACCCTATTGTTTTTACAAGAATGGGACTCAAGTCGGAGGGGTTTGATCCCACCACGTGTATGGTTTCCAAATGTAACCCAATAAGAACTGGATTCAAGCGTTATTGGGTTCACTGGGAACACATGGGGAATTCAGTATTATGTAAATGATAGAGATCCCAGGACAACCTTTACTATGCAGCAAAGTAAAATATGGCAACTTCCTGTCCATAAATAGGCCCAAACCTGGTGATAAATCCTGAAGAGCCACAGCTGGGTATCATTAAGATTCCTTTGCAGCACCCTCCAGACTCTTCAGTAACTTTCCCGTTCACTGCCAGCCCAACTCAAAGGGCCCTTCCCATTCAGGAGCCACCTCAAGGTTCTGTGTTTGATACTCTGGATGCTGTATTCCAATTTATGAACTCAAATCCTAACCTCGCAACTGATTGTTGGCTTTGTCTGAACCCTGCTCCCCCTTACTCGGTAGGCACAGCTACAAATAGCACTATTGGTGCAGAGCGTAATCCAATTAGAAATGTTAGTAAGAAGGATTACACGAAGCAGCAGTCTGTAGGTGAGGTTAGAGTGGACTCAACTCTAGCTCACTTTAAAAGATTACCAAGGGCGAAGACTGTTTTTATTCATCTAATTATCCCTTTAATATATCAAAATATCAAGATTTTTGCCTTCAAGCTGTTCCTATTGAACCAAATGGTGATCCTTATTTGTTATCTGCCACAACGGGTACTTGCTTTACTTGTTCCACAGGACTAGCACCCTGTCTCCTTTCCCCAGTATTAGCAGCAGACCCGGGTATTTGTGTCCTAGTGCATGTTATTCCTCAAGTGTACCTGTGTTCTGGTGAAGGAGGTAGGGATAACTTTGGAATTTCTGGATGAGCTAAAAGAGCCCCAATGTCAGTCCCACTGTTAACGGGGCTTGGGATTATGGGATTAGCTGCAGTCGGGTCAGTTGCTTTAATACAAGGAAACTTAAACTATCAGACTCTTAGTCAGCAAATTGCTTTAGATATACAGGGATAAAAATACCATGTTTCCCATTTAGAAAGATCCTTAGACTCCCTTGTAGAAGTGTGTTGCCAAACCGCCTAGGGCTTGACTTGCTCCTTTTGAAACAAGGAGTGTTGTGCATGGCATTAGGAGAAACTTGTTTTATGCAAACCATTCAGGAATCATTAAAGATAGTTTAGCCCTGGTTAGGAAAAGATTAGAGGAAAGAGTCAAGAAAAGAAATGAAGAAACCAATTGGTTTGAAAAGCTACTTAATTGGGCAACCTGGCGAACCACCCTAGTAACGCCCCTAGCCGGACCCCTAATCCTCCTCCTGCTAAACCTCACGTTTGGACCAATAATAACCAATAAGCTAGTGGCAGTCCTCACACAGAAAGTACAAACCATAAAACTCTTAGTGCTGAGCCCACCATACACTGGGCTGGCTACCGCAGATTCAATGATTTGAACTCGGCTAAGAAGAGGAGGGAATGTAGCAGCTCTGGGCAAAGCTTAAACAGCCTTGACAAGAGAAGTCATTTTGAGCTGATAGAAGCCATTATGAACAGTAAATAAACTAGCTATGAACTGTCAACGAACTAGCTGATATTGGGGAGGTAGGCTGTGCAGACATAGCCCAAGGGAACGTACAGAAGGAAAGACCAGAGCATGTAATGTTCAACTAAGAATGGCTAACTGCAACACCCTGCTTCTCTACTCTACCTGCTTGCACACCTGCACATTGCAAAAGTATAAAAACCTTTGGAAAATTAGACTGGGGGCCACTCAGTCTCCTCTCAAGAGAGCTGACAGTCTCTGCGCAGAAAATAAAACTTGTTCTGTTGAACTTGCCCGCGGTCTGGGTGGCTTTCTTTCTGGGAAGAGACAGTAGCTACAACAGACACAGGTGGCGCCATTCTGCCTGGGAGTGGAGTCATGTGGCTGGGAAAATGGAAGCCGCAGATTGTGGCCTAGCCGAAAGCCAGCCTGGAGCCAACCACCCAGCCAGAGACCTGCCCAAACCAACAGGGTAGATGTGGGCGCTCCCAGCCATCTTGCTTGGCGGAGCCGCAGCACACCACTGTGTCCCAGTCTTGGTGCAACAGACTCCATTTTGAGGCCTGCACCTCCATCTTAGCTCTCAAGACTGACCCCTAACCGACCTCCCCTCCCCTGCTCTACCCCAAATTCCTGGAACCAGCTCGTCCCAAAGCCAGAATGTTTTCTGAATATATGGTCACTCCAACCCTCCCTCACATATAGATAAGATTAACGACCCCTCTGAAGCACCTATGTGCGCAGATCCTCCCCAGCCATGATCGAAATACTCTACGGACAACCTTTTCTTTTCTCGCCTCTTCCTGCAACTGATTGCCCTCTGCTAGCTTCGTACCTTCCATACTTGTCCTTGCTCCGCAACCTTCTTAGACAACACGAAAACTCCCCCATCCCTGAACCATCTCCGACCTCTGCTGATCACCAAAAACCAGTGCATCCTGGAAAAGCTGTGTTAATTAAATCCCTAGCACCCAGACCCTTAGCACCCCGGTGGGAAGGCCCTTACACCGTAGTGCTCACCACTCCCTTGGCAGTCAAGGGTCTTGGAATAGATTCCTGGGTACATTTGTCCCGAGTCAAGGCAGCAGTGAACTCTGACCATGGCTCCCAGTGGTCTGGCTCAGTCTACTGGTCCTATGTCTCTCCGCCTCACTCGCCTCACCAAGCCAGCCAGCTAAACCTAATATAATTTCCCCTTTTGCTGGCGATTTTACTTGACTGAAAACTATACCAATTACGCCCGCACTAAGCGTTATGATTATTTGCTGGCCACCGCTGACTGCCCACCCACAGGGTGCAGAACACCCATATACTTAAATTTCACTGACTTTAAGCGGCATCAAGGAAAAGCTGATCCTATCATTTTCTACCTGTATGACCAGAAGGCAACTACCCAATGTGCAAAAAGGTGAATACAGAAAAATGTAGGGTGTCCTTGGTCTTCCTGCCAGATACTTTACCTTTCCCTTTGTCCCCAGGGATGATTCTACTACCATCAATCTAAATACACTCTCACAATCCCAGACCCCTGGGATAGCCGCTGGACACCTCTGGTTCCAGGAGCGTGGGACGCCACTCGCCGAGAGAAATTTCCAGACGCCAAACTCTATGTATGGAGGTCGCTACTCCAGGTCCAATCCACCATCCACTGTAATATTCAGATCCAAGACCTTCAACTCACTAAGCAAATTTCTAAACCTTCTGAGTCTCCCTTCTCCCAGCTTACCCTGCTACAGCAGGGACTGGCCATCGCCACTTTGCTGGACTAGGCAACCTCTCCACCTGCTGCATGTGTGCAGCCCTAGAACGCCCTCCTCTGGTAGCAGTACCAGGTCCTGCCCTGTCATATTTTCATCCAACGTACAAACCACAAAACCCATAACCATCCCCAATATTCCTCTGTACATCCAACCAGAAAACACTCAAGTGCCCTTTTGCTACTCCAATCCATCGACACAGACATGTAATGTCACCCAAATCCCCTCCAAACCACTAACAGCGCCAGAAAAAAATTTTCTTTTGGTGCAACTATACACTAAGCATTTAAACATCAGTTCTACCTTACCCTTTTGTGCCTGCCCGTCACTCTGGTTCCGCAGCTCACTACATACACTCCGGCTGAGGTCCAGGACAAATACATCCAGGTATACAGTCGCCAAACTAAAAGAGCAGTTTTTCTTCCGATAGCAGTGAGAATCTCCTTAGCCTCAGCAGCAGGTGCAGTAGGACTCAGCGGCGGGACCCTTAGACCCTCTATCACCACAGCAGACAAGTTATCCACACGCTTCCAGCTGGCAGTCGATGCCTCTGCCAAATCTCTAGCCTCCCTGCAGAAACAAACAACCTCTGTTGCCCAAGTTGCCTTGCAGAGCCGTTGCACTTTAGACCTCATCACTGCTGAAAAAGGAGGAACCTGCTTATTCCTCCAGGAGGAATGCCGTTATTACATCAATAAGCTGGGAATTGTGGAAACTAGAGTCCAGACCCTCAACAAGCTAAACCGTGAGCTGCAAAACAACAGATTCAGAAGAGACGGATCCTCTTCCTGGTGGAACTCTTCTCTGTACTCCTTCCTAGCCCCCATACTAGAACCCATAATTTTAGTAGTAATTTTGCTCTTAATTGCTCCTTGTCTCATTCAGCTCCTGCAAAGTCGACTCCGCGAAATCACCCGTATAGCAGTCCACCAGCAACAACAACCTCTCCACCCTGTGCCAGGCCGCAACTCCCAGTACTCTGCCTGGAAAAGCCCCTCCCCTTGCTCTTCGCCCACTACCCACAGGAAGCAGTTATGGAAATGGACTAATGTTGTCCCTTTTCCCTATAGGGTCAGTCTAAAACGTCCTGTCTTGGCACAACAGACTCCATTTTAGCTCTCAAGACTGACCCCTAACTGACCTCCCCTCCTCTGCTCAACCCCAAATTCCTGGAACCAGCTCCTCCCAAAGCCAGAAGGTTTTCTGAAGATATGGTCATTCCACGCGTCCCTGACATATATAGGTAAGATTAACGACCTTCTCCCTTCGGAAGCACCTGTGTGCGCAGATCCAACCCCCCCCCCAAGCTATGATTCTCCCCAGCTGTTCCTGCCAGCAGTGGGCATAAAAACGCCGCCAGGATTTTTTCCCTGGCGTGGCTTCAATAGCTCAATACCCTGAGTTGCTGAACCCGCCACAAGTTCGCAATAAAGCCTGCTTCTAAAACTTAATTAATTGGGTCTTTGATTCTGTTTTCGAGTCCAAATAAACTTTTACACTGAGCCTCGAGAAGGCTTTGGGAGTCAAAATCCTCCCAGCCTCCAGGCAGCAGCGTCCCAGCCCCCTCCCAAATGCAGCCCGGGAAGGCAGGCACAGAGAGGCACATCAAGTCCCGCACACCAGCAAGGAACGGCGCAAAGACCAACACCAGCAAGAAACGGCGCAAAGACCGACACCAGCAAGAAACGGCGCAAAGACCGACACCAGCAAGAAACGGCGCAAAGACCGACATCAGCAAGAAACGGCGCAAAGACCGACACCAGCAGGAAACGGCGCAAAGACTGACACCAGCAAGAAATGGCGCAAAGACCGACACAAAAGGCTGGGGCTGCGGCAATACGCTACAAGCGTCCCCAGGGGCCTCCACCGTATTGGGTGGGGTGCCACTTGGATTGGCTCACCTAGGCCAGGTGAACTCAACCCAACAATTCTCCCAAGGGTGGTGAGGTGAAAGGAGCCCAGAGGGGCCCACAACCCGTGAGACCAGCATGGGAAGGCCCACTCCTGGGGCCGGCTTACCTCATAGCTTCCAGTCACACAGCACCGCTTCTGTTGGACCTCACCTGGGGCAGGTGTGCCTCGGTCCGCGGCTCCACGCCAGAAACAGCTCAAGCCGAGGCCTGGTTTGGGATCCTCTTGAGTTTTATGAGCGGTTAGGGAGGCGTGGTCGATGACGTAGTTCGACCTCATTGGCTGTATTGTTGAATTGAATTCACCTGGCCTAGGTGAGCCAATGCAGGTACAGCGCCCACCCAGGCGTAGCTCCCCCTGCTGGCTGGAAACCTGAACTTCTGAGCATGCAGTGAGCCTCTACTTCATGAGCCGGTAGCTCAGACCTCTGAGCTTGTGTAATGGGCCTGCCAGTCCCTATGCTAGCTCCCTAACAGGTTTTCCAGCCAAAGGTCTGCCTTCTGGGGCTGTTCTACAGAAAGCACTTGGTTCCTGACCCCTACGCATTCGGGGTGGTGGATGCCCTTGCTTCCATGCTTGCTTCTATGTAATTCTGGAATGGTCCTTGTTTCACACGGTCGGCGAGGTCAGGAATTCTGGACTGGTTGGCTACCAGGCACAAAATAAATAGCCAACGGATTGAAATCTCAACCCCTATATTGGTTTATTATGGACCACACAGACTTGTCTTCTGGAACTTCCCTCCTCAATTTCTGAACCCTTGAACTCCTTGCCACCTCTACGTGGAAAACAAGGATTCCAAACTCCGATCACCACATCTGCCTGCCCCCCCCAGTCCCTCTGTGGTCCCCCTTGTCTTCCAGAGGTGCATTGTCAACCAGCAAAGTCGGGCCTCTCCATTTCTCAGAAGCTGCAGATTGTTACGTGACATCACCCTGTGTTTAAATGTTAGTGATTATGCTATCTAAAAAACAAATCTGAGCCAACTGCGGACAAACAAAACTCATTTCAAACACCAGCTCTGTCTCCCATAAGGTCCCGTGTACAACTGCTACAACACAACAGTGGGTCCTGCTGGGTCTCCACTAGCATCTGGGAGGAAGGCTATTTATTACCGGGAATCCTACCTTGGTCCCTTGGTGTTAATTGCAGACTCACTGGGTGACGGATTGTATCTGACACGCACCATGTTTCCCGCAGCAAACACAACACTTTGTCAAACTCCGTTTGGTATTGCTCCATCCCTCCATCATTCTCCCTAATGACAAAAATAATTAACACATTCATATAAAAGCACAGGATGAGGAGAGCTTTAATTTATTCATCTAGTTCAGGGTCATCCCTGTTATCAATATATGACAAGTTAATGTCATATATTAATTAAAAAGCAACAGTGAAGCAATTTAGGAAACTGAGGGATTGTCATGGGTCCTGGTTGTGACAGCATGTTTTGGGCATCATGGAAGATTACAGATTTGCCTTCTGTGGTATCTCATATCCATCATCCAAAAACTACCTGCTCTTAAGGGTAGAGAGAGCGAGCTTGTCTTTGAAAAAGGTGCCTGGGTCTCTTTTCCGGTTGCCGCAGCGCTAGGAACCCTGAGTACCAAAGTCTCTGGCGACACCCTCTACGAGGCGGTGCGGGAAGTCCTGCACAGGAACCAGCGCAAGCGCCGGAAGTTTTTGGAGACGGTGGAGCTGCAGAGCAGCCTGAAGAACTACGACCCTCAGAAGGACAAACGCTTCTCTGGCACCGTCAGGCTTAAGTCCACCCCGCGCCCCAAGTTCTCAGTGTGTGTCCTTGGGGACCAGCAGCACTGCGACAAGCGAAGGCCGTGGAGATCCCTCACATGGACATCGAGGCGCTCAAGAAGCTCAACAAGAATAAGAAGTTGGTCAAAAAGCTGGCCAAGAAGTATGATGCCTTTTTGGCCTCAGAGACCCTGATCAAGCAGATTCCTCGAATTCTGGGCCCGGGCCTGAACAAGGCCGGGAAATTCCCTTCCCTGCTGACCCACAATGAGAACATGGTGGCCAAGGTCGACGAGGTGAAGTCCACCGTCAAGTTCCAGATGAAGAAGGTGCTGTGTCTGGCAGTGGCAGTTGGCCATGTGAAGATGACAGATGATGAACTCGTGTACAACATCCACTTGGCTGTCAACTTTTTGGTTTCGCTGCTGAAGAAGAATTGGCAGAATATCCGTGCTTTGTACATTAAGAGCACCGTGGGGAAACCCCAGCGCCTGTACTAAGCTACGGTTCAATAAACTTTATTGTTCCTGTTAAAAAAAAAAAAAAAGAAAGAAAAAAGTGCCTGGGTTTGGTAGCTGCTCACAGGATGGCAGGTGTAACGTATTATGAGAATTTAACAAGGCTCTGAGAAGACGGTTATTGGAAGTTCTGGCTGGAGGGCAAGGCCATGACTCCTGAAAGATTCTGGATCCAAAAGTCAAGTCAGAACTGGATGCCACAGACTTTCTCAATCCAGCCCTCTTTGCCCCTCCCCTAAGGCCAATACATTTCTTTTTTTTTTTCTTTCATTCTTTATTTATTTATTTTAATCGTTTTATTGGGGCTCATAAGGCTCTTATCACAATCTATACATACATCAATTGAGCAAAGCACCCTTATACATTCGTTGCACTCATCACTCTCATAATTCACCTTCCACTTGGGTTCCTGGTATCAGCTCGGTTTCCCTTTTTTCCCCCCCATCCCCCTCCCTCCCCGATCCCACCCCTGGTCCCTTGATAATTTATAAATAATTATTATATCTTATCTTACACTCCCCGGCGTCTCCCCTCACCCGCCTCCCCCTTGCCAATCTCCCAGAGAGGAGGTAACACATAGATCTCTGAGATCGGTTCTCCCTTTCTACATGCCCTTCCCTCCTGGTGTCGCCACTCCCAAAGCTGGTGTTGAGGGGTTCGTCTGTCCTAGATTCCCTGTGCCTCCAGATCCCCACTGCACCGCTGTACATCCTCTGGTATAACCAGGTCCGCAAGGCAAGGTAGGATTGGGGTCATGATGATTGGGAGGGGAGGAAGCGTTCAGGAACTAGAGGAAGGTTTTGAGTTTCATTGTTGCTACACTGAACCCTGAGTGGCCCATCTCCTCCTCACTACCCCTCTGGAAGGGGTGTCCAGCTGTCTACAGGTGGGCGTTGGGTCCCCATCATGCACTCCCCCTCTTTCACGGTGATGTGATTCTCACCACCACCCCACCTTTGATGTTGGAGACCTGGTCTCCTCTGTCCTTCATGATCACCTATGTTGGTGTGCTGCTTCCGTGTGGGCTCGGTTGCTTCTGGGCTAGATGGCCGCTTGTTTGCATTCAAGCCTTTAAGTCCCCAGACGCTATATCTCTCAGTAGCCGGGCACCATCCGCCTTCTTCACCACACTTGCTTATGCACACTTTCGTCTTCAGCCATTATGTGAGGGAGGTGATCACACAATGATTGTTTTTGTTCCTTTGTATCTGCTACATGGTCCATTCAACACTTTGTATTCGCTTAGGCCGTGTGCTTCTTCTCTGTGGGCTTTGTTGCTTCTGAGCTAGATGGCCGCTTATTTGCCTTCAAGCCTTTAAGACCCCAGACGCTATATCTTTTTTTGATAAGCCGGGCACCATCAGCTTTCTTCACCACATTTGCTTACACACACGGCTGTCTTCAGTGATCATGTCGGGAAGATGGGTATCCTGCAATGGCTGCTTAGCAGGGCGAGGTGCTATTGTATTGGGGGATTATGCATGAGGAGGCCCAATGTCCATCTGCTACCCTACTACTGAACCTATAAATATATGCATGTAAATCTATTGCCCCCATAATCATAAATATGTTTACATATGTACATGTCTGTATTTAGGCTTCTCTGTATGCACTTTGCCTCCTACTCCTTTCCTCTATTTCCTTTCGCTTTCCTCCCGACCCATTACCATGTTTAGCCTTCATTCTGGATTCAGTAGTTCCTCTCAGTTACCTTGCTCTTGGTCACTCCCTTCCAGTCCTCCCCTCCCCTCCCTCCTCTGGTTTTGAACCATTCGCTGTTCCCTTGTCCCTGTGTTGGGCGACACCTCCTCCCTTCCCCTACCTCCCACGCTCTCATGTCCCTCCAGGACCGTTGGTCCTGTTGTTTTCTTCTCTCATTATTTGTCCAGCCTATCTTGTCTAGGTGGACCTGCTGACATAGTAATACGTGCATACAAATGGATATGACTTTGACCGCGCCCAAGTGGCCCATAAGAACATGGCTTTGACAGAAGCAACATCGACACGCTGATAAGCAGAAAAGCCACTAACATACAAAATTTACTGGGTAAAAAAACAAAACAAATTTTAAAAGACTAAACAAAAAGATAGCAAATATTAAAAGAAAAAATTGCTAGTAGTTCAAGGTCCTTTCATTGGCCTTTAGGAGTGTTTTCTAGGTGTAGCTTGTGAGGCGCCACGTCCTGGCCCAGAAGACCATCCTTTCTACTCCCTCGGGCTCCCTTTGCTCTGCTTCCTCCGCTGCTCCATTGCATGTCCCCAGTGTTTGCCTCAGTGTGGCGGGGTCAGCTCAGTTGCCCATCCCCCATTGTGTCTCAGGTGCTGTCCCGTGTAGGGCCATGTGTTGGTGCAGGATGTCATATCTCGTAGTGTGGTCAGCTGAATGGTCCTCTCTGTATGATGGGCTCTTCTAGCTGGTCTACCGACTTTGGGCTTGGTGGACCCAGGTGTACTCCACTATGTCCTTTCTCCTTCTTTTGTTTCAGCTTCGTTCTGGATGTGGTGTGGTGGGTCAGTTCCTTTCCCACTCCAGACAATCTATTTTTGTTTTCTGTGGTATTCCCTTCGAGTGTGGGGGTCGGCCTAATTCTGGTTTGGGCCGGCTTGTCGTCCAGCCTCTTTGTGTAGACCTCTGTACTTTGCGTTGTCCTCCTTGTTTGGTGTGTCGCTAGGTTTCCGAACGGGCATTTGGACTATGTAGGTAACCTAGCGGGCACTTGGAGAGTCTAGGTTACCTAGCGGCACTTGGACTTCTAGGTTAACGAACGGGCACTTGGACTATGTATGTTGCAAAGCAGGCAATTGGACTCTCTAGGTTAGGTAACGGGCACTTGAACTATCTAGGTTTCTTAGCGGGCACTTGGAGGATCTAGGTTAACTAGAGGGCACTTGGACTATCTAGGTTTCTTAGCGGGTACTTGGACTATGTAGGTTAACTAGCGGGCCCTTGGACTATGTAGCTTAACTAGCGACACTTGGACTATCTACGTTAACTAGCGGGCCCTTGGACTATGTAGATTCCCTAGCGGGCATTTGGACTATGTAGATAACCTAGGGGGCATTTTGACTTTGTAGGTTACCTAGCGGCACATGGACTATCTAGGTTACCTAGCTGGCACTTGATCTATCTACGTTATAGCGGGTTCTTGGAGTATGTAGGTTACCTAGCTGGCTGTTGGACTATCTAGGTTACCTAGCGGGCACTTGGACTATCTAGGTTAACTAACGGGCACTTGGACTGTGTAGGTCCCCTAGCGGGCCCTTGGACTATGTAAGTTCCCTACCGGGCACTTGGACTATGTAGGTTCCCTAGCGGGTATTTGGACTATATAGGTTACCTAGCGGGCACTTGGACTATGTAGGTTACCTAGCGGGCACTTGGACTATCTAGGTTAACGAACGGGCACTTAGACTATGTAGGTAACCTAGCGGGCACTTGGACATTCTAGGTTACCTAGCTGGCACTTAGACTATGTAGGTCAACTAGCGGGCCCTTGGACTATCAAGGTTAGCTAACGGGCACATAGATTATGTAGGTTACCTAGTGGGCACTTGGAGTATGTAGGCTAACTAGGGGGCCCTTGGACGATCTAGGTTACCTAGCGGGTAATTGAACTATCTAGGTTAACTAGCGGGCACTTGCACTATCTAGGTTACCTAGTGGGCACTTGGACTATGTAAGTTCCCTAGCGGGCACTTGGACTGTCTATTTTAACTAGCGGGCACTTGGAATATGTAGGTTAACTAGCGGACACTTGCACTATGTAGGTTACCTAGCAGGCACTTGGACTATCTAGGTTAACTAGCGGGCACTTGGACTATCTAGGTTAACTAGCGTGCACTTGGACTATGTAGGTTCCTTAGCGGGCACTTGGATTATCTAGGTTACGTAGCGGGCACTTGGACTATCTAGGTTACCTAGCGGGCACTTGGACTATGTAGGTTAACTAGAGGACACTTGGACTATCTAGGTTAACAAGTGGGCCCTTGGACTATGTAGGTTAACTAGAAGGCACTTGGACAATCTAGGTTAACTAGCGGGCACTTGGACTATCAAAGTTAACAACTGAGCCCTTGGACTATGTAGGTTACCTAGCAGGCACTTGGACTATCTAGGTTAACTAGCGGGCACTTGGACTATCTAGGTTAACTAGCGTGCACTTGGACTATGTAGGTTAGCTAGCGTGCCCTTGGACTATCTAGGTTACGTAGCGGGCACTTGGACTATCTAGGTTACTTAGCGGGCACTTGGACTATGTAGGTTAACTAGAGGACACTTGGACTATCTAGGTTAACAAGTGGGCCCTTGGACTATGTAGGTTAACTAGAAGGCACTTGGACAATCTTGGTTAACTAGCGGGCACTTGGACTATCAAAGTTAACAACTGAGCCCTTGGACTATGTAGGTTACCTAGCGGGCACTTGGACTATATAGGTTACCTAGCGGGCACTTTGAATATGTAGGTTACCTAGTGGGCAATTGGACTATCTAGATTAACGAACGGACACTTGGAATATGCAGGTAACCTAGCGGGCACTTGGACTGTCTAGGTTACCTAGCGGGCACTTGGACTTCTAGGTTAACGAACGGGCTCTTGGACTATGTAGGTTGCTTAGCGGGCACTTGGACTATCTAGGTTAGGTAACGGGCACTTGGACTATCTAGGTTACGTAGTGGGAACTTGTACAATGTAAGTTACCTAGCGGGCACTTGCACTATCTAGGTTACCTAACGGGCACTTTGACTATCTAGGTTACATAGCGGGCACTTGGACTATGTAGGTTAACTAGTGAGCACTTGGACTCTAAGTTACCTAGCGGGCACTTGGACTATCTAGGTTACCTAGCGGGCCCTTGGACTATGTAGGTTTCCTAGCAGCCACTTGGACTATCTAGGTTAACGAACGGGCACTTGGACTATGTAGGTAACCTAGCGGGCACTTGGACAGTCTAGGTTACCTAGAGGGCACTTGGACTATCTAGGTTAACGAACGGGCACTTGGACTATGTAGGTTACCTAGCGGCACTTGGACTATGTAGGATCCCTATCGGACATTTGGACTACTTAGGTTAACTAGCGGGCACTTGGACTATCTAGGTTACCTAGCTGGCACTTGAACTATCTACGCTGCCTAGCGGGTTCTTGGAGTATGTAGGTTACCTAGCGGGCTGTTGGATTATCTAGGTTACCTAGCGGGCACGTGGACTATGTAGGCTCCCTAGCGGGCCCTTGGACTATGTAAGTTCCCTAGCGGGCACATGGACTATGTGGGTTTCCTGGCGGGCATTTGGACTATCTAGGTTACCTAACTGGCACTTGGACTATGTAGGTTCCCTAGCGGGCACTTGGATTATGTTGGTTCCCTATCGGGCACTTGGACTATGTAGGTTAACTAGAGGGTATTTGGACTATGTAGGTTACCTAGCGGGCACTTGGACTATGTAGGTTCCCTATCGGGCACTTGGAGAATGTAGGTTAACTAGGGGCACTAGGACTATGTAGGTTACCTATCGTGCACTTGGAGAATGTAGGTTAACTAGGGGCACTAGGACTATGTAGGTTACCTACCGGGCCCTTGGACTATCTAGGTTACCTAGCGGGCATTTGGATTATGTAGGCTCCCTAGGGGGAATTTGGACTATATAGATTACCTAGCGGGCAATTAGACTTTGTAGGTTATCTAGCGTACACTTTAACTATCTAGGTTACCTAGCTAGCACTTGAACTATCTACGTTACCTAGCGGTTACTTGGAGTATATTGGTTACCTCCCGGGCTGTTGGACTATCTAGGTTACCTAGCCGGCACTTGGGCTATCTAGGTTAACTAACGGGCACTTGGACTATGTAGGTTCCCTAGCGGGCCCTTGGACTCTGTAAGTTCCCTAGCGGGCACTTGGACTATGTGGGTTCCCTAGCGTGCATTAGGACTATCTGGGTTACCTAACGGGCACTTGGACTATGTAGGTTAACTAGCGGGCTTTGGACTATGTAGGTTACCTAGCGGACACTTGGACTATGTAGGTTCCCTATCGTTCACTTGGAGAATGTAGGTTAACTAAGGGGCACTAGGACAATGTAGGTTACCTAGCGGGCCTTGGGACTATCTAGGTTACCTAGGGGGAACTTGGACTATGTAGGTTTACTATTGGGCACTTGGACTATCTAGGTTACCTAGCAGGCACTTGGACTATGTAGGTTAACTAGCGGGCACTTGGACTATGTAGGTTACCTAGCAGGCACTTGGACTATGTACGTTTCCTAGCGGGTACTTGGACTATCTATGTTAACTAGCGGGCACTTGGACTATGTAGATTCCCTATCGGGCACTTGGACTATGTAGGTAACCTAGTGGTCACTTGAACTGTCTAGGTTACCTAGCGGGCATTTGGACTATGTAGGTTAACTAGCGAGCTCTTGGACTATCTAGGTTAACTAGCGGGCACTTGGACTATTAGGGTCCCTAGCGGGCATTTGGACTATGTAGGTTACCTAGCGGGCACTTGGACTATGTAGGTTAACTAGCGGACACTTCGACTATCTAGGTTAGCTAACGGGCAATTGGACTATCTAGGTTACCTAGCGGGCACTTGGACTATGTAGGTTCCCTAGCGGGCACTTGGACTATTTAGGTTACCTAGCAGGCACTTTGACTATCTAGGTTAACTAACGGGCACTTGGACTATGGAAAGAAGTGCCTAATGGTCACCAGGACCCATGGTTAATCCAGGCGTGGTCATTTGATTCCAATCGATCAGACCTAGCTATAAATCACTTATATGTCTGGGTAATTAAAAGCAAATATAAATTTTCAAAAAAAATAACGTTGCATGGGATAGAAAGAGAATACATAACAACATCAGACATAAATATGCCTCAAGACAAACTCATTGTGCACATCCAGAATACATAATGGCTCTTGCTAAGATGCGTTTCCCACTAGACCCTACCCCAAGCCAGTAAAAGCCAGAAACTCTACAGTAAACTGTGGATTGTACTACTCTGAAATGGGAGCTGTGTCTCTAGACCTAATTTGGGGCTGTTCGTGCTGAGGACTCACCAATACCTGCTGCAGTGACAACAGTCCAGGTGAGAATAAGGAAATCTGGATGACAGCCAGGATATAGGAGCACTGAGACCTCAAATTGCTTCTAGGCGAGCATGGCCTAATGGGCTTCCATTTATGCACCTCTGGCAGGAGGAGTTTGTTCTGGAAAGTAATGGTTTCTAAGGAAGTATTTCTTAAACTTTCACATGCATGCACTTACCCAGGTTCCTGGAAATCGGGCTGGGGGGCAGATTCTGATTTTGTGGGTTCAGGGTGGGGGGTCTAGGATCCAGCAGTTCTAGAGGCCCTGGTACTCTTGGGCTGTTAACCACAAGGACAGTAGTCCTAAACCACCAGCCACTCCTTGGGAGAAATATGAGGCTGTAGACTCCGGGCAAGAGTGACAGTCTGGGAAACCCACAAGGGCAGTTCTACCCTGTCCTGTAGGGTCACTATGAGTCAGCATCAACTCGATGGCATTAGCATGGGAGAAGCTAATGCTGATGTTGCTGGTTCCTTGACCTATCATACTTTGAGTGGCAAAGTCCCAAGGGCCTTCCCGGATGTGATGGCCAAAAGCAGTAGTGTTCACCCTTGGTCATACTTTGGAATCCCTTAGGAGCTTTCAAGCCTCCCATTGGCCTGGCGCCATCCCAGACCAATGAAGCAAGACTTAGTGGAAGCAGGATTCAGGTCACGGTCAGTGAGAAAGCCCCCTTGGCAATGCCAACGTACAGCCAGTGCAGAGTCGAACTGGTCGACGACTCCACATGACTCCATATACTTTGGTGAAGCCAGCTGTTTGGGCAAGGTTTTCAGAGTTACCACCCATGTAGACTTGTTGGTGATAGTGCATTAAATAGAGCACATGCAGTGCATTGCATGAGTGTCCTATGTCATGCAACCACACCAGGGGTATGTTGAGCCAATTTCTCTGGGAGACCAAGGGTGTTGGCTCCATCCTGAACGTTGGCAGGGTAATGGACTGACACAGAGGAAACTCATTCTCTTTGTGGTGGTGCACTAATGGGTTCTTCACAGAAGGCCAAGTCCATGGCTGCAGATGCTCACGGGGCTGAGGGAGCAGGTCAAATCCTAAGTCAGAGGTGGGTGTTTGCATATTTACATGCCCTCACTGCCATCAAGTCCATTCCAACTCACAGGCCCATGGGACTGAGTAAAATGGCCCCCGTGGGTTTCTGAGACTGTGATTCTTTAGAGGAGTAGAAAATCTCCTCTTTCTCCAGAGGAGCGGTTGGTCATTCAAACTGCTGACCTTGAGATTAACAGTCCAACTCCTGACCACTCTTGCCGTCAGAATTCTATTTATTTACACAAGTATATATATATCCTTTCCCAAAAGAACTCCACATTTTCAAATCATTCTTGACACTCATGGCCTTTTTTCCTTTATAGCCATGCCTTTGGTTGAAACACAGATATAAGAGAAATATTTATCTACTTATAGGGGTACAAAAGTAGCTTTGGTGGCATAGTGTTTGCATGTTGGGCTGCTAACACCAAAGTCAGCACTTTGAAACCACCAGCCACTCCGTGGGAAGAAGAGTCTGTCTACTCCTATAAAGAGTTACAGTCTCAGAAACTCACAGGGACAGATCTACTCTGCCTCATAGGGTCACTATGAGTCAGCATCACCTCCCTGGCAGTGAGGTAGATTTTGGTTTCATAGAGATACAAGTCAGTCCTGAGCTGCTAAAGACAAGGTTGGCAGTTTGAACCCACCAGCTGCAGAGAAAGAGGAGGCTTTCTATTCCCATAAGGAGCTACAGTTTCAGAAATACCCACAGGGGAAATTTTAACCTCTCCTGTAGGATCAATATGAGTCAGAATCGACTTATCGGTGGTGAGCAAGTGGAGGGGACCCTAAACAGGTTCCGGTGGACCTTAAGAGTTCTACTAATTGTGCATGCTCTGTAAAATGTAAACCAAGATTTTACTTTTGCAAACATTATTTTTTCTAAACACGTCTAACTGTGAAACCATACTCGCATGCGGGTCTTTGAACCTGGTCAGTGGTCTGGGGAAGTGAAGGGGCCTGACATCCTTTGTTGTTGTTAGTGCTGTCCAGTCATTCTGACATCACAGGGACCTTCTTTGCAACACAAGGCAGCACTGCCCGGTCCTTTGCCAGCCTCAGGGGTAGTATGTTGGAGCCCATGGTTTCAGCTACCGTGTCTTCCAGTTCACCAAGGAGTTTCCTCTTTGTGCTGCTTACTAAACCCGTTTCTAAGGAGTCCATTCCAACTCATGGTGACGCCGTGTGGGTCAGCACCACGGGACCCCACATAATGCCTTATACCATATATATATATATTGTGCATAATGCCTTATACCTGGTCCCTTTGGCACCTTGTGATCGCACAGGCTGGTGTGCTTATTCCATGTGGGCTTTTTTGCTTCTGAGCCAGATGGCCGTTTGCTCACCTTCAAGCCTTTAAGACCCCAGACACTATCTCTTTTGATAGCCTCTGGCCTTTACTTCGGGGTCTTCGGTCCCTGCAGAGTGGACACATGCCTGCTGTGCGGGTATGGGACGTGTCGGAGCGCAGCCTGGTGGCGGAGCTTCAGGAGCATAAGTATGGCATGGCATGTGTGGCCTTCTCATCCAGTGCCAAGTACATTGTCTCAGTGGGCTACCAGCATGACATGATCGTCAATGTCTGGGCCTGGAAGGTGAGTGGGCTGCTGGCCTCAGGACAGGCGGGGCCGGGAGGGGAGCCAAGAAACTGCTGACCGGTGGCCTTTACTTCCGCCTGCTGGCCTCAGTCCCTTTCTAGAGAACTCTGAGCAGAAAGGAGCAACTGGGTATCTAGGATGCTGAAGAAGGGGCAGAAGGAGAGGTCAAGTTCACAGCTTGTCTAACCTTCAGTGTGTAAGTTTCTTTTCCCTCAGCTCCTAGAAGCAGAGCCTTGATTTCCCTTGACTTTCTCTCCAGAAAAACATTGTAGTGGCTTCCAACAAGGTGTCCAGTCAGGTGACAGCAGTATCCTTCTCTGAGGACTGCAGGCAACCGGCACATCAAGTTCTGGTACCTCGATGACAGCAAGACCTCAAAGGTGAGGCAGCAAGTAGCCACTAGGGTGGGGTCTGCCCAGATATGTTCCACCTGCGCCCCCTTCTGCATGCTCAAAAGCCCCTTGGAAGTCTCAGCTGGGCCAGGTGCTATGTCAATATGCAAGGGAAGCCTTCTCCCTCCCTCCCCAGGGCCTGCTTTCCAGGGGGTAGCCTGCAGGGTGTGTGGGTGGCACCTGTGGTGGGTCTCCACAGGTGAATGCCACTGTACCCCTGCTGGGCCGCTCCGGGCTGCTGGGGGAACCTGCGGAACAACCTGTTCACTGATGTAGCCTGTGGCCGCGGGAAGAAGACTGACAGCACCTTCTGTATCACATCCTCAGGGCAGCTGTGCGAGTTCAGTGACCCGGAGACTGTTGGACAAGTGGGTGGAGCTGAGTGTAAGTGAATGCTTTGTCGGCACCCTCCCGTCTGTCACCTCCGGGCTCCAGGGCACCTGAGTCTGCATGCACGCTGGGGGAGGCCCCAGGCGGAGGAAGGTGTTTGGGAACCTCTCTGCTTGCTCGCCCTCTCTGTCTCTGCCTCTTCCTCTGCTTTCCTCTTCTGCTCAGCACACAGACAGCATCACAGTAAGTGTGCTGGCCCTGTCCGCTGCCTCTGCTGCCTTTCTCTGGGCCGGCCTTTTCTGGGTGTGTCTTTGCCCAAACCTCAGGTGCCTTATAAGGAAGGCTTGCTGACTCCTTCCCCCTAATTGCACGGGGCTGTGGGCCCTCTGGCCAGCTGCTGTTAGAGGGAGGGGCATTGAGGGGCTCTGCCCAGGGCAGCTGGCCTGCCTTGCGCTTGTCCTTGCCTCTTGGCTCATGGCTGTTGAGGTGTCCGGTGAAGGAGTGGACAGACGCCCTTGCTGACTGTGGCTTCTGTGCTCACAGACCACAGTGGCCCACTGCATCTCGGTGAGCCAGGACTACATCTTCTGCGGCTGTGCTGACGGCACCGTGTGCCTTTTCAACCCCTTCAACCTGCACTTCCTCAGCACGCTGCCCCGGCCCCATGCCCTGGGGACAGACATTGCCAGCATCACAGAGGCCAGGTGAGCGGTGTGGGTGGGCCCCTGAGTCCTGTCAGAGCCCCACTCTGTGCCAGGCCGTCCCTGGCATGCTGCAAGGAGAGGAGGGCACACATAGACCTCTGGGAAGACCCTTGCAGTCAAGCACAGGTGGGTCTTTTAGCATTTGTTGCTCACTGTGGGCAACCGTGGTAATCTGAGTCTGCAGTGTGGTAATTAATGCATTGTCCTGTAAACACCACAGCTAGGACAGACGGGCAGTTCCTTAGGGTTTCTGAGAGAGGCTGGAAACCTGACGGAGCAGGACTTTCTCCCTCAGGGTGGTCCTGGGTAGCAGCTAAGGTAGGAGGGTCTTATTGTAGCCTCGGGCCTTGGGTTGGGTGATTGCAGGAAGTGAAGTTTTGCTCTGGTTTCAGTGCTGTCAGGAAGCGGGGCAGTTCTGCAGTTGGGTATATTAATTTCTCATTCAGGGAAGGAGTGGGCTAAATCTGCAAATGGCAGGAAATGATATATGACCATGACTGGTTTGCACAGTGCCCTTCCTTTTCGTCTGACGTGAGTCTAGAAGGGCCTGACATCTGCTTGGCTGCATCACGGCCACACACTGTCCCCGCCTGATGTTGGGGGCTATGAAATAGCTTGTGTTCTTTTGCAGAGCCCCATGGCAAGGAATGCCAGGCCAGCCGCTGCATTCTTTCTCCAGTGACTGCTGGCCACCCTGCTGCTCCTCCCTTTAGTGCCCCTTTTCATTAGCGCTAACTCACCAGTTTGCCCTGTCTGCCCTGGACACCCTGACCCCCTCTTTCCTCAGTCGCCTTTTCGCTGGAGTGGCCAATGCGAAGTATCGGGACACCATCACCTTGACCTTTGATCCTGCAAATCCGTGGCTGTCTTGTGTGTACAATGACCATAGTACTTATGTCTGGGGTGTGAAGGGCCCCAAGAAAGTGGGCAAGGTGTATTCAGCTCTGTATCATTCCTCCTGCGTCTGGAGTGTAGAGGTACGTGGGCCAGGTCTGCTGAGACTGACCGTGTTTCCTGGCCTACCATTAGGAGCTGGGGTTCCTCAAGTGTGGAATTTGTTTCCTCCAGCACCCTTGCTCCCCAAGCTGTGCCCCTGGGTCCCTTCGTATCTGTTAATTGGCTCTGAGGATGGGAGGGGATTTTAGTGCTGACTCATCTCAGACGTTTTTCAGTATGCCCCTGTGCAGTCTTAGCTTGGCCTCTTTGGACATGTTCCTGAACTTGACCAAACCTTAGTTTCTGCAATTGTGAAATGACATACCTGATGCATTTGATTTTTACGAACAGGAGACAAAGTAAGTGGGAGATTTAGAATGCCTAGTACTTACTAGGTGCTTGGTTAATGTATATTCCTTTACTTGTTAAAGACAAGAGCTAATCATTATGACTTGCTTGCTATGGGACAAGCCGTTGCCTCCAGGGGACAGGATGGGGGAACTTTAGGCCCCCAAGGACAGAGGTTCAGGAGGGTTTAGCTGAAAAGGGTTGGGGACAAAATTTATTATCTCCAAGGGAAAGATACTAACTTGACAATGAAGAAACGGCAAAACCCACCCTTAGCCAAGTCATTAAGGTTAACATCCCGTGGCAGCAGCATGAATCTGGTGAGAGGGTACACTGAGAGGTTTCAAAATGTTCCCAGAAAATGTTATGACTCTTAAGAACTCCCAATAAAATGTTGAACAACAACAACCAACGTTGATGGAAAGTTTCTTTTAGTTCTGTTTTTCCATGCAGCCTCCTCCTAGCATTGTGTCTGGTATTCTTGACCCAAATGTATAAGGAACTTAGGATAGTCATGAGGAAACATCAGGCAACCTTCATTTGAGGTACACCTGCCAGAGTAACTTATCACACTCTCCCAGGTGTCAGGGTAGGAAAGACAAGCAAAGACTGAAAGCCGTTCTAGACTGGGACAGATGACACCCCTGTGCCGTGGGGGCTCCTGGGATCCTGGAGCAGAAGAAGTACATTCGTGGGATAAACAAACAAACTCATTGGCATTGGGTTGATTCCAACTCAGAGCAACCCCCGCTGGTGACATTTAAATAAAGTCTAATAATGTTGTACCAGTGTGACCTCCGTGGTCCTTATCACTGTGTACTGTAGTGCATAAAACATTAATACGAAGGGAGACCAGGTGAGAGAGTTGAATGTGACATATCTTGACTCATTTTTCTAAAGGTTCAACCCAAAAGGTAAAGTAAAACAGCTCTTGATGGAGAGGAAAAGGTGGAAGGGGGTGGGTGATGATTCTTTCCCCCCGCTGCCTGGCACTGAACGGCCTCTCCTCTCTTCTCATTTTGCAGGGTCCACGAATTGCAGTTCCTGAGTGAAATGCTGAAGGTGGAGGCCCATGAGTCAGAGATTCTGTGCCTGGAGTACTCGAAGCCAGACACAGGTACCTGGCCCTGGCCTGGAATGGCCTTGAGTGAGCCCCTCCAGTCTGGCCAGAGCCACTGATACTTGTCCTGCCTCTTGACTATGGGGCTGATCGTTCTTTTGGCTACCAAAAGAGTTAGTGATCCTTCTTGATGTCTCTGAAGGCTTCTTGTTGTTTCTGAAGGCTTTGGGGAGGACTGCATCTCAACTCTGCCCGACTCCATGGCTCATGTGGCTTAAGGATGTGGGGCTCAGTTTCTCTGGGTGCTCTTTGCTGGGCACTCATGTTGGGCTGCGATCCACAAGCTCAGCAGTTTGAAACTACCAGCCGCTCTGCAGGAGAAAGGTGGGCCTTTCTACTCCTGTAAACAGTTACAGTCTCAGAAGCCCATAGGGGGTATTCACTATGAGTCAGCATTAACTTGATAGCAGCAGATTTGATTTTTGTAAAGTCTTTTTAAAGCCAACCAAAAGCTGAATCCGTGAAGAAGATCTGCTTTAGACATTGTGCTCTTTTAAAGAATAATCTGTCTGTGATCAGATTGACACAGGAACTTGGAAGGTTAGGTGAAAAGTTTAAGGGGCAGTGAGCTTATGTGTGTGATGGAAATTTGGAATTGGAAAAGGACAGTGAGAATGGCTACATAATTTCAGAAATATAATGAATGTTAGCAAATTGTACATGTAGAAATGATCGAATTGGTATATATTTTTGTGTGCATTGTTTTAGATCAGGGAGAAGACTCGAAGTTCAAATATAATTTACAGAGACCCCCCTTGTTAAATCTTGAATGGGACAAAGTCCAGAAAAAACAAATCATCTGGTTGAGGGAGACCGTAAGCATGAGGCCATAATGGGGACTGAAGGATTCACAACAGCTCGGTCACATGGAAAACAAAGGAAGCCCCTTTAAAAGTCAAGTTCCCAGCAGATCAGACCATCACAGTTGGAAATGTGACTACAGAAATGGGAAAGGGACCATGATTGGAGTAAATACATTATTGCAGATTAGAAAAGTTTACAGGACTGGTTCAGGGCCCTCCAACCATCTTGGTCAGGGCATGAACGTGCAACCTCAGTACCCCAATTCCCATCAAGGGCATACTCAGGCAAGTTCTTGAGGGCTAGACTACTCCTCACCAGGCTGGCCAGAGGAGTGGGTGGAAGCAAACAAACTCTGCCTGAGGGCAAAGCATTTTACGTTGCTAGTTCAGAGTCATGGAGCTCTAGTGCCATAGAAGGTTATGGGTTGGGCGGTTAACCACAAGGTTTCACTCTTCAAAACCACCAGCCAGCTCCAGGGAAGAAAGATGAGGCTTTCTACTCCAATAAAAATATATAGTCTGGAGATTAAAAGCCCCAATGTAAGTTAACTGGGTTGATTCCTACTAGAGGGATAATGTGTGTGGGCCAGATGCTTGCAAGGTCCCTCAAGGCAATGCTGCCAGACTGCAGTCTCTGCTCCCTGCTGGTGGAGACAATGGATTGCTTTTCTCTAAAACTTGGAACCATTAGCTTGGTTCCAGTAGGTGGAGTTCACACCCTACTGATAATGGTTCATATGGAGATCCAGAAAACAGGTCAAAGTTAAGCTGCCATTCTAAATGTAGGATCCGCCCATTTTGTCACCTGTATACCCCCAATCCCTCCTCTTCCTATTGCATGTATGCCCCTAGACCACCCCTTCTCACCGCTGTATAACATAGTCCAAGTCCTTCCTGTGATGTATGTCTTTACCCTCCCGTTTCCAATTCCCCTTGTCCTCCTTCCCTTCCCCCTCTCTCCATGTGGACCACCAAGTGGGGCTGAGGTGAGCAATGCTACCATGATATGTGTGTGACTGCATTATTGTAATATCTCTTCTATCTCTCATGCTCCCAATGACTTTAATATTTATATCTCAACCCTTTATGTTTCCAGGGCTTTCAATGACATTAGGCATCTTTTCAATGTTTATGAATCATGCTTATGAACCTCTCTTCTGTTAGTTGTCTGTGTGTATGCATTGCCTGTATTAAAAACATATAGAACCGAGCAATTTGTCTGGAAAAATAATTTATAGGAACTTTATGTTAGATTGCCATGCGTTTTGCATAGCCAATTGTTCTTTTAAAACACTTTTCTTGTCATTGTGATACCATGCTAAAAGGTAAAAACATCTGTATATAGTCAAATAGCTTTATCTTTCCTTTAAAGACATGAACCTTCGTGTCTTGCTTAAAGTTTCCACCTCACTAAAGCTAAATTGCTACTCTCGAAAATAAATCCCTCTAAGTTTTTAATGCTTTGAATATTTTATCGCTCTAATCCTCCTGGAGTTTATTTTTGAATGTAGTATGCTCCTTCCTTTGATTTCTTGTAAATTCAGCCAATTCAACCACTCATTAACCAAAGTATTCCTTTACCACTGGATTGTTTTGCCACCTTTGCTTTGCATAGCATATAGTTCTAAATTATATCCCAGACTACTGAATTATTTGCCAGAGTGGCTTTACTAATTGTACACTGGCATCACAACACGCGGGAGCTTCGGAAAGATCGTGGGAGAAAGGAATGAAAAGAGAAGATAATTTCCCATGAATTTTTGAAGCTTCCTCGTACAGGTGCTTTACAGTAAGTCGACATTAGGGTTTATAATCAATAAAAAATTCAACTGTGATCCAAGAATGAGGGGCGTGACATTTCCTGGTTGAGACAAAAGCGAACAGGCGAGCAGAATACGAAAAGAATTGGTTAACCGATGAAACTGCAGCCAAGTGTTAGCTGTTATCACAAAAATGAACACACAGAATATTCTTGAACTTGGAAGTGGGAACTTCAGCCTTTCAACGGCCATCGACGGTGCGGGGCAACATCCCCGCACTCCTATGCTCAGGAAGGGGGTTCTGGGGTCTGCGGCGCCGCGGGGCACAAGTGGGGCGAAGGGCTGCGAGGGAACGCCGAGGCAGAGGGGTCCCCGCGAGGCGGCTGCGGGCCGCTCCAGAAGGCAGGGGTCCGGGGGCTCTGCGGTCCCTCAGGACCCTCCAGGAGAGGCTCCAGAAAGGCAGCTGGAGGCCCCGGCCGGCCGTGCAGCTTGCTGGGAGGCGCGGGCGCACGTGCTCCGCCGGTCCGGGCGGCGGGGGCGGCTGAACGGGCCCTGGCCGTGGGCGGCGGGCGGCGGGCGGGCGCAGTGCGGCGCCGGGCAGGCGGGAGGTGACCGCGCGGGGCGGTCGCGGCGGCTGGGGCTACTGACGGCACACGGATCCGGAGCGCACTGCGCGGGGCGGGGCGCCGCGCAGGTGAGAGCGGCAGCGGACCCGGATGCGGCGCGGCTGAGGGCGGCCGAGGGCGGGGGGTCGCGGCGGCTAGCTCTTGGAGATCCCGGCCGGAGGCTCCGGCGCCGGTGCTGCGCTTCCTGCCGGCTCGAAGAACGAGCCCGAGCCTGGCCGCCCTCGGGATGCCTTGCTGAGGCTCCGCCGGACGTCCCCAACAGGGGGGGGGGGCGGGGCGGGGCGCGTTCGGGCGCCTCCTGAGGGCGCCTCAGCGGAGAGCGGCGTTGGCGCCGTGGAGTCTACGCTCCACGCGGGCGGCCCAACCCGCCTGCCACTCAGGTGTCTTTTTGCACGGAAGTGAGTTTTAGGAGCGGGAAACCTGTGGTGGGCGTGACTGACGTGTTTTTAAATCATTTTCTATACATTTAAAGCTGTAAAGGCAAAACTTCATGATCCAATTAATATAGCCAAAAATTCAGGCTTGATAGAAACATTTAGAATCCAGGCACTGGGGGTAAAGTCCCCTTATTCCCATCTGTTATTGGAGGAAGGTATGAGAGAGATTGGATACTGCGGTGGGAAGAAATAGAGCCAAATAGGAATGTCTGCTTCTATAGGGAGAATGTATCAGCCATGCGCTCACTTTAAGGCAGCACAGCTTTAAGGGAGAATCTGTGGAAATGATAGATTACCGCAGGAACATGAACTTGGAGTATATCTCCAACTAACAGAGTGGTGGTCTTCCAGCCATGGAACATTAGTCTCCCAGATTCCCTCTGTACCAGTCAGGGAATAAGTCCCAGTATTATTTCCCTTGGTGCTAGTATCCCACATTTCCCCTCTCTGCATTATGTTTAAGATTCAAAAAGTGTCACGGAGGCAACATGGTCTCTTTTCATATCTATTAGCTTCCTATAGAAGTGACATGAGACTGCAAGCATCACAATTATGATAAAAAACACAGTCAGACTGGAACTTAAGCTATGTGAAGTACTTTGCCCCCAAGCTCGCGGGTCCAACCCTTCCATGCTACTCCTCAATTGCTTAATCACATCAGAGCCAGGAGAAGCCTCAAGCTTGTCTTTGAATGTATAGAAAATATCCTTTTTAAGCTGATCAATATCTAATGAAATGTTTCCCTTAAACCCTTGCAAATGTTGGCCTCTCCATCTCTTCCTTGTCCATCTTTCTCCAAAGGTGGTTGCGTCCTTTTAAAGGGAGTCCATCAGTTTTATTCTGTAAAAAACATACATGCATAGCCTTTTCTCCAGGTGAATGGACCTGGATCCCAAACACAGTTTCCATCATCCTCAGATTTCTTAGGATCAATTTTCTCTGTAGAATTGAAAACGTGTTTATCTTCCCTAATTTTATTACAAGCTTTTAGTAAGGAGAAAAATTTTTTAGTTAAAATGAGTAAATGAACTTTGTCACACATAAGATTCCTCTTCTCCTCCTTCTGTTTTAACAATTTAAATAGTAAAGCATTGCTAGATCTTGAACCAGTAAAAGTACTAGTTAGATAACCTTCATTGTTATGTAAATACTGGCTCCCATCCCTCAGAGAATTAAGAGAGCTAACTAATTGGGAGAACTTCTTATCATACTTTGAAAGACTGAAAAAATTCTTAATAAATTTGTTCAGCTGATCTTGAAGTAACTTACCAAGCAGACATTTTTTCTCCAGGCTTACCAATAAGGTTATAGGCTCAATTGAGCCGTTTTGCCTTTCAGGCTTCTCACACTGTATGATTTTACCTTGCAATATTCTGTCTTGGTTAACTTCACTCATTCCCTCTATGCTGGCTTTAGGGGAAGTTAATGGGAGGGCCTTAGGCCCCCCTGAATGCCCTAAGGAAATGACCCGGCATCCACAGTTAACAAACCTTTTTCCTTCCATTTCTAATTCCATGTGGGGGCGCTGTTTCTCCACAACAGCAGTCCAGAAGACTGCTTGATTTATAGGGTGGTCAAACTTCTCAAGTACTCTTTCCTGATAGGTATAAATTTTTACTCTAGAAATGCAAGGAAGGGAAAATTGGCTTAAGCGATCCTACATTTTTACAAACCATGGTATATCAGAACTCATTACTGCCTTAATTTCTTCTTCACAATCCTGACCAATAACTCCAGCAACACCTTGAGAATTTATGTTGGACTTTCTTTTTTTTTTTGGACTTTCTTAATAAACTTCCTATAGTTCTTTTAGGTAGTGGACCCCAATTACTGCTCTTCGTTTCTGATTCAATCACAGTTTTGGGCTTTTTCTTACAACTCTTATCAACTCCAGTATCAATTTTAATTTCTTGAGTACTAAGGTTAAATCTTCCTGATAGAAACTGTATTAATCTTTCAATAAGAGGTCCCTGCTTTTGAGGATCAAGCTCCTGTGAAGGCTTCTGAGCCATCTCTTGGTTATTCAAACCAACTGCAGTGAGAACAGAGACTAGGTTTTTGCCTCTTTGGCTAGGTCTGTTCTCCTGCTGTGAGGCTGCTAGATAAAGGCGATTTCTCTCAAAGATCTTCTTTGCTCCAGTAGGCAGACACCTTGCCTACCACGCTCTGCTATGAGGGCTCTGCATCAAGCTTCTTCCACTATTTTCCCGCCGGGAAGTCTTTGCTAATGGCGACCCTTCACTGTTGATTTTTGAACGACATTGGCTCGCCCAATGAGTTCCCTTCCTACAATGGAGGCAGAGTTCAGGTTCGTTTAAACCCGATCTCCATGGTCCTGGCCCATGCTCTGACATTGGCCGCAGCCTGCTCTGCCTACACTCTTTTGAAGATGACTTGTCTTCCCACAACTAAAGCACTTTCTTCCAGGTCTGATATAGTTTGCCAATGAAGCTGCCATGAGGTCTGCCTTGTATTCCTCTGCCTCTACATTCCTGCATATCCTAAAATAACCCAGCAAAGTGCCCTGTTCGCTGTAGGGATGCAAGGCATTTTTACAGTGCTTATTAGAGAAATCATAAGATAGCTTGTGCACTAGGTCTCTTACTGCCTGAACATTCTTCACACATTTGGAAATAGCATCTTCCAGTCGGGACACAAAGTCAGCGTAACGCTCATCATTCTGTTGTCTTATAGCCCTGTAACGGGGCGTTCTCTCTTCTGATGGAATTATCTTTTCCCAGGCCCTTAAGCAAACCTCATGTATCTGTCCTATTGTCTGTTCAGTAAACTGTAGTTGAGACTCAACTGTAATATAATTTGCATCCCCTAGCAATTGATGAATTCCTATATCTATCCCATCCTCAGCATTCTTCCCAGCTCTTGCAAGGGCTGCTTCCTTCCATAGCATTTGATATCACAAGCATTCTGAAGAGTAAAGACAAATTCTCACTAAAGCTTTCCAATCTGTAGGGGTCCAGCTGTCAGACTCTGCTAGAGCCCTTATCATGCTAATTACAAAATGTGAGTCTGGGCCCTAGTCATTGATTGCCTGCTTGAGATCTTTTAGCAACTTAAAAGGCAAAGGCACTGTGAATTCCTTTTGGTTCTAACAGGATAAGACATCTTGCATTCTAAATCTTCTTCTGCAATCCCTCTTCCTACTCTGGAGAGTAAAGGTGCTTTCCTATACTTTGCTTCTTTACGTCTATTCTCTGAGCTACTCTTTTCAATCTGGATATCTTGGAGTTCCACTTCCTGAACTTCACCTTCTGTGCTAGCTCTCCTAGTTTGCATTTCTTTGGAGCTAATCTCTCTACCTTCAGGGCTGGCTTGCTTGATTGTTTTACAATCTCTGGCCTTTCTTACACTAAATTCCAGCAGGAGAGCAGTTGCTTTTACTATGTCCCCTTCTGACTCAGGCTCATTCTTTTAGCTCTGCCTAAAATCTTCTCATCTGCCTGAAACCCGTTCTCACTGCTTCTCATCTGATTTAAATTTGGGCATCTTAGACGTTGCCTGTTCTGCTTCTTGGCTTTCTCTACCTTTGAAAGCAAGGGAGCTTCCTGGGATTGTTTAATAGCCATGCTTTGGATCTTGCAATCCACTGCCTCTAGTACTGTATCACCTTTAAACCTTCGGAGTCTGCAGTCTCGCGAGAGCATACAGGCTTTGGCAATGAGGTTCTGTTCTAGAATTGGAGGCTTTAGATAACAAACCAATCCCTGCCTTTTCAGTTTTTCCTAAAGTTTCTTAACCTAAATCATGCTTATTCACAGACACTTTAGCTTGCTTTTCTAGATTTGAATAGACACAAGACTTCTCACTAGACTGTTCATCCTTATTCTCTTCCTCCTGCAAAAGTTTTAAAACCATCTTAACTTGTACCCACAGAGACCACTTCTCCATAGGGATACTCTCCCCATCTCTGTGCTTCCTTTAAGTTGACAATGACCTCCTCCCAGGTCTCTAAATCAAAAGTTCCTTCCTCTGAGAACCATGAATTATACCTTTTTACTACTTTTAGAAAACATTGTATCTTTTTCTTCGTTACTTTTACACCTTGTCTTTTCAGTAAGTAGAGAGCATGGTACCATAAGTTTCAGGTTTACTTTTACCTTGCTCCCATTATCCTCTTTAAAATTCTAATTCACTATTTCCACTACTTCTCTGTCAATCCCCACACCGGATCCTCACTTCGCACAATTTTCAAATTCACTCTACGTACCAATGGGGCCATATAATTGTTATATGGGATATAACTCATATTGTCCCGCGTTGTGCGCCATTTGTCTGGGGAAGCCCGCCTTGTGCTGGGGCTCCAGCCTCCAGCCCAGTCCTTGAGCCTCCTGCCTGGTCTCCATCCCACCTCCCTTCGTCCACACTGAGCGTGGACCTGGCTGGTAAGATCATGGCCATCCAGGAGGTGAGCATGCTACCATGAATTGTGTCTGACTGCATTATTGTAATGTCTCTTCTATCGCTCATGCTCCCGGTGACTTTAATATAATATTTATATATCTCAACCATACAATTGTGCTTATTGAACCCAAGATTACTGGTGGGGGGCTGGCACCCCAACTCATACCACAGTACATACCATTTGTCTAGTTCTTCAATGCTTCCTCTCCCGCTCACTCCCTCCAACTATCATGACCTCAGCTCTACCTTACAAAGCCGGCTAGACCAGAGCATGTACACTGGTACAGATAAGAACTCTCAACACACAGAATGCAGGACAGATAAACACTTCAGGAACAGTAATGGAAGTAGTGATAACATGAGGGTAGGGATGAGATAGAGGGAACTGATAGCAATGATTGATGTATTAACGCTCACACCCCAGGGGGACAAGCAACAGAAACATTGGTGAAGTGAGACCTTGGACATTGTAAAATATGAAAGTATAATTTATCAAGGTTTCATGAGGGTGGGAGAGTGGGAGAGAAGGGGGGAAAAGGAGCTGATACCAAGGGGTCAAGTATAAAGAAAATGATGATGGTACCGTAGGTACAAATGTGCTTGATACAATTGATGTATGCATTGTTATAAGTGGTGTAAGAGCCCCCGATAAAATGACTTAATTTTTTAAAAGTGTTTAGGTAGATCTTGATGGAGGATAGATTGAGAAACAATAGTTTCAGAATTTGATAATTTTGCTTAATAATCAAACTGAAAACTCACTGCCATTGCATCTTTTGTGACTCACAGCAACCCTGACTTTCAGCAACCCTATTGGACAGGGTAGAGCAGCCCCTGTGAGTTTCTGAGACTGCAACTCTTTACAGGGGTAGAAAGCCCTAACGTTTCTCTCTCAGAGCGGGTGGTGGTTTTGAACTATGTGGGTAGCAGCCCAAGTGAAAACCACTATGCCACCAGGGCTCCCTGTGCCACATAGCGGGAGCTGTTGTTTTCCCAAACATTCACTTGGCTATTTCTTTTATAAGAAGCCAAGTAATTTGGCAGCTTATTTCTGTTCCAGTTTTCTTATATAGAAAATGTGGTGACAGTGTGAACCTGTTTGTTGTAGTTTATGTGAACATAATTGAGTGATCTAGACCAAGTGAGCTAGACCAAGTGAGCTGACTGGTCAAAAATCAGACCTGTGGATTGCCAAATTGGTTCTGCTGAGATTGGGGCTTTCCTGGATCCACAGGCTTCCTCCAAGCTGTGTCCGAGAAGCTCTGCATTTTAGAGCTACATTTTATAGTTGAAAGAGAGGCCTAAGGAGGGAGGGAGTCCTTAAGCTCTAAGACCTTAATGCTGTCATTGCTGTCCTCTTTTAGTGTACCTGCAGTTTCCACACTGCAGTGGGAACCATTGAAACAGCTGTTCTCATTCTCTGAGATGGTGTGCCACCCCACTCCATACCACCACCACCTCATCCCTTTCTCTTATTGTAGAGATAATGCCCCTTCCATATGTATCTCAGATATTCAATTAATGAAGAAAGACAAAAGTAGGAGAAATGATTTAGATGAAGGAGACCATAAGCATGAGGCCATAATGGGGTCCAAAGGCTGTGTGGCCATGTCGCTAATTATAGAAATGGATGAAATCTGCCACAAAAATGTGATTGGAGGCAGAGCAATTCATCACTCTCTCAGGCAGGACTACATAAGTGAGAATGGGGCCATTATGGAGACATGGAGACGATCACAGATTAGAAAGGCTTACTGGATTTGTTCTGGGGCCTTCCGACCACTATAACTCATGACCATAGGGTCTTAGACTTTCCCAATTTCCATTGAGGACCTTCCCAGGGAAGTCCCAGAGGGCAGATTGCTCCTCTCTGCTCTGGCTAGTTGTTGTTGCGTGCCATTGAGGACACTTGGACTCGTCGTGACCTCACATACAACCGAATGAAACACTGTAGGGTCGTGCACCATCCTCACAATTGTTCCTGTGCCTGAACCACCGATGAAGCCACTGAGTCCATCCACTTCTTCGAGGACCTCCTCTGTTTCATGGCTTCTCCACTGTACCAAATAGGATGTCCTTCTCCAGGGACTGGTCTCTCCTGACAACATGTCCAAAGTATGTAAGATGGCGTCTTGCCATCCTTGCCTCTAAGCAGCACTCTGGCCTTATTTCTTCTGATACAGATTGGTCAGTCCTTCAGCAGTCCATGGTACTGTCAGTAGTCTTCTGGTGGACCACAATTCGATGCATCTGTTCTTCTACAGCCTTCCTTATTCAGTGTCTAACTTTCACATGCATATGATGCAATGGAAAATAGCATGGCTTAGGTCATGTGCACCTTAGTCCTCAGAGTAACATCATTGTTCTTCAACACTATAAAGAGGTTTTCTGCAGCAGATTTACCCATTACAATACATCTTTTGATCTCCTGACTGCTGTTTCTATGAACATTGATAGTGGATCTAAGCAAGACAAAATCCTTGACAACTGAAGCCCTTTTCTCTGTTTATCACCTATTGGTCCAGTTTTGGGGATTTTGGTCTTCCTTATATTGAATTGTAACCCATATTGAAGGCTGCAATCCTTGATCTTCAGCAAGTGGTTCAATTCCTCCTCACTTTCAGCAAACAAATGGTGTCATATATGCACACAAGCAGGCTCCCAAAAGTTAGTGGAACAAGGAATCAAAAGAGAATGGAATTTTTCAGGGACTTTTTGAAATACCAGTGTGTATGTGTGTGTGTGTGTGTGTGTGTGAGAGAGAGAGAGAGAGAGAGAGAGAGAGAGAGAGAGAGAGAGAGAGAGAGAGAGAGAGAGAGGAGATGTGGGCATAAAACAAACATCAAGCAACATAAGGGAGAATGCTGTTGGCTGCTGTTGAACTGATTCCGGTGCGCATGCACAGTGACCTGCTGTGTGCACCATAGTGACCCCTCAGAAGCAGATCATCAAGCCTACCTTTCAACTGAAATTCTGAGAATTCACAATTTTCAGAAGTATGTGGATAACAGTGAAAGCCAAAATTCTATTTGCACAGTCCCCACGTGGATTAAGCTTCCAGTGAATTCCTTCAGACCATTGACCAGGGATGTGAACACTCTTGCCACCAGGCAGAGGGCATTGGAAAGTGGATTACCCCTTAGGCAGCCCATGGTGGGGCTTAGAGACTTGCCTAAGTGTATCCTTGAATCGAGGCTGCCATTCTGGGCTGCACAGTCATGAGTCATGCCCCCAAAGCCTTGGTTGTTTGGCCCTGGACCACTCTTGTAAACTGTCCTGTTTCACACAGGTCCCAATCCTTGTCCTATTCTTGCTTCTGTAGTCCCACCTGGAACTGTGATGTTGGGATCTGCCGCCATGTCCTTTCAAGTCTGTGAATCTCAGATAACCCTTACATATCAATAAGACCTCTTGCTAATAGTTTCCCTCCCCTCATCTCGATGGCATGTGTTGGCCCTTGGACTATCTAGGTTACCTAGCGGGCATTTGGATTATGTAGGCTCCCTAGCGGGAATTTGGACTATATAGATTACCTAGTGGGCAATTAGACTTTGTAGGTTATCTAGCGGGCACTTTGACTATCTAGGTTACCTAGCTAGCACTTGAACTATCTACGTTACCTAGCGGTTACTTGGAGTATGTTGGCTACCTACCGGGCTGTTGGACTATCTAGGTTACCTAGCCGGCACTTGGGCTATCTAGGTTAACTAACGGGCACTTGGACTATGTAGGTTCCCTAGCGGGCCCTTGGACTATGTGGGTTCCCTAGCGGGCACTTGGACTATGTGGGTTCCCTAGCGGGCATTAGGACTATCTGGGTTACCTAACGGGCACTTGGACTATGTAGGTTAACTAGCGGGCTTTGGACTATGTAGGTTACCTAGCGGACACTTGGACTATGTAGGTTCCCTATCGTTCACTTGGAGAATGTAGGTTAACTAAGGGGCACTAGGACAATGTAGGTTACCTAGCGGGCCTTGGGACTATCTAGGTTACCTAGGGGGAACTTGGACTATGTAGGTTTACTATTGGGCACTTGGACTATCTAGGTTACCTTAGCAGGCACTTGGACTATGTAGGTTAACTAGCGGGCACTTGGACTATCTAGGTTACCTAGCAGGCACTTGGACTATGTACGTTTCCTAGCGGGTACTTGGACTATCTATGTTAACTAGCGGGCACTTGGACTATGTAGATTCCCTATCGGGCACTTGGACTATGTAGGTAACCTAGTGGTCACTTGAACTGTCTAGGTTACCTAGCGGGCATTTGGACTATGTAGGTTAACTAGCGAGCTCTTGGACTATCTAGGTTAACTAGCGGGCACTTGGACTATGTAGGTTCCCTAGCGGGCACTTGGACTATTTAGGTTACCTAGCAGGCACTTTGACTATCTAGGTTAACTAACGGGCACTTGGACTATGGAAAGAAGTGCCTAATGGTCACCAGGACCCATGGTTAATCCAGGCGTGGTCATCTGATTCCAATCGATCAGACCTAGCTATAAATCACTTATATGTCTGGGTAATTAAAAGCAAATATAAATTTTCAAAAAAAATAACGTTGCATGGGATAGAAAGAGAATACATAACAACATCAGACATAAATATGCCTCAAGACAAACTCATTGTGCACATCCAGAATACATAATGGCTCTTGCTAAGATGCGTTTCCCACTAGACCCTACCCCAAGCCAGTAAAAGCCAGAAACTCTACAGTAAACTGTGGATTGTACTACTCTGAAATGGGAGCTGTGTCTCTAGACCTAATTTGGGGCTGTTCGTGCTGAGGACTCACCAATACCTGCTGCAGTGACAACAGTCCAGGTGAGAATAAGGAAATCTGGATGACAGCCAGGATATAGGAGCACTGAGACCTCAAATTGCTTCTAGGCGAGCATGGCCTAATGGGCTTCCATTTATGCACCTCTGGCAGGAGGAGTTTGTTCTGGAAAGTAATGGTTTCTAAGGAAGTATTTCTTAAACTTTCACATGCATGCACTTACCCAGGTTCCTGGAAATCGGGCTGGGGGGCAGATTCTGATTTTGTGGGTTCAGGGTGGGGGGTCTAGGATCCAGCAGTTCTAGAGGCCCTGGTACTCTTGGGCTGTTAACCACAAGGACAGTAGTCCTAAACCACCAGCCACTCCTTGGGAGAAATATGAGGCTGTAGACTCCGGGCAAGAGTGACAGTCTGGGAAACCCACAAGGGCAGTTCTACCCTGTCCTGTAGGGTCACTATGAGTCAGCATCAACTCGATGGCATTAGCATGGGAGAAGCTAATGCTGATGTTGCTGGTTCCTTGACCTATCATACTTTGAGTGGCAAAGTCCCAAGGGCCTTCCCGGATGTGATGGCCAAAAGCAGTAGTGTTCACCCTTGGTCATACTTTGGAATCCCTTAGGAGCTTTCAAGCCTCCCATTGGCCTGGCGCCATCCCAGACCAATGAAGCAAGACTTAGTGGAAGCAGGATTCAGGTCACGGTCAGTGAGAAAGCCCCCTTGGCAATGCCAACGTACAGCCAGTGCAGAGTCGAACTGGTCGACGACTCCACATGACTCCATATACTTTGGTGAAGCCAGCTGTTTGGGCAAGGTTTTCAGAGTTACCACCCATGTAGACTTGTTGGTGATAGTGCATTAAATAGAGCACATGCAGTGCATTGCATGAGTGTCCTATGTCATGCAACCACACCAGGGGTATGTTGAGCCAATTTCTCTGGGAGACCAAGGGTGTTGGCTCCATCCTGAACGTTGGCAGGGTAATGGACTGACACAGAGGAAACTCATTCTCTTTGTGGTGGTGCACTAATGGGTTCTTCACAGAAGGCCAAGTCCATGGCTGCAGATGCTCACGGGGCTGAGGGAGCAGGTCAAATCCTAAGTCAGAGGTGGGTGTTTGCATATTTACATGCCCTCACTGCCATCAAGTCCATTCCAACTCACAGGCCCATGGGACTGAGTAAAATGGCCCCCGTGGGTTTCTGAGACTGTGATTCTTTAGAGGAGTAGAAAATCTCCTCTTTCTCCAGAGGAGCGGTTGGTCATTCAAACTGCTGACCTTGAGATTAACAGTCCAACTCCTGACCACTCTTGCCGTCAGAATTCTATTTATTTACACAAGTATATATATATCCTTTCCCAAAAGAACTCCACATTTTCAAATCATTCTTGACACTCATGGCCTTTTTTCCTTTATAGCCATGCCTTTGGTTGAAACACAGATATAAGAGAAATATTTATCTACTTATAGGGGTACAAAAGTAGCTTTGGTGGCATAGTGTTTGCATGTTGGGCTGCTAACACCAAAGTCAGCACTTTGAAACCACCAGCCACTCCGTGGGAAGAAGAGTCTGTCTACTCCTATAAAGAGTTACAGTCTCAGAAACTCACAGGGACAGATCTACTCTGCCTCATAGGGTCACTATGAGTCAGCATCACCTCCCTGGCAGTGAGGTAGATTTTGGTTTCATAGAGATACAAGTCAGTCCTGAGCTGCTAAAGACAAGGTTGGCAGTTTGAACCCACCAGCTGCAGAGAAAGAGGAGGCTTTCTATTCCCATAAGGAGCTACAGTTTCAGAAATACCCACAGGGGAAATTTTAACCTCTCCTGTAGGATCAATATGAGTCAGAATCGACTTATCGGTGGTGAGCAAGTGGAGGGGACCCTAAACAGGTTCCGGTGGACCTTAAGAGTTCTACTAATTGTGCATGCTCTGTAAAATGTAAACCAAGATTTTACTTTTGCAAACATTATTTTTTCTAAACACGTCTAACTGTGAAACCATACTCGCATGCGGGTCTTTGAACCTGGTCAGTGGTCTGGGGAAGTGAAGGGGCCTGACATCCTTTGTTGTTGTTAGTGCTGTCCAGTCATTCTGACATCACAGGGACCTTCTTTGCAACACAAGGCAGCACTGCCCGGTCCTTTGCCAGCCTCAGGGGTAGTATGTTGGAGCCCATGGTTTCAGCTACCGTGTCCTCCAGTTCACCAAGGAGTTTCCTCTTTGTGCTGCTTACTAAACCCGTTTCTAAGGAGTCCATTCCAACTCACGGTGACGCCGTGTGGGTCAGCACCACGGGACCCCACATAATGCCTTATACCATATATATATATATATATATATATATATATTGTGCATAATGCCTTATACCTGGTCCCTTTGGCACCTTGTGATCGCACAGGCTGGTGTGCTTATTCCATGTGGGCTTTTTTGCTTCTGAGCCAGATGGCCGTTTGCTCACCTTCAAGCCTTTAAGACCCCAGACACTATCTCTTTTGATAGCCTCTGGCCTTTACTTCGGGGTCTTCGGTCCCTGCAGAGTGGACACATGCCTGCTGTGCGGGTATGGGACGTGTCGGAGCGCAGCCTGGTGGCGGAGCTTCAGGAGCATAAGTATGGCATGGCATGTGTGGCCTTCTCATCCAGTGCCAAGTACATTGTCTCAGTGGGCTACCAGCATGACATGATCGTCAATGTCTGGGCCTGGAAGGTGAGTGGGCTGCTGGCCTCAGGACAGGCGGGGCCGGGAGGGGAGCCAAGAAACTGCTGACCGGTGGCCTTTACTTCCACCTGCTGGCCTCAGTCCCTTTCTAGAGAACTCTGAGCAGAAAGGAGCAACTGGGTATCTAGGATGCTGAAGAAGGGGCAGAAGGAGAGGTCAAGTTCACAGCTTGTCTAACCTTCAGTGTGTAAGTTTCTTTTCCCTCAGCTCCTAGAAGCAGAGCCTTGATTTCCCTTGACTTTCTCTCCAGAAAAACATTGTAGTGGCTTCCAACAAGGTGTCCAGTCAGGTGACAGCAGTATCCTTCTCTGAGGACTGCAGGCAACCGGCACATCAAGTTCTGGTACCTCGATGACAGCAAGACCTCAAAGGTGAGGCAGCAAGTAGCCACTAGGGTGGGGTCTGCCCAGATATGTTCCACCTGCGCCCCCTTCTGCATGCTCAAAAGCCCCTTGGAAGTCTCAGCTGGGCCAGGTGCTATGTCAATATGCAAGGGAAGCCTTCTCCCTCCCTCCCCAGGGCCTGCTTTCCAGGGGGTAGCCTGCAGGGTGTGTGGGTGGCACCTGTGGTGGGTCTCCACAGGTGAATGCCACTGTACCCCTGCTGGGCCGCTCCGGGCTGCTGGGGGAACCTGCGGAACAACCTGTTCACTGATGTAGCCTGTGGCCGCGGGAAGAAGACTGACAGCACCTTCTGTATCACATCCTCAGGGCAGCTGTGCGAGTTCAGTGACCCGGAGACTGTTGGACAAGTGGGTGGAGCTGAGTGTAAGTGAATGCTTTGTCGGCACCCTCCAGTCTGTCACCTCCGGGCTCCAGGGCACCTGAGTCTGCATGCACGCTGGGGGAGGCCCCAGGCGGAGGAAGGTGTTTGGGAACCTCTCTGCTTGCTCGCCCTCTCTGTCTCTGCCTCTTCCTCTGCTTTCCTCTTCTGCTCAGCACACAGACAGCATCACAGTAAGTGTGCTGGCCCTGTCCGCTGCCTCTGCTGCCTTTCTCTGGGCCGGCCTTTTCTGGGTGTGTCTTTGCCCAAACCTCAGGTGCCTTATAAGGAAGGCTTGCTGACTCCTTCCCCCTAATTGCACGGGGCTGTGGGCCCTCTGGCCAGCTGCTGTTAGAGGGAGGGGCATTGAGGGGCTCTGCCCAGGGCAGCTGGCCTGCCTTGCGCTTGTCCTTGCCTCTTGGCTCATGGCTGTTGAGGTGTCCGGTGAAGGAGTGGACAGACGCCCTTGCTGACTGTGGCTTCTGTGCTCACAGACCACAGTGGCCCACTGCATCTCGGTGAGCCAGGACTACATCTTCTGCGGCTGTGCTGACGGCACCGTGTGCCTTTTCAACCCCTTCAACCTGCACTTCCTCAGCACGCTGCCCCGGCCCCATGCCCTGGGGACAGACATTGCCAGCATCACAGAGGCCAGGTGAGCGGTGTGGGTGGGCCCCTGAGTCCTGTCAGAGCCCCACTCTGTGCCAGGCCGTCCCTGGCATGCTGCAAGGAGAGGAGGGCACACATAGACCTCTGGGAAGACCCTTGCAGTCAAGCACAGGTGGGTCTTTTAGCATTTGTTGCTCACTGTGGGCAACCGTGGTAATCTGAGTCTGCAGTGTGGTAATTAATGCATTGTCCTGTAAACACCACAGCTAGGACAGACGGGCAGTTCCTTAGGGTTTCTGAGAGAGGCTGGAAACCTGACGGAGCAGGCCTTTCTCCCTCAGGGTGGTCCTGGGTAGCAGCTAAGGTAGGAGGGTCTTATTGTAGCCTCGGGCCTTGGGTTGGGTGATTGCAGGAAGTGAAGTTTTGCTCTGGTTTCAGTGCTGTCAGGAAGCGGGGCAGTTCTGCAGTTGGGTATATTAATTTCTCATTCAGGGAAGGAGTGGGCTAAATCTGCAAATGGCAGGAAATGATATATGACCATGACTGGTTTGCACAGTGCCCTTCCTTTTCCTCTGACGTGAGTCTAGAAGGGCCTGACATCTGCTTGGCTGCATCACGGCCACACACTGTCCCCGCCTGATGTTGGGGGCTATGAAATAGCTTGTGTTCTTTTGCAGAGCCCCATGGCAAGGAATGCCAGGCCAGCCGCTGCGTTCTTTCTCCAGTGACTGCTGGCCACCCTGCTGCTCCTCCCTTTAGTGCCCCTTTTCATTAGCGCTAACTCACCAGTTTGCCCTGTCTGCCCTGGACACCCTGACCCCCTCTTTCCTCAGTCGCCTTTTCGCTGGAGTGGCCAATGCGAAGTATCGGGACACCATCACCTTGACCTTTGATCCTGCAAATCCGTGGCTGTCTTGTGTGTACAATGACCATAGTACTTATGTCTGGGGTGTGAAGGGCCCCAAGAAAGTGGGCAAGGTGTATTCAGCTCTGTATCATTCCTCCTGCGTCTGGAGTGTAGAGGTACGTGGGCCAGGTCTGCTGAGACTGACCGTGTTTCCTGGCCTACCATTAGGAGCTGGGGTTCCTCAAGTGTGGAATTTGTTTCCTCCAGCACCCTTGCTCCCCAAGCTGTGCCCCTGGGTCCCTTCGTATCTGTTAATTGGCTCTGAGGATGGGAGGGGATTTTAGTGCTGACTCATCTCAGACGTTTTTCAGTATGCCCCTGTGCAGTCTTAGCTTGGCCTCTTTGGACATGTTCCTGAACTTGACCAAACCTTAGTTTCTGCAATTGTGAAATGACATACCTGATGCATTTGATTTTTACGAACAGGAGACAATGTAAGTGGGAGATTTAGAATGCCTAGTACTTACTAGGTGCTTGGTTAATGTATATTCCTTTACTTGTTAAAGACAAGAGCTAATCATTATGACTTGCTTGCTATGGGACAAGCCGTTGCCTCCAGGGGACAGGATGGGGGAACTTTAGGCCCCCAAGGATAGAGGTTCAGGAGGGTTTAGCTGAAAAGGGTTGGGGACAAAATTTATTATCTCCAAGGGAAAGATACTAACTTGACAATGAAGAAACGGCAAAACCCACCCTTAGCCAAGTCATTAAGGTTAACATCCCGTGGCAGCAGCATGAATCTGGTGAGAGGGTACACTGAGAGGTTTCAAAATGTTCCCAGAAAATGTTATGACTCTTAAGAACTCCCAATAAAATGTTGAACAACAACAACCAACGTTGATGGAAAGTTTCTTTTAGTTCTGTTTTTCCATGCAGCCTCCTCCTAGCATTGTGTCTGGTATTCTTGACCCAAATGTATAAGGAACTTAGGATAGTCATGAGGAAACATCAGGCAACCTTCATTTGAGGTACACCTGCCAGAGTAACTTATCACACTCTCCCAGGTGTCAGGGTAGGAAAGACAAGCAAAGACTGAAAGCCGTTCTAGACTGGGACAGATGACACCCATGTGCCGAGGGGGCTCCTGGGATCCTGGAGCAGAAGAAGTACATTCGTGGGATAAACAAACAAACTCATTGGCATTGGGTTGATTCCAACTCAGAGCAACCCCCGCTGGTGACATTTAAATAAAGTCTAATAATGTTGTACCAGTGTGACCTCCGTGGTCCTTATCACTGTGTACTGTAGTGCATAAAACATTAATACGAAGGGAGACCAGGTGAGAGAGTTGAATGTGACATATCTTGACTCATTTTTCTAAAGGTTCAACCCAAAAGGTAAAGTAAAACAGCTCTTGATGGAGAGGAAAAGGTGGAAGGGGGTGGGTGATGATTCTTTCCCCCCGCTGCCTGGCACTGAACGGCCTCTCCTCTCTTCTCATTTTGCAGGGTCCACGAATTGCAGTTCCTGAGTGAAATGCTGAAGGTGGAGGCCCATGAGTCAGAGATTCTGTGCCTGGAGTACTCGAAGCCAGACACAGGTACCTGGCCCTGGCCTGGAATGGCCTTGAGTGAGCCCCTCCAGTCTGGCCAGAGCCACTGATACTTGTCCTGCCTCTTGACTATGGGGCTGATCGTTCTTTTGGCTACCAAAAGAGTTAGTGATCCTTCTTGATGTCTCTGAAGGCTTCTTGTTGTTTCTGAAGGCTTTGGGGAGGACTGCATCTCAACTCTGCCCGACTCCATGGCTCATGTGGCTTAAGGATGTGGGGCTCAGTTTCTCTGGGTGCTCTTTGCTGGGCACTCATGTTGGGCTGCGATCCACAAGCTCAGCAGTTTGAAACTACCAGCCGCTCTGCAGGAGAAAGGTGGGCCTTTCTACTCCTGTAAACAGTTACAGTCTCAGAAGCCCATAGGGGGTATTCACTATGAGTCAGCATTAACTTGATAGCAGCAGATTTGATTTTTGTAAAGTCTTTTTAAAGCCAACCAAAAGCTGAATCCGTGAAGAAGATCTGCTTTAGACATTGTGCTCTTTTAAAGAATAATCTGTCTGTGATCAGATTGACACAGGAACTTGGAAGGTTAGGTGAAAAGTTTAAGGGGCAGTGAGCTTATGTGTGTGATGGAAATTTGGAATTGGAAAAGGACAGTGAGAATGGCTACATAATTTCAGAAATATAATGAATGTTAGCAAATTGTACATGTAGAAATGATCGAATTGGTATATATTTTTGTGTGCATTGTTTTAGATCAGGGAGAAGACTCGAAGTTCAAATATAATTTACAGAGACCCCCCTTGTTAAATCTTGAATGGGACAAAGTCCAGAAAAAACAAATCATCTGGTTGAGGGAGACCGTAAGCATGAGGCCATAATGGGGACTGAAGGATTCACAACAGCTCGGTCACATGGAAAACAAAGGAAGCCCCTTTAAAAGTCAAGTTCCCAGCAGATCAGACCATCACAGTTGGAAATGTGACTACAGAAATGGGAAAGGGACCATGATTGGAGTAAATACATTATTGCAGATTAGAAAAGTTTACAGGACTGGTTCAGGGCCCTCCAACCATCTTGGTCAGGGCATGAACGTGCAACCTCAGTACCCCAATTCCCATCAAGGGCATACTCAGGCAAGTTCTTGAGGGCTAGACTACTCCTCACCAGGCTGGCCAGAGGAGTGGGTGGAAGCAAACAAACTCTGCCTGAGGGCAAAGCATTTTACGTTGCTAGTTCAGAGTCATGGAGCTCTAGTGCCATAGAAGGTTATGGGTTGGGCGGTTAACCACAAGGTTTCACTCTTCAAAACCACCAGCCAGCTCCAGGGAAGAAAGATGAGGCTTTCTACTCCAATAAAAATATATAGTCTGGAGATTAAAAGCCCCAATGTAAGTTAACTGGGTTGATTCCTACTAGAGGGATAATGTGTGTGGGCCAGATGCTTGCAAGGTCCCTCAAGGCAATGCTGCCAGACTGCAGTCTCTGCTCCCTGCTGGTGGAGACAATGGATTGCTTTTCTCTAAAACTTGGAACCATTAGCTTGGTTCCAGTAGGTGGAGTTCACACCCTACTGATAATGGTTCATATGGAGATCCAGAAAACAGGTCAAAGTTAAGCTGCCATTCTAAATGTAGGATCCGCCCATTTTGTCACCTGTATACCCCCAATCCCTCCTCTTCCTATTGCATGTATGCCCCTAGACCACCCCTTCTCACCGCTGTATAACATAGTCCAAGTCCTTCCTGTGATGTATGTCTTTACCCTCCCGTTTCCAATTCCCCTTGTCCTCCTTCCCTTCCCCCTCTCTCCATGTGGACCACCAAGTGGGGCTGAGGTGAGCAATGCTACCATGATATGTGTGTGACTGCATTATTGTAATATCTCTTCTATCTCTCATGCTCCCAATGACTTTAATATTTATATCTCAACCCTTTATGTTTCCAGGGCTTTCAATGACATTAGGCATCTTTTCAATGTTTATGAATCATGCTTATGAACCTCTCTTCTGTTAGTTGTCTGTGTGTATGCATTGCCTGTATTAAAAACATATAGAACCGAGCAATTTGTCTGGAAAAATAATTTATAGGAACTTTATGTTAGATTGCCATGCGTTTTGCATAGCCAATTGTTCTTTTAAAACACTTTTCTTGTCATTGTGATACCATGCTAAAAGGTAAAAACATCTGTATATAGTCAAATAGCTTTATCTTTCCTTTAAAGACATGAACCTTCGTGTCTTGCTTAAAGTTTCCACCTCACTAAAGCTAAATTGCTACTCTCGAAAATAAATCCCTCTAAGTTTTTAATGCTTTGAATATTTTATCGCTCTAATCCTCCTGGAGTTTATTTTTGAATGTAGTATGCTCCTTCCTTTGATTTCTTGTAAATTCAGCCAATTCAACCACTCATTAACCAAAGTATTCCTTTACCACTGGATTGTTTTGCCACCTTTGCTTTGCATAGCATATAGTTCTAAATTATATCCCAGACTACTGAATTATTTGCCAGAGTGGCTTTACTAATTGTACACTGGCATCACAACACGCGGGAGCTTCGGAAAGATCGTGGGAGAAAGGAATGAAAAGAGAAGATAATTTCCCATGAATTTTTGAAGCTTCCTCGTACAGGTGCTTTACAGTAAGTCGACATTAGGGTTTATAATCAATAAAAAATTCAACTGTGATCCAAGAATGAGGGGCGTGACATTTCCTGGTTGAGACAAAAGCGAACAGGCGAGCAGAATACGAAAAGAATTGGTTAACCGATGAAACTGCAGCCAAGTGTTAGCTGTTATCACAAAAATGAACACACAGAATATTCTTGAACTTGGAAGTGGGAACTTCAGCCTTTCAACGGCCATCGACGGTGCGGGGCAACATCCCCGCACTCCTACGCTCAGGAAGGGGGTTCTGGGGTCTGCGGCGCCGCGGGGCACAAGTGGGGCGAAGGGCTGCGAGGGAACGCCGAGGCAGAGGGGTCCCCGCGAGGCGGCTGCGGGCCGCTCCAGAAGGCAGGGGTCCGGGGGCTCTGCGGTCCCTCAGGACCCTCCAGGAGAGGCTCCAGAAAGGCAGCTGGAGGCCCCGGCCGGCCATGCAGCTCGCTGGGAGGCGCGGGCGCACGTGCTCCGCCGGTCCGGGCGGCGGGGGCGGCTGAACGGGCCCTGGCCGTGGGCGGCGGGCGGCGGGCGGGCGCAGTGCGGCGCCGGGCAGGCGGGAGGTGACCGCGCGGGGCGGTCGCGGCGGCTGGGGCTACTGACGGCACACGGATCCGGAGCGCACTGCGCGGGGCGGGGCGCCGCGCAGGTGAGAGCGGCAGCGGACCCGGATGCGGCGCGGCTGAGGGCGGCCGAGGGCGGGGGGTCGCGGCGGCTAGCTCTTGGAGATCCCGGCCGGAGGCTCCGGCGCCGGTGCTGCGCTTCCTGCCGGCTCGAAGAACGAGCCCGAGCCTGGCCGCCCTCGGGATGCCTTGCTGAGGCTCCGCCGGACGTCCCCAACAGGGGGGGGGGGCGGGGCGGGGCGCGTTCGGGCGCCTCCTGAGGGCGCCTCAGCGGAGAGCGGCGTTGGCGCCGTGGAGTCTACGCTCCACGCGGGCGGCCCAACCCGCCTGCCACTCAGGTGTCTTTTTGCACGGAAGTGAGTTTTAGGAGCGGGAAACCTGTGGTGGGCGTGACTGACGTGTTTTTAAATCATTTTCTATACATTTAAAGCTGTAAAGGCAAAACTTCATGATCCAATTAATATAGCCAAAAATTCAGGCTTGATAGAAACATTTAGAATCCAGGCACTGGGGGTAAAGTCCCCTTATTCCCATCTGTTATTGGAGGAAGGTATGAGAGAGATTGGATACTGCGGTGGGAAGAAATAGAGCCAAATAGGAATGTCTGCTTCTATAGGGAGAATGTATCAGCCATGCGCTCACTTTAAGGCAGCACAGCTTTAAGGGAGAATCTGTGGAAATGATAGATTACCGCAGGAACATGAACTTGGAGTATATCTCCAACTAACAGAGTGGTGGTCTTCCAGCCATGGAACATTAGTCTCCCAGATTCCCTCTGTACCAGTCAGGGAATAAGTCCCAGTATTATTTCCCTTGGTGCTAGTATCCCACATTTCCCCTCTCTGCATTATGTTTAAGATTCAAAAAGTGTCACGGAGGCAACATGGTCTCTTTTCATATCTATTAGCTTCCTATAGAAGTGACATGAGACTGCAAGCATCACAATTATGATAAAAAACACAGTCAGACTGGAACTTAAGCTATGTGAAGTACTTTGCCCCCAAGCTCGCGGGTCCAACCCTTCCATGCTACTCCTCAATTGCTTAATCACATCAGAGCCAGGAGAAGCCTCAAGCTTGTCTTTGAATGTATAGAAAATATCCTTTTTAAGCTGATCAATATCTAATGAAATGTTTCCCTTAAACCCTTGCAAATGTTGGCCTCTCCATCTCTTCCTTGTCCATCTTTCTCCAAAGGTGGTTGCGTCCTTTTAAAGGGAGTCCATCAGTTTTATTCTGTAAAAAACATACATGCATAGCCTTTTCTCCAGGTGAATGGACCTGGATCCCAAACACAGTTTCCATCATCCTCAGATTTCTTAGGATCAATTTTCTCTGTAGAATTGAAAACGTGTTTATCTTCCCTAATTTTATTACAAGCTTTTAGTAAGGAGAAAAATTTTTTAGTTAAAATGAGTAAATGAACTTTGTCACACATAAGATTCCTCTTCTCCTCCTTCTGTTTTAACAATTTAAATAGTAAAGCATTGCTAGATCTTGAACCAGTAAAAGTACTAGTTAGATAACCTTCATTGTTATGTAAATACTGGCTCCCATCCCTCAGAGAATTAAGAGAGCTAACTAATTGGGAGAACTTCTTATCATACTTTGAAAGACTGAAAAAATTCTTAATAAATTTGTTCAGCTGATCTTGAAGTAACTTACCAAGCAGACATTTTTTCTCCAGGCTTACCAATAAGGTTATAGGCTCAATTGAGCCGTTTTGCCTTTCAGGCTTCTCACACTGTATGATTTTACCTTGCAATATTCTGTCTTGGTTAACTTCACTCATTCCCTCTATGCTGGCTTTAGGGGAAGTTAATGGGAGGGCCTTAGGCCCCCCTGAATGCCCTAAGGAAATGACCCGGCATCCACAGTTAACAAACCTTTTTCCTTCCATTTCTAATTCCATGTGGGGGCGCTGTTTCTCCACAACAGCAGTCCAGAAGACTGCTTGATTTATAGGGTGGTCAAACTTCTCAAGTACTCTTTCCTGATAGGTATAAATTTTTACTCTAGAAATGCAAGGAAGGGAAAATTGGCTTAAGCGATCCTACATTTTTACAAACCATGGTATATCAGAACTCATTACTGCCTTAATTTCTTCTTCACAATCCTGACCAATAACTCCAGCAACACCTTGAGAATTTATGTTGGACTTTCTTTTTTTTTTTGGACTTTCTTAATAAACTTCCTATAGTTCTTTTAGGTAGTGGACCCCAATTACTGCTCTTCGTTTCTGATTCAATCACAGTTTTGGGCTTTTTCTTACAACTCTTATCAACTCCAGTATCAATTTTAATTTCTTGAGTACTAAGGTTAAATCTTCCTGATAGAAACTGTATTAATCTTTCAATAAGAGGTCCCTGCTTTTGAGGATCAAGCTCCTGTGAAGGCTTCTGAGCCATCTCTTGGTTATTCAAACCAACTGCAGTGAGAACAGAGACTAGGTTTTTGCCTCTTTGGCTAGGTCTGTTCTCCTGCTGTGAGGCTGCTAGATAAAGGCGATTTCTCTCAAAGATCTTCTTTGCTCCAGTAGGCAGACACCTTGCCTACCACGCTCTGCTATGAGGGCTCTGCATCAAGCTTCTTCCACTATTTTCCCGCCGGGAAGTCTTTGCTAATGGCGACCCTTCACTGTTGATTTTTGAACGACATTGGCTCGCCCAATGAGTTCCCTTCCTACAATGGAGGCAGAGTTCAGGTTCGTTTAAACCCGATCTCCATGGTCCTGGCCCATGCTCTGACATTGGCCGCAGCCTGCTCTGCCTACACTCTTTTGAAGATGACTTGTCTTCCCACAACTAAAGCACTTTCTTCCAGGTCTGATATAGTTTGCCAATGAAGCTGCCATGAGGTCTGCCTTGTATTCCTCTGCCTCTACATTCCTGCATATCCTAAAATAACCCAGCAAAGTGCCCTGTTCGCTGTAGGGATGCAAGGCATTTTTACAGTGCTTATTAGAGAAATCATAAGATAGCTTGTGCACTAGGTCTCTTACTGCCTGAACATTCTTCACACATTTGGAAATAGCATCTTCCAGTCGGGACACAAAGTCAGCGTAACGCTCATCATTCTGTTGTCTTATAGCCCTGTAACGGGGCGTTCTCTCTTCTGATGGAATTATCTTTTCCCAGGCCCTTAAGCAAACCTCATGTATCTGTCCTATTGTCTGTTCAGTAAACTGTAGTTGAGACTCAACTGTAATATAATTTGCATCCCCTAGCAATTGATGAATTCCTATATCTATCCCATCCTCAGCATTCTTCCCAGCTCTTGCAAGGGCTGCTTCCTTCCATAGCATTTGATATCACAAGCATTCTGAAGAGTAAAGACAAATTCTCACTAAAGCTTTCCAATCTGTAGGGGTCCAGCTGTCAGACTCTGCTAGAGCCCTTATCATGCTAATTACAAAATGTGAGTCTGGGCCCTAGTCATTGATTGCCTGCTTGAGATCTTTTAGCAACTTAAAAGGCAAAGGCACTGTGAATTCCTTTTGGTTCTAACAGGATAAGACATCTTGCATTCTAAATCTTCTTCTGCAATCCCTCTTCCTACTCTGGAGAGTAAAGGTGCTTTCCTATACTTTGCTTCTTTACGTCTATTCTCTGAGCTACTCTTTTCAATCTGGATATCTTGGAGTTCCACTTCCTGAACTTCACCTTCTGTGCTAGCTCTCCTAGTTTGCATTTCTTTGGAGCTAATCTCTCTACCTTCAGGGCTGGCTTGCTTGATTGTTTTACAATCTCTGGCCTTTCTTACACTAAATTCCAGCAGGAGAGCAGTTGCTTTTACTATGTCCCCTTCTGACTCAGGCTCATTCTTTTAGCTCTGCCTAAAATCTTCTCATCTGCCTGAAACCCGTTCTCACTGCTTCTCATCTGATTTAAATTTGGGCATCTTAGACGTTGCCTGTTCTGCTTCTTGGCTTTCTCTACCTTTGAAAGCAAGGGAGCTTCCTGGGATTGTTTAATAGCCATGCTTTGGATCTTGCAATCCACTGCCTCTAGTACTGTATCACCTTTAAACCTTCGGAGTCTGCAGTCTCGCGAGAGCATACAGGCTTTGGCAATGAGGTTCTGTTCTAGAATTGGAGGCTTTAGATAACAAACCAATCCCTGCCTTTTCAGTTTTTCCTAAAGTTTCTTAACCTAAATCATGCTTATTCACAGACACTTTAGCTTGCTTTTCTAGATTTGAATAGACACAAGACTTCTCACTAGACTGTTCATCCTTATTCTCTTCCTCCTGCAAAAGTTTTAAAACCATCTTAACTTGTACCCACAGAGACCACTTCTCCATAGGGATACTCTCCCCATCTCTGTGCTTCCTTTAAGTTGACAATGACCTCCTCCCAGGTCTCTAAATCAAAAGTTCCTTCCTCTGAGAACCATGAATTATACCTTTTTACTACTTTTAGAAAACATTGTATCTTTTTCTTCGTTACTTTTACACCTTGTCTTTTCAGTAAGTAGAGAGCATGGTACCATAAGTTTCAGGTTTACTTTTACCTTGCTCCCATTATCCTCTTTAAAATTCTAATTCACTATTTCCACTACTTCTCTGTCAATCCCCACACCGGATCCTCACTTCGCACAATTTTCAAATTCACTCTACGTACCAATGGGGCCATATAATTGTTATATGGGATATAACTCATATTGTCCCGCGTTGTGCGCCATTTGTCTGGGGAAGCCCGCCTTGTGCTGGGGCTCCAGCCTCCAGCCCAGTCCTTGAGCCTCCTGCCTGGTCTCCATCCCACCTCCCTTCGTCCACACTGAGCGTGGACCTGGCTGGTAAGATCATGGCCATCCAGGAGGTGAGCATGCTACCATGAATTGTGTCTGACTGCATTATTGTAATGTCTCTTCTATCGCTCATGCTCCCGGTGACTTTAATATAATATTTATATATCTCAACCATACAATTGTGCTTATTGAACCCAAGATTACTGGTGGGGGGCTGGCACCCCAACTCATACCACAGTACATACCATTTGTCTAGTTCTTCAATGCTTCCTCTCCCGCTCACTCCCTCCAACTATCATGACCTCAGCTCTACCTTACAAAGCCGGCTAGACCAGAGCATGTACACTGGTACAGATAAGAACTCTCAACACACAGAATGCAGGACAGATAAACCCTTCAGGAACAGTAATGGAAGTAGTGATAACATGAGGGTAGGGATGAGATAGAGGGAACTGATAGCAATGATTGATGTATTAACGCTCACACCCCAGGGGGACAAGCAACAGAAACATTGGTGAAGTGAGACCTTGGACATTGTAAAATATGAAAGTATAATTTATCAAGGTTTCATGAGGGTGGGAGAGTGGGAGAGAAGGGGGGAAAAGGAGCTGATACCAAGGGGTCAAGTATAAAGAAAATGATGATGGTACCGTAGGTACAAATGTGCTTGATACAATTGATGTATGCATTGTTATAAGTGGTGTAAGAGCCCCCGATAAAATGACTTAATTTTTTAAAAGTGTTTAGGTAGATCTTGATGGAGGATAGATTGAGAAACAATAGTTTCAGAATTTGATAATTTTGCTTAATAATCAAACTGAAAACTCACTGCCATTGCATCTTTTGTGACTCACAGCAACCCTGACTTTCAGCAACCCTATTGGACAGGGTAGAGCAGCCCCTGTGAGTTTCTGAGACTGCAACTCTTTACAGGGGTAGAAAGCCCTAACGTTTCTCTCTCAGAGCGGGTGGTGGTTTTGAACTATGTGGGTAGCAGCCCAAGTGAAAACCACTATGCCACCAGGGCTCCCTGTGCCACATAGCGGGAGCTGTTGTTTTCCCAAACATTCACTTGGCTATTTCTTTTATAAGAAGCCAAGTAATTTGGCAGCTTATTTCTGTTCCAGTTTTCTTATATAGAAAATGTGGTGACAGTGTGAACCTGTTTGTTGTAGTTTATGTGAACATAATTGAGTGATCTAGACCAAGTGAGCTAGACCAAGTGAGCTGACTGGTCAAAAATCAGACCTGTGGATTGCCAAATTGGTTCTGCTGAGATTGGGGCTTTCCTGGATCCACAGGCTTCCTCCAAGCTGTGTCCGAGAAGCTCTGCATTTTAGAGCTACATTTTATAGTTGAAAGAGAGGCCTAAGGAGGGAGGGAGTCCTTAAGCTCTAAGACCTTAATGCTGTCATTGCTGTCCTCTTTTAGTGTACCTGCAGTTTCCACACTGCAGTGGGAACCATTGAAACAGCTGTTCTCATTCTCTGAGATGGTGTGCCACCCCACTCCATACCACCACCACCTCATCCCTTTCTCTTATTGTAGAGATAATGCCCCTTCCATATGTATCTCAGATATTCAATTAATGAAGAAAGACAAAAGTAGGAGAAATGATTTAGATGAAGGAGACCATAAGCATGAGGCCATAATGGGGTCCAAAGGCTGTGTGGCCATGTCGCTAATTATAGAAATGGATGAAATCTGCCACAAAAATGTGATTGGAGGCAGAGCAATTCATCACTCTCTCAGGCAGGACTACATAAGTGAGAATGGGGCCATTATGGAGACATGGAGACGATCACAGATTAGAAAGGCTTACTGGATTTGTTCTGGGGCCTTCCGACCACTATAACTCATGACCATAGGGTCTTAGACTTTCCCAATTTCCATTGAGGACCTTCCCAGGGAAGTCCCAGAGGGCAGATTGCTCCTCTCTGCTCTGGCTAGTTGTTGTTGCGTGCCATTGAGGACACTTGGACTCGTCGTGACCTCACATACAACCGAATGAAACACTGTAGGGTCGTGCACCATCCTCACAATTGTTCCTGTGCCTGAACCACCGATGAAGCCACTGAGTCCATCCACTTCTTCGAGGACCTCCTCTGTTTCATGGCTTCTCCACTGTACCAAATAGGATGTCCTTCTCCAGGGACTGGTCTCTCCTGACAACATGTCCAAAGTATGTAAGATGGCGTCTTGCCATCCTTGCCTCTAAGCAGCACTCTGGCCTTATTTCTTCTGATACAGATTGGTCAGTCCTTCAGCAGTCCATGGTACTGTCAGTAGTCTTCTGGTGGACCACAATTCGATGCATCTGTTCTTCTACAGCCTTCCTTATTCAGTGTCTAACTTTCACATGCATATGATGCAATGGAAAATAGCATGGCTTAGGTCATGTGCACCTTAGTCCTCAGAGTAACATCATTGTTCTTCAACACTATAAAGAGGTTTTCTGCAGCAGATTTACCCATTACAATACATCTTTTGATCTCCTGACTGCTGTTTCTATGAACATTGATAGTGGATCTAAGCAAGACAAAATCCTTGACAACTGAAGCCCTTTTCTCTGTTTATCACCTATTGGTCCAGTTTTGGGGATTTTGGTCTTCCTTATATTGAATTGTAACCCATATTGAAGGCTGCAATCCTTGATCTTCAGCAAGTGGTTCAATTCCTCCTCACTTTCAGCAAACAAATGGTGTCATATATGCACACAAGCAGGCTCCCAAAAGTTAGTGGAACAAGGAATCAAAAGAGAATGGAATTTTTCAGGGACTTTTTGAAATACCAGTGTGTATGTGTGTGTGTGTGTGTGTGTGTGAGAGAGAGAGAGAGAGAGAGAGAGAGAGAGAGAGAGAGAGAGAGAGAGAGAGAGAGAGAGAGAGAGGAGATGTGGGCATAAAACAAACATCAAGCAACATAAGGGAGAATGCTGTTGGCTGCTGTTGAACTGATTCCGGTGCGCATGCACAGTGACCTGCTGTGTGCACCATAGTGACCCCTCAGAAGCAGATCATCAAGCCTACCTTTCAACTGAAATTCTGAGAATTCACAATTTTCAGAAGTATGTGGATAACAGTGAAAGCCAAAATTCTATTTGCACAGTCCCCACGTGGATTAAGCTTCCAGTGAATTCCTTCAGACCATTGACCAGGGATGTGAACACTCTTGCCACCAGGCAGAGGGCATTGGAAAGTGGATTACCCCTTAGGCAGCCCATGGTGGGGCTTAGAGACTTGCCTAAGTGTATCCTTGAATCGAGGCTGCCATTCTGGGCTGCACAGTCATGAGTCATGCCCCCAAAGCCTTGGTTGTTTGGCCCTGGACCACTCTTGTAAACTGTCCTGTTTCACACAGGTCCCAATCCTTGTCCTATTCTTGCTTCTGTAGTCCCACCTGGAACTGTGATGTTGGGATCTGCCGCCATGTCCTTTCAAGTCTGTGAATCTCAGATAACCCTTACATATCAATAAGACCTCTTGCTAATAGTTTCCCTCCCCTCATCTCGATGGCATGTGTTGGCCCTTGGACTATCTAGGTTACCTAGCGGGCATTTGGATTATGTAGGCTCCCTAGCGGGAATTTGGACTATATAGATTACCTAGTGGGCAATTAGACTTTGTAGGTTATCTAGCGGGCACTTTGACTATCTAGGTTACCTAGCTAGCACTTGAACTATCTACGTTACCTAGCGGTTACTTGGAGTATGTTGGCTACCTACCGGGCTGTTGGACTATCTAGGTTACCTAGCCGGCACTTGGGCTATCTAGGTTAACTAACGGGCACTTGGACTATGTAGGTTCCCTAGCGGGCCCTTGGACTATGTGGGTTCCCTAGCGGGCACTTGGACTATGTGGGTTCCCTAGCGGGCATTAGGACTATCTGGGTTACCTAACGGGCACTTGGACTATGTAGGTTAACTAGCGGGCTTTGGACTATGTAGGTTACCTAGCGGACACTTGGACTATGTAGGTTCCCTATCGTTCACTTGGAGAATGTAGGTTAACTAAGGGGCACTAGGACAATGTAGGTTACCTAGCGGGCCTTGGGACTATCTAGGTTACCTAGGGGGAACTTGGACTATGTAGGTTTACTATTGGGCACTTGGACTATCTAGGTTACCTTAGCAGGCACTTGGACTATGTAGGTTAACTAGCGGGCACTTGGACTATCTAGGTTACCTAGCAGGCACTTGGACTATGTACGTTTCCTAGCGGGTACTTGGACTATCTATGTTAACTAGCGGGCACTTGGACTATGTAGATTCCCTATCGGGCACTTGGACTATGTAGGTAACCTAGTGGTCACTTGAACTGTCTAGGTTACCTAGCGGGCATTTGGACTATGTAGGTTAACTAGCGAGCTCTTGGACTATCTAGGTTAACTAGCGGGCACTTGGACTATGTAGGTTCCCTAGCGGGCACTTGGACTATTTAGGTTACCTAGCAGGCACTTTGACTATCTAGGTTAACTAACGGGCACTTGGACTATGGAAAGAAGTGCCTAATGGTCACCAGGACCCATGGTTAATCCAGGCGTGGTCATCTGATTCCAATCGATCAGACCTAGCTATAAATCACTTATATGTCTGGGTAATTAAAAGCAAATATAAATTTTCAAAAAAAATAACGTTGCATGGGATAGAAAGAGAATACATAACAACATCAGACATAAATATGCCTCAAGACAAACTCATTGTGCACATCCAGAATACATAATGGCTCTTGCTAAGATGCGTTTCCCACTAGACCCTACCCCAAGCCAGTAAAAGCCAGAAACTCTACAGTAAACTGTGGATTGTACTACTCTGAAATGGGAGCTGTGTCTCTAGACCTAATTTGGGGCTGTTCGTGCTGAGGACTCACCAATACCTGCTGCAGTGACAACAGTCCAGGTGAGAATAAGGAAATCTGGATGACAGCCAGGATATAGGAGCACTGAGACCTCAAATTGCTTCTAGGCGAGCATGGCCTAATGGGCTTCCATTTATGCACCTCTGGCAGGAGGAGTTTGTTCTGGAAAGTAATGGTTTCTAAGGAAGTATTTCTTAAACTTTCACATGCATGCACTTACCCAGGTTCCTGGAAATCGGGCTGGGGGGCAGATTCTGATTTTGTGGGTTCAGGGTGGGGGGTCTAGGATCCAGCAGTTCTAGAGGCCCTGGTACTCTTGGGCTGTTAACCACAAGGACAGTAGTCCTAAACCACCAGCCACTCCTTGGGAGAAATATGAGGCTGTAGACTCCGGGCAAGAGTGACAGTCTGGGAAACCCACAAGGGCAGTTCTACCCTGTCCTGTAGGGTCACTATGAGTCAGCATCAACTCGATGGCATTAGCATGGGAGAAGCTAATGCTGATGTTGCTGGTTCCTTGACCTATCATACTTTGAGTGGCAAAGTCCCAAGGGCCTTCCCGGATGTGATGGCCAAAAGCAGTAGTGTTCACCCTTGGTCATACTTTGGAATCCCTTAGGAGCTTTCAAGCCTCCCATTGGCCTGGCGCCATCCCAGACCAATGAAGCAAGACTTAGTGGAAGCAGGATTCAGGTCACGGTCAGTGAGAAAGCCCCCTTGGCAATGCCAACGTACAGCCAGTGCAGAGTCGAACTGGTCGACGACTCCACATGACTCCATATACTTTGGTGAAGCCAGCTGTTTGGGCAAGGTTTTCAGAGTTACCACCCATGTAGACTTGTTGGTGATAGTGCATTAAATAGAGCACATGCAGTGCATTGCATGAGTGTCCTATGTCATGCAACCACACCAGGGGTATGTTGAGCCAATTTCTCTGGGAGACCAAGGGTGTTGGCTCCATCCTGAACGTTGGCAGGGTAATGGACTGACACAGAGGAAACTCATTCTCTTTGTGGTGGTGCACTAATGGGTTCTTCACAGAAGGCCAAGTCCATGGCTGCAGATGCTCACGGGGCTGAGGGAGCAGGTCAAATCCTAAGTCAGAGGTGGGTGTTTGCATATTTACATGCCCTCACTGCCATCAAGTCCATTCCAACTCACAGGCCCATGGGACTGAGTAAAATGGCCCCCGTGGGTTTCTGAGACTGTGATTCTTTAGAGGAGTAGAAAATCTCCTCTTTCTCCAGAGGAGCGGTTGGTCATTCAAACTGCTGACCTTGAGATTAACAGTCCAACTCCTGACCACTCTTGCCGTCAGAATTCTATTTATTTACACAAGTATATATATATCCTTTCCCAAAAGAACTCCACATTTTCAAATCATTCTTGACACTCATGGCCTTTTTTCCTTTATAGCCATGCCTTTGGTTGAAACACAGATATAAGAGAAATATTTATCTACTTATAGGGGTACAAAAGTAGCTTTGGTGGCATAGTGTTTGCATGTTGGGCTGCTAACACCAAAGTCAGCACTTTGAAACCACCAGCCACTCCGTGGGAAGAAGAGTCTGTCTACTCCTATAAAGAGTTACAGTCTCAGAAACTCACAGGGACAGATCTACTCTGCCTCATAGGGTCACTATGAGTCAGCATCACCTCCCTGGCAGTGAGGTAGATTTTGGTTTCATAGAGATACAAGTCAGTCCTGAGCTGCTAAAGACAAGGTTGGCAGTTTGAACCCACCAGCTGCAGAGAAAGAGGAGGCTTTCTATTCCCATAAGGAGCTACAGTTTCAGAAATACCCACAGGGGAAATTTTAACCTCTCCTGTAGGATCAATATGAGTCAGAATCGACTTATCGGTGGTGAGCAAGTGGAGGGGACCCTAAACAGGTTCCGGTGGACCTTAAGAGTTCTACTAATTGTGCATGCTCTGTAAAATGTAAACCAAGATTTTACTTTTGCAAACATTATTTTTTCTAAACACGTCTAACTGTGAAACCATACTCGCATGCGGGTCTTTGAACCTGGTCAGTGGTCTGGGGAAGTGAAGGGGCCTGACATCCTTTGTTGTTGTTAGTGCTGTCCAGTCATTCTGACATCACAGGGACCTTCTTTGCAACACAAGGCAGCACTGCCCGGTCCTTTGCCAGCCTCAGGGGTAGTATGTTGGAGCCCATGGTTTCAGCTACCGTGTCTTCCAGTTCACCAAGGAGTTTCCTCTTTGTGCTGCTTACTAAACCCGTTTCTAAGGAGTCCATTCCAACTCATGGTGACGCCGTGTGGGTCAGCACCACGGGACCCCACATAATGCCTTATACCATATATATATATATTGTGCATAATGCCTTATACCTGGTCCCTTTGGCACCTTGTGATCGCACAGGCTGGTGTGCTTATTCCATGTGGGCTTTTTTGCTTCTGAGCCAGATGGCCGTTTGCTCACCTTCAAGCCTTTAAGACCCCAGACACTATCTCTTTTGATAGCCTCTGGCCTTTACTTCGGGGTCTTCGGTCCCTGCAGAGTGGACACATGCCTGCTGTGCGGGTATGGGACGTGTCGGAGCGCAGCCTGGTGGCGGAGCTTCAGGAGCATAAGTATGGCATGGCATGTGTGGCCTTCTCATCCAGTGCCAAGTACATTGTCTCAGTGGGCTACCAGCATGACATGATCGTCAATGTCTGGGCCTGGAAGGTGAGTGGGCTGCTGGCCTCAGGACAGGCGGGGCCGGGAGGGGAGCCAAGAAACTGCTGACCGGTGGCCTTTACTTCCGCCTGCTGGCCTCAGTCCCTTTCTAGAGAACTCTGAGCAGAAAGGAGCAACTGGGTATCTAGGATGCTGAAGAAGGGGCAGAAGGAGAGGTCAAGTTCACAGCTTGTCTAACCTTCAGTGTGTAAGTTTCTTTTCCCTCAGCTCCTAGAAGCAGAGCCTTGATTTCCCTTGACTTTCTCTCCAGAAAAACATTGTAGTGGCTTCCAACAAGGTGTCCAGTCAGGTGACAGCAGTATCCTTCTCTGAGGACTGCAGGCAACCGGCACATCAAGTTCTGGTACCTCGATGACAGCAAGACCTCAAAGGTGAGGCAGCAAGTAGCCACTAGGGTGGGGTCTGCCCAGATATGTTCCACCTGCGCCCCCTTCTGCATGCTCAAAAGCCCCTTGGAAGTCTCAGCTGGGCCAGGTGCTATGTCAATATGCAAGGGAAGCCTTCTCCCTCCCTCCCCAGGGCCTGCTTTCCAGGGGGTAGCCTGCAGGGTGTGTGGGTGGCACCTGTGGTGGGTCTCCACAGGTGAATGCCACTGTACCCCTGCTGGGCCGCTCCGGGCTGCTGGGGGAACCTGCGGAACAACCTGTTCACTGATGTAGCCTGTGGCCGCGGGAAGAAGACTGACAGCACCTTCTGTATCACATCCTCAGGGCAGCTGTGCGAGTTCAGTGACCCGGAGACTGTTGGACAAGTGGGTGGAGCTGAGTGTAAGTGAATGCTTTGTCGGCACCCTCCCGTCTGTCACCTCCGGGCTCCAGGGCACCTGAGTCTGCATGCACGCTGGGGGAGGCCCCAGGCGGAGGAAGGTGTTTGGGAACCTCTCTGCTTGCTCGCCCTCTCTGTCTCTGCCTCTTCCTCTGCTTTCCTCTTCTGCTCAGCACACAGACAGCATCACAGTAAGTGTGCTGGCCCTGTCCGCTGCCTCTGCTGCCTTTCTCTGGGCCGGCCTTTTCTGGGTGTGTCTTTGCCCAAACCTCAGGTGCCTTATAAGGAAGGCTTGCTGACTCCTTCCCCCTAATTGCACGGGGCTGTGGGCCCTCTGGCCAGCTGCTGTTAGAGGGAGGGGCATTGAGGGGCTCTGCCCAGGGCAGCTGGCCTGCCTTGCGCTTGTCCTTGCCTCTTGGCTCATGGCTGTTGAGGTGTCCGGTGAAGGAGTGGACAGACGCCCTTGCTGACTGTGGCTTCTGTGCTCACAGACCACAGTGGCCCACTGCATCTCGGTGAGCCAGGACTACATCTTCTGCGGCTGTGCTGACGGCACCGTGTGCCTTTTCAACCCCTTCAACCTGCACTTCCTCAGCACGCTGCCCCGGCCCCATGCCCTGGGGACAGACATTGCCAGCATCACAGAGGCCAGGTGAGCGGTGTGGGTGGGCCCCTGAGTCCTGTCAGAGCCCCACTCTGTGCCAGGCCGTCCCTGGCATGCTGCAAGGAGAGGAGGGCACACATAGACCTCTGGGAAGACCCTTGCAGTCAAGCACAGGTGGGTCTTTTAGCATTTGTTGCTCACTGTGGGCAACCGTGGTAATCTGAGTCTGCAGTGTGGTAATTAATGCATTGTCCTGTAAACACCACAGCTAGGACAGACGGGCAGTTCCTTAGGGTTTCTGAGAGAGGCTGGAAACCTGACGGAGCAGGCCTTTCTCCCTCAGGGTGGTCCTGGGTAGCAGCTAAGGTAGGAGGGTCTTATTGTAGCCTCGGGCCTTGGGTTGGGTGATTGCAGGAAGTGAAGTTTTGCTCTGGTTTCAGTGCTGTCAGGAAGCGGGGCAGTTCTGCAGTTGGGTATATTAATTTCTCATTCAGGGAAGGAGTGGGCTAAATCTGCAAATGGCAGGAAATGATATATGACCATGACTGGTTTGCACAGTGCCCTTCCTTTTCCTCTGACGTGAGTCTAGAAGGGCCTGACATCTGCTTGGCTGCATCACGGCCACACACTGTCCCCGCCTGATGTTGGGGGCTATGAAATAGCTTGTGTTCTTTTGCAGAGCCCCATGGCAAGGAATGCCAGGCCAGCCGCTGCGTTCTTTCTCCAGTGACTGCTGGCCACCCTGCTGCTCCTCCCTTTAGTGCCCCTTTTCATTAGCGCTAACTCACCAGTTTGCCCTGTCTGCCCTGGACACCCTGACCCCCTCTTTCCTCAGTCGCCTTTTCGCTGGAGTGGCCAATGCGAAGTATCGGGACACCATCACCTTGACCTTTGATCCTGCAAATCCGTGGCTGTCTTGTGTGTACAATGACCATAGTACTTATGTCTGGGGTGTGAAGGGCCCCAAGAAAGTGGGCAAGGTGTATTCAGCTCTGTATCATTCCTCCTGCGTCTGGAGTGTAGAGGTACGTGGGCCAGGTCTGCTGAGACTGACCGTGTTTCCTGGCCTACCATTAGGAGCTGGGGTTCCTCAAGTGTGGAATTTGTTTCCTCCAGCACCCTTGCTCCCCAAGCTGTGCCCCTGGGTCCCTTCGTATCTGTTAATTGGCTCTGAGGATGGGAGGGGATTTTAGTGCTGACTCATCTCAGACGTTTTTTCAGTATGCCCCTGTGCAGTCTTAGCTTGGCCTCTTTGGACATGTTCCTGAACTTGACCAAACCTTAGTTTCTGCAATTGTGAAATGACATACCTGATGCATTTGATTTTTACGAACAGGAGACAATGTAAGTGGGAGATTTAGAATGCCTAGTACTTACTAGGTGCTTGGTTAATGTATATTCCTTTACTTGTTAAAGACAAGAGCTAATCATTATGACTTGCTTGCTATGGGACAAGCCGTTGCCTCCAGGGGACAGGATGGGGGAACTTTAGGCCCCCAAGGATAGAGGTTCAGGAGGGTTTAGCTGAAAAGGGTTGGGGACAAAATTTATTATCTCCAAGGGAAAGATACTAACTTGACAATGAAGAAACGGCAAAACCCACCCTTAGCCAAGTCATTAAGGTTAACATCCCGTGGCAGCAGCATGAATCTGGTGAGAGGGTACACTGAGAGGTTTCAAAATGTTCCCAGAAAATGTTATGACTCTTAAGAACTCCCAATAAAATGTTGAACAACAACAACCAACGTTGATGGAAAGTTTCTTTTAGTTCTGTTTTTCCATGCAGCCTCCTCCTAGCATTGTGTCTGGTATTCTTGACCCAAATGTATAAGGAACTTAGGATAGTCATGAGGAAACATCAGGCAACCTTCATTTGAGGTACACCTGCCAGAGTAACTTATCACACTCTCCCAGGTGTCAGGGTAGGAAAGACAAGCAAAGACTGAAAGCCGTTCTAGACTGGGACAGATGACACCCATGTGCCGAGGGGGCTCCTGGGATCCTGGAGCAGAAGAAGTACATTCGTGGGATAAACAAACAAACTCATTGGCATTGGGTTGATTCCAACTCAGAGCAACCCCCGCTGGTGACATTTAAATAAAGTCTAATAATGTTGTACCAGTGTGACCTCCGTGGTCCTTATCACTGTGTACTGTAGTGCATAAAACATTAATACGAAGGGAGACCAGGTGAGAGAGTTGAATGTGACATATCTTGACTCATTTTTCTAAAGGTTCAACCCAAAAGGTAAAGTAAAACAGCTCTTGATGGAGAGGAAAAGGTGGAAGGGGGTGGGTGATGATTCTTTCCCCCCGCTGCCTGGCACTGAACGGCCTCTCCTCTCTTCTCATTTTGCAGGGTCCACGAATTGCAGTTCCTGAGTGAAATGCTGAAGGTGGAGGCCCATGAGTCAGAGATTCTGTGCCTGGAGTACTCGAAGCCAGACACAGGTACCTGGCCCTGGCCTGGAATGGCCTTGAGTGAGCCCCTCCAGTCTGGCCAGAGCCACTGATACTTGTCCTGCCTCTTGACTATGGGGCTGATCGTTCTTTTGGCTACCAAAAGAGTTAGTGATCCTTCTTGATGTCTCTGAAGGCTTCTTGTTGTTTCTGAAGGCTTTGGGGAGGACTGCATCTCAACTCTGCCCGACTCCATGGCTCATGTGGCTTAAGGATGTGGGGCTCAGTTTCTCTGGGTGCTCTTTGCTGGGCACTCATGTTGGGCTGCGATCCACAAGCTCAGCAGTTTGAAACTACCAGCCGCTCTGCAGGAGAAAGGTGGGCCTTTCTACTCCTGTAAACAGTTACAGTCTCAGAAGCCCATAGGGGGTATTCACTATGAGTCAGCATTAACTTGATAGCAGCAGATTTGATTTTTGTAAAGTCTTTTTAAAGCCAACCAAAAGCTGAATCCGTGAAGAAGATCTGCTTTAGACATTGTGCTCTTTTAAAGAATAATCTGTCTGTGATCAGATTGACACAGGAACTTGGAAGGTTAGGTGAAAAGTTTAAGGGGCAGTGAGCTTATGTGTGTGATGGAAATTTGGAATTGGAAAAGGACAGTGAGAATGGCTACATAATTTCAGAAATATAATGAATGTTAGCAAATTGTACATGTAGAAATGATCGAATTGGTATATATTTTTGTGTGCATTGTTTTAGATCAGGGAGAAGACTCGAAGTTCAAATATAATTTACAGAGACCCCCCTTGTTAAATCTTGAATGGGACAAAGTCCAGAAAAAACAAATCATCTGGTTGAGGGAGACCGTAAGCATGAGGCCATAATGGGGACTGAAGGATTCACAACAGCTCGGTCACATGGAAAACAAAGGAAGCCCCTTTAAAAGTCAAGTTCCCAGCAGATCAGACCATCACAGTTGGAAATGTGACTACAGAAATGGGAAAGGGACCATGATTGGAGTAAATACATTATTGCAGATTAGAAAAGTTTACAGGACTGGTTCAGGGCCCTCCAACCATCTTGGTCAGGGCATGAACGTGCAACCTCAGTACCCCAATTCCCATCAAGGGCATACTCAGGCAAGTTCTTGAGGGCTAGACTACTCCTCACCAGGCTGGCCAGAGGAGTGGGTGGAAGCAAACAAACTCTGCCTGAGGGCAAAGCATTTTACGTTGCTAGTTCAGAGTCATGGAGCTCTAGTGCCATAGAAGGTTATGGGTTGGGCGGTTAACCACAAGGTTTCACTCTTCAAAACCACCAGCCAGCTCCAGGGAAGAAAGATGAGGCTTTCTACTCCAATAAAAATATATAGTCTGGAGATTAAAAGCCCCAATGTAAGTTAACTGGGTTGATTCCTACTAGAGGGATAATGTGTGTGGGCCAGATGCTTGCAAGGTCCCTCAAGGCAATGCTGCCAGACTGCAGTCTCTGCTCCCTGCTGGTGGAGACAATGGATTGCTTTTCTCTAAAACTTGGAACCATTAGCTTGGTTCCAGTAGGTGGAGTTCACACCCTACTGATAATGGTTCATATGGAGATCCAGAAAACAGGTCAAAGTTAAGCTGCCATTCTAAATGTAGGATCCGCCCATTTTGTCACCTGTATACCCCCAATCCCTCCTCTTCCTATTGCATGTATGCCCCTAGACCACCCCTTCTCACCGCTGTATAACATAGTCCAAGTCCTTCCTGTGATGTATGTCTTTACCCTCCCGTTTCCAATTCCCCTTGTCCTCCTTCCCTTCCCCCTCTCTCCATGTGGACCACCAAGTGGGGCTGAGGTGAGCAATGCTACCATGATATGTGTGTGACTGCATTATTGTAATATCTCTTCTATCTCTCATGCTCCCAATGACTTTAATATTTATATCTCAACCCTTTATGTTTCCAGGGCTTTCAATGACATTAGGCATCTTTTCAATGTTTATGAATCATGCTTATGAACCTCTCTTCTGTTAGTTGTCTGTGTGTATGCATTGCCTGTATTAAAAACATATAGAACCGAGCAATTTGTCTGGAAAAATAATTTATAGGAACTTTATGTTAGATTGCCATGCGTTTTGCATAGCCAATTGTTCTTTTAAAACACTTTTCTTGTCATTGTGATACCATGCTAAAAGGTAAAAACATCTGTATATAGTCAAATAGCTTTATCTTTCCTTTAAAGACATGAACCTTCGTGTCTTGCTTAAAGTTTCCACCTCACTAAAGCTAAATTGCTACTCTCGAAAATAAATCCCTCTAAGTTTTTAATGCTTTGAATATTTTATCGCTCTAATCCTCCTGGAGTTTATTTTTGAATGTAGTATGCTCCTTCCTTTGATTTCTTGTAAATTCAGCCAATTCAACCACTCATTAACCAAAGTATTCCTTTACCACTGGATTGTTTTGCCACCTTTGCTTTGCATAGCATATAGTTCTAAATTATATCCCAGACTACTGAATTATTTGCCAGAGTGGCTTTACTAATTGTACACTGGCATCACAACACGCGGGAGCTTCGGAAAGATCGTGGGAGAAAGGAATGAAAAGAGAAGATAATTTCCCATGAATTTTTGAAGCTTCCTCGTACAGGTGCTTTACAGTAAGTCGACATTAGGGTTTATAATCAATAAAAAATTCAACTGTGATCCAAGAATGAGGGGCGTGACATTTCCTGGTTGAGACAAAAGCGAACAGGCGAGCAGAATATGAAAAGAATTGGTTAACCGATGAAACTGCAGCCAAGTGTTAGCTGTTATCACAAAAATGAACACACAGAATATTCTTGAACTTGGAAGTGGGAACTTCAGCCTTTCAACGGCCATCGACGGTGCGGGGCAACATCCCCGCACTCCTACGCTCAGGAAGGGGGTTCTGGGGTCTGCGGCGCCGCGGGGCACAAGTGGGGCGAAGGGCTGCGAGGGAACGCCGAGGCAGAGGGGTCCCCGCGAGGCGGCTGCGGGCCGCTCCAGAAGGCAGGGGTCCGGGGGCTCTGCGGTCCCTCAGGACCCTCCAGGAGAGGCTCCAGAAAGGCAGCTGGAGGCCCCGGCCGGCCGTGCAGCTCGCTGGGAGGCGCGGGCGCACGTGCTCCGCCGGTCCGGGCGGCGGGGGCGGCTGAACGGGCCCTGGCCGTGGGCGGCGGGCGGCGGGCGGGCGCAGTGCGGCGCCGGGCAGGCGGGAGGTGACCGCGCGGGGCGGTCGCGGCGGCTGGGGCTACTGACGGCACACGGATCCGGAGCGCACTGCGCGGGGCGGGGCGCCGCGCAGGTGAGAGCGGCAGCGGACCCGGATGCGGCGCGGCTGAGGGCGGCCGAGGGCGGGGGGTCGCGGCGGCTAGCTCTTGGAGATCCCGGCCGGAGGCTCCGGCGCCGGTGCTGCGCTTCCTGCCGGCTCGAAGAACGAGCCCGAGCCTGGCCGCCCTCGGGATGCCTTGCTGAGGCTCCGCCGGACGTCCCCAACAGGGGGGGGGGGCGGGGCGGGGCGCGTTCGGGCGCCTCCTGAGGGCGCCTCAGCGGAGAGCGGCGTTGGCGCCGTGGAGTCTACGCTCCACGCGGGCGGCCCAACCCGCCTGCCACTCAGGTGTCTTTTTGCACGGAAGTGAGTTTTAGGAGCGGGAAACCTGTGGTGGGCGTGACTGACGTGTTTTTAAATCATTTTCTATACATTTAAAGCTGTAAAGGCAAAACTTCATGATCCAATTAATATAGCCAAAAATTCAGGCTTGATAGAAACATTTAGAATCCAGGCACTGGGGGTAAAGTCCCCTTATTCCCATCTGTTATTGGAGGAAGGTATGAGAGAGATTGGATACTGCGGTGGGAAGAAATAGAGCCAAATAGGAATGTCTGCTTCTATAGGGAGAATGTATCAGCCATGCGCTCACTTTAAGGCAGCACAGCTTTAAGGGAGAATCTGTGGAAATGATAGATTACCGCAGGAACATGAACTTGGAGTATATCTCCAACTAACAGAGTGGTGGTCTTCCAGCCATGGAACATTAGTCTCCCAGATTCCCTCTGTACCAGTCAGGGAATAAGTCCCAGTATTATTTCCCTTGGTGCTAGTATCCCACATTTCCCCTCTCTGCATTATGTTTAAGATTCAAAAAGTGTCACGGAGGCAACATGGTCTCTTTTCATATCTATTAGCTTCCTATAGAAGTGACATGAGACTGCAAGCATCACAATTATGATAAAAAACACAGTCAGACTGGAACTTAAGCTATGTGAAGTACTTTGCCCCCAAGCTCGCGGGTCCAACCCTTCCATGCTACTCCTCAATTGCTTAATCACATCAGAGCCAGGAGAAGCCTCAAGCTTGTCTTTGAATGTATAGAAAATATCCTTTTTAAGCTGATCAATATCTAATGAAATGTTTCCCTTAAACCCTTGCAAATGTTGGCCTCTCCATCTCTTCCTTGTCCATCTTTCTCCAAAGGTGGTTGCGTCCTTTTAAAGGGAGTCCATCAGTTTTATTCTGTAAAAAACATACATGCATAGCCTTTTCTCCAGGTGAATGGACCTGGATCCCAAACACAGTTTCCATCATCCTCAGATTTCTTAGGATCAATTTTCTCTGTAGAATTGAAAACGTGTTTATCTTCCCTAATTTTATTACAAGCTTTTAGTAAGGAGAAAAATTTTTTAGTTAAAATGAGTAAATGAACTTTGTCACACATAAGATTCCTCTTCTCCTCCTTCTGTTTTAACAATTTAAATAGTAAAGCATTGCTAGATCTTGAACCAGTAAAAGTACTAGTTAGATAACCTTCATTGTTATGTAAATACTGGCTCCCATCCCTCAGAGAATTAAGAGAGCTAACTAATTGGGAGAACTTCTTATCATACTTTGAAAGACTGAAAAAATTCTTAATAAATTTGTTCAGCTGATCTTGAAGTAACTTACCAAGCAGACATTTTTTCTCCAGGCTTACCAATAAGGTTATAGGCTCAATTGAGCCGTTTTGCCTTTCAGGCTTCTCACACTGTATGATTTTACCTTGCAATATTCTGTCTTGGTTAACTTCACTCATTCCCTCTATGCTGGCTTTAGGGGAAGTTAATGGGAGGGCCTTAGGCCCCCCTGAATGCCCTAAGGAAATGACCCGGCATCCACAGTTAACAAACCTTTTTCCTTCCATTTCTAATTCCATGTGGGGGCGCTGTTTCTCCACAACAGCAGTCCAGAAGACTGCTTGATTTATAGGGTGGTCAAACTTCTCAAGTACTCTTTCCTGATAGGTATAAATTTTTACTCTAGAAATGCAAGGAAGGGAAAATTGGCTTAAGCGATCCTACATTTTTACAAACCATGGTATATCAGAACTCATTACTGCCTTAATTTCTTCTTCACAATCCTGACCAATAACTCCAGCAACACCTTGAGAATTTATGTTGGACTTTCTTTTTTTTTTTTTTTTTTTTTTTTGGACTTTCTTAATAAACTTCCTATAGTTCTTTTAGGTAGTGGACCCCAATTACTGCTCTTCGTTTCTGATTCAATCACAGTTTTGGGCTTTTTCTTACAACTCTTATCAACTCCAGTATCAATTTTAATTTCTTGAGTACTAAGGTTAAATCTTCCTGATAGAAACTGTATTAATCTTTCAATAAGAGGTCCCTGCTTTTGAGGATCAAGCTCCTGTGAAGGCTTCTGAGCCATCTCTTGGTAATTCAAACCAACTGCAGTGAGAACAGAGACTAGGTTTTTGCCTCTTTGGCTAGGTCTGTTCTCCTGCTGTGAGGCTGCTAGATAAAGGCGATTTCTCTCAAAGATCTTCTTTGCTCCAGTAGGCAGACACCTTGCCTACCACGCTCTGCTATGAGGGCTCTGCATCAAGCTTCTTCCACTATTTTCCCGCCGGGAAGTCTTTGCTAATGGCGACCCTTCACTGTTGATTTTTGAACGACATTGGCTCGCCCAATGAGTTCCCTTCCTACAATGGAGGCAGAGTGCAGGTTCGTTTAAACCCGATCTCCATGGTCCTGGCCCATGCTCTGACATTGGCCGCAGCCTGCTCTGCCTACACTCTTTTGAAGATGACTTGTCTTCCCACAACTAAAGCACTTTCTTCCAGGTCTGATATAGTTTGCCAATGAAGCTGCCATGAGGTCTGCCTTGCATTCCTCTGCCTCTACATTCCTGCATATCCTAAAATAACCCAGCAAAGTGCCCTGTTCGCTGTAGGGATGCAAGGCATTTTTACAGTGCTTATTAGAGAAATCATAAGATAGCTTGTGCACTAGGTCTCTTACTGCCTGAACATTCTTCACACATTTGGAAATAGCATCTTCCAGTCGGGACACAAAGTCAGCGTAACGCTCATCATTCTGTTGTCTTATAGCCCTGTAACGGGGCGTTCTCTCTTCTGATGGAATTATCTTTTCCCAGGCCCTTAAGCAAACCTCATGTATCTGTCCTATTGTCTGTTCAGTAAACTGTAGTTGAGACTCAACTGTAATATAATTTGCATCCCCTAGCAATTGATGAATTCCTATATCTATCCCATCCTCAGCATTCTTCCCAGCTCTTGCAAGGGCTGCTTCCTTCCATAGCATTTGATATCACAAGCATTCTGAAGAGTAAAGACAAATTCTCACTAAAGCTTTCCAATCTGTAGGGGTCCAGCTGTCAGACTCTGCTAGAGCCCTTATCATGCTAATTACAAAATGTGAGTCTGGGCCCTAGTCATTGATTGCCTGCTTGAGATCTTTTAGCAACTTAAAAGGCAAAGGCACTGTGAATTCCTTTTGGTTCTAACAGGATAAGACATCTTGCATTCTAAATCTTCTTCTGCAATCCCTCTTCCTACTCTGGAGAGTAAAGGTGCTTTCCTATACTTTGCTTCTTTACGTCTATTCTCTGAGCTACTCTTTTCAATCTGGATATCTTGGAGTTCCACTTCCTGAACTTCACCTTCTGTGCTAGCTCTCCTAGTTTGCATTTCTTTGGAGCTAATCTCTCTACCTTCAGGGCTGGCTTGCTTGATTGTTTTACAATCTCTGGCCTTTCTTACACTAAATTCCAGCAGGAGAGCAGTTGCTTTTACTATGTCCCCTTCTGACTCAGGCTCATTCTTTTAGCTCTGCCTAAAATCTTCTCATCTGCCTGAAACCCGTTCTCACTGCTTCTCATCTGATTTAAATTTGGGCATCTTAGACGTTGCCTGTTCTGCTTCTTGGCTTTCTCTACCTTTGAAAGCAAGGGAGCTTCCTGGGATTGTTTAATAGCCATGCTTTGGATCTTGCAATCCACTGCCTCTAGTACTGTATCACCTTTAAACCTTCGGAGTCTGCAGTCTCGCGAGAGCATACAGGCTTTGGCAATGAGGTTCTGTTCTAGAATTGGAGGCTTTAGATAACAAACCAATCCCTGCCTTTTCAGTTTTTCCTAAAGTTTCTTAACCTAAATCATGCTTATTCACAGACACTTTAGCTTGCTTTTCTAGATTTGAATAGACACAAGACTTCTCACTAGACTGTTCATCCTTATTCTCTTCCTCCTGCAAAAGTTTTAAAACCATCTTAACTTGTACCCACAGAGACCACTTCTCCATAGGGATACTCTCCCCATCTCTGTGCTTCCTTTAAGTTGACAATGACCTCCTCCCAGGTCTCTAAATCAAAAGTTCCTTCCTCTGAGAACCATGAATTATACCTTTTTACTACTTTTAGAAAACATTGTATCTTTTTCTTCGTTACTTTTACACCTTGTCTTTTCAGTAAGTAGAGAGCATGGTACCATAAGTTTCAGGTTTACTTTTACCTTGCTCCCATTATCCTCTTTAAAATTCTAATTCACTATTTCCACTACTTCTCTGTCAATCCCCACACCGGATCCTCACTTCGCACAATTTTCAAATTCACTCTACGTACCAATGGGGCCATATAATTGTTATATGGGATATAACTCATATTGTCCCACGTTGTGCGCCATTTGTCTGGGGAAGCCCGCCTTGTGCTGGGGCTCCAGCCTCCAGCCCAGTCCTTGAGCCTCCTGCCTGGTCTCCATCCCACCTCCCTTCGTCCACACTGAGCGTGGACCTGGCTGGTAAGATCATGGCCATCCAGGAGGTGAGCATGCTACCACGAATTGTGTCTGACTGCATTATTGTAATGTCTCTTCTATCGCTCATGATCCCGGTGACTTTAATATAATATTTATATATCTCAACCATACAATTGTGCTTATTGAACCCAAGATTACTGGTGGGGGGCTGGCACCCCAACTCATACCACAGTACATACCATTTGTCTAGTTCTTCAATGCTTCCTCTCCCGCTCACTCCCTCCAACTATCATGACCTCAGCTCTACCTTACAAAGCCGGCTAGACCAGAGCATGTACACTGGTACAGATAAGAACTCTCAACACACAGAATCCAGGACAGATAAACCCTTCAGGAACAGTAATGGAAGTAGTGATAACATGAGGGTAGGGATGAGATAGAGGGAACTGATAGCAATGATTGATGTATTAACGCTCACACCCCAGGGGGACAAGCAACAGAAACATTGGTGAAGTGAGACCTTGGACATTGTAAAATATGAAAGTATAATTTATCAAGGTTTCATGAGGGTGGGAGAGTGGGAGAGAAGGGGGGAAAAGGAGCTGATACCAAGGGGTCAAGTATAAAGAAAATGATGATGGTACCGTAGGTACAAATGTGCTTGATACAATTGATGTATGCATTGTTATAAGTGGTGTAAGAGCCCCCGATAAAATGACTTAATTTTTTAAAAGTGTTTAGGTAGATCTTGATGGAGGATAGATTGAGAAACAATAGTTTCAGAATTTGATAATTTTGCTTAATAATCAAACTGAAAACTCACTGCCATTGCATCTTTTGTGACTCACAGCAACCCTGACTTTCAGCAACCCTATTGGACAGGGTAGAGCAGCCCCTGTGAGTTTCTGAGACTGCAACTCTTTACAGGGGTAGAAAGCCCTAACGTTTCTCTCTCAGAGCGGGTGGTGGTTTTGAACTATGTGGGTAGCAGCCCAAGTGAAAACCACTATGCCACCAGGGCTCCCTGTGCCACATAGCGGGAGCTGTTGTTTTCCCAAACATTCACTTGGCTATTTCTTTTATAAGAAGCCAAGTAATTTGGCAGCTTATTTCTGTTCCAGTTTTCTTATATAGAAAATGTGGTGACAGTGTGAACCTGTTTGTTGTAGTTTATGTGAACATAATTGAGTGATCTAGACCAAGTGAGCTAGACCAAGTGAGCTGACTGGTCAAAAATCAGACCTGTGGATTGCCAAATTGGTTCTGCTGAGATTGGGGCTTTCCTGGATCCACAGGCTTCCTCCAAGCTGTGTCCGAGAAGCTCTGCATTTTAGAGCTACATTTTATAGTTGAAAGAGAGGCCTAAGGAGGGAGGGAGTCCTTAAGCTCTAAGACCTTAATGCTGTCATTGCTGTCCTCTTGTAGTGTACCTGCAGTTTCCACACTGCAGTGGGAACCATTGAAACAGCTGTTCTCATTCTCTGAGATGGTGTGCCACCCCACTCCATACCACCACCACCTCATCCCTTTCTCTTATTGTAGAGATAATGCCCCTTCCATATGTATCTCAGATATTCAATTAATGAAGAAAGACAAAAGTAGGAGAAATGATTTAGATGAAGGAGACCATAAGCATGAGGCCATAATGGGGTCCAAAGGCTGTGTGGCCATGTCGCTAATTATAGAAATGGATGAAATCTGCCACAAAAATGTGATTGGAGGCAGAGCAATTCATCACTCTCTCAGGCAGGACTACATAAGTGAGAATGGGGCCATTATGGAGACATGGAGACGATCACAGATTAGAAAGGCTTACTGGATTTGTTCTGGGGCCTTCCGACCACTATAACTCATGACCATAGGGTCTTAGACTTTCCCAATTTCCATTGAGGACCTTCCCAGGGAAGTCCCAGAGGGCAGATTGCTCCTCTCTGCTCTGGCTAGTTGTTGTTGCGTGCCATTGAGGACACTTGGACTCGTCGTGACCTCACATACAACCGAATGAAACACTGTAGGGTCGTGCACCATCCTCACAATTGTTCCTGTGCCTGAACCACCGATGAAGCCACTGAGTCCATCCACTTCTTCGAGGACCTCCTCTGTTTCATGGCTTCTCCACTGTACCAAATAGGATGTCCTTCTCCAGGGACTGGTCTCTCCTGACAACATGTCCAAAGTATGTAAGATGGCGTCTTGCCATCCTTGCCTCTAAGCAGCACTCTGGCCTTATTTCTTCTGATACAGATTGGTCAGTCCTTCAGCAGTCCATGGTACTGTCAGTAGTCTTCTGGTGGACCACAATTCGATGCATCTGTTCTTCTACAGCCTTCCTTATTCAGTGTCTAACTTTCACATGCATATGATGCAATGGAAAATAGCATGGCTTAGGTCATGTGCACCTTAGTCCTCAGAGTAACATCATTGTTCTTCAACACTATAAAGAGGTTTTCTGCAGCAGATTTACCCATTACATCTTTTGATCTCCTGACTGCTGTTTCTATGAACATTGATAGTGGATCTAAGCAAGACAAAATCCTTGACAACTGAAGCCCTTTTCTCTGTTTATCACCTATTGGTCCAGTTTTGGGGATTTTGGTCTTCCTTATATTGAATTGTAACCCATATTGAAGGCTGCAATCCTTGATCTTCAGCAAGTGGTTCAATTCCTCCTCACTTTCAGCAAACAAATGGTGTCATATATGCACACAAGCAGGCTCCCAAAAGTTAGTGGAACAAGGAATCAAAAGAGAATGGAATTTTTCAGGGACTTTTTGAAATACCAGTGTGTGTGTGTGTGTGTGTGTGTGTGTGTGTGTGTGTGTGTGTGTGTGTGAGAGAGAGAGAGAGAGAGAGAGAGAGAGAGAGAGAGAGAGGAGATGTGGGCATAAAACAAACATCAAGCAACATAAGGGAGAATGCTGTTGGCTGCTGTTGAACTGATTCCGGTGCGCATGCACAGTGACCTGCTGTGTGCACCATAGTGACCCCTCAGAAGCAGATCATCAAGCCTACCTTTCAACTGAAATTCTGAGAATTCACAATTTTCAGAAGTATGTGGATAACAGTGAAAGCCAAAATTCTATTTGCACAGTCCCCACGTGGATTAAGCTTCCAGTGAATTCCTTCAGACCATTGACCAGGGATGTGAACACTCTTGCCACCAGGCAGAGGGCATTGGAAAGTGGATTACCCCTTAGGCAGCCCATGGTGGGGCTTAGAGACTTGCCTAAGTGTATCCTTGAATCGAGGCTGCCATTCTGGGCTGCACGGTCATGAGTCATGCCCCCAAAGCCTTGGTTGTTTGGCCCTGGACCACTCTTGTAAACTGTCCTGTTTCACACAGGTCCCAATCCTTGTCCTATTCTTGCTTCTGTAGTCCCACCTGGAACTGTGATGTTGGGATCTGCCGCCATGTCCTTTCAAGTCTGTGAATCTCAGATAACCCTTACATATCAATAAGACCTCTTGCTAATAGTTTCCCTCCCCTCATCTCGATGGCATGTGTTGGCCCTTGGACTATCTAGGTTACCTAGCGGGCATTTGGATTATGTAGGCTCCCTAGCGGGAATTTGGACTATATAGATTACCTAGTGGGCAATTAGACTTTGTAGGTTATCTAGCGGGCACTTTGACTATCTAGGTTACCTAGCTAGCACTTGAACTATCTACGTTACCTAGCGGTTACTTGGAGTATGTTGGCTACCTACCGGGCTGTTGGACTATCTAGGTTACCTAGCCGGCACTTGGGCTATCTAGGTTAACTAACGGGCACTTGGACTATGTAGGTTCCCTAGCGGGCCCTTGGACTATGTAAGTTCCCTAGCGGGCACTTGGACTATGTGGGTTCCCTAGCGGGCATTAGGACTATCTGGGTTACCTAACGGGCACTTGGACTATGTAGGTTAACTAGCGGGCTTTGGACTATGTAGGTTACCTAGCGGACACTTGGACTATGTAGGTTCCCTATCGTTCACTTGGAGAATGTAGGTTAACTAAGGGGCACTAGGACAATGTAGGTTACCTAGCGGGCCTTGGGACTATCTAGGTTACCTAGGGGGAACTTGGACTATGTAGGTTTACTATTGGGCACTTGGACTATCTAGGTTACCTTAGCAGGCACTTGGACTATGTAGGTTAACTAGCGGGCACTTGGACTATCTAGGTTACCTAGCAGGCACTTGGACTATGTACGTTTCCTAGCGGGTACTTGGACTATCTATGTTAACTAGCGGGCACTTGGACTATGTAGATTCCCTATCGGGCACTTGGACTATGTAGGTAACCTAGTGGTCACTTGAACTGTCTAGGTTACCTAGCGGGCATTTGGACTATGTAGGTTAACTAGCGAGCTCTTGGACTATCTAGGTTAACTAGCGGGCACTTGGACTATTAGGGTCCCTAGCGGGCATTTGGACTATATCGGTTACCTAGCGGGCACTTGGACTATGTAGGTTCCCTAGCGGGCACTTGGACTATTTAGGTTACCTAGCAGGCACTTTGACTATCTAGGTTAACTAACGGGCACTTGGACTATGGAAAGAAGTGCCTAATGGTCACCAGGACCCATGGTTAATCCAGGCGTGGTCATCTGATTCCAATCGATCAGACCTAGCTATAAATCACTTATATGTCTGGGTAATTAAAAGCAAATATAAATTTTCAAAAAAAATAACGTTGCATGGGATAGAAAGAGAATACATAACAACATCAGACATAAATATGCCTCAAGACAAACTCATTGTGCACATCCAGAATACATAATGGCTCTTGCTAAGATGCGTTTCCCACTAGACCCTACCCCAAGCCAGTAAAAGCCAGAAACTCTACAGTAAACTGTGGATTGTACTACTCTGAAATGGGAGCTGTGTCTCTAGACCTAATTTGGGGCTGTTCGTGCTGAGGACTCACCAATACCTGCTGCAGTGACAACAGTCCAGGTGAGAATAAGGAAATCTGGATGACAGCCAGGATATAGGAGCACTGAGACCTCAAATTGCTTCTAGGCGAGCATGGCCTAATGGGCTTCCATTTATGCACCTCTGGCAGGAGGAGTTTGTTCTGGAAAGTAATGGTTTCTAAGGAAGTATTTCTTAAACTTTCACATGCATGCACTTACCCAGGTTCCTGGAAATCGGGCTGGGGGGCAGATTCTGATTTTGTGGGTTCAGGGTGGGGGGTCTAGGATCCAGCAGTTCTAGAGGCCCTGGTACTCTTGGGCTGTTAACCACAAGGACAGTAGTCCTAAACCACCAGCCACTCCTTGGGAGAAATATGAGGCTGTAGACTCCGGGCAAGAGTGACAGTCTGGGAAACCCACAAGGGCAGTTCTACCCTGTCCTGTAGGGTCACTATGAGTCAGCATCAACTCGATGGCATTAGCATGGGAGAAGCTAATGCTGATGTTGCTGGTTCCTTGACCTATCATACTTTGAGTGGCAAAGTCCCAAGGGCCTTCCCGGATGTGATGGCCAAAAGCAGTAGTGTTCACCCTTGGTCATACTTTGGAATCCCTTAGGAGCTTTCAAGCCTCCCATTGGCCTGGCGCCATCCCAGACCAATGAAGCAAGACTTAGTGGAAGCAGGATTCAGGTCACGGTCAGTGAGAAAGCCCCCTTGGCAATGCCAACGTACAGCCAGTGCAGAGTCGAACTGGTCGACGACTCCACATGACTCCATATACTTTGGTGAAGCCAGCTGTTTGGGCAAGGTTTTCAGAGTTACCACCCATGTAGACTTGTTGGTGATAGTGCATTAAATAGAGCACATGCAGTGCATTGCATGAGTGTCCTATGCCATGCAACCACACCAGGGGTATGTTGAGCCAATTTCTCTGGGAGACCAAGGGTGTTGGCTCCATCCTGAACGTTGGCAGGGTAATGGACTGACACAGAGGAAACTCATTCTCTTTGTGGTGGTGCACTAATGGGTTCTTCACAGAAGGCCAAGTCCATGGCTGCAGATGCTCACGGGGCTGAGGGAGCAGGTCAAATCCTAAGTCAGAGGTGGGTGTTTGCATATTTACATGCCCTCACTGCCATCAAGTCCATTCCAACTCACAGGCCCATGGGACTGAGTAAAATGGCCCCCGTGGGTTTCTGAGACTGTGATTCTTTAGAGGAGTAGAAAATCTCCTCTTTCTCCAGAGGAGCGGTTGGTCATTCAAACTGCTGACCTTGAGATTAACAGTCCAACTCCTGACCACTCTTGCCGTCAGAATTCTATTTATTTACACAAGTATATATATATCCTTTCCCAAAAGAACTCCACATTTTCAAATCATTCTTGACACTCATGGCCTTTTTTCCTTTATAGCCATGCCTTTGGTTGAAACACAGATATAAGAGAAATATTTATCTACTTATAGGGGTACAAAAGTAGCTTTGGTGGCATAGTGTTTGCATGTTGGGCTGCTAACACCAAAGTCAGCACTTTGAAACCACCAGCCACTCCGTGGGAAGAAGAGTCTGTCTACTCCTATAAAGAGTTACAGTCTCAGAAACTCACAGGGACAGATCTACTCTGCCTCATAGGGTCACTATGAGTCAGCATCACCTCCCTGGCAGTGAGGTAGATTTTGGTTTCATAGAGATACAAGTCAGTCCTGAGCTGCTAAAGACAAGGTTGGCAGTTTGAACCCACCAGCTGCAGAGAAAGAGGAGGCTTTCTATTCCCATAAGGAGCTACAGTTTCAGAAATACCCACAGGGGAAATTTTAACCTCTCCTGTAGGATCAATATGAGTCAGAATCGACTTATCGGTGGTGAGCAAGTGGAGGGGACCCTAAACAGGTTCCGGTGGACCTTAAGAGTTCTACTAATTGTGCATGCTCTGTAAAATGTAAACCAAGATTTTACTTTTGCAAACATTATTTTTTCTAAACACGTCTAACTGTGAAACCATACTCGCATGCGGGTCTTTGAACCTGGTCAGTGGTCTGGGGAAGTGAAGGGGCCTGACATCCTTTGTTGTTGTTAGTGCTGTCCAGTCATTCTGACATCACAGGGACCTTCTTTGCAACACAAGGCAGCACTGCCCGGTCCTTTGCCAGCCTCAGGGGTAGTATGTTGGAGCCCATGGTTTCAGCTACCGTGTCTTCCAGTTCACCAAGGAGTTTCCTCTTTGTGCTGCTTACTAAACCCGTTTCTAAGGAGTCCATTCCAACTCATGGTGACGCCGTGTGGGTCAGCACCACGGGACCCCACATAATGCATTATACCATATATATATATATATATATATATATATATATATATATATATATATATATATATATATATATATATATATATATATATATTGTGCATAATGCCTTATACCTGGTCCCTTTGGCACCTTGTGATCGCACAGGCTGGTGTGCTTATTCCATGTGGGCTTTTTTGCTTCTGAGCCAGATGGCCGTTTGCTCACCTTCAAGCCTTTAAGACCCCAGACACTATCTCTTTTGATAGCCTCTGGCCTTTACTTCGGGGTCTTCGGTCCCTGGAGAGTGGACACATGCCTGCTGTGCGGGTATGGGACGTGTCGGAGCGCAGCCTGGTGGCGGAGCTTCAGGAGCATAAGTATGGCATGGCATGTGTGGCCTTCTCATCCAGTGCCAAGTACATTGTCTCAGTGGGCTACCAGCATGACATGATCGTCAATGTCTGGGCCTGGAAGGTGAGTGGGCTGCTGGCCTCAGGACAGGCGGGGCCGGGAGGGGAGCCAAGAAACTGCTGACCGGTGGCCTTTACTTCCGCCTGCTGGCCTCAGTCCCTTTCTAGAGAACTCTGAGCAGAAAGGAGCAACTGGGTATCTAGGATGCTGAAGAAGGGGCAGAAGGAGAGGTCAAGTTCACAGCTTGTCTAACCTTCAGTGTGTAAGTTTCTTTTCCCTCAGCTCCTAGAAGCAGAGCCTTGATTTCCCTTGACTTTCTCTCCAGAAAAACATTGTAGTGGCTTCCAACAAGGTGTCCAGTCAGGTGACAGCAGTATCCTTCTCTGAGGACTGCAGGCAACAGGCACATCAAGTTCTGGTACCTCGATGACAGCAAGACCTCAAAGGTGAGGCAGCAAGTAGCCACTAGGGTGGGGTCTGCCCAGATATGTTCCACCTGCGCCCCCTTCTGCATGCTCAAAAGCCCCTTGGAAGTCTCAGCTGGGCCAGGTGCTATGTCAATATGCAAGGGAAGCCTTCTCCCTCCCTCCCCAGGGCCTGCTTTCCAGGGGGTAGCCTGCAGGGTGTGTGGGTGGCACCTGTGGTGGGTCTCCACAGGTGAATGCCACTGTACCCCTGCTGGGCCGCTCCGGGCTGCTGGGGGAACCTGCGGAACAACCTGTTCACTGATGTAGCCTGTGGCCGCGGGAAGAAGACTGACAGCACCTTCTGTATCACATCCTCAGGGCAGCTGTGCGAGTTCAGTGACCCGGAGACTGTTGGACAAGTGGGTGGAGCTGAGTGTAAGTGAATGCTTTGTCGGCACCCTCCCGTCTGTCACCTCCGGGCTCCAGGGCACCTGAGTCTGCATGCACGCTGGGGGAGGCCCCAGGCGGAGGAAGGTGTTTGGGAACCTCTCTGCTTGCTCGCCCTCTCTGTCTCTGCCTCTTCCTCTGCTTTCCTCTTCTGCTCAGCACACAGACAGCATCACAGTAAGTGTGCTGGCCCTGTCCGCTGCCTCTGCTGCCTTTCTCTGGGCCGGCCTTTTCTGGGTGTGTCTTTGCCCAAACCTCAGGTGCCTTATAAGGAAGGCTTGCTGACTCCTTCCCCCTAATTGCACGGGGCTGTGGGCCCTCTGGCCAGCTGCTGTTAGAGGGAGGGGCATTGAGGGGCTCTGCCCAGGGCAGCTGGCCTGCCTTGCGCTTGTCCTTGCCTCTTGGCTCATGGCTGTTGAGGTGTCCGGTGAAGGAGTGGACAGACGCCCTTGCTGACTGTGGCTTCTGTGCTCACAGACCACAGTGGCCCACTGCATCTCGGTGAGCCAGGACTACATCTTCTGCGGCTGTGCTGACGGCACCGTGTGCCTTTTCAACCCCTTCAACCTGCACTTCCTCAGCACGCTGCCCCGGCCCCATGCCCTGGGGACAGACATTGCCAGCATCACAGAGGCCAGGTGAGCGGTGTGGGTGGGCCCCTGAGTCCTGTCAGAGCCCCACTCTGTGCCAGGCCGTCCCTGGCATGCTGCAAGGAGAGGAGGGCACACATAGACCTCTGGGAAGACCCTTGCAGTCAAGCACAGGTGGGTCTTTTAGCATTTGTTGCTCACTGTGGGCAACCGTGGTAATCTGAGTCTGCAGTGTGGTAATTAATGCATTGTCCTGTAAACACCACAGCTAGGACAGACGGGCAGTTCCTTAGGGTTTCTGAGAGAGGCTGGAAACCTGACGGAGCAGGCCTTTCTCCCTCAGGGTGGTCCTGGGTAGCAGCTAAGGTAGGAGGGTCTTATTGTAGCCTCGGGCCTTGGGTTGGGTGATTGCAGGAAGTGAAGTTTTGCTCTGGTTTCAGTGCTGTCAGGAAGCGGGGCAGTTCTGCAGTTGGGTATATTAATTTCTCATTCAGGGAAGGAGTGGGCTAAATCTGCAAATGGCAGGAAATGATATATGACCATGACTGGTTTGCACAGTGCCCTTCCTTTTCCTCTGACGTGAGTCTAGAAGGGCCTGACATCTGCTTGGCTGCATCACGGCCACACACTGTCCCCGCCTGATGTTGGGGGCTATGAAATAGCTTGTGTTCTTTTGCAGAGCCCCATGGCAAGGAATGCCAGGCCAGCCGCTGCGTTCTTTCTCCAGTGACTGCTGGCCACCCTGCTGCTCCTCCCTTTAGTGCCCCTTTTCATTAGCGCTAACTCACCAGTTTGCCCTGTCTGCCCTGGACACCCTGACCCCCTCTTTCCTCAGTCGCCTTTTCGCTGGAGTGGCCAATGCGAAGTATCGGGACACCATCACCTTGACCTTTGATCCTGCAAATCCGTGGCTGTCTTGTGTGTACAATGACCATAGTACTTATGTCTGGGGTGTGAAGGGCCCCAAGAAAGTGGGCAAGGTGTATTCAGCTCTGTATCATTCCTCCTGCGTCTGGAGTGTAGAGGTACGTGGGCCAGGTCTGCTGAGACTGACCGTGTTTCCTGGCCTACCATTAGGAGCTGGGGTTCCTCAAGTGTGGAATTTGTTTCCTCCAGCACCCTTGCTCCCCAAGCTGTGCCCCTGGGTCCCTTCGTATCTGTTAATTGGCTCTGAGGATGGGAGGGGATTTTAGTGCTGACTCATCTCAGACGTTTTTCAGTATGCCCCTGTGCAGTCTTAGCTTGGCCTCTTTGGACATGTTCCTGAACTTGACCAAACCTTAGTTTCTGCAATTGTGAAATGACATACCTGATGCATTTGATTTTTACGAACAGGAGACAATGTAAGTGGGAGATTTAGAATGCCTAGTACTTACTAGGTGCTTGGTTAATGTATATTCCTTTACTTGTTAAAGACAAGAGCTAATCATTATGACTTGCTTGCTATGGGACAAGCCGTTGCCTCCAGGGGACAGGATGGGGGAACTTTAGGCCCCCAAGGACAGAGGTTCAGGAGGGTTTAGCTGAAAAGGGTTGGGGACAAAATTTATTATCTCCAAGGGAAAGATACTAACTTGACAATGAAGAAACGGCAAAACCCACCCTTAGCCAAGTCATTAAGGTTAACATCCCGTGGCAGCAGCATGAATCTGGTGAGAGGGTACACTGAGAGGTTTCAAAATGTTCCCAGAAAATGTTATGACTCTTAAGAACTCCCAATAAAATGTTGAACAACAACAACCAACGTTGATGGAAAGTTTCTTTTAGTTCTGTTTTTCCATGCAGCCTCCTCCTAGCATTGTGTCTGGTATTCTTGACCCAAATGTATAAGGAACTTAGGATAGTCATGAGGAAACATCAGGCAACCTTCATTTGAGGTACACCTGCCAGAGTAACTTATCACACTCTCCCAGGTGTCAGGGTAGGAAAGACAAGCAAAGACTGAAAGCCGTTCTAGACTGGGACAGATGACACCCATGTGCCGTGGGGGCTCCTGGGATCCTGGAGCAGAAGAAGTACATTCGTGGGATAAACAAACAAACTCATTGGCATTGGGTTGATTCCAACTCAGAGCAACCCCCGCTGGTGACATTTAAATAAAGTCTAATAATGTTGTACCAGTGTGACCTCCGTGGTCCTTATCACTGTGTACTGTAGTGCATAAAACATTAATACGAAGGGAGACCAGGTGAGAGAGTTGAATGTGACATATCTTGACTCATTTTTCTAAAGGTTCAACCCAAAAGGTAAAGTAAAACAGCTCTTGATGGAGAGGAAAAGGTGGAAGGGGGTGGGTGATGATTCTTTCCCCCCGCTGCCTGGCACTGAACGGCCTCTCCTCTCTTCTCATTTTGCAGGGTCCACGAATTGCAGTTCCTGAGTGAAATGCTGAAGGTGGAGGCCCATGAGTCAGAGATTCTGTGCCTGGAGTACTCGAAGCCAGACACAGGTACCTGGCCCTGGCCTGGAATGGCCTTGAGTGAGCCCCTCCAGTCTGGCCAGAGCCACTGATACTTGTCCTGCCTCTTGACTATGGGGCTGATCGTTCTTTTGGCTACCAAAAGAGTTAGTGATCCTTCTTGATGTCTCTGAAGGCTTCTTGTTGTTTCTGAAGGCTTTGGGGAGGACTGCATCTCAACTCTGCCCGACTCCATGGCTCATGTGGCTTAAGGATGTGGGGCTCAGTTTCTCTGGGTGCTCTTTGCTGGGCACTCATGTTGGGCTGCGATCCACAAGCTCAGCAGTTTGAAACTACCAGCCGCTCTGCAGGAGAAAGGTGGGCCTTTCTACTCCTGTAAACAGTTACAGTCTCAGAAGCCCATAGGGGGTATTCACTATGAGTCAGCATTAACTTGATAGCAGCAGATTTGATTTTTGTAAAGTCTTTTTAAAGCCAACCAAAAGCTGAATCCGTGAAGAAGATCTGCTTTAGACATTGTGCTCTTTTAAAGAATAATCTGTCTGTGATCAGATTGACACAGGAACTTGGAAGGTTAGGTGAAAAGTTTAAGGGGCAGTGAGCTTATGTGTGTGATGGAAATTTGGAATTGGAAAAGGACAGTGAGAATGGCTACATAATTTCAGAAATATAATGAATGTTAGCAAATTGTACATGTAGAAATGATCGAATTGGTATATATTTTTGTGTGCATTGTTTTAGATCAGGGAGAAGACTCGAAGTTCAAATATAATTTACAGAGACCCCCCTTGTTAAATCTTGAATGGGACAAAGTCCAGAAAAAACAAATCATCTGGTTGAGGGAGACCGTAAGCATGAGGCCATAATGGGGACTGAAGGATTCACAACAGCTCGGTCACATGGAAAACAAAGGAAGCCCCTTTAAAAGTCAAGTTCCCAGCAGATCAGACCATCACAGTTGGAAATGTGACTACAGAAATGGGAAAGGGACCATGATTGGAGTAAATACATTATTGCAGATTAGAAAAGTTTACAGGACTGGTTCAGGGCCCTCCAACCATCTTGGTCAGGGCATGAACGTGCAACCTCAGTACCCCAATTCCCATCAAGGGCATACTCAGGCAAGTTCTTGAGGGCTAGACTACTCCTCACCAGGCTGGCCAGAGGAGTGGGTGGAAGCAAACAAACTCTGCCTGAGGGCAAAGCATTTTACGTTGCTAGTTCAGAGTCATGGAGCTCTAGTGCCATAGAAGGTTATGGGTTGGGCGGTTAACCACAAGGTTTCACTCTTCAAAACCACCAGCCAGCTCCAGGGAAGAAAGATGAGGCTTTCTACTCCAATAAAAATATATAGTCTGGAGATTAAAAGCCCCAATGTAAGTTAACTGGGTTGATTCCTACTAGAGGGATAATGTGTGTGGGCCAGATGCTTGCAAGGTCCCTCAAGGCAATGCTGCCAGACTGCAGTCTCTGCTCCCTGCTGGTGGAGACAATGGATTGCTTTTCTCTAAAACTTGGAACCATTAGCTTGGTTCCAGTAGGTGGAGTTCACACCCTACTGATAATGGTTCATATGGAGATCCAGAAAACAGGTCAAAGTTAAGCTGCCATTCTAAATGTAGGATCCGCCCATTTTGTCACCTGTATACCCCCAATCCCTCCTCTTCCTATTGCATGTATGCCCCTAGACCACCCCTTCTCACCGCTGTATAACATAGTCCAAGTCCTTCCTGTGATGTATGTCTTTACCCTCCCGTTTCCAATTCCCCTTGTCCTCCTTCCCTTCCCCCTCTCTCCATGTGGACCACCAAGTGGGGCTGAGGTGAGCAATGCTACCATGATATGTGTGTGACTGCATTATTGTAATATCTCTTCTATCTCTCATGCTCCCAATGACTTTAATATTTATATCTCAACCCTTTATGTTTCCAGGGCTTTCAATGACATTAGGCATCTTTTCAATGTTTATGAATCATGCTTATGAACCTCTCTTCTGTTAGTTGTCTGTGTGTATGCATTGCCTGTATTAAAAACATATAGAACCGAGCAATTTGTCTGGAAAAATAATTTATAGGAACTTTATGTTAGATTGCCATGCGTTTTGCATAGCCAATTGTTCTTTTAAAACACTTTTCTTGTCATTGTGATACCATGCTAAAAGGTAAAAACATCTGTATATAGTCAAATAGCTTTATCTTTCCTTTAAAGACATGAACCTTCGTGTCTTGCTTAAAGTTTCCACCTCACTAAAGCTAAATTGCTACTCTCGAAAATAAATCCCTCTAAGTTTTTAATGCTTTGAATATTTTATCGCTCTAATCCTCCTGGAGTTTATTTTTGAATGTAGTATGCTCCTTCCTTTGATTTCTTGTAAATTCAGCCAATTCAACCACTCATTAACCAAAGTATTCCTTTACCACTGGATTGTTTTGCCACCTTTGCTTTGCATAGCATATAGTTCTAAATTATATCCCAGACTACTGAATTATTTGCCAGAGTGGCTTTACTAATTGTACACTGGCATCACAACACGCGGGAGCTTCGGAAAGATCGTGGGAGAAAGGAATGAAAAGAGAAGATAATTTCCCATGAATTTTTGAAGCTTCCTCGTACAGGTGCTTTACAGTAAGTCGACATTAGGGTTTATAATCAATAAAAAATTCAACTGTGATCCAAGAATGAGGGGCGTGACATTTCCTGGTTGAGACAAAAGCGAACAGGCGAGCAGAATACGAAAAGAATTGGTTAACCGATGAAACTGCAGCCAAGTGTTAGCTGTTATCACAAAAATGAACACACAGAATATTCTTGAACTTGGAAGTGGGAACTTCAGCCTTTCAACGGCCATCGACGGTGCGGGGCAACATCCCCGCACTCCTACGCTCAGGAAGGGGGTTCTGGGGTCTGCGGCGCCGCGGGGCACAAGTGGGGCGAAGGGCTGCGAGGGAACGCCGAGGCAGAGGGGTCCCCGCGAGGCGGCTGCGGGCCGCTCCAGAAGGCAGGGGTCCGGGGGCTCTGCGGTCCCTCAGGACCCTCCAGGAGAGGCTCCAGAAAGGCAGCTGGAGGCCCCGGCCGGCCGTGCAGCTCGCTGGGAGGCGCGGGCGCACGTGCTCCGCCGGTCCGGGCGGCGGGGGCGGCTGAACGGGCCCTGGCCGTGGGCGGCGGGCGGCGGGCGGGCGCAGTGCGGCGCCGGGCAGGCGGGAGGTGACCGCGCGGGGCGGTCGCGGCGGCTGGGGCTACTGACGGCACACGGATCCGGAGCGCACTGCGCGGGGCGGGGCGCCGCGCAGGTGAGAGCGGCAGCGGACCCGGATGCGGCGCGGCTGAGGGCGGCCGAGGGCGGGGGGTCGCGGCGGCTAGCTCTTGGAGATCCCGGCCGGAGGCTCCGGCGCCGGTGCTGCGCTTCCTGCCGGCTCGAAGAACGAGCCCGAGCCTGGCCGCCCTCGGGATGCCTTGCTGAGGCTCCGCCGGACGTCCCCAACAGGGGGGGGGGGCGGGGCGGGGCGCGTTCGGGCGCCTCCTGAGGGCGCCTCAGCGGAGAGCGGCGTTGGCGCCGTGGAGTCTACGCTCCACGCGGGCGGCCCAACCCGCCTGCCACTCAGGTGTCTTTTTGCACGGAAGTGAGTTTTAGGAGCGGGAAACCTGTGGTGGGCGTGACTGACGTGTTTTTAAATCATTTTCTATACATTTAAAGCTGTAAAGGCAAAACTTCATGATCCAATTAATATAGCCAAAAATTCAGGCTTGATAGAAACATTTAGAATCCAGGCACTGGGGGTAAAGTCCCCTTATTCCCATCTGTTATTGGAGGAAGGTATGAGAGAGATTGGATACTGCGGTGGGAAGAAATAGAGCCAAATAGGAATGTCTGCTTCTATAGGGAGAATGTATCAGCCATGCGCTCACTTTAAGGCAGCACAGCTTTAAGGGAGAATCTGTGGAAATGATAGATTACCGCAGGAACATGAACTTGGAGTATATCTCCAACTAACAGAGTGGTGGTCTTCCAGCCATGGAACATTAGTCTCCCAGATTCCCTCTGTACCAGTCAGGGAATAAGTCCCAGTATTATTTCCCTTGGTGCTAGTATCCCACATTTCCCCTCTCTGCATTATGTTTAAGATTCAAAAAGTGTCACGGAGGCAACATGGTCTCTTTTCATATCTATTAGCTTCCTATAGAAGTGACATGAGACTGCAAGCATCACAATTATGATAAAAAACACAGTCAGACTGGAACTTAAGCTATGTGAAGTACTTTGCCCCCAAGCTCGCGGGTCCAACCCTTCCATGCTACTCCTCAATTGCTTAATCACATCAGAGCCAGGAGAAGCCTCAAGCTTGTCTTTGAATGTATAGAAAATATCCTTTTTAAGCTGATCAATATCTAATGAAATGTTTCCCTTAAACCCTTGCAAATGTTGGCCTCTCCATCTCTTCCTTGTCCATCTTTCTCCAAAGGTGGTTGCGTCCTTTTAAAGGGAGTCCATCAGTTTTATTCTGTAAAAAACATACATGCATAGCCTTTTCTCCAGGTGAATGGACCTGGATCCCAAACACAGTTTCCATCATCCTCAGATTTCTTAGGATCAATTTTCTCTGTAGAATTGAAAACGTGTTTATCTTCCCTAATTTTATTACAAGCTTTTAGTAAGGAGAAAAATTTTTTAGTTAAAATGAGTAAATGAACTTTGTCACACATAAGATTCCTCTTCTCCTCCTTCTGTTTTAACAATTTAAATAGTAAAGCATTGCTAGATCTTGAACCAGTAAAAGTACTAGTTAGATAACCTTCATTGTTATGTAAATACTGGCTCCCATCCCTCAGAGAATTAAGAGAGCTAACTAATTGGGAGAACTTCTTATCATACTTTGAAAGACTGAAAAAATTCTTAATAAATTTGTTCAGCTGATCTTGAAGTAACTTACCAAGCAGACATTTTTTCTCCAGGCTTACCAATAAGGTTATAGGCTCAATTGAGCCGTTTTGCCTTTCAGGCTTCTCACACTGTATGATTTTACCTTGCAATATTCTGTCTTGGTTAACTTCACTCATTCCCTCTATGCTGGCTTTAGGGGAAGTTAATGGGAGGGCCTTAGGCCCCCCTGAATGCCCTAAGGAAATGACCCGGCATCCACAGTTAACAAACCTTTTTCCTTCCATTTCTAATTCCATGTGGGGGCGCTGTTTCTCCACAACAGCAGTCCAGAAGACTGCTTGATTTATAGGGTGGTCAAACTTCTCAAGTACTCTTTCCTGATAGGTATAAATTTTTACTCTAGAAATGCAAGGAAGGGAAAATTGGCTTAAGCGATCCTACATTTTTACAAACCATGGTATATCAGAACTCATTACTGCCTTAATTTCTTCTTCACAATCCTGACCAATAACTCCAGCAACACCTTGAGAATTTATGTTGGACTTTCTTTTTTTTTTTTTTTTTTTGGACTTTCTTAATAAACTTCCTATAGTTCTTTTAGGTAGTGGACCCCAATTACTGCTCTTCGTTTCTGATTCAATCACAGTTTTGGGCTTTTTCTTACAACTCTTATCAACTCCAGTATCAATTTTAATTTCTTGAGTACTAAGGTTAAATCTTCCTGATAGAAACTGTATTAATCTTTCAATAAGAGGTCCCTGCTTTTGAGGATCAAGCTCCTGTGAAGGCTTCTGAGCCATCTCTTGGTTATTCAAACCAACTGCAGTGAGAACAGAGACTAGGTTTTTGCCTCTTTGGCTAGGTCTGTTCTCCTGCTGTGAGGCTGCTAGATAAAGGCGATTTCTCTCAAAGATCTTCTTTGCTCCAGTAGGCAGACACCTTGCCTACCACGCTCTGCTATGAGGGCTCTGCATCAAGCTTCTTCCACTATTTTCCCGCCGGGAAGTCTTTGCTAATGGCGACCCTTCACTGTTGATTTTTGAACGACATTGGCTCGCCCAATGAGTTCCCTTCCTACAATGGAGGCAGAGTGCAGGTTCGTTTAAACCCGATCTCCATGGTCCTGGCCCATGCTCTGACATTGGCCGCAGCCTGCTCTGCCTACACTCTTTTGAAGATGACTTGTCTTCCCACAACTAAAGCACTTTCTTCCAGGTCTGATATAGTTTGCCAATGAAGCTGCCATGAGGTCTGCCTTGTATTCCTCTGCCTCTACATTCCTGCATATCCTAAAATAACCCAGCAAAGTGCCCTGTTCGCTGTAGGGATGCAAGGCATTTTTACAGTGCTTATTAGAGAAATCATAAGATAGCTTGTGCACTAGGTCTCTTACTGCCTGAACATTCTTCACACATTTGGAAATAGCATCTTCCAGTCGGGACACAAAGTCAGCGTAACGCTCATCATTCTGTTGTCTTATAGCCCTGTAACGGGGCGTTCTCTCTTCTGATGGAATTATCTTTTCCCAGGCCCTTAAGCAAACCTCATGTATCTGTCCTATTGTCTGTTCAGTAAACTGTAGTTGAGACTCAACTGTAATATAATTTGCATCCCCTAGCAATTGATGAATTCCTATATCTATCCCATCCTCAGCATTCTTCCCAGCTCTTGCAAGGGCTGCTTCCTTCCATAGCATTTGATATCACAAGCATTCTGAAGAGTAAAGACAAATTCTCACTAAAGCTTTCCAATCTGTAGGGGTCCAGCTGTCAGACTCTGCTAGAGCCCTTATCATGCTAATTACAAAATGTGAGTCTGGGCCCTAGTCATTGATTGCCTGCTTGAGATCTTTTAGCAACTTAAAAGGCAAAGGCACTGTGAATTCCTTTTGGTTCTAACAGGATAAGACATCTTGCATTCTAAATCTTCTTCTGCAATCCCTCTTCCTACTCTGGAGAGTAAAGGTGCTTTCCTATACTTTGCTTCTTTACGTCTATTCTCTGAGCTACTCTTTTCAATCTGGATATCTTGGAGTTCCACTTCCTGAACTTCACCTTCTGTGCTAGCTCTCCTAGTTTGCATTTCTTTGGAGCTAATCTCTCTACCTTCAGGGCTGGCTTGCTTGATTGTTTTACAATCTCTGGCCTTTCTTACACTAAATTCCAGCAGGAGAGCAGTTGCTTTTACTATGTCCCCTTCTGACTCAGGCTCATTCTTTTAGCTCTGCCTAAAATCTTCTCATCTGCCTGAAACTCGTTCTCACTGCTTCTCATCTGATTTAAATTTGGGCATCTTAGACGTTGCCTGTTCTGCTTCTTGGCTTTCTCTACCTTTGAAAGCAAGGGAGCTTCCTGGGATTGTTTAATAGCCATGCTTTGGATCTTGCAATCCACTGCCTCTAGTACTGTATCACCTTTAAACCTTCGGAGTCTGCAGTCTCGCGAGAGCATACAGGCTTTGGCAATGAGGTTCTGTTCTAGAATTGGAGGCTTTAGATAACAAACCAATCCCTGCCTTTTCAGTTTTTCCTAAAGTTTCTTAACCTAAATCATGCTTATTCACAGACACTTTAGCTTGCTTTTCTAGATTTGAATAGACACAAGACTTCTCACTAGACTGTTCATCCTTATTCTCTTCCTCCTGCAAAAGTTTTAAAACCATCTTAACTTGTACCCACAGAGACCACTTCTCCATAGGGATACTCTCCCCATCTCTGTGCTTCCTTTAAGTTGACAATGACCTCCTCCCAGGTCTCTAAATCAAAAGTTCCTTCCTCTGAGAACCATGAATTATACCTTTTTACTACTTTTAGAAAACATTGTATCTTTTTCTTCGTTACTTTTACACCTTGTCTTTTCAGTAAGTAGAGAGCATGGTACCATAAGTTTCAGGTTTACTTTTACCTTGCTCCCATTATCCTCTTTAAAATTCTAATTCACTATTTCCACTACTTCTCTGTCAATCCCCACACCGGATCCTCACTTCGCACAATTTTCAAATTCACTCTACGTACCAATGGGGCCATATAATTGTTATATGGGATATAACTCATATTGTCCCACGTTGTGCGCCATTTGTCTGGGGAAGCCCGCCTTGTGCTGGGGCTCCAGCCTCCAGCCCAGTCCTTGAGCCTCCTGCCTGGTCTCCATCCCACCTCCCTTCGTCCACACTGAGCGTGGACCTGGCTGGTAAGATCATGGCCATCCAGGAGGTGAGCATGCTACCATGAATTGTGTCTGACTGCATTATTGTAATGTCTCTTCTATCGCTCATGCTCCCGGTGACTTTAATATAATATTTATATATCTCAACCATACAATTGTGCTTATTGAACCCAAGATTACTGGTGGGGGGCTGGCACCCCAACTCATACCACAGTACATACCATTTGTCTAGTTCTTCAATGCTTCCTCTCCCGCTCACTCCCTCCAACTATCATGACCTCAGCTCTACCTTACAAAGCCGGCTAGACCAGAGCATGTACACTGGTACAGATAAGAACTCTCAACACACAGAATCCAGGACAGATAAACCCTTCAGGAACAGTAATGGAAGTAGTGATAACATGAGGGTAGGGATGAGATAGAGGGAACTGATAGCAATGATTGATGTATTAACGCTCACACCCCAGGGGGACAAGCAACAGAAACATTGGTGAAGTGAGACCTTGGACATTGTAAAATATGAAAGTATAATTTATCAAGGTTTCATGAGGGTGGGAGAGTGGGAGAGAAGGGGGGAAAAGGAGCTGATACCAAGGGGTCAAGTATAAAGAAAATGATGATGGTACCGTAGGTACAAATGTGCTTGATACAATTGATGTATGCATTGTTATAAGTGGTGTAAGAGCCCCCGATAAAATGACTTAATTTTTTAAAAGTGTTTAGGTAGATCTTGATGGAGGATAGATTGAGAAACAATAGTTTCAGAATTTGATAATTTTGCTTAATAATCAAACTGAAAACTCACTGCCATTGCATCTTTTGTGACTCACAGCAACCCTGACTTTCAGCAACCCTATTGGACAGGGTAGAGCAGCCCCTGTGAGTTTCTGAGACTGCAACTCTTTACAGGGGTAGAAAGCCCTAACGTTTCTCTCTCAGAGCGGGTGGTGGTTTTGAACTATGTGGGTAGCAGCCCAAGTGAAAACCACTATGCCACCAGGGCTCCCTGTGCCACATAGCGGGAGCTGTTGTTTTCCCAAACATTCACTTGGCTATTTCTTTTATAAGAAGCCAAGTAATTTGGCAGCTTATTTCTGTTCCAGTTTTCTTATATAGAAAATGTGGTGACAGTGTGAACCTGTTTGTTGTAGTTTATGTGAACATAATTGAGTGATCTAGACCAAGTGAGCTAGACCAAGTGAGCTGACTGGTCAAAAATCAGACCTGTGGATTGCCAAATTGGTTCTGCTGAGATTGGGGCTTTCCTGGATCCACAGGCTTCCTCCAAGCTGTGTCCGAGAAGCTCTGCATTTTAGAGCTACATTTTATAGTTGAAAGAGAGGCCTAAGGAGGGAGGGAGTCCTTAAGCTCTAAGACCTTAATGCTGTCATTGCTGTCCTCTTGTAGTGTACCTGCAGTTTCCACACTGCAGTGGGAACCATTGAAACAGCTGTTCTCATTCTCTGAGATGGTGTGCCACCCCACTCCATACCACCACCACCTCATCCCTTTCTCTTATTGTAGAGATAATGCCCCTTCCATATGTATCTCAGATATTCAATTAATGAAGAAAGACAAAAGTAGGAGAAATGATTTAGATGAAGGAGACCATAAGCATGAGGCCATAATGGGGTCCAAAGGCTGTGTGGCCATGTCGCTAATTATAGAAATGGATGAAATCTGCCACAAAAATGTGATTGGAGGCAGAGCAATTCATCACTCTCTCAGGCAGGACTACATAAGTGAGAATGGGGCCATTATGGAGACATGGAGACGATCACAGATTAGAAAGGCTTACTGGATTTGTTCTGGGGCCTTCCGACCACTATAACTCATGACCATAGGGTCTTAGACTTTCCCAATTTCCATTGAGGACCTTCCCAGGGAAGTCCCAGAGGGCAGATTGCTCCTCTCTGCTCTGGCTAGTTGTTGTTGCGTGCCATTGAGGACACTTGGACTCGTCGTGACCTCACATACAACCGAATGAAACACTGTAGGGTCGTGCACCATCCTCACAATTGTTCCTGTGCCTGAACCACCGATGAAGCCACTGAGTCCATCCACTTCTTCGAGGACCTCCTCTGTTTCATGGCTTCTCCACTGTACCAAATAGGATGTCCTTCTCCAGGGACTGGTCTCTCCTGACAACATGTCCAAAGTATGTAAGATGGCGTCTTGCCATCCTTGCCTCTAAGCAGCACTCTGGCCTTATTTCTTCTGATACAGATTGGTCAGTCCTTCAGCAGTCCATGGTACTGTCAGTAGTCTTCTGGTGGACCACAATTCGATGCATCTGTTCTTCTACAGCCTTCCTTATTCAGTGTCTAACTTTCACATGCATATGATGCAATGGAAAATAGCATGGCTTAGGTCATGTGCACCTTAGTCCTCAGAGTAACATCATTGTTCTTCAACACTATAAAGAGGTTTTCTGCAGCAGATTTACCCATTACAATACATCTTTTGATCTCCTGACTGCTGTTTCTATGAACATTGATAGTGGATCTAAGCAAGACAAAATCCTTGACAACTGAAGCCCTTTTCTCTGTTTATCACCTATTGGTCCAGTTTTGGGGATTTTGGTCTTCCTTATATTGAATTGTAACCCATATTGAAGGCTGCAATCCTTGATCTTCAGCAAGTGGTTCAATTCCTCCTCACTTTCAGCAAACAAATGGTGTCATATATGCACACAAGCAGGCTCCCAAAAGTTAGTGGAACAAGGAATCAAAAGAGAATGGAATTTTTCAGGGACTTTTTGAAATACCAGTGTGTGTGTGTGTGTGTGTGTGTGTGTGTGTGAGGGAGAATGCTGTTGGCTGCTGTTGAACTGATTCCGGTGCGCATGCACAGTGACCTGCTGTGTGCACCATAGTGACCCCTCAGAAGCAGATCATCAAGCCTACCTTTCAACTGAAATTCTGAGAATTCACAATTTTCAGAAGTATGTGGATAACAGTGAAAGCCAAAATTCTATTTGCACAGTCCCCACGTGGATTAAGCTTCCAGTGAATTCCTTCAGACCATTGACCAGGGATGTGAACACTCTTGCCACCAGGCAGAGGGCATTGGAAAGTGGATTACCCCTTAGGCAGCCCATGGTGGGGCTTAGAGACTTGCCTAAGTGTATCCTTGAATCGAGGCTGCCATTCTGGGCTGCACGGTCATGAGTCATGCCCCCAAAGCCTTGGTTGTTTGGCCCTGGACCACTCTTGTAAACTGTCCTGTTTCACACAGGTCCCAATCCTTGTCCTATTCTTGCTTCTGTAGTCCCACCTGGAACTGTGATGTTGGGATCTGCCGCCATGTCCTTTCAAGTCTGTGAATCTCAGATAACCCTTACATATCAATAAGACCTCTTGCTAATAGTTTCCCTCCCCTCATCTCGATGGCATGTGTTGGCCCTTGGACTATCTAGGTTACCTAGCGGGCATTTGGATTATGTAGGCTCCCTAGCGGGAATTTGGACTATATAGATTACCTAGTGGGCAATTAGACTTTGTAGGTTATCTAGCGGGCACTTTGACTATCTAGGTTACCTAGCTAGCACTTGAACTATCTACGTTACCTAGCGGTTACTTGGAGTATGTTGGCTACCTACCGGGCTGTTGGACTATCTAGGTTACCTAGCCGGCACTTGGGCTATCTAGGTTAACTAACGGGCACTTGGACTATGTAGGTTCCCTAGCGGGCCCTTGGACTATGTAAGTTCCCTAGCGGGCACTTGGACTATGTGGGTTCCCTAGCGGGCATTAGGACTATCTGGGTTACCTAACGGGCACTTGGACTATGTAGGTTAACTAGCGGGCTTTGGACTATGTAGGTTACCTAGCGGACACTTGGACTATGTAGGTTCCCTATCGTTCACTTGGAGAATGTAGGTTAACTAAGGGGCACTAGGACAATGTAGGTTACCTAGCGGGCCTTGGGACTATCTAGGTTACCTAGGGGGAACTTGGACTATGTAGGTTTACTATTGGGCACTTGGACTATCTAGGTTACCTTAGCAGGCACTTGGACTATGTAGGTTAACTAGCGGGCACTTGGACTATCTAGGTTACCTAGCAGGCACTTGGACTATGTACGTTTCCTAGCGGGTACTTGGACTATCTATGTTAACTAGCGGGCACTTGGACTATGTAGATTCCCTATCGGGCACTTGGACTATGTAGGTAACCTAGTGGTCACTTGAACTGTCTAGGTTACCTAGCGGGCATTTGGACTATGTAGGTTAACTAGCGAGCTCTTGGACTATCTAGGTTAACTAGCGGGCACTTGGACTATTAGGGTCCCTAGCGGGCATTTGGACTATATCGGTTACCTAGCGGGCACTTGGACTATGTAGGTTCCCTAGCGGGCACTTGGACTATTTAGGTTACCTAGCAGGCACTTTGACTATCTAGGTTAACTAACGGGCACTTGGACTATGGAAAGAAGTGCCTAATGGTCACCAGGACCCATGGTTAATCCAGGCGTGGTCATCTGATTCCAATCGATCAGACCTAGCTATAAATCACTTATATGTCTGGGTAATTAAAAGCAAATATAAATTTTCAAAAAAAATAACGTTGCATGGGATAGAAAGAGAATACATAACAACATCAGACATAAATATGCCTCAAGACAAACTCATTGTGCACATCCAGAATACATAATGGCTCTTGCTAAGATGCGTTTCCCACTAGACCCTACCCCAAGCCAGTAAAAGCCAGAAACTCTACAGTAAACTGTGGATTGTACTACTCTGAAATGGGAGCTGTGTCTCTAGACCTAATTTGGGGCTGTTCGTGCTGAGGACTCACCAATACCTGCTGCAGTGACAACAGTCCAGGTGAGAATAAGGAAATCTGGATGACAGCCAGGATATAGGAGCACTGAGACCTCAAATTGCTTCTAGGCGAGCATGGCCTAATGGGCTTCCATTTATGCACCTCTGGCAGGAGGAGTTTGTTCTGGAAAGTAATGGTTTCTAAGGAAGTATTTCTTAAACTTTCACATGCATGCACTTACCCAGGTTCCTGGAAATCGGGCTGGGGGGCAGATTCTGATTTTGTGGGTTCAGGGTGGGGGGTCTAGGATCCAGCAGTTCTAGAGGCCCTGGTACTCTTGGGCTGTTAACCACAAGGACAGTAGTCCTAAACCACCAGCCACTCCTTGGGAGAAATATGAGGCTGTAGACTCCGGGCAAGAGTGACAGTCTGGGAAACCCACAAGGGCAGTTCTACCCTGTCCTGTAGGGTCACTATGAGTCAGCATCAACTCGATGGCATTAGCATGGGAGAAGTTAATGCTGATGTTGCTGGTTCCTTGACCTATCATACTTTGAGTGGCAAAGTCCCAAGGGCCTTCCCGGATGTGATGGCCAAAAGCAGTAGTGTTCACCCTTGGTCATACTTTGGAATCCCTTAGGAGCTTTCAAGCCTCCCATTGGCCTGGCGCCATCCCAGACCAATGAAGCAAGACTTAGTGGAAGCAGGATTCAGGTCACGGTCAGTGAGAAAGCCCCCTTGGCAATGCCAACGTACAGCCAGTGCAGAGTCGAACTGGTCGACGACTCCACATGACTCCATATACTTTGGTGAAGCCAGCTGTTTGGGCAAGGTTTTCAGAGTTACCACCCATGTAGACTTGTTGGTGATAGTGCATTAAATAGAGCACATGCAGTGCATTGCATGAGTGTCCTATGTCATGCAACCACACCAGGGGTATGTTGAGCCAATTTCTCTGGGAGACCAAGGGTGTTGGCTCCATCCTGAACGTTGGCAGGGTAATGGACTGACACAGAGGAAACTCATTCTCTTTGTGGTGGTGCACTAATGGGTTCTTCACAGAAGGCCAAGTCCATGGCTGCAGATGCTCACGGGGCTGAGGGAGCAGGTCAAATCCTAAGTCAGAGGTGGGTGTTTGCATATTTACATGCCCTCACTGCCATCAAGTCCATTCCAACTCACAGGCCCATGGGACTGAGTAAAATGGCCCCCGTGGGTTTCTGAGACTGTGATTCTTTAGAGGAGTAGAAAATCTCCTCTTTCTCCAGAGGAGCGGTTGGTCATTCAAACTGCTGACCTTGAGATTAACAGTCCAACTCCTGACCACTCTTGCCGTCAGAATTCTATTTATTTACACAAGTATATATATATCCTTTCCCAAAAGAACTCCACATTTTCAAATCATTCTTGACACTCATGGCCTTTTTTCCTTTATAGCCATGCCTTTGGTTGAAACACAGATATAAGAGAAATATTTATCTACTTATAGGGGTACAAAAGTAGCTTTGGTGGCATAGTGTTTGCATGTTGGGCTGCTAACACCAAAGTCAGCACTTTGAAACCACCAGCCACTCCGTGGGAAGAAGAGTCTGTCTACTCCTATAAAGAGTTACAGTCTCAGAAACTCACAGGGACAGATCTACTCTGCCTCATAGGGTCACTATGAGTCAGCATCACCTCCCTGGCAGTGAGGTAGATTTTGGTTTCATAGAGATACAAGTCAGTCCTGAGCTGCTAAAGACAAGGTTGGCAGTTTGAACCCACCAGCTGCAGAGAAAGAGGAGGCTTTCTATTCCCATAAGGAGCTACAGTTTCAGAAATACCCACAGGGGAAATTTTAACCTCTCCTGTAGGATCAATATGAGTCAGAATCGACTTATCGGTGGTGAGCAAGTGGAGGGGGCCCTAAACAGGTTCCGGTGGACCTTAAGAGTTCTACTAATTGTGCATGCTCTGTAAAATGTAAACCAAGATTTTACTTTTGCAAACATTATTTTTTCTAAACACGTCTAACTGTGAAACCATACTCGCATGCGGGTCTTTGAACCTGGTCAGTGGTCTGGGGAAGTGAAGGGGCCTGACATCCTTTGTTGTTGTTAGTGCTGTCCAGTCATTCTGACATCACAGGGACCTTCTTTGCAACACAAGGCAGCACTGCCCGGTCCTTTGCCAGCCTCAGGGGTAGTATGTTGGAGCCCATGGTTTCAGCTACCGTGTCTTCCAGTTCACCAAGGAGTTTCCTCTTTGTGCTGCTTACTAAACCCGTTTCTAAGGAGTCCATTCCAACTCATGGTGACGCCGTGTGGGTCAGCACCACGGGACCCCACATAATGCCTTATACCATATATATATATATATATATATATATATATATATATATATATATATATATATATATATATATATATATATATAGTGCATAATGCCTTATACCTGGTCCCTTTGGCACCTTGTGATCGCACAGGCTGGTGTGCTTATTCCATGTGGGCTTTTTTGCTTCTGAGCCAGATGGCCGTTTGCTCACCTTCAAGCCTTTAAGACCCCAGACACTATCTCTTTTGATAGCCTCTGGCCTTTACTTCGGGGTCTTCGGTCCCTGCAGAGTGGACACATGCCTGCTGTGCGGGTATGGGACGTGTCGGAGCGCAGCCTGGTGGCGGAGCTTCAGGAGCATAAGTATGGCATGGGCATGTGTGGCCTTCTCATCCAGTGCCAAGTACATTGTCTCAGTGGGCTACCAGCATGACATGATCGTCAATGTCTGGGCCTGGAAGGTGAGTGGGCTGCTGGCCTCAGGACAGGCGGGGCCGGGAGGGGAGCCAAGAAACTGCTGACCGGTGGCCTTTACTTCCGCCTGCTGGCCTCAGTCCCTTTCTAGAGAACTCTGAGCAGAAAGGAGCAACTGGGTATCTAGGATGCTGAAGAAGGGGCAGAAGGAGAGGTCAAGTTCACAGCTTGTCTAACCTTCAGTGTGTAAGTTTCTTTTCCCTCAGCTCCTAGAAGCAGAGCCTTGATTTCCCTTGACTTTCTCTCCAGAAAAACATTGTAGTGGCTTCCAACAAGGTGTCCAGTCAGGTGACAGCAGTATCCTTCTCTGAGGACTGCAGGCAACCGGCACATCAAGTTCTGGTACCTCGATGACAGCAAGACCTCAAAGGTGAGGCAGCAAGTAGCCACTAGGGTGGGGTCTGCCCAGATATGTTCCACCTGCGCCCCCTTCTGCATGCTCAAAAGCCCCTTGGAAGTCTCAGCTGGGCCAGGTGCTATGTCAATATGCAAGGGAAGCCTTCTCCCTCCCTCCCCAGGGCCTGCTTTCCAGGGGGTAGCCTGCAGGGTGTGTGGGTGGCACCTGTGGTGGGTCTCCACAGGTGAATGCCACTGTACCCCTGCTGGGCCGCTCCGGGCTGCTGGGGGAACCTGCGGAACAACCTGTTCACTGATGTAGCCTGTGGCCGCGGGAAGAAGACTGACAGCACCTTCTGTATCACATCCTCAGGGCAGCTGTGCGAGTTCAGTGACCCGGAGACTGTTGGACAAGTGGGTGGAGCTGAGTGTAAGTGAATGCTTTGTCGGCACCCTCCCGTCTGTCACCTCCGGGCTCCAGGGCACCTGAGTCTGCATGCACGCTGGGGGAGGCCCCAGGCGGAGGAAGGTGTTTGGGAACCTCTCTGCTTGCTCGCCCTCTCTGTCTCTGCCTCTTCCTCTGCTTTCCTCTTCTGCTCAGCACACAGACAGCATCACAGTAAGTGTGCTGGCCCTGTCCGCTGCCTCTGCTGCCTTTCTCTGGGCCGGCCTTTTCTGGGTGTGTCTTTGCCCAAACCTCAGGTGCCTTATAAGGAAGGCTTGCTGACTCCTTCCCCCTAATTGCACGGGGCTGTGGGCCCTCTGGCCAGCTGCTGTTAGAGGGAGGGGCATTGAGGGGCTCTGCCCAGGGCAGCTGGCCTGCCTTGCGCTTGTCCTTGCCTCTTGGCTCATGGCTGTTGAGGTGTCCGGTGAAGGAGTGGACAGACGCCCTTGCTGACTGTGGCTTCTGTGCTCACAGACCACAGTGGCCCACTGCATCTCGGTGAGCCAGGACTACATCTTCTGCGGCTGTGCTGACGGCACCGTGTGCCTTTTCAACCCCTTCAACCTGCACTTCCTCAGCACGCTGCCCCGGCCCCATGCCCTGGGGACAGACATTGCCAGCATCACAGAGGCCAGGTGAGCGGTGTGGGTGGGCCCCTGAGTCCTGTCAGAGCCCCACTCTGTGCCAGGCCGTCCCTGGCATGCTGCAAGGAGAGGAGGGCACACATAGACCTCTGGGAAGACCCTTGCAGTCAAGCACAGGTGGGTCTTTTAGCATTTGTTGCTCACTGTGGGCAACCGTGGTAATCTGAGTCTGCAGTGTGGTAATTAATGCATTGTCCTGTAAACACCACAGCTAGGACAGACGGGCAGTTCCTTAGGGTTTCTGAGAGAGGCTGGAAACCTGACGGAGCAGGCCTTTCTCCCTCAGGGTGGTCCTGGGTAGCAGCTAAGGTAGGAGGGTCTTATTGTAGCCTCGGGCCTTGGGTTGGGTGATTGCAGGAAGTGAAGTTTTGCTCTGGTTTCAGTGCTGTCAGGAAGCGGGGCAGTTCTGCAGTTGGGTATATTAATTTCTCATTCAGGGAAGGAGTGGGCTAAATCTGCAAATGGCAGGAAATGATATATGACCATGACTGGTTTGCACAGTGCCCTTCCTTTTCCTCTGACGTGAGTCTAGAAGGGCCTGACATCTGCTTGGCTGCATCACGGCCACACACTGTCCCCGCCTGATGTTGGGGGCTATGAAATAGCTTGTGTTCTTTTGCAGAGCCCCATGGCAAGGAATGCCAGGCCAGCCGCTGCGTTCTTTCTCCAGTGACTGCTGGCCACCCTGCTGCTCCTCCCTTTAGTGCCCCTTTTCATTAGCGCTAACTCACCAGTTTGCCCTGTCTGCCCTGGACACCCTGACCCCCTCTTTCCTCAGTCGCCTTTTCGCTGGAGTGGCCAATGCGAAGTATCGGGACACCATCACCTTGACCTTTGATCCTGCAAATCCGTGGCTGTCTTGTGTGTACAATGACCATAGTACTTATGTCTGGGGTGTGAAGGGCCCCAAGAAAGTGGGCAAGGTGTATTCAGCTCTGTATCATTCCTCCTGCGTCTGGAGTGTAGAGGTACGTGGGCCAGGTCTGCTGAGACTGACCGTGTTTCCTGGCCTACCATTAGGAGCTGGGGTTCCTCAAGTGTGGAATTTGTTTCCTCCAGCACCCTTGCTCCCCAAGCTGTGCCCCTGGGTCCCTTCGTATCTGTTAATTGGCTCTGAGGATGGGAGGGGATTTTAGTGCTGACTCATCTCAGACGTTTTTCAGTATGCCCCTGTGCAGTCTTAGCTCGGCCTCTTTGGACATGTTCCTGAACTTGACCAAACCTTAGTTTCTGCAATTGTGAAATGACATACCTGATGCATTTGATTTTTACGAACAGGAGACAATGTAAGTGGGAGATTTAGAATGCCTAGTACTTACTAGGTGCTTGGTTAATGTATATTCCTTTACTTGTTAAAGACAAGAGCTAATCATTATGACTTGCTTGCTATGGGACAAGCCGTTGCCTCCAGGGGACAGGATGGGGGAACTTTAGGCCCCCAAGGACAGAGGTTCAGGAGGGTTTAGCTGAAAAGGGTTGGGGACAAAATTTATTATCTCCAAGGGAAAGATACTAACTTGACAATGAAGAAACGGCAAAACCCACCCTTAGCCAAGTCATTAAGGTTAACATCCCGTGGCAGCAGCATGAATCTGGTGAGAGGGTACACTGAGAGGTTTCAAAATGTTCCCAGAAAATGTTATGACTCTTAAGAACTCCCAATAAAATGTTGAACAACAACAACCAACGTTGATGGAAAGTTTCTTTTAGTTCTGTTTTTCCATGCAGCCTCCTCCTAGCATTGTGTCTGGTATTCTTGACCCAAATGTATAAGGAACTTAGGATAGTCATGAGGAAGCATCAGGCAACCTTCATTTGAGGTACACCTGCCAGAGTAACTTATCACACTCTCCCAGGTGTCAGGGTAGGAAAGACAAGCAAAGACTGAAAGCCGTTCTAGACTGGGACAGATGACACCCATGTGCCGTGGGGGCTCCTGGGATCCTGGAGCAGAAGAAGTACATTCGTGGGATAAACAAACAAACTCATTGGCATTGGGTTGATTCCAACTCAGAGCAACCCCCGCTGGTGACATTTAAATAAAGTCTAATAATGTTGTACCAGTGTGACCTCCGTGGTCCTTATCACTGTGTACTGTAGTGCATAAAACATTAATACGAAGGGAGACCAGGTGAGAGAGTTGAATGTGACATATCTTGACTCATTTTTCTAAAGGTTCAACCCAAAAGGTAAAGTAAAACAGCTCTTGATGGAGAGGAAAAGGTGGAAGGGGGTGGGTGATGATTCTTTCCCCCCGCTGCCTGGCACTGAACGGCCTCTCCTCTCTTCTCATTTTGCAGGGTCCACGAATTGCAGTTCCTGAGTGAAATGCTGAAGGTGGAGGCCCATGAGTCAGAGATTCTGTGCCTGGAGTACTCGAAGCCAGACACAGGTACCTGGCCCTGGCCTGGAATGGCCTTGAGTGAGCCCCTCCAGTCTGGCCAGAGCCACTGATACTTGTCCTGCCTCTTGACTATGGGGCTGATCGTTCTTTTGGCTACCAAAAGAGTTAGTGATCCTTCTTGATGTCTCTGAAGGCTTCTTGTTGTTTCTGAAGGCTTTGGGGAGGACTGCATCTCAACTCTGCCCGACTCCATGGCTCATGTGGCTTAAGGATGTGGGGCTCAGTTTCTCTGGGTGCTCTTTGCTGGGCACTCATGTTGGGCTGCGATCCACAAGCTCAGCAGTTTGAAACTACCAGCCGCTCTGCAGGAGAAAGGTGGGCCTTTCTACTCCTGTAAACAGTTACAGTCTCAGAAGCCCATAGGGGGTATTCACTATGAGTCAGCATTAACTTGATAGCAGCAGATTTGATTTTTGTAAAGTCTTTTTAAAGCCAACCAAAAGCTGAATCCGTGAAGAAGATCTGCTTTAGACATTGTGCTCTTTTAAAGAATAATCTGTCTGTGATCAGATTGACACAGGAACTTGGAAGGTTAGGTGAAAAGTTTAAGGGGCAGTGAGCTTATGTGTGTGATGGAAATTTGGAATTGGAAAAGGACAGTGAGAATGGCTACATAATTTCAGAAATATTAATGAATGTTAGCAAATTGTACATGTAGAAATGATCGAATTGGTATATATTTTTGTGTGCATTGTTTTAGATCAGGGAGAAGACTCGAAGTTCAAATATAATTTACAGAGACCCCCCTTGTTAAATCTTGAATGGGACAAAGTCCAGAAAAAACAAATCATCTGGTTGAGGGAGACCGTAAGCATGAGGCCATAATGGGGACTGAAGGATTCACAACAGCTCGGTCACATGGAAAACAAAGGAAGCCCCTTTAAAAGTCAAGTTCCCAGCAGATCAGACCATCACAGTTGGAAATGTGACTACAGAAATGGGAAAGGGACCATGATTGGAGTAAATACATTATTGCAGATTAGAAAAGTTTACAGGACTGGTTCAGGGCCCTCCAACCATCTTGGTCAGGGCATGAACGTGCAACCTCAGTACCCCAATTCCCATCAAGGGCATACTCAGGCAAGTTCTTGAGGGCTAGACTACTCCTCACCAGGCTGGCCAGAGGAGTGGGTGGAAGCAAACAAACTCTGCCTGAGGGCAAAGCATTTTACGTTGCTAGTTCAGAGTCATGGAGCTCTAGTGCCATAGAAGGTTATGGGTTGGGCGGTTAACCACAAGGTTTCACTCTTCAAAACCACCAGCCAGCTCCAGGGAAGAAAGATGAGGCTTTCTACTCCAATAAAAATATATAGTCTGGAGATTAAAAGCCCCAATGTAAGTTAACTGGGTTGATTCCTACTAGAGGGATAATGTGTGTGGGCCAGATGCTTGCAAGGTCCCTCAAGGCAATGCTGCCAGACTGCAGTCTCTGCTCCCTGCTGGTGGAGACAATGGATTGCTTTTCTCTAAAACTTGGAACCATTAGCTTGGTTCCAGTAGGTGGAGTTCACACCCTACTGATAATGGTTCATATGGAGATCCAGAAAACAGGTCAAAGTTAAGCTGCCATTCTAAATGTAGGATCCGCCCATTTTGTCACCTGTATACCCCCAATCCCTCCTCTTCCTATTGCATGTATGCCCCTAGACCACCCCTTCTCACCGCTGTATAACATAGTCCAAGTCCTTCCTGTGATGTATGTCTTTACCCTCCCGTTTCCAATTCCCCTTGTCCTCCTTCCCTTCCCCCTCTCTCCATGTGGACCACCAAGTGGGGCTGAGGTGAGCAATGCTACCATGATATGTGTGTGACTGCATTATTGTAATATCTCTTCTATCTCTCATGCTCCCAATGACTTTAATATTTATATCTCAACCCTTTATGTTTCCAGGGCTTTCAATGACATTAGGCATCTTTTCAATGTTTATGAATCATGCTTATGAACCTCTCTTCTGTTAGTTGTCTGTGTGTATGCATTGCCTGTATTAAAAACATATAGAACCGAGCAATTTGTCTGGAAAAATAATTTATAGGAACTTTATGTTAGATTGCCATGCGTTTTGCATAGCCAATTGTTCTTTTAAAACACTTTTCTTGTCATTGTGATACCATGCTAAAAGGTAAAAACATCTGTATATAGTCAAATAGCTTTATCTTTCCTTTAAAGACATGAACCTTCGTGTCTTGCTTAAAGTTTCCACCTCACTAAAGCTAAATTGCTACTCTCGAAAATAAATCCCTCTAAGTTTTTAATGCTTTGAATATTTTATCGCTCTAATCCTCCTGGAGTTTATTTTTGAATGTAGTATGCTCCTTCCTTTGATTTCTTGTAAATTCAGCCAATTCAACCACTCATTAACCAAAGTATTCCTTTACCACTGGATTGTTTTGCCACCTTTGCTTTGCATAGCATATAGTTCTAAATTATATCCCAGACTACTGAATTATTTGCCAGAGTGGCTTTACTAATTGTACACTGGCATCACAACACGCGGGAGCTTCGGAAAGATCGTGGGAGAAAGGAATGAAAAGAGAAGATAATTTCCCATGAATTTTTGAAGCTTCCTCGTACAGGTGCTTTACAGTAAGTCGACATTAGGGTTTATAATCAATAAAAAATTCAACTGTGATCCAAGAATGAGGGGCGTGACATTTCCTGGTTGAGACAAAAGCGAACAGGCGAGCAGAATACGAAAAGAATTGGTTAACCGATGAAACTGCAGCCAAGTGTTAGCTGTTATCACAAAAATGAACACACAGAATATTCTTGAACTTGGAAGTGGGAACTTCAGCCTTTCAACGGCCATCGACGGTGCGGGGCAACATCCCCGCACTCCTACGCTCAGGAAGGGGGTTCTGGGGTCTGCGGCGCCGCGGGGCACAAGTGGGGCGAAGGGCTGCGAGGGAACGCCGAGGCAGAGGGGTCCCCGCGAGGCGGCTGCGGGCCGCTCCAGAAGGCAGGGGTCCGGGGGCTCTGCGGTCCCTCAGGACCCTCCAGGAGAGGCTCCAGAAAGGCAGCTGGAGGCCCCGGCCGGCCGTGCAGCTCGCTGGGAGGCGCGGGCGCACGTGCTCCGCCGGTCCGGGCGGCGGGGGCGGCTGAACGGGCCCTGGCCGTGGGCGGCGGGCGGCGGGCGGGCGCAGTGCGGCGCCGGGCAGGCGGGAGGTGACCGCGCGGGGCGGTCGCGGCGGCTGGGGCTACTGACGGCACACGGATCCGGAGCGCACTGCGCGGGGCGGGGCGCCGCGCAGGTGAGAGCGGCAGCGGACCCGGATGCGGCGCGGCTGAGGGCGGCCGAGGGCGGGGGGTCGCGGCGGCTAGCTCTTGGAGATCCCGGCCGGAGGCTCCGGCGCCGGTGCTGCGCTTCCTGCCGGCTCGAAGAACGAGCCCGAGCCTGGCCGCCCTCGGGATGCCTTGCTGAGGCTCCGCCGGACGTCCCCAACAGGGGGGGGGGGGCGGGGCGGGGCGCGTTCGGGCGCCTCCTGAGGGCGCCTCAGCGGAGAGCGGCGTTGGCGCCGTGGAGTCTACGCTCCACGCGGGCGGCCCAACCCGCCTGCCACTCAGGTGTCTTTTTGCACGGAAGTGAGTTTTAGGAGCGGGAAACCTGTGGTGGGCGTGACTGACGTGTTTTTAAATCATTTTCTATACATTTAAAGCTGTAAAGGCAAAACTTCATGATCCAATTAATATAGCCAAAAATTCAGGCTTGATAGAAACATTTAGAATCCAGGCACTGGGGGTAAAGTCCCCTTATTCCCATCTGTTATTGGAGGAAGGTATGAGAGAGATTGGATACTGCGGTGGGAAGAAATAGAGCCAAATAGGAATGTCTGCTTCTATAGGGAGAATGTATCAGCCATGCGCTCACTTTAAGGCAGCACAGCTTTAAGGGAGAATCTGTGGAAATGATAGATTACCGCAGGAACATGAACTTGGAGTATATCTCCAACTAACAGAGTGGTGGTCTTCCAGCCATGGAACATTAGTCTCCCAGATTCCCTCTGTACCAGTCAGGGAATAAGTCCCAGTATTATTTCCCTTGGTGCTAGTATCCCACATTTCCCCTCTCTGCATTATGTTTAAGATTCAAAAAGTGTCACGGAGGCAACATGGTCTCTTTTCATATCTATTAGCTTCCTATAGAAGTGACATGAGACTGCAAGCATCACAATTATGATAAAAAACACAGTCAGACTGGAACTTAAGCTATGTGAAGTACTTTGCCCCCAAGCTCGCGGGTCCAACCCTTCCATGCTACTCCTCAATTGCTTAATCACATCAGAGCCAGGAGAAGCCTCAAGCTTGTCTTTGAATGTATAGAAAATATCCTTTTTAAGCTGATCAATATCTAATGAAATGTTTCCCTTAAACCCTTGCAAATGTTGGCCTCTCCATCTCTTCCTTGTCCATCTTTCTCCAAAGGTGGTTGCGTCCTTTTAAAGGGAGTCCATCAGTTTTATTCTGTAAAAAACATACATGCATAGCCTTTTCTCCAGGTGAATGGACCTGGATCCCAAACACAGTTTCCATCATCCTCAGATTTCTTAGGATCAATTTTCTCTGTAGAATTGAAAACGTGTTTATCTTCCCTAATTTTATTACAAGCTTTTAGTAAGGAGAAAAATTTTTTAGTTAAAATGAGTAAATGAACTTTGTCACACATAAGATTCCTCTTCTCCTCCTTCTGTTTTAACAATTTAAATAGTAAAGCATTGCTAGATCTTGAACCAGTAAAAGTACTAGTTAGATAACCTTCATTGTTATGTAAATACTGGCTCCCATCCCTCAGAGAATTAAGAGAGCTAACTAATTGGGAGAACTTCTTATCATACTTTGAAAGACTGAAAAAATTCTTAATAAATTTGTTCAGCTGATCTTGAAGTAACTTACCAAGCAGACATTTTTTCTCCAGGCTTACCAATAAGGTTATAGGCTCAATTGAGCCGTTTTGCCTTTCAGGCTTCTCACACTGTATGATTTTACCTTGCAATATTCTGTCTTGGTTAACTTCACTCATTCCCTCTATGCTGGCTTTAGGGGAAGTTAATGGGAGGGCCTTAGGCCCCCCTGAATGCCCTAAGGAAATGACCCGGCATCCACAGTTAACAAACCTTTTTCCTTCCATTTCTAATTCCATGTGGGGGCGCTGTTTCTCCACAACAGCAGTCCAGAAGACTGCTTGATTTATAGGGTGGTCAAACTTCTCAAGTACTCTTTCCTGATAGGTATAAATTTTTACTCTAGAAATGCAAGGAAGGGAAAATTGGCTTAAGCGATCCTACATTTTTACAAACCATGGTATATCAGAACTCATTACTGCCTTAATTTCTTCTTCACAATCCTGACCAATAACTCCAGCAACACCTTGAGAATTTATGTTGGACTTTCTTTTTTTTTTTTTTTTTTTTTTGGACTTTCTTAATAAACTTCCTATAGTTCTTTTAGGTAGTGGACCCCAATTACTGCTCTTCGTTTCTGATTCAATCACAGTTTTGGGCTTTTTCTTACAACTCTTATCAACTCCAGTATCAATTTTAATTTCTTGAGTACTAAGGTTAAATCTTCCTGATAGAAACTGTATTAATCTTTCAATAAGAGGTCCCTGCTTTTGAGGATCAAGCTCCTGTGAAGGCTTCTGAGCCATCTCTTGGTTATTCAAACCAACTGCAGTGAGAACAGAGACTAGGTTTTTGCCTCTTTGGCTAGGTCTGTTCTCCTGCTGTGAGGCTGCTAGATAAAGGCGATTTCTCTCAAAGATCTTCTTTGCTCCAGTAGGCAGACACCTTGCCTACCACGCTCTGCTATGAGGGCTCTGCATCAAGCTTCTTCCACTATTTTCCCGCCGGGAAGTCTTTGCTAATGGCGACCCTTCACTGTTGATTTTTGAACGACATTGGCTCGCCCAATGAGTTCCCTTCCTACAATGGAGGCAGAGTTCAGGTTCGTTTAAACCCGATCTCCATGGTCCTGGCCCATGCTCTGACATTGGCCGCAGCCTGCTCTGCCTACACTCTTTTGAAGATGACTTGTCTTCCCACAACTAAAGCACTTTCTTCCAGGTCTGATATAGTTTGCCAATGAAGCTGCCATGAGGTCTGCCTTGTATTCCTCTGCCTCTACATTCCTGCATATCCTAAAATAACCCAGCAAAGTGCCCTGTTCGCTGTAGGGATGCAAGGCATTTTTACAGTGCTTATTAGAGAAATCATAAGATAGCTTGTGCACTAGGTCTCTTACTGCCTGAACATTCTTCACACATTTGGAAATAGCATCTTCCAGTCGGGACACAAAGTCAGCGTAACGCTCATCATTCTGTTGTCTTATAGCCCTGTAACGGGGCGTTCTCTCTTCTGATGGAATTATCTTTTCCCAGGCCCTTAAGCAAACCTCATGTATCTGTCCTATTGTCTGTTCAGTAAACTGTAGTTGAGACTCAACTGTAATATAATTTGCATCCCCTAGCAATTGATGAATTCCTATATCTATCCCATCCTCAGCATTCTTCCCAGCTCTTGCAAGGGCTGCTTCCTTCCATAGCATTTGATATCACAAGCATTCTGAAGAGTAAAGACAAATTCTCACTAAAGCTTTCCAATCTGTAGGGGTCCAGCTGTCAGACTCTGCTAGAGCCCTTATCATGCTAATTACAAAATGTGAGTCTGGGCCCTAGTCATTGATTGCCTGCTTGAGATCTTTTAGCAACTTAAAAGGCAAAGGCACTGTGAATTCCTTTTGGTTCTAACAGGATAAGACATCTTGCATTCTAAATCTTCTTCTGCAATCCCTCTTCCTACTCTGGAGAGTAAAGGTGCTTTCCTATACTTTGCTTCTTTACGTCTATTCTCTGAGCTACTCTTTTCAATCTGGATATCTTGGAGTTCCACTTCCTGAACTTCACCTTCTGTGCTAGCTCTCCTAGTTTGCATTTCTTTGGAGCTAATCTCTCTACCTTCAGGGCTGGCTTGCTTGATTGTTTTACAATCTCTGGCCTTTCTTACACTAAATTCCAGCAGGAGAGCAGTTGCTTTTACTATGTCCCCTTCTGACTCAGGCTCATTCTTTTAGCTCTGCCTAAAATCTTCTCATCTGCCTGAAACCCGTTCTCACTGCTTCTCATCTGATTTAAATTTGGGCATCTTAGACGTTGCCTGTTCTGCTTCTTGGCTTTCTCTACCTTTGAAAGCAAGGGAGCTTCCTGGGATTGTTTAATAGCCATGCTTTGGATCTTGCAATCCACTGCCTCTAGTACTGTATCACCTTTAAACCTTCGGAGTCTGCAGTCTCGCGAGAGCATACAGGCTTTGGCAATGAGGTTCTGTTCTAGAATTGGAGGCTTTAGATAACAAACCAATCCCTGCCTTTTCAGTTTTTCCTAAAGTTTCTTAACCTAAATCATGCTTATTCACAGACACTTTAGCTTGCTTTTCTAGATTTGAATAGACACAAGACTTCTCACTAGACTGTTCATCCTTATTCTCTTCCTCCTGCAAAAGTTTTAAAACCATCTTAACTTGTACCCACAGAGACCACTTCTCCATAGGGATACTCTCCCCATCTCTGTGCTTCCTTTAAGTTGACAATGACCTCCTCCCAGGTCTCTAAATCAAAAGTTCCTTCCTCTGAGAACCATGAATTATACCTTTTTACTACTTTTAGAAAACATTGTATCTTTTTCTTCGTTACTTTTACACCTTGTCTTTTCAGTAAGTAGAGAGCATGGTACCATAAGTTTCAGGTTTACTTTTACCTTGCTCCCATTATCCTCTTTAAAATTCTAATTCACTATTTCCACTACTTCTCTGTCAATCCCCACACCGGATCCTCACTTCGCACAATTTTCAAATTCACTCTACGTACCAATGGGGCCATATAATTGTTATATGGGATATAACTCATATTGTCCCACGTTGTGCGCCATTTGTCTGGGGAAGCCCGCCTTGTGCTGGGGCTCCAGCCTCCAGCCCAGTCCTTGAGCCTCCTGCCTGGTCTCCATCCCACCTCCCTTCGTCCACACTGAGCGTGGACCTGGCTGGTAAGATCATGGCCATCCAGGAGGTGAGCATGCTACCATGAATTGTGTCTGACTGCATTATTGTAATGTCTCTTCTATCGCTCATGCTCCCGGTGACTTTAATATAATATTTATATATCTCAACCATACAATTGTGCTTATTGAACCCAAGATTACTGGTGGGGGGCTGGCACCCCAACTCATACCACAGTACATACCATTTGTCTAGTTCTTCAATGCTTCCTCTCCCGCTCACTCCCTCCAACTATCATGACCTCAGCTCTACCTTACAAAGCCGGCTAGACCAGAGCATGTACACTGGTACAGATAAGAACTCTCAACACACAGAATGCAGGACAGATAAACCCTTCAGGAACAGTAATGGAAGTAGTGATAACATGAGGGTAGGGATGAGATAGAGGGAACTGATAGCAATGATTGATGTATTAACGCTCACACCCCAGGGGGACAAGCAACAGAAACATTGGTGAAGTGAGACCTTGGACATTGTAAAATATGAAAGTATAATTTATCAAGGTTTCATGAGGGTGGGAGAGTGGGAGAGAAGGGGGGAAAAGGAGCTGATACCAAGGGGTCAAGTATAAAGAAAATGATGATGGTACCGTAGGTACAAATGTGCTTGATACAATTGATGTATGCATTGTTATAAGTGGTGTAAGAGCCCCCGATAAAATGACTTAATTTTTTAAAAGTGTTTAGGTAGATCTTGATGGAGGATAGATTGAGAAACAATAGTTTCAGAATTTGATAATTTTGCTTAATAATCAAACTGAAAACTCACTGCCATTGCATCTTTTGTGACTCACAGCAACCCTGACTTTCAGCAACCCTATTGGACAGGGTAGAGCAGCCCCTGTGAGTTTCTGAGACTGCAACTCTTTACAGGGGTAGAAAGCCCTAACGTTTCTCTCTCAGAGCGGGTGGTGGTTTTGAACTATGTGGGTAGCAGCCCAAGTGAAAACCACTATGCCACCAGGGCTCCCTGTGCCACATAGCGGGAGCTGTTGTTTTCCCAAACATTCACTTGGCTATTTCTTTTATAAGAAGCCAAGTAATTTGGCAGCTTATTTCTGTTCCAGTTTTCTTATATAGAAAATGTGGTGACAGTGTGAACCTGTTTGTTGTAGTTTATGTGAACATAATTGAGTGATCTAGACCAAGTGAGCTAGACCAAGTGAGCTGACTGGTCAAAAATCAGACCTGTGGATTGCCAAATTGGTTCTGCTGAGATTGGGGCTTTCCTGGATCCACAGGCTTCCTCCAAGCTGTGTCCGAGAAGCTCTGCATTTTAGAGCTACATTTTATAGTTGAAAGAGAGGCCTAAGGAGGGAGGGAGTCCTTAAGCTCTAAGACCTTAATGCTGTCATTGCTGTCCTCTTGTAGTGTACCTGCAGTTTCCACACTGCAGTGGGAACCATTGAAACAGCTGTTCTCATTCTCTGAGATGGTGTGCCACCCCACTCCATACCACCACCACCTCATCCCTTTCTCTTATTGTAGAGATAATGCCCCTTCCATATGTATCTCAGATATTCAATTAATGAAGAAAGACAAAAGTAGGAGAAATGATTTAGATGAAGGAGACCATAAGCATGAGGCCATAATGGGGTCCAAAGGCTGTGTGGCCATGTCGCTAATTATAGAAATGGATGAAATCTGCCACAAAAATGTGATTGGAGGCAGAGCAATTCATCACTCTCTCAGGCAGGACTACATAAGTGAGAATGGGGCCATTATGGAGACATGGAGACGATCACAGATTAGAAAGGCTTACTGGATTTGTTCTGGGGCCTTCCGACCACTATAACTCATGACCATAGGGTCTTAGACTTTCCCAATTTCCATTGAGGACCTTCCCAGGGAAGTCCCAGAGGGCAGATTGCTCCTCTCTGCTCTGGCTAGTTGTTGTTGCGTGCCATTGAGGACACTTGGACTCGTCGTGACCTCACATACAACCGAATGAAACACTGTAGGGTCGTGCACCATCCTCACAATTGTTCCTGTGCCTGAACCACCGATGAAGCCACTGAGTCCATCCACTTCTTCGAGGACCTCCTCTGTTTCATGGCTTCTCCACTGTACCAAATAGGATGTCCTTCTCCAGGGACTGGTCTCTCCTGACAACATGTCCAAAGTATGTAAGATGGCGTCTTGCCATCCTTGCCTCTAAGCAGCACTCTGGCCTTATTTCTTCTGATACAGATTGGTCAGTCCTTCAGCAGTCCATGGTACTGTCAGTAGTCTTCTGGTGGACCACAATTCGATGCATCTGTTCTTCTACAGCCTTCCTTATTCAGTGTCTAACTTTCACATGCATATGATGCAATGGAAAATAGCATGGCTTAGGTCATGTGCACCTTAGTCCTCAGAGTAACATCATTGTTCTTCAACACTATAAAGAGGTTTTCTGCAGCAGATTTACCCATTACAATACATCTTTTGATCTCCTGACTGCTGTTTCTATGAACATTGATAGTGGATCTAAGCAAGACAAAATCCTTGACAACTGAAGCCCTTTTCTCTGTTTATCACCTATTGGTCCAGTTTTGGGGATTTTGGTCTTCCTTATATTGAATTGTAACCCATATTGAAGGCTGCAATCCTTGATCTTCAGCAAGTGGTTCAATTCCTCCTCACTTTCAGCAAACAAATGGCGTCATATATGCACACAAGCAGGCTCCCAAAAGTTAGTGGAACAAGGAATCAAAAGAGAATGGAATTTTTCAGGGACTTTTTGAAATACCAGTGTGTGTGTGTGTGTGTGTGTGTGTGTGTGTGTGTGTGTGTGTGTGTGTGAGACAGAGAGAGAGAGAGAGAGAGAGAGAGAGAGAGAGAGAGAGAGAGAGAGAGAGGAGATGTGGGCATAAAACAAACATCAAGCAACATAAGGGAGAATGCTGTTGGCTGCTGTTGAACTGATTCCGGTGCGCATGCACAGTGACCTGCTGTGTGCACCATAGTGACCCCTCAGAAGCAGATCATCAAGCCTACCTTTCAACTGAAATTCTGAGAATTCACAATTTTCAGAAGTATGTGGATAACAGTGAAAGCCAAAATTCTATTTGCACAGTCCCCACGTGGATTAAGCTTCCAGTGAATTCCTTCAGACCATTGACCAGGGATGTGAACACTCTTGCCACCAGGCAGAGGGCATTGGAAAGTGGATTACCCCTTAGGCAGCCCATGGTGGGGCTTAGAGACTTGCCTAGTGTATCCTTGAATCGAGGCTGCCATTCTGGGCTGCACGGTCATGAGTCATGCCCCCAAAGCCTTGGTTGTTTGGCCCTGGACCACTCTTGTAAACTGTCCTGTTTCACACAGGTCCCAATCCTTGTCCTATTCTTGCTTCTGTAGTCCCACCTGGAACTGTGATGTTGGGATCTGCCGCCATGTCCTTTCAAGTCTGTGAATCTCAGATAACCCTTACATATCAATAAGACCTCTTGCTAATAGTTTCCCTCCCCTCATCTCGATGGCATGTGTTTGTCCTGTTTAAGATTTAATAAATTATCTTTGAGATTTGGGATATCCTCTTACCCTAAAACACAAGGCATCTCTGGGTGTATTCCAGCTGCCAACTTTTTAGGTAGTAGTCAAGAAGTTCGCTGTTATGTCACCCAGGAAGCTGGGGAAAGGATGATCACCAGAACAAATCCATTATTCCCTCCACTCGCTTCCTAGCCTTTGAATCTCCACCTTGGAGGCAACTATGGCCTTTCTGTTTCTTTTTGATGATCATGTACGCATGTCCAAGTAAAGCTTACTTTTTACTCTTTTGTATCGCCTATTTCATTAAATATTATATTTTGGAGATTCTTCCAAATGGATTCATACAGAATGACCTCATTCATTTAAGAGTGCATGCTGTTACACAACACAGCTATGATAAAATGCATCTAACCAACCTCTCTTTTTTCTCTGTGTATTTTACAAATTTTCCTGTCAAAATTGACCATATCTGAGTTTGCTTTCAGGGACACCTTAAGTCTAGTACCCCTTGAATCCTAGGGCCTGGAGTCCTCCTCCTCTTCAGAACCAATCTCTGTGCAGGTGTGCTGGTATGTGAACTGTGAACCCTCTCCCTAAAATCAAAAAATAAAGCCCAAACTCACTGTCATCAAGTCACTGTTGACTTGCAGTGACCCTCTGAGTTTCTGAAACTCTGTCTATGGTAGTAGAAAAACCAGTCTTTCTCAGAGCTGCTGGTAGTTTTGAACTGCCAACCATGTGGATCACAGCATAACTGTTAGGTTTCTCGGGTGGGAAATACCTCAGTTCTTGGCATCACAGGAGAAAGAATTCATGTCGAAGACTGATTGTTGATCCAAATGGGTTTGTATTAAGGAGAGAAGGTGATAGAGGAGAAGAGAAGAGAAAGAGAGGAGAGAGGGGGAAGGGGGAAAGAAAGGATTGAGAGAGAGAGAGAGAGAGAGAGAGAGAGAGAGAGAGAGAGAGAGAGAGAGAGAGAGAGAAAGAGACCCCACAGAAAAACAGGGAGGTGGTCTCCAGGTTCGGCCTTTAGTGGCTTCGGCTGGGAGGCGTGGTTGACATTATTGGTTGACCCCATTGGCTGAATTAAGCCCACCTGGCCTGGTTTGCACCCACCTAAGTGCACTGCCTCCCTGCCTCATGTGCCTGAATTTGGAGCCTGCCCAGTAGACACCCTGGTCCCAGCTCTAGCTACCTAACATAAAACTACACCATAACACTACTCCCTCCTAAACAGCATAGCTAAAAATATGAGTTGAGCAGAGAAATTGGTTCTTAAAAGAATGCCTTCGCTTACAACCGATTGTCATTTTAAATTTCACTTGATGGTGTAGAGAGAACCAAGAGATCATTCCATCCCTCAGATTACTTGTAAACTACTGCAGAAACCTCAGGAAAGCCAGCAATTGCCTGCAAGACTGAGGTAAGAATCTCAAGGTTGACTCCCAAAACCATACGCATTGCTATAGAGTTGATTCTGACCCATAGCAACCTTACACAGGACAGGGTAGAACTAACTACCTCTGAGTTTCCAAGTCTGAAACTCTCTATTTTTGTAAATCATTTTATTGGGGGCTCTTACAGGTCTTATAACAATCCATACATCAATTTTGTCAAGCACATTTGTACATATGTTGCAATCATCATTTTCTTTGTATGTGAGCCCTTGGTATCAACTCCTTTTATTTCCCTCCCTCCCAACCCTCCCTACCTCATGAACACTTGATAAATTATTAATTATTATCTTTCATATTGTACAGAATCCGCTGTCTCCATTCACCCAAGTTCTTGTTGTTCATGCCCCCCAGTCACCCCCTGGGGAGCGGCGTGGTTATACAGTGATCATTGCAGTCAGTTCCCCCTTTCACACCCCACCTCTCCCCCACCCTCATGGTATCACTACTCCCATTACTGTTCCTAGGGGGTTTATCTGTCCTGAATTCTGTGTGTCCAGAGCTCTTATCTGCACCAGTGTACATGCTTTGGTCTAGCCGGATTTGTAAGGTAGAACTGGAGTCATGATAGTGGGGTGAGGGTTGGGAGAGTCTGTAACTCTTTATAGGAGTAGAAAGCTTCACAGGAAAGTGAATTTGAGGCTGAGACCTTGGGAAAAGTTTGGTCAAGATAAACAGATGTGGAGTGGTGTAGGGAAGGAAAGATTAAAAATAACCTGGTCCAGGATCCTCACAAATTTTAAGTTCATTTGACGCTCCCTAGGGAGGAAGGAGGAAGAGCTATCAGCAGGCAGGCTGTGTCATGCCTACAGCCTCTACAAAAATGCTTCCTGACTCTTCTCAGAAATTCTGCCAGGTGCTACCAGCCTCCTGAGTCTGAGAATGGTTCCTCTATGTTCTTATTAAGCTGAGGAAGGTTGGCACAAAAATATTTGGGAATCCAAGGAGCATGGTGAGGTCATTTCAGGGGGTCATGAGGAATGACTAGTAGGGATTTCAGCCAAATTAAAGGGCTTAGCAATTTGAATACCAGCTGACTCTGACCTTGATCAAGCCTCTTTACCTTTCTGGGTCAATTAAAAAAATTATTTTTTACCAGGTTTCTACTATATGTCAGATATGGGGAAGCAGTAGACAAACCAATAGAAGCTAGGAAATTTGATCCCACCTGTACAGATGTTGCTTCTAAAGACAGCATTCTTTATGTATGAGTTTGCCAGTAGTAATAATTGTCGTTAATCGTGCACTCTTGCCTGAAGAAAAATCCAAGAATCTGTGTCTTTGTACCTCCCTTTTGACACCCTCAAGGAACCCAGTGGTGCTGTGAGGAAGGCATTGGCCTGCTAACCCAAATACTGGCAGTTCAAACCCACCTGATGCTCCAAAGAAGATGAGACTGTCTGTTCCCCTGAAGATATATCCTTTTGGAAACCCCACAGAGCAACTCTACTCTGTCCTATGAGAGTCAGAATAGACTAGTGAGGACAGTAGATGTGGTTTGGGTTTGGTTTCAACACCTCCTCCCTGATCTACCTCATTACATCACAGTGCCTTAATCAGCTCCCCAAGCTGGTTTGTTTTTATGGCAGATTTTCTTTCTCTCCCCAAGTGCCTGATTGTGGGAAACAGAGGGATTTCTCCCAAGCTGTCTACCCCAAATATATTCCAAACTCAGCTGCTTGCAAATGACTATGCACTTGGAGGTCATCAGGAATAGATCAGGGGTCATTCTCCCTAAGAGTTATCAGCTATCTAGTGCAAGCAGACACCACTGCTTATCCCACAACAAGTAGGATTCACTCCCTTCTGATAAGGATAGTAGTTGTCTGTTTCCTTGTAGGAGACACCAGAGAGGTCAAACCCATCCAAAGATGACCAAGGTTAGGCTGCCATCCTAAAACTAGAATCAGCCCATCTTGTCACATGTATACCCCCCAATCTCTACTCTTGCTATTGCATTTCCATAGACCATCCCCTCTCATTACTGTATCACCTATAGCACATCCCCTTCCTGTGACATGGGTCCTCACCTGTCATTAGGGGGCTTGCATGCCCCCAGAGAATATAAAAACCTGGGTTAGCATCAAATATCTCTCTTTCCACGTAGACCACCAAGCGGGGCTGAGCTGAGTATGCTACTATGAATTGTGTCTGACTCCATTTATTTCAATATTTCTCTTATGCTCTGTAACTTTACTATAATATTTATTTATTATCGCTATACAATTGCGCCCACCGGACTCATAATGATGTGTTAGGGGCTGGCTTCCCCTGACACCTGATGCTTATTCTTCTTCTGTCACCTCTGCCCCCCCACCCCCCACCTTTCTTCCCTTCCTTCTCTTCCCACTGTTGGCCACACCATTGCTGTGTGTGTTGCTCGACCTTTTTTGTGCAGGTCTCTGCAGGCAGTTGGGAGAAGAAGGGCAGTGAAAGGGACTGAACATGCCACTATCTGTGGGCAGGACAGGATGTCTGATGCTTTGCTGGCTCTTTGATATGTGAGACCAGCAGCCAAACCTACCCCTTTAAGAGCCTGGAGATGATGACTGAAGGCCTTATGCAAATTTTTTTTTTTTTTGCAAATATTTTTACCTTACTTTTATTGTTCTTTGTGTAAAGTGAGGGGCTGGGCAATATGTTTTTAAGACTCCAAGCTGGAACATTCCAAGAAAGTAAGCATTCAAATGTTAAATGCAGGAATTACAAATACTCCTTGACTGGGATGGGCGTGCTCTGCTCCCTGCTGCTGGAGACAATGGATTAATTCTCCCTCAAGCTTGCAACCAATAGCTTGGTTCCTGTAGGTGGAGTTCACACCCTACTGATATGGTTCATATGGAGATCCAGACAGGTCAAAGTTAAACTGCCATCCTAAATGTAGGGTCCGCCCATCTTGTCACAAGTATACGCCCAATCCCTCCTCTTCCTATTGCGTGCATGGAAGGCGGGGGTCTGGGGGTCCCGGGGCCCTTCAGGGACCCGCCAGTCATACAGCTCGACGGGAGGCGCGGGCGCGCATGCTCCGACAGTCGGTGCGGCGGCGGGGACGACGGCGGCGGGGACGACAGCGGCGCGGCGGCGGCGGGCAGGCGGAGTGCCAAGCCCGGCGGGCGTGAGGTGACGAGCGGGGCGGGCAGCGGCTGGGGCTACTGACGGCTCACCGGATCCGGAGCGCACTGCGCGGGGCGCCGGGCAGGTGAGAGCGGCGGCGCGGGACCCGGATGCGGCGCGGCTGAGGGCGGCCAAGGGCGGTGGTCGCGGCGGCGCCTGGGCCCCGCGCTGGCCGGCGGCGAGTTCCCGGAGGTCCGGGCCGGCGGCTCCGGCGCCCGTGCCGCGCTTCCTGCCGGCTCGGAAGACGCGCGCCGAGCGGCCCAGAGGACGCCTTGCTGAGGCGCGGCCGGATGTCCCTGGCGGGCGGGTGGCGCGTTCGGGCGCCTCCTGAGGGCGCCTGAGCGGAGAGCGGCGTTCGCGCCATCGCGTCTACGTGGGCGCCCCGGACCCGCCTGCCACTCAGGTGTCTCTTCACGCAGAAGTGTGTTTTAGGAGCGGGAAACCTGTGGTGGGCTTCACGGACGTGTTTTTAAATCCCAGCGCCGCCGAGGAGCCCTGGGGCCTCGCCCCTAACGCCCTACTTTGCCCAAGGGGGTAAGAATGCGTGTCCAAAAGGTTGCCTGGCCAGAGCGCAAGTGCTTGTGAATGGTAGCGACTGGGAAGGCTGCACCTCGCTCCGCTGGCCGAAGCCTGGCTGCTGGGCGGGTCACGTTTATTTCCGAGCTGCTGTGGTGTGGCTGCAAGCTCCGCTGTAGTAGCTCCTAATGTTGGAGCCTGTCGTCGGCGGGTAAAATAGCATCCCGGGGCCCCTTCCTAGAGTGCTTCCTAGCACAAGCACATGGCGACTCGGAATACCTGTCCCAGGTACCTGGGGGCTGAGGCAACCCAGTGAACGTAGGATAATTTACGGGAGGTCCCAAACTTGAAGTGCTTTGCTCTTTAAATAATCTCAAGTGTCACTTTATCACTGGTTGCAGACTATAAACACACCGAAAGTATGAAACACCCACTCCCCGCACCCCCCCCCCCCCAACTACATTGGTACTTCTAAAGGGAGTGACAAGTGCCTTTGTAAACATCATCTTGGGCTGTTACTGTCTGGTGAAGTCGTCATAATTAAATTAGATGAGTACTTATTTTGAAGCACTGAATGGCTGTTTGGAAGTAGTATTCCTAAAAAAATCATCTCCAGAGAGTCAGAATCGGGGTTTTTTTTTTCTTCCAAAAGCTGCATTGTAAGGTTTCAGTGGAAAAGCAGAAGTGTTTGAGTGTAATGTAGCTAGCATAGGAGAATAGAATCTTAACCGAGTTTCCCAAGGCAGGTGTGAGCAAATCTAAACCTGAACCGAATTTACTTCTCTAAAGCACAAGTGATACACAAAATCAACAACTCTGCCTTACATCCCTGTTCATGGGGATGTTCTACTGGCAGGGGTGTTATTTAGAAGTGGGGAAAATGGGAGTTTTCATTTATTGTTGCTTTACACCGCTGACCTGTGTTTCTTGGAGACTTATCCATAAAGATTTTAGATCCATCTTGCTATGAATATCAACCAAACCGATTGGGAGTGGGGTGGTGGGCATATGAACCTTGTAGTCTATCCTGTGTTCCTCTTTGTGTTATTCACACTGTCCTGTAAAAGGTGAAACGCCACAGCGGAAGCATTAATAGGCATTATAAAAGACACTGGTGTCTGAAGTCTGATCTTGGCTCAAGCTCTGGACTGGAGTTTAAACAATGTCACTCCATCTCTCTGTCTTTCTGGATATCTTTTTTTAACATTAATTAATTCAAACTGAAAAGGATACTTAATTAGCTTCCTTTCCTCGGGTCTTGCTCTCTTGGAGTTATTTAAGATTGCTTTCTTTTTTCTTGTTTAATCATTTTATTAGGGGCTCTTACCGCTCTTATCACAATTTCTGATTTCTTTCTTCCACTTTCATATAAGGTATATGAATATAGCGACTTTGTTTGCCTTCTAGAGTATCCCCAGCATCCAGAGTAGTGCCTGAATCATTTAACTAATGTTGAATATGAAATGAATGCCATGTGTAATAACATCTTCTGGTTCCACATATAGCATGTATTGAAAGGTCTCAGATTTGTACAACTGAGGAAATAACCAGGAGACCTAGAGTTAACCTCTTAGGTGTTCTTACTCAGTCTTCATTAACAGCTGCCACTTTTGTCTTCATAAAAGTACTCTATCCATGAAGACGATAAGCATTTAGACGCTGTCCTTGATTACAAAAGCAAATGTGAATTTCTCAGTCATGCTCATGTATACTAGATTATTAGCATTTTGGCAGCCAAGGGACCAAACAAGCTTTATCAGTTTTGATTTTTTGGGGCATCAAATTTTGGTCTTGACAGTGGATTGGTTCTAGAGTGTGGTAATTTGATCAACATCACAATCCTATAGGAAACTTCAGATTTTTGCAGGGGGTAGATTTAGTTCACTTTCATTGTTTCTCTTTTCCATCTAAAAATTACCCACTGTGTGTGTATGTGTGTAACTGTGCTTGTGCACCTATGTATCCTTGGACCCACAGCCATTAAGGTGGCTCTGGTTCATAGCGACCCGATATACGAAGTGCTTCTTTGAGAGCTCTGTTTGGTTATAGTAGAGGCCCTGTGCAGCACAAACATGTACCCACTTAGCTACTACTAACTAGGCTAAGAATGGAAAGATTGGTGGATCAAACCAGTGGGAAGTGACTTGCAGGAAAAGGCCTGGCAGTGTACTTAAAGAGAATACAGTGATTGAGAATCATATGGAGCAAAGTTAGGAAGCTCACTGTGAATCAGAATCGACTTGTGGCGGTGTGACCCACAGGGGCAGTTCTACCCTGCCCAGTAGGGTCATTGTGAGCGGTAGCACTGAATTTGGTTTGTTTTTGATTCAGAGGAAGATTTAAAGAGGCTATCTACTTCCCTTTACAGTTACAATCTCAGAAACTCACAGGGGCAGGAGTTCTGCCTGTACAGGGTCCAAGTGAGTCAGCATGGACTCAATGGCTGTAAGTTTATATTAATTTAAATCAGGATTTTGATCCGATTCAATCATGTCTGAAGAAGCAAAATCAAAAGAGGCTCCACATTTTAAAATTTGGATGAAGTCGAAAGAAAACCGGAATGGGAAATCTTGTAGATTTTATCCCTGGATTATAGGATTTGGCAGAGGGTTAGGGAGTCCTTTTAGGAACCTAATTTAGGAGATTGGATGGGTGGTTAATACACATTCAAAATGGTGCAGCTGCCATCTTTGAGCATGGCAGTGCTGTTTCTGATTGCAGGCTAAGAGATGTGGTGGCTAGGCGTTGATTGGGCTGCCCTTGTTTTCTAAGAGGCAGATTAACTTTCCAAAAGAGCATAGACAGTAATTCTTTCCAGTCTGTTTCAGTTTTGCTTCCTTGGTTATAACTGAACTGTGAAGACGGTTTCAAATCCCTGATTAAAAGTGTTATTTTTAAAATTTTTATTATTTTTAAAGTGTTATCTTAAAAAGTGTAATTAATAATCACCGTTTTCATTTTATGATACATATATATTTGTAAACAGGAAGGACTTTTCCAGTCAGTCAGCAACTTTCTCTCTGTCACCACTGTTAGGTTAATTGATCCATTTTTATAGATAAGAGTTAAGTAATAAATTAGGCATTTGATGTTAGTGTACCTTTGTTTGGAAGTATGATCAGCTTTCTCTTTGTTTTGGCCCGACTTTAAAAATAGAACGACTGTTTTAATGAATTTGTATATATATGTAATTAAGGAAAATGATTAATGTATGACATGATGTAGTTACATCTTGTAAGTTGTGTTGCTCATATGTATAGAATTTTCAAATAAAAACGGTCTAACCCAGTGGTTCTCAACCTGTGAGTCACCACCCCTTTCAGTGTTGAACAACACTTTGACAGGGGTTGTCTAAGACCATGGGAAAATACATGCTTCTGATCTGGTGAGAAAAAAGCTATCGCAAGCATCACATTGATGTTGGCCTTTTGTGCATACTTTTGCAAAATGTAGCATTTTATTTTACTTTTGGCACCCATGATACACCATACTTCAAGACAAAAATTCATTTATTTGTCATTAGAAAAAATATTTAGCAATATATGATTACATATTTTTGTGATTAATCACTGCTTTAATTATGTTTAATTTGTCACAATGAAAATATATCCTGAATATCAGATATATACATTATGATTCATCAAAGTATCAAAATTACAATTACAAACCAACAGGGTAGATGGGGCCCTCCCAGCCATCTTGCTTGGCGGAGCCGCAGCACACCACTGTGTCCCAGTCTTGGTGCAACAGACTCCATTTTGAGGCCTGCACCTCCATCTTAGCTCTCAAGACTGACCCCTAACCGACCTCCCCTCCCCTGCTCTACCCCAAATTCCTGGAACCAGCTCGTCCCAAAGCCAGAATGTTTTCTGAATATATGGTCACTCCAACCCTCCCTCACATATAGATAAGATTAACGACCCCTCTGAAGCACCTATGTGCGCAGATCCTCCCCAGCCATGATCGACAACCTTTTCTTTTCTCGCCTCTTCCTGCAACTGATTGCCCTCTGCTAGCTTCGTACCTTCCATACTTGTCCTTGCTCCGCAACCTTCTTAGACAACACGAAAACTCCCCCATCCCTGAACCATCTCCGACCTCTGCTGATCACCAAAAACCAGTGCATCCTGGAAAAGCTGTGTTAATTAAATCCCTAGCACCCAGACCCTTAGCACCCCGGTGGGAAGGCCCTTACACCGTAGTGCTCACCACTCCCTTGGCAGTCAAGGGTCTTGGAATAGATTCCTGGGTACATTTGTCCCGAGTCAAGGCAGCAGTGAACTCTGACCATGGCTCCCAGTGGTCTGGCTCAGTCTACTGGTCCTATGTCTCTCCGCCTCACTCGCCTCACCAAGCCAGCCAGCTAAACCTAATATAATTTCCCCTTTTGCTGGCAATTTTACTTGACTGAAAACTATACCAATTACGCCCGCACTAAGCGTTATGATTATTTGCTGGCCACCGCTGACTGCCCACCCACAGGGTGCAGAACACCCATATACTTAAATTTCACTGACTTTAAGCGGCATCAAGGAAAAGCTGATCCTATCATTTGCTACCTGTATGACCAGAAGGCAACTACCCAATGTGCAAAAAGGTGAATACAGAAAAATGTAGGGTGTCCTTGGTCTTCCTGCCAGATACTTTACCTTTCCCTTTGTCCCCAGGGATGATTCTACTACCATCAATCTAAATACACTCTCACAATCCCAGACCCCTGGGATAGCCGCTGGACACCTCTGGTTCCAGGAGCGTGGGACGCCACTCGCCGAGAGAAATTTCCAGACGCCAAACTCTATGTATGGAGGTCGCTACTCCAGGTCCAATCCACCATCCACTGTAATATTCAGATCCAAGACCTTCAACTCACTAAGCAAATTTCTAAACCTTCTGAGTCTCCCTTCTCCCAGCTTACCCTGCTACAGCAGGGACTGGCCATCGCCACTTTGCTGGACTAGGCAACCTCTCCACCTGCTGCATGTGTGCAGCCCTAGAACGCCCTCCTCTGGTAGCAGTACCAGGTCCTGCCCTGTCATATTTTCATCCAACGTACAGACCACAAAACCCATAACCATCCCCAATATTCCTCTGTACATCCAACCAGAAAACACTCAAGTGCCCTTTTGCTACTCCAATCCATCGACACAGACATGTAATGTCACCCAAATCCCCTCCAAACCACTAACAGCGCCAGAAAAAAATTTTCTTTTGGTGCAACTATACACTAAGCATTTAAACATCAATTCTACCTTACCCTTTTGTGCCTGCCCGTCACTCTGGTTCCGCAGCTCACTACATACACTCCGGCTGAGGTCCAGGACAAATACATCCAGGTATACAGTCGCCAAACTAAAAGAGCAGTTTTTCTTCCGATAGCAGTGAGAATCTCCTTAGCCTCAGCAGCAGGTGCAGTAGGACTCAGCGGCGGGACCCTTAGACCCTCTATCACCACAGCAGACAAGTTATCCACACGCTTCCAGCTGGCAGTCGATGCCTCTGCCAAATCTCTAGCCTCCCTGCAGAAACAAACAACCTCTGTTGCCCAAGTTGCCTTGCAGTGCCGTTGCACTTTAGACCTCATCACTGCTGAAAAAGGAGGAACCTGCTTATTCCTCCAGGAGGAATGCCGTTATTACATCAATAAGCTGGGAATTGTGGAAACTAGAGTCCAGACCCTCAACAAGCTAAACCGTGAGCTGCAAAACAACAGATTCAGAAGAGACGGATCCTCTTCCTGGTGGAACTCTTCTCTGTACTCCTTCCTAGCCCCCATACTAGAACCCATAATTTTAGTAGTAATTTTGCTCTTAATTGCTCCTTGTCTCATTCAGCTCCTGCAAAGTCGACTCCGCGAAATCACCCGTATAGCAGTCCACCAGCAACAACAACCTCTCCACCCTGTGCCAGGCCGCAACTCCCAGTACTCTGCCTGGAAAAGCCCCTCCCCTTGCTCTTCGCCCACTACCCACAGGAAGCAGTTACAGAAATGGACTAATGTTGTCCCTTTTCCCTATAGGGTCAGTCTAAAACGTCCTGTCTTGGCACAACAGACTCCATTTTAGCTCTCAAGACTGACCCCTAACTGACCTCCCCTCCTCTGCTCAACCCCAAATTCCTGGAACCAGCTCCTCCAAAAGCCAGAAGGTTTTCTGAAGATATGGTCACTCCATGCGTCCCTGACATATATAGGTAAGATTAACGACCTTCTCCCTTCGGAAGCACCTGTGTGCGCAGATCCAAATCCCCCCCCCCAAGCTATGATTCTCCCCAGCTGTTCCTGCCAGCAGTGGGCATAAAAACGCCACCAGGATTTTTTCCCTGGCGTGGCTTCAATAGCTCAATACCCTGAGTTGCTGAACCCGCCACAAGTTCGCAATAAAGCCTGCTTCTAAAACTTAATTAATTGGGTCTTTGATTCTGTTTTCGAGTCCAAATAAACTTTTACACTGAGCCTCGAGAAGGCTTTGGGAGTCAAAATCCTCCCAGCCTCCAGGCAGCAGCGTCCCAGCCCCCTCCCAAATGCAGCCCGGGAAGGCAGGCACAGAGAGGCACATCAAGTCCCGCACACCAGCAAGGAACGGCGCAAAGACCGACACCAGCAAGAAACGGCGCAAAGACCGACACCAGCAAGAAACGGCGCAAAGACCGACACCAGCAAGAAATGGCGCAAAGACCAACACCAGCAAGAAACGGCGCAAAGACCTACACCAGCAAGAAACGGCGCAAAGACCGACACCAGCAGGAAACGGCACAAAGACCAACGACACCAGCAAGAAATGGCGCAAAGACCGACACAAAAGGCTGGGGCTGCGGCAATACGCTACAAGCGTCCCCAGGGGCCTCCACCGTATTGGGTGGGGCGCCACTTGGATTGGCTCACCTAGGCCAGGTGAACTCAACCCAACAATTCTCCCAAGGGTGGTGAGGTGAAAGGAGCCCAGTGGGGCCCACAACCCGTGAGACCAGCATGGGAAGGCCCACTCCTGGGGCCGGCTTACCTCATAGCTTCCAGTCACACAGCACCGCTTCTGTTCGAACATCACCGCTTCTGTTGGACCTCACCTGGGGCAGGTGTGCCTCGGTCCGCGGCTCCACGCCAGAAACAGCTCACGCCGAGGCCTGGTTTGGGATCCTCTTGAGTTTTATGAGCGGTTAGGGAGGCGTGGTCGATGACGTAGTTCGACCTCATTGGCTGTATTGTTGAATTGAATTCACCTGGCCTAGGTGAGCCAATGCAGGTACAGCGCCCACCCAGGCGTAGCTCCCCCTGCTGGCTGGAAACCTGAACTTCTGAGCATGCAGTGAGCCTCTACTTCATGAGCCGGTAGCTCAGACCTCTGAGCTTGTGTAATGGGCCTGCCAGTCCCTATGCTAGCTCCCTAACAGGTTTTCCAGCCAAAGGTCTGCCTTCTGGGGCTGTTCTACAGAAAGCACTTGGTTCCTGACCCCTACGCATTCGGGGTGGTGGATGCCCTTGCTTCCATGCTTGCTTCTATGTAATTCTGGAATGGTCCTTGTTTCACAAAGTCGGCGAGGTCAGGAATTCTGGACTGGTTGGCTACCAGGCACAAAATAAATAGCCAACGGATTGAAATCTCAACCCCTATATTGGTTTATTATGGACCACACAGACTTGTCTTCTGGAACTTCCCTCCTCAATTTCTGAACCCTTGAACTCCTTGCCACCTCTACGTGGAAAACAAGGATTCCAAACTCCGATCACCACATCTGCCTGCCCCCCCCAGTCCCTCTGTGGTCCCCCTTGTCTTCCAGAGGTGCATTGTCAACCAGCAAAGTCGGGCCTCTCCATTTCTCAGAAGCTGCAGATTGTTACGTGACATCACCCTGTGTTTAAATGTTAGTGATTATGCTATCTAAAAAACAAATCTGAGCCAACTGCGGACAAACAAAACTCATTTCAAACACCAGCTCTGTCTCCCATAAGGTCCCGTGTACAACTGCTACAACACAACAGTGGGTCCTGCTGGGTCTCCACTAGCATCTGGGAGGAAGGCTATTTATTACCGGGAATCCTACCTTGGTCCCTTGGTGTTAATTGCAGACTCACTGGGTGACGGATTGTATCTGACACGCACCATGTTTCCCGCAGCAAACACAACACTTTGTCAAACTCCGTTTGGTATTGCTCCATCCCTCCATCATTCTCCCTAAAGACAAAAATAATTAACACATTCATATAAAAGCACAGGATGAGGAGAGCTTTAATTTATTCATCTAGTTCAGGGTCATCCCTGTTATCAATATATGACAAGTTAATGTCATATATTAATTAAAAAGCAACAGTGAAGCAATTTAGGAAACTGAGGGATTGTCATGGGTCCTGGTTGTGACAGCATGTTTTGGGCATCATGGAAGATTACAGATTTGCCTTCTGTGGTATCTCATATCCATCATCCAAAAACTACCTGCTCTTAAGGGTAGAGAGAGCGAGCTTGTCTTTGAAAAAGGTGCCTGGGTCTCTTTTCCGGTTGCCGCAGCGCTAGGAACCATGAGTACCAAAGTCTCTGGCGACACCCTCTACGAGGCGGTGCGGGAAGTCCTGCACAGGAACCAGCGCAAGCGCCGGAAGTTTTTGGAGACGGTGGAGCTGCAGAGCAGCCTGAAGAACTACGACCCTCAGAAGGACAAACGCTTCTCTGGCACCGTCAGGCTTAAGTCCACCCCGCGCCCCAAGTTCTCAGTGTGTGTCCTTGGGGACCAGCAGCACTGCGACAAGCGAAGGCCGTGGAGATCCCTCACATGGACATCGAGGCGCTCAAGAAGCTCAACAAGAATAAGAAGTTGGTCAAAAAGCTGGCCAAGAAGTATGATGCCTTTTTGGCCTCAGAGACCCTGATCAAGCAGATTCCTCGAATTCTGGGCCCGGGCCTGAACAAGGCCGGGAAATTCCCTTCCCTGCTGACCCACAATGAGAACATGGTGGCCAAGGTCGACGAGGTGAAGTCCACCGTCAAGTTCCAGATGAAGAAGGTGCTGTGTCTGGCAGTGGCAGTTGGCCATGTGAAGATGACAGATGATGAACTCGTGTACAACATCCACTTGGCTGTCAACTTTTTGGTTTCGCTGCTGAAGAAGAATTGGCAGAATATCCGTGCTTTGTACATTAAGAGCACCGTGGGGAAACCCCAGCGCCTGTACTAAGCTACGGTTCAATAAACTTTATTGTTCCTGTTAAAAAAAAAAAAAGAAAGAAAAAAGTGCCTGGGTTTGGTAGCTGCTCACAGGATGGCAGGTGTAACGTATTATGAGAATTTAACAAGGCTCTGAGAAGACGGTTATTGGAAGTTCTGGCTGGAGGGCAAGGCCATGACTCCTGAAAGATTCTGGATCCAAAAGTCAAGTCAGAACTGGATGCCACAGACTTTCTCAATCCAGCCCTCTTTGTCCCTCCCCTAAGGCCAATACATTTCTTTTTTTTTTTTCTTTCATTCTTTATTTATTTATTTTAATCGTTTTATTGGGGCTCATAAGGCTCTTATCACAATCTGTACATACATCAATTGAGCAAAGCACCCTTATACATTCGTTGCACTCATCACTCTCATAATTCACCTTCCACTTGGGTTCCTGGTATCAGCTCGGTTTCCCTTTTTTTCCCCCCATCCCCCTCCCTCCCCGATCCCACCCCTGGTCCCTTGATAATTTATAAATAATTATTATATCTTATCTTACACTCCCCGGCGTCTCCCCTCACCCGCCTCCCCCTTGCCAATCTCCCAGAGAGGAGGTAACACATAGATCTCTGAGATCGGTTCTCCCTTTCTACATGCCCTTCCCTCCTGGTGCCGCCACTCCCACAGCTGGTGTTGAGGGGTTCGTCTGTCCTAGATTCCCTGTGCCTCCAGATCCCCACTGCACCGCTGTACATCCTCTGGTATAACCAGGTCCGCAAGGCAAGGTAGGATTGGGGTCATGATGATTGGGAGGGGAGGAAGCGTTCAGGAACTAGAGGAAGGTTTTGAGTTTCATTGTTGCTACACTGAACCCTGAGTGGCCCATCTCCTCCTCACTACCCCTCTGGAAGGGGTGTCCAGCTGTCTACAGGTGGGCGTTGGGTCCCCATCATGCACTCCCCCTCCTTCACGGTGATGTGATTCTCACCACCACCCCACCTTTGATGTTGGAGACCTGGTCTCCTCTGTCCTTCATGATCACCTATGTTGGTGTGCTGCTTCCGTGTGGGCTCGGTTGCTTCTGGGCTAGATGGCCGCTTGTTTGCATTCAAGCCTTTAAGTCCCCAGACGCTATATCTCTCAGTAGCCGGGCACCATCCGCCTTCTTCACCACACTTGCTTATGCACACTTTCGTCTTCAGCCATTATGTGAGGGAGGTGATCACACAATGATTGTTTTTGTTCCTTTGTATCTGCTACATGGTCCATTCAACACTTTGTATTCGCTTAGGCCGTGTGCTTCTTCTCTGTGGGCTTTGTTGCTTCTGAGCTAGATGGCCGCTTATTTGCCTTCAAGCCTTTAAGACCCCAGACGCTATATCTTTTTTTGATAAGCCGGGCACCATCAGCTTTCTTCACCACATTTGCTTACACACACGGCTGTCTTCAGTGATCATGTCGGGAAGATGGGTATCCTGCAATGGCTGCTTAGCAGGGCGAGGTGCTATTGTATTGGGGGATTATGCATGAGGAGGCCCAATGTCCATCTGCTACCCTACTACTGAACCTATAAATATATGCATGTAAATCTATTGCCCCCATAATCATAAATATGTTTACATATGTACATGTCTGTATTTAGGCTTCTCTGTATGCACTTTGCCTCCTACTCCTTTCCTCTATTTCCTTTCGCTTTCCTCCCGACCCATTACCATGTTTAGCCTTCATTCTGGATTCAGTAGTTCCTCTCAGTTACCTTGCTCTTGGTCACTCCCTTCCAGTCCTCCCCTCCCCTCCCTCCTCTGGTTTTGAACCATCCGCTGTTCCCTTGTCCCTGTGTTGGGCGACACCTCCTCCCTTCCCCTACCTCCCACGCTCTCATGTCCCTCCAGGACCGTTGGTCCTGTTGTTTTCTTCTCTCATTATTTGTCCAGCCTATCTTGTCTAGGTGGACCTGCTGACATAGTAATACGTGCATACAAATGGATATGACTTTGACCGCGCCCAAGTGGCCCATAAGAACATGGCTTTGACAGAAGCAACATCGACACGCTGATAAGCAGAAAAGCCACTAACATACAAAATTTACTGGGTAAAAAAACAAAACAAATTTTAAAAGACTAAACAAAAAGATAGCAAATACTAAAAGAAAAAATTGCTAGTAGTTCAAGGTCCTTTCATTGGCCTTTAGGAGTGTTTTCTAGGTGTAGCTTGTGAGGCGCCACGTCCTGGCCCAGAAGACCATCCTTTTACTCCCTCGGGCTCCCTTTGCTCTGCTTCCTCCGCTGCTCCATTGCATGTCCCCAGTGTTTGCCTCAGTGTGGCGGGGTCAGCTCAGTTGCCCATCCCCCGTTGTGTCTCAGGTGCTGTCCCGTGTAGGGCCATGTGTTGGTGCAGGATGTCATATCTCGTAGTGTGGTCAGCTGAATGGTCCTCTCTGTATGATGGGCTCTTCTAGCTGGTCTACCGACTTTGGGCTTGGTGGACCCAGGTGTACTCCACTATGTCCTTTCTCCTTCTTTTGTTTCAGCTTCGTTCTGGATGTGGTGTGGTGGGTCAGTTCCTTTCCCACTCCAGACAATCTATTTTTGTTTTCTGTGGTATTCCCTTCGAGTGTGGGGGTCGGCCTAATTCTGGTTTGGGCCGGCTTGTCGTCCAGCCTCTTTGTGTAGACCTCTGTACTTTGCGTTGTCCTCCTTGTTTGGTGTGTCGCTAGGTTTCCGAACGGGCATTTGGACTATGTAGGTAACCTAGCGGGCACTTGGAGAGTCTAGGTTACCTAGCGGCACTTGGACTTCTAGGTTAACGAACGGGCACTTGGACTATGTATGTTGCAAAGCAGGCAATTGGACACTCTAGGTTAGGTAACGGGCACTTGAACTATCTAGGTTTCTTAGCGGGCACTTGGAGGATCTAGGTTAACTAGAGGGCACTTGGACTATCTAGGTTTCTTAGCGGGTACTTGGACTATGTAGGTTAACTAGCGGGCCCTTGGACTATGTAGCTTAACTAGCGACACTTGGACTATCTACGTTAACTAGCGGGCCCTTGGACTATGTAGATTCCCTAGCGGGCATTTTGACTTTGTAGGTTACCTAGCGGCACATGGACTATCTAGGTTACCTAGCTGGCACTTGATCTATCTACGTTATAGCGGGTTCTTGGAGTATGTAGGTTACCTAGCTGGCTGTTGGACTATCTAGGTTACCTAGCGGGCACTTGGACTATCTAGGTTAACTAACGGGCACTTGGACTGTGTAGGTCCCCTAGCGGGCCCTTGGACTATGTAAGTTCCCTACCGGGCACTTGGACTATGTAGGTTCCCTAGCGGGTATTTGGACTATATAGGTTACCTAGCGGGCACTTGGACTATGTAGGTTACCTAGCGGGCACTTGGACTATCTAGGTTAACGAACGGGCACTTAGACTATGTAGGTAACCTAGCGGGCACTTGGACATTCTAGGTTACCTAGCTGGCACTTAGACTATGTAGGTCAACTAGCGGGCCCTTGGACTATCAAGGTTAGCTAACGGGCACTTAGATTATGTAGGTTACCTAGTGGGCACTTGGAGTATGTAGGCTAACTAGGGGGCCCTTGGACGATCTAGGTTACCTAGCGGGTAATTGAACTATCTAGGTTAACTAGCGGGCACTTGCACTATCTAGGTTACCTAGTGGGCACTTGGACTATGTAAGTTCCCTAGCGGGCACTTGGACTGTCTATTTTAACTAGCGGGCACTTGGAATATGTAGGTTAACTAGCGGACACTTGCACTATGTAGGTTACCTAGCAGGCACTTGGACTATCTAGGTTAACTAGCGGGCACTTGGACTATCTAGGTTAACTAGCGTGCACTTGGACTATGTAGGTTCCTTAGCGTGCACTTGGACTATCTAGGTTACCTAGCGGGCACTTGGACTATGTAGGTTAGCTAGCGTGCCCTTGGACTATCTAGGTTACGTAGCGGGCACTTGGACTATCTAGGTTACCTAGCGGGCACTTGGACTATGTAGGTTAACTAGAGGACACTTGGACTATCTAGGTTAACAAGTGGGCCCTTGGACTATGTAGGTTAACTAGAAGGCACTTGGACAATCTAGGTTAACTAGCGGGCACTTGGACTATCAAAGTTAACAACTGAGCCCTTGGACTATGTAGGTTACCTAGCGGGCACTTGGACTATATAGGTTACCTAGCGGGCACTTGGACTATGTAGGTTAACTAGCGGACACTTCGACTATCTAGGTTAGCTAACGGGCAATTGGACTATCTAGGTTACCTAGCGGATACTTGGACTATGTAGGTTCCCTAGTGGGCACTTGGACTATTTAGGTTACCTAGCAGGCACTTTGACTATCTAGGTTAACTAACGGGCACTTGGACTATGGAAAGAAGTGCCTAATGGTCACCAGGACCCATGGTTAATCCAGGCGTGGTCATCTGATTCCAATCGATCAGACCTAGCTATAAATCACTTATATGTCTGGGTAATTAAAAGCAAATATAAATTTTCAAAAAAAATAACGTTGCATGGGATAGAAAGAGAATACATAACAACATCAGACATAAATATGCCTCAAGACAAACTCATTGTGCACATCCAGAATACATAATGGCTCTTGCTAAGATGCATTTCCCACTAGACCCTACCCCAAGCCAGTAAAAGCCAGAAACTCTACAGTAAACTGTGGATTGTACTACTCTGAAATGGGAGCTGTGTCTCTAGACCTAATTTGGGGCTGTTCGTGCTGAGGACTCACCAATACCTGCTGCAGTGACAACAGTCCAGGTGAGAATAAGGAAATCTGGATGACAGCCAGGATATAGGAGCACTGAGACCTCAAATTGCTTCTAGGCGAGCATGGCCTAATGGGCTTCCATTTATGCACCTCTGGCAGGAGGAGTTTGTTCTGGAAAGTAATGGTTTCTAAGGAAGTATTTCTTAAACTTTCACATGCATGCACTTACCCAGGTTCCTGGAAATCGGGCTGGGGGGCAGATTCTGATTTTGTGGGTTCAGGGTGGGGGGTCTAGGATCCAGCAGTTCTAGAGACCCTGGTACTCTTGGGCTGTTAACCACAAGGACAGTAGTCCTAAACCACCAGCCACTCCTTGGGAGAAATATGAGGCTGTAGACTCCGGGCAAGAGTGACAGTCTGGGAAACCCACAAGGGCAGTTCTACCCTGTCCTGTAGGGTCACTATGAGTCAGCATCAACTCGATGGCATTAGCATGGGAGAAGCTAATGCTGATGTTGCTGGTTCCTTGACCTATCATACTTTGAGTGGCAAAGTCCCAAGGGCCTTCCCGGATGTGATGGCCAAAAGCAGTAGTGTTCACCCTTGGTCATACTTTGGAATCCCTTAGGAGCTTTCAAGCCTCCCATTGGCCTGGCGCCATCCCAGACCAATGAAGCAAGACTTAGTGGAAGCAGGATTCAGGTCACGGTCAGTGAGAAAGCCCCCTTGGCAATGCCAACGTACAGCCAGTGCAGAGTCGAACTGGTCGACGACTCCACATGACTCCATATACTTTGGTGAAGCCAGCTGTTTGGGCAAGGTTTTCAGAGTTACCACCCATGTAGACTTGTTGGTGATAGTGCATTAAATAGAGCACATGCAGTGCATTGCATGAGTGTCCTATGTCATGCAACCACACCAGGGGTATGTTGAGCCAATTTCTCTGGGAGACCAAGGGTGTTGGCTCCATCCTGAACGTTGGCAGGGTAATGGACTGACACAGAGGAAACTCATTCTCTTTGTGGTGGTGCACTAATGGGTTCTTCACAGAAGGCCAAGTCCATGGCTGCAGATGCTCACGGGGCTGAGGGAGCAGGTCAAATCCTAAGTCAGAGGTGGGTGTTTGCATATTTACATGCCCTCACTGCCATCAAGTCCATTCCAACTCACAGGCCCATGGGACTGAGTAAAATGGCCCCCGTGGGTTTCTGAGACTGTGATTCTTTAGAGGAGTAGAAAATCTCCTCTTTCTCCAGAGGAGCGGTTGGTCATTCAAACTGCTGACCTTGAGATTAACAGTCCAACTCCTGACCACTCTTGCCGTCAGAATTCTATTTATTTACACAAGTATATATATATCCTTTCCCAAAAGAACTCCACATTTTCAAATCATTCTTGACACTCATGGCCTTTTTTCCTTTATAGCCATGCCTTTGGTTGAAACACAGATATAAGAGAAATATTTATCTACTTATAGGGGTACAAAAGTAGCTTTGGTGGCATAGTGTTTGCATGTTGGGCTGCTAACACCAAAGTCAGCACTTTGAAACCACCAGCCACTCCGTGGGAAGAAGAGTCTGTCTACTCCTATAAAGAGTTACAGTCTCAGAAACTCACAGGGACAGATCTACTCTGCCTCATAGGGTCACTATGAGTCAGCATCACCTCCCTGGCAGTGAGGTAGATTTTGGTTTCATAGAGATACAAGTCAGTCCTGAGCTGCTAAAGACAAGGTTGGCAGTTTGAACCCACCAGCTGCAGAGAAAGAGGAGGCTTTCTATTCCCATAAGGAGCTACAGTTTCAGAAATACCCACAGGGGAAATTTTAACCTCTCCTGTAGGATCAATATGAGTCAGAATCGACTTATCGGTGGTGAGCAAGTGGAGGGGACCCTAAACAGGTTCCGGTGGACCTTAAGAGTTCTACTAATTGTGCATGCTCTGTAAAATGTAAACCAAGATTTTACTTTTGCAAACATTATTTTTTCTAAACACGTCTAACTGTGAAACCATACTCGCATGCGGGTCTTTGAACCTGGTCAGTGGTCTGGGGAAGTGAAGGGGCCTGACATCCTTTGTTGTTGTTAGTGCTGTCCAGTCATTCTGACATCACAGGGACCTTCTTTGCAACACAAGGCAGCACTGCCCGGTCCTTTGCCAGCCTCAGGGGTAGTATGTTGGAGCCCATGGTTTCAGCTACCGTGTCTTCCAGTTCACCAAGGAGTTTCCTCTTTGTGCTGCTTACTAAACCCGTTTCTAAGGAGTCCATTCCAACTCATGGTGACGCCGTGTGGGTCAGCACCACGGGACCCCACATAATGCCTTATACCATATATATATATATATATATATATATATATATATATATATATATATATATATATATATATATATTGCATAATGCCTTATACCTGGTCCCTTTGGCACCTTGTGATCGCACAGGCTGGTGTGCTTATTCCATGTGGGCTTTTTTGCTTCTGAGCCAGATGGCCGTTTGCTCACCTTCAAGCCTTTAAGACCCCAGACACTATCTCTTTTGATAGCCTCTGGCCTTTACTTCGGGGTCTTCGGTCCCTGCAGAGTGGACACATGCCTGCTGTGCGGGTATGGGACGTGTCGGAGCGCAGCCTGGTGGCGGAGCTTCAGGAGCATAAGTATGGCATGGCATGTGTGGCCTTCTCATCCAGTGCCAAGTACATTGTCTCAGTGGGCTACCAGCATGACATGATCGTCAATGTCTGGGCCTGGAAGGTGAGTGGGCTGCTGGCCTCAGGACAGGCGGGGCCGGGAGGGGAGCCAAGAAACTGCTGACCGGTGGCCTTTACTTCCGCCTGCTGGCCTCAGTCCCTTTCTAGAGAACTCTGAGCAGAAAGGAGCAACTGGGTATCTAGGATGCTGAAGAAGGGGCAGAAGGAGAGGTCAAGTTCACAGCTTGTCTAACCTTCAGTGTGTAAGTTTCTTTTCCCTCAGCTCCTAGAAGCAGAGCCTTGATTTCCCTTGACTTTCTCTCCAGAAAAACATTGTAGTGGCTTCCAACAAGGTGTCCAGTCAGGTGACAGCAGTATCCTTCTCTGAGGACTGCAGGCAACCGGCACATCAAGTTCTGGTACCTCGATGACAGCAAGACCTCAAAGGTGAGGCAGCAAGTAGCCACTAGGGTGGGGTCTGCCCAGATATGTTCCACCTGCGCCCCCTTCTGCATGCTCAAAAGCCCCTTGGAAGTCTCAGCTGGGCCAGGTGCTATGTCAATATGCAAGGGAAGCCTTCTCCCTCCCTCCCCAGGGCCTGCTTTCCAGGGGGTAGCCTGCAGGGTGTGTGGGTGGCACCTGTGGTGGGTCTCCACAGGTGAATGCCACTATACCCCTGCTGGGCCGCTCCGGGCTGCTGGGGGAACCTGCGGAACAACCTGTTCACTGATGTAGCCTGTGGCCGCGGGAAGAAGACTGACAGCACCTTCTGTATCACATCCTCAGGGCAGCTGTGCAAGTTCAGTGACCCGGAGACTGTTGGACAAGTGGGTGGAGCTGAGTGTAAGTGAATGCTTTGTCGGCACCCTCCCGTCTGTCACCTCCGGGCTCCAGGGCACCTGAGTCTGCATGCACGCTGGGGGAGGCCCCAGGCGGAGGAAGGTGTTTGGGAACCTCTCTGCTTGCTCGCCCTCTCTGTCTCTGCCTCTTCCTCTGCTTTCCTCTTCTGCTCAGCACACAGACAGCATCACAGTAAGTGTGCTGGCCCTGTCCGCTGCCTCTGCTGCCTTTCTCTGGGCCGGCCTTTTCTGGGTGTGTCTTTGCCCAAACCTCAGGTGCCTTATAAGGAAGGCTTGCTGACTCCTTCCCCCTAATTGCACGGGGCTGTGGGCCCTCTGGCCAGCTGCTGTTAGAGGGAGGGGCATTGAGGGGCTCTGCCCAGGGCAGCTGGCCTGCCTTGCGCTTGTCCTTGCCTCTTGGCTCATGGCTGTTGAGGTGTCCGGTGAAGGAGTGGACAGACGCCCTTGCTGACTGTGGCTTCTGTGCTCACAGACCACAGTGGCCCACTGCATCTCGGTGAGCCAGGACTACATCTTCTGCGGCTGTGCTGACGGCACCGTGTGCCTTTTCAACCCCTTCAACCTGCACTTCCTCAGCACGCTGCCCCGGCCCCATGCCCTGGGGACAGACATTGCCAGCATCACAGAGGCCAGGTGAGCGGTGTGGGTGGGCCCCTGAGTCCTGTCAGAGCCCCACTCTGTGCCAGGCCGTCCCTGGCATGCTGCAAGGAGAGGAGGGCACACATAGACCTCTGGGAAGACCCTTGCAGTCAAGCACAGGTGGGTCTTTTAGCATTTGTTGCTCACTGTGGGCAACCGTGGTAATCTGAGTCTGCAGTGTGGTAATTAATGCATTGTCCTGTAAACACCACAGCTAGGACAGACGGGCAGTTCCTTAGGGTTTCTGAGAGAGGCTGGAAACCTGACGGAGCAGGCCTTTCTCCCTCAGGGTGGTCCTGGGTAGCAGCTAAGGTAGGAGGGTCTTATTGTAGCCTCGGGCCTTGGGTTGGGTGATTGCAGGAAGTGAAGTTTTGCTCTGGTTTCAGTGCTGTCAGGAAGCGGGGCAGTTCTGCAGTTGGGTATATTAATTTCTCATTCAGGGAAGGAGTGGGCTAAATCTGCAAATGGCAGGAAATGATATATGACCATGACTGGTTTGCACAGTGCCCTTCCTTTTCGTCTGACGTGAGTCTAGAAGGGCCTGACATCTGCTTGGCTGCATCACGGCCACACACTGTCCCCGCCTGATGTTGGGGGCTATGAAATAGCTTGTGTTCTTTTGCAGAGCCCCATGGCAAGGAATGCCAGGCCAGCCGCTGCATTCTTTCTCCAGTGACTGCTGGCCAACCTGCTGCTCCTCCCTTTAGTGCCCCTTTTCATTAGCGCTAACTCACCAGTTTGCCCTGTCTGCCCTGGACACCCTGACCCCCTCTTTCCTCAGTCGCCTTTTCGCTGGAGTGGCCAATGCGAAGTATCGGGACACCATCACCTTGACCTTTGATCCTGCAAATCCGTGGCTGTCTTGTGTGTACAATGACCATAGTACTTATGTCTGGGGTGTGAAGGGCCCCAAGAAAGTGGGCAAGGTGTATTCAGCTCTGTATCATTCCTCCTGCGTCTGGAGTGTAGAGGTACGTGGGCCAGGTCTGCTGAGACTGACCGTGTTTCCTGGCCTACCATTAGGAGCTGGGGTTCCTCAAGTGTGGAATTTGTTTCCTCCAGCACCCTTGCTCCCCAAGCTGTGCCCCTGGGTCCCTTCGTATCTGTTAATTGGCTCTGAGGATGGGAGGGGATTTTAGTGCTGACTCATCTCAGACGTTTTTCAGTATGCCCCTGTGCAGTCTTAGCTCGGCCTCTTTGGACATGTTCCTGAACTTGACCAAACCTTAGTTTCTGCAATTGTGAAATGACATACCTGATGCATTTGATTTTTACGAACAGGAGACAATGTAAGTGGGAGATTTAGAATGCCTAGTACTTACTAGGTGCTTGGTTAATGTATATTCCTTTACTTGTTAAAGACAAGAGCTAATCATTATGACTTGCTTGCTATGGGACAAGCCGTTGCCTCCAGGGGACAGGATGGGGGAACTTTAGGCCCCCAAGGACAGAGGTTCAGGAGGGTTTAGCTGAAAAGGGTTGGGGACAAAATTTATTATCTCCAAGGGAAAGATACTAACTTGACAATGAAGAAACGGCAAAACCCACCCTTAGCCAAGTCATTAAGGTTAACATCCCGTGGCAGCAGCATGAATCTGGTGAGAGGGTACACTGAGAGGTTTCAAAATGTTCCCAGAAAATGTTATGACTCTTAAGAACTCCCAATAAAATGTTGAACAACAACAACCAACGTTGATGGAAAGTTTCTTTTAGTTCTGTTTTTCCATGCAGCCTCCTCCTAGCATTGTGTCTGGTATTCTTGACCCAAATGTATAAGGAACTTAGGATAGTCATGAGGAAGCATCAGGCAACCTTCATTTGAGGTACACCTGCCAGAGTAACTTATCACACTCTCCCAGGTGTCAGGGTAGGAAAGACAAGCAAAGACTGAAAGCCGTTCTAGACTGGGACAGATGACACCCATGTGCCGTGGGGGCTCCTGGGATCCTGGAGCAGAAGAAGTACATTCGTGGGATAAACAAACAAACTCATTGGCATTGGGTTGATTCCAACTCAGAGCAACCCCCGCTGGTGACATTTAAATAAAGTCTAATAATGTTGTACCAGTGTGACCTCCGTGGTCCTTATCACTGTGTACTGTAGTGCATAAAACATTAATACGAAGGGAGACCAGGTGAGAGAGTTGAATGTGACATATCTTGACTCATTTTTCTAAAGGTTCAACCCAAAAGGTAAAGTAAAACAGCTCTTGATGGAGAGGAAAAGGTGGAAGGGGGTGGGTGATGATTCTTTCCCCCCGCTGCCTGGCACTGAACGGCCTCTCCTCTCTTCTCATTTTGCAGGGTCCACGAATTGCAGTTCCTGAGTGAAATGCTGAAGGTGGAGGCCCATGAGTCAGAGATTCTGTGCCTGGAGTACTCGAAGCCAGACACAGGTACCTGGCCCTGGCCTGGAATGGCCTTGAGTGAGCCCCTCCAGTCTGGCCAGAGCCACTGATACTTGTCCTGCCTCTTGACTATGGGGCTGATCGTTCTTTTGGCTACCAAAAGAGTTAGTGATCCTTCTTGATGTCTCTGAAGGCTTCTTGTTGTTTCTGAAGGCTTTGGGGAGGACTGCATCTCAACTCTGCCCGACTCCATGGCTCATGTGGCTTAAGGATGTGGGGCTCAGTTTCTCTGGGTGCTCTTTGCTGGGCACTCATGTTGGGCTGCGATCCACAAGCTCAGCAGTTTGAAACTACCAGCCGCTCTGCAGGAGAAAGGTGGGCCTTTCTACTCCTGTAAACAGTTACAGTCTCAGAAGCCCATAGGGGGTATTCACTATGAGTCAGCATTAACTTGATAGCAGCAGATTTGATTTTTGTAAAGTCTTTTTAAAGCCAACCAAAAGCTGAATCCGTGAAGAAGATCTGCTTTAGACATTGTGCTCTTTTAAAGAATAATCTGTCTGTGATCAGATTGACACAGGAACTTGGAAGGTTAGGTGAAAAGTTTAAGGGGCAGTGAGCTTATGTGTGTGATGGAAATTTGGAATTGGAAAAGGACAGTGAGAATGGCTACATAATTTCAGAAATATAATGAATGTTAGCAAATTGTACATGTAGAAATGATCGAATTGGTATATATTTTTGTGTGCATTGTTTTAGATCAGGGAGAAGACTCGAAGTTCAAATATAATTTACAGAGACCCCCCTTGTTAAATCTTGAATGGGACAAAGTCCAGAAAAAACAAATCATCTGGTTGAGGGAGACCGTAAGCATGAGGCCATAATGGGGACTGAAGGATTCACAACAGCTCGGTCACATGGAAAACAAAGGAAGCCCCTTTAAAAGTCAAGTTCCCAGCAGATCAGACCATCACAGTTGGAAATGTGACTACAGAAATGGGAAAGGGACCATGATTGGAGTAAATACATTATTGCAGATTAGAAAAGTTTACAGGACTGGTTCAGGGCCCTCCAACCATCTTGGTCAGGGCATGAACGTGCAACCTCAGTACCCCAATTCCCATCAAGGGCATACTCAGGCAAGTTCTTGAGGGCTAGACTACTCCTCACCAGGCTGGCCAGAGGAGTGGGTGGAAGCAAACAAACTCTGCCTGAGGGCAAAGCATTTTACGTTGCTAGTTCAGAGTCATGGAGCTCTAGTGCCATAGAAGGTTATGGGTTGGGCGGTTAACCACAAGGTTTCACTCTTCAAAACCACCAGCCAGCTCCAGGGAAGAAAGATGAGGCTTTCTACTCCAATAAAAATATATAGTCTGGAGATTAAAAGCCCCAATGTAAGTTAACTGGGTTGATTCCTACTAGAGGGATAATGTGTGTGGGCCAGATGCTTGCAAGGTCCCTCAAGGCAATGCTGCCAGACTGCAGTCTCTGCTCCCTGCTGGTGGAGACAATGGATTGCTTTTCTCTAAAACTTGGAACCATTAGCTTGGTTCCAGTAGGTGGAGTTCACACCCTACTGATAATGGTTCATATGGAGATCCAGAAAACAGGTCAAAGTTAAGCTGCCATTCTAAATGTAGGATCCGCCCATTTTGTCACCTGTATACCCCCAATCCCTCCTCTTCCTATTGCATGTATGCCCCTAGACCACCCCTTCTCACCGCTGTATAACATAGTCCAAGTCCTTCCTGTGATGTATGTCTTTACCCTCCCGTTTCCAATTCCCCTTGTCCTCCTTCCCTTCCCCCTCTCTCCATGTGGACCACCAAGTGGGGCTGAGGTGAGCAATGCTACCATGATATGTGTGTGACTGCATTATTGTAATATCTCTTCTATCTCTCATGCTCCCAATGACTTTAATATTTATATCTCAACCCTTTATGTTTCCAGGGCTTTCAATGACATTAGGCATCTTTTCAATGTTTATGAATCATGCTTATGAACCTCTCTTCTGTTAGTTGTCTGTGTGTATGCATTGCCTGTATTAAAAACATATAGAACCGAGCAATTTGTCTGGAAAAATAATTTATAGGAACTTTATGTTAGATTGCCATGCGTTTTGCATAGCCAATTGTTCTTTTAAAACACTTTTCTTGTCATTGTGATACCATGCTAAAAGGTAAAAACATCTGTATATAGTCAAATAGCTTTATCTTTCCTTTAAAGACATGAACCTTCGTGTCTTGCTTAAAGTTTCCACCTCACTAAAGCTAAATTGCTACTCTCGAAAATAAATCCCTCTAAGTTTTTAATGCTTTGAATATTTTATCGCTCTAATCCTCCTGGAGTTTATTTTTGAATGTAGTATGCTCCTTCCTTTGATTTCTTGTAAATTCAGCCAATTCAACCACTCATTAACCAAAGTATTCCTTTACCACTGGATTGTTTTGCCACCTTTGCTTTGCATAGCATATAGTTCTAAATTATATCCCAGACTACTGAATTATTTGCCAGAGTGGCTTTACTAATTGTACACTGGCATCACAACACGCGGGAGCTTCGGAAAGATCGTGGGAGAAAGGAATGAAAAGAGAAGATAATTTCCCATGAATTTTTGAAGCTTCCTCGTACAGGTGCTTTACAGTAAGTCGACATTAGGGTTTATAATCAATAAAAAATTCAACTGTGATCCAAGAATGAGGGGCGTGACATTTCCTGGTTGAGACAAAAGCGAACAGGCGAGCAGAATACGAAAAGAATTGGTTAACCGATGAAACTGCAGCCAAGTGTTAGCTGTTATCACAAAAATGAACACACAGAATATTCTTGAACTTGGAAGTGGGAACTTCAGCCTTTCAACGGCCATCGACGGTGCGGGGCAACATCCCCGCACTCCTACGCTCAGGAAGGGGGTTCTGGGGTCTGCGGCGCCGCGGGGCACAAGTGGGGCGAAGGGCTGCGAGGGAACGCCGAGGCAGAGGGGTCCCCGCGAGGCGGCTGCGGGCCGCTCCAGAAGGCAGGGGTCCGGGGGCTCTGCGGTCCTTCAGGACCCTCCAGGAGAGGCTCCAGAAAGGCAGCTGGAGGCCCCGGCCGGCCGTGCAGCTCGCTGGGAGGCGCGGGCGCACGTGCTCCGCCGGTCCGGGCGGCGGGGGCGGCTGAACGGGCCCTGGCCGTGGGCGGCGGGCGGCGGGCGGGCGCAGTGCGGCGCCGGGCAGGCGGGAGGTGACCGCGCGGGGCGGTCGCGGCGGCTGGGGCTACTGACGGCACACGGATCCGGAGCGCACTGCGCGGGGCGGGGCGCCGCGCAGGTGAGAGCGGCAGCGGACCCGGATGCGGCGCGGCTGAGGGCGGCCGAGGGCGGGGGGTCGCGGCGGCTAGCTCTTGGAGATCCCGGCCGGAGGCTCCGGCGCCAGTGCTGCGCTTCCTGCCGGCTCGAAGAACGAGCCCGAGCCTGGCCGCCCTCGGGATGCCTTGCTGAGGCTCCGCCGGATGTCCCCAACAGGGGGGGGGGGGCGGGGCGGGGCGCGTTCGGGCGCCTCCTGAGGGCGCCTCAGCGGAGAGCGGCGTTGGCGCCGTGGAGTCTACGCTCCACGCGGGCGGCCCAACCCGCCTGCCACTCAGGTGTCTTTTTGCACGGAAGTGAGTTTTAGGAGCGGGAAACCTGTGGTGGGCGTGACTGACGTGTTTTTAAATCATTTTCTATACATTTAAAGCTGTAAAGGCAAAACTTCATGATCCAATTAATATAGCCAAAAATTCAGGCTTGATAGAAACATTTAGAATCCAGGCACTGGGGGTAAAGTCCCCTTATTCCCATCTGTTATTGGAGGAAGGTATGAGAGAGATTGGATACTGCGGTGGGAAGAAATAGAGCCAAATAGGAATGTCTGCTTCTATAGGGAGAATGTATCAGCCATGCGCTCACTTTAAGGCAGCACAGCTTTAAGGGAGAATCTGTGGAAATGATAGATTACCGCAGGAACATGAACTTGGAGTATATCTCCAACTAACAGAGTGGTGGTCTTCCAGCCATGGAACATTAGTCTCCCAGATTCCCTCTGTACCAGTCAGGGAATAAGTCCCAGTATTATTTCCCTTGGTGCTAGTATCCCACATTTCCCCTCTCTGCATTATGTTTAAGATTCAAAAAGTGTCACGGAGGCAACATGGTCTCTTTTCATATCTATTAGCTTCCTATAGAAGTGACATGAGACTGCAAGCATCACAATTATGATAAAAAACACAGTCAGACTGGAACTTAAGCTATGTGAAGTACTTTGCCCCCAAGCTCGCGGGTCCAACCCTTCCATGCTACTCCTCAATTGCTTAATCACATCAGAGCCAGGAGAAGCCTCAAGCTTGTCTTTGAATGTATAGAAAATATCCTTTTTAAGCTGATCAATATCTAATGAAATGTTTCCCTTAAACCCTTGCAAATGTTGGCCTCTCCATCTCTTCCTTGTCCATCTTTCTCCAAAGGTGGTTGCGTCCTTTTAAAGGGAGTCCATCAGTTTTATTCTGTAAAAAACATACATGCATAGCCTTTTCTCCAGGTGAATGGACCTGGATCCCAAACACAGTTTCCATCATCCTCAGATTTCTTAGGATCAATTTTCTCTGTAGAATTGAAAACGTGTTTATCTTCCCTAATTTTATTACAAGCTTTTAGTAAGGAGAAAAATTTTTTAGTTAAAATGAGTAAATGAACTTTGTCACACATAAGATTCCTCTTCTCCTCCTTCTGTTTTAACAATTTAAATAGTAAAGCATTGCTAGATCTTGAACCAGTAAAAGTACTAGTTAGATAACCTTCATTGTTATGTAAATACTGGCTCCCATCCCTCAGAGAATTAAGAGAGCTAACTAATTGGGAGAACTTCTTATCATACTTTGAAAGACTGAAAAAATTCTTAATAAATTTGTTCAGCTGATCTTGAAGTAACTTACCAAGCAGACATTTTTTCTCCAGGCTTACCAATAAGGTTATAGGCTCAATTGAGCCGTTTTGCCTTTCAGGCTTCTCACACTGTATGATTTTACCTTGCAATATTCTGTCTTGGTTAACTTCACTCATTCCCTCTATGCTGGCTTTAGGGGAAGTTAATGGGAGGGCCTTAGGCCCCCCTGAATGCCCTAAGGAAATGACCCGGCATCCACAGTTAACAAACCTTTTTCCTTCCATTTCTAATTCCATGTGGGGGCGCTGTTTCTCCACAACAGCAGTCCAGAAGACTGCTTGATTTATAGGGTGGTCAAACTTCTCAAGTACTCTTTCCTGATAGGTATACATTTTTACTCTAGAAATGCAAGGAAGGGAAAATTGGCTTAAGCGATCCTACATTTTTACAAACCATGGTATATCAGAACTCATTACTGCCTTAATTTCTTCTTCACAATCCTGACCAATAACTCCAGCAACACCTTGAGAATTTATGTTGGACTTTCTTTTTTTTTTTTTTTTTTTGGACTTTCTTAATAAACTTCCTATAGTTCTTTTAGGTAGTGGACCCCAATTACTGCTCTTCGTTTCTGATTCAATCACAGTTTTGGGCTTTTTCTTACAACTCTTATCAACTCCAGTATCAATTTTAATTTCTTGAGTACTAAGGTTAAATCTTCCTGATAGAAACTGTATTAATCTTTCAATAAGAGGTCCCTGCTTTTGAGGATCAAGCTCCTGTGAAGGCTTCTGAGCCATCTCTTGGTTATTCAAACCAACTGCAGTGAGAACAGAGACTAGGTTTTTGCCTCTTTGGCTAGGTCTGTTCTCCTGCTGTGAGGCTGCTAGATAAAGGCGATTTCTCTCAAAGATCTTCTTTGCTCCAGTAGGCAGACACCTTGCCTACCACGCTCTGCTATGAGGGCTCTGCATCAAGCTTCTTCCACTATTTTCCCGCCGGGAAGTCTTTGCTAATGGCGACCCTTCACTGTTGATTTTTGAACGACATTGGCTCGCCCAATGAGTTCCCTTCCTACAATGGAGGCAGAGTTCAGGTTCGTTTAAACCCGATCTCCATGGTCCTGGCCCATGCTCTGACATTGGCCGCAGCCTGCTCTGCCTACACTCTTTTGAAGATGACTTGTCTTCCCACAACTAAAGCACTTTCTTCCAGGTCTGATATAGTTTGCCAATGAAGCTGCCATGAGGTCTGCCTTGTATTCCTCTGCCTCTACATTCCTGCATATCCTAAAATAACCCAGCAAAGTGCCCTGTTCGCTGTAGGGATGCAAGGCATTTTTACAGTGCTTATTAGAGAAATCATAAGATAGCTTGTGCACTAGGTCTCTTACTGCCTGAACATTCTTCACACATTTGGAAATAGCATCTTCCAGTCGGGACACAAAGTCAGCGTAACGCTCATCATTCTGTTGTCTTATAGCCCTGTAACGCGGCGTTCTCTCTTCTGATGGAATTATCTTTTCCCAGGCCCTTAAGCAAACCTCATGTATCTGTCCTATTGTCTGTTCAGTAAACTGTAGTTGAGACTCAACTGTAATATAATTTGCATCCCCTAGCAATTGATGAATTCCTATATCTATCCCATCCTCAGCATTCTTCCCAGCTCTTGCAAGGGCTGCTTCCTTCCATAGCATTTGATATCACAAGCATTCTGAAGAGTAAAGACAAATTCTCACTAAAGCTTTCCAATCTGTAGGGGTCCAGCTGTCAGACTCTGCTAGAGCCCTTATCATGCTAATTACAAAATGTGAGTCTGGGCCCTAGTCATTGATTGCCTGCTTGAGATCTTTTAGCAACTTAAAAGGCAAAGGCACTGTGAATTCCTTTTGGTTCTAACAGGATAAGACATCTTGCATTCTAAATCTTCTTCTGCAATCCCTCTTCCTACTCTGGAGAGTAAAGGTGCTTTCCTATACTTTGCTTCTTTACGTCTATTCTCTGAGCTACTCTTTTCAATCTGGATATCTTGGAGTTCCACTTCCTGAACTTCACCTTCTGTGCTAGCTCTCCTAGTTTGCATTTCTTTGGAGCTAATCTCTCTACCTTCAGGGCTGGCTTGCTTGATTGTTTTACAATCTCTGGCCTTTCTTACACTAAATTCCAGCAGGAGAGCAGTTGCTTTTACTATGTCCCCTTCTGACTCAGGCTCATTCTTTTAGCTCTGCCTAAAATCTTCTCATCTGCCTGAAACCCGTTCTCACTGCTTCTCATCTGATTTAAATTTGGGCATCTTAGACGTTGCCTGTTCTGCTTCTTGGCTTTCTCTACCTTTGAAAGCAAGGGAGCTTCCTGGGATTGTTTAATAGCCATGCTTTGGATCTTGCAATCCACTGCCTCTAGTACTGTATCACCTTTAAACCTTCGGAGTCTGCAGTCTCGCGAGAGCATACAGGCTTTGGCAATGAGGTTCTGTTCTAGAATTGGAGGCTTTAGATAACAAACCAATCCCTGCCTTTTCAGTTTTTCCTAAAGTTTCTTAACCTAAATCATGCTTATTCACAGACACTTTAGCTTGCTTTTCTAGATTTGAATAGACACAAGACTTCTCACTAGACTGTTCATCCTTATTCTCTTCCTCCTGCAAAAGTTTTAAAACCATCTTAACTTGTACCCACAGAGACCACTTCTCCATAGGGATACTCTCCCCATCTCTGTGCTTCCTTTAAGTTGACAATGACCTCCTCCCAGGTCTCTAAATCAAAAGTTCCTTCCTCTGAGAACCATGAATCATACCTTTTTACTACTTTTAGAAAACATTGTATCTTTTTCTTCGTTACTTTTACACCTTGTCTTTTCAGTAAGTAGAGAGCATGGTACCATAAGTTTCAGGTTTACTTTTACCTTGCTCCCATTATCCTCTTTAAAATTCTAATTCACTATTTCCACTACTTCTCTGTCAATCCCCACACCGGATCCTCACTTCGCACAATTTTCAAATTCACTCTACGTACCAATGGGGCCATATAATTGTTATATGGGATATAACTCATATTGTCCCACGTTGTGCGCCATTTGTCTGGGGAAGCCCGCCTTGTGCTGGGGCTCCAGCCTCCAGCCCAGTCCTTGAGCCTCCTGCCTGGTCTCCATCCCACCTCCCTTCGTCCACACTGAGCGTGGACCTGGCTGGTAAGATCATGGCCATCCAGGAGGTGAGCATGCTACCATGAATTGTGTCTGACTGCATTATTGTAATGTCTCTTCTATCGCTCATGCTCCCGGTGACTTTAATATAATATTTATATATCTCAACCATACAATTGTGCTTATTGAACCCAAGATTACTGGTGGGGGGCTGGCACCCCAACTCATACCACAGTACATACCATTTGTCTAGTTCTTCAATGCTTCCTCTCCCGCTCACTCCCTCCAACTATCATGACCTCAGCTCTACCTTACAAAGCCGGCTAGACCAGAGCATGTACACTGGTACAGATAAGAACTCTCAACACACAGAATGCAGGACAGATAAACCCTTCAGGAACAGTAATGGAAGTAGTGATAACATGAGGGTAGGGATGAGATAGAGGGAACTGATAGCAATGATTGATGTATTAACGCTCACACCCCAGGGGGACAAGCAACAGAAACATTGGTGAAGTGAGACCTTGGACATTGTAAAATATGAAAGTATAATTTATCAAGGTTTCATGAGGGTGGGAGAGTGGGAGAGAAGGGGGGAAAAGGAGCTGATACCAAGGGGTCAAGTATAAAGAAAATGATGATGGTACCGTAGGTACAAATGTGCTTGATACAATTGATGTATGCATTGTTATAAGTGGTGTAAGAGCCCCCGATAAAATGACTTAATTTTTTAAAAGTGTTTAGGTAGATCTTGATGGAGGATAGATTGAGAAACAATAGTTTCAGAATTTGATAATTTTGCTTAATAATCAAACTGAAAACTCACTGCCATTGCATCTTTTGTGACTCACAGCAACCCTGACTTTCAGCAACCCTATTGGACAGGGTAGAGCAGCCCCTGTGAGTTTCTGAGACTGCAACTCTTTACAGGGGTAGAAAGCCCTAACGTTTCTCTCTCAGAGCGGGTGGTGGTTTTGAACTATGTGGGTAGCAGCCCAAGTGAAAACCACTATGCCACCAGGGCTCCCTGTGCCACATAGCGGGAGCTGTTGTTTTCCCAAACATTCACTTGGCTATTTCTTTTATAAGAAGCCAAGTAATTTGGCAGCTTATTTCTGTTCCAGTTTTCTTATATAGAAAATGTGGTGACAGTGTGAACCTGTTTGTTGTAGTTTATGTGAACATAATTGAGTGATCTAGACCAAGTGAGCTAGACCAAGTGAGCTGACTGGTCAAAAATCAGACCTGTGGATTGCCAAATTGGTTCTGCTGAGATTGGGGCTTTCCTGGATCCACAGGCTTCCTCCAAGCTGTGTCCGAGAAGCTCTGCATTTTAGAGCTACATTTTATAGTTGAAAGAGAGGCCTAAGGAGGGAGGGAGTCCTTAAGCTCTAAGACCTTAATGCTGTCATTGCTGTCCTCTTGTAGTGTACCTGCAGTTTCCACACTGCAGTGGGAACCATTGAAACAGCTGTTCTCATTCTCTGAGATGGTGTGCCACCCCACTCCATACCACCACCACCTCATCCCTTTCTCTTATTGTAGAGATAATGCCCCTTCCATATGTATCTCAGATATTCAATTAATGAAGAAAGACAAAAGTAGGAGAAATGATTTAGATGAAGGAGACCATAAGCATGAGGCCATAATGGGGTCCAAAGGCTGTGTGGCCATGTCGCTAATTATAGAAATGGATGAAATCTGCCACAAAAATGTGATTGGAGGCAGAGCAATTCATCACTCTCTCAGGCAGGACTACATAAGTGAGAATGGGGCCATTATGGAGACATGGAGACGATCACAGATTAGAAAGGCTTACTGGATTTGTTCTGGGGCCTTCCGACCACTATAACTCATGACCATAGGGTCTTAGACTTTCCCAATTTCCATTGAGGACCTTCCCAGGGAAGTCCCAGAGGGCAGATTGCTCCTCTCTGCTCTGGCTAGTTGTTGTTGCGTGCCATTGAGGACACTTGGACTCGTCGTGACCTCACATACAACCGAATGAAACACTGTAGGGTCGTGCACCATCCTCACAATTGTTCCTGTGCCTGAACCACCGATGAAGCCACTGAGTCCATCCACTTCTTCGAGGACCTCCTCTGTTTCATGGCTTCTCCACTGTACCAAATAGGATGTCCTTCTCCAGGGACTGGTCTCTCCTGACAACATGTCCAAAGTATGTAAGATGGCGTCTTGCCATCCTTGCCTCTAAGCAGCACTCTGGCCTTATTTCTTCTGATACAGATTGGTCAGTCCTTCAGCAGTCCATGGTACTGTCAGTAGTCTTCTGGTGGACCACAATTCGATGCATCTGTTCTTCTACAGCCTTCCTTATTCAGTGTCTAACTTTCACATGCATATGATGCAATGGAAAATAGCATGGCTTAGGTCATGTGCACCTTAGTCCTCAGAGTAACATCATTGTTCTTCAACACTATAAAGAGGTTTTCTGCAGCAGATTTACCCATTACAATACATCTTTTGATCTCCTGACTGCTGTTTCTATGAACATTGATAGTGGATCTAAGCAAGACAAAATCCTTGACAACTGAAGCCCTTTTCTCTGTTTATCACCTATTGGTCCAGTTTTGGGGATTTTGGTCTTCCTTATATTGAATTGTAACCCATATTGAAGGCTGCAATCCTTGATCTTCAGCAAGTGGTTCAATTCCTCCTCACTTTCAGCAAACAAATGGTGTCATATATGCACACAAGCAGGCTCCCAAAAGTTAGTGGAACAAGGAATCAAAAGAGAATGGAATTTTTCAGGGACTTTTTGAAATACCAGTGTGTGTGTGTGTGTGTGTGTGTGTGTGTGTGTGTGAGACAGAGAGAGAGAGAGAGAGAGAGAGAGAGAGAGAGAGAGAGAGAGAGAGAGAGAGGAGATGTGGGCATAAAACAAACATCAAGCAACATAAGGGAGAATGCTGTTGGCTGCTGTTGAACTGATTCCGGTGCGCATGCACAGTGACCTGCTGTGTGCACCATAGTGACCCCTCAGAAGCAGATCATCAAGCCTACCTTTCAACTGAAATTCTGAGAATTCACAATTTTCAGAAGTATGTGGATAACAGTGAAAGCCAAAATTCTATTTGCACAGTCCCCACGTGGATTAAGCTTCCAGTGAATTCCTTCAGACCATTGACCAGGGATGTGAACACTCTTGCCACCAGGCAGAGGGCATTGGAAAGTGGATTACCCCTTAGGCAGCCCATGGTGGGGCTTAGAGACTTGCCTAAGTGTATCCTTGAATCGAGGCTGCCATTCTGGGCTGCACGGTCATGAGTCATGCCCCCAAAGCCTTGGTTGTTTGGCCCTGGACCACTCTTGTAAACTGTCCTGTTTCACACAGGTCCCAATCCTTGTCCTATTCTTGCTTCTGTAGTCCCACCTGGAACTGTGATGTTGGGATCTGCCGCCATGTCCTTTCAAGTCTGTGAATCTCAGATAACCCTTACATATCAATAAGACCTCTTGCTAATAGTTTCCCTCCCCTCATCTCGATGGCATGTGTTGGCCCTTGGACTATCTAGGTTACCTAGCGGGCATTTGGATTATGTAGGCTCCCTAGCGGGAATTTGGACTATATAGATTACCTAGTGGGCAATTAGACTTTGTAGGTTATCTAGCGGGCACTTTGACTATCTAGGTTACCTAGCTAGCACTTGAACTATCTACGTTACCTAGCGGTTACTTGGAGTATGTTGGCTACCTACCGGGCTGTTGGACTATCTAGGTTACCTAGCCGGCACTTGGGCTATCTAGGTTAACTAACGGGCACTTGGACTATGTAGGTTCCCTAGCGGGCCCTTGGACTATGTGGGTTCCCTAGCGGGCACTTGGACTATGTGGGTTCCCTAGCGGGCATTAGGACTATCTGGGTTACCTAACGGGCACTTGGACTATGTAGGTTAACTAGCGGGCTTTGGACTATGTAGGTTACCTAGCGGACACTTGGACTATGTAGGTTCCCTATCGTTCACTTGGAGAATGTAGGTTAACTAAGGGGCACTAGGACAATGTAGGTTACCTAGCGGGCCTTGGGACTATCTAGGTTACCTAGGGGGAACTTGGACTATGTAGGTTTACTATTGGGCACTTGGACTATCTAGGTTACCTTAGCAGGCACTTGGACTATGTAGGTTAACTAGCGGGCACTTGGACTATCTAGGTTACCTAGCAGGCACTTGGACTATGTACGTTTCCTAGCGGGTACTTGGACTATCTATGTTAACTAGCGGGCACTTGGACTATGTAGATTCCCTATCGGGCACTTGGACTATGTAGGTAACCTAGTGGTCACTTGAACTGTCTAGGTTACCTAGCGGGCATTTGGACTATGTAGGTTAACTAGCGAGCTCTTGGACTATCTAGGTTAACTAGCGGGCACTTGAACTATTAGGGTCCCTAGCGGGCATTTGGACTATATCGGTTACCTAGCGGGCACTTGGACTATGTAGGTTCCCTAGCGGGCACTTGGACTATTTAGGTTACCTAGCAGGCACTTTGACTATCTAGGTTAACTAACGGGCACTTGGACTATGGAAAGAAGTGCCTAATGGTCACCAGGACCCATGGTTAATCCAGGCGTGGTCATCTGATTCCAATCGATCAGACCTAGCTATAAATCACTTATATGTCTGGGTAATTAAAAGCAAATATAAATTTTCAAAAAAAATAACGTTGCATGGGATAGAAAGAGAATACATAACAACATCAGACATAAATATGCCTCAAGACAAACTCATTGTGCACATCCAGAATACATAATGGCTCTTGCTAAGATGCGTTTCCCACTAGACCCTACCCCAAGCCAGTAAAAGCCAGAAACTCTACAGTAAACTGTGGATTGTACTACTCTGAAATGGGAGCTGTGTCTCTAGACCTAATTTGGGGCTGTTCGTGCTGAGGACTCACCAATACCTGCTGCAGTGACAACAGTCCAGGTGAGAATAAGGCAATCTGGATGACAGCCAGGATATAGGAGCACTGAGACCTCAAATTGCTTCTAGGCGAGCATGGCCTAATGGGCTTCCATTTATGCACCTCTGGCAGGAGGAGTTTGTTCTGGAAAGTAATGGTTTCTAAGGAAGTATTTCTTAAACTTTCACATGCATGCACTTACCCAGGTTCCTGGAAATCGGGCTGGGGGGCAGATTCTGATTTTGTGGGTTCAGGGTGGGGGGTCTAGGATCCAGCAGTTCTAGAGGCCCTGGTACTCTTGGGCTGTTAACCACAAGGACAGTAGTCCTAAACCACCAGCCACTCCTTGGGAGAAATATGAGGCTGTAGACTCCGGGCAAGAGTGACAGTCTGGGAAACCCACAAGGGCAGTTCTACCCTGTCCTGTAGGGTCACTATGAGTCAGCATCAACTCGATGGCATTAGCATGGGAGAAGCTAATGCTGATGTTGCTGGTTCCTTGACCTATCATACTTTGAGTGGCAAAGTCCCAAGGGCCTTCCCGGATGTGATGGCCAAAAGCAGTAGTGTTCACCCTTGGTCATACTTTGGAATCCCTTAGGAGCTTTCAAGCCTCCCATTGGCCTGGCGCCATCCCAGACCAATGAAGCAAGACTTAGTGGAAGCAGGATTCAGGTCACGGTCAGTGAGAAAGCCCCCTTGGCAATGCCAACGTACAGCCAGTGCAGAGTCGAACTGGTCGACGACTCCACATGACTCCATATACTTTGGTGAAGCCAGCTGTTTGGGCAAGGTTTTCAGAGTTACCACCCATGTAGACTTGTTGGTGATAGTGCATTAAATAGAGCACATGCAGTGCATTGCATGAGTGTCCTATGCCATGCAACCACACCAGGGGTATGTTGAGCCAATTTCTCTGGGAGACCAAGGGTGTTGGCTCCATCCTGAACGTTGGCAGGGTAATGGACTGACACAGAGGAAACTCATTCTCTTTGTGGTGGTGCACTAATGGGTTCTTCACAGAAGGCCAAGTCCATGGCTGCAGATGCTCACGGGGCTGAGGGAGCAGGTCAAATCCTAAGTCAGAGGTGGGTGTTTGCATATTTACATGCCCTCACTGCCATCAAGTCCATTCCAACTCACAGGCCCATGGGACTGAGTAAAATGGCCCCCGTGGGTTTCTGAGACTGTGATTCTTTAGAGGAGTAGAAAATCTCCTCTTTCTCCAGAGGAGCGGTTGGTCATTCAAACTGCTGACCTTGAGATTAACAGTCCAACTCCTGACCACTCTTGCCGTCAGAATTCTATTTATTTACACAAGTATATATATATCCTTTCCCAAAAGAACTCCACATTTTCAAATCATTCTTGACACTCATGGCCTTTTTTCCTTTATAGCCATGCCTTTGGTTGAAACACAGATATAAGAGAAATATTTATCTACTTATAGGGGTACAAAAGTAGCTTTGGTGGCATAGTGTTTGCATGTTGGGCTGCTAACACCAAAGTCAGCACTTTGAAACCACCAGCCACTCCGTGGGAAGAAGAGTCTGTCTACTCCTATAAAGAGTTACAGTCTCAGAAACTCACAGGGACAGATCTACTCTGCCTCATAGGGTCACTATGAGTCAGCATCACCTCCCTGGCAGTGAGGTAGATTTTGGTTTCATAGAGATACAAGTCAGTCCTGAGCTGCTAAAGACAAGGTTGGCAGTTTGAACCCACCAGCTGCAGAGAAAGAGGAGGCTTTCTATTCCCATAAGGAGCTACAGTTTCAGAAATACCCACAGGGGAAATTTTAACCTCTCCTGTAGGATCAATATGAGTCAGAATCGACTTATCGGTGGTGAGCAAGTGGAGGGGACCCTAAACAGGTTCCGGTGGACCTTAAGAGTTCTACTAATTGTGCATGCTCTGTAAAATGTAAACCAAGATTTTACTTTTGCAAACATTATTTTTTCTAAACACGTCTAACTGTGAAACCATACTCGCATGCGGGTCTTTGAACCTGGTCAGTGGTCTGGGGAAGTGAAGGGGCCTGACATCCTTTGTTGTTGTTAGTGCTGTCCAGTCATTCTGACATCACAGGGACCTTCTTTGCAACACAAGGCAGCACTGCCCGGTCCTTTGCCAGCCTCAGGGGTAGTATGTTGGAGCCCATGGTTTCAGCTACCGTGTCTTCCAGTTCACCAAGGAGTTTCCTCTTTGTGCTGCTTACTAAACCCGTTTCTAAGGAGTCCATTCCAACTCATGGTGACGCCGTGTGGGTCAGCACCACGGGACCCCACATAATGCCTTATACCATATATATATATATATATATATATATATATATATATATATATATATATATATATATTGCATAATGCCTTATACCTGGTCCCTTTGGCACCTTGTGATCGCACAGGCTGGTGTGCTTATTCCATGTGGGCTTTTTTGCTTCTGAGCCAGATGGCCGTTTGCTCACCTTCAAGCCTTTAAGACCCCAGACACTATCTCTTTTGATAGCCTCTGGCCTTTACTTCGGGGTCTTCGGTCCCTGCAGAGTGGACACATGCCTGCTGTGCGGGTATGGGACGTGTCGGAGCGCAGCCTGGTGGCGGAGCTTCAGGAGCATAAGTATGGCATGGCATGTGTGGCCTTCTCATCCAGTGCCAAGTACATTGTCTCAGTGGGCTACCAGCATGACATGATCGTCAATGTCTGGGCCTGGAAGGTGAGTGGGCTGCTGGCCTCAGGACAGGCGGGGCCGGGAGGGGAGCCAAGAAACTGCTGACCGGTGGCCTTTACTTCCGCCTGCTGGCCTCAGTCCCTTTCTAGAGAACTCTGAGCAGAAAGGAGCAACTGGGTATCTAGGATGCTGAAGAAGGGGCAGAAGGAGAGGTCAAGTTCACAGCTTGTCTAACCTTCAGTGTGTAAGTTTCTTTTCCCTCAGCTCCTAGAAGCAGAGCCTTGATTTCCCTTGACTTTCTCTCCAGAAAAACATTGTAGTGGCTTCCAACAAGGTGTCCAGTCAGGTGACAGCAGTATCCTTCTCTGAGGACTGCAGGCAACCGGCACATCAAGTTCTGGTACCTCGATGACAGCAAGACCTCAAAGGTGAGGCAGCAAGTAGCCACTAGGGTGGGGTCTGCCCAGATATGTTCCACCTGCGCCCCCTTCTGCATGCTCAAAAGCCCCTTGGAAGTCTCAGCTGGGCCAGGTGCTATGTCAATATGCAAGGGAAGCCTTCTCCCTCCCTCCCCAGGGCCTGCTTTCCAGGGGGTAGCCTGCAGGGTGTGTGGGTGGCACCTGTGGTGGGTCTCCACAGGTGAATGCCACTATACCCCTGCTGGGCCGCTCCGGGCTGCTGGGGGAACCTGCGGAACAACCTGTTCACTGATGTAGCCTGTGGCCGCGGGAAGAAGACTGACAGCACCTTCTGTATCACATCCTCAGGGCAGCTGTGCGAGTTCAGTGACCCGGAGACTGTTGGACAAGTGGGTGGAGCTGAGTGTAAGTGAATGCTTTGTCGGCACCCTCCCGTCTGTCACCTCCGGGCTCCAGGGCACCTGAGTCTGCATGCACGCTGGGGGAGGCCCCAGGCGGAGGAAGGTGTTTGGGAACCTCTCTGCTTGCTCGCCCTCTCTGTCTCTGCCTCTTCCTCTGCTTTCCTCTTCTGCTCAGCACACAGACAGCATCACAGTAAGTGTGCTGGCCCTGTCCGCTGCCTCTGCTGCCTTTCTCTGGGCCGGCCTTTTCTGGGTGTGTCTTTGCCCAAACCTCAGGTGCCTTATAAGGAAGGCTTGCTGACTCCTTCCCCCTAATTGCACGGGGCTGTGGGCCCTCTGGCCAGCTGCTGTTAGAGGGAGGGGCATTGAGGGGCTCTGCCCAGGGCAGCTGGCCTGCCTTGCGCTTGTCCTTGCCTCTTGGCTCATGGCTGTTGAGGTGTCCGGTGAAGGAGTGGACAGACGCCCTTGCTGACTGTGGCTTCTGTGCTCACAGACCACAGTGGCCCACTGCATCTCGGTGAGCCAGGACTACATCTTCTGCGGCTGTGCTGACGGCACCGTGTGCCTTTTCAACCCCTTCAACCTGCACTTCCTCAGCACGCTGCCCCGGCCCCATGCCCTGGGGACAGACATTGCCAGCATCACAGAGGCCAGGTGAGCGGTGTGGGTGGGCCCCTGAGTCCTGTCAGAGCCCCACTCTGTGCCAGGCCGTCCCTGGCATGCTGCAAGGAGAGGAGGGCACACATAGACCTCTGGGAAGACCCTTGCAGTCAAGCACAGGTGGGTCTTTTAGCATTTGTTGCTCACTGTGGGCAACCGTGGTAATCTGAGTCTGCAGTGTGGTAATTAATGCATTGTCCTGTAAACACCACAGCTAGGACAGACGGGCAGTTCCTTAGGGTTTCTGAGAGAGGCTGGAAACCTGACGGAGCAGGCCTTTCTCCCTCAGGGTGGTCCTGGGTAGCAGCTAAGGTAGGAGGGTCTTATTGTAGCCTCGGGCCTTGGGTTGGGTGATTGCAGGAAGTGAAGTTTTGCTCTGGTTTCAGTGCTGTCAGGAAGCGGGGCAGTTCTGCAGTTGGGTATATTAATTTCTCATTCAGGGAAGGAGTGGGCTAAATCTGCAAATGGCAGGAAATGATATATGACCATGACTGGTTTGCACAGTGCCCTTCCTTTTCGTCTGACGTGAGTCTAGAAGGGCCTGACATCTGCTTGGCTGCATCACGGCCACACACTGTCCCCGCCTGATGTTGGGGGCTATGAAATAGCTTGTGTTCTTTTGCAGAGCCCCATGGCAAGGAATGCCAGGCCAGCCGCTGCATTCTTTCTCCAGTGACTGCTGGCCAACCTGCTGCTCCTCCCTTTAGTGCCCCTTTTCATTAGCGCTAACTCACCAGTTTGCCCTGTCTGCCCTGGACACCCTGACCCCCTCTTTCCTCAGTCGCCTTTTCGCTGGAGTGGCCAATGCGAAGTATCGGGACACCATCACCTTGACCTTTGATCCTGCAAATCCGTGGCTGTCTTGTGTGTACAATGACCATAGTACTTATGTCTGGGGTGTGAAGGGCCCCAAGAAAGTGGGCAAGGTGTATTCAGCTCTGTATCATTCCTCCTGCGTCTGGAGTGTAGAGGTACGTGGGCCAGGTCTGCTGAGACTGACCGTGTTTCCTGGCCTACCATTAGGAGCTGGGGTTCCTCAAGTGTGGAATTTGTTTCCTCCAGCACCCTTGCTCCCCAAGCTGTGCCCCTGGGTCCCTTCGTATCTGTTAATTGGCTCTGAGGATGGGAGGGGATTTTAGTGCTGACTCATCTCAGACGTTTTTCAGTATGCCCCTGTGCAGTCTTAGCTCGGCCTCTTTGGACATGTTCCTGAACTTGACCAAACCTTAGTTTCTGCAATTGTGAAATGACATACCTGATGCATTTGATTTTTACGAACAGGAGACAATGTAAGTGGGAGATTTAGAATGCCTAGTACTTACTAGGTGCTTGGTTAATGTATATTCCTTTACTTGTTAAAGACAAGAGCTAATCATTATGACTTGCTTGCTATGGGACAAGCCGTTGCCTCCAGGGGACAGGATGGGGGAACTTTAGGCCCCCAAGGACAGAGGTTCAGGAGGGTTTAGCTGAAAAGGGTTGGGGACAAAATTTATTATCTCCAAGGGAAAGATACTAACTTGACAATGAAGAAACGGCAAAACCCACCCTTAGCCAAGTCATTAAGGTTAACATCCCGTGGCAGCAGCATGAATCTGGTGAGAGGGTACACTGAGAGGTTTCAAAATGTTCCCAGAAAATGTTATGACTCTTAAGAACTCCCAATAAAATGTTGAACAACAACAACCAACGTTGATGGAAAGTTTCTTTTAGTTCTGTTTTTCCATGCAGCCTCCTCCTAGCATTGTGTCTGGTATTCTTGACCCAAATGTATAAGGAACTTAGGATAGTCATGAGGAAGCATCAGGCAACCTTCATTTGAGGTACACCTGCCAGAGTAACTTATCACACTCTCCCAGGTGTCAGGGTAGGAAAGACAAGCAAAGACTGAAAGCCGTTCTAGACTGGGACAGATGACACCCATGTGCCGTGGGGGCTCCTGGGATCCTGGAGCAGAAGAAGTACATTCGTGGGATAAACAAACAAACTCATTGGCATTGGGTTGATTCCAACTCAGAGCAACCCCCGCTGGTGACATTTAAATAAAGTCTAATAATGTTGTACCAGTGTGACCTCCGTGGTCCTTATCACTGTGTACTGTAGTGCATAAAACATTAATACGAAGGGAGACCAGGTGAGAGAGTTGAATGTGACATATCTTGACTCATTTTTCTAAAGGTTCAACCCAAAAGGTAAAGTAAAACAGCTCTTGATGGAGAGGAAAAGGTGGAAGGGGGTGGGTGATGATTCTTTCCCCCCGCTGCCTGGCACTGAACGGCCTCTCCTCTCTTCTCATTTTGCAGGGTCCACGAATTGCAGTTCCTGAGTGAAATGCTGAAGGTGGAGGCCCATGAGTCAGAGATTCTGTGCCTGGAGTACTCGAAGCCAGACACAGGTACCTGGCCCTGGCCTGGAATGGCCTTGAGTGAGCCCCTCCAGTCTGGCCAGAGCCACTGATACTTGTCCTGCCTCTTGACTATGGGGCTGATCGTTCTTTTGGCTACCAAAAGAGTTAGTGATCCTTCTTGATGTCTCTGAAGGCTTCTTGTTGTTTCTGAAGGCTTTGGGGAGGACTGCATCTCAACTCTGCCCGACTCCATGGCTCATGTGGCTTAAGGATGTGGGGCTCAGTTTCTCTGGGTGCTCTTTGCTGGGCACTCATGTTGGGCTGCGATCCACAAGCTCAGCAGTTTGAAACTACCAGCCGCTCTGCAGGAGAAAGGTGGGCCTTTCTACTCCTGTAAACAGTTACAGTCTCAGAAGCCCATAGGGGGTATTCACTATGAGTCAGCATTAACTTGATAGCAGCAGATTTGATTTTTGTAAAGTCTTTTTAAAGCCAACCAAAAGCTGAATCCGTGAAGAAGATCTGCTTTAGACATTGTGCTCTTTTAAAGAATAATCTGTCTGTGATCAGATTGACACAGGAACTTGGAAGGTTAGGTGAAAAGTTTAAGGGGCAGTGAGCTTATGTGTGTGATGGAAATTTGGAATTGGAAAAGGACAGTGAGAATGGCTACATAATTTCAGAAATATAATGAATGTTAGCAAATTGTACATGTAGAAATGATCGAATTGGTATATATTTTTGTGTGCATTGTTTTAGATCAGGGAGAAGACTCGAAGTTCAAATATAATTTACAGAGACCCCCCTTGTTAAATCTTGAATGGGACAAAGTCCAGAAAAAACAAATCATCTGGTTGAGGGAGACCGTAAGCATGAGGCCATAATGGGGACTGAAGGATTCACAACAGCTCGGTCACATGGAAAACAAAGGAAGCCCCTTTAAAAGTCAAGTTCCCAGCAGATCAGACCATCACAGTTGGAAATGTGACTACAGAAATGGGAAAGGGACCATGATTGGAGTAAATACATTATTGCAGATTAGAAAAGTTTACAGGACTGGTTCAGGGCCCTCCAACCATCTTGGTCAGGGCATGAACGTGCAACCTCAGTACCCCAATTCCCATCAAGGGCATACTCAGGCAAGTTCTTGAGGGCTAGACTACTCCTCACCAGGCTGGCCAGAGGAGTGGGTGGAAGCAAACAAACTCTGCCTGAGGGCAAAGCATTTTACGTTGCTAGTTCAGAGTCATGGAGCTCTAGTGCCATAGAAGGTTATGGGTTGGGCGGTTAACCACAAGGTTTCACTCTTCAAAACCACCAGCCAGCTCCAGGGAAGAAAGATGAGGCTTTCTACTCCAATAAAAATATATAGTCTGGAGATTAAAAGCCCCAATGTAAGTTAACTGGGTTGATTCCTACTAGAGGGATAATGTGTGTGGGCCAGATGCTTGCAAGGTCCCTCAAGGCAATGCTGCCAGACTGCAGTCTCTGCTCCCTGCTGGTGGAGACAATGGATTGCTTTTCTCTAAAACTTGGAACCATTAGCTTGGTTCCAGTAGGTGGAGTTCACACCCTACTGATAATGGTTCATATGGAGATCCAGAAAACAGGTCAAAGTTAAGCTGCCATTCTAAATGTAGGATCCGCCCATTTTGTCACCTGTATACCCCCAATCCCTCCTCTTCCTATTGCATGTATGCCCCTAGACCACCCCTTCTCACCGCTGTATAACATAGTCCAAGTCCTTCCTGTGATGTATGTCTTTACCCTCCCGTTTCCAATTCCCCTTGTCCTCCTTCCCTTCCCCCTCTCTCCATGTGGACCACCAAGTGGGGCTGAGGTGAGCAATGCTACCATGATATGTGTGTGACTGCATTATTGTAATATCTCTTCTATCTCTCATGCTCCCAATGACTTTAATATTTATATCTCAACCCTTTATGTTTCCAGGGCTTTCAATGACATTAGGCATCTTTTCAATGTTTATGAATCATGCTTATGAACCTCTCTTCTGTTAGTTGTCTGTGTGTATGCATTGCCTGTATTAAAAACATATAGAACCGAGCAATTTGTCTGGAAAAATAATTTATAGGAACTTTATGTTAGATTGCCATGCGTTTTGCATAGCCAATTGTTCTTTTAAAACACTTTTCTTGTCATTGTGATACCATGCTAAAAGGTAAAAACATCTGTATATAGTCAAATAGCTTTATCTTTCCTTTAAAGACATGAACCTTCGTGTCTTGCTTAAAGTTTCCACCTCACTAAAGCTAAATTGCTACTCTCGAAAATAAATCCCTCTAAGTTTTTAATGCTTTGAATATTTTATCGCTCTAATCCTCCTGGAGTTTATTTTTGAATGTAGTATGCTCCTTCCTTTGATTTCTTGTAAATTCAGCCAATTCAACCACTCATTAACCAAAGTATTCCTTTACCACTGGATTGTTTTGCCACCTTTGCTTTGCATAGCATATAGTTCTAAATTATATCCCAGACTACTGAATTATTTGCCAGAGTGGCTTTACTAATTGTACACTGGCATCACAACACGCGGGAGCTTCGGAAAGATCGTGGGAGAAAGGAATGAAAAGAGAAGATAATTTCCCATGAATTTTTGAAGCTTCCTCGTACAGGTGCTTTACAGTAAGTCGACATTAGGGTTTATAATCAATAAAAAATTCAACTGTGATCCAAGAATGAGGGGCGTGACATTTCCTGGTTGAGACAAAAGCGAACAGGCGAGCAGAATACGAAAAGAATTGGTTAACCGATGAAACTGCAGCCAAGTGTTAGCTGTTATCACAAAAATGAACACACAGAATATTCTTGAACTTGGAAGTGGGAACTTCAGCCTTTCAACGGCCATCGACGGTGCGGGGCAACATCCCCGCACTCCTACGCTCAGGAAGGGGGTTCTGGGGTCTGCGGCGCCGCGGGGCACAAGTGGGGCGAAGGGCTGCGAGGGAACGCCGAGGCAGAGGGGTCCCCGCGAGGCGGCTGCGGGCCGCTCCAGAAGGCAGGGGTCCGGGGGCTCTGCGGTCCCTCAGGACCCTCCAGGAGAGGCTCCAGAAAGGCAGCTGGAGGCCCCGGCCGGCCGTGCAGCTCGCTGGGAGGCGCGGGCGCACGTGCTCCGCCGGTCCGGGCGGCGGGGGCGGCTGAACGGGCCCTGGCCGTGGGCGGCGGGCGGCGGGCGGGCGCAGTGCGGCGCCGGGCAGGCGGGAGGTGACCGCGCGGGGCGGTCGCGGCGGCTGGGGCTACTGACGGCACACGGATCCGGAGCGCACTGCGCGGGGCGGGGCGCCGCGCAGGTGAGAGCGGCAGCGGACCCGGATGCGGCGCGGCTGAGGGCGGCCGAGGGCGGGGGGTCGCGGCGGCTAGCTCTTGGAGATCCCGGCCGGAGGCTCCGGCGCCGGTGCTGCGCTTCCTGCCGGCTCGAAGAACGAGCCCGAGCCTGGCCGCCCTCGGGATGCCTTGCTGAGGCTCCGCCGGACGTCCCCAACAGGGGGGGGGGGGCGGGGCGGGGCGCGTTCGGGCGCCTCCTGAGGGCGCCTCAGCGGAGAGCGGCGTTGGCGCCGTGGAGTCTACGCTCCACGCGGGCGGCCCAACCCGCCTGCCACTCAGGTGTCTTTTTGCACGGAAGTGAGTTTTAGGAGCGGGAAACCTGTGGTGGGCGTGACTGACGTGTTTTTAAATCATTTTCTATACATTTAAAGCTGTAAAGGCAAAACTTCATGATCCAATTAATATAGCCAAAAATTCAGGCTTGATAGAAACATTTAGAATCCAGGCACTGGGGGTAAAGTCCCCTTATTCCCATCTGTTATTGGAGGAAGGTATGAGAGAGATTGGATACTGCGGTGGGAAGAAATAGAGCCAAATAGGAATGTCTGCTTCTATAGGGAGAATGTATCAGCCATGCGCTCACTTTAAGGCAGCACAGCTTTAAGGGAGAATCTGTGGAAATGATAGATTACCGCAGGAACATGAACTTGGAGTATATCTCCAACTAACAGAGTGGTGGTCTTCCAGCCATGGAACATTAGTCTCCCAGATTCCCTCTGTACCAGTCAGGGAATAAGTCCCAGTATTATTTCCCTTGGTGCTAGTATCCCACATTTCCCCTCTCTGCATTATGTTTAAGATTCAATAGTGTCACGGAGGCAACATGGTCTCTTTTCATATCTATTAGCTTCCTATAGAAGTGACATGAGACTGCAAGCATCACAATTATGATAAAAAACACAGTCAGACTGGAACTTAAGCTATGTGAAGTACTTTGCCCCCAAGCTCGCGGGTCCAACCCTTCCATGCTACTCCTCAATTGCTTAATCACATCAGAGCCAGGAGAAGCCTCAAGCTTGTCTTTGAATGTATAGAAAATATCCTTTTTAAGCTGATCAATATCTAATGAAATGTTTCCCTTAAACCCTTGCAAATGTTGGCCTCTCCATCTCTTCCTTGTCCATCTTTCTCCAAAGGTGGTTGCGTCCTTTTAAAGGGAGTCCATCAGTTTTATTCTGTAAAAAACATACATGCATAGCCTTTTCTCCAGGTGAATGGACCTGGATCCCAAACACAGTTTCCATCATCCTCAGATTTCTTAGGATCAATTTTCTCTGTAGAATTGAAAACGTGTTTATCTTCCCTAATTTTATTACAAGCTTTTAGTAAGGAGAAAAATTTTTTAGTTAAAATGAGTAAATGAACTTTGTCACACATAAGATTCCTCTTCTCCTCCTTCTGTTTTAACAATTTAAATAGTAAAGCATTGCTAGATCTTGAACCAGTAAAAGTACTAGTTAGATAACCTTCATTGTTATGTAAATACTGGCTCCCATCCCTCAGAGAATTAAGAGAGCTAACTAATTGGGAGAACTTCTTATCATACTTTGAAAGACTGAAAAAATTCTTAATAAATTTGTTCAGCTGATCTTGAAGTAACTTACCAAGCAGACATTTTTTCTCCAGGCTTACCAATAAGGTTATAGGCTCAATTGAGCCGTTTTGCCTTTCAGGCTTCTCACACTGTATGATTTTACCTTGCAATATTCTGTCTTGGTTAACTTCACTCATTCCCTCTATGCTGGCTTTAGGGGAAGTTAATGGGAGGGCCTTAGGCCCCCCTGAATGCCCTAAGGAAATGACCCGGCATCCACAGTTAACAAACCTTTTTCCTTCCATTTCTAATTCCATGTGGGGGCGCTGTTTCTCCACAACAGCAGTCCAGAAGACTGCTTGATTTATAGGGTGGTCAAACTTCTCAAGTACTCTTTCCTGATAGGTATACATTTTTACTCTAGAAATGCAAGGAAGGGAAAATTGGCTTAAGCGATCCTACATTTTTACAAACCATGGTATATCAGAACTCATTACTGCCTTAATTTCTTCTTCACAATCCTGACCAATAACTCCAGCAACACCTTGAGAATTTATGTTGGACTTTCTTTTTTTTTTTTTTTTTTTTGGACTTTCTTAATAAACTTCCTATAGTTCTTTTAGGTAGTGGACCCCAATTACTGCTCTTCGTTTCTGATTCAATCACAGTTTTGGGCTTTTTCTTACAACTCTTATCAACTCCAGTATCAATTTTAATTTCTTGAGTACTAAGGTTAAATCTTCCTGATAGAAACTGTATTAATCTTTCAATAAGAGGTCCCTGCTTTTGAGGATCAAGCTCCTGTGAAGGCTTCTGAGCCATCTCTTGGTTATTCAAACCAACTGCAGTGAGAACAGAGACTAGGTTTTTGCCTCTTTGGCTAGGTCTGTTCTCCTGCTGTGAGGCTGCTAGATAAAGGCGATTTCTCTCAAAGATCTTCTTTGCTCCAGTAGGCAGACACCTTGCCTACCACGCTCTGCTATGAGGGCTCTGCATCAAGCTTCTTCCACTATTTTCCCGCCGGGAAGTCTTTGCTAATGGCGACCCTTCACTGTTGATTTTTGAACGACATTGGCTCGCCCAATGAGTTCCCTTCCTACAATGGAGGCAGAGTTCAGGTTCGTTTAAACCCGATCTCCATGGTCCTGGCCCATGCTCTGACATTGGCCGCAGCCTGCTCTGCCTACACTCTTTTGAAGATGACTTGTCTTCCCACAACTAAAGCACTTTCTTCCAGGTCTGATATAGTTTGCCAATGAAGCTGCCATGAGGTCTGCCTTGTATTCCTCTGCCTCTACATTCCTGCATATCCTAAAATAACCCAGCAAAGTGCCCTGTTCGCTGTAGGGATGCAAGGCATTTTTACAGTGCTTATTAGAGAAATCATAAGATAGCTTGTGCACTAGGTCTCTTACTGCCTGAACATTCTTCACACATTTGGAAATAGCATCTTCCAGTCGGGACACAAAGTCAGCGTAACGCTCATCATTCTGTTGTCTTATAGCCCTGTAACGCGGCGTTCTCTCTTCTGATGGAATTATCTTTTCCCAGGCCCTTAAGCAAACCTCATGTATCTGTCCTATTGTCTGTTCAGTAAACTGTAGTTGAGACTCAACTGTAATATAATTTGCATCCCCTAGCAATTGATGAATTCCTATATCTATCCCATCCTCAGCATTCTTCCCAGCTCTTGCAAGGGCTGCTTCCTTCCATAGCATTTGATATCACAAGCATTCTGAAGAGTAAAGACAAATTCTCACTAAAGCTTTCCAATCTGTAGGGGTCCAGCTGTCAGACTCTGCTAGAGCCCTTATCATGCTAATTACAAAATGTGAGTCTGGGCCCTAGTCATTGATTGCCTGCTTGAGATCTTTTAGCAACTTAAAAGGCAAAGGCACTGTGAATTCCTTTTGGTTCTAACAGGATAAGACATCTTGCATTCTAAATCTTCTTCTGCAATCCCTCTTCCTACTCTGGAGAGTAAAGGTGCTTTCCTATACTTTGCTTCTTTACGTCTATTCTCTGAGCTACTCTTTTCAATCTGGATATCTTGGAGTTCCACTTCCTGAACTTCACCTTCTGTGCTAGCTCTCCTAGTTTGCATTTCTTTGGAGCTAATCTCTCTACCTTCAGGGCTGGCTTGCTTGATTGTTTTACAATCTCTGGCCTTTCTTACACTAAATTCCAGCAGGAGAGCAGTTGCTTTTACTATGTCCCCTTCTGACTCAGGCTCATTCTTTTAGCTCTGCCTAAAATCTTCTCATCTGCCTGAAACCCGTTCTCACTGCTTCTCATCTGATTTAAATTTGGGCATCTTAGACGTTGCCTGTTCTGCTTCTTGGCTTTCTCTACCTTTGAAAGCAAGGGAGCTTCCTGGGATTGTTTAATAGCCATGCTTTGGATCTTGCAATCCACTGCCTCTAGTACTGTATCACCTTTAAACCTTCGGAGTCTGCAGTCTCGCGAGAGCATACAGGCTTTGGCAATGAGGTTCTGTTCTAGAATTGGAGGCTTTAGATAACAAACCAATCCCTGCCTTTTCAGTTTTTCCTAAAGTTTCTTAACCTAAATCATGCTTATTCACAGACACTTTAGCTTGCTTTTCTAGATTTGAATAGACACAAGACTTCTCACTAGACTGTTCATCCTTATTCTCTTCCTCCTGCAAAAGTTTTAAAACCATCTTAACTTGTACCCACAGAGACCACTTCTCCATAGGGATACTCTCCCCATCTCTGTGCTTCCTTTAAGTTGACAATGACCTCCTCCCAGGTCTCTAAATCAAAAGTTCCTTCCTCTGAGAACCATGAATCATACCTTTTTACTACTTTTAGAAAACATTGTATCTTTTTCTTCGTTACTTTTACACCTTGTCTTTTCAGTAAGTAGAGAGCATGGTACCATAAGTTTCAGGTTTACTTTTACCTTGCTCCCATTATCCTCTTTAAAATTCTAATTCACTATTTCCACTACTTCTCTGTCAATCCCCACACCGGATCCTCACTTCGCACAATTTTCAAATTCACTCTACGTACCAATGGGGCCATATAATTGTTATATGGGATATAACTCATATTGTCCCACGTTGTGCGCCATTTGTCTGGGGAAGCCCGCCTTGTGCTGGGGCTCCAGCCTCCAGCCCAGTCCTTGAGCCTCCTGCCTGGTCTCCATCCCACCTCCCTTCGTCCACACTGAGCGTGGACCTGGCTGGTAAGATCATGGCCATCCAGGAGGTGAGCATGCTACCATGAATTGTGTCTGACTGCATTATTGTAATGTCTCTTCTATCGCTCATGCTCCCGGTGACTTTAATATAATATTTATATATCTCAACCATACAATTGTGCTTATTGAACCCAAGATTACTGGTGGGGGGCTGGCACCCCAACTCATACCACAGTACATACCATTTGTCTAGTTCTTCAATGCTTCCTCTCCCGCTCACTCCCTCCAACTATCATGACCTCAGCTCTACCTTACAAAGCCGGCTAGACCAGAGCATGTACACTGGTACAGATAAGAACTCTCAACACACAGAATGCAGGACAGATAAACCCTTCAGGAACAGTAATGGAAGTAGTGATAACATGAGGGTAGGGATGAGATAGAGGGAACTGATAGCAATGATTGATGTATTAACGCTCACACCCCAGGGGGACAAGCAACAGAAACATTGGTGAAGTGAGACCTTGGACATTGTAAAATATGAAAGTATAATTTATCAAGGTTTCATGAGGGTGGGAGAGTGGGAGAGAAGGGGGGAAAAGGAGCTGATACCAAGGGGTCAAGTATAAAGAAAATGATGATGGTACCGTAGGTACAAATGTGCTTGATACAATTGATGTATGCATTGTTATAAGTGGTGTAAGAGCCCCCGATAAAATGACTTAATTTTTTAAAAGTGTTTAGGTAGATCTTGATGGAGGATAGATTGAGAAACAATAGTTTCAGAATTTGATAATTTTGCTTAATAATCAAACTGAAAACTCACTGCCATTGCATCTTTTGTGACTCACAGCAACCCTGACTTTCAGCAACCCTATTGGACAGGGTAGAGCAGCCCCTGTGAGTTTCTGAGACTGCAACTCTTTACAGGGGTAGAAAGCCCTAACGTTTCTCTCTCAGAGCGGGTGGTGGTTTTGAACTATGTGGGTAGCAGCCCAAGTGAAAACCACTATGCCACCAGGGCTCCCTGTGCCACATAGCGGGAGCTGTTGTTTTCCCAAACATTCACTTGGCTATTTCTTTTATAAGAAGCCAAGTAATTTGGCAGCTTATTTCTGTTCCAGTTTTCTTATATAGAAAATGTGGTGACAGTGTGAACCTGTTTGTTGTAGTTTATGTGAACATAATTGAGTGATCTAGACCAAGTGAGCTAGACCAAGTGAGCTGACTGGTCAAAAATCAGACCTGTGGATTGCCAAATTGGTTCTGCTGAGATTGGGGCTTTCCTGGATCCACAGGCTTCCTCCAAGCTGTGTCCGAGAAGCTCTGCATTTTAGAGCTACATTTTATAGTTGAAAGAGAGGCCTAAGGAGGGAGGGAGTCCTTAAGCTCTAAGACCTTAATGCTGTCATTGCTGTCCTCTTGTAGTGTACCTGCAGTTTCCACACTGCAGTGGGAACCATTGAAACAGCTGTTCTCATTCTCTGAGATGGTGTGCCACCCCACTCCATACCACCACCACCTCATCCCTTTCTCTTATTGTAGAGATAATGCCCCTTCCATATGTATCTCAGATATTCAATTAATGAAGAAAGACAAAAGTAGGAGAAATGATTTAGATGAAGGAGACCATAAGCATGAGGCCATAATGGGGTCCAAAGGCTGTGTGGCCATGTCGCTAATTATAGAAATGGATGAAATCTGCCACAAAAATGTGATTGGAGGCAGAGCAATTCATCACTCTCTCAGGCAGGACTACATAAGTGAGAATGGGGCCATTATGGAGACATGGAGACGATCACAGATTAGAAAGGCTTACTGGATTTGTTCTGGGGCCTTCCGACCACTATAACTCATGACCATAGGGTCTTAGACTTTCCCAATTTCCATTGAGGACCTTCCCAGGGAAGTCCCAGAGGGCAGATTGCTCCTCTCTGCTCTGGCTAGTTGTTGTTGCGTGCCATTGAGGACACTTGGACTCGTCGTGACCTCACATACAACCGAATGAAACACTGTAGGGTCGTGCACCATCCTCACAATTGTTCCTGTGCCTGAACCACCGATGAAGCCACTGAGTCCATCCACTTCTTCGAGGACCTCCTCTGTTTCATGGCTTCTCCACTGTACCAAATAGGATGTCCTTCTCCAGGGACTGGTCTCTCCTGACAACATGTCCAAAGTATGTAAGATGGCGTCTTGCCATCCTTGCCTCTAAGCAGCACTCTGGCCTTATTTCTTCTGATACAGATTGGTCAGTCCTTCAGCAGTCCATGGTACTGTCAGTAGTCTTCTGGTGGACCACAATTCGATGCATCTGTTCTTCTACAGCCTTCCTTATTCAGTGTCTAACTTTCACATGCATATGATGCAATGGAAAATAGCATGGCTTAGGTCATGTGCACCTTAGTCCTCAGAGTAACATCATTGTTCTTCAACACTATAAAGAGGTTTTCTGCAGCAGATTTACCCATTACAATACATCTTTTGATCTCCTGACTGCTGTTTCTATGAACATTGATAGTGGATCTAAGCAAGACAAAATCCTTGACAACTGAAGCCCTTTTCTCTGTTTATCACCTATTGGTCCAGTTTTGGGGATTTTGGTCTTCCTTATATTGAATTGTAACCCATATTGAAGGCTGCAATCCTTGATCTTCAGCAAGTGGTTCAATTCCTCCTCACTTTCAGCAAACAAATGGTGTCATATATGCACACAAGCAGGCTCCCAAAAGTTAGTGGAACAAGGAATCAAAAGAGAATGGAATTTTTCAGGGACTTTTTGAAATACCAGTGTGTGTGTGTGTGTGTGTGTGTGTGTGTGTGTGTGTGTGTGTGAGACAGAGAGAGAGAGAGAGAGAGAGAGAGAGAGAGAGAGAGAGAGAGAGAGAGAGAGAGAGAGAGGAGATGTGGGCATAAAACAAACATCAAGCAACATAAGGGAGAATGCTGTTGGCTGCTGTTGAACTGATTCCGGTGCGCATGCACAGTGACCTGCTGTGTGCACCATAGTGACCCCTCAGAAGCAGATCATCAAGCCTACCTTTCAACTGAAATTCTGAGAATTCACAATTTTCAGAAGTATGTGGATAACAGTGAAAGCCAAAATTCTATTTGCACAGTCCCCACGTGGATTAAGCTTCCAGTGAATTCCTTCAGACCATTGACCAGGGATGTGAACACTCTTGCCACCAGGCAGAGGGCATTGGAAAGTGGATTACCCCTTAGGCAGCCCATGGTGGGGCTTAGAGACTTGCCTAAGTGTATCCTTGAATCGAGGCTGCCATTCTGGGCTGCACGGTCATGAGTCATGCCCCCAAAGCCTTGGTTGTTTGGCCCTGGACCACTCTTGTAAACTGTCCTGTTTCACACAGGTCCCAATCCTTGTCCTATTCTTGCTTCTGTAGTCCCACCTGGAACTGTGATGTTGGGATCTGCCGCCATGTCCTTTCAAGTCTGTGAATCTCAGATAACCCTTACATATCAATAAGACCTCTTGCTAATAGTTTCCCTCCCCTCATCTCGATGGCATGTGTTGGCCCTTGGACTATCTAGGTTACCTAGCGGGCATTTGGATTATGTAGGCTCCCTAGCGGGAATTTGGACTATATAGATTACCTAGTGGGCAATTAGACTTTGTAGGTTATCTAGCGGGCACTTTGACTATCTAGGTTACCTAGCTAGCACTTGAACTATCTACGTTACCTAGCGGTTACTTGGAGTATGTTGGCTACCTACCGGGCTGTTGGACTATCTAGGTTACCTAGCCGGCACTTGGGCTATCTAGGTTAACTAATGGGCACTTGGACTATGTAGGTTCCCTAGCGGGCCCTTGGACTATGTGGGTTCCCTAGCGGGCACTTGGACTATGTGGGTTCCCTAGCGGGCATTAGGACTATCTGGGTTACCTAACGGGCACTTGGACTATGTAGGTTAACTAGCGGGCTTTGGACTATGTAGGTTACCTAGCGGACACTTGGACTATGTAGGTTCCCTATCGTTCACTTGGAGAATGTAGGTTAACTAAGGGGCACTAGGACAATGTAGGTTACCTAGCGGGCCTTGGGACTATCTAGGTTACCTAGGGGGAACTTGGACTATGTAGGTTTACTATTGGGCACTTGGACTATCTAGGTTACCTTAGCAGGCACTTGGACTATGTAGGTTAACTAGCGGGCACTTGGACTATCTAGGTTACCTAGCAGGCACTTGGACTATGTACGTTTCCTGGCGGGTACTTGGACTATCTATGTTAACTAGCGGGCACTTGGACTATGTAGATTCCCTATCGGGCACTTGGACTATGTAGGTAACCTAGTGGTCACTTGAACTGTCTAGGTTACCTAGCGGGCATTTGGACTATGTAGGTTAACTAGCGAGCTCTTGGACTATCTAGGTTAACTAGCGGGCACTTGGACTATTAGGGTCCCTAGCGGGCATTTGGACTATATCGGTTACCTAGCGGGCACTTGGACTATGTAGGTTCCCTAGCGGGCACTTGGACTATTTAGGTTACCTAGCAGGCACTTTGACTATCTAGGTTAACTAACGGGCACTTGGACTATGGAAAGAAGTGCCTAATGGTCACCAGGACCCATGGTTAATCCAGGCGTGGTCATCTGATTCCAATCGATCAGACCTAGCTATAAATCACTTATATGTCTGGGTAATTAAAAGCAAATATAAATTTTCAAAAAAAATAACGTTGCATGGGATAGAAAGAGAATACATAACAACATCAGACATAAATATGCCTCAAGACAAACTCATTGTGCACATCCAGAATACATAATGGCTCTTGCTAAGATGCGTTTCCCACTAGACCCTACCCCAAGCCAGTAAAAGCCAGAAACTCTACAGTAAACTGTGGATTGTACTACTCTGAAATGGGAGCTGTGTCTCTAGACCTAATTTGGGGCTGTTCGTGCTGAGGACTCACCAATACCTGCTGCAGTGACAACAGTCCAGGTGAGAATAAGGCAATCTGGATGACAGCCAGGATATAGGAGCACTGAGACCTCAAATTGCTTCTAGGCGAGCATGGCCTAATGGGCTTCCATTTATGCACCTCTGGCAGGAGGAGTTTGTTCTGGAAAGTAATGGTTTCTAAGGAAGTATTTCTTAAACTTTCACATGCATGCACTTACCCAGGTTCCTGGAAATCGGGCTGGGGGGCAGATTCTGATTTTGTGGGTTCAGGGTGGGGGGTCTAGGATCCAGCAGTTCTAGAGGCCCTGGTACTCTTGGGCTGTTAACCACAAGGACAGTAGTCCTAAACCACCAGCCACTCCTTGGGAGAAATATGAGGCTGTAGACTCCGGGCAAGAGTGACAGTCTGGGAAACCCACAAGGGCAGTTCTACCCTGTCCTGTAGGGTCACTATGAGTCAGCATCAACTCGATGGCATTAGCATGGGAGAAGCTAATGCTGATGTTGCTGGTTCCTTGACCTATCATACTTTGAGTGGCAAAGTCCCAAGGGCCTTCCCGGATGTGATGGCCAAAAGCAGTAGTGTTCACCCTTGGTCATACTTTGGAATCCCTTAGGAGCTTTCAAGCCTCCCATTGGCCTGGCGCCATCCCAGACCAATGAAGCAAGACTTAGTGGAAGCAGGATTCAGGTCACGGTCAGTGAGAAAGCCCCCTTGGCAATGCCAACGTACAGCCAGTGCAGAGTCGAACTGGTCGACGACTCCACATGACTCCATATACTTTGGTGAAGCCAGCTGTTTGGGCAAGGTTTTCAGAGTTACCACCCATGTAGACTTGTTGGTGATAGTGCATTAAATAGAGCACATGCAGTGCATTGCATGAGTGTCCTATGCCATGCAACCACACCAGGGGTATGTTGAGCCAATTTCTCTGGGAGACCAAGGGTGTTGGCTCCATCCTGAACGTTGGCAGGGTAATGGACTGACACAGAGGAAACTCATTCTCTTTGTGGTGGTGCACTAATGGGTTCTTCACAGAAGGCCAAGTCCATGGCTGCAGATGCTCACGGGGCTGAGGGAGCAGGTCAAATCCTAAGTCCGAGGTGGGTGTTTGCATATTTACATGCCCTCACTGCCATCAAGTCCATTCCAACTCACAGGCCCATGGGACTGAGTAAAATGGCCCCCGTGGGTTTCTGAGACTGTGATTCTTTAGAGGAGTAGAAAATCTCCTCTTTCTCCAGAGGAGCGGTTGGTCATTCAAACTGCTGACCTTGAGATTAACAGTCCAACTCCTGACCACTCTTGCCGTCAGAATTCTATTTATTTACACAAGTATATATATATCCTTTCCCAAAAGAACTCCACATTTTCAAATCATTCTTGACACTCATGGCCTTTTTTCCTTTATAGCCATGCCTTTGGTTGAAACACAGATATAAGAGAAATATTTATCTACTTATAGGGGTACAAAAGTAGCTTTGGTGGCATAGTGTTTGCATGTTGGGCTGCTAACACCAAAGTCAGCACTTTGAAACCACCAGCCACTCCGTGGGAAGAAGAGTCTGTCTACTCCTATAAAGAGTTACAGTCTCAGAAACTCACAGGGACAGATCTACTCTGCCTCATAGGGTCACTATGAGTCAGCATCACCTCCCTGGCAGTGAGGTAGATTTTGGTTTCATAGAGATACAAGTCAGTCCTGAGCTGCTAAAGACAAGGTTGGCAGTTTGAACCCACCAGCTGCAGAGAAAGAGGAGGCTTTCTATTCCCATAAGGAGCTACAGTTTCAGAAATACCCACAGGGGAAATTTTAACCTCTCCTGTAGGATCAATATGAGTCAGAATCGACTTATCGGTGGTGAGCAAGTGGAGGGGACCCTAAACAGGTTCCGGTGGACCTTAAGAGTTCTACTAATTGTGCATGCTCTGTAAAATGTAAACCAAGATTTTACTTTTGCAAACATTATTTTTTCTAAACACGTCTAACTGTGAAACCATACTCGCATGCGGGTCTTTGAACCTGGTCAGTGGTCTGGGGAAGTGAAGGGGCCTGACATCCTTTGTTGTTGTTAGTGCTGTCCAGTCATTCTGACATCACAGGGACCTTCTTTGCAACACAAGGCAGCACTGCCCGGTCCTTTGCCAGCCTCAGGGGTAGTATGTTGGAGCCCATGGTTTCAGCTACCGTGTCTTCCAGTTCACCAAGGAGTTTCCTCTTTGTGCTGCTTACTAAACCCGTTTCTAAGGAGTCCATTCCAACTCATGGTGACGCCGTGTGGGTCAGCACCACGGGACCCCACATAATGCCTTATACCATATATATATATATATATATATATATATATATATATATATATATATATATATATATATATTGTGCATAATGCCTTATACCTGGTCCCTTTGGCACCTTGTGATCGCACAGGCTGGTGTGCTTATTCCATGTGGGCTTTTTTGCTTCTGAGCCAGATGGCCGTTTGCTCACCTTCAAGCCTTTAAGACCCCAGACACTATCTCTTTTGATAGCCTCTGGCCTTTACTTCGGGGTCTTCGGTCCCTGCAGAGTGGACACATGCCTGCTGTGCGGGTATGGGACGTGTCGGAGCGCAGCCTGGTGGCGGAGCTTCAGGAGCATAAGTATGGCATGGCATGTGTGGCCTTCTCATCCAGTGCCAAGTACATTGTCTCAGTGGGCTACCAGCATGACATGATCGTCAATGTCTGGGCCTGGAAGGTGAGTGGGCTGCTGGCCTCAGGACAGGCGGGGCCGGGAGGGGAGCCAAGAAACTGCTGACCGGTGGCCTTTACTTCCGCCTGCTGGCCTCAGTCCCTTTCTAGAGAACTCTGAGCAGAAAGGAGCAACTGGGTATCTAGGATGCTGAAGAAGGGGCAGAAGGAGAGGTCAAGTTCACAGCTTGTCTAACCTTCAGTGTGTAAGTTTCTTTTCCCTCAGCTCCTAGAAGCAGAGCCTTGATTTCCCTTGACTTTCTCTCCAGAAAAACATTGTAGTGGCTTCCAACAAGGTGTCCAGTCAGGTGACAGCAGTATCCTTCTCTGAGGACTGCAGGCAACCGGCACATCAAGTTCTGGTACCTCGATGACAGCAAGACCTCAAAGGTGAGGCAGCAAGTAGCCACTAGGGTGGGGTCTGCCCAGATATGTTCCACCTGCGCCCCCTTCTGCATGCTCAAAAGCCCCTTGGAAGTCTCAGCTGGGCCAGGTGCTATGTCAATATGCAAGGGAAGCCTTCTCCCTCCCTCCCCAGGGCCTGCTTTCCAGGGGGTAGCCTGCAGGGTGTGTGGGTGGCACCTGTGGTGGGTCTCCACAGGTGAATGCCACTGTACCCCTGCTGGGCCGCTCCGGGCTGCTGGGGGAACCTGCGGAACAACCTGTTCACTGATGTAGCCTGTGGCCGCGGGAAGAAGACTGACAGCACCTTCTGTATCACATCCTCAGGGCAGCTGTGCGAGTTCAGTGACCCGGAGACTGTTGGACAAGTGGGTGGAGCTGAGTGTAAGTGAATGCTTTGTCGGCACCCTCCCGTCTGTCACCTCCGGGCTCCAGGGCACCTGAGTCTGCATGCACGCTGGGGGAGGCCCCAGGCGGAGGAAGGTGTTTGGGAACCTCTCTGCTTGCTCGCCCTCTCTGTCTCTGCCTCTTCCTCTGCTTTCCTCTTCTGCTCAGCACACAGACAGCATCACAGTAAGTGTGCTGGCCCTGTCCGCTGCCTCTGCTGCCTTTCTCTGGGCCGGCCTTTTCTGGGTGTGTCTTTGCCCAAACCTCAGGTGCCTTATAAGGAAGGCTTGCTGACTCCTTCCCCCTAATTGCACGGGGCTGTGGGCCCTCTGGCCAGCTGCTGTTAGAGGGAGGGGCATTGAGGGGCTCTGCCCAGGGCAGCTGGCCTGCCTTGCGCTTGTCCTTGCCTCTTGGCTCATGGCTGTTGAGGTGTCCGGTGAAGGAGTGGACAGACGCCCTTGCTGACTGTGGCTTCTGTGCTCACAGACCACAGTGGCCCACTGCATCTCGGTGAGCCAGGACTACATCTTCTGCGGCTGTGCTGACGGCACCGTGTGCCTTTTCAACCCCTTCAACCTGCACTTCCTCAGCACGCTGCCCCGGCCCCATGCCCTGGGGACAGACATTGCCAGCATCACAGAGGCCAGGTGAGCGGTGTGGGTGGGCCCCTGAGTCCTGTCAGAGCCCCACTCTGTGCCAGGCCGTCCCTGGCATGCTGCAAGGAGAGGAGGGCACACATAGACCTCTGGGAAGACCCTTGCAGTCAAGCACAGGTGGGTCTTTTAGCATTTGTTGCTCACTGTGGGCAACCGTGGTAATCTGAGTCTGCAGTGTGGTAATTAATGCATTGTCCTGTAAACACCACAGCTAGGACAGACGGGCAGTTCCTTAGGGTTTCTGAGAGAGGCTGGAAACCTGACGGAGCAGGCCTTTCTCCCTCAGGGTGGTCCTGGGTAGCAGCTAAGGTAGGAGGGTCTTATTGTAGCCTCGGGCCTTGGGTTGGGTGATTGCAGGAAGTGAAGTTTTGCTCTGGTTTCAGTGCTGTCAGGAAGCGGGGCAGTTCTGCAGTTGGGTATATTAATTTCTCATTCAGGGAAGGAGTGGGCTAAATCTGCAAATGGCAGGAAATGATATATGACCATGACTGGTTTGCACAGTGCCCTTCCTTTTCCTCTGACGTGAGTCTAGAAGGGCCTGACATCTGCTTGGCTGCATCACGGCCACACACTGTCCCCGCCTGATGTTGGGGGCTATGAAATAGCTTGTGTTCTTTTGCAGAGCCCCATGGCAAGGAATGCCAGGCCAGCCGCTGCGTTCTTTCTCCAGTGACTGCTGGCCACCCTGCTGCTCCTCCCTTTAGTGCCCCTTTTCATTAGCGCTAACTCACCAGTTTGCCCTGTCTGCCCTGGACACCCTGACCCCCTCTTTCCTCAGTCGCCTTTTCGCTGGAGTGGCCAATGCGAAGTATCGGGACACCATCACCTTGACCTTTGATCCTGCAAATCCGTGGCTGTCTTGTGTGTACAATGACCATAGTACTTATGTCTGGGGTGTGAAGGGCCCCAAGAAAGTGGGCAAGGTGTATTCAGCTCTGTATCATTCCTCCTGCGTCTGGAGTGTAGAGGTACGTGGGCCAGGTCTGCTGAGACTGACCGTGTTTCCTGGCCTACCATTAGGAGCTGGGGTTCCTCAAGTGTGGAATTTGTTTCCTCCAGCACCCTTGCTCCCCAAGCTGTGCCCCTGGGTCCCTTCGTATCTGTTAATTGGCTCTGAGGATGGGAGGGGATTTTAGTGCTGACTCATCTCAGACGTTTTTCAGTATGCCCCTGTGCAGTCTTAGCTTGGCCTCTTTGGACATGTTCCTGAACTTGACCAAACCTTAGTTTCTGCAATTGTGAAATGACATACCTGATGCATTTGATTTTTACGAACAGGAGACAATGTAAGTGGGAGATTTAGAATGCCTAGTACTTACTAGGTGCTTGGTTAATGTATATTCCTTTACTTGTTAAAGACAAGAGCTAATCATTATGACTTGCTTGCTATGGGACAAGCCGTTGCCTCCAGGGGACAGGATGGGGGAACTTTAGGCCCCCAAGGATAGAGGTTCAGGAGGGTTTAGCTGAAAAGGGTTGGGGACAAAATTTATTATCTCCAAGGGAAAGATACTAACTTGACAATGAAGAAACGGCAAAACCCACCCTTAGCCAAGTCATTAAGGTTAACATCCCGTGGCAGCAGCATGAATCTGGTGAGAGGGTACACTGAGAGGTTTCAAAATGTTCCCAGAAAATGTTATGACTCTTAAGAACTCCCAATAAAATGTTGAACAACAACAACCAACGTTGATGGAAAGTTTCTTTTAGTTCTGTTTTTCCATGCAGCCTCCTCCTAGCATTGTGTCTGGTATTCTTGACCCAAATGTATAAGGAACTTAGGATAGTCATGAGGAAACATCAGGCAACCTTCATTTGAGGTACACCTGCCAGAGTAACTTATCACACTCTCCCAGGTGTCAGGGTAGGAAAGACAAGCAAAGACTGAAAGCCGTTCTAGACTGGGACAGATGACACCCATGTGCCGTGGGGGCTCCTGGGATCCTGGAGCAGAAGAAGTACATTCGTGGGATAAACAAACAAACTCATTGGCATTGGGTTGATTCCAACTCAGAGCAACCCCCGCTGGTGACATTTAAATAAAGTCTAATAATGTTGTACCAGTGTGACCTCCGTGGTCCTTATCACTGTGTACTGTAGTGCATAAAACATTAATACGAAGGGAGACCAGGTGAGAGAGTTGAATGTGACATATCTTGACTCATTTTTCTAAAGGTTCAACCCAAAAGGTAAAGTAAAACAGCTCTTGATGGAGAGGAAAAGGTGGAAGGGGGTGGGTGATGATTCTTTCCCCCCGCTGCCTGGCACTGAACGGCCTCTCCTCTCTTCTCATTTTGCAGGGTCCACGAATTGCAGTTCCTGAGTGAAATGCTGAAGGTGGAGGCCCATGAGTCAGAGATTCTGTGCCTGGAGTACTCGAAGCCAGACACAGGTACCTGGCCCTGGCCTGGAATGGCCTTGAGTGAGCCCCTCCAGTCTGGCCAGAGCCACTGATACTTGTCCTGCCTCTTGACTATGGGGCTGATCGTTCTTTTGGCTACCAAAAGAGTTAGTGATCCTTCTTGATGTCTCTGAAGGCTTCTTGTTGTTTCTGAAGGCTTTGGGGAGGACTGCATCTCAACTCTGCCCGACTCCATGGCTCATGTGGCTTAAGGATGTGGGGCTCAGTTTCTCTGGGTGCTCTTTGCTGGGCACTCATGTTGGGCTGCGATCCACAAGCTCAGCAGTTTGAAACTACCAGCCGCTCTGCAGGAGAAAGGTGGGCCTTTCTACTCCTGTAAACAGTTACAGTCTCAGAAGCCCATAGGGGGTATTCACTATGAGTCAGCATTAACTTGATAGCAGCAGATTTGATTTTTGTAAAGTCTTTTTAAAGCCAACCAAAAGCTGAATCCGTGAAGAAGATCTGCTTTAGACATTGTGCTCTTTTAAAGAATAATCTGTCTGTGATCAGATTGACACAGGAACTTGGAAGGTTAGGTGAAAAGTTTAAGGGGCAGTGAGCTTATGTGTGTGATGGAAATTTGGAATTGGAAAAGGACAGTGAGAATGGCTACATAATTTCAGAAATATAATGAATGTTAGCAAATTGTACATGTAGAAATGATCGAATTGGTATATATTTTTGTGTGCATTGTTTTAGATCAGGGAGAAGACTCGAAGTTCAAATATAATTTACAGAGACCCCCCTTGTTAAATCTTGAATGGGACAAAGTCCAGAAAAAACAAATCATCTGGTTGAGGGAGACCGTAAGCATGAGGCCATAATGGGGACTGAAGGATTCACAACAGCTCGGTCACATGGAAAACAAAGGAAGCCCCTTTAAAAGTCAAGTTCCCAGCAGATCAGACCATCACAGTTGGAAATGTGACTACAGAAATGGGAAAGGGACCATGATTGGAGTAAATACATTATTGCAGATTAGAAAAGTTTACAGGACTGGTTCAGGGCCCTCCAACCATCTTGGTCAGGGCATGAACGTGCAACCTCAGTACCCCAATTCCCATCAAGGGCATACTCAGGCAAGTTCTTGAGGGCTAGACTACTCCTCACCAGGCTGGCCAGAGGAGTGGGTGGAAGCAAACAAACTCTGCCTGAGGGCAAAGCATTTTACGTTGCTAGTTCAGAGTCATGGAGCTCTAGTGCCATAGAAGGTTATGGGTTGGGCGGTTAACCACAAGGTTTCACTCTTCAAAACCACCAGCCAGCTCCAGGGAAGAAAGATGAGGCTTTCTACTCCAATAAAAATATATAGTCTGGAGATTAAAAGCCCCAATGTAAGTTAACTGGGTTGATTCCTACTAGAGGGATAATGTGTGTGGGCCAGATGCTTGCAAGGTCCCTCAAGGCAATGCTGCCAGACTGCAGTCTCTGCTCCCTGCTGGTGGAGACAATGGATTGCTTTTCTCTAAAACTTGGAACCATTAGCTTGGTTCCAGTAGGTGGAGTTCACACCCTACTGATAATGGTTCATATGGAGATCCAGAAAACAGGTCAAAGTTAAGCTGCCATTCTAAATGTAGGATCCGCCCATTTTGTCACCTGTATACCCCCAATCCCTCCTCTTCCTATTGCATGTATGCCCCTAGACCACCCCTTCTCACCGCTGTATAACATAGTCCAAGTCCTTCCTGTGATGTATGTCTTTACCCTCCCGTTTCCAATTCCCCTTGTCCTCCTTCCCTTCCCCCTCTCTCCATGTGGACCACCAAGTGGGGCTGAGGTGAGCAATGCTACCATGATATGTGTGTGACTGCATTATTGTAATATCTCTTCTATCTCTCATGCTCCCAATGACTTTAATATTTATATCTCAACCCTTTATGTTTCCAGGGCTTTCAATGACATTAGGCATCTTTTCAATGTTTATGAATCATGCTTATGAACCTCTCTTCTGTTAGTTGTCTGTGTGTATGCATTGCCTGTATTAAAAACATATAGAACCGAGCAATTTGTCTGGAAAAATAATTTATAGGAACTTTATGTTAGATTGCCATGCGTTTTGCATAGCCAATTGTTCTTTTAAAACACTTTTCTTGTCATTGTGATACCATGCTAAAAGGTAAAAACATCTGTATATAGTCAAATAGCTTTATCTTTCCTTTAAAGACATGAACCTTCGTGTCTTGCTTAAAGTTTCCACCTCACTAAAGCTAAATTGCTACTCTCGAAAATAAATCCCTCTAAGTTTTTAATGCTTTGAATATTTTATCGCTCTAATCCTCCTGGAGTTTATTTTTGAATGTAGTATGCTCCTTCCTTTGATTTCTTGTAAATTCAGCCAATTCAACCACTCATTAACCAAAGTATTCCTTTACCACTGGATTGTTTTGCCACCTTTGCTTTGCATAGCATATAGTTCTAAATTATATCCCAGACTACTGAATTATTTGCCAGAGTGGCTTTACTAATTGTACACTGGCATCACAACACGCGGGAGCTTCGGAAAGATCGTGGGAGAAAGGAATGAAAAGAGAAGATAATTTCCCATGAATTTTTGAAGCTTCCTCGTACAGGTGCTTTACAGTAAGTCGACATTAGGGTTTATAATCAATAAAAAATTCAACTGTGATCCAAGAATGAGGGGCGTGACATTTCCTGGTTGAGACAAAAGCGAACAGGCGAGCAGAATACGAAAAGAATTGGTTAACCGATGAAACTGCAGCCAAGTGTTAGCTGTTATCACAAAAATGAACACACAGAATATTCTTGAACTTGGAAGTGGGAACTTCAGCCTTTCAACGGCCATCGACGGTGCGGGGCAACATCCCCGCACTCCTACGCTCAGGAAGGGGGTTCTGGGGTCTGCGGCGCCGCGGGGCACAAGTGGGGCGAAGGGCTGCGAGGGAACGCCGAGGCAGAGGGGTCCCCGCGAGGCGGCTGCGGGCCGCTCCAGAAGGCAGGGGTCCGGGGGCTCTGCGGTCCCTCAGGACCCTCCAGGAGAGGCTCCAGAAAGGCAGCTGGAGGCCCCGGCCGGCCGTGCAGCTCGCTGGGAGGCGCGGGCGCACGTGCTCCGCCGGTCCGGGCGGCGGGGGCGGCTGAACGGGCCCTGGCCGTGGGCGGCGGGCGGCGGGCGGGCGCAGTGCGGCGCCGGGCAGGCGGGAGGTGACCGCGCGGGGCGGTCGCGGCGGCTGGGGCTACTGACGGCACACGGATCCGGAGCGCACTGCGCGGGGCGGGGCGCCGCGCAGGTGAGAGCGGCAGCGGACCCGGATGCGGCGCGGCTGAGGGCGGCCGAGGGCGGGGGGTCGCGGCGGCTAGCTCTTGGAGATCCCGGCCGGAGGCTCCGGCGCCGGTGCTGCGCTTCCTGCCGGCTCGAAGAACGAGCCCGAGCCTGGCCGCCCTCGGGATGCCTTGCTGAGGCTCCGCCGGACGTCCCCAACAGGGGGGGGGGGGGCGGGGCGGGGCGCGTTCGGGCGCCTCCTGAGGGCGCCTCAGCGGAGAGCGGCGTTGGCGCCGTGGAGTCTACGCTCCACGCGGGCGGCCCAACCCGCCTGCCACTCAGGTGTCTTTTTGCACGGAAGTGAGTTTTAGGAGCGGGAAACCTGTGGTGGGCGTGACTGACGTGTTTTTAAATCATTTTCTATACATTTAAAGCTGTAAAGGCAAAACTTCATGATCCAATTAATATAGCCAAAAATTCAGGCTTGATAGAAACATTTAGAATCCAGGCACTGGGGGTAAAGTCCCCTTATTCCCATCTGTTATTGGAGGAAGGTATGAGAGAGATTGGATACTGCGGTGGGAAGAAATAGAGCCAAATAGGAATGTCTGCTTCTATAGGGAGAATGTATCAGCCATGCGCTCACTTTAAGGCAGCACAGCTTTAAGGGAGAATCTGTGGAAATGATAGATTACCGCAGGAACATGAACTTGGAGTATATCTCCAACTAACAGAGTGGTGGTCTTCCAGCCATGGAACATTAGTCTCCCAGATTCCCTCTGTACCAGTCAGGGAATAAGTCCCAGTATTATTTCCCTTGGTGCTAGTATCCCACATTTCCCCTCTCTGCATTATGTTTAAGATTCAAAAAGTGTCACGGAGGCAACATGGTCTCTTTTCATATCTATTAGCTTCCTATAGAAGTGACATGAGACTGCAAGCATCACAATTATGATAAAAAACACAGTCAGACTGGAACTTAAGCTATGTGAAGTACTTTGCCCCCAAGCTCGCGGGTCCAACCCTTCCATGCTACTCCTCAATTGCTTAATCACATCAGAGCCAGGAGAAGCCTCAAGCTTGTCTTTGAATGTATAGAAAATATCCTTTTTAAGCTGATCAATATCTAATGAAATGTTTCCCTTAAACCCTTGCAAATGTTGGCCTCTCCATCTCTTCCTTGTCCATCTTTCTCCAAAGGTGGTTGCGTCCTTTTAAAGGGAGTCCATCAGTTTTATTCTGTAAAAAACATACATGCATAGCCTTTTCTCCAGGTGAATGGACCTGGATCCCAAACACAGTTTCCATCATCCTCAGATTTCTTAGGATCAATTTTCTCTGTAGAATTGAAAACGTGTTTATCTTCCCTAATTTTATTACAAGCTTTTAGTAAGGAGAAAAATTTTTTAGTTAAAATGAGTAAATGAACTTTGTCACACATAAGATTCCTCTTCTCCTCCTTCTGTTTTAACAATTTAAATAGTAAAGCATTGCTAGATCTTGAACCAGTAAAAGTACTAGTTAGATAACCTTCATTGTTATGTAAATACTGGCTCCCATCCCTCAGAGAATTAAGAGAGCTAACTAATTGGGAGAACTTCTTATCATACTTTGAAAGACTGAAAAAATTCTTAATAAATTTGTTCAGCTGATCTTGAAGTAACTTACCAAGCAGACATTTTTTCTCCAGGCTTACCAATAAGGTTATAGGCTCAATTGAGCCGTTTTGCCTTTCAGGCTTCTCACACTGTATGATTTTACCTTGCAATATTCTGTCTTGGTTAACTTCACTCATTCCCTCTATGCTGGCTTTAGGGGAAGTTAATGGGAGGGCCTTAGGCCCCCCTGAATGCCCTAAGGAAATGACCCGGCATCCACAGTTAACAAACCTTTTTCCTTCCATTTCTAATTCCATGTGGGGGCGCTGTTTCTCCACAACAGCAGTCCAGAAGACTGCTTGATTTATAGGGTGGTCAAACTTCTCAAGTACTCTTTCCTGATAGGTATACATTTTTACTCTAGAAATGCAAGGAAGGGAAAATTGGCTTAAGCGATCCTACATTTTTACAAACCATGGTATATCAGAACTCATTACTGCCTTAATTTCTTCTTCACAATCCTGACCAATAACTCCAGCAACACCTTGAGAATTTATGTTGGACTTTCTTTTTTTTTTGGACTTTCTTAATAAACTTCCTATAGTTCTTTTAGGTAGTGGACCCCAATTACTGCTCTTCGTTTCTGATTCAATCACAGTTTTGGGCTTTTTCTTACAACTCTTATCAACTCCAGTATCAATTTTAATTTCTTGAGTACTAAGGTTAAATCTTCCTGATAGAAACTGTATTAATCTTTCAATAAGAGGTCCCTGCTTTTGAGGATCAAGCTCCTGTGAAGGCTTCTGAGCCATCTCTTGGTTATTCAAACCAACTGCAGTGAGAACAGAGACTAGGTTTTTGCCTCTTTGGCTAGGTCTGTTCTCCTGCTGTGAGGCTGCTAGATAAAGGCGATTTCTCTCAAAGATCTTCTTTGCTCCAGTAGGCAGACACCTTGCCTACCACGCTCTGCTATGAGGGCTCTGCATCAAGCTTCTTCCACTATTTTCCCGCCGGGAAGTCTTTGCTAATGGCGACCCTTCACTGTTGATTTTTGAACGACATTGGCTCGCCCAATGAGTTCCCTTCCTACAATGGAGGCAGAGTTCAGGTTCGTTTAAACCCGATCTCCATGGTCCTGGCCCATGCTCTGACATTGGCCGCAGCCTGCTCTGCCTACACTCTTTTGAAGATGACTTGTCTTCCCACAACTAAAGCACTTTCTTCCAGGTCTGATATAGTTTGCCAATGAAGCTGCCATGAGGTCTGCCTTGTATTCCTCTGCCTCTACATTCCTGCATATCCTAAAATAACCCAGCAAAGTGCCCTGTTCGCTGTAGGGATGCAAGGCATTTTTACAGTGCTTATTAGAGAAATCATAAGATAGCTTGTGCACTAGGTCTCTTACTGCCTGAACATTCTTCACACATTTGGAAATAGCATCTTCCAGTCGGGACACAAAGTCAGCGTAACGCTCATCATTCTGTTGTCTTATAGCCCTGTAACGGGGCGTTCTCTCTTCTGATGGAATTATCTTTTCCCAGGCCCTTAAGCAAACCTCATGTATCTGTCCTATTGTCTGTTCAGTAAACTGTAGTTGAGACTCAACTGTAATATAATTTGCATCCCCTAGCAATTGATGAATTCCTATATCTATCCCATCCTCAGCATTCTTCCCAGCTCTTGCAAGGGCTGCTTCCTTCCATAGCATTTGATATCACAAGCATTCTGAAGAGTAAAGACAAATTCTCACTAAAGCTTTCCAATCTGTAGGGGTCCAGCTGTCAGACTCTGCTAGAGCCCTTATCATGCTAATTACAAAATGTGAGTCTGGGCCCTAGTCATTGATTGCCTGCTTGAGATCTTTTAGCAACTTAAAAGGCAAAGGCACTGTGAATTCCTTTTGGTTCTAACAGGATAAGACATCTTGCATTCTAAATCTTCTTCTGCAATCCCTCTTCCTACTCTGGAGAGTAAAGGTGCTTTCCTATACTTTGCTTCTTTACGTCTATTCTCTGAGCTACTCTTTTCAATCTGGATATCTTGGAGTTCCACTTCCTGAACTTCACCTTCTGTGCTAGCTCTCCTAGTTTGCATTTCTTTGGAGCTAATCTCTCTACCTTCAGGGCTGGCTTGCTTGATTGTTTTACAATCTCTGGCCTTTCTTACACTAAATTCCAGCAGGAGAGCAGTTGCTTTTACTATGTCCCCTTCTGACTCAGGCTCATTCTTTTAGCTCTGCCTAAAATCTTCTCATCTGCCTGAAACCCGTTCTCACTGCTTCTCATCTGATTTAAATTTGGGCATCTTAGACGTTGCCTGTTCTGCTTCTTGGCTTTCTCTACCTTTGAAAGCAAGGGAGCTTCCTGGGATTGTTTAATAGCCATGCTTTGGATCTTGCAATCCACTGCCTCTAGTACTGTATCACCTTTAAACCTTCGGAGTCTGCAGTCTCGCGAGAGCATACAGGCTTTGGCAATGAGGTTCTGTTCTAGAATTGGAGGCTTTAGATAACAAACCAATCCCTGCCTTTTCAGTTTTTCCTAAAGTTTCTTAACCTAAATCATGCTTATTCACAGACACTTTAGCTTGCTTTTCTAGATTTGAATAGACACAAGACTTCTCACTAGACTGTTCATCCTTATTCTCTTCCTCCTGCAAAAGTTTTAAAACCATCTTAACTTGTACCCACAGAGACCACTTCTCCATAGGGATACTCTCCCCATCTCTGTGCTTCCTTTAAGTTGACAATGACCTCCTCCCAGGTCTCTAAATCAAAAGTTCCTTCCTCTGAGAACCATGAATCATACCTTTTTACTACTTTTAGAAAACATTGTATCTTTTTCTTCGTTACTTTTACACCTTGTCTTTTCAGTAAGTAGAGAGCATGGTACCATAAGTTTCAGGTTTACTTTTACCTTGCTCCCATTATCCTCTTTAAAATTCTAATTCACTATTTCCACTACTTCTCTGTCAATCCCCACACCGGATCCTCACTTCGCACAATTTTCAAATTCACTCTACGTACCAATGGGGCCATATAATTGTTATATGGGATATAACTCATATTGTCCCACGTTGTGCGCCATTTGTCTGGGGAAGCCCGCCTTGTGCTGGGGCTCCAGCCTCCAGCCCAGTCCTTGAGCCTCCTGCCTGGTCTCCATCCCACCTCCCTTCGTCCACACTGAGCGTGGACCTGGCTGGTAAGATCATGGCCATCCAGGAGGTGAGCATGCTACCATGAATTGTGTCTGACTGCATTATTGTAATGTCTCTTCTATCGCTCATGCTCCCGGTGACTTTAATATAATATTCATATATCTCAACCATACAATTGTGCTTATTGAACCCAAGATTACTGGTGGGGGGCTGGCACCCCAACTCATACCACAGTACATACCATTTGTCTAGTTCTTCAATGCTTCCTCTCCCGCTCACTCCCTCCAACTATCATGACCTCAGCTCTACCTTACAAAGCCGGCTAGACCAGAGCATGTACACTGGTACAGATAAGAACTCTCAACACACAGAATGCAGGACAGATAAACCCTTCAGGAACAGTAATGGAAGTAGTGATAACATGAGGGTAGGGATGAGATAGAGGGAACTGATAGCAATGATTGATGTATTAACGCTCACACCCCAGGGGGACAAGCAACAGAAACATTGGTGAAGTGAGACCTTGGACATTGTAAAATATGAAAGTATAATTTATCAAGGTTTCATGAGGGTGGGAGAGTGGGAGAGAAGGGGGGAAAAGGAGCTGATACCAAGGGGTCAAGTATAAAGAAAATGATGATGGTACCGTAGGTACAAATGTGCTTGATACAATTGATGTATGCATTGTTATAAGTGGTGTAAGAGCCCCCGATAAAATGACTTAATTTTTTAAAAGTGTTTAGGTAGATCTTGATGGAGGATAGATTGAGAAACAATAGTTTCAGAATTTGATAATTTTGCTTAATAATCAAACTGAAAACTCACTGCCATTGCATCTTTTGTGACTCACAGCAACCCTGACTTTCAGCAACCCTATTGGACAGGGTAGAGCAGCCCCTGTGAGTTTCTGAGACTGCAACTCTTTACAGGGGTAGAAAGCCCTAACGTTTCTCTCTCAGAGCGGGTGGTGGTTTTGAACTATGTGGGTAGCAGCCCAAGTGAAAACCACTATGCCACCAGGGCTCCCTGTGCCACATAGCGGGAGCTGTTGTTTTCCCAAACATTCACTTGGCTATTTCTTTTATAAGAAGCCAAGTAATTTGGCAGCTTATTTCTGTTCCAGTTTTCTTATATAGAAAATGTGGTGACAGTGTGAACCTGTTTGTTGTAGTTTATGTGAACATAATTGAGTGATCTAGACCAAGTGAGCTAGACCAAGTGAGCTGACTGGTCAAAAATCAGACCTGTGGATTGCCAAATTGGTTCTGCTGAGATTGGGGCTTTCCTGGATCCACAGGCTTCCTCCAAGCTGTGTCCGAGAAGCTCTGCATTTTAGAGCTACATTTTATAGTTGAAAGAGAGGCCTAAGGAGGGAGGGAGTCCTTAAGCTCTAAGACCTTAATGCTGTCATTGCTGTCCTCTTGTAGTGTACCTGCAGTTTCCACACTGCAGTGGGAACCATTGAAACAGCTGTTCTCATTCTCTGAGATGGTGTGCCACCCCACTCCATACCACCACCACCTCATCCCTTTCTCTTATTGTAGAGATAATGCCCCTTCCATATGTATCTCAGATATTCAATTAATGAAGAAAGACAAAAGTAGGAGAAATGATTTAGATGAAGGAGACCATAAGCATGAGGCCATAATGGGGTCCAAAGGCTGTGTGGCCATGTCGCTAATTATAGAAATGGATGAAATCTGCCACAAAAATGTGATTGGAGGCAGAGCAATTCATCACTCTCTCAGGCAGGACTACATAAGTGAGAATGGGGCCATTATGGAGACATGGAGACGATCACAGATTAGAAAGGCTTACTGGATTTGTTCTGGGGCCTTCCGACCACTATAACTCATGACCATAGGGTCTTAGACTTTCCCAATTTCCATTGAGGACCTTCCCAGGGAAGTCCCAGAGGGCAGATTGCTCCTCTCTGCTCTGGCTAGTTGTTGTTGCGTGCCATTGAGGACACTTGGACTCGTCGTGACCTCACATACAACCGAATGAAACACTGTAGGGTCGTGCACCATCCTCACAATTGTTCCTGTGCCTGAACCACCGATGAAGCCACTGAGTCCATCCACTTCTTCGAGGACCTCCTCTGTTTCATGGCTTCTCCACTGTACCAAATAGGATGTCCTTCTCCAGGGACTGGTCTCTCCTGACAACATGTCCAAAGTATGTAAGATGGCGTCTTGCCATCCTTGCCTCTAAGCAGCACTCTGGCCTTATTTCTTCTGATACAGATTGGTCAGTCCTTCAGCAGTCCATGGTACTGTCAGTAGTCTTCTGGTGGACCACAATTCGATGCATCTGTTCTTCTACAGCCTTCCTTATTCAGTGTCTAACTTTCACATGCATATGATGCAATGGAAAATAGCATGGCTTAGGTCATGTGCACCTTAGTCCTCAGAGTAACATCATTGTTCTTCAACACTATAAAGAGGTTTTCTGCAGCAGATTTACCCATTACAATACATCTTTTGATCTCCTGACTGCTGTTTCTATGAACATTGATAGTGGATCTAAGCAAGACAAAATCCTTGACAACTGAAGCCCTTTTCTCTGTTTATCACCTATTGGTCCAGTTTTGGGGATTTTGGTCTTCCTTATATTGAATTGTAACCCATATTGAAGGCTGCAATCCTTGATCTTCAGCAAGTGGTTCAATTCCTCCTCACTTTCAGCAAACAAATGGTGTCATATATGCACACAAGCAGGCTCCCAAAAGTTAGTGGAACAAGGAATCAAAAGAGAATGGAATTTTTCAGGGACTTTTTGAAATACCAGTGTGTGTGTGTGTGTGTGTGTGTGTGTGTGTGTGTGAGACAGAGAGAGAGAGAGAGAGAGAGAGAGAGAGAGAGAGAGAGAGAGAGAGAGGAGATGTGGGCATAAAACAAACATCAAGCAACATAAGGGAGAATGCTGTTGGCTGCTGTTGAACTGATTCCGGTGCGCATGCACAGTGACCTGCTGTGTGCACCATAGTGACCCCTCAGAAGCAGATCATCAAGCCTACCTTTCAACTGAAATTCTGAGAATTCACAATTTTCAGAAGTATGTGGATAACAGTGAAAGCCAAAATTCTATTTGCACAGTCCCCACGTGGATTAAGCTTCCAGTGAATTCCTTCAGACCATTGACCAGGGATGTGAACACTCTTGCCACCAGGCAGAGGGCATTGGAAAGTGGATTACCCCTTAGGCAGCCCATGGTGGGGCTTAGAGACTTGCCTAAGTGTATCCTTGAATCGAGGCTGCCATTCTGGGCTGCACGGTCATGAGTCATGCCCCCAAAGCCTTGGTTGTTTGGCCCTGGACCACTCTTGTAAACTGTCCTGTTTCACACAGGTCCCAATCCTTGTCCTATTCTTGCTTCTGTAGTCCCACCTGGAACTGTGATGTTGGGATCTGCCGCCATGTCCTTTCAAGTCTGTGAATCTCAGATAACCCTTACATATCAATAAGACCTCTTGCTAATAGTTTCCCTCCCCTCATCTCGATGGCATGTGTTGGCCCTTGGACTATCTAGGTTACCTAGCGGGCATTTGGATTATGTAGGCTCCCTAGCGGGAATTTGGACTATATAGATTACCTAGTGGGCAATTAGACTTTGTAGGTTATCTAGCGGGCACTTTGATTATCTAGGTTACCTAGCTAGCACTTGAACTATCTACGTTACCTAGCGGTTACTTGGAGTATGTTGGCTACCTACCGGGCTGTTGGACTATCTAGGTTACCTAGCCGGCACTTGGGCTATCTAGGTTAACTAACGGGCACTTGGACTATGTAGGTTCCCTAGCGGGCCCTTGGACTATGTGGGTTCCCTAGCGGGCACTTGGACTATGTGGGTTCCCTAGCGGGCATTAGGACTATCTGGGTTACCTAACGGGCACTTGGACTATGTAGGTTAACTAGCGGGCTTTGGACTATGTAGGTTACCTAGCGGACACTTGGACTATGTAGGTTCCCTATCGTTCACTTGGAGAATGTAGGTTAACTAAGGGGCACTAGGACAATGTAGGTTACCTAGCGGGCCTTGGGACTATCTAGGTTACCTAGGGGGAACTTGGACTATGTAGGGTAACTAGTGGGCACTTGGACTATCTAGGTTACCTTAGCAGGCACTTGGACTATGTAGGTTAACTAGCGGGCACTTGGACTATCTAGGTTACCTAGCAGGCACTTGGACTATGTACGTTTCCTAGCGGGTACTTGGACTATCTATGTTAACTAGCGGGCACTTGGACTATGTAGATTCCCTATCGGGCACTTGGACTATGTAGGTAACCTAGTGGTCACTTGAACTGTCTAGGTTACCTAGCGGGCATTTGGACTATGTAGGTTAACTAGCGAGCTCTTGGACTATCTAGGTTAACTAGCGGGCACTTGGACTATTAGGGTCCCTAGCGGGCATTTGGACTATATCGGTTACCTAGCGGGCACTTGGACTATGTAGGTTCCCTAGCGGGCACTTGGACTATTTAGGTTACCTAGCAGGCACTTTGACTATCTAGGTTAACTAACGGGCACTTGGACTATGGAAAGAAGTGCCTAATGGTCACCAGGACCCATGGTTAATCCAGGCGTGGTCATCTGATTCCAATCGATCAGACCTAGCTATAAATCACTTATATGTCTGGGTAATTAAAAGCAAATATAAATTTTCAAAAAAAATAACGTTGCATGGGATAGAAAGAGAATACATAACAACATCAGACATAAATATGCCTCAAGACAAACTCATTGTGCACATCCAGAATACATAATGGCTCTTGCTAAGATGCGTTTCCCACTAGACCCTACCCCAAGCCAGTAAAAGCCAGAAACTCTACAGTAAACTGTGGATTGTACTACTCTGAAATGGGAGCTGTGTCTCTAGACCTAATTTGGGGCTGTTCGTGCTGAGGACTCACCAATACCTGCTGCAGTGACAACAGTCCAGGTGAGAATAAGGCAATCTGGATGACAGCCAGGATATAGGAGCACTGAGACCTCAAATTGCTTCTAGGCGAGCATGGCCTAATGGGCTTCCATTTATGCACCTCTGGCAGGAGGAGTTTGTTCTGGAAAGTAATGGTTTCTAAGGAAGTATTTCTTAAACTTTCACATGCATGCACTTACCCAGGTTCCTGGAAATCGGGCTGGGGGGCAGATTCTGATTTTGTGGGTTCAGGGTGGGGGGTCTAGGATCCAGCAGTTCTAGAGGCCCTGGTACTCTTGGGCTGTTAACCACAAGGACAGTAGTCCTAAACCACCAGCCACTCCTTGGGAGAAATATGAGGCTGTAGACTCCGGGCAAGAGTGACAGTCTGGGAAACCCACAAGGGCAGTTCTACCCTGTCCTGTAGGGTCACTATGAGTCAGCATCAACTCGATGGCATTAGCATGGGAGAAGCTAATGCTGATGTTGCTGGTTCCTTGACCTATCATACTTTGAGTGGCAAAGTCCCAAGGGCCTTCCCGGATGTGATGGCCAAAAGCAGTAGTGTTCACCCTTGGTCATACTTTGGAATCCCTTAGGAGCTTTCAAGCCTCCCATTGGCCTGGCGCCATCCCAGACCAATGAAGCAAGACTTAGTGGAAGCAGGATTCAGGTCACGGTCAGTGAGAAAGCCCCCTTGGCAATGCCAACGTACAGCCAGTGCAGAGTCGAACTGGTCGACGACTCCACATGACTCCATATACTTTGGTGAAGCCAGCTGTTTGGGCAAGGTTTTCAGAGTTACCACCCATGTAGACTTGTTGGTGATAGTGCATTAAATAGAGCACATGCAGTGCATTGCATGAGTGTCCTATGCCATGCAACCACACCAGGGGTATGTTGAGCCAATTTCTCTGGGAGACCAAGGGTGTTGGCTCCATCCTGAACGTTGGCAGGGTAATGGACTGACACAGAGGAAACTCATTCTCTTTGTGGTGGTGCACTAATGGGTTCTTCACAGAAGGCCAAGTCCATGGCTGCAGATGCTCACGGGGCTGAGGGAGCAGGTCAAATCCTAAGTCAGAGGTGGGTGTTTGCATATTTACATGCCCTCACTGCCATCAAGTCCATTCCAACTCACAGGCCCATGGGACTGAGTAAAATGGCCCCCGTGGGTTTCTGAGACTGTGATTCTTTAGAGGAGTAGAAAATCTCCTCTTTCTCCAGAGGAGCGGTTGGTCATTCAAACTGCTGACCTTGAGATTAACAGTCCAACTCCTGACCACTCTTGCCGTCAGAATTCTATTTATTTACACAAGTATATATATATCCTTTCCCAAAAGAACTCCACATTTTCAAATCATTCTTGACACTCATGGCCTTTTTTCCTTTATAGCCATGCCTTTGGTTGAAACACAGATATAAGAGAAATATTTATCTACTTATAGGGGTACAAAAGTAGCTTTGGTGGCATAGTGTTTGCATGTTGGGCTGCTAACACCAAAGTCAGCACTTTGAAACCACCAGCCACTCCGTGGGAAGAAGAGTCTGTCTACTCCTATAAAGAGTTACAGTCTCAGAAACTCACAGGGACAGATCTACTCTGCCTCATAGGGTCACTATGAGTCAGCATCACCTCCCTGGCAGTGAGGTAGATTTTGGTTTCATAGAGATACAAGTCAGTCCTGAGCTGCTAAAGACAAGGTTGGCAGTTTGAACCCACCAGCTGCAGAGAAAGAGGAGGCTTTCTATTCCCATAAGGAGCTACAGTTTCAGAAATACCCACAGGGGAAATTTTAACCTCTCCTGTAGGATCAATATGAGTCAGAATCGACTTATCGGTGGTGAGCAAGTGGAGGGGACCCTAAACAGGTTCCGGTGGACCTTAAGAGTTCTACTAATTGTGCATGCTCTGTAAAATGTAAACCAAGATTTTACTTTTGCAAACATTATTTTTTCTAAACACGTCTAACTGTGAAACCATACTCGCATGCGGGTCTTTGAACCTGGTCAGTGGTCTGGGGAAGTGAAGGGGCCTGACATCCTTTGTTGTTGTTAGTGCTGTCCAGTCATTCTGACATCACAGGGACCTTCTTTGCAACACAAGGCAGCACTGCCCGGTCCTTTGCCAGCCTCAGGGGTAGTATGTTGGAGCCCATGGTTTCAGCTACCGTGTCCTCCAGTTCACCAAGGAGTTTCCTCTTTGTGCTGCTTACTAAACCCGTTTCTAAGGAGTCCATTCCAACTCACGGTGACGCCGTGTGGGTCAGCACCACGGGACCCCACATAATGCCTTATACCATATATATATATATATATATATATATATATTGTGCATAATGCCTTATACCTGGTCCCTTTGGCACCTTGTGATCGCACAGGCTGGTGTGCTTATTCCATGTGGGCTTTTTTGCTTCTGAGCCAGATGGCCGTTTGCTCACCTTCAAGCCTTTAAGACCCCAGACACTATCTCTTTTGATAGCCTCTGGCCTTTACTTCGGGGTCTTCGGTCCCTGCAGAGTGGACACATGCCTGCTGTGCGGGTATGGGACGTGTCGGAGCGCAGCCTGGTGGCGGAGCTTCAGGAGCATAAGTATGGCATGGCATGTGTGGCCTTCTCATCCAGTGCCAAGTACATTGTCTCAGTGGGCTACCAGCATGACATGATCGTCAATGTCTGGGCCTGGAAGGTGAGTGGGCTGCTGGCCTCAGGACAGGCGGGGCCGGGAGGGGAGCCAAGAAACTGCTGACCGGTGGCCTTTACTTCCACCTGCTGGCCTCAGTCCCTTTCTAGAGAACTCTGAGCAGAAAGGAGCAACTGGGTATCTAGGATGCTGAAGAAGGGGCAGAAGGAGAGGTCAAGTTCACAGCTTGTCTAACCTTCAGTGTGTAAGTTTCTTTTCCCTCAGCTCCTAGAAGCAGAGCCTTGATTTCCCTTGACTTTCTCTCCAGAAAAACATTGTAGTGGCTTCCAACAAGGTGTCCAGTCAGGTGACAGCAGTATCCTTCTCTGAGGACTGCAGGCAACCGGCACATCAAGTTCTGGTACCTCGATGACAGCAAGACCTCAAAGGTGAGGCAGCAAGTAGCCACTAGGGTGGGGTCTGCCCAGATATGTTCCACCTGCGCCCCCTTCTGCATGCTCAAAAGCCCCTTGGAAGTCTCAGCTGGGCCAGGTGCTATGTCAATATGCAAGGGAAGCCTTCTCCCTCCCTCCCCAGGGCCTGCTTTCCAGGGGGTAGCCTGCAGGGTGTGTGGGTGGCACCTGTGGTGGGTCTCCACAGGTGAATGCCACTGTACCCCTGCTGGGCCGCTCCGGGCTGCTGGGGGAACCTGCGGAACAACCTGTTCACTGATGTAGCCTGTGGCCGCGGGAAGAAGACTGACAGCACCTTCTGTATCACATCCTCAGGGCAGCTGTGCGAGTTCAGTGACCCGGAGACTGTTGGACAAGTGGGTGGAGCTGAGTGTAAGTGAATGCTTTGTCGGCACCCTCCAGTCTGTCACCTCCGGGCTCCAGGGCACCTGAGTCTGCATGCACGCTGGGGGAGGCCCCAGGCGGAGGAAGGTGTTTGGGAACCTCTCTGCTTGCTCGCCCTCTCTGTCTCTGCCTCTTCCTCTGCTTTCCTCTTCTGCTCAGCACACAGACAGCATCACAGTAAGTGTGCTGGCCCTGTCCGCTGCCTCTGCTGCCTTTCTCTGGGCCGGCCTTTTCTGGGTGTGTCTTTGCCCAAACCTCAGGTGCCTTATAAGGAAGGCTTGCTGACTCCTTCCCCCTAATTGCACGGGGCTGTGGGCCCTCTGGCCAGCTGCTGTTAGAGGGAGGGGCATTGAGGGGCTCTGCCCAGGGCAGCTGGCCTGCCTTGCGCTTGTCCTTGCCTCTTGGCTCATGGCTGTTGAGGTGTCCGGTGAAGGAGTGGACAGACGCCCTTGCTGACTGTGGCTTCTGTGCTCACAGACCACAGTGGCCCACTGCATCTCGGTGAGCCAGGACTACATCTTCTGCGGCTGTGCTGACGGCACCGTGTGCCTTTTCAACCCCTTCAACCTGCACTTCCTCAGCACGCTGCCCCGGCCCCATGCCCTGGGGACAGACATTGCCAGCATCACAGAGGCCAGGTGAGCGGTGTGGGTGGGCCCCTGAGTCCTGTCAGAGCCCCACTCTGTGCCAGGCCGTCCCTGGCATGCTGCAAGGAGAGGAGGGCACACATAGACCTCTGGGAAGACCCTTGCAGTCAAGCACAGGTGGGTCTTTTAGCATTTGTTGCTCACTGTGGGCAACCGTGGTAATCTGAGTCTGCAGTGTGGTAATTAATGCATTGTCCTGTAAACACCACAGCTAGGACAGACGGGCAGTTCCTTAGGGTTTCTGAGAGAGGCTGGAAACCTGACGGAGCAGGCCTTTCTCCCTCAGGGTGGTCCTGGGTAGCAGCTAAGGTAGGAGGGTCTTATTGTAGCCTCGGGCCTTGGGTTGGGTGATTGCAGGAAGTGAAGTTTTGCTCTGGTTTCAGTGCTGTCAGGAAGCGGGGCAGTTCTGCAGTTGGGTATATTAATTTCTCATTCAGGGAAGGAGTGGGCTAAATCTGCAAATGGCAGGAAATGATATATGACCATGACTGGTTTGCACAGTGCCCTTCCTTTTCCTCTGACGTGAGTCTAGAAGGGCCTGACATCTGCTTGGCTGCATCACGGCCACACACTGTCCCCGCCTGATGTTGGGGGCTATGAAATAGCTTGTGTTCTTTTGCAGAGCCCCATGGCAAGGAATGCCAGGCCAGCCGCTGCGTTCTTTCTCCAGTGACTGCTGGCCACCCTGCTGCTCCTCCCTTTAGTGCCCCTTTTCATTAGCGCTAACTCACCAGTTTGCCCTGTCTGCCCTGGACACCCTGACCCCCTCTTTCCTCAGTCGCCTTTTCGCTGGAGTGGCCAATGCGAAGTATCGGGACACCATCACCTTGACCTTTGATCCTGCAAATCCGTGGCTGTCTTGTGTGTACAATGACCATAGTACTTATGTCTGGGGTGTGAAGGGCCCCAAGAAAGTGGGCAAGGTGTATTCAGCTCTGTATCATTCCTCCTGCGTCTGGAGTGTAGAGGTACGTGGGCCAGGTCTGCTGAGACTGACCGTGTTTCCTGGCCTACCATTAGGAGCTGGGGTTCCTCAAGTGTGGAATTTGTTTCCTCCAGCACCCTTGCTCCCCAAGCTGTGCCCCTGGGTCCCTTCGTATCTGTTAATTGGCTCTGAGGATGGGAGGGGATTTTAGTGCTGACTCATCTCAGACGTTTTTCAGTATGCCCCTGTGCAGTCTTAGCTTGGCCTCTTTGGACATGTTCCTGAACTTGACCAAACCTTAGTTTCTGCAATTGTGAAATGACATACCTGATGCATTTGATTTTTACGAACAGGAGACAATGTAAGTGGGAGATTTAGAATGCCTAGTACTTACTAGGTGCTTGGTTAATGTATATTCCTTTACTTGTTAAAGACAAGAGCTAATCATTATGACTTGCTTGCTATGGGACAAGCCGTTGCCTCCAGGGGACAGGATGGGGGAACTTTAGGCCCCCAAGGATAGAGGTTCAGGAGGGTTTAGCTGAAAAGGGTTGGGGACAAAATTTATTATCTCCAAGGGAAAGATACTAACTTGACAATGAAGAAACGGCAAAACCCACCCTTAGCCAAGTCATTAAGGTTAACATCCCGTGGCAGCAGCATGAATCTGGTGAGAGGGTACACTGAGAGGTTTCAAAATGTTCCCAGAAAATGTTATGACTCTTAAGAACTCCCAATAAAATGTTGAACAACAACAACCAACGTTGATGGAAAGTTTCTTTTAGTTCTGTTTTTCCATGCAGCCTCCTCCTAGCATTGTGTCTGGTATTCTTGACCCAAATGTATAAGGAACTTAGGATAGTCATGAGGAAACATCAGGCAACCTTCATTTGAGGTACACCTGCCAGAGTAACTTATCACACTCTCCCAGGTGTCAGGGTAGGAAAGACAAGCAAAGACTGAAAGCCGTTCTAGACTGGGACAGATGACACCCATGTGCCGAGGGGGCTCCTGGGATCCTGGAGCAGAAGAAGTACATTCGTGGGATAAACAAACAAACTCATTGGCATTGGGTTGATTCCAACTCAGAGCAACCCCCGCTGGTGACATTTAAATAAAGTCTAATAATGTTGTACCAGTGTGACCTCCGTGGTCCTTATCACTGTGTACTGTAGTGCATAAAACATTAATACGAAGGGAGACCAGGTGAGAGAGTTGAATGTGACATATCTTGACTCATTTTTCTAAAGGTTCAACCCAAAAGGTAAAGTAAAACAGCTCTTGATGGAGAGGAAAAGGTGGAAGGGGGTGGGTGATGATTCTTTCCCCCCGCTGCCTGGCACTGAACGGCCTCTCCTCTCTTCTCATTTTGCAGGGTCCACGAATTGCAGTTCCTGAGTGAAATGCTGAAGGTGGAGGCCCATGAGTCAGAGATTCTGTGCCTGGAGTACTCGAAGCCAGACACAGGTACCTGTCCCTGGCCTGGAATGGCCTTGAGTGAGCCCCTCCAGTCTGGCCAGAGCCACTGATACTTGTCCTGCCTCTTGACTATGGGGCTGATCGTTCTTTTGGCTACCAAAAGAGTTAGTGATCCTTCTTGATGTCTCTGAAGGCTTCTTGTTGTTTCTGAAGGCTTTGGGGAGGACTGCATCTCAACTCTGCCCGACTCCATGGCTCATGTGGCTTAAGGATGTGGGGCTCAGTTTCTCTGGGTGCTCTTTGCTGGGCACTCATGTTGGGCTGCGATCCACAAGCTCAGCAGTTTGAAACTACCAGCCGCTCTGCAGGAGAAAGGTGGGCCTTTCTACTCCTGTAAACAGTTACAGTCTCAGAAGCCCATAGGGGGTATTCACTATGAGTCAGCATTAACTTGATAGCAGCAGATTTGATTTTTGTAAAGTCTTTTTAAAGCCAACCAAAAGCTGAATCCGTGAAGAAGATCTGCTTTAGACATTGTGCTCTTTTAAAGAATAATCTGTCTGTGATCAGATTGACACAGGAACTTGGAAGGTTAGGTGAAAAGTTTAAGGGGCAGTGAGCTTATGTGTGTGATGGAAATTTGGAATTGGAAAAGGACAGTGAGAATGGCTACATAATTTCAGAAATATAATGAATGTTAGCAAATTGTACATGTAGAAATGATCGAATTGGTATATATTTTTGTGTGCATTGTTTTAGATCAGGGAGAAGACTCGAAGTTCAAATATAATTTACAGAGACCCCCCTTGTTAAATCTTGAATGGGACAAAGTCCAGAAAAAACAAATCATCTGGTTGAGGGAGACCGTAAGCATGAGGCCATAATGGGGACTGAAGGATTCACAACAGCTCGGTCACATGGAAAACAAAGGAAGCCCCTTTAAAAGTCAAGTTCCCAGCAGATCAGACCATCACAGTTGGAAATGTGACTACAGAAATGGGAAAGGGACCATGATTGGAGTAAATACATTATTGCAGATTAGAAAAGTTTACAGGACTGGTTCAGGGCCCTCCAACCATCTTGGTCAGGGCATGAACGTGCAACCTCAGTACCCCAATTCCCATCAAGGGCATACTCAGGCAAGTTCTTGAGGGCTAGACTACTCCTCACCAGGCTGGCCAGAGGAGTGGGTGGAAGCAAACAAACTCTGCCTGAGGGCAAAGCATTTTACGTTGCTAGTTCAGAGTCATGGAGCTCTAGTGCCATAGAAGGTTATGGGTTGGGCGGTTAACCACAAGGTTTCACTCTTCAAAACCACCAGCCAGCTCCAGGGAAGAAAGATGAGGCTTTCTACTCCAATAAAAATATATAGTCTGGAGATTAAAAGCCCCAATGTAAGTTAACTGGGTTGATTCCTACTAGAGGGATAATGTGTGTGGGCCAGATGCTTGCAAGGTCCCTCAAGGCAATGCTGCCAGACTGCAGTCTCTGCTCCCTGCTGGTGGAGACAATGGATTGCTTTTCTCTAAAACTTGGAACCATTAGCTTGGTTCCAGTAGGTGGAGTTCACACCCTACTGATAATGGTTCATATGGAGATCCAGAAAACAGGTCAAAGTTAAGCTGCCATTCTAAATGTAGGATCCGCCCATTTTGTCACCTGTATACCCCCAATCCCTCCTCTTCCTATTGCATGTATGCCCCTAGACCACCCCTTCTCACCGCTGTATAACATAGTCCAAGTCCTTCCTGTGATGTATGTCTTTACCCTCCCGTTTCCAATTCCCCTTGTCCTCCTTCCCTTCCCCCTCTCTCCATGTGGACCACCAAGTGGGGCTGAGGTGAGCAATGCTACCATGATATGTGTGTGACTGCATTATTGTAATATCTCTTCTATCTCTCATGCTCCCAATGACTTTAATATTTATATCTCAACCCTTTATGTTTCCAGGGCTTTCAATGACATTAGGCATCTTTTCAATGTTTATGAATCATGCTTATGAACCTCTCTTCTGTTAGTTGTCTGTGTGTATGCATTGCCTGTATTAAAAACATATAGAACCGAGCAATTTGTCTGGAAAAATAATTTATAGGAACTTTATGTTAGATTGCCATGCGTTTTGCATAGCCAATTGTTCTTTTAAAACACTTTTCTTGTCATTGTGATACCATGCTAAAAGGTAAAAACATCTGTATATAGTCAAATAGCTTTATCTTTCCTTTAAAGACATGAACCTTCGTGTCTTGCTTAAAGTTTCCACCTCACTAAAGCTAAATTGCTACTCTCGAAAATAAATCCCTCTAAGTTTTTAATGCTTTGAATATTTTATCGCTCTAATCCTCCTGGAGTTTATTTTTGAATGTAGTATGCTCCTTCCTTTGATTTCTTGTAAATTCAGCCAATTCAACCACTCATTAACCAAAGTATTCCTTTACCACTGGATTGTTTTGCCACCTTTGCTTTGCATAGCATATAGTTCTAAATTATATCCCAGACTACTGAATTATTTGCCAGAGTGGCTTTACTAATTGTACACTGGCATCACAACACGCGGGAGCTTCGGAAAGATCGTGGGAGAAAGGAATGAAAAGAGAAGATAATTTCCCATGAATTTTTGAAGCTTCCTCGTACAGGTGCTTTACAGTAAGTCGACATTAGGGTTTATAATCAATAAAAAATTCAACTGTGATCCAAGAATGAGGGGCGTGACATTTCCTGGTTGAGACAAAAGCGAACAGGCGAGCAGAATACGAAAAGAATTGGTTAACCGATGAAACTGCAGCCAAGTGTTAGCTGTTATCACAAAAATGAACACACAGAATATTCTTGAACTTGGAAGTGGGAACTTCAGCCTTTCAACGGCCATCGACGGTGCGGGGCAACATCCCCGCACTCCTACGCTCAGGAAGGGGGTTCTGGGGTCTGCGGCGCCGCGGGGCACAAGTGGGGCGAAGGGCTGCGAGGGAACGCCGAGGCAGAGGGGTCCCCGCGAGGCGGCTGCGGGCCGCTCCAGAAGGCAGGGGTCCGGGGGCTCTGCGGTCCCTCAGGACCCTCCAGGAGAGGCTCCAGAAAGGCAGCTGGAGGCCCCGGCCGGCCGTGCAGCTCGCTGGGAGGCGCGGGCGCACGTGCTCCGCCGGTCCGGGCGGCGGGGGCGGCTGAACGGGCCCTGGCCGTGGGCGGCGGGCGGCGGGCGGGCGCAGTGCGGCGCCGGGCAGGCGGGAGGTGACCGCGCGGGGCGGTCGTGGCGGCTGGGGCTACTGACGGCACACGGATCCGGAGCGCACTGCGCGGGGCGGGGCGCCGCGCAGGTGAGAGCGGCAGCGGACCCGGATGCGGCGCGGCTGAGGGCGGCCGAGGGCGGGGGGTCGCGGCGGCTAGCTCTTGGAGATCCCGGCCGGAGGCTCCGGCGCCGGTGCTGCGCTTCCTGCCGGCTCGAAGAACGAGCCCGAGCCTGGCCGCCCTCGGGATGCCTTGCTGAGGCTCCGCCGGACGTCCCCAACAGGGGGGGGGGGCGGGGCGGGGCGCGTTCGGGCGCCTCCTGAGGGCGCCTCAGCGGAGAGCGGCGTTGGCGCCGTGGAGTCTACGCTCCACGCGGGCGGCCCAACCCGCCTGCCACTCAGGTGTCTTTTTGCACGGAAGTGAGTTTTAGGAGCGGGAAACCTGTGGTGGGCGTGACTGACGTGTTTTTAAATCATTTTCTATACATTTAAAGCTGTAAAGGCAAAACTTCATGATCCAATTAATATAGCCAAAAATTCAGGCTTGATAGAAACATTTAGAATCCAGGCACTGGGGGTAAAGTCCCCTTATTCCCATCTGTTATTGGAGGAAGGTATGAGAGAGATTGGATACTGCGGTGGGAAGAAATAGAGCCAAATAGGAATGTCTGCTTCTATAGGGAGAATGTATCAGCCATGCGCTCACTTTAAGGCAGCACAGCTTTAAGGGAGAATCTGTGGAAATGATAGATTACCGCAGGAACATGAACTTGGAGTATATCTCCAACTAACAGAGTGGTGGTCTTCCAGCCATGGAACATTAGTCTCCCAGATTCCCTCTGTACCAGTCAGGGAATAAGTCCCAGTATTATTTCCCTTGGTGCTAGTATCCCACATTTCCCCTCTCTGCATTATGTTTAAGATTCAAAAAGTGTCACGGAGGCAACATGGTCTCTTTTCATATCTATTAGCTTCCTATAGAAGTGACATGAGACTGCAAGCATCACAATTATGATAAAAAACACAGTCAGACTGGAACTTAAGCTATGTGAAGTACTTTGCCCCCAAGCTCGCGGGTCCAACCCTTCCATGCTACTCCTCAATTGCTTAATCACATCAGAGCCAGGAGAAGCCTCAAGCTTGTCTTTGAATGTATAGAAAATATCCTTTTTAAGCTGATCAATATCTAATGAAATGTTTCCCTTAAACCCTTGCAAATGTTGGCCTCTCCATCTCTTCCTTGTCCATCTTTCTCCAAAGGTGGTTGCGTCCTTTTAAAGGGAGTCCATCAGTTTTATTCTGTAAAAAACATACATGCATAGCCTTTTCTCCAGGTGAATGGACCTGGATCCCAAACACAGTTTCCATCATCCTCAGATTTCTTAGGATCAATTTTCTCTGTAGAATTGAAAACGTGTTTATCTTCCCTAATTTTATTACAAGCTTTTAGTAAGGAGAAAAATTTTTTAGTTAAAATGAGTAAATGAACTTTGTCACACATAAGATTCCTCTTCTCCTCCTTCTGTTTTAACAATTTAAATAGTAAAGCATTGCTAGATCTTGAACCAGTAAAAGTACTAGTTAGATAACCTTCATTGTTATGTAAATACTGGCTCCCATCCCTCAGAGAATTAAGAGAGCTAACTAATTGGGAGAACTTCTTATCATACTTTGAAAGACTGAAAAAATTCTTAATAAATTTGTTCAGCTGATCTTGAAGTAACTTACCAAGCAGACATTTTTTCTCCAGGCTTACCAATAAGGTTATAGGCTCAATTGAGCCGTTTTGCCTTTCAGGCTTCTCACACTGTATGATTTTACCTTGCAATATTCTGTCTTGGTTAACTTCACTCATTCCCTCTATGCTGGCTTTAGGGGAAGTTAATGGGAGGGCCTTAGGCCCCCCTGAATGCCCTAAGGAAATGACCCGGCATCCACAGTTAACAAACCTTTTTCCTTCCATTTCTAATTCCATGTGGGGGCGCTGTTTCTCCACAACAGCAGTCCAGAAGACTGCTTGATTTATAGGGTGGTCAAACTTCTCAAGTACTCTTTCCTGATAGGTATAAATTTTTACTCTAGAAATGCAAGGAAGGGAAAATTGGCTTAAGCGATCCTACATTTTTACAAACCATGGTATATCAGAACTCATTACTGCCTTAATTTCTTCTTCACAATCCTGACCAATAACTCCAGCAACACCTTGAGAATTTATGTTGGACTTTCTTTTTTTTTTTTTTTTTTTTGGACTTTCTTAATAAACTTCCTATAGTTCTTTTAGGTAGTGGACCCCAATTACTGCTCTTCGTTTCTGATTCAATCACAGTTTTGGGCTTTTTCTTACAACTCTTATCAACTCCAGTATCAATTTTAATTTCTTGAGTACTAAGGTTAAATTTTCCTGATAGAAACTGTATTAATCTTTCAATAAGAGGTCCCTGCTTTTGAGGATCAAGCTCCTGTGAAGGCTTCTGAGCCATCTCTTGGTTATTCAAACCAACTGCAGTGAGAACAGAGACTAGGTTTTTGCCTCTTTGGCTAGGTCTGTTCTCCTGCTGTGAGGCTGCTAGATAAAGGCGATTTCTCTCAAAGATCTTCTTTGCTCCAGTAGGCAGACACCTTGCCTACCACGCTCTGCTATGAGGGCTCTGCATCAAGCTTCTTCCACTATTTTCCCGCCGGGAAGTCTTTGCTAATGGCGACCCTTCACTGTTGATTTTTGAACGACATTGGCTCGCCCAATGAGTTCCCTTCCTACAATGGAGGCAGAGTTCAGGTTCGTTTAAACCCGATCTCCATGGTCCTGGCCCATGCTCTGACATTGGCCGCAGCCTGCTCTGCCTACACTCTTTTGAAGATGACTTGTCTTCCCACAACTAAAGCACTTTCTTCCAGGTCTGATATAGTTTGCCAATGAAGCTGCCATGAGGTCTGCCTTGTATTCCTCTGCCTCTACATTCCTGCATATCCTAAAATAACCCAGCAAAGTGCCCTGTTCGCTGTAGGGATGCAAGGCATTTTTACAGTGCTTATTAGAGAAATCATAAGATAGCTTGTGCACTAGGTCTCTTACTGCCTGAACATTCTTCACACATTTGGAAATAGCATCTTCCAGTCGGGACACAAAGTCAGCGTAACGCTCATCATTCTGTTGTCTTATAGCCCTGTAACGGGGCGTTCTCTCTTCTGATGGAATTATCTTTTCCCAGGCCCTTAAGCAAACCTCATGTATCTGTCCTATTGTCTGTTCAGTAAACTGTAGTTGAGACTCAACTGTAATATAATTTGCATCCCCTAGCAATTGATGAATTCCTATATCTATCCCATCCTCAGCATTCTTCCCAGCTCTTGCAAGGGCTGCTTCCTTCCATAGCATTTGATATCACAAGCATTCTGAAGAGTAAAGACAAATTCTCACTAAAGCTTTCCAATCTGTAGGGGTCCAGCTGTCAGACTCTGCTAGAGCCCTTATCATGCTAATTACAAAATGTGAGTCTGGGCCCTAGTCATTGATTGCCTGCTTGAGATCTTTTAGCAACTTAAAAGGCAAAGGCACTGTGAATTCCTTTTGGTTCTAACAGGATAAGACATCTTGCATTCTAAATCTTCTTCTGCAATCCCTCTTCCTACTCTGGAGAGTAAAGGTGCTTTCCTATACTTTGCTTCTTTACGTCTATTCTCTGAGCTACTCTTTTCAATCTGGATATCTTGGAGTTCCACTTCCTGAACTTCACCTTCTGTGCTAGCTCTCCTAGTTTGCATTTCTTTGGAGCTAATCTCTCTACCTTCAGGGCTGGCTTGCTTGATTGTTTTACAATCTCTGGCCTTTCTTACACTAAATTCCAGCAGGAGAGCAGTTGCTTTTACTATGTCCCCTTCTGACTCAGGCTCATTCTTTTAGCTCTGCCTAAAATCTTCTCATCTGCCTGAAACCCGTTCTCACTGCTTCTCATCTGATTTAAATTTGGGCATCTTAGACGTTGCCTGTTCTGCTTCTTGGCTTTCTCTACCTTTGAAAGCAAGGGAGCTTCCTGGGATTGTTTAATAGCCATGCTTTGGATCTTGCAATCCACTGCCTCTAGTACTGTATCACCTTTAAACCTTCGGAGTCTGCAGTCTCGCGAGAGCATACAGGCTTTGGCAATGAGGTTCTGTTCTAGAATTGGAGGCTTTAGATAACAAACCAATCCCTGCCTTTTCAGTTTTTCCTAAAGTTTCTTAACCTAAATCATGCTTATTCACAGACACTTTAGCTTGCTTTTCTAGATTTGAATAGACACAAGACTTCTCACTAGACTGTTCATCCTTATTCTCTTCCTCCTGCAAAAGTTTTAAAACCATCTTAACTTGTACCCACAGAGACCACTTCTCCATAGGGATACTCTCCCCATCTCTGTGCTTCCTTTAAGTTGACAATGACCTCCTCCCAGGTCTCTAAATCAAAAGTTCCTTCCTCTGAGAACCATGAATCATACCTTTTTACTACTTTTAGAAAACATTGTATCTTTTTCTTCGTTACTTTTACACCTTGTCTTTTCAGTAAGTAGAGAGCATGGTACCATAAGTTTCAGGTTTACTTTTACCTTGCTCCCATTATCCTCTTTAAAATTCTAATTCACTATTTCCACTACTTCTCTGTCAATCCCCACACCGGATCCTCACTTCGCACAATTTTCAAATTCACTCTACGTACCAATGGGGCCATATAATTGTTATATGGGATATAACTCATATTGTCCCACGTTGTGCGCCATTTGTCTGGGGAAGCCCGCCTTGTGCTGGGGCTCCAGCCTCCAGCCCAGTCCTTGAGCCTCCTGCCTGGTCTCCATCCCACCTCCCTTCGTCCACACTGAGCGTGGACCTGGCTGGTAAGATCATGGCCATCCAGGAGGTGAGCATGCTACCATGAATTGTGTCTGACTGCATTATTGTAATGTCTCTTCTATCGCTCATGCTCCCGGTGACTTTAATATAATATTCATATATCTCAACCATACAATTGTGCTTATTGAACCCAAGATTACTGGTGGGGGGCTGGCACCCCAACTCATACCACAGTACATACCATTTGTCTAGTTCTTCAATGCTTCCTCTCCCGCTCACTCCCTCCAACTATCATGACCTCAGCTCTACCTTACAAAGCCGGCTAGACCAGAGCATGTACACTGGTACAGATAAGAACTCTCAACACACAGAATGCAGGACAGATAAACCCTTCAGGAACAGTAATGGAAGTAGTGATAACATGAGGGTAGGGATGAGATAGAGGGAACTGATAGCAATGATTGATGTATTAACGCTCACACCCCAGGGGGACAAGCAACAGAAACATTGGTGAAGTGAGACCTTGGACATTGTAAAATATGAAAGTATAATTTATCAAGGTTTCATGAGGGTGGGAGAGTGGGAGAGAAGGGGGGAAAAGGAGCTGATACCAAGGGGTCAAGTATAAAGAAAATGATGATGGTACCGTAGGTACAAATGTGCTTGATACAATTGATGTATGCATTGTTATAAGTGGTGTAAGAGCCCCCGATAAAATGACTTAATTTTTTAAAAGTGTTTAGGTAGATCTTGATGGAGGATAGATTGAGAAACAATAGTTTCAGAATTTGATAATTTTGCTTAATAATCAAACTGAAAACTCACTGCCATTGCATCTTTTGTGACTCACAGCAACCCTGACTTTCAGCAACCCTATTGGACAGGGTAGAGCAGCCCCTGTGAGTTTCTGAGACTGCAACTCTTTACAGGGGTAGAAAGCCCTAACGTTTCTCTCTCAGAGCGGGTGGTGGTTTTGAACTATGTGGGTAGCAGCCCAAGTGAAAACCACTATGCCACCAGGGCTCCCTGTGCCACATAGCGGGAGCTGTTGTTTTCCCAAACATTCACTTGGCTATTTCTTTTATAAGAAGCCAAGTAATTTGGCAGCTTATTTCTGTTCCAGTTTTCTTATATAGAAAATGTGGTGACAGTGTGAACCTGTTTGTTGTAGTTTATGTGAACATAATTGAGTGATCTAGACCAAGTGAGCTAGACCAAGTGAGCTGACTGGTCAAAAATCAGACCTGTGGATTGCCAAATTGGTTCTGCTGAGATTGGGGCTTTCCTGGATCCACAGGCTTCCTCCAAGCTGTGTCCGAGAAGCTCTGCATTTTAGAGCTACATTTTATAGTTGAAAGAGAGGCCTAAGGAGGGAGGGAGTCCTTAAGCTCTAAGACCTTAATGCTGTCATTGCTGTCCTCTTGTAGTGTACCTGCAGTTTCCACACTGCAGTGGGAACCATTGAAACAGCTGTTCTCATTCTCTGAGATGGTGTGCCACCCCACTCCATACCACCACCACCTCATCCCTTTCTCTTATTGTAGAGATAATGCCCCTTCCATATGTATCTCAGATATTCAATTAATGAAGAAAGACAAAAGTAGGAGAAATGATTTAGATGAAGGAGACCATAAGCATGAGGCCATAATGGGGTCCAAAGGCTGTGTGGCCATGTCGCTAATTATAGAAATGGATGAAATCTGCCACAAAAATGTGATTGGAGGCAGAGCAATTCATCACTCTCTCAGGCAGGACTACATAAGTGAGAATGGGGCCATTATGGAGACATGGAGACGATCACAGATTAGAAAGGCTTACTGGATTTGTTCTGGGGCCTTCCGACCACTATAACTCATGACCATAGGGTCTTAGACTTTCCCAATTTCCATTGAGGACCTTCCCAGGGAAGTCCCAGAGGGCAGATTGCTCCTCTCTGCTCTGGCTAGTTGTTGTTGCGTGCCATTGAGGACACTTGGACTCGTCGTGACCTCACATACAACCGAATGAAACACTGTAGGGTCGTGCACCATCCTCACAATTGTTCCTGTGCCTGAACCACCGATGAAGCCACTGAGTCCATCCACTTCTTCGAGGACCTCCTCTGTTTCATGGCTTCTCCACTGTACCAAATAGGATGTCCTTCTCCAGGGACTGGTCTCTCCTGACAACATGTCCAAAGTATGTAAGATGGCGTCTTGCCATCCTTGCCTCTAAGCAGCACTCTGGCCTTATTTCTTCTGATACAGATTGGTCAGTCCTTCAGCAGTCCATGGTACTGTCAGTAGTCTTCTGGTGGACCACAATTCGATGCATCTGTTCTTCTACAGCCTTCCTTATTCAGTGTCTAACTTTCACATGCATATGATGCAATGGAAAATAGCATGGCTTAGGTCATGTGCACCTTAGTCCTCAGAGTAACATCATTGTTCTTCAACACTATAAAGAGGTTTTCTGCAGCAGATTTACCCATTACAATACATCTTTTGATCTCCTGACTGCTGTTTCTATGAACATTGATAGTGGATCTAAGCAAGACAAAATCCTTGACAACTGAAGCCCTTTTCTCTGTTTATCACCTATTGGTCCAGTTTTGGGGATTTTGGTCTTCCTTATATTGAATTGTAACCCATATTGAAGGCTGCAATCCTTGATCTTCAGCAAGTGGTTCAATTCCTCCTCACTTTCAGCAAACAAATGGTGTCATATATGCACACAAGCAGGCTCCCAAAAGTTAGTGGAACAAGGAATCAAAAGAGAATGGAATTTTTCAGGGACTTTTTGAAATACCAGTGTGTGTGTGTGTGTGTGTGTGTGTGTGTGTGTGAGACAGAGAGAGAGAGAGAGAGAGAGAGAGAGAGAGAGAGAGAGAGAGGAGATGTGGGCATAAAACAAACATCAAGCAACATAAGGGAGAATGCTGTTGGCTGCTGTTGAACTGATTCCGGTGCGCATGCACAGTGACCTGCTGTGTGCACCATAGTGACCCCTCAGAAGCAGATCATCAAGCCTACCTTTCAACTGAAATTCTGAGAATTCACAATTTTCAGAAGTATGTGGATAACAGTGAAAGCCAAAATTCTATTTGCACAGTCCCCACGTGGATTAAGCTTCCAGTGAATTCCTTCAGACCATTGACCAGGGATGTGAACACTCTTGCCACCAGGCAGAGGGCATTGGAAAGTGGATTACCCCTTAGGCAGCCCATGGTGGGGCTTAGAGACTTGCCTAAGTGTATCCTTGAATCGAGGCTGCCATTCTGGGCTGCACGGTCATGAGTCATGCCCCCAAAGCCTTGGTTGTTTGGCCCTGGACCACTCTTGTAAACTGTCCTGTTTCACACAGGTCCCAATCCTTGTCCTATTCTTGCTTCTGTAGTCCCACCTGGAACTGTGATGTTGGGATCTGCCGCCATGTCCTTTCAAGTCTGTGAATCTCAGATAACCCTTACATATCAATAAGACCTCTTGCTAATAGTTTCCCTCCCCTCATCTCGATGGCATGTGTTGGCCCTTGGACTATCTAGGTTACCTAGCGGGCATTTGGATTATGTAGGCTCCCTAGCGGGAATTTGGACTATATAGATTACCTAGTGGGCAATTAGACTTTGTAGGTTATCTAGCGGGCACTTTGACTATCTAGGTTACCTAGCTAGCACTTGAACTATCTACGTTACCTAGCGGTTACTTGGAGTATGTTGGCTACCTACCGGGCTGTTGGACTATCTAGGTTACCTAGCCGGCACTTGGGCTATCTAGGTTAACTAACGGGCACTTGGACTATGTAGGTTCCCTAGCGGGCCCTTGGACTATGTGGGTTCCCTAGCGGGCACTTGGACTATGTGGGTTCCCTAGCGTGCATTAGGACTATCTGGGTTACCTAACGGGCACTTGGACTAAGTAGGTTAACTAGCGGGCTTTGGACTATGTAGGTTACCTAGCGGACACTTGGACTATGTAGGTTCCCTATTGTTCACTTGGAGAATGTAGGTTAACTAAGGGGCACTAGGACAATGTAGGTTACCTAGCGGGCCTTGGGACTATCTAGGTTACCTAGGGGGAACTTGGACTATGTAGGTTTACTATTGGGCACTTGGACTATCTAGGTTACCTTAGCAGGCACTTGGACTATGTAGGTTAACTAGCGGGCACTTGGACTATCTAGGTTACCTAGCAGGCACTTGGACTATGTACGTTTCCTAGCGGGTACTTGGACTATCTATGTTAACTAGCGGGCACTTGGACTATGTAGATTCCCTATCGGGCACTTGGACTATGTAGGTAACCTAGTGGTCACTTGAACTGTCTAGGTTACCTAGCGGGCATTTGGACTATGTAGGTTAACTAGCGAGCTCTTGGACTATCTAGGTTAACTAGCGGGCACTTGGACTATTAGGGTCCCTAGCGGGCATTTGGACTATATCGGTTACCTAGCGGGCACTTGGACTATGTAGGTTCCCTAGCGGGCACTTGGACTATTTAGGTTACCTAGCAGGCACTTTGACTATCTAGGTTAACTAACGGGCACTTGGACTATGGAAAGAAGTGCCTAATGGTCACCAGGACCCATGGTTAATCCAGGCGTGGTCATCTGATTCCAATCGATCAGACCTAGCTATAAATCACTTATATGTCTGGGTAATTAAAAGCAAATATAAATTTTCAAAAAAAATAACGTTGCATGGGATAGAAAGAGAATACATAACAACATCAGACATAAATATGCCTCAAGACAAACTCATTGTGCACATCCAGAATACATAATGGCTCTTGCTAAGATGCGTTTCCCACTAGACCCTACCCCAAGCCAGTAAAAGCCAGAAACTCTACAGTAAACTGTGGATTGTACTACTCTGAAATGGGAGCTGTGTCTCTAGACCTAATTTGGGGCTGTTCGTGCTGAGGACTCACCAATACCTGCTGCAGTGACAACAGTCCAGGTGAGAATAAGGAAATCTGGATGACAGCCAGGATATAGGAGCACTGAGACCTCAAATTGCTTCTAGGCGAGCATGGCCTAATGGGCTTCCATTTATGCACCTCTGGCAGGAGGAGTTTGTTCTGGAAAGTAATGGTTTCTAAGGAAGTATTTCTTAAACTTTCACATGCATGCACTTACCCAGGTTCCTGGAAATCGGGCTGGGGGGCAGATTCTGATTTTGTGGGTTCAGGGTGGGGGGTCTAGGATCCAGCAGTTCTAGAGGCCCTGGTACTCTTGGGCTGTTAACCACAAGGACAGTAGTCCTAAACCACCAGCCACTCCTTGGGAGAAATATGAGGCTGTAGACTCCGGGCAAGAGTGACAGTCTGGGAAACCCACAAGGGCAGTTCTACCCTGTCCTGTAGGGTCACTATGAGTCAGCATCAACTCGATGGCATTAGCATGGGAGAAGCTAATGCTGATGTTGCTGGTTCCTTGACCTATCATACTTTGAGTGGCAAAGTCCCAAGGGCCTTCCCGGATGTGATGGCCAAAAGCAGTAGTGTTCACCCTTGGTCATACTTTGGAATCCCTTAGGAGCTTTCAAGCCTCCCATTGGCCTGGCGCCATCCCAGACCAATGAAGCAAGACTTAGTGGAAGCAGGATTCAGGTCACGGTCAGTGAGAAAGCCCCCTTGGCAATGCCAACGTACAGCCAGTGCAGAGTCGAACTGGTCGACGACTCCACATGACTCCATATACTTTGGTGAAGCCAGCTGTTTGGGCAAGGTTTTCAGAGTTACCACCCATGTAGACTTGTTGGTGATAGTGCATTAAATAGAGCACATGCAGTGCATTGCATGAGTGTCCTATGTCATGCAACCACACCAGGGGTATGTTGAGCCAATTTCTCTGGGAGACCAAGGGTGTTGGCTCCATCCTGAACGTTGGCAGGGTAATGGACTGACACAGAGGAAACTCATTCTCTTTGTGGTGGTGCACTAATGGGTTCTTCACAGAAGGCCAAGTCCATGGCTGCAGATGCTCACGGGGCTGAGGGAGCAGGTCAAATCCTAAGTCAGAGGTGGGTGTTTGCATATTTACATGCCCTCACTGCCATCAAGTCCATTCCAACTCACAGGCCCATGGGACTGAGTAAAATGGCCCCCGTGGGTTTCTGAGACTGTGATTCTTTAGAGGAGTAGAAAATCTCCTCTTTCTCCAGAGGAGCGGTTGGTCATTCAAACTGCTGACCTTGAGATTAACAGTCCAACTCCTGACCACTCTTGCCGTCAGAATTCTATTTATTTACACAAGTATATATATATCCTTTCCCAAAAGAACTCCACATTTTCAAATCATTCTTGACACTCATGGCCTTTTTTCCTTTATAGCCATGCCTTTGGTTGAAACACAGATATAAGAGAAATATTTATCTACTTATAGGGGTACAAAAGTAGCTTTGGTGGCATAGTGTTTGCATGTTGGGCTGCTAACACCAAAGTCAGCACTTTGAAACCACCAGCCACTCCGTGGGAAGAAGAGTCTGTCTACTCCTATAAAGAGTTACAGTCTCAGAAACTCACAGGGACAGATCTACTCTGCCTCATAGGGTCACTATGAGTCAGCATCACCTCCCTGGCAGTGAGGTAGATTTTGGTTTCATAGAGATACAAGTCAGTCCTGAGCTGCTAAAGACAAGGTTGGCAGTTTGAACCCACCAGCTGCAGAGAAAGAGGAGGCTTTCTATTCCCATAAGGAGCTACAGTTTCAGAAATACCCACAGGGGAAATTTTAACCTCTCCTGTAGGATCAATATGAGTCAGAATCGACTTATCGGTGGTGAGCAAGTGGAGGGGACCCTAAACAGGTTCCGGTGGACCTTAAGAGTTCTACTAATTGTGCATGCTCTGTAAAATGTAAACCAAGATTTTACTTTTGCAAACATTATTTTTTCTAAACACGTCTAACTGTGAAACCATACTCGCATGCGGGTCTTTGAACCTGGTCAGTGGTCTGGGGAAGTGAAGGGGCCTGACATCCTTTGTTGTTGTTAGTGCTGTCCAGTCATTCTGACATCACAGGGACCTTCTTTGCAACACAAGGCAGCACTGCCCGGTCCTTTGCCAGCCTCAGGGGTAGTATGTTGGAGCCCATGGTTTCAGCTACCGTGTCCTCCAGTTCACCAAGGAGTTTCCTCTTTGTGCTGCTTACTAAACCCGTTTCTAAGGAGTCCATTCCAACTCACGGTGACGCCGTGTGGGTCAGCACCACGGGACCCCACATAATGCCTTATACCATATATATATATATATATATATATATATATATATATATATATATATATATATATATATATATATATATATATATTTGCATAATGCCTTATACCTGGTCCCTTTGGCACCTTGTGATCGCACAGGCTGGTGTGCTTATTCCATGTGGGCTTTTTTGCTTCTGAGCCAGATGGCCGTTTGCTCACCTTCAAGCCTTTAAGACCCCAGACACTATCTCTTTTGATAGCCTCTGGCCTTTACTTCGGGGTCTTCGGTCCCTGCAGAGTGGACACATGCCTGCTGTGCGGGTATGGGACGTGTCGGAGCGCAGCCTGGTGGCGGAGCTTCAGGAGCATAAGTATGGCATGGGCATGTGTGGCCTTCTCATCCAGTGCCAAGTACATTGTCTCAGTGGGCTACCAGCATGACATGATCGTCAATGTCTGGGACTGGAAGGTGAGTGGGCTGCTGGCCTCAGGACAGGCGGGGCCGGGAGGGGAGCCAAGAAACTGCTGACCGGTGGCCTTTACTTCCGCCTGCTGGCCTCAGTCCCTTTCTAGAGAACTCTGAGCAGAAAGGAGCAACTGGGTATCTAGGATGCTGAAGAAGGGGCAGAAGGAGAGGTCAAGTTCACAGCTTGTCTAACCTTCAGTGTGTAAGTTTCTTTTCCCTCAGCTCCTAGAAGCAGAGCCTTGATTTCCCTTGACTTTCTCTCCAGAAAAACATTGTAGTGGCTTCCAACAAGGTGTCCAGTCAGGTGACAGCAGTATCCTTCTCTGAGGACTGCAGGCAACCGGCACATCAAGTTCTGGTACCTCGATGACAGCAAGACCTCAAAGGTGAGGCAGCAAGTAGCCACTAGGGTGGGGTCTGCCCAGATATGTTCCACCTGCGCCCCCTTCTGCATGCTCAAAAGCCCCTTGGAAGTCTCAGCTGGGCCAGGTGCTATGTCAATATGCAAGGGAAGCCTTCTCCCTCCCTCCCCAGGGCCTGCTTTCCAGGGGGTAGCCTGCAGGGTGTGTGGGTGGCACCTGTGGTGGGTCTCCACAGGTGAATGCCACTGTACCCCTGCTGGGCCGCTCCGGGCTGCTGGGGGAACCTGCGGAACAACCTGTTCACTGATGTAGCCTGTGGCCGCGGGAAGAAGACTGACAGCACCTTCTGTATCACATCCTCAGGGCAGCTGTGCGAGTTCAGTGACCCGGAGACTGTTGGACAAGTGGGTGGAGCTGAGTGTAAGTGAATGCTTTGTCGGCACCCTCCCGTCTGTCACCTCCGGGCTCCAGGGCACCTGAGTCTGCATGCACGCTGGGGGAGGCCCCAGGCGGAGGAAGGTGTTTGGGAACCTCTCTGCTTGCTCGCCCTCTCTGTCTCTGCCTCTTCCTCTGCTTTCCTCTTCTGCTCAGCACACAGACAGCATCACAGTAAGTGTGCTGGCCCTGTCCGCTGCCTCTGCTGCCTTTCTCTGGGCCGGCCTTTTCTGGGTGTGTCTTTGCCCAAACCTCAGGTGCCTTATAAGGAAGGCTTGCTGACTCCTTCCCCCTAATTGCACGGGGCTGTGGGCCCTCTGGCCAGCTGCTGTTAGAGGGAGGGGCATTGAGGGGCTCTGCCCAGGGCAGCTGGCCTGCCTTGCGCTTGTCCTTGCCTCTTGGCTCATGGCTGTTGAGGTGTCCGGTGAAGGAGTGGACAGACGCCCTTGCTGACTGTGGCTTCTGTGCTCACAGACCACAGTGGCCCACTGCATCTCGGTGAGCCAGGACTACATCTTCTGCGGCTGTGCTGACGGCACCGTGTGCCTTTTCAACCCCTTCAACCTGCACTTCCTCAGCACGCTGCCCCGGCCCCATGCCCTGGGGACAGACATTGCCAGCATCACAGAGGCCAGGTGAGCGGTGTGGGTGGGCCCCTGAGTCCTGTCAGAGCCCCACTCTGTGCCAGGCCGTCCCTGGCATGCTGCAAGGAGAGGAGGGCACACATAGACCTCTGGGAAGACCCTTGCAGTCAAGCACAGGTGGGTCTTTTAGCATTTGTTGCTCACTGTGGGCAACCGTGGTAATCTGAGTCTGCAGTGTGGTAATTAATGCATTGTCCTGTAAACACCACAGCTAGGACAGACGGGCAGTTCCTTAGGGTTTCTGAGAGAGGCTGGAAACCTGACGGAGCAGGCCTTTCTCCCTCAGGGTGGTCCTGGGTAGCAGCTAAGGTAGGAGGGTCTTATTGTAGCCTCGGGCCTTGGGTTGGGTGATTGCAGGAAGTGAAGTTTTGCTCTGGTTTCAGTGCTGTCAGGAAGCGGGGCAGTTCTGCAGTTGGGTATATTAATTTCTCATTCAGGGAAGGAGTGGGCTAAATCTGCAAATGGCAGGAAATGATATATGACCATGACTGGTTTGCACAGTGCCCTTCCTTTTCCTCTGACGTGAGTCTAGAAGGGCCTGACATCTGCTTGGCTGCATCACGGCCACACACTGTCCCCGCCTGATGTTGGGGGCTATGAAATAGCTTGTGTTCTTTTGCAGAGCCCCATGGCAAGGAATGCCAGGCCAGCCGCTGCGTTCTTTCTCCAGTGACTGCTGGCCACCCTGCTGCTCCTCCCTTTAGTGCCCCTTTTCATTAGCGCTAACTCACCAGTTTGCCCTGTCTGCCCTGGACACCCTGACCCCCTCTTTCCTCAGTCGCCTTTTCGCTGGAGTGGCCAATGCGAAGTATCGGGACACCATCACCTTGACCTTTGATCCTGCAAATCCGTGGCTGTCTTGTGTGTACAATGACCATAGTACTTATGTCTGGGGTGTGAAGGGCCCCAAGAAAGTGGGCAAGGTGTATTCAGCTCTGTATCATTCCTCCTGCGTCTGGAGTGTAGAGGTACGTGGGCCAGGTCTGCTGAGACTGACCGTGTTTCCTGGCCTACCATTAGGAGCTGGGGTTCCTCAAGTGTGGAATTTGTTTCCTCCAGTACCCTTGCTCCCCAAGCTGTGCCCCTGGGTCCCTTCGTATCTGTTAATTGGCTCTGAGGATGGGAGGGGATTTTAGTGCTGACTCATCTCAGACGTTTTTTCAGTATGCCCCTGTGCAGTCTTAGCTTGGCCTCTTTGGACATGTTCCTGAACTTGACCAAACCTTAGTTTCTGCAATTGTGAAATGACATACCTGATGCATTTGATTTTTACGAACAGGAGACAATGTAAGTGGGAGATTTAGAATGCCTAGTACTTACTAGGTGCTTGGTTAATGTATATTCCTTTACTTGTTAAAGACAAGAGCTAATCATTATGACTTGCTTGCTATGGGACAAGCCGTTGCCTCCAGGGGACAGGATGGGGGAACTTTAGGCCCCCAAGGATAGAGGTTCAGGAGGGTTTAGCTGAAAAGGGTTGGGGACAAAATTTATTATCTCCAAGGGAAAGATACTAACTTGACAATGAAGAAACGGCAAAACCCACCCTTAGCCAAGTCATTAAGGTTAACATCCCGTGGCAGCAGCATGAATCTGGTGAGAGGGTACACTGAGAGGTTTCAAAATGTTCCCAGAAAATGTTATGACTCTTAAGAACTCCCAATAAAATGTTGAACAACAACAACCAACGTTGATGGAAAGTTTCTTTTAGTTCTGTTTTTCCATGCAGCCTCCTCCTAGCATTGTGTCTGGTATTCTTGACCCAAATGTATAAGGAACTTAGGATAGTCATGAGGAAACATCAGGCAACCTTCATTTGAGGTACACCTGCCAGAGTAACTTATCACACTCTCCCAGGTGTCAGGGTAGGAAAGACAAGCAAAGACTGAAAGCCGTTCTAGACTGGGACAGATGACACCCATGTGCCGAGGGGGCTCCTGGGATCCTGGAGCAGAAGAAGTACATTCGTGGGATAAACAAACAAACTCATTGGCATTGGGTTGATTCCAACTCAGAGCAACCCCCGCTGGTGACATTTAAATAAAGTCTAATAATGTTGTACCAGTGTGACCTCCGTGGTCCTTATCACTGTGTACTGTAGTGCATAAAACATTAATACGAAGGGAGACCAGGTGAGAGAGTTGAATGTGACATATCTTGACTCATTTTTCTAAAGGTTCAACCCAAAAGGTAAAGTAAAACAGCTCTTGATGGAGAGGAAAAGGTGGAAGGGGGTGGGTGATGATTCTTTCCCCCCGCTGCCTGGCACTGAACGGCCTCTCCTCTCTTCTCATTTTGCAGGGTCCACGAATTGCAGTTCCTGAGTGAAATGCTGAAGGTGGAGGCCCATGAGTCAGAGATTCTGTGCCTGGAGTACTCGAAGCCAGACACAGGTACCTGGCCCTGGCCTGGAATGGCCTTGAGTGAGCCCCTCCAGTCTGGCCAGAGCCACTGATACTTGTCCTGCCTCTTGACTATGGGGCTGATCGTTCTTTTGGCTACCAAAAGAGTTAGTGATCCTTCTTGATGTCTCTGAAGGCTTCTTGTTGTTTCTGAAGGCTTTGGGGAGGACTGCATCTCAACTCTGCCCGACTCCATGGCTCATGTGGCTTAAGGATGTGGGGCTCAGTTTCTCTGGGTGCTCTTTGCTGGGCACTCATGTTGGGCTGCGATCCACAAGCTCAGCAGTTTGAAACTACCAGCCGCTCTGCAGGAGAAAGGTGGGCCTTTCTACTCCTGTAAACAGTTACAGTCTCAGAAGCCCATAGGGGGTATTCACTATGAGTCAGCATTAACTTGATAGCAGCAGATTTGATTTTTGTAAAGTCTTTTTAAAGCCAACCAAAAGCTGAATCCGTGAAGAAGATCTGCTTTAGACATTGTGCTCTTTTAAAGAATAATCTGTCTGTGATCAGATTGACACAGGAACTTGGAAGGTTAGGTGAAAAGTTTAAGGGGCAGTGAGCTTATGTGTGTGATGGAAATTTGGAATTGGAAAAGGACAGTGAGAATGGCTACATAATTTCAGAAATATAATGAATGTTAGCAAATTGTACATGTAGAAATGATCGAATTGGTATATATTTTTGTGTGCATTGTTTTAGATCAGGGAGAAGACTCGAAGTTCAAATATAATTTACAGAGACCCCCCTTGTTAAATCTTGAATGGGACAAAGTCCAGAAAAAACAAATCATCTGGTTGAGGGAGACCGTAAGCATGAGGCCATAATGGGGACTGAAGGATTCACAACAGCTCGGTCACATGGAAAACAAAGGAAGCCCCTTTAAAAGTCAAGTTCCCAGCAGATCAGACCATCACAGTTGGAAATGTGACTACAGAAATGGGAAAGGGACCATGATTGGAGTAAATACATTATTGCAGATTAGAAAAGTTTACAGGACTGGTTCAGGGCCCTCCAACCATCTTGGTCAGGGCATGAACGTGCAACCTCAGTACCCCAATTCCCATCAAGGGCATACTCAGGCAAGTTCTTGAGGGCTAGACTACTCCTCACCAGGCTGGCCAGAGGAGTGGGTGGAAGCAAACAAACTCTGCCTGAGGGCAAAGCATTTTACGTTGCTAGTTCAGAGTCATGGAGCTCTAGTGCCATAGAAGGTTATGGGTTGGGCGGTTAACCACAAGGTTTCACTCTTCAAAACCACCAGCCAGCTCCAGGGAAGAAAGATGAGGCTTTCTACTCCAATAAAAATATATAGTCTGGAGATTAAAAGCCCCAATGTAAGTTAACTGGGTTGATTCCTACTAGAGGGATAATGTGTGTGGGCCAGATGCTTGCAAGGTCCCTCAAGGCAATGCTGCCAGACTGCAGTCTCTGCTCCCTGCTGGTGGAGACAATGGATTGCTTTTCTCTAAAACTTGGAACCATTAGCTTGGTTCCAGTAGGTGGAGTTCACACCCTACTGATAATGGTTCATATGGAGATCCAGAAAACAGGTCAAAGTTAAGCTGCCATTCTAAATGTAGGATCCGCCCATTTTGTCACCTGTATACCCCCAATCCCTCCTCTTCCTATTGCATGTATGCCCCTAGACCACCCCTTCTCACCGCTGTATAACATAGTCCAAGTCCTTCCTGTGATGTATGTCTTTACCCTCCCGTTTCCAATTCCCCTTGTCCTCCTTCCCTTCCCCCTCTCTCCATGTGGACCACCAAGTGGGGCTGAGGTGAGCAATGCTACCATGATATGTGTGTGACTGCATTATTGTAATATCTCTTCTATCTCTCATGCTCCCAATGACTTTAATATTTATATCTCAACCCTTTATGTTTCCAGGGCTTTCAATGACATTAGGCATCTTTTCAATGTTTATGAATCATGCTTATGAACCTCTCTTCTGTTAGTTGTCTGTGTGTATGCATTGCCTGTATTAAAAACATATAGAACCGAGCAATTTGTCTGGAAAAATAATTTATAGGAACTTTATGTTAGATTGCCATGCGTTTTGCATAGCCAATTGTTCTTTTAAAACACTTTTCTTGTCATTGTGATACCATGCTAAAAGGTAAAAACATCTGTATATAGTCAAATAGCTTTATCTTTCCTTTAAAGACATGAACCTTCGTGTCTTGCTTAAAGTTTCCACCTCACTAAAGCTAAATTGCTACTCTCGAAAATAAATCCCTCTAAGTTTTTAATGCTTTGAATATTTTATCGCTCTAATCCTCCTGGAGTTTATTTTTGAATGTAGTATGCTCCTTCCTTTGATTTCTTGTAAATTCAGCCAATTCAACCACTCATTAACCAAAGTATTCCTTTACCACTGGATTGTTTTGCCACCTTTGCTTTGCATAGCATATAGTTCTAAATTATATCCCAGACTACTGAATTATTTGCCAGAGTGGCTTTACTAATTGTACACTGGCATCACAACACGCGGGAGCTTCGGAAAGATCGTGGGAGAAAGGAATGAAAAGAGAAGATAATTTCCCATGAATTTTTGAAGCTTCCTCGTACAGGTGCTTTACAGTAAGTCGACATTAGGGTTTATAATCAATAAAAAATTCAACTGTGATCCAAGAATGAGGGGCGTGACATTTCCTGGTTGAGACAAAAGCGAACAGGCGAGCAGAATATGAAAAGAATTGGTTAACCGATGAAACTGCAGCCAAGTGTTAGCTGTTATCACAAAAATGAACACACAGAATATTCTTGAACTTGGAAGTGGGAACTTCAGCCTTTCAACGGCCATCGACGGTGCGGGGCAACATCCCCGCACTCCTACGCTCAGGAAGGGGGTTCTGGGGTCTGCGGCGCCGCGGGGCACAAGTGGGGCGAAGGGCTGCGAGGGAACGCCGAGGCAGAGGGGTCCCCGCGAGGCGGCTGCGGGCCGCTCCAGAAGGCAGGGGTCCGGGGGCTCTGCGGTCCCTCAGGACCCTCCAGGAGAGGCTCCAGAAAGGCAGCTGGAGGCCCCGGCCGGCCGTGCAGCTCGCTGGGAGGCGCGGGCGCACGTGCTCCGCCGGTCCGGGCGGCGGGGGCGGCTGAACGGGCCCTGGCCGTGGGCGGCGGGCGGCGGGCGGGCGCAGTGCGGCGCCGGGCAGGCGGGAGGTGACCGCGCGGGGCGGTCGCGGCGGCTGGGGCTACTGACGGCACACGGATCCGGAGCGCACTGCGCGGGGCGGGGCGCCGCGCAGGTGAGAGCGGCAGCGGACCCGGATGCGGCGCGGCTGAGGGCGGCCGAGGGCGGGGGGTCGCGGCGGCTAGCTCTTGGAGATCCCGGCCGGAGGCTCCGGCGCCGGTGCTGCGCTTCCTGCCGGCTCGAAGAACGAGCCCGAGCCTGGCCGCCCTCGGGATGCCTTGCTGAGGCTCCGCCGGACGTCCCCAACAGGGGGGGGGGCGGGGCGGGGCGCGTTCGGGCGCCTCCTGAGGGCGCCTCAGCGGAGAGCGGCGTTGGCGCCGTGGAGTCTACGCTCCACGCGGGCGGCCCAACCCGCCTGCCACTCAGGTGTCTTTTTGCACGGAAGTGAGTTTTAGGAGCGGGAAACCTGTGGTGGGCGTGACTGACGTGTTTTTAAATCATTTTCTATACATTTAAAGCTGTAAAGGCAAAACTTCATGATCCAATTAATATAGCCAAAAATTCAGGCTTGATAGAAACATTTAGAATCCAGGCACTGGGGGTAAAGTCCCCTTATTCCCATCTGTTATTGGAGGAAGGTATGAGAGAGATTGGATACTGCGGTGGGAAGAAATAGAGCCAAATAGGAATGTCTGCTTCTATAGGGAGAATGTATCAGCCATGCGCTCACTTTAAGGCAGCACAGCTTTAAGGGAGAATCTGTGGAAATGATAGATTACCGCAGGAACATGAACTTGGAGTATATCTCCAACTAACAGAGTGGTGGTCTTCCAGCCATGGAACATTAGTCTCCCAGATTCCCTCTGTACCAGTCAGGGAATAAGTCCCAGTATTATTTCCCTTGGTGCTAGTATCCCACATTTCCCCTCTCTGCATTATGTTTAAGATTCAAAAAGTGTCACGGAGGCAACATGGTCTCTTTTCATATCTATTAGCTTCCTATAGAAGTGACATGAGACTGCAAGCATCACAATTATGATAAAAAACACAGTCAGACTGGAACTTAAGCTATGTGAAGTACTTTGCCCCCAAGCTCGCGGGTCCAACCCTTCCATGCTACTCCTCAATTGCTTAATCACATCAGAGCCAGGAGAAGCCTCAAGCTTGTCTTTGAATGTATAGAAAATATCCTTTTTAAGCTGATCAATATCTAATGAAATGTTTCCCTTAAACCCTTGCAAATGTTGGCCTCTCCATCTCTTCCTTGTCCATCTTTCTCCAAAGGTGGTTGCGTCCTTTTAAAGGGAGTCCATCAGTTTTATTCTGTAAAAAACATACATGCATAGCCTTTTCTCCAGGTGAATGGACCTGGATCCCAAACACAGTTTCCATCATCCTCAGATTTCTTAGGATCAATTTTCTCTGTAGAATTGAAAACGTGTTTATCTTCCCTAATTTTATTACAAGCTTTTAGTAAGGAGAAAAATTTTTTAGTTAAAATGAGTAAATGAACTTTGTCACACATAAGATTCCTCTTCTCCTCCTTCTGTTTTAACAATTTAAATAGTAAAGCATTGCTAGATCTTGAACCAGTAAAAGTACTAGTTAGATAACCTTCATTGTTATGTAAATACTGGCTCCCATCCCTCAGAGAATTAAGAGAGCTAACTAATTGGGAGAACTTCTTATCATACTTTGAAAGACTGAAAAAATTCTTAATAAATTTGTTCAGCTGATCTTGAAGTAACTTACCAAGCAGACATTTTTTCTCCAGGCTTACCAATAAGGTTATAGGCTCAATTGAGCCGTTTTGCCTTTCAGGCTTCTCACACTGTATGATTTTACCTTGCAATATTCTGTCTTGGTTAACTTCACTCATTCCCTCTATGCTGGCTTTAGGGGAAGTTAATGGGAGGGCCTTAGGCCCCCCTGAATGCCCTAAGGAAATGACCCGGCATCCACAGTTAACAAACCTTTTTCCTTCCATTTCTAATTCCATGTGGGGGCGCTGTTTCTCCACAACAGCAGTCCAGAAGACTGCTTGATTTATAGGGTGGTCAAACTTCTCAAGTACTCTTTCCTGATAGGTATACATTTTTACTCTAGAAATGCAAGGAAGGGAAAATTGGCTTAAGCGATCCTACATTTTTACAAACCATGGTATATCAGAACTCATTACTGCCTTAATTTCTTCTTCACAATCCTGACCAATAACTCCAGCAACACCTTGAGAATTTATGTTGGACTTTCTTTTTTTTTTTTTTTTTTTGGACTTTCTTAATAAACTTCCTATAGTTCTTTTAGGTAGTGGACCCCAATTACTGCTCTTCGTTTCTGATTCAATCACAGTTTTGGGCTTTTTCTTACAACTCTTATCAACTCCAGTATCAATTTTAATTTCTTGAGTACTAAGGTTAAATCTTCCTGATAGAAACTGTATTAATCTTTCAATAAGAGGTCCCTGCTTTTGAGGATCAAGCTCCTGTGAAGGCTTCTGAGCCATCTCTTGGTTATTCAAACCAACTGCAGTGAGAACAGAGACTAGGTTTTTGCCTCTTTGGCTAGGTCTGTTCTCCTGCTGTGAGGCTGCTAGATAAAGGCGATTTCTCTCAAAGATCTTCTTTGCTCCAGTAGGCAGACACCTTGCCTACCACGCTCTGCTATGAGGGCTCTGCATCAAGCTTCTTCCACTATTTTCCCGCCGGGAAGTCTTTGCTAATGGCGACCCTTCACTGTTGATTTTTGAACGACATTGGCTCGCCCAATGAGTTCCCTTCCTACAATGGAGGCAGAGTTCAGGTTCGTTTAAACCCGATCTCCATGGTCCTGGCCCATGCTCTGACATTGGCCGCAGCCTGCTCTGCCTACACTCTTTTGAAGATGACTTGTCTTCCCACAACTAAAGCACTTTCTTCCAGGTCTGATATAGTTTGCCAATGAAGCTGCCATGAGGTCTGCCTTGTATTCCTCTGCCTCTACATTCCTGCATATCCTAAAATAACCCAGCAAAGTGCCCTGTTCGCTGTAGGGATGCAAGGCATTTTTACAGTGCTTATTAGAGAAATCATAAGATAGCTTGTGCACTAGGTCTCTTACTGCCTGAACATTCTTCACACATTTGGAAATAGCATCTTCCAGTCGGGACACAAAGTCAGCGTAACGCTCATCATTCTGTTGTCTTATAGCCCTGTAACGCGGCGTTCTCTCTTCTGATGGAATTATCTTTTCCCAGGCCCTTAAGCAAACCTCATGTATCTGTCCTATTGTCTGTTCAGTAAACTGTAGTTGAGACTCAACTGTAATATAATTTGCATCCCCTAGCAATTGATGAATTCCTATATCTATCCCATCCTCAGCATTCTTCCCAGCTCTTGCAAGGGCTGCTTCCTTCCATAGCATTTGATATCACAAGCATTCTGAAGAGTAAAGACAAATTCTCACTAAAGCTTTCCAATCTGTAGGGGTCCAGCTGTCAGACTCTGCTAGAGCCCTTATCATGCTAATTACAAAATGTGAGTCTGGGCCCTAGTCATTGATTGCCTGCTTGAGATCTTTTAGCAACTTAAAAGGCAAAGGCACTGTGAATTCCTTTTGGTTCTAACAGGATAAGACATCTTGCATTCTAAATCTTCTTCTGCAATCCCTCTTCCTACTCTGGAGAGTAAAGGTGCTTTCCTATACTTTGCTTCTTTACGTCTATTCTCTGAGCTACTCTTTTCAATCTGGATATCTTGGAGTTCCACTTCCTGAACTTCACCTTCTGTGCTAGCTCTCCTAGTTTGCATTTCTTTGGAGCTAATCTCTCTACCTTCAGGGCTGGCTTGCTTGATTGTTTTACAATCTCTGGCCTTTCTTACACTAAATTCCAGCAGGAGAGCAGTTGCTTTTACTATGTCCCCTTCTGACTCAGGCTCATTCTTTTAGCTCTGCCTAAAATCTTCTCATCTGCCTGAAACCCGTTCTCACTGCTTCTCATCTGATTTAAATTTGGGCATCTTAGACGTTGCCTGTTCTGCTTCTTGGCTTTCTCTACCTTTGAAAGCAAGGGAGCTTCCTGGGATTGTTTAATAGCCATGCTTTGGATCTTGCAATCCACTGCCTCTAGTACTGTATCACCTTTAAACCTTCGGAGTCTGCAGTCTCGCGAGAGCATACAGGCTTTGGCAATGAGGTTCTGTTCTAGAATTGGAGGCTTTAGATAACAAACCAATCCCTGCCTTTTCAGTTTTTCCTAAAGTTTCTTAACCTAAATCATGCTTATTCACAGACACTTTAGCTTGCTTTTCTAGATTTGAATAGACACAAGACTTCTCACTAGACTGTTCATCCTTATTCTCTTCCTCCTGCAAAAGTTTTAAAACCATCTTAACTTGTACCCACAGAGACCACTTCTCCATAGGGATACTCTCCCCATCTCTGTGCTTCCTTTAAGTTGACAATGACCTCCTCCCAGGTCTCTAAATCAAAAGTTCCTTCCTCTGAGAACCATGAATCATACCTTTTTACTACTTTTAGAAAACATTGTATCTTTTTCTTCGTTACTTTTACACCTTGTCTTTTCAGTAAGTAGAGAGCATGGTACCATAAGTTTCAGGTTTACTTTTACCTTGCTCCCATTATCCTCTTTAAAATTCTAATTCACTATTTCCACTACTTCTCTGTCAATCCCCACACCGGATCCTCACTTCGCACAATTTTCAAATTCACTCTACGTACCAATGGGGCCATATAATTGTTATATGGGATATAACTCATATTGTCCCACGTTGTGCGCCATTTGTCTGGGGAAGCCCGCCTTGTGCTGGGGCTCCAGCCTCCAGCCCAGTCCTTGAGCCTCCTGCCTGGTCTCCATCCCACCTCCCTTCGTCCACACTGAGCGTGGACCTGGCTGGTAAGATCATGGCCATCCAGGAGGTGAGCATGCTACCATGAATTGTGTCTGACTGCATTATTGTAATGTCTCTTCTATCGCTCATGCTCCCGGTGACTTTAATATAATATTTATATATCTCAACCATACAATTGTGCTTATTGAACCCAAGATTACTGGTGGGGGGCTGGCACCCCAACTCATACCACAGTACATACCATTTGTCTAGTTCTTCAATGCTTCCTCTCCCGCTCACTCCCTCCAACTATCATGACCTCAGCTCTACCTTACAAAGCCGGCTAGACCAGAGCATGTACACTGGTACAGATAAGAACTCTCAACACACAGAATCCAGGACAGATAAACCCTTCAGGAACAGTAATGGAAGTAGTGATAACATGAGGGTAGGGATGAGATAGAGGGAACTGATAGCAATGATTGATGTATTAACGCTCACACCCCAGGGGGACAAGCAACAGAAACATTGGTGAAGTGAGACCTTGGACATTGTAAAATATGAAAGTATAATTTATCAAGGTTTCATGAGGGTGGGAGAGTGGGAGAGAAGGGGGGAAAAGGAGCTGATACCAAGGGGTCAAGTATAAAGAAAATGATGATGGTACCGTAGGTACAAATGTGCTTGATACAATTGATGTATGCATTGTTATAAGTGGTGTAAGAGCCCCCGATAAAATGACTTAATTTTTTAAAAGTGTTTAGGTAGATCTTGATGGAGGATAGATTGAGAAACAATAGTTTCAGAATTTGATAATTTTGCTTAATAATCAAACTGAAAACTCACTGCCATTGCATCTTTTGTGACTCACAGCAACCCTGACTTTCAGCAACCCTATTGGACAGGGTAGAGCAGCCCCTGTGAGTTTCTGAGACTGCAACTCTTTACAGGGGTAGAAAGCCCTAACGTTTCTCTCTCAGAGCGGGTGGTGGTTTTGAACTATGTGGGTAGCAGCCCAAGTGAAAACCACTATGCCACCAGGGCTCCCTGTGCCACATAGCGGGAGCTGTTGTTTTCCCAAACATTCACTTGGCTATTTCTTTTATAAGAAGCCAAGTAATTTGGCAGCTTATTTCTGTTCCAGTTTTCTTATATAGAAAATGTGGTGACAGTGTGAACCTGTTTGTTGTAGTTTATGTGAACATAATTGAGTGATCTAGACCAAGTGAGCTAGACCAAGTGAGCTGACTGGTCAAAAATCAGACCTGTGGATTGCCAAATTGGTTCTGCTGAGATTGGGGCTTTCCTGGATCCACAGGCTTCCTCCAAGCTGTGTCCGAGAAGCTCTGCATTTTAGAGCTACATTTTATAGTTGAAAGAGAGGCCTAAGGAGGGAGGGAGTCCTTAAGCTCTAAGACCTTAATGCTGTCATTGCTGTCCTCTTGTAGTGTACCTGCAGTTTCCACACTGCAGTGGGAACCATTGAAACAGCTGTTCTCATTCTCTGAGATGGTGTGCCACCCCACTCCATACCACCACCACCTCATCCCTTTCTCTTATTGTAGAGATAATGCCCCTTCCATATGTATCTCAGATATTCAATTAATGAAGAAAGACAAAAGTAGGAGAAATGATTTAGATGAAGGAGACCATAAGCATGAGGCCATAATGGGGTCCAAAGGCTGTGTGGCCATGTCGCTAATTATAGAAATGGATGAAATCTGCCACAAAAATGTGATTGGAGGCAGAGCAATTCATCACTCTCTCAGGCAGGACTACATAAGTGAGAATGGGGCCATTATGGAGACATGGAGACGATCACAGATTAGAAAGGCTTACTGGATTTGTTCTGGGGCCTTCCGACCACTATAACTCATGACCATAGGGTCTTAGACTTTCCCAATTTCCATTGAGGACCTTCCCAGGGAAGTCCCAGAGGGCAGATTGCTCCTCTCTGCTCTGGCTAGTTGTTGTTGCGTGCCATTGAGGACACTTGGACTCGTCGTGACCTCACATACAACCGAATGAAACACTGTAGGGTCGTGCACCATCCTCACAATTGTTCCTGTGCCTGAACCACCGATGAAGCCACTGAGTCCATCCACTTCTTCGAGGACCTCCTCTGTTTCATGGCTTCTCCACTGTACCAAATAGGATGTCCTTCTCCAGGGACTGGTCTCTCCTGACAACATGTCCAAAGTATGTAAGATGGCGTCTTGCCATCCTTGCCTCTAAGCAGCACTCTGGCCTTATTTCTTCTGATACAGATTGGTCAGTCCTTCAGCAGTCCATGGTACTGTCAGTAGTCTTCTGGTGGACCACAATTCGATGCATCTGTTCTTCTACAGCCTTCCTTATTCAGTGTCTAACTTTCACATGCATATGATGCAATGGAAAATAGCATGGCTTAGGTCATGTGCACCTTAGTCCTCAGAGTAACATCATTGTTCTTCAACACTATAAAGAGGTTTTCTGCAGCAGATTTACCCATTACAATACATCTTTTGATCTCCTGACTGCTGTTTCTATGAACATTGATAGTGGATCTAAGCAAGACAAAATCCTTGACAACTGAAGCCCTTTTCTCTGTTTATCACCTATTGGTCCAGTTTTGGGGATTTTGGTCTTCCTTATATTGAATTGTAACCCATATTGAAGGCTGCAATCCTTGATCTTCAGCAAGTGGTTCAATTCCTCCTCACTTTCAGCAAACAAATGGTGTCATATATGCACACAAGCAGGCTCCCAAAAGTTAGTGGAACAAGGAATCAAAAGAGAATGGAATTTTTCAGGGACTTTTTGAAATACCAGTGTGTGTGTGTGTGTGTGTGTGTGTGTGTGTGTGTGTGTGAGACAGAGAGAGAGAGAGAGAGAGAGAGAGAGAGAGAGAGAGAGAGAGAGAGAGAGAGAGAGAGAGAGAGGAGATGTGGGCATAAAACAAACATCAAGCAACATAAGGGAGAATGCTGTTGGCTGCTGTTGAACTGATTCCGGTGCGCATGCACAGTGACCTGCTGTGTGCACCATAGTGACCCCTCAGAAGCAGATCATCAAGCCTACCTTTCAACTGAAATTCTGAGAATTCACAATTTTCAGAAGTATGTGGATAACAGTGAAAGCCAAAATTCTATTTGCACAGTCCCCACGTGGATTAAGCTTCCAGTGAATTCCTTCAGACCATTGACCAGGGATGTGAACACTCTTGCCACCAGGCAGAGGGCATTGGAAAGTGGATTACCCCTTAGGCAGCCCATGGTGGGGCTTAGAGACTTGCCTAAGTGTATCCTTGAATCGAGGCTGCCATTCTGGGCTGCACGGTCATGAGTCATGCCCCCAAAGCCTTGGTTGTTTGGCCCTGGACCACTCTTGTAAACTGTCCTGTTTCACACAGGTCCCAATCCTTGTCCTATTCTTGCTTCTGTAGTCCCACCTGGAACTGTGATGTTGGGATCTGCCGCCATGTCCTTTCAAGTCTGTGAATCTCAGATAACCCTTACATATCAATAAGACCTCTTGCTAATAGTTTCCCTCCCCTCATCTCGATGGCATGTGTTGGCCCTTGGACTATCTAGGTTACCTAGCGGGCATTTGGATTATGTAGGCTCCCTAGCGGGAATTTGGACTATATAGATTACCTAGTGGGCAATTAGACTTTGTAGGTTATCTAGCGGGCACTTTGATTATCTAGGTTACCTAGCTAGCACTTGAACTATCTACGTTACCTAGCGGTTACTTGGAGTATGTTGGCTACCTACCGGGCTGTTGGACTATCTAGGTTACCTAGCCGGCACTTGGGCTATCTAGGTTAACTAACGGGCACTTGGACTATGTAGGTTCCCTAGCGGGCCCTTGGACTATGTGGGTTCCCTAGCGGGCACTTGGACTATGTGGGTTCCCTAGCGGGCATTAGGACTATCTGGGTTACCTAACGGGCACTTGGACTATGTAGGTTAACTAGCGGGCTTTGGACTATGTAGGTTACCTAGCGGACACTTGGACTATGTAGGTTCCCTATCGTTCACTTGGAGAATGTAGGTTAACTAAGGGGCACTAGGACAATGTAGGTTACCTAGCGGGCCTTGGGACTATCTAGGTTACCTAGGGGGAACTTGGACTATGTAGGTTTACTATTGGGCACTTGGACTATCTAGGTTACCTTAGCAGGCACTTGGACTATGTAGGTTAACTAGCGGGCACTTGGACTATCTAGGTTACCTAGCAGGCACTTGGACTATGTACGTTTCCTAGCGGGTACTTGGACTATCTATGTTAACTAGCGGGCACTTGGACTATGTAGATTCCCTATCGGGCACTTGGACTATGTAGGTAACCTAGTGGTCACTTGAACTGTCTAGGTTACCTAGCGGGCATTTGGACTATGTAGGTTAACTAGCGAGCTCTTGGACTATCTAGGTTAACTAGCGGGCACTTGGACTATTAGGGTCCCTAGCGGGCATTTGGACTATATCGGTTACCTAGCGGGCACTTGGACTATGTAGGTTCCCTAGCGGGCACTTGGACTATTTAGGTTACCTAGCAGGCACTTTGACTATCTAGGTTAACTAACGGGCACTTGGACTATGGAAAGAAGTGCCTAATGGTCACCAGGACCCATGGTTAATCCAGGCGTGGTCATCTGATTCCAATCGATCAGACCTAGCTATAAATCACTTATATGTCTGGGTAATTAAAAGCAAATATAAATTTTCAAAAAAAATAACGTTGCATGGGATAGAAAGAGAATACATAACAACATCAGACATAAATATGCCTCAAGACAAACTCATTGTGCACATCCAGAATACATAATGGCTCTTGCTAAGATGCGTTTCCCACTAGACCCTACCCCAAGCCAGTAAAAGCCAGAAACTCTACAGTAAACTGTGGATTGTACTACTCTGAAATGGGAGCTGTGTCTCTAGACCTAATTTGGGGCTGTTCGTGCTGAGGACTCACCAATACCTGCTGCAGTGACAACAGTCCAGGTGAGAATAAGGCAATCTGGATGACAGCCAGGATATAGGAGCACTGAGACCTCAAATTGCTTCTAGGCGAGCATGGCCTAATGGGCTTCCATTTATGCACCTCTGGCAGGAGGAGTTTGTTCTGGAAAGTAATGGTTTCTAAGGAAGTATTTCTTAAACTTTCACATGCATGCACTTACCCAGGTTCCTGGAAATCGGGCTGGGGGGCAGATTCTGATTTTGTGGGTTCAGGGTGGGGGGTCTAGGATCCAGCAGTTCTAGAGGCCCTGGTACTCTTGGGCTGTTAACCACAAGGACAGTAGTCCTAAACCACCAGCCACTCCTTGGGAGAAATATGAGGCTGTAGACTCCGGGCAAGAGTGACAGTCTGGGAAACCCACAAGGGCAGTTCTACCCTGTCCTGTAGGGTCACTATGAGTCAGCATCAACTCGATGGCATTAGCATGGGAGAAGCTAATGCTGATGTTGCTGGTTCCTTGACCTATCATACTTTGAGTGGCAAAGTCCCAAGGGCCTTCCCGGATGTGATGGCCAAAAGCAGTAGTGTTCACCCTTGGTCATACTTTGGAATCCCTTAGGAGCTTTCAAGCCTCCCATTGGCCTGGCGCCATCCCAGACCAATGAAGCAAGACTTAGTGGAAGCAGGATTCAGGTCACGGTCAGTGAGAAAGCCCCCTTGGCAATGCCAACGTACAGCCAGTGCAGAGTCGAACTGGTCGACGACTCCACATGACTCCATATACTTTGGTGAAGCCAGCTGTTTGGGCAAGGTTTTCAGAGTTACCACCCATGTAGACTTGTTGGTGATAGTGCATTAAATAGAGCACATGCAGTGCATTGCATGAGTGTCCTATGCCATGCAACCACACCAGGGGTATGTTGAGCCAATTTCTCTGGGAGACCAAGGGTGTTGGCTCCATCCTGAACGTTGGCAGGGTAATGGACTGACACAGAGGAAACTCATTCTCTTTGTGGTGGTGCACTAATGGGTTCTTCACAGAAGGCCAAGTCCATGGCTGCAGATGCTCACGGGGCTGAGGGAGCAGGTCAAATCCTAAGTCAGAGGTGGGTGTTTGCATATTTACATGCCCTCACTGCCATCAAGTCCATTCCAACTCACAGGCCCATGGGACTGAGTAAAATGGCCCCCGTGGGTTTCTGAGACTGTGATTCTTTAGAGGAGTAGAAAATCTCCTCTTTCTCCAGAGGAGCGGTTGGTCATTCAAACTGCTGACCTTGAGATTAACAGTCCAACTCCTGACCACTCTTGCCGTCAGAATTCTATTTATTTACACAAGTATATATATATCCTTTCCCAAAAGAACTCCACATTTTCAAATCATTCTTGACACTCATGGCCTTTTTTCCTTTATAGCCATGCCTTTGGTTGAAACACAGATATAAGAGAAATATTTATCTACTTATAGGGGTACAAAAGTAGCTTTGGTGGCATAGTGTTTGCATGTTGGGCTGCTAACACCAAAGTCAGCACTTTGAAACCACCAGCCACTCCGTGGGAAGAAGAGTCTGTCTACTCCTATAAAGAGTTACAGTCTCAGAAACTCACAGGGACAGATCTACTCTGCCTCATAGGGTCACTATGAGTCAGCATCACCTCCCTGGCAGTGAGGTAGATTTTGGTTTCATAGAGATACAAGTCAGTCCTGAGCTGCTAAAGACAAGGTTGGCAGTTTGAACCCACCAGCTGCAGAGAAAGAGGAGGCTTTCTATTCCCATAAGGAGCTACAGTTTCAGAAATACCCACAGGGGAAATTTTAACCTCTCCTGTAGGATCAATATGAGTCAGAATCGACTTATCGGTGGTGAGCAAGTGGAGGGGACCCTAAACAGGTTCCGGTGGACCTTAAGAGTTCTACTAATTGTGCATGCTCTGTAAAATGTAAACCAAGATTTTACTTTTGCAAACATTATTTTTTCTAAACACGTCTAACTGTGAAACCATACTCGCATGCGGGTCTTTGAACCTGGTCAGTGGTCTGGGGAAGTGAAGGGGCCTGACATCCTTTGTTGTTGTTAGTGCTGTCCAGTCATTCTGACATCACAGGGACCTTCTTTGCAACACAAGGCAGCACTGCCCGGTCCTTTGCCAGCCTCAGGGGTAGTATGTTGGAGCCCATGGTTTCAGCTACCGTGTCCTCCAGTTCACCAAGGAGTTTCCTCTTTGTGCTGCTTACTAAACCCGTTTCTAAGGAGTCCATTCCAACTCACGGTGACGCCGTGTGGGTCAGCACCACGGGACCCCACATAATGCCTTATACCATATATATATATATATATATATATATATTGTGCATAATGCCTTATACCTGGTCCCTTTGGCACCTTGTGATCGCACAGGCTGGTGTGCTTATTCCATGTGGGCTTTTTTGCTTCTGAGCCAGATGGCCGTTTGCTCACCTTCAAGCCTTTAAGACCCCAGACACTATCTCTTTTGATAGCCTCTGGCCTTTACTTCGGGGTCTTCGGTCCCTGCAGAGTGGACACATGCCTGCTGTGCGGGTATGGGACGTGTCGGAGCGCAGCCTGGTGGCGGAGCTTCAGGAGCATAAGTATGGCATGGCATGTGTGGCCTTCTCATCCAGTGCCAAGTACATTGTCTCAGTGGGCTACCAGCATGACATGATCGTCAATGTCTGGGCCTGGAAGGTGAGTGGGCTGCTGGCCTCAGGACAGGCGGGGCCGGGAGGGGAGCCAAGAAACTGCTGACCGGTGGCCTTTACTTCCACCTGCTGGCCTCAGTCCCTTTCTAGAGAACTCTGAGCAGAAAGGAGCAACTGGGTATCTAGGATGCTGAAGAAGGGGCAGAAGGAGAGGTCAAGTTCACAGCTTGTCTAACCTTCAGTGTGTAAGTTTCTTTTCCCTCAGCTCCTAGAAGCAGAGCCTTGATTTCCCTTGACTTTCTCTCCAGAAAAACATTGTAGTGGCTTCCAACAAGGTGTCCAGTCAGGTGACAGCAGTATCCTTCTCTGAGGACTGCAGGCAACCGGCACATCAAGTTCTGGTACCTCGATGACAGCAAGACCTCAAAGGTGAGGCAGCAAGTAGCCACTAGGGTGGGGTCTGCCCAGATATGTTCCACCTGCGCCCCCTTCTGCATGCTCAAAAGCCCCTTGGAAGTCTCAGCTGGGCCAGGTGCTATGTCAATATGCAAGGGAAGCCTTCTCCCTCCCTCCCCAGGGCCTGCTTTCCAGGGGGTAGCCTGCAGGGTGTGTGGGTGGCACCTGTGGTGGGTCTCCACAGGTGAATGCCACTGTACCCCTGCTGGGCCGCTCCGGGCTGCTGGGGGAACCTGCGGAACAACCTGTTCACTGATGTAGCCTGTGGCCGCGGGAAGAAGACTGACAGCACCTTCTGTATCACATCCTCAGGGCAGCTGTGCGAGTTCAGTGACCCGGAGACTGTTGGACAAGTGGGTGGAGCTGAGTGTAAGTGAATGCTTTGTCGGCACCCTCCCGTCTGTCACCTCCGGGCTCCAGGGCACCTGAGTCTGCATGCACGCTGGGGGAGGCCCCAGGCGGAGGAAGGTGTTTGGGAACCTCTCTGCTTGCTCGCCCTCTCTGTCTCTGCCTCTTCCTCTGCTTTCCTCTTCTGCTCAGCACACAGACAGCATCACAGTAAGTGTGCTGGCCCTGTCCGCTGCCTCTGCTGCCTTTCTCTGGGCCGGCCTTTTCTGGGTGTGTCTTTGCCCAAACCTCAGGTGCCTTATAAGGAAGGCTTGCTGACTCCTTCCCCCTAATTGCACGGGGCTGTGGGCCCTCTGGCCAGCTGCTGTTAGAGGGAGGGGCATTGAGGGGCTCTGCCCAGGGCAGCTGGCCTGCCTTGCGCTTGTCCTTGCCTCTTGGCTCATGGCTGTTGAGGTGTCCGGTGAAGGAGTGGACAGACGCCCTTGCTGACTGTGGCTTCTGTGCTCACAGACCACAGTGGCCCACTGCATCTCGGTGAGCCAGGACTACATCTTCTGCGGCTGTGCTGACGGCACCGTGTGCCTTTTCAACCCCTTCAACCTGCACTTCCTCAGCACGCTGCCCCGGCCCCATGCCCTGGGGACAGACATTGCCAGCATCACAGAGGCCAGGTGAGCGGTGTGGGTGGGCCCCTGAGTCCTGTCAGAGCCCCACTCTGTGCCAGGCCGTCCCTGGCATGCTGCAAGGAGAGGAGGGCACACATAGACCTCTGGGAAGACCCTTGCAGTCAAGCACAGGTGGGTCTTTTAGCATTTGTTGCTCACTGTGGGCAACCGTGGTAATCTGAGTCTGCAGTGTGGTAATTAATGCATTGTCCTGTAAACACCACAGCTAGGACAGACGGGCAGTTCCTTAGGGTTTCTGAGAGAGGCTGGAAACCTGACGGAGCAGGCCTTTCTCCCTCAGGGTGGTCCTGGGTAGCAGCTAAGGTAGGAGGGTCTTATTGTAGCCTCGGGCCTTGGGTTGGGTGATTGCAGGAAGTGAAGTTTTGCTCTGGTTTCAGTGCTGTCAGGAAGCGGGGCAGTTCTGCAGTTGGGTATATTAATTTCTCATTCAGGGAAGGAGTGGGCTAAATCTGCAAATGGCAGGAAATGATATATGACCATGACTGGTTTGCACAGTGCCCTTCCTTTTCCTCTGACGTGAGTCTAGAAGGGCCTGACATCTGCTTGGCTGCATCACGGCCACACACTGTCCCCGCCTGATGTTGGGGGCTATGAAATAGCTTGTGTTCTTTTGCAGAGCCCCATGGCAAGGAATGCCAGGCCAGCCGCTGCGTTCTTTCTCCAGTGACTGCTGGCCACCCTGCTGCTCCTCCCTTTAGTGCCCCTTTTCATTAGCGCTAACTCACCAGTTTGCCCTGTCTGCCCTGGACACCCTGACCCCCTCTTTCCTCAGTCGCCTTTTCGCTGGAGTGGCCAATGCGAAGTATCGGGACACCATCACCTTGACCTTTGATCCTGCAAATCCGTGGCTGTCTTGTGTGTACAATGACCATAGTACTTATGTCTGGGGTGTGAAGGGCCCCAAGAAAGTGGGCAAGGTGTATTCAGCTCTGTATCATTCCTCCTGCGTCTGGAGTGTAGAGGTACGTGGGCCAGGTCTGCTGAGACTGACCGTGTTTCCTGGCCTACCATTAGGAGCTGGGGTTCCTCAAGTGTGGAATTTGTTTCCTCCAGCACCCTTGCTCCCCAAGCTGTGCCCCTGGGTCCCTTCGTATCTGTTAATTGGCTCTGAGGATGGGAGGGGATTTTAGTGCTGACTCATCTCAGACGTTTTTTCAGTATGCCCCTGTGCAGTCTTAGCTTGGCCTCTTTGGACATGTTCCTGAACTTGACCAAACCTTAGTTTCTGCAATTGTGAAATGACATACCTGATGCATTTGATTTTTACGAACAGGAGACAATGTAAGTGGGAGATTTAGAATGCCTAGTACTTACTAGGTGCTTGGTTAATGTATATTCCTTTACTTGTTAAAGACAAGAGCTAATCATTATGACTTGCTTGCTATGGGACAAGCCGTTGCCTCCAGGGGACAGGATGGGGGAACTTTAGGCCCCCAAGGATAGAGGTTCAGGAGGGTTTAGCTGAAAAGGGTTGGGGACAAAATTTATTATCTCCAAGGGAAAGATACTAACTTGACAATGAAGAAACGGCAAAACCCACCCTTAGCCAAGTCATTAAGGTTAACATCCCGTGGCAGCAGCATGAATCTGGTGAGAGGGTACACTGAGAGGTTTCAAAATGTTCCCAGAAAATGTTATGACTCTTAAGAACTCCCAATAAAATGTTGAACAACAACAACCAACGTTGATGGAAAGTTTCTTTTAGTTCTGTTTTTCCATGCAGCCTCCTCCTAGCATTGTGTCTGGTATTCTTGACCCAAATGTATAAGGAACTTAGGATAGTCATGAGGAAACATCAGGCAACCTTCATTTGAGGTACACCTGCCAGAGTAACTTATCACACTCTCCCAGGTGTCAGGGTAGGAAAGACAAGCAAAGACTGAAAGCCGTTCTAGACTGGGACAGATGACACCCATGTGCCGAGGGGGCTCCTGGGATCCTGGAGCAGAAGAAGTACATTCGTGGGATAAACAAACAAACTCATTGGCATTGGGTTGATTCCAACTCAGAGCAACCCCCGCTGGTGACATTTAAATAAAGTCTAATAATGTTGTACCAGTGTGACCTCCGTGGTCCTTATCACTGTGTACTGTAGTGCATAAAACATTAATACGAAGGGAGACCAGGTGAGAGAGTTGAATGTGACATATCTTGACTCATTTTTCTAAAGGTTCAACCCAAAAGGTAAAGTAAAACAGCTCTTGATGGAGAGGAAAAGGTGGAAGGGGGTGGGTGATGATTCTTTCCCCCCGCTGCCTGGCACTGAACGGCCTCTCCTCTCTTCTCATTTTGCAGGGTCCACGAATTGCAGTTCCTGAGTGAAATGCTGAAGGTGGAGGCCCATGAGTCAGAGATTCTGTGCCTGGAGTACTCGAAGCCAGACACAGGTACCTGGCCCTGGCCTGGAATGGCCTTGAGTGAGCCCCTCCAGTCTGGCCAGAGCCACTGATACTTGTCCTGCCTCTTGACTATGGGGCTGATCGTTCTTTTGGCTACCAAAAGAGTTAGTGATCCTTCTTGATGTCTCTGAAGGCTTCTTGTTGTTTCTGAAGGCTTTGGGGAGGACTGCATCTCAACTCTGCCCGACTCCATGGCTCATGTGGCTTAAGGATGTGGGGCTCAGTTTCTCTGGGTGCTCTTTGCTGGGCACTCATGTTGGGCTGCGATCCACAAGCTCAGCAGTTTGAAACTACCAGCCGCTCTGCAGGAGAAAGGTGGGCCTTTCTACTCCTGTAAACAGTTACAGTCTCAGAAGCCCATAGGGGGTATTCACTATGAGTCAGCATTAACTTGATAGCAGCAGATTTGATTTTTGTAAAGTCTTTTTAAAGCCAACCAAAAGCTGAATCCGTGAAGAAGATCTGCTTTAGACATTGTGCTCTTTTAAAGAATAATCTGTCTGTGATCAGATTGACACAGGAACTTGGAAGGTTAGGTGAAAAGTTTAAGGGGCAGTGAGCTTATGTGTGTGATGGAAATTTGGAATTGGAAAAGGACAGTGAGAATGGCTACATAATTTCAGAAATATAATGAATGTTAGCAAATTGTACATGTAGAAATGATCGAATTGGTATATATTTTTGTGTGCATTGTTTTAGATCAGGGAGAAGACTCGAAGTTCAAATATAATTTACAGAGACCCCCCTTGTTAAATCTTGAATGGGACAAAGTCCAGAAAAAACAAATCATCTGGTTGAGGGAGACCGTAAGCATGAGGCCATAATGGGGACTGAAGGATTCACAACAGCTCGGTCACATGGAAAACAAAGGAAGCCCCTTTAAAAGTCAAGTTCCCAGCAGATCAGACCATCACAGTTGGAAATGTGACTACAGAAATGGGAAAGGGACCATGATTGGAGTAAATACATTATTGCAGATTAGAAAAGTTTACAGGACTGGTTCAGGGCCCTCCAACCATCTTGGTCAGGGCATGAACGTGCAACCTCAGTACCCCAATTCCCATCAAGGGCATACTCAGGCAAGTTCTTGAGGGCTAGACTACTCCTCACCAGGCTGGCCAGAGGAGTGGGTGGAAGCAAACAAACTCTGCCTGAGGGCAAAGCATTTTACGTTGCTAGTTCAGAGTCATGGAGCTCTAGTGCCATAGAAGGTTATGGGTTGGGCGGTTAACCACAAGGTTTCACTCTTCAAAACCACCAGCCAGCTCCAGGGAAGAAAGATGAGGCTTTCTACTCCAATAAAAATATATAGTCTGGAGATTAAAAGCCCCAATGTAAGTTAACTGGGTTGATTCCTACTAGAGGGATAATGTGTGTGGGCCAGATGCTTGCAAGGTCCCTCAAGGCAATGCTGCCAGACTGCAGTCTCTGCTCCCTGCTGGTGGAGACAATGGATTGCTTTTCTCTAAAACTTGGAACCATTAGCTTGGTTCCAGTAGGTGGAGTTCACACCCTACTGATAATGGTTCATATGGAGATCCAGAAAACAGGTCAAAGTTAAGCTGCCATTCTAAATGTAGGATCCGCCCATTTTGTCACCTGTATACCCCCAATCCCTCCTCTTCCTATTGCATGTATGCCCCTAGACCACCCCTTCTCACCGCTGTATAACATAGTCCAAGTCCTTCCTGTGATGTATGTCTTTACCCTCCCGTTTCCAATTCCCCTTGTCCTCCTTCCCTTCCCCCTCTCTCCATGTGGACCACCAAGTGGGGCTGAGGTGAGCAATGCTACCATGATATGTGTGTGACTGCATTATTGTAATATCTCTTCTATCTCTCATGCTCCCAATGACTTTAATATTTATATCTCAACCCTTTATGTTTCCAGGGCTTTCAATGACATTAGGCATCTTTTCAATGTTTATGAATCATGCTTATGAACCTCTCTTCTGTTAGTTGTCTGTGTGTATGCATTGCCTGTATTAAAAACATATAGAACCGAGCAATTTGTCTGGAAAAATAATTTATAGGAACTTTATGTTAGATTGCCATGCGTTTTGCATAGCCAATTGTTCTTTTAAAACACTTTTCTTGTCATTGTGATACCATGCTAAAAGGTAAAAACATCTGTATATAGTCAAATAGCTTTATCTTTCCTTTAAAGACATGAACCTTCGTGTCTTGCTTAAAGTTTCCACCTCACTAAAGCTAAATTGCTACTCTCGAAAATAAATCCCTCTAAGTTTTTAATGCTTTGAATATTTTATCGCTCTAATCCTCCTGGAGTTTATTTTTGAATGTAGTATGCTCCTTCCTTTGATTTCTTGTAAATTCAGCCAATTCAACCACTCATTAACCAAAGTATTCCTTTACCACTGGATTGTTTTGCCACCTTTGCTTTGCATAGCATATAGTTCTAAATTATATCCCAGACTACTGAATTATTTGCCAGAGTGGCTTTACTAATTGTACACTGGCATCACAACACGCGGGAGCTTCGGAAAGATCGTGGGAGAAAGGAATGAAAAGAGAAGATAATTTCCCATGAATTTTTGAAGCTTCCTCGTACAGGTGCTTTACAGTAAGTCGACATTAGGGTTTATAATCAATAAAAAATTCAACTGTGATCCAAGAATGAGGGGCGTGACATTTCCTGGTTGAGACAAAAGCGAACAGGCGAGCAGAATACGAAAAGAATTGGTTAACCGATGAAACTGCAGCCAAGTGTTAGCTGTTATCACAAAAATGAACACACAGAATATTCTTGAACTTGGAAGTGGGAACTTCAGCCTTTCAACGGCCATCGACGGTGCGGGGCAACATCCCCGCACTCCTACGCTCAGGAAGGGGGTTCTGGGGTCTGCGGCGCCGCGGGGCACAAGTGGGGCGAAGGGCTGCGAGGGAACGCCGAGGCAGAGGGGTCCCCGCGAGGCGGCTGCGGGCCGCTCCAGAAGGCAGGGGTCCGGGGGCTCTGCGGTCCCTCAGGACCCTCCAGGAGAGGCTCCAGAAAGGCAGCTGGAGGCCCCGGCCGGCCGTGCAGCTCGCTGGGAGGCGCGGGCGCACGTGCTCCGCCGGTCCGGGCGGCGGGGGCGGCTGAACGGGCCCTGGCCGTGGGCGGCGGGCGGCGGGCGGGCGCAGTGCGGCGCCGGGCAGGCGGGAGGTGACCGCGCGGGGCGGTCGCGGCGGCTGGGGCTACTGACGGCACACGGATCCGGAGCGCACTGCGCGGGGCGGGGCGCCGCGCAGGTGAGAGCGGCAGCGGACCCGGATGCGGCGCGGCTGAGGGCGGCCGAGGGCGGGGGGTCGCGGCGGCTAGCTCTTGGAGATCCCGGCCGGAGGCTCCGGCGCCGGTGCTGCGCTTCCTGCCGGCTCGAAGAACGAGCCCGAGCCTGGCCGCCCTCGGGATGCCTTGCTGAGGCTCCGCCGGACGTCCCCAACAGGGGGGGGGGGCGGGGCGGGGCGCGTTCGGGCGCCTCCTGAGGGCGCCTCAGCGGAGAGCGGCGTTGGCGCCGTGGAGTCTACGCTCCACGCGGGCGGCCCAACCCGCCTGCCACTCAGGTGTCTTTTTGCACGGAAGTGAGTTTTAGGAGCGGGAAACCTGTGGTGGGCGTGACTGACGTGTTTTTAAATCATTTTCTATACATTTAAAGCTGTAAAGGCAAAACTTCATGATCCAATTAATATAGCCAAAAATTCAGGCTTGATAGAAACATTTAGAATCCAGGCACTGGGGGTAAAGTCCCCTTATTCCCATCTGTTATTGGAGGAAGGTATGAGAGAGATTGGATACTGCGGTGGGAAGAAATAGAGCCAAATAGGAATGTCTGCTTCTATAGGGAGAATGTATCAGCCATGCGCTCACTTTAAGGCAGCACAGCTTTAAGGGAGAATCTGTGGAAATGATAGATTACCGCAGGAACATGAACTTGGAGTATATCTCCAACTAACAGAGTGGTGGTCTTCCAGCCATGGAACATTAGTCTCCCAGATTCCCTCTGTACCAGTCAGGGAATAAGTCCCAGTATTATTTCCCTTGGTGCTAGTATCCCACATTTCCCCTCTCTGCATTATGTTTAAGATTCAAAAAGTGTCACGGAGGCAACATGGTCTCTTTTCATATCTATTAGCTTCCTATAGAAGTGACATGAGACTGCAAGCATCACAATTATGATAAAAAACACAGTCAGACTGGAACTTAAGCTATGTGAAGTACTTTGCCCCCAAGCTCGCGGGTCCAACCCTTCCATGCTACTCCTCAATTGCTTAATCACATCAGAGCCAGGAGAAGCCTCAAGCTTGTCTTTGAATGTATAGAAAATATCCTTTTTAAGCTGATCAATATCTAATGAAATGTTTCCCTTAAACCCTTGCAAATGTTGGCCTCTCCATCTCTTCCTTGTCCATCTTTCTCCAAAGGTGGTTGCGTCCTTTTAAAGGGAGTCCATCAGTTTTATTCTGTAAAAAACATACATGCATAGCCTTTTCTCCAGGTGAATGGACCTGGATCCCAAACACAGTTTCCATCATCCTCAGATTTCTTAGGATCAATTTTCTCTGTAGAATTGAAAACGTGTTTATCTTCCCTAATTTTATTACAAGCTTTTAGTAAGGAGAAAAATTTTTTAGTTAAAATGAGTAAATGAACTTTGTCACACATAAGATTCCTCTTCTCCTCCTTCTGTTTTAACAATTTAAATAGTAAAGCATTGCTAGATCTTGAACCAGTAAAAGTACTAGTTAGATAACCTTCATTGTTATGTAAATACTGGCTCCCATCCCTCAGAGAATTAAGAGAGCTAACTAATTGGGAGAACTTCTTATCATACTTTGAAAGACTGAAAAAATTCTTAATAAATTTGTTCAGCTGATCTTGAAGTAACTTACCAAGCAGACATTTTTTCTCCAGGCTTACCAATAAGGTTATAGGCTCAATTGAGCCGTTTTGCCTTTCAGGCTTCTCACACTGTATGATTTTACCTTGCAATATTCTGTCTTGGTTAACTTCACTCATTCCCTCTATGCTGGCTTTAGGGGAAGTTAATGGGAGGGCCTTAGGCCCCCCTGAATGCCCTAAGGAAATGACCCGGCATCCACAGTTAACAAACCTTTTTCCTTCCATTTCTAATTCCATGTGGGGGCGCTGTTTCTCCACAACAGCAGTCCAGAAGACTGCTTGATTTATAGGGTGGTCAAACTTCTCAAGTACTCTTTCCTGATAGGTATAAATTTTTACTCTAGAAATGCAAGGAAGGGAAAATTGGCTTAAGCGATCCTACATTTTTACAAACCATGGTATATCAGAACTCATTACTGCCTTAATTTCTTCTTCACAATCCTGACCAATAACTCCAGCAACACCTTGAGAATTTATGTTGGACTTTCTTTTTTTTTTTTTTTTTTTTGGACTTTCTTAATAAACTTCCTATAGTTCTTTTAGGTAGTGGACCCCAATTACTGCTCTTCGTTTCTGATTCAATCACAGTTTTGGGCTTTTTCTTACAACTCTTATCAACTCCAGTATCAATTTTAATTTCTTGAGTACTAAGGTTAAATCTTCCTGATAGAAACTGTATTAATCTTTCAATAAGAGGTCCCTGCTTTTGAGGATCAAGCTCCTGTGAAGGCTTCTGAGCCATCTCTTGGTTATTCAAACCAACTGCAGTGAGAACAGAGACTAGGTTTTTGCCTCTTTGGCTAGGTCTGTTCTCCTGCTGTGAGGCTGCTAGATAAAGGCGATTTCTCTCAAAGATCTTCTTTGCTCCAGTAGGCAGACACCTTGCCTACCACGCTCTGCTATGAGGGCTCTGCATCAAGCTTCTTCCACTATTTTCCCGCCGGGAAGTCTTTGCTAATGGCGACCCTTCACTGTTGATTTTTGAACGACATTGGCTCGCCCAATGAGTTCCCTTCCTACAATGGAGGCAGAGTTCAGGTTCGTTTAAACCCGATCTCCATGGTCCTGGCCCATGCTCTGACATTGGCCGCAGCCTGCTCTGCCTACACTCTTTTGAAGATGACTTGTCTTCCCACAACTAAAGCACTTTCTTCCAGGTCTGATATAGTTTGCCAATGAAGCTGCCATGAGGTCTGCCTTGTATTCCTCTGCCTCTACATTCCTGCATATCCTAAAATAACCCAGCAAAGTGCCCTGTTCGCTGTAGGGATGCAAGGCATTTTTACAGTGCTTATTAGAGAAATCATAAGATAGCTTGTGCACTAGGTCTCTTACTGCCTGAACATTCTTCACACATTTGGAAATAGCATCTTCCAGTCGGGACACAAAGTCAGCGTAACGCTCATCATTCTGTTGTCTTATAGCCCTGTAACGCGGCGTTCTCTCTTCTGATGGAATTATCTTTTCCCAGGCCCTTAAGCAAACCTCATGTATCTGTCCTATTGTCTGTTCAGTAAACTGTAGTTGAGACTCAACTGTAATATAATTTGCATCCCCTAGCAATTGATGAATTCCTATATCTATCCCATCCTCAGCATTCTTCCCAGCTCTTGCAAGGGCTGCTTCCTTCCATAGCATTTGATATCACAAGCATTCTGAAGAGTAAAGACAAATTCTCACTAAAGCTTTCCAATCTGTAGGGGTCCAGCTGTCAGACTCTGCTAGAGCCCTTATCATGCTAATTACAAAATGTGAGTCTGGGCCCTAGTCATTGATTGCCTGCTTGAGATCTTTTAGCAACTTAAAAGGCAAAGGCACTGTGAATTCCTTTTGGTTCTAACAGGATAAGACATCTTGCATTCTAAATCTTCTTCTGCAATCCCTCTTCCTACTCTGGAGAGTAAAGGTGCTTTCCTATACTTTGCTTCTTTACGTCTATTCTCTGAGCTACTCTTTTCAATCTGGATATCTTGGAGTTCCACTTCCTGAACTTCACCTTCTGTGCTAGCTCTCCTAGTTTGCATTTCTTTGGAGCTAATCTCTCTACCTTCAGGGCTGGCTTGCTTGATTGTTTTACAATCTCTGGCCTTTCTTACACTAAATTCCAGCAGGAGAGCAGTTGCTTTTACTATGTCCCCTTCTGACTCAGGCTCATTCTTTTAGCTCTGCCTAAAATCTTCTCATCTGCCTGAAACCCGTTCTCACTGCTTCTCATCTGATTTAAATTTGGGCATCTTAGACGTTGCCTGTTCTGCTTCTTGGCTTTCTCTACCTTTGAAAGCAAGGGAGCTTCCTGGGATTGTTTAATAGCCATGCTTTGGATCTTGCAATCCACTGCCTCTAGTACTGTATCACCTTTAAACCTTCGGAGTCTGCAGTCTCGCGAGAGCATACAGGCTTTGGCAATGAGGTTCTGTTCTAGAATTGGAGGCTTTAGATAACAAACCAATCCCTGCCTTTTCAGTTTTTCCTAAAGTTTCTTAACCTAAATCATGCTTATTCACAGACACTTTAGCTTGCTTTTCTAGATTTGAATAGACACAAGACTTCTCACTAGACTGTTCATCCTTATTCTCTTCCTCCTGCAAAAGTTTTAAAACCATCTTAACTTGTACCCACAGAGACCACTTCTCCATAGGGATACTCTCCCCATCTCTGTGCTTCCTTTAAGTTGACAATGACCTCCTCCCAGGTCTCTAAATCAAAAGTTCCTTCCTCTGAGAACCATGAATCATACCTTTTTACTACTTTTAGAAAACATTGTATCTTTTTCTTCGTTACTTTTACACCTTGTCTTTTCAGTAAGTAGAGAGCATGGTACCATAAGTTTCAGGTTTACTTTTACCTTGCTCCCATTATCCTCTTTAAAATTCTAATTCACTATTTCCACTACTTCTCTGTCAATCCCCACACCGGATCCTCACTTCGCACAATTTTCAAATTCACTCTACGTACCAATGGGGCCATATAATTGTTATATGGGATATAACTCATATTGTCCCACGTTGTGCGCCATTTGTCTGGGGAAGCCCGCCTTGTGCTGGGGCTCCAGCCTCCAGCCCAGTCCTTGAGCCTCCTGCCTGGTCTCCATCCCACCTCCCTTCGTCCACACTGAGCGTGGACCTGGCTGGTAAGATCATGGCCATCCAGGAGGTGAGCATGCTACCATGAATTGTGTCTGACTGCATTATTGTAATGTCTCTTCTATCGCTCATGCTCCCGGTGACTTTAATATAATATTTATATATCTCAACCATACAATTGTGCTTATTGAACCCAAGATTACTGGTGGGGGGCTGGCACCCCAACTCATACCACAGTACATACCATTTGTCTAGTTCTTCAATGCTTCCTCTCCCGCTCACTCCCTCCAACTATCATGACCTCAGCTCTACCTTACAAAGCCGGCTAGACCAGAGCATGTACACTGGTACAGATAAGAACTCTCAACACACAGAATCCAGGACAGATAAACCCTTCAGGAACAGTAATGGAAGTAGTGATAACATGAGGGTAGGGATGAGATAGAGGGAACTGATAGCAATGATTGATGTATTAACGCTCACACCCCAGGGGGACAAGCAACAGAAACATTGGTGAAGTGAGACCTTGGACATTGTAAAATATGAAAGTATAATTTATCAAGGTTTCATGAGGGTGGGAGAGTGGGAGAGAAGGGGGGAAAAGGAGCTGATACCAAGGGGTCAAGTATAAAGAAAATGATGATGGTACCGTAGGTACAAATGTGCTTGATACAATTGATGTATGCATTGTTATAAGTGGTGTAAGAGCCCCCGATAAAATGACTTAATTTTTTAAAAGTGTTTAGGTAGATCTTGATGGAGGATAGATTGAGAAACAATAGTTTCAGAATTTGATAATTTTGCTTAATAATCAAACTGAAAACTCACTGCCATTGCATCTTTTGTGACTCACAGCAACCCTGACTTTCAGCAACCCTATTGGACAGGGTAGAGCAGCCCCTGTGAGTTTCTGAGACTGCAACTCTTTACAGGGGTAGAAAGCCCTAACGTTTCTCTCTCAGAGCGGGTGGTGGTTTTGAACTATGTGGGTAGCAGCCCAAGTGAAAACCACTATGCCACCAGGGCTCCCTGTGCCACATAGCGGGAGCTGTTGTTTTCCCAAACATTCACTTGGCTATTTCTTTTATAAGAAGCCAAGTAATTTGGCAGCTTATTTCTGTTCCAGTTTTCTTATATAGAAAATGTGGTGACAGTGTGAACCTGTTTGTTGTAGTTTATGTGAACATAATTGAGTGATCTAGACCAAGTGAGCTAGACCAAGTGAGCTGACTGGTCAAAAATCAGACCTGTGGATTGCCAAATTGGTTCTGCTGAGATTGGGGCTTTCCTGGATCCACAGGCTTCCTCCAAGCTGTGTCCGAGAAGCTCTGCATTTTAGAGCTACATTTTATAGTTGAAAGAGAGGCCTAAGGAGGGAGGGAGTCCTTAAGCTCTAAGACCTTAATGCTGTCATTGCTGTCCTCTTGTAGTGTACCTGCAGTTTCCACACTGCAGTGGGAACCATTGAAACAGCTGTTCTCATTCTCTGAGATGGTGTGCCACCCCACTCCATACCACCACCACCTCATCCCTTTCTCTTATTGTAGAGATAATGCCCCTTCCATATGTATCTCAGATATTCAATTAATGAAGAAAGACAAAAGTAGGAGAAATGATTTAGATGAAGGAGACCATAAGCATGAGGCCATAATGGGGTCCAAAGGCTGTGTGGCCATGTCGCTAATTATAGAAATGGATGAAATCTGCCACAAAAATGTGATTGGAGGCAGAGCAATTCATCACTCTCTCAGGCAGGACTACATAAGTGAGAATGGGGCCATTATGGAGACATGGAGACGATCACAGATTAGAAAGGCTTACTGGATTTGTTCTGGGGCCTTCCGACCACTATAACTCATGACCATAGGGTCTTAGACTTTCCCAATTTCCATTGAGGACCTTCCCAGGGAAGTCCCAGAGGGCAGATTGCTCCTCTCTGCTCTGGCTAGTTGTTGTTGCGTGCCATTGAGGACACTTGGACTCGTCGTGACCTCACATACAACCGAATGAAACACTGTAGGGTCGTGCACCATCCTCACAATTGTTCCTGTGCCTGAACCACCGATGAAGCCACTGAGTCCATCCACTTCTTCGAGGACCTCCTCTGTTTCATGGCTTCTCCACTGTACCAAATAGGATGTCCTTCTCCAGGGACTGGTCTCTCCTGACAACATGTCCAAAGTATGTAAGATGGCGTCTTGCCATCCTTGCCTCTAAGCAGCACTCTGGCCTTATTTCTTCTGATACAGATTGGTCAGTCCTTCAGCAGTCCATGGTACTGTCAGTAGTCTTCTGGTGGACCACAATTCGATGCATCTGTTCTTCTACAGCCTTCCTTATTCAGTGTCTAACTTTCACATGCATATGATGCAATGGAAAATAGCATGGCTTAGGTCATGTGCACCTTAGTCCTCAGAGTAACATCATTGTTCTTCAACACTATAAAGAGGTTTTCTGCAGCAGATTTACCCATTACAATACATCTTTTGATCTCCTGACTGCTGTTTCTATGAACATTGATAGTGGATCTAAGCAAGACAAAATCCTTGACAACTGAAGCCCTTTTCTCTGTTTATCACCTATTGGTCCAGTTTTGGGGATTTTGGTCTTCCTTATATTGAATTGTAACCCATATTGAAGGCTGCAATCCTTGATCTTCAGCAAGTGGTTCAATTCCTCCTCACTTTCAGCAAACAAATGGTGTCATATATGCACACAAGCAGGCTCCCAAAAGTTAGTGGAACAAGGAATCAAAAGAGAATGGAATTTTTCAGGGACTTTTTGAAATACCAGTGTGTGTGTGTGTGTGTGTGTGTGTGTGTGTGAGACAGAGAGAGAGAGAGAGAGAGAGAGAGAGAGAGAGAGAGAGGAGATGTGGGCATAAAACAAACATCAAGCAACATAAGGGAGAATGCTGTTGGCTGCTGTTGAACTGATTCCGGTGCGCATGCACAGTGACCTGCTGTGTGCACCATAGTGACCCCTCAGAAGCAGATCATCAAGCCTACCTTTCAACTGAAATTCTGAGAATTCACAATTTTCAGAAGTATGTGGATAACAGTGAAAGCCAAAATTCTATTTGCACAGTCCCCACGTGGATTAAGCTTCCAGTGAATTCCTTCAGACCATTGACCAGGGATGTGAACACTCTTGCCACCAGGCAGAGGGCATTGGAAAGTGGATTACCCCTTAGGCAGCCCATGGTGGGGCTTAGAGACTTGCCTAAGTGTATCCTTGAATCGAGGCTGCCATTCTGGGCTGCACGGTCATGAGTCATGCCCCCAAAGCCTTGGTTGTTTGGCCCTGGACCACTCTTGTAAACTGTCCTGTTTCACACAGGTCCCAATCCTTGTCCTATTCTTGCTTCTGTAGTCCCACCTGGAACTGTGATGTTGGGATCTGCCGCCATGTCCTTTCAAGTCTGTGAATCTCAGATAACCCTTACATATCAATAAGACCTCTTGCTAATAGTTTCCCTCCCCTCATCTCGATGGCATGTGTTGGCCCTTGGACTATCTAGGTTACCTAGCGGGCATTTGGATTATGTAGGCTCCCTAGCGGGAATTTGGACTATATAGATTACCTAGTGGGCAATTAGACTTTGTAGGTTATCTAGCGGGCACTTTGACTATCTAGGTTACCTAGCTAGCACTTGAACTATCTACGTTACCTAGCGGTTACTTGGAGTATGTTGGCTACCTACCGGGCTGTTGGACTATCTAGGTTACCTAGCCGGCACTTGGGCTATCTAGGTTAACTAACGGGCACTTGGACTATGTAGGTTCCCTAGCGGGCCCTTGGACTATGTGGGTTCCCTAGCGGGCACTTGGACTATGTGGGTTCCCTAGCGTGCATTAGGACTATCTGGGTTACCTAACGGGCACTTGGACTATGTAGGTTAACTAGCGGGCTTTGGACTATGTAGGTTACCTAGCGGACACTTGGACTATGTAGGTTCCCTATTGTTCACTTGGAGAATGTAGGTTAACTAAGGGGCACTAGGACAATGTAGGTTACCTAGCGGGCCTTGGGACTATCTAGGTTACCTAGGGGGAACTTGGACTATGTAGGTTTACTATTGGGCACTTGGACTATCTAGGTTACCTTAGCAGGCACTTGGACTATGTAGGTTAACTAGCGGGCACTTGGACTATCTAGGTTACCTAGCAGGCACTTGGACTATGTACGTTTCCTAGCGGGTACTTGGACTATCTATGTTAACTAGCGGGCACTTGGACTATGTAGATTCCCTATCGGGCACTTGGACTATGTAGGTAACCTAGTGGTCACTTGAACTGTCTAGGTTACCTAGCGGGCATTTGGACTATGTAGGTTAACTAGCGAGCTCTTGGACTATCTAGGTTAACTAGCGGGCACTTGGACTATTAGGGTCCCTAGCGGGCATTTGGACTATATCGGTTACCTAGCGGGCACTTGGACTATGTAGGTTCCCTAGCGGGCACTTGGACTATTTAGGTTACCTAGCAGGCACTTTGACTATCTAGGTTAACTAACGGGCACTTGGACTATGGAAAGAAGTGCCTAATGGTCACCAGGACCCATGGTTAATCCAGGCGTGGTCATCTGATTCCAATCGATCAGACCTAGCTATAAATCACTTATATGTCTGGGTAATTAAAAGCAAATATAAATTTTCAAAAAAAATAACGTTGCATGGGATAGAAAGAGAATACATAACAACATCAGACATAAATATGCCTCAAGACAAACTCATTGTGCACATCCAGAATACATAATGGCTCTTGCTAAGATGCGTTTCCCACTAGACCCTACCCCAAGCCAGTAAAAGCCAGAAACTCTACAGTAAACTGTGGATTGTACTACTCTGAAATGGGAGCTGTGTCTCTAGACCTAATTTGGGGCTGTTCGTGCTGAGGACTCACCAATACCTGCTGCAGTGACAACAGTCCAGGTGAGAATAAGGAAATCTGGATGACAGCCAGGATATAGGAGCACTGAGACCTCAAATTGCTTCTAGGCGAGCATGGCCTAATGGGCTTCCATTTATGCACCTCTGGCAGGAGGAGTTTGTTCTGGAAAGTAATGGTTTCTAAGGAAGTATTTCTTAAACTTTCACATGCATGCACTTACCCAGGTTCCTGGAAATCGGGCTGGGGGGCAGATTCTGATTTTGTGGGTTCAGGGTGGGGGGTCTAGGATCCAGCAGTTCTAGAGGCCCTGGTACTCTTGGGCTGTTAACCACAAGGACAGTAGTCCTAAACCACCAGCCACTCCTTGGGAGAAATATGAGGCTGTAGACTCCGGGCAAGAGTGACAGTCTGGGAAACCCACAAGGGCAGTTCTACCCTGTCCTGTAGGGTCACTATGAGTCAGCATCAACTCGATGGCATTAGCATGGGAGAAGCTAATGCTGATGTTGCTGGTTCCTTGACCTATCATACTTTGAGTGGCAAAGTCCCAAGGGCCTTCCCGGATGTGATGGCCAAAAGCAGTAGTGTTCACCCTTGGTCATACTTTGGAATCCCTTAGGAGCTTTCAAGCCTCCCATTGGCCTGGCGCCATCCCAGACCAATGAAGCAAGACTTAGTGGAAGCAGGATTCAGGTCACGGTCAGTGAGAAAGCCCCCTTGGCAATGCCAACGTACAGCCAGTGCAGAGTCGAACTGGTCGACGACTCCACATGACTCCATATACTTTGGTGAAGCCAGCTGTTTGGGCAAGGTTTTCAGAGTTACCACCCATGTAGACTTGTTGGTGATAGTGCATTAAATAGAGCACATGCAGTGCATTGCATGAGTGTCCTATGTCATGCAACCACACCAGGGGTATGTTGAGCCAATTTCTCTGGGAGACCAAGGGTGTTGGCTCCATCCTGAACGTTGGCAGGGTAATGGACTGACACAGAGGAAACTCATTCTCTTTGTGGTGGTGCACTAATGGGTTCTTCACAGAAGGCCAAGTCCATGGCTGCAGATGCTCACGGGGCTGAGGGAGCAGGTCAAATCCTAAGTCAGAGGTGGGTGTTTGCATATTTACATGCCCTCACTGCCATCAAGTCCATTCCAACTCACAGGCCCATGGGACTGAGTAAAATGGCCCCCGTGGGTTTCTGAGACTGTGATTCTTTAGAGGAGTAGAAAATCTCCTCTTTCTCCAGAGGAGCGGTTGGTCATTCAAACTGCTGACCTTGAGATTAACAGTCCAACTCCTGACCACTCTTGCCGTCAGAATTCTATTTATTTACACAAGTATATATATATCCTTTCCCAAAAGAACTCCACATTTTCAAATCATTCTTGACACTCATGGCCTTTTTTCCTTTATAGCCATGCCTTTGGTTGAAACACAGATATAAGAGAAATATTTATCTACTTATAGGGGTACAAAAGTAGCTTTGGTGGCATAGTGTTTGCATGTTGGGCTGCTAACACCAAAGTCAGCACTTTGAAACCACCAGCCACTCCGTGGGAAGAAGAGTCTGTCTACTCCTATAAAGAGTTACAGTCTCAGAAACTCACAGGGACAGATCTACTCTGCCTCATAGGGTCACTATGAGTCAGCATCACCTCCCTGGCAGTGAGGTAGATTTTGGTTTCATAGAGATACAAGTCAGTCCTGAGCTGCTAAAGACAAGGTTGGCAGTTTGAACCCACCAGCTGCAGAGAAAGAGGAGGCTTTCTATTCCCATAAGGAGCTACAGTTTCAGAAATACCCACAGGGGAAATTTTAACCTCTCCTGTAGGATCAATATGAGTCAGAATCGACTTATCGGTGGTGAGCAAGTGGAGGGGACCCTAAACAGGTTCCGGTGGACCTTAAGAGTTCTACTAATTGTGCATGCTCTGTAAAATGTAAACCAAGATTTTACTTTTGCAAACATTATTTTTTCTAAACACGTCTAACTGTGAAACCATACTCGCATGCGGGTCTTTGAACCTGGTCAGTGGTCTGGGGAAGTGAAGGGGCCTGACATCCTTTGTTGTTGTTAGTGCTGTCCAGTCATTCTGACATCACAGGGACCTTCTTTGCAACACAAGGCAGCACTGCCCGGTCCTTTGCCAGCCTCAGGGGTAGTATGTTGGAGCCCATGGTTTCAGCTACCGTGTCTTCCAGTTCACCAAGGAGTTTCCTCTTTGTGCTGCTTACTAAACCCGTTTCTAAGGAGTCCATTCCAACTCATGGTGACGCCGTGTGGGTCAGCACCACGGGACCCCACATAATGCCTTATACCATATATATATATATATATATATATATATATATATATATATATATATATATATATATATATATATATATATATATTGCATAATGCCTTATACCTGGTCCCTTTGGCACCTTGTGATCGCACAGGCTGGTGTGCTTATTCCATGTGGGCTTTTTTGCTTCTGAGCCAGATGGCCGTTTGCTCACCTTCAAGCCTTTAAGACCCCAGACACTATCTCTTTTGATAGCCTCTGGCCTTTACTTCGGGGTCTTCGGTCCCTGCAGAGTGGACACATGCCTGCTGTGCGGGTATGGGACGTGTCGGAGCGCAGCCTGGTGGCGGAGCTTCAGGAGCATAAGTATGGCATGGGCATGTGTGGCCTTCTCATCCAGTGCCAAGTACATTGTCTCAGTGGGCTACCAGCATGACATGATCGTCAATGTCTGGGACTGGAAGGTGAGTGGGCTGCTGGCCTCAGGACAGGCGGGGCCGGGAGGGGAGCCAAGAAACTGCTGACCGGTGGCCTTTACTTCCGCCTGCTGGCCTCAGTCCCTTTCTAGAGAACTCTGAGCAGAAAGGAGCAACTGGGTATCTAGGATGCTGAAGAAGGGGCAGAAGGAGAGGTCAAGTTCACAGCTTGTCTAACCTTCAGTGTGTAAGTTTCTTTTCCCTCAGCTCCTAGAAGCAGAGCCTTGATTTCCCTTGACTTTCTCTCCAGAAAAACATTGTAGTGGCTTCCAACAAGGTGTCCAGTCAGGTGACAGCAGTATCCTTCTCTGAGGACTGCAGGCAACCGGCACATCAAGTTCTGGTACCTCGATGACAGCAAGACCTCAAAGGTGAGGCAGCAAGTAGCCACTAGGGTGGGGTCTGCCCAGATATGTTCCACCTGCGCCCCCTTCTGCATGCTCAAAAGCCCCTTGGAAGTCTCAGCTGGGCCAGGTGCTATGTCAATATGCAAGGGAAGCCTTCTCCCTCCCTCCCCAGGGCCTGCTTTCCAGGGGGTAGCCTGCAGGGTGTGTGGGTGGCACCTGTGGTGGGTCTCCACAGGTGAATGCCACTGTACCCCTGCTGGGCCGCTCCGGGCTGCTGGGGGAACCTGCGGAACAACCTGTTCACTGATGTAGCCTGTGGCCGCGGGAAGAAGACTGACAGCACCTTCTGTATCACATCCTCAGGGCAGCTGTGCGAGTTCAGTGACCCGGAGACTGTTGGACAAGTGGGTGGAGCTGAGTGTAAGTGAATGCTTTGTCGGCACCCTCCCGTCTGTCACCTCCGGGCTCCAGGGCACCTGAGTCTGCATGCACGCTGGGGGAGGCCCCAGGCGGAGGAAGGTGTTTGGGAACCTCTCTGCTTGCTCGCCCTCTCTGTCTCTGCCTCTTCCTCTGCTTTCCTCTTCTGCTCAGCACACAGACAGCATCACAGTAAGTGTGCTGGCCCTGTCCGCTGCCTCTGCTGCCTTTCTCTGGGCCGGCCTTTTCTGGGTGTGTCTTTGCCCAAACCTCAGGTGCCTTATAAGGAAGGCTTGCTGACTCCTTCCCCCTAATTGCACGGGGCTGTGGGCCCTCTGGCCAGCTGCTGTTAGAGGGAGGGGCATTGAGGGGCTCTGCCCAGGGCAGCTGGCCTGCCTTGCGCTTGTCCTTGCCTCTTGGCTCATGGCTGTTGAGGTGTCCGGTGAAGGAGTGGACAGACGCCCTTGCTGACTGTGGCTTCTGTGCTCACAGACCACAGTGGCCCACTGCATCTCGGTGAGCCAGGACTACATCTTCTGCGGCTGTGCTGACGGCACCGTGTGCCTTTTCAACCCCTTCAACCTGCACTTCCTCAGCACGCTGCCCCGGCCCCATGCCCTGGGGACAGACATTGCCAGCATCACAGAGGCCAGGTGAGCGGTGTGGGTGGGCCCCTGAGTCCTGTCAGAGCCCCACTCTGTGCCAGGCCGTCCCTGGCATGCTGCAAGGAGAGGAGGGCACACATAGACCTCTGGGAAGACCCTTGCAGTCAAGCACAGGTGGGTCTTTTAGCATTTGTTGCTCACTGTGGGCAACCGTGGTAATCTGAGTCTGCAGTGTGGTAATTAATGCATTGTCCTGTAAACACCACAGCTAGGACAGACGGGCAGTTCCTTAGGGTTTCTGAGAGAGGCTGGAAACCTGACGGAGCAGGCCTTTCTCCCTCAGGGTGGTCCTGGGTAGCAGCTAAGGTAGGAGGGTCTTATTGTAGCCTCGGGCCTTGGGTTGGGTGATTGCAGGAAGTGAAGTTTTGCTCTGGTTTCAGTGCTGTCAGGAAGCGGGGCAGTTCTGCAGTTGGGTATATTAATTTCTCATTCAGGGAAGGAGTGGGCTAAATCTGCAAATGGCAGGAAATGATATATGACCATGACTGGTTTGCACAGTGCCCTTCCTTTTCCTCTGACGTGAGTCTAGAAGGGCCTGACATCTGCTTGGCTGCATCACGGCCACACACTGTCCCCGCCTGATGTTGGGGGCTATGAAATAGCTTGTGTTCTTTTGCAGAGCCCCATGGCAAGGAATGCCAGGCCAGCCGCTGCGTTCTTTCTCCAGTGACTGCTGGCCACCCTGCTGCTCCTCCCTTTAGTGCCCCTTTTCATTAGCGCTAACTCACCAGTTTGCCCTGTCTGCCCTGGACACCCTGACCCCCTCTTTCCTCAGTCGCCTTTTCGCTGGAGTGGCCAATGCGAAGTATCGGGACACCATCACCTTGACCTTTGATCCTGCAAATCCGTGGCTGTCTTGTGTGTACAATGACCATAGTACTTATGTCTGGGGTGTGAAGGGCCCCAAGAAAGTGGGCAAGGTGTATTCAGCTCTGTATCATTCCTCCTGCGTCTGGAGTGTAGAGGTACGTGGGCCAGGTCTGCTGAGACTGACCGTGTTTCCTGGCCTACCATTAGGAGCTGGGGTTCCTCAAGTGTGGAATTTGTTTCCTCCAGCACCCTTGCTCCCCAAGCTGTGCCCCTGGGTCCCTTCGTATCTGTTAATTGGCTCTGAGGATGGGAGGGGATTTTAGTGCTGACTCATCTCAGACGTTTTTTCAGTATGCCCCTGTGCAGTCTTAGCTTGGCCTCTTTGGACATGTTCCTGAACTTGACCAAACCTTAGTTTCTGCAATTGTGAAATGACATACCTGATGCATTTGATTTTTACGAACAGGAGACAATGTAAGTGGGAGATTTAGAATGCCTAGTACTTACTAGGTGCTTGGTTAATGTATATTCCTTTACTTGTTAAAGACAAGAGCTAATCATTATGACTTGCTTGCTATGGGACAAGCCGTTGCCTCCAGGGGACAGGATGGGGGAACTTTAGGCCCCCAAGGATAGAGGTTCAGGAGGGTTTAGCTGAAAAGGGTTGGGGACAAAATTTATTATCTCCAAGGGAAAGATACTAACTTGACAATGAAGAAACGGCAAAACCCACCCTTAGCCAAGTCATTAAGGTTAACATCCCGTGGCAGCAGCATGAATCTGGTGAGAGGGTACACTGAGAGGTTTCAAAATGTTCCCAGAAAATGTTATGACTCTTAAGAACTCCCAATAAAATGTTGAACAACAACAACCAACGTTGATGGAAAGTTTCTTTTAGTTCTGTTTTTCCATGCAGCCTCCTCCTAGCATTGTGTCTGGTATTCTTGACCCAAATGTATAAGGAACTTAGGATAGTCATGAGGAAACATCAGGCAACCTTCATTTGAGGTACACCTGCCAGAGTAACTTATCACACTCTCCCAGGTGTCAGGGTAGGAAAGACAAGCAAAGACTGAAAGCCGTTCTAGACTGGGACAGATGACACCCATGTGCCGAGGGGGCTCCTGGGATCCTGGAGCAGAAGAAGTACATTCGTGGGATAAACAAACAAACTCATTGGCATTGGGTTGATTCCAACTCAGAGCAACCCCCGCTGGTGACATTTAAATAAAGTCTAATAATGTTGTACCAGTGTGACCTCCGTGGTCCTTATCACTGTGTACTGTAGTGCATAAAACATTAATACGAAGGGAGACCAGGTGAGAGAGTTGAATGTGACATATCTTGACTCATTTTTCTAAAGGTTCAACCCAAAAGGTAAAGTAAAACAGCTCTTGATGGAGAGGAAAAGGTGGAAGGGGGTGGGTGATGATTCTTTCCCCCCGCTGCCTGGCACTGAACGGCCTCTCCTCTCTTCTCATTTTGCAGGGTCCACGAATTGCAGTTCCTGAGTGAAATGCTGAAGGTGGAGGCCCATGAGTCAGAGATTCTGTGCCTGGAGTACTCGAAGCCAGACACAGGTACCTGGCCCTGGCCTGGAATGGCCTTGAGTGAGCCCCTCCAGTCTGGCCAGAGCCACTGATACTTGTCCTGCCTCTTGACTATGGGGCTGATCGTTCTTTTGGCTACCAAAAGAGTTAGTGATCCTTCTTGATGTCTCTGAAGGCTTCTTGTTGTTTCTGAAGGCTTTGGGGAGGACTGCATCTCAACTCTGCCCGACTCCATGGCTCATGTGGCTTAAGGATGTGGGGCTCAGTTTCTCTGGGTGCTCTTTGCTGGGCACTCATGTTGGGCTGCGATCCACAAGCTCAGCAGTTTGAAACTACCAGCCGCTCTGCAGGAGAAAGGTGGGCCTTTCTACTCCTGTAAACAGTTACAGTCTCAGAAGCCCATAGGGGGTATTCACTATGAGTCAGCATTAACTTGATAGCAGCAGATTTGATTTTTGTAAAGTCTTTTTAAAGCCAACCAAAAGCTGAATCCGTGAAGAAGATCTGCTTTAGACATTGTGCTCTTTTAAAGAATAATCTGTCTGTGATCAGATTGACACAGGAACTTGGAAGGTTAGGTGAAAAGTTTAAGGGGCAGTGAGCTTATGTGTGTGATGGAAATTTGGAATTGGAAAAGGACAGTGAGAATGGCTACATAATTTCAGAAATATAATGAATGTTAGCAAATTGTACATGTAGAAATGATCGAATTGGTATATATTTTTGTGTGCATTGTTTTAGATCAGGGAGAAGACTCGAAGTTCAAATATAATTTACAGAGACCCCCCTTGTTAAATCTTGAATGGGACAAAGTCCAGAAAAAACAAATCATCTGGTTGAGGGAGACCGTAAGCATGAGGCCATAATGGGGACTGAAGGATTCACAACAGCTCGGTCACATGGAAAACAAAGGAAGCCCCTTTAAAAGTCAAGTTCCCAGCAGATCAGACCATCACAGTTGGAAATGTGACTACAGAAATGGGAAAGGGACCATGATTGGAGTAAATACATTATTGCAGATTAGAAAAGTTTACAGGACTGGTTCAGGGCCCTCCAACCATCTTGGTCAGGGCATGAACGTGCAACCTCAGTACCCCAATTCCCATCAAGGGCATACTCAGGCAAGTTCTTGAGGGCTAGACTACTCCTCACCAGGCTGGCCAGAGGAGTGGGTGGAAGCAAACAAACTCTGCCTGAGGGCAAAGCATTTTACGTTGCTAGTTCAGAGTCATGGAGCTCTAGTGCCATAGAAGGTTATGGGTTGGGCGGTTAACCACAAGGTTTCACTCTTCAAAACCACCAGCCAGCTCCAGGGAAGAAAGATGAGGCTTTCTACTCCAATAAAAATATATAGTCTGGAGATTAAAAGCCCCAATGTAAGTTAACTGGGTTGATTCCTACTAGAGGGATAATGTGTGTGGGCCAGATGCTTGCAAGGTCCCTCAAGGCAATGCTGCCAGACTGCAGTCTCTGCTCCCTGCTGGTGGAGACAATGGATTGCTTTTCTCTAAAACTTGGAACCATTAGCTTGGTTCCAGTAGGTGGAGTTCACACCCTACTGATAATGGTTCATATGGAGATCCAGAAAACAGGTCAAAGTTAAGCTGCCATTCTAAATGTAGGATCCGCCCATTTTGTCACCTGTATACCCCCAATCCCTCCTCTTCCTATTGCATGTATGCCCCTAGACCACCCCTTCTCACCGCTGTATAACATAGTCCAAGTCCTTCCTGTGATGTATGTCTTTACCCTCCCGTTTCCAATTCCCCTTGTCCTCCTTCCCTTCCCCCTCTCTCCATGTGGACCACCAAGTGGGGCTGAGGTGAGCAATGCTACCATGATATGTGTGTGACTGCATTATTGTAATATCTCTTCTATCTCTCATGCTCCCAATGACTTTAATATTTATATCTCAACCCTTTATGTTTCCAGGGCTTTCAATGACATTAGGCATCTTTTCAATGTTTATGAATCATGCTTATGAACCTCTCTTCTGTTAGTTGTCTGTGTGTATGCATTGCCTGTATTAAAAACATATAGAACCGAGCAATTTGTCTGGAAAAATAATTTATAGGAACTTTATGTTAGATTGCCATGCGTTTTGCATAGCCAATTGTTCTTTTAAAACACTTTTCTTGTCATTGTGATACCATGCTAAAAGGTAAAAACATCTGTATATAGTCAAATAGCTTTATCTTTCCTTTAAAGACATGAACCTTCGTGTCTTGCTTAAAGTTTCCACCTCACTAAAGCTAAATTGCTACTCTCGAAAATAAATCCCTCTAAGTTTTTAATGCTTTGAATATTTTATCGCTCTAATCCTCCTGGAGTTTATTTTTGAATGTAGTATGCTCCTTCCTTTGATTTCTTGTAAATTCAGCCAATTCAACCACTCATTAACCAAAGTATTCCTTTACCACTGGATTGTTTTGCCACCTTTGCTTTGCATAGCATATAGTTCTAAATTATATCCCAGACTACTGAATTATTTGCCAGAGTGGCTTTACTAATTGTACACTGGCATCACAACACGCGGGAGCTTCGGAAAGATCGTGGGAGAAAGGAATGAAAAGAGAAGATAATTTCCCATGAATTTTTGAAGCTTCCTCGTACAGGTGCTTTACAGTAAGTCGACATTAGGGTTTATAATCAATAAAAAATTCAACTGTGATCCAAGAATGAGGGGCGTGACATTTCCTGGTTGAGACAAAAGCGAACAGGCGAGCAGAATACGAAAAGAATTGGTTAACCGATGAAACTGCAGCCAAGTGTTAGCTGTTATCACAAAAATGAACACACAGAATATTCTTGAACTTGGAAGTGGGAACTTCAGCCTTTCAACGGCCATCGACGGTGCGGGGCAACATCCCCGCACTCCTACGCTCAGGAAGGGGGTTCTGGGGTCTGCGGCGCCGCGGGGCACAAGTGGGGCGAAGGGCTGCGAGGGAACGCCGAGGCAGAGGGGTCCCCGCGAGGCGGCTGCGGGCCGCTCCAGAAGGCAGGGGTCCGGGGGCTCTGCGGTCCCTCAGGACCCTCCAGGAGAGGCTCCAGAAAGGCAGCTGGAGGCCCCGGCCGGCCGTGCAGCTCGCTGGGAGGCGCGGGCGCACGTGCTCCGCCGGTCCGGGCGGCGGGGGCGGCTGAACGGGCCCTGGCCGTGGGCGGCGGGCGGCGGGCGGGCGCAGTGCGGCGCCGGGCAGGCGGGAGGTGACCGCGCGGGGCGGTCGCGGCGGCTGGGGCTACTGACGGCACACGGATCCGGAGCGCACTGCGCGGGGCGGGGCGCCGCGCAGGTGAGAGCGGCAGCGGACCCGGATGCGGCGCGGCTGAGGGCGGCCGAGGGCGGGGGGTCGCGGCGGCTAGCTCTTGGAGATCCCGGCCGGAGGCTCCGGCGCCGGTGCTGCGCTTCCTGCCGGCTCGAAGAACGAGCCCGAGCCTGGCCGCCCTCGGGATGCCTTGCTGAGGCTCCGCCGGACGTCCCCAACAGGGGGGGGGGGGGGGGCGGGGCGGGGCGCGTTCGGGCGCCTCCTGAGGGCGCCTCAGCGGAGAGCGGCGTTGGCGCCGTGGAGTCTACGCTCCACGCGGGCGGCCCAACCCGCCTGCCACTCAGGTGTCTTTTTGCACGGAAGTGAGTTTTAGGAGCGGGAAACCTGTGGTGGGCGTGACTGACGTGTTTTTAAATCATTTTCTATACATTTAAAGCTGTAAAGGCAAAACTTCATGATCCAATTAATATAGCCAAAAATTCAGGCTTGATAGAAACATTTAGAATCCAGGCACTGGGGGTAAAGTCCCCTTATTCCCATCTGTTATTGGAGGAAGGTATGAGAGAGATTGGATACTGCGGTGGGAAGAAATAGAGCCAAATAGGAATGTCTGCTTCTATAGGGAGAATGTATCAGCCATGCGCTCACTTTAAGGCAGCACAGCTTTAAGGGAGAATCTGTGGAAATGATAGATTACCGCAGGAACATGAACTTGGAGTATATCTCCAACTAACAGAGTGGTGGTCTTCCAGCCATGGAACATTAATCTCCCAGATTCCCTCTGTACCAGTCAGGGAATAAGTCCCAGTATTATTTCCCTTGGTGCTAGTATCCCACATTTCCCCTCTCTGCATTATGTTTAAGATTCAAAAAGTGTCACGGAGGCAACATGGTCTCTTTTCATATCTATTAGCTTCCTATAGAAGTGACATGAGACTGCAAGCATCACAATTATGATAAAAAACACAGTCAGACTGGAACTTAAGCTATGTGAAGTACTTTGCCCCCAAGCTCGCGGGTCCAACCCTTCCATGCTACTCCTCAATTGCTTAATCACATCAGAGCCAGGAGAAGCCTCAAGCTTGTCTTTGAATGTATAGAAAATATCCTTTTTAAGCTGATCAATATCTAATGAAATGTTTCCCTTAAACCCTTGCAAATGTTGGCCTCTCCATCTCTTCCTTGTCCATCTTTCTCCAAAGGTGGTTGCGTCCTTTTAAAGGGAGTCCATCAGTTTTATTCTGTAAAAAACATACATGCATAGCCTTTTCTCCAGGTGAATGGACCTGGATCCCAAACACAGTTTCCATCATCCTCAGATTTCTTAGGATCAATTTTCTCTGTAGAATTGAAAACGTGTTTATCTTCCCTAATTTTATTACAAGCTTTTAGTAAGGAGAAAAATTTTTTAGTTAAAATGAGTAAATGAACTTTGTCACACATAAGATTCCTCTTCTCCTCCTTCTGTTTTAACAATTTAAATAGTAAAGCATTGCTAGATCTTGAACCAGTAAAAGTACTAGTTAGATAACCTTCATTGTTATGTAAATACTGGCTCCCATCCCTCAGAGAATTAAGAGAGCTAACTAATTGGGAGAACTTCTTATCATACTTTGAAAGACTGAAAAAATTCTTAATAAATTTGTTCAGCTGATCTTGAAGTAACTTACCAAGCAGACATTTTTTCTCCAGGCTTACCAATAAGGTTATAGGCTCAATTGAGCCGTTTTGCCTTTCAGGCTTCTCACACTGTATGATTTTACCTTGCAATATTCTGTCTTGGTTAACTTCACTCATTCCCTCTATGCTGGCTTTAGGGGAAGTTAATGGGAGGGCCTTAGGCCCCCCTGAATGCCCTAAGGAAATGACCCGGCATCCACAGTTAACAAACCTTTTTCCTTCCATTTCTAATTCCATGTGGGGGCGCTGTTTCTCCACAACAGCAGTCCAGAAGACTGCTTGATTTATAGGGTGGTCAAACTTCTCAAGTACTCTTTCCTGATAGGTATAAATTTTTACTCTAGAAATGCAAGGAAGGGAAAATTGGCTTAAGCGATCCTACATTTTTACAAACCATGGTATATCAGAACTCATTACTGCCTTAATTTCTTCTTCACAATCCTGACCAATAACTCCAGCAACACCTTGAGAATTTATGTTGGACTTTCTTTTTTTTTTTTTTGGACTTTCTTAATAAACTTCCTATAGTTCTTTTAGGTAGTGGACCCCAATTACTGCTCTTCGTTTCTGATTCAATCACAGTTTTGGGCTTTTTCTTACAACTCTTATCAACTCCAGTATCAATTTTAATTTCTTGAGTACTAAGGTTAAATCTTCCTGATAGAAACTGTATTAATCTTTCAATAAGAGGTCCCTGCTTTTGAGGATCAAGCTCCTGTGAAGGCTTCTGAGCCATCTCTTGGTTATTCAAACCAACTGCAGTGAGAACAGAGACTAGGTTTTTGCCTCTTTGGCTAGGTCTGTTCTCCTGCTGTGAGGCTGCTAGATAAAGGCGATTTCTCTCAAAGATCTTCTTTGCTCCAGTAGGCAGACACCTTGCCTACCACGCTCTGCAATGAGGGCTCTGCATCAAGCTTCTTCCACTATTTTCCCGCCGGGAAGTCTTTGCTAATGGCGACCCTTCACTGTTGATTTTTGAACGACATTGGCTCGCCCAATGAGTTCCCTTCCTACAATGGAGGCAGAGTGCAGGTTCGTTTAAACCCGATCTCCATGGTCCTGGCCCATGCTCTGACATTGGCCGCAGCCTGCTCTGCCTACACTCTTTTGAAGATGACTTGTCTTCCCACAACTAAAGCACTTTCTTCCAGGTCTGATATAGTTTGCCAATGAAGCTGCCATGAGGTCTGCCTTGCATTCCTCTGCCTCTACATTCCTGCATATCCTAAAATAACCCAGCAAAGTGCCCTGTTCGCTGTAGGGATGCAAGGCATTTTTACAGTGCTTATTAGAGAAATCATAAGATAGCTTGTGCACTAGGTCTCTTACTGCCTGAACATTCTTCACACATTTGGAAATAGCATCTTCCAGTCGGGACACAAAGTCAGCGTAACGCTCATCATTCTGTTGTCTTATAGCCCTGTAACGCGGCGTTCTCTCTTCTGATGGAATTATCTTTTCCCAGGCCCTTAAGCAAACCTCATGTATCTGTCCTATTGTCTGTTCAGTAAACTGTAGTTGAGACTCAACTGTAATATAATTTGCATCCCCTAGCAATTGATGAATTCCTATATCTATCCCATCCTCAGCATTCTTCCCAGCTCTTGCAAGGGCTGCTTCCTTCCATAGCATTTGATATCACAAGCATTCTGAAGAGTAAAGACAAATTCTCACTAAAGCTTTCCAATCTGTAGGGGTCCAGCTGTCAGACTCTGCTAGAGCCCTTATCATGCTAATTACAAAATGTGAGTCTGGGCCCTAGTCATTGATTGCCTGCTTGAGATCTTTTAGCAACTTAAAAGGCAAAGGCACTGTGAATTCCTTTTGGTTCTAACAGGATAAGACATCTTGCATTCTAAATCTTCTTCTGCAATCCCTCTTCCTACTCTGGAGAGTAAAGGTGCTTTCCTATACTTTGCTTCTTTACGTCTATTCTCTGAGCTACTCTTTTCAATCTGGATATCTTGGAGTTCCACTTCCTGAACTTCACCTTCTGTGCTAGCTCTCCTAGTTTGCATTTCTTTGGAGCTAATCTCTCTACCTTCAGGGCTGGCTTGCTTGATTGTTTTACAATCTCTGGCCTTTCTTACACTAAATTCCAGCAGGAGAGCAGTTGCTTTTACTATGTCCCCTTCTGACTCAGGCTCATTCTTTTAGCTCTGCCTAAAATCTTCTCATCTGCCTGAAACCCGTTCTCACTGCTTCTCATCTGATTTAAATTTGGGCATCTTAGACGTTGCCTGTTCTGCTTCTTGGCTTTCTCTACCTTTGAAAGCAAGGGAGCTTCCTGGGATTGTTTAATAGCCATGCTTTGGATCTTGCAATCCACTGCCTCTAGTACTGTATCACCTTTAAACCTTCGGAGTCTGCAGTCTCGCGAGAGCATACAGGCTTTGGCAATGAGGTTCTGTTCTAGAATTGGAGGCTTTAGATAACAAACCAATCCCTGCCTTTTCAGTTTTTCCTAAAGTTTCTTAACCTAAATCATGCTTATTCACAGACACTTTAGCTTGCTTTTCTAGATTTGAATAGACACAAGACTTCTCACTAGACTGTTCATCCTTATTCTCTTCCTCCTGCAAAAGTTTTAAAACCATCTTAACTTGTACCCACAGAGACCACTTCTCCATAGGGATACTCTCCCCATCTCTGTGCTTCCTTTAAGTTGACAATGACCTCCTCCCAGGTCTCTAAATCAAAAGTTCCTTCCTCTGAGAACCATGAATTATACCTTTTTACTACTTTTAGAAAACATTGTATCTTTTTCTTCGTTACTTTTACACCTTGTCTTTTCAGTAAGTAGAGAGCATGGTACCATAAGTTTCAGGTTTACTTTTACCTTGCTCCCATTATCCTCTTTAAAATTCTAATTCACTATTTCCACTACTTCTCTGTCAATCCCCACACCGGATCCTCACTTCGCACAATTTTCAAATTCACTCTACGTACCAATGGGGCCATATAATTGTTATATGGGATATAACTCATATTGTCCCACGTTGTGCGCCATTTGTCTGGGGAAGCCCGCCTTGTGCTGGGGCTCCAGCCTCCAGCCCAGTCCTTGAGCCTCCTGCCTGGTCTCCATCCCACCTCCCTTCGTCCACACTGAGCGTGGACCTGGCTGGTAAGATCATGGCCATCCAGGAGGTGAGCATGCTACCATGAATTGTGTCTGACTGCATTATTGTAATGTCTCTTCTATCGCTCATGCTCCCGGTGACTTTAATATAATATTTATATATCTCAACCATACAATTGTGCTTATTGAACCCAAGATTACTGGTGGGGGGCTGGCACCCCAACTCATACCACAGTACATACCATTTGTCTAGTTCTTCAATGCTTCCTCTCCCGCTCACTCCCTCCAACTATCATGACCTCAGCTCTACCTTACAAAGCCGGCTAGACCAGAGCATGTACACTGGTACAGATAAGAACTCTCAACACACAGAATGCAGGACAGATAAACCCTTCAGGAACAGTAATGGAAGTAGTGATAACATGAGGGTAGGGATGAGATAGAGGGAACTGATAGCAATGATTGATGTATTAACGCTCACACCCCAGGGGGACAAGCAACAGAAACATTGGTGAAGTGAGACCTTGGACATTGTAAAATATGAAAGTATAATTTATCAAGGTTTCATGAGGGTGGGAGAGTGGGAGAGAAGGGGGGAAAAGGAGCTGATACCAAGGGGTCAAGTATAAAGAAAATGATGATGGTACCGTAGGTACAAATGTGCTTGATACAATTGATGTATGCATTGTTATAAGTGGTGTAAGAGCCCCCGATAAAATGACTTAATTTTTTAAAAGTGTTTAGGTAGATCTTGATGGAGGATAGATTGAGAAACAATAGTTTCAGAATTTGATAATTTTGCTTAATAATCAAACTGAAAACTCACTGCCATTGCATCTTTTGTGACTCACAGCAACCCTGACTTTCAGCAACCCTATTGGACAGGGTAGAGCAACCCCTGTGAGTTTCTGAGACTGCAACTCTTTACAGGGGTAGAAAGCCCTAACGTTTCTCTCTCAGAGCGGGTGGTGGTTTTGAACTATGTGGGTAGCAGCCCAAGTGAAAACCACTATGCCACCAGGGCTCCCTGTGCCACATAGCGGGAGCTGTTGTTTTCCCAAACATTCACTTGGCTATTTCTTTTATAAGAAGCCAAGTAATTTGGCAGCTTATTTCTGTTCCAGTTTTCTTATATAGAAAATGTGGTGACAGTGTGAACCTGTTTGTTGTAGTTTATGTGAACATAATTGAGTGATCTAGACCAAGTGAGCTAGACCAAGTGAGCTGACTGGTCAAAAATCAGACCTGTGGATTGCCAAATTGGTTCTGCTGAGATTGGGGCTTTCCTGGATCCACAGGCTTCCTCCAAGCTGTGTCCGAGAAGCTCTGCATTTTAGAGCTACATTTTATAGTTGAAAGAGAGGCCTAAGGAGGGAGGGAGTCCTTAAGCTCTAAGACCTTAATGCTGTCATTGCTGTCCTCTTGTAGTGTACCTGCAGTTTCCACACTGCAGTGGGAACCATTGAAACAGCTGTTCTCATTCTCTGAGATGGTGTGCCACCCCACTCCATACCACCACCACCTCATCCCTTTCTCTTATTGTAGAGATAATGCCCCTTCCATATGTATCTCAGATATTCAATTAATGAAGAAAGACAAAAGTAGGAGAAATGATTTAGATGAAGGAGACCATAAGCATGAGGCCATAATGAGGTCCAAAGGCTGTGTGGCCATGTCGCTAATTATAGAAATGGATGAAATCTGCCACAAAAATGTGATTGGAGGCAGAGCAATTCATCACTCTCTCAGGCAGGACTACATAAGTGAGAATGGGGCCATTATGGAGACATGGAGACGATCACAGATTAGAAAGGCTTACTGGATTTGTTCTGGGGCCTTCCGACCACTATAACTCATGACCATAGGGTCTTAGACTTTCCCAATTTCCATTGAGGACCTTCCCAGGGAAGTCCCAGAGGGCAGATTGCTCCTCTCTGCTCTGGCTAGTTGTTGTTGCGTGCCATTGAGGACACTTGGACTCGTCGTGACCTCACATACAACCGAATGAAACACTGTAGGGTCGTGCACCATCCTCACAATTGTTCCTGTGCCTGAACCACCGATGAAGCCACTGAGTCCATCCACTTCTTCGAGGACCTCCTCTGTTTCATGGCTTCTCCACTGTACCAAATAGGATGTCCTTCTCCAGGGACTGGTCTCTCCTGACAACATGTCCAAAGTATGTAAGATGGCGTCTTGCCATCCTTGCCTCTAAGCAGCACTCTGGCCTTATTTCTTCTGATACAGATTGGTCAGTCCTTCAGCAGTCCATGGTACTGTCAGTAGTCTTCTGGTGGACCACAATTCGATGCATCTGTTCTTCTACAGCCTTCCTTATTCAGTGTCTAACTTTCACATGCATATGATGCAATGGAAAATAGCATGGCTTAGGTCATGTGCACCTTAGTCCTCAGAGTAACATCATTGTTCTTCAACACTATAAAGAGGTTTTCTGCAGCAGATTTACCCATTACAATACATCTTTTGATCTCCTGACTGCTGTTTCTATGAACATTGATAGTGGATCTAAGCAAGACAAAATCCTTGACAACTGAAGCCCTTTTCTCTGTTTATCACCTATTGGTCCAGTTTTGGGGATTTTGGTCTTCCTTATATTGAATTGTAACCCATATTGAAGGCTGCAATCCTTGATCTTCAGCAAGTGGTTCAATTCCTCCTCACTTTCAGCAAACAAATGGTGTCATATATGCACACAAGCAGGCTCCCAAAAGTTAGTGGAACAAGGAATCAAAAGAGAATGGAATTTTTCAGGGACTTTTTGAAATACCAGTGTGTATGTGTGTGTGTGTGTGTGTGTGTGTGTGTGTGTGTGAGAGAGAGAGAGAGAGAGAGAGAGAGAGAGAGAGAGAGAGAGAGAGAGAGAGAGAGAGAGAGGAGATGTGGGCATAAAACAAACATCAAGCAACATAAGGGAGAATGCTGTTGGCTGCTGTTGAACTGATTCCGGTGCGCATGCACAGTGACCTGCTGTGTGCACCATAGTGACCCCTCAGAAGCAGATCATCAAGCCTACCTTTCAACTGAAATTCTGAGAATTCACAATTTTCAGAAGTATGTGGATAACAGTGAAAGCCAAAATTCTATTTGCACAGTCCCCACGTGGATTAAGCTTCCAGTGAATTCCTTCAGACCATTGACCAGGGATGTGAACACTCTTGCCACCAGGCAGAGGGCATTGGAAAGTGGATTACCCCTTAGGCAGCCCATGGTGGGGCTTAGAGACTTGCCTAAGTGTATCCTTGAATCGAGGCTGCCATTCTGGGCTGCACGGTCATGAGTCATGCCCCCAAAGCCTTGGTTGTTTGGCCCTGGACCACTCTTGTAAACTGTCCTGTTTCACACAGGTCCCAATCCTTGTCCTATTCTTGCTTCTGTAGTCCCACCTGGAACTGTGATGTTGGGATCTGCCGCCATGTCCTTTCAAGTCTGTGAATCTCAGATAACCCTTACATATCAATAAGACCTCTTGCTAATAGTTTCCCTCCCCTCATCTCGATGGCATGTGTTGGCCCTTGGACTATCTAGGTTACCTAGCGGGCATTTGGATTATGTAGGCTCCCTAGCGGGAATTTGGACTATATAGATTACCTAGTGGGCAATTAGACTTTGTAGGTTATCTAGCGGGCACTTTGACTATCTAGGTTACCTAGCTAGCACTTGAACTATCTACGTTACCTAGCGGTTACTTGGAGTATGTTGGCTACCTACCGGGCTGTTGGACTATCTAGGTTACCTAGCCGGCACTTGGGCTATCTAGGTTAACTAACGGGCACTTGGACTATGTAGGTTCCCTAGCGGGCCCTTGGACTATGTGGGTTCCCTAGCGGGCACTTGGACTATGTGGGTTCCCTAGCGTGCATTAGGACTATCTGGGTTACCTAACGGGCACTTGGACTATGTAGGTTAACTAGCGGGCTTTGGACTATGTAGGTTACCTAGCGGACACTTGGACTATGTAGGTTCCCTATTGTTCACTTGGAGAATGTAGGTTAACTAAGGGGCACTAGGACAATGTAGGTTACCTAGCGGGCCTTGGGACTATCTAGGTTACCTAGGGGGAACTTGGACTATGTAGGTTTACTATTGGGCACTTGGACTATCTAGGTTACCTTAGCAGGCACTTGGACTATGTAGGTTAACTAGCGGGCACTTGGACTATCTAGGTTACCTAGCAGGCACTTGGACTATGTACGTTTCCTAGCGGGTACTTGGACTATCTATGTTAACTAGCGGGCACTTGGACTATGTAGATTCCCTATCGGGCACTTGGACTATGTAGGTAACCTAGTGGTCACTTGAACTGTCTAGGTTACCTAGCGGGCATTTGGACTATGTAGGTTAACTAGCGAGCTCTTGGACTATCTAGGTTAACTAGCGGGCACTTGGACTATTAGGGTCCCTAGCGGGCATTTGGACTATATCGGTTACCTAGCGGGCACTTGGACTATGTAGGTTCCCTAGCGGGCACTTGGACTATTTAGGTTACCTAGCAGGCACTTTGACTATCTAGGTTAACTAACGGGCACTTGGACTATGGAAAGAAGTGCCTAATGGTCACCAGGACCCATGGTTAATCCAGGCGTGGTCATCTGATTCCAATCGATCAGACCTAGCTATAAATCACTTATATGTCTGGGTAATTAAAAGCAAATATAAATTTTCAAAAAAAATAACGTTGCATGGGATAGAAAGAGAATACATAACAACATCAGACATAAATATGCCTCAAGACAAACTCATTGTGCACATCCAGAATACATAATGGCTCTTGCTAAGATGCGTTTCCCACTAGACCCTACCCCAAGCCAGTAAAAGCCAGAAACTCTACAGTAAACTGTGGATTGTACTACTCTGAAATGGGAGCTGTGTCTCTAGACCTAATTTGGGGCTGTTCGTGCTGAGG